>NC_135784.1:24417160-25639660 GCF_051106095.1 Pogona vitticeps
AATCATCACATGGGCCTAGGAGGGGGGGAGCTGGTGCCTTGATTTTGTGATTTTCCTGGAAACTGTGCCCATTCCTCTTGGAGGCTTCGGGGAAGAAAGCCGGGTAGGCCTCCATGAATATTTTGCTAAGAATGTGCTGTTTTTGTTTCAATCATCACATGGGCTAGAGGGGGGGAGCCTGGTGCCTTGATTTTGTGATTTTCCTGGAAACTGTGCCCATTCCTCTTGGAGGCTTCGGGGAAGAAAGCCGGGTAGGCCTCCATGAATATTTTGCCTAAGGAATGTGCTGTTTTTGTTTCAATCATCACATGGGCCTAGAGGGGGGGAGCCTGGTGCCTTGATTTTGTGATTTTCCTGGAAACTGTGCCCATTCCTCTTGGAGGCTTCGGGGAAGAAAGCCGGGTAGGCCTCCATGAATATTTTGCTAAGAATGTGCTGTTTTTGTTTCAATCATCACATGGGCCTAGAGGGGGGGAGCCTGGTGCCTTGATTTTGTGATTTTCCTGGAAACTGTGCCCATTCCTCTTGGAGGCTTCGGGGAAGAAAGCCGGGTAGGCCTCCATGAATATTTTGCTAAGGAATGGTGCTGTTTTTGTTTCAATCATCACATGGGCCTAGAGGGGGGGAGCCTGGTGCCTTGATTTTGTGATTTTCCTGGAAACTGTGCCCATTCCTCTTGGAGGCTTCGGGGAAGAAAGCCGGGTAGGCCTCCATGAATATTTTGCTAAGGAATGTGCTGTTTTTGTTTCAATCATCACATGGGCCTAGAGGGGGGGAGCCTGGTGCCTTGATTTTGTGATTTTCCTGGAAACTGTGCCCATTCCTCTTGGAGGCTTCGGGGAAGAAAGCCGGGTAGGCCTCCATGAATATTTTGCTAAGGAATGTGCTGTTTTTGTTTCAATCATCACATGGGCCTAGAGGGGGGGAGCCTGGTGCCTTGATTTTGTGATTTTCCTGGAAACTGTGCCCATTCCTCTTGGAGGCTTCGGGGAAGAAAGCCGGGTAGGCCTCCATGAATATTTTGCTAAGGAATGTGCTGTTTTTGTTTCAATCATCACATGGGCCTAGAGGGGGGGAGCCTGGTGCCTTGATTTTGTGATTTTCCTGGAAACTGTGCCCATTCCTCTTGGAGGCTTCGGGGGAAGAAAGCCGGGTAGGCCTCCATGAATATTTTGCTAAGGAATGTGCTGTTTTTGTTTCAATCATCACATGGGCCTAGAGGGGGGGAGCCTGGTGCCTTGATTTTGTGATTTTCCTGGAAACTGTGCCCATTCCTCTTGGAGGCTTCGGGGAAGAAAGCCGGGTAGGCCTCCATGAATATTTTGCTAAGGAATGTGCTGTTTTTGTTTCAATCATCACATGGGCCTAGAGGGGGGGAGCCTGGTGCCTTGATTTTGTGATTTTCCTGGAAACTGTGCCCATTCCTCTTGGAGGCTTCGGGGAAGAAAGCCGGGTAGGCCTCCATGAATATTTTGCTAAGGAATGTGCTGTTTTTGTTTCAATCATCACATGGGCCTAGAGGGGGGGAGCCTGGTGCCTTGATTTTGTGATTTTCCTGGAAACTGTGCCCATTCCTCTTGGAGGCTTCGGGGAAGAAAGCCGGGTAGGCCTCCATGAATATTTTGCTAAGGAATGTGCTGTTTTTGTTTCAATCATCACATGGGCCTAGAGGGGGGGAGCCTGGTGCCTTGATTTTGTGATTTTCCTGGAAACTGTGCCCATTCCTCTTGGAGGCTTCGGGGAAGAAAGCCGGGTAGGCCTCCATGAATATTTTGCTAAGGAATGTGCTGTTTTTGTTTCAATCATCACATGGGCCTAGAGGGGGGGAGCCTGGTGCCTTGATTTTGTGATTTTCCTGGAAACTGTGCCCATTCCTCTTGGAGGCTTCGGGGAAGAAAGCCGGGTAGGCCTCCATGAATATTTTGCTAAGGAATGTGCTGTTTTTGTTTCAATCATCACATGGGCCTAGAGGGGGGGGAGCCTGGTGCCTTGATTTTGTGATTTTCCTGGAAAACTGTGCCCATTCCTCTTGGAGGCTTCGGGGAAGAAAGCCGGGTAGGCCTCCATGAATATTTTGCTAAGGAATGTGCTGTTTTTGTTTCAATCATCACATGGGCCTAGAGGGGGGGAGCCTGGTGCCTTGATTTTGTGATTTTCCTGGAAACTGTGCCCATTCCTCTTGGAGGCTTCGGGGAAGAAAGCCGGGTAGGCCTCCATGAATATTTTGCTAAGGAATGTGCTGTTTTTGTTTCAATCATCACATGGGCCTAGAGGGGGGGAGCCTGGTGCCTTGATTTTGTGATTTTCCTGGAAACTGTGCCCATTCCTCTTGGAGGCTTCGGGGAAGAAAGCCGGGTAGGCCTCCATGAATATTTTGCTAAGGAATGTGCTGTTTTTGTTTCAATCATCACATGGGCCTAGAGGGGGGGAGCCTGGTGCCTTGATTTTGTGATTTTCCTGGAAACTGTGCCCATTCCTCTTGGAGGCTTCGGGGAAGAAAGCCGGGTAGGCCTCCATGAATATTTTGCTAAGGAATGTGCTGTTTTTGTTTCAATCATCACATGGGCCTAGAGGGGGGGAGCCTGGTGCCTTGATTTTGTGATGTTCCTGGAAACTGTGCCCATTCCTCTTGGAGGCTTCGGGGAAGAAAGCCGGGTAGGCCTCCATGAATATTTTGCTAAGGAATGTGCTGTTTTTGTTTCAATCATCACATGGGCCTAGAGGGGGGGAGCCTGGTGCCTTGATTTTGTGATTTTCCTGGAAACTGTGCCCATTCCTCTTGGAGGCTTCGGGGAAGAAAGCCGGGTAGGCCTCCATGAATATTTTGCTAAGGAATGTGCTGTTTTTGTTTCAATCATCACATGGGCCTAGAGGGGGGGAGCCTGGTGCCTTGATTTTGTGATTTTCCTGGAAACTGTGCCCATTCCTCTTGGAGGCTTCGGGGAAGAAAGCCGGGTAGGCCTCCATGAATATTTTGCTAAGGAATGTGCTGTTTTTGTTTCAATCATCACATGGGCCTAGAGGGGGGGAGCCTGGTGCCTTGATTTTGTGATTTTCCTGGAAACTGTGCCCATTCCTCTTGGAGGCTTCGGGGAAGAAAGCCGGGTAGGCCTCCATGAATATTTTGCTAAGGAATGTGCTGTTTTTGTTTCAATCATCACATGGGCCTAGAGGGGGGGAGCCTGGTGCCTTGATTTTGTGATTTTCCTGGAAACTGTGCCCATTCCTCTTGGAGGCTTCGGGGAAGAAAGCCGGGTAGGCCTCCATGAATATTTTGCTAAGGAATGTGCTGTTTTTGTTTCAATCATCACATGGGCCTAGAGGGGGGGAGCCTGGTGCCTTGATTTTGTGATTTTCCTGGAAACTGTGCCCATTCCTCTTGGAGGCTTCGGGGAAGAAAGCCGGGTAGGCCTCCATGAATATTTTGCTAAGGAATGTGCTGTTTTTGTTTCAATCATCACATGGGCCTAGAGGGGGGGAGCCTGGTGCCTTGATTTTGTGATTTTCCTGGAAACTGTGCCCATTCCTCTTGGAGGCTTCGGGGAAGAAAGCCGGGTAGGCCTCCATGAATATTTTGCTAAGGAATGTGCTGTTTTTGTTTCAATCATCACATGGGCCTAGAGGGGGGGAGCCTGGTGCCTTGATTTTGTGATTTTCCTGGAAACTGTGCCCATTCCTCTTGGAGGCTTCGGGGAAGAAAGCCGGGTAGGCCTCCATGAATATTTTGCTAAGGAATGTGCTGTTTTTGTTTCAATCATCACATGGGCCTAGAGGGGGGGAGCCTGGTGCCTTGATTTTGTGATTTTCCTGGAAACTGTGCCCATTCCTCTTGGAGGCTTCGGGGAAGAAAGCCGGGTAGGCCTCCATGAATATTTTGCTAAGGAATGTGCTGTTTTTGTTTCAATCATCACATGGGCCTAGAGGGGGGGAGCCTGGTGCCTTGATTTTGTGATTTTCCTGGAAACTGTGCCCATTCCTCTTGGAGGCTTCGGGGAAGAAAGCCGGGTAGGCCTCCATGAATATTTTGCTAAGGAATGTGCTGTTTTTGTTTCAATCATCACATGGGCCTAGAGGGGGGGAGCCTGGTGCCTTGATTTTGTGATTTTCCTGGAAACTGTGCCCATTCCTCTTGGAGGCTTCGGGGAAGAAAGCCGGGTAGGCCTCCATGAATATTTTGCTAAGGAATGTGCTGTTTTTGTTTCAATCATCACATGGGCCTAGAGGGGGGGAGCCTGGTGCCTTGATTTTGTGATTTTCCTGGAAACTGTGCCCATTCCTCTTGGAGGCTTCGGGGAAGAAAGCCGGGTAGGCCTCCATGAATATTTTGCTAAGGAATGTGCTGTTTTTGTTTCAATCATCACATGGGCCTAGAGGGGGGGAGCCTGGTGCCTTGATTTTGTGATTTTCCTGGAAACTGTGCCCATTCCTCTTGGAGGCTTCGGGGAAGAAAGCCGGGTAGGCCTCCATGAATATTTTGCTAAGGAATGTGCTGTTTTTGTTTCAATCATCACATGGGCCTAGAGGGGGGGAGCCTGGTGCCTTGATTTTGTGATTTTCCTGGAAACTGTGCCCATTCCTCTTGGAGGCTTCGGGGAAGAAAGCCGGGTAGGCCTCCATGAATATTTTGCTAAGGAATGTGCTGTTTTTGTTTCAATCATCACATGGGCCTAGAGGGGGGGAGCCTGGTGCCTTGATTTTGTGATTTTCCTGGAAACTGTGCCCATTCCTCTTGGAGGCTTCGGGGAAGAAAGCCGGGTAGGCCTCCATGAATATTTTGCTAAGGAATGTGCTGTTTTTGTTTCAATCATCACATGGGCCTAGAGGGGGGGAGCCTGGTGCCTTGATTTTGTGATTTTCCTGGAAACTGTGCCCATTCCTCTTGGAGGCTTCGGGGAAGAAAGCCGGGTAGGCCTCCATGAATATTTTGCTAAGGAATGTGCTGTTTTTGTTTCAATCATCACATGGGCCTAGAGGGGGGGAGCCTGGTGCCTTGATTTTGTGATTTTCCTGGAAACTGTGCCCATTCCTCTTGGAGGCTTCGGGGAAGAAAGCCGGGTAGGCCTCCATGAATATTTTGCTAAGGAATGTGCTGTTTTTGTTTCAATCATCACATGGGCCTAGAGGGGGGGAGCCTGGTGCCTTGATTTTGTGATTTTCCTGGAAACTGTGCCCATTCCTCTTGGAGGCTTCGGGGAAGAAAGCCGGGTAGGCCTCCATGAATATTTTGCTAAGGAATGTGCTGTTTTTGTTTCAATCATCACATGGGCCTAGAGGGGGGGAGCCTGGTGCCTTGATTTTGTGATTTTCCTGGAAACTGTGCCCATTCCTCTTGGAGGCTTCGGGGAAGAAAGCCGGGTAGGCCTCCATGAATATTTTGCTAAGGAATGTGCTGTTTTTGTTTCAATCATCACATGGGCCTAGAGGGGGGGAGCCTGGTGCCTTGATTTTGTGATTTTCCTGGAAACTGTGCCCATTCCTCTTGGAGGCTTCGGGGAAGAAAGCCGGGTAGGCCTCCATGAATATTTTGCTAAGGAATGTGCTGTTTTTGTTTCAATCATCACATGGGCCTAGAGGGGGGGAGCCTGGTGCCTTGATTTTGTGATTTTCCTGGAAACTGTGCCCATTCCTCTTGGAGGCTTCGGGGAAGAAAGCCGGGTAGGCCTCCATGAATATTTTGCTAAGGAATGTGCTGTTTTTGTTTCAATCATCACATGGGCCTAGAGGGGGGGAGCCTGGTGCCTTGATTTTGTGATTTTCCTGGAAACTGTGCCCATTCCTCTTGGAGGCTTCGGGGAAGAAAGCCGGGTAGGCCTCCATGAATATTTTGCTAAGGAATGTGCTGTTTTTGTTTCAATCATCACATGGGCCTAGAGGGGGGGAGCCTGGTGCCTTGATTTTGTGATTTTCCTGGAAACTGTGCCCATTCCTCTTGGAGGCTTCGGGGAAGAAAGCCGGGTAGGCCTCCATGAATATTTTGCTAAGGAATGTGCTGTTTTTGTTTCAATCATCACATGGGCCTAGAGGGGGGGAGCCTGGTGCCTTGATTTTGTGATTTTCCTGGAAACTGTGCCCATTCCTCTTGGAGGCTTCGGGGAAGAAAGCCGGGTAGGCCTCCATGAATATTTTGCTAAGGAATGTGCTGTTTTTGTTTCAATCATCACATGGGCCTAGAGGGGGGGAGCCTGGTGCCTTGATTTTGTGATTTTCCTGGAAACTGTGCCCATTCCTCTTGGAGGCTTCGGGGAAGAAAGCCGGGTAGGCCTCCATGAATATTTTGCTAAGGAATGTGCTGTTTTTGTTTCAATCATCACATGGGCCTAGAGGGGGGGAGCCTGGTGCCTTGATTTTGTGATTTTCCTGGAAACTGTGCCCATTCCTCTTGGAGGCTTCGGGGAAGAAAGCCGGGTAGGCCTCCATGAATATTTTGCTAAGGAATGTGCTGTTTTTGTTTCAATCATCACATGGGCCTAGAGGGGGGGAGCCTGGTGCCTTGATTTTGTGATTTTCCTGGAAACTGTGCCCATTCCTCTTGGAGGCTTCGGGGAAGAAAGCCGGGTAGGCCTCCATGAATATTTTGCTAAGGAATGTGCTGTTTTTGTTTCAATCATCACATGGGCCTAGAGGGGGGGAGCCTGGTGCCTTGATTTTGTGATTTTCCTGGAAACTGTGCCCATTCCTCTTGGAGGCTTCGGGGAAGAAAGCCGGGTAGGCCTCCATGAATATTTTGCTAAGGAATGTGCTGTTTTTGTTTCAATCATCACATGGGCCTAGAGGGGGGGAGCCTGGTGCCTTGATTTTGTGATTTTCCTGGAAACTGTGCCCATTCCTCTTGGAGGCTTCGGGGAAGAAAGCCGGGTAGGCCTCCATGAATATTTTGCTAAGGAATGTGCTGTTTTTGTTTCAATCATCACATGGGCCTAGAGGGGGGGAGCCTGGTGCCTTGATTTTGTGATTTTCCTGGAAACTGTGCCCATTCCTCTTGGAGGCTTCGGGGAAGAAAGCCGGGTAGGCCTCCATGAATATTTTGCTAAGGAATGTGCTGTTTTTGTTTCAATCATCACATGGGCCTAGAGGGGGGGAGCCTGGTGCCTTGATTTTGTGATTTTCCTGGAAACTGTGCCCATTCCTCTTGGAGGCTTCGGGGAAGAAAGCCGGGTAGGCCTCCATGAATATTTTGCTAAGGAATGTGCTGTTTTTGTTTCAATCATCACATGGGCCTAGAGGGGGGGAGCCTGGTGCCTTGATTTTGTGATTTTCCTGGAAACTGTGCCCATTCCTCTTGGAGGCTTCGGGGAAGAAAGCCGGGTAGGCCTCCATGAATATTTTGCTAAGGAATGTGCTGTTTTTGTTTCAATCATCACATGGGCCTAGAGGGGGGGAGCCTGGTGCCTTGATTTTGTGATTTTCCTGGAAACTGTGCCCATTCCTCTTGGAGGCTTCGGGGAAGAAAGCCGGGTAGGCCTCCATGAATATTTTGCTAAGGAATGTGCTGTTTTTGTTTCAATCATCACATGGGCCTAGAGGGGGGGAGCCTGGTGCCTTGATTTTGTGATTTTCCTGGAAACTGTGCCCATTCCTCTTGGAGGCTTCGGGGAAGAAAGCCGGGTAGGCCTCCATGAATATTTTGCTAAGGAATGTGCTGTTTTTGTTTCAATCATCACATGGGCCTAGAGGGGGGGAGCCTGGTGCCTTGATTTTGTGATTTTCCTGGAAACTGTGCCCATTCCTCTTGGAGGCTTCGGGGAAGAAAGCCGGGTAGGCCTCCATGAATATTTTGCTAAGGAATGTGCTGTTTTTGTTTCAATCATCACATGGGCCTAGAGGGGGGGAGCCTGGTGCCTTGATTTTGTGATTTTCCTGGAAACTGTGCCCATTCCTCTTGGAGGCTTCGGGGAAGAAAGCCGGGTAGGCCTCCATGAATATTTTGCTAAGGAATGTGCTGTTTTTGTTTCAATCATCACATGGGCCTAGAGGGGGGGAGCCTGGTGCCTTGATTTTGTGATTTTCCTGGAAACTGTGCCCATTCCTCTTGGAGGCTTCGGGGAAGAAAGCCGGGTAGGCCTCCATGAATATTTTGCTAAGGAATGTGCTGTTTTTGTTTCAATCATCACATGGGCCTAGAGGGGGGGAGCCTGGTGCCTTGATTTTGTGATTTTCCTGGAAACTGTGCCCATTCCTCTTGGAGGCTTCGGGGAAGAAAGCCGGGTAGGCCTCCATGAATATTTTGCTAAGGAATGTGCTGTTTTTGTTTCAATCATCACATGGGCCTAGAGGGGGGGAGCCTGGTGCCTTGATTTTGTGATTTTCCTGGAAACTGTGCCCATTCCTCTTGGAGGCTTCGGGGAAGAAAGCCGGGTAGGCCTCCATGAATATTTTGCTAAGGAATGTGCTGTTTTTGTTTCAATCATCACATGGGCCTAGAGGGGGGGAGCCTGGTGCCTTGATTTTGTGATTTTCCTGGAAACTGTGCCCATTCCTCTTGGAGGCTTCGGGGAAGAAAGCCGGGTAGGCCTCCATGAATATTTTGCTAAGGAATGTGCTGTTTTTGTTTCAATCATCACATGGGCCTAGAGGGGGGGAGCCTGGTGCCTTGATTTTGTGATTTTCCTGGAAACTGTGCCCATTCCTCTTGGAGGCTTCGGGGAAGAAAGCCGGGTAGGCCTCCATGAATATTTTGCTAAGGAATGTGCTGTTTTTGTTTCAATCATCACATGGGCCTAGAGGGGGGGAGCCTGGTGCCTTGATTTTGTGATTTTCCTGGAAACTGTGCCCATTCCTCTTGGAGGCTTCGGGGAAGAAAGCCGGGTAGGCCTCCATGAATATTTTGCTAAGGAATGTGCTGTTTTTGTTTCAATCATCACATGGGCCTAGAGGGGGGGAGCCTGGTGCCTTGATTTTGTGATTTTCCTGGAAACTGTGCCCATTCCTCTTGGAGGCTTCGGGGAAGAAAGCCGGGTAGGCCTCCATGAATATTTTGCTAAGGAATGTGCTGTTTTTGTTTCAATCATCACATGGGCCTAGAGGGGGGGAGCCTGGTGCCTTGATTTTGTGATTTTCCTGGAAACTGTGCCCATTCCTCTTGGAGGCTTCGGGGAAGAAAGCCGGGTAGGCCTCCATGAATATTTTGCTAAGGAATGTGCTGTTTTTGTTTCAATCATCACATGGGCCTAGAGGGGGGGAGCCTGGTGCCTTGATTTTGTGATTTTCCTGGAAACTGTGCCCATTCCTCTTGGAGGCTTCGGGGAAGAAAGCCGGGTAGGCCTCCATGAATATTTTGCTAAGGAATGTGCTGTTTTTGTTTCAATCATCACATGGGCCTAGAGGGGGGGAGCCTGGTGCCTTGATTTTGTGATTTTCCTGGAAACTGTGCCCATTCCTCTTGGAGGCTTCGGGGAAGAAAGCCGGGTAGGCCTCCATGAATATTTTGCTAAGGAATGTGCTGTTTTTGTTTCAATCATCACATGGGCCTAGAGGGGGGGAGCCTGGTGCCTTGATTTTGTGATTTTCCTGGAAACTGTGCCCATTCCTCTTGGAGGCTTCGGGGAAGAAAGCCGGGTAGGCCTCCATGAATATTTTGCTAAGGAATGTGCTGTTTTTGTTTCAATCATCACATGGGCCTAGAGGGGGGGAGCCTGGTGCCTTGATTTTGTGATTTTCCTGGAAACTGTGCCCATTCCTCTTGGAGGCTTCGGGGAAGAAAGCCGGGTAGGCCTCCATGAATATTTTGCTAAGGAATGTGCTGTTTTTGTTTCAATCATCACATGGGCCTAGAGGGGGGGAGCCTGGTGCCTTGATTTTGTGATTTTCCTGGAAACTGTGCCCATTCCTCTTGGAGGCTTCGGGGAAGAAAGCCGGGTAGGCCTCCATGAATATTTTGCTAAGGAATGTGCTGTTTTTGTTTCAATCATCACATGGGCCTAGAGGGGGGGAGCCTGGTGCCTTGATTTTGTGATTTTCCTGGAAACTGTGCCCATTCCTCTTGGAGGCTTCGGGGAAGAAAGCCGGGTAGGCCTCCATGAATATTTTGCTAAGGAATGTGCTGTTTTTGTTTCAATCATCACATGGGCCTAGAGGGGGGGAGCCTGGTGCCTTGATTTTGTGATTTTCCTGGAAACTGTGCCCATTCCTCTTGGAGGCTTCGGGGAAGAAAGCCGGGTAGGCCTCCATGAATATTTTGCTAAGGAATGTGCTGTTTTTGTTTCAATCATCACATGGGCCTAGAGGGGGGGAGCCTGGTGCCTTGATTTTGTGATTTTCCTGGAAACTGTGCCCATTCCTCTTGGAGGCTTCGGGGAAGAAAGCCGGGTAGGCCTCCATGAATATTTTGCTAAGGAATGTGCTGTTTTTGTTTCAATCATCACATGGGCCTAGAGGGGGGGAGCCTGGTGCCTTGATTTTGTGATTTTCCTGGACCGCGCGCCTAACGGCGCGCGAAATTCTCAAATCCTAATATGGTAAATATGAGTGGCCTGAGGGAGGGCAGAGTTCTTACCTTTAATGGTGTATGAGCAAGAGAGCATGTTTAATGGCGCATGAAACTCTCTAATCCTATTTCTTACCCTAACCTGAGAAATTAGAGAGCCAATCAACATTGCATACTTCCACACTATTAGAGAGCAGGCCGGGTAGGTGGGGCTCGTCAGCCATGGAAGGCAGCCCATCTAGGAGAAGGAAAACTCCGACTTTAAACCTCCACTGCCTTGTGGCTATATCCACTTATGGAAAGGGCTTCAGGAGATAACCTCGAGGAAAAATCCGGAGCCGGAGTCCCGGAGGCACTTTGTGTCATTCTGCCAACTCCTGCGACGTTGCTGGAGCCAGTTGTATTGGCTCTTGCCTTTCCACTGGACCATTTCAGCGACGTGGAGAGGGGGGATTTTCTGCTTGGGTAACAGCCTATCCTCCATATTATTTTACCCAGGCTTCGTGCTCTGGAGAGGACACTCCAGCTTCGCATACAGCGTCGAAACAACACGGGAAGTAGCAGTTACCGGTTATAAGTCTTTGCTCAATTGGCGTAGAGCAGGACGCCAGGGGCTACTTCTGACGGTGGGAGAGGTCATTGCACCTCACTAGGTAGATACCGCCCGCCTTAAGCTGGGCAGCCCCCAGCCAGTAAGGTGCTACCTCGCCACGGTCTGTTAACTTCACGGGGTGCGTGGGGTTTAGGGTCAAACCCGACAAGCAGATCGATAACCGTGCACCATGCAACAATCGTAAGAAAACTTCTGCCCTAAAGCTGGGCACCTGGAATGTACGGACAATGACCCCTGGCTTCCATGACTACGGCTTTCCTAACGACCTGCAAGAAATAGACGATGTGCGCAAGACAGCTGTCATTGACATGGAACTGAGTAGACTGCAGATGGACATTGTTGCCCTCCAAGAGACAAGACTGCCAGACTCGGGATCTGTCAAAGAAAAAGACTTCTCATTCTTCTGGCAGGGAAAACCATCGAATGAGACCAGGGAATATGGTGTTGGCTTTGCAGTCAGAAATACTCTTCTGAGATACATTGTTCCACCTACTGTGGGGAGTGAAAGAATCCTGTCTCTGCAGCTCCACTCATCAGCAGGACCAGTAACCCTCATTAGTGCATATGCACCAACACTGTCATCCACTCCAGAAGTGAAAGACAAATTCTATGATGATCTGGCAGCTACCATCAAAAAAGTCCCTGAAAGAGAGGCACTGTTCATTCTTGGAGACTTTAACGCTAGAGTTGGGGCTGATCACAACTCCTGGCCCACTTGTCTAGGCCGTTTTGGCATCGGAAAGATGAATGAAAATGGCCAGCGCTTGCTGGAGTTTTGCTGCTATTATGGTCTTTGTGTCAGCAACACATTCTTTAACACGAAGCTGCAACACAGAGTTTCCTGGAGACATCCAAGATCAAAGCATTGGCATCAGCTCGATCTAATCCTCACTAGACGTTCCAGCCTTCCTAGTATTACGATCACACGCAGTTACCAGAGTGCTGATTGTGATACTGATCATTCCCTGGTAGGTAGTAGAGTAAAACTGCGAACAAAGAGAGTATATCACACGAAAAAGGAAGGAAGACCACGTATTGACATCAGCAAGACTTGCGATCAAAGAAAAGTGAGGGATTTTGCCCAAGCACTTGAGGAAGCCCTTCCAGGTCCGGCTAATGCAAATGCACCTGAACGATGGGAACACTTCAAGAACACTGTCTATAACACCGCCTTATCCACCTTTGGCAAGAAGACCAAAAAGATGGCTGACTGGTTCGAAGCCCATTCAGAGGAGTTAATGCCAGCCATCGAGGATAAGAGAAGAGCTCTAGCAGCATACAAAGCCTGTCCTAGCAAGTACAACCTGCAAGCTCTTCGAGCTGCTCGCGGCCAAGTGCAACAGGCAGCCAGGAGATGCTCCAACGATTATTGGCTCCAGCTCTGCTCTCAGATACAGTTAGCAGCGGACACAGGTAACATCAAAGGAATGTATGACGGTATCAAGCAAGCCTTAGGTCCAATACAGAAGAAATCTGCTCCCTTGAAGTCTGCTACAGGTGTGCTCATCCAGGACCGAGTACAGCAGATGGAACGCTGGGTACAGCACTACTCCGAGCTATATTCCAGAGAGAATGTAGTAACCGAAGAAGCATTAAATAACATTGAGTGCCTGCCTGTCTTGGAAGAGCTAGACAGCGAACCAACCCTAGCAGAAATAAATGCGGCCTTGGATTCCCTCGCCTCCGGCAAGGCACCTGGAAGGGACAACATCCCTGTTGAAGTGCTGAAATGCTGTAAGGAGATCATCACCACCGAACTGTATGAAGTCTTTCGTCTCTGCTGGAGGGAAGGTGGAGTACCACAGGACATGAAGGATGCAAACATTGTCACATTGTACAAGAACAAAGGAGACAGGGGCGACTGCAATAACTACCGTGGCATCTCTCTTCTTAGCGTGGTAGGGAAGCTGCTTGCCCGCGTTGTGCTGAAGAGGCTCCAGGTGCTTGCAGACAGAGTCTATCCAGAATCACAGTGTGGATTTCGAGCCAATAGATCCACCACTGACATGGTATTCTCCCTCCGACAGCTGCAGGAGAAATGCAGGGAACAACAACAGCCACTCCTTGTGGCCTTCATAGACCTTACAAAAGCATTTGATCTGGTTAGCAGGGACGGCCTTTTTAAAATACTTCCCAAGATTGGTTGTCCACCTCATCTCCTCAACATCATCAGATCTTTCCATCAGGGAATGAAAGGCACTGTAGTTTTCGACGGCTCAACATCAGACCCCTTTGACATTCGAAGCGGAGTGAAACAGGGCTGTGTCCTCGCACCAACACTTTTTGGGATATTTTTTGCTGTCATGCTGAAGCATGCCTTTGGAACTGCAACCGAGGGCGTCTATCTCCGGACTAGATCAGACGGAAAGCTCTTTAATCTTTCTAGATTGAGAGCAAAGACCAAAGTACAACTGAAATGCATGCGGGACTTCCTCTTCGCAGATGATGCAGCCATTGTTGCCCACTCTACCGAAGACCTCCAACAACTCATGAATCGTTTCAGCAAGGCCTGCCAAGACTTTGGACTAACAATCAGCCTGAAGAAAACACAAGTCATGGGCCAGGGGGTGGACTCACCTCCTTCTATTACCATCTCCACAAAAGAATTGGAAGTTGTTCATGACTTTGTGTACCTCGGCTCAACCATCTCTGACACCCTCTCTCTAGATGTCGAGTTGGATAAACGCATTGGCAAAGCAGCCACCATGTTCTCTAGACTCACAAAGAGAGTATGGCTCAATAAGAAGCTGACGACACGTACGAAGATCCAGGTCTATAGAGCATGTGTCCTAAGCACACTCCTGTACTGCAGTGAGTCCTGGACCCTTTGTGCACGGCAGGAGAGGAAGCTGAACACCTTCCATATGCGTTGCCTCCGACGGATTCTTGGTATCACCTGGCAGGACAAAGTTCCAAACAGTGTAGTCCTAGAACGAGCTGGAATTTTCAGCATGAATACATTACTGAAGCAGCGACGTCTACGTTGGCTGGGGCACGTCGTGAGAATGACTGATGGTCGGATTCCAAAGGATCTCCTGTATGGAGAATTAGTGCAGGGAAAGCGCCCCAGAGGGAGACCACAACTGCGATACAAGGACATCTGCAAGCGAGATCTGAAGGCCTTAGGAATAGACCTCAACAGATGGGAAAACCTGACATCTGAGCGTTCAGCCTGGAGGCAGGCACTGCATCACGGCCTCTCCCAATTCGAAGAGACTCTTGCCCAGCAGGCCGAGGCAAAGAGGAAGTCACAAAAGCAGCAAAAGCAGGGAGCCAGACAGGGGACAGATTGGATTTGTCTTCAGTGTGGAAGGGACTGTCACTCTCGAATTGGCCTTCTCAGCCACACTAGACGCTGTTCCAAATTCTCCATACAGAGCACATTACCATAGTCTCTCGAGACTGAAGGATGCCTATGAAGGCACATAAAAACCACTGGCAACAACCCAGAGGTATCACGAACAGGCTCCCCATTCCCTGCCCCCCCACAATGATTTTTACAACCACTCTTGCTACCTTGTAGTCCTGGGCAGCCTCCTCCAGAGGAACCACCTGGTGCTCTCGGTGCTCCTTCGACCATTTACACACCATGCAGATGGGGGCTTCATCATCCTTGCAGAAGAGCTTCAGGGGCTCCCGGTGCTTCCCACAGGCTCCCCCCTTTCTCTCAGTGATCGTTTCCTCTTGAAGACGGAGCTTCCTGGTTAATTCTGCAACGTTGGCCAGCTGCCTGTTGGAGATGAGATGCCTTCGGACTTTTTCTCTGCATTGAGGGCAGGAAACCTCTTCCCCCTCCGACCCCTCCCAGCTGTGGGTCAGGCAGGCTCGGCAGAAGTTGTGCCCACATTCAATGGTGACCGGATCCTTGAAATAGTCCAGGCAGATGGAGCAAGTGGCTTCCTCGCACAGATCCTGAACTGTAGCAGACGCCATCTCTCCTCCCACCAGGAAGTTAATTGCTCAGTTTCGCTTTCCCCGCTTCCAGAAAGTGGGTGTTTTCCTTCCCGTGACTCAGCACGGAATCGTGGGCATGTGAAAAAGACAGAAGTAGGTGGAGCAACAAGCGCACAAAAAAGTGTTTGTAAAGGGAAAGATGGAATGAATTAAAAGGAAGGAAATGTGGTGCGGGCGGAGAGTTTGGTGGAGACTCCCTGGAGTGACAGAAAATGAACAGGGTGGGTGTTGAAACTCAGGCTCTTCTCCTCTGGGCACCTTCTGAGAAGGCAAGAAAGACCCTCTGGAAAAAGACAATAATGCTGGGAAAGGTGGAAGGCAGAAGGAAAAGAGGAAGAACAAACAGAAGGTAGGAAAATTCCCTAAAGGAACCACAGGACTGGGTCTGTGGGAGCTGAGCAGGGCTGTTGAGGACAGGACGTTTTGGAAATCGCTCCTTCAGAGGGTTGCCATTAAGTCATGGGGCGACAAAACAAAACAGCATGAATGATCTGAGGAGAACTCAGTAGTTTATCTATCTGGTTGTGGAGACGGAGGCTGGTGCTTGGATCCCCCACTGTGCCTCCTGCAAAGTCTAGCCAGCCTGTGTGGCCTTGGGCAAGCTGGGCAATTCCAGGATGCCCCTCAAAAGAAGGGAGTGGCAACCCAGTTATCCTGTTTCCCCCAAAATAAGACCTAACCTGAAAATAAGCCCTGGTATGATTTTTCAGGATGCTCGTTGTCTATGCCCTACCCCCAAAAGTAAGCCCCAGTTAAGTGAAACTGTGCCCTCCATCCTTGTGCAGCAGCCAGAAGAAGACATGACTGTACAGTATTTGAATAAATGTAGAAAGTTGTACAAGGAAAAAATAAAAAATCCTTTGAAAATAAAGCCTAATGTGTTTTTTGGAGCAAAAAATTAATATAAGACCTTGTCTTATTTTCTGGGAAAAACGGTATCTGTACAGTAGGACCCCCATATCTGCAGAAATCAATTCCAATTCCCTCCCAACAGATGCAGGAAAATGCGAAACACTATTTTAATAGTGAACCCTTTACATAGCATGGTCTCTGGTTCCCTCTAGTGACAAGCTCTGGGAATCTTGTATTCTCATAGGCTTTCATGGCCGGGATCCGATACTGTAGTTGTACGTTTTTCGGGCTGTTTGGCCGTGTTCTGGAGGTTTTTCTTCCTGATGTTTCGCCAGTCTCTGTGGCCGGCATCTTCAGAGGACAGGAGTTAGAATTTGTTACGTTCCCGCCTGTCCCTTGACTGTTTCACCAATCTTGCACATGCGATGTGTCGTGTTGCTGCCACCAGTTGATTATATCAACCTTGTTTAGTATTAATCACAGAGGTCCAGGTAATGTGTCATTTTCAAAAGAACCAAGTAAAAAATTATTATAACAGGAAATGAACGTTCAGTCAGTATTGTTAGGACCCTCCCCAGAAAACTAAGTGAATCAGAGAAAACAAACTGAAACAGTTGTCATGGAGGACATCAAGTCCTGAGCCGCTCCTAATAAGTAGGTCTCAGCGTAGACATTGACGTCCCTTAGTCCTTGCAGCCTAGAGGACTCCAGCATCACCTCCGATACCATTCTTCCCTCCGTTTGTCAAGTTCCCCGTTTCCCTTGTTTGTTTTCCGTCAAACACAGGTCCACCTTGGGACACGATGTATCATTTTCTCTTTTTACATGCTGCCACCAGTGGATCTTTATCCACGCTACACAAACAAGTTTCTTAGACATGAACAAGTTTATTTATTACTTGATTGGTAAATCACAGAAGTCATATATGTTTTTTTTATTGTTCAATCATTAAACCTGGATAGGGTTACACGTTTGCTTGTTTGTATTCATTCCCATTAACCACAGCAACAATATTTTATGATTATTTTCTATTACTTTTATCTCTTATCAATACGGGATTCTTGCCCCCAATAATAGATATGGTAACCGTCAGCACTGAATTTGCCTATTCCCGTCCATTTTAGTTCACTGACGCCCATTCAATGTTTATTCTTGCCATCTCCTGTTTGACCACCTCCAGCTTCCCAAGGTTCATAGATCTTACATTCCAGGTTCATATGCAGCATTTTTCTTTGCAGCATCGGACTTTCCTTTCACTTCCAGGTGCATCAGGCTCTAGTTGCATCAAAGCACAATGGCATGGGGCTTTGATTTGTTACATATGAAATGATGTATCACACGGGAAAGCCGCCTGATCAGGTCAGTTATCTACTAAACCACTTAAAAAGTGAAAGTGTTCCTCCTCAGTGATGGTACAAACTGTCAGGTCTTGGAGAATTTACACTATATACTCATTCAAGAAAGATGTTTATTTATCATCTAGTCTTCTGTACATGAGACAATTAATAAAGTGCTCTTAAAAATGCTACCCAGAAGAGATCAAGTTCTGTTCTAATTGAAAGAACAGCTAATGCCCTGTATACTTGGTGTCTGTTGATACCAGAAAAGGGACCCGTTCATTCATTCATTCAGGAGGGTGAGCAATGAATTTCCCTCATAAATGTCTGATTCTCCAGGGCGCTGAAGACCGAAGATGAATTCAAGAAACTTCCGATGGATCTCCTCAAACCGGGCAGAGGAGCAACTTGTGTAGAAGAGGCAAACTAATACACACAGGAGGGACATCCCTCTCCACACGCTCGCACTCTGCCCTCTGTCTTTCTCATGGAGATCAATGTACTTCTTCCACTCTACCTCATGGTGTCTGAGAATAACCCTGTGTCTCGTTTATTTAGGAAGAAAGAAAACAGGTTAAGCTATGAAGAAAGAGACTTTGTTGTTCTGACTGTGATTTGTCATGCAATAAAATGAAATCTATACTTTGTCTTGTTCCCTTTAGGACCAGCGTGCTAACATTCTCTCAGCTAAAAGGGTATTTCTGTCCCCGATGTCCCAGATCTTCCACTTCTGCTCAGGAGAGGAAGGCACAGGATTCTGAAATGGCTTTTTCTTCTCCTCACTACTGATGGCGAGAAAAAACACGGTTACTTTACCACCCTCCCAATCCAAGCCAGAATTCCCTGCTGAAGGAAAAGAAAGGGACAGAGTGGATGATGGGACCTGCAGAAAGTCAGCCTCCTGTGGTCCTCAGGTTACATTCATCCACCTGGGGCATTTATGCAGCCCCCAGGACCCTTCAAGTTTAAAGGGATGAAAAAAGAATGATGTGGTTAAGAGGGAAAGAACAGGTGAGAGGCAAAAATAAAAGGCAACAGGAGTAAGGTCAGATTCTTGAATTCAGGTTTTTAGCAATTTTTGCATAGAGATTAGAACTACTATAATGTCTAGTACAAAAAATAACAACAACAAAAGAGACAGAGAGAGAACCCAACACATCTTCAAGAAGATCTGAGAAATCAAAGGGAAATTTAAAACTCAGTTAGAAATGCCAAAAGAGCAGAAGAGAAGCACACTGTCTAAGGAAGATAAAAGAAATAGATGATGGAAACAGTATACTAAAGACAGTAGAGATAAATAGAGCAGTGGTTCTTAACGTGGGCGATAATGCCCCCCAGGGGGCGATTTCATTTTTCAGGGGGGCAGTGGAACGAAAAGGGGCGGCGTGGGGGCGCTGGAGCAGAAGGGGGCGGTAGGGGGGCGCTGGAGCAAGCCAAACCTGTGAAGATGGCTGCAGCCTTTTTACAGTGTGCATGAATATATATTTTCCTCCAATCTTAATTTAGTTTCAGACTTTTTGTCTTGAAATTTTTAGTTCCTGCATTTGTTTTTATGCCCTTTTTATATTTCTTTTTGCGTCCTAAAATTCACTTGCAGCTAAATCATTAAATGTTACTTTTTTGGCAGCATTTCATTTTCTTGGAATTTAATTTTGTTTTCAGGGGTCATTGGATTTAAGTGTCTTAAACAAACAAACAAACAAACAAACAAACAAACAAATAAATAAATAAATAAATCATCACTGCGGGGAGGGGGGCAATGATAACTTCCTCAATGGCTCAAGGGGGCGTTTCTTTCAAAAATGTTAAGAACCACTGAAATAGAGGACAGAGTGCTTTGAAGAAGAATCTTATGATGAAAAACCTACAGTCCTAGAAAGTGAATTGAAATTTGCTCTGAAAGCATTGAGAAGAAATAAATCACCAACACTAGATAGGATACAGATAGAGATATTTCAAGCCACAGAGATTGAATCAGTCAAAATCCTAACAAGAATATGCCAACAAATATGATGAAACAAAATGACATATATTTCTGGATATGTGCAGAGTGCATATAAGTCGGTGAGTGCCAACTGCTGAAATCCGCATTAGGAGCTGGCACTTGAACTATGTCAAGTCCAAGGGCTCTTACCCCACAACGCAATGCACCCCCAGCAGAGCCCTGACTGAGAAGAAAGGAGGGAAAAGTTGGGGGGGTTCCCTATCTTCCATCTTTACAACCCTCACCCCAATTTTTTTCCATCCTGTCAATGCATCTGCCATGTGCTTATGCCTCCACCACTGTCCACCATTGCTGCTTCCTTCCTTGCTAGTAAAGTAGGCTCACTTACACATGAGTAAACAAAGATCTCTGTGGAATAAATATCTCCAGAGTGAACAGAAAGATCACTCAAGTTTGAGATAAAACAGATCACACTGATAAGGACCATTTAAGCACAAACCAGACTGTTCCAAATTCCTCAGTCTGGCCCCAAATCCCCCGTTGGGACCGGCCCAGGGATGCTTTACATCGAGATTTCCTGCTTTGAGAAGGGGGTAGAACTCGAGGACCCTTGGGAGTCAAGGCCGGCTTCACACTTCTAGGAGGATGTGAAGCCAGGACACAAATGCTCCTGGAAATATCAAGCTCAGATTTCACAGACTGAGCCTCCATTTCTTGTGCAAGTGAAGGAAGCGCCTTATTTTAAACCACCCCCCACCCCCAGGCACTGAATGCTCCCAGCCTTTCCTGACTTATCTCTTTTTGGGGGGGATGGTGCAGTTCAGTGACTTCATAGGCTTTGCCTAACATTCCTGCCCTGATGCCCCTCACACCATGGAGTATTCAGCTGTGAGATGCTCTTCCCTCTTGTGAGGGACTCAGAGAAAGTGGGGGAAGGAGGAGACTTCAGGAACAGTTAAAGCCATTTTCCTGGTTTAGACTTGGAAGTCAAAATAACAAGCACTTCTGGGTACGTGCAGAGTGTATACATGTCGGTGAGTGCCAGCTGCTGAAATTCGCATGAGGAGCTGGCGCTTGCTCCGTCTCCTTGGGATTGAATATCCAGGAGTCCCCCCCCCCACACTCACCAGTTTCCCTCTCCTCTCTGCCTCGCACCTCCTTTCCCTTTCCCAGAGGCCTGTTGTTCCTCCAGCTGGAAGCAGAGTCCCACTCCCAGGGTTTGGTTTCCTCTCCTACAGCTGGCAACCCTTCACCTGCAGAGGACGGGAAAGACAAGGCGGCCGATGGGACCAGAGGGGAAACCCTGCAGCCCTGCAAGGGCCAGCCTGATGGAGGGAGAGTCCAGGCGGGCCTGGTGGCTGGCCTGCTTTTGAAACATTTAGTCGTCCAGTGAAGCTCCTCCCTCTTGCCTTCCCAGGAAGGAAATGAGTTGGGCAGATTCACCTTTTCGAGGTCACCACCTTCACCCCAAACTAGTCACACTCAAGTGCCTCACTTCTTCTTTATTAGAAAGACCCACCAGGGAAGGAGCAGTCGGAGGTATTAAAATATGTTGAACAGCAGCTGTGCAATATTTGAAAATAGCCCTCCAACTGCACTTGTTATGTGACATTGAGTTGCCCTTGACGTACGGTGACACCATGAATGACCCCAACTGCCTAGCTCAGCTCTTGCAAACTCAAGACTGTGGTTTCCTTTAGGGACTAAATCCATCTCGTATTCTGTCTTTTTCTTTTCCTGCTGCATTTAACCTTTCCCAGAGTCATGGTCTGTCTCAAAGAATCCAGTCTTCTCGTGTTGTGCTCAAAAGAGGACAATCTTAGTTTCAACATTTTTGCCTGCAGAGAGACAAGGCTAATGGGAGTTAGTCAACCTGAGGGTCTCTGAGAAACAGTATTCAGACCAAAGGCTTAAACGAAAAACTTTATTGAAAAAAAAATAAGAAAAGTAAAGTAAACAGAAGTTAAATCTGGCAGAGTCAGAGGTGGTTTGGTTGCAAAATAACAAGAAACTTTGCACAAACAGGCTCTGTTCAAAGAACATTAAATGAGAAAAATGGTTGACTAAAATAATAAAATGATGCCCTCATGACAGCCTAACTAATCCTGACATTCGATACTTCAGATCCTTCTTTCCAGGGCCTGGTGGTTCTGCTGAGGAGTAACTCAAGTCCTCTCTCCTAGCCTTCTTCTGAATGGGAGTTGTCGTTGTCCATTCTAACTCTTTCCTCGCCCTCCTTCTGCCTTCTCCTAACCTCTCTCTCTTCAGAGAGCTCTCCTTTAACCTGCTCTGGCCTCTTTGTTCTTTGGGCATCAAGGATATTTTGGGTGTGGATTCAGGAACAGGAGTGGGAGCTGGGGATCCAAAGGTACCAATATGGTCTCCCCAGCCTATTGCTGCCAGCTCCCTTCCTTCCACTGTCCCTGGGCCAGATTGACATATCATCAAGAATGAGCCACCAGGGCTGCCAGCCCGGGATTTCCGTGGATCCCTTTGATGTCAGTTCTCTCCTTCCTTTCTCCTGGGAAACGAAAGTCAAATCAAGCCATTATCATTTATAGAAGAAATCAAAATTATATGAGGGATTCACCATCTCGCAAGAACTAGACCAAATCAAACCTTTATACTTTCTAGGAGCAAAAGAGACGAGTACACAACCAGATTTTAGCGATAGTAGAAGGCACGATTATAACTTTCCCTCACACAACTTGAGCAAATATCCGTATTTAAGTGATGCTTCACCATCCAATGGAATAGCATTCTCTTGTTCCTGGTCAATGCAAGCCTATTCACACCAACATCACCCCACGCTCATGATAAAACACGCAACATATTTGTGTGATGGAAATACCACATGAATGACTACTCTTAAACTCACGAGATCTGGGCTGGAATGGGACATCCTACAACCAGTTACAAGAATTTCCTCCTCCTTGGGGCTCTTGAGAAAAAGAACATATCCTTTCTCCCTCCAAGGGTCCAGGAGAGTGTATCTCAATAGGGCCTGGGAAGTTGTGGCAAAACAAAAGAAAAACTCAAACAAACAAACAAAAAAAGAGTTGTGGGTGTGGTATCTTTTGAAAACACAAAGGAGATTTCTGACATGCAGGAAAAAGGGCTACTGTCTCTTTAAGAACTGACTGGCAGAGGAAGGAAAGGACTCCTGGAAAGGGAGGAAGAAAAAGCCCCCCCCTGCAAAAAAATATTGATTCAGTTTCTTTCCTGGGGAGGAGGGTAGCCAGGTTCAATTTTCCTCCAAGATCAGCTTGAATGCCTTAAGGGGAGATTGTGAGGGAGGCTTTTCTATCCACAAAAAAGAAGGGGAGGAGGGTCTCCCCAGAGAAAGAGGCTCCAGAGAAGGTGTAGAGACGGGATCCTGTATCAGCATCATGAAAGGACACCTGCTCCTCTTCATAGTTCAGGGACACCTGGATCCTCCTCAACTTCTCACTCAAAGGAAGATCAATTTCATCAGAAAGGTTGGAGGCCCTGTAGCCACCTACCAGCCTCCCCAAAGCCCAGATCCCTTCTTCGGTTCTCCATTCAACAGGGTCTTTTCTACGTACGGACTTCCTGGCCACCCCCACAGCCCAATTTCCCTCACTCCCTACAGTGACTTCCCAGAAATGCCTGCCTGCGGTGAATCCCTCATGTCCCAACACAAAAAGTTTATTGTTAAATCTCTCAGGATTGTCAGGTAAATCTTGCCATCTGCCTTTATATCTCACACTTTTGTGATCCTCAGATAGGATGAGGTTGGGATGTGCTGTCTTTGGGTCCAGGGTGACATTTGCTGTTTGGGGACAAAGAGAGACAAAGAGCAGAAGAGAAAATGAGGAGAATGAGGTGGGGAGAAACCCTGTGGTGTGACTTGTGTCATTAACACACCACACTAGGTTTGTACAAGCAGCCATTTAAATCTCATTGAACATGTACAAGAAAACCATTATGTATAATAAATAGGGTAAAAGAGAACTTGAGGCCCCATTGAAGTTAAAAGACTGATTTACGCCTGAGCTGCCTTTAGATCCTGCCTGGGTCGATGCCTGGATAGAGATGGCACCTGGGTTTGGGGTGTGGGGTCGGCTCCCAATTTCCCCATCCTTTCTCTCTGTGTGTGGCCTGTTATGGGTCAGCCATTGTTTACGGAGGTGAGAGGGTGGCCCTGCCTGTGAGTCGTGGACCGGTTGGAGTTTTGGGGGGGCGGGACAAACTCGTGCGCATGTTCGTGGAGGGAAGGGGCATGTTCACATGCATGCGCAAAGAGGCGGTGCTCACTCACAGAAGGGCACACTCGTGCGCATGCGTGTTTTGGACCCACTGAAATTTCCAAACACTCTCCAGAGGAAGCCACATATCCAGGTGGGAAGCGTGAAGGTTTACTCGAGAGGTCCTCTCGTCACTCAATCACACAGCCCTTTCTCTGCCTGGATGGGTTACTTCCAGGAAGGTCAGCGCTGTGGTGATTGGGAAAGGCCTCCCATGACCGGCTCTCCCCCAGCACACTCCGAGTGACTTCATTCCTTGGTGCTTCAGGGAAAACACACATACGCAGGTTGTGGCAGAAAGCGTGAGCAACGGATTTGAAGGCTCTTGATGGGACCAGCAATTGCTTTAGCTCTTGTGTGTCTAAAGAGCCTCAAACCAAGAAGGCCCCCCTCCCTTCCACAGATGTAGGGAGGCATGAGAAACGTACCTTTCTGTAGTCGGGATCCAGATAACACAGTATCTGTGAAAGCAAAAAAGATGCACAAATCAAGCAGCAGAGCCTCTTATACACAAACATACCCTCCCACAAACATATCTGGGCTGTATCTATTTCCATTAATATTTAGAAATTTTAATTGGGTGTCTGCTCTTCTGGACGAGGCCAGAGGCTTCATAGCATCTGCAGATAAAGTTGAGGAAAGAGGACACCTTTGCTCCGTCCTTCTGCCGATTAAAAGAACAGCTGAGTCCATCTCATGAGGTCTGAGGACCATTTGATGACCCATATCTAGCTAATTTAGTAGTTTGAGAAGTTTCTCCTATTGCCATTGTTTCACACACCTTGAAAATAAAACAACACTGAATTTTGTCAGAGGCTCTATAGCTGTGTCAAAGCCCTATGGCACTGGGGTTTGATTTGTTACGAAAGAAATAATGTTCTGAGGAAATCCTCCCGATCAGGTTCACCCTTAAAAAGCCAAAGTGTTCGTCTCCAATGAATTTATTAGTTAAGAGCCAGCAGGATGATGGGCCCACAGGAATCTGGGTAATCCAAATCTTGTCGTTTTTATGAATGCAGAACAACTCCTGCTATATGCAGAAATTCAGGGGTGGATCCCCTTTAAGGAGTTGTATAGAAGGAAGACTAATAGCCACAGCTGACTTTTGAATGGCCTAAGTAACAATCAAGTCTCAAAGTGTTCACATTGTGGGTTTACACAATATAGTTATTGTCTAGTTTCCTATAAGTGAGACAATTCATAAAGTGATCTTAAAAATGCTACTAGGAAGAGATCGATTTCTCTTCCAATTGAAAGAAAAGCTGATGAGAATACATTGTGTGGCATTTGTTGATTCCAGAAAAGGGACCCATTGGTTCTTAATTCATTCAGGGGGGTGAGCAGTGAACTGGCCATCGCATGTGTCGGATACCAATATCCAGGGTGCTGAAAACAGAAGAAGACTCCAGGAACCTTTAGAAGGAGTGTCCCCCCCCTCCTCCCATGACCACACTGTGTCAGCTGCCTTTTTCATGGAGAACAACACACCCCTCCCACTCTACCCCACAGTCTCCCAGAATAAGTCTGGGTCTGGTCTTTTCAGGAGGAAAGGAAAGAGGAGCTGGGCTGTCTGGGAAGAGCTTTCTCTGTTGTGACTGCTATCCGTAATGCAACAAAACAAAAACCACACTCCTATCTTGTTCCCTCTAGGACCAGGGTCTGTCTTTGCAGGCGCTCTGACTTACCTCTGAACTGCTTCGTCTGCTTAGCTAGAAAGAGATTCCTACCACGGACATCCCAGATCTCCCACCTAAGCTCAGGAGGGAAAGCCACAGGATTCTCAAAGGGCTCCTTGTTCCTAGGACTGTTGGAAGAGGGGAAAAAAATTACTTCAAACCTACTTAACCCTAGCCAGAATCTCCAGGAAAACAAAGGGACTGAGTGGAAAGCTGCAGAAAACCTAAAACAGAGACAAAATGTGGTCCATGGGCTGCATGTGGACCCCAGAGGCATTTTGCAGAGGGATTTGCGGGGGACCTAAGACCTTCCATCCCTCTCCTTTCCCCCAAGAAATGAAGCCACTGCAAACCAGCAGCATCTCGGCACTTTCTCTTTCCATTTTTTAAATGGCTGAAAATGGCTTTTGAAGAGGTACAGGGGGTAGCAGTTGGTTCAAGCATTTGTCTCCCCGGATCAAACCCTTAGCGATCAAGAGTCCTCATTCTGCCTCACAACCGAAGGCAGGAATAACAGGAATCCCAGGAAACTGAGTTTCCATAGCTATCGCTGTGGAAGGCGAATGATATCAAGAGAGGATGTCTTTCAGCAATTAAAACTTCCTCTTTCCATCCCGCAGTTTTTCCAACCCACTTTGGGAGCTGCAGGAGAGGAGAAAGGTGTCTTTAATTACTGTGAATAGCTATTGCTGAATCAGGAAGAGAATCTTTTTAAACTATAGACAGAGAGGAGATGCAACCTACAACTCCTGCTCCCAAATGTCTTCACACTGCCTAGAAAAGTTTAGGGCTTCATTATCCCACTCCAAACTTTCTGTGTTTCCACGAAGCTTTTGTTTGTAACATTCTTGCTGTATTGTATTATTTTCTTTGTCCTGTACCATGCAGAAAGAGCTTAAGAAATATGTTACTGTTTTTCCTGTGTTCTATTCAGCTGCTTCCAACTTACGGCAACCCTTAGAATTAGTGACCCTCAGAGGATCCTACCAATAACAGACGCTCAAAAACAAACGTGTACTGAGATATTCACAAATTCCC
Organism: Pogona vitticeps; assembly: GCF_051106095.1. Lineage (NCBI taxonomy): Eukaryota > Metazoa > Chordata > Lepidosauria > Squamata > Agamidae > Pogona > Pogona vitticeps. Next base: position 24,443,267 of record NC_135784.1, read on the forward strand.
TAATTTAGTGTAATTTTTAAAAACAGTTATAGCAGAATGAGTTGGAAAAACGAAGAAGACAGGAAGGAGCCATGGAGGGGAGGAAAGGATTGTGCTCTGGCAGTGGCCCTGGGTGGATGGAGGAGGTGCTCCCGAGCATACCCTTTGTTGTTACCTCTCCCAACGGTCGAGAGCCAACATCATCTCTCCAGGAGAGTTTGGGACCATTTTCCTTCCACAAAGGCCCTTCCCAGGATTATCAAGGCCTGATGAAAAAAGAGCAGCTCCACTCACCTTTGCAAGAGGTTTCTGACATCCTGGAGGGGGAAAAAGAGAAAGAAAAGGGAATTCAGTGATTCTACCACGTCAGTCTTTGGGGAGGCACCCACAGGCCCTCCTTATTTTCCACTCTAAGCCCACCCCATTCCGGAGGAGAGATCCATCATCTCCTACAAGAAGGCTTTAAAAAACTTTTTTCTGCCTCTGAACTGCCACAAGGGAGTAAGGGGTTTCTGAAGGACCAGGGTTAAGGTGGCAGGTATTTTATCTCCTCTTTTTTAGGGCAAAGGATTCTTGGAAGGTAGCAAAACCATTTAAAATGGGGTGTCTCTGTGTGCTCGTCATCCATGAGAAGGGTTCCAGTTCTGAAGCAATGGATGAGAGCAGCTCTGGTGACCAGTTTCCAAAAGAGGCGAACCAGCTCTTTTTGGAAGGCTTGGAAGAAGAGGCAGGATTGATGCATGGCTGGGAATCAAAGCATTGGCAGAGAAGTGAAAACTGCAGGTGTTCCCATCAATATTTAGTCCACACTGAGATAAACACATTGACCTGACTATCTCGATTCTTCTGTATGTACAAAAGTTGATTCTCTCTACATGTAGATGGGGCCACAAAAGTATTTCAAAGCCAACTTTTCCCCTGGAGAGCAGCCTGGGATCCTTCTGCCAATCTTACCTGCAGGAGTTCTCCTGGGGGCTGCTGACACTTCTGCTTCATCTCCCAGATGAGACCTCCAAGAGAGGAGAGCTCCTCGGAGAGCCTGGCCAGGTGCTCCTCCCTTTCCCTTGCAATCTCCTTCTCCACCTCTTCCAGTCGGGCCAGAAGAAGCTCCTCTTGTTCGTTCAAAAAGGAGTGAAGTTCTCTGAATTGTTCCTTTGTCTTTTCCATCTCTGCCTTTGTCTCTTTCTGCAGGAGGAGAGTCAGAAAGGAGGGGGAGGGAATGAGGCTGATGGCAGGGCCTGTGAAGGGTGGTCTCAAAAAGTCAAGGCTCCAAAGGTGAAATCAGGGTTGGGACTTGTGCTGCTGAGATACTGGATCAAAGTACTGCTATATATATACACACACATGGATATAGCTATACAGTTTCTTAGTCTGGTGCCATAGCTTAAGTGTTCCACCTGCTAAGAGTCTACACTTGTCATGGGATCCACCTGGAGGGCATTGCTTTCGACTTCTCTCAGAGCCTCGCCATGTTATGGTGTGCATCGAAGAAGGGGGATAGATCAGTAGAGAAGAGTTAATGGAACGACAGTTGAAAAGTGGATCCTTTTAGATGAGGGGATGGGCAAATTCCAAACTATACATTCCTGCCTCTGGACGTTGGAGGGCTGCATCTATTCCTGCACCCAAACATGAAATAGATTTCTTAAATCTTTTCAGCTCTTACAACTCACTTGTATCCTAGTGGAAAACATTTTTGTAGATGGTTGAGGATGCAAGATCGAAGCCCTCAAAACATGGTAGAATCACAGCACACACACCCCAATGCTGAGACAAAAGAATCAATCGAATGGAACTTTTCATATATTAAAATGTAACTTTTGCAGAGTGGGATGAAAGGGGGGCTGGAAGTCCAGGAGCACAAAGGGCTATGATTGATCCCTGGGGACACATGCTGTTATTTATAGGCTGACTACACATGTGCACACGCAGACATTGAGCTATAGATCGATAGATGGAGATATAAAGATGGGGATGGATAGATACATAGATGGATACATGGATATAGGCCGATTGGCCTAGAGACACACACACACACACACACACACTCACTCACACACACACACTCACACACACACACACACACACACACACACACACACACACACACACACACACACACACACAGAGTACTGCTGGGATGCGTACTATATATATATCCCAACAGTACTATATACTGCTATATAGTACTGCTGGGATATATATATATATCCAATTGCCCTATATCCAATATATATATATATCCAATTGGCCTATATCCATGTACTGTACTTGCATTTTCCACATGCTGGTTAAAAAAACTGATCCCTTTTTAGGGACACCGATACTCACAAGTAACTCTTGGCTTTCTTCTTCTGTTTTTGCTTTATATGTTAAAATTTTGGCTCTCTCCTCCTCCAGAAGCTCCAGGCGGCTGGAGATGAGATCCTGAAAGGTAAAAAAAGAAGTCCATTTTTAATTTAGAGGCAAAGGAGAACTGAAGAACGTGCTTCCTCCCAATCACGGAGGGACGGGCTCTTTTTCATCTTGGACTGCCCACTGTACCCTCCACATCGGTTAATGGATTTCTTTCTGTGTCCTTAAAAAAAGCCTATCTGAAGCTGCTCATCTTGTTTCCAAGGAAAGTTGCATTGTCTGAGGAATGTGAGATTATTATATGTTTCTCACACAAACACACACAGAGACACATACTAAGACTCCCATCAAGGGCTGTATTTAGACTCTGGGACCCCCAATGTACCTCAGGTTTGGGGCTCCCTTAGGAATTAAAGCAAAAAGGAAGAGCAAAGTGTGCTGTTTATATACCGCCCCATAGCACTTCAAACACACTTTGGGCAGTTTACAAGTTAATTATGCAGTCTACCACACTGCTCCCCCAGCGAGCTGTGTACTGTACTTCTTTTACTGACCTCGGAAGGATGGAAGGCAGAGTCAATCTTGAGCCGGCTGCCTGGGATTGAGCATAGTTTTGTCTGCAATATATTTGTTTAACCACTGCGCTACGAGGCTCTTACAAAGTAAATCACCAAATTTACAAATAATACAAATCAAAGTCCATTTTTTACATGTCATTGGAGCTTATATGTCCATTGTTGTTGTTGTTTAGTCATTAAGTCATGTCCGACTCTTGTGACCGCATGGACAAGAGCACGCCAGGCCCTCCTGTCTTCCGCTGCCTCCCAGAGTTGGGTCAAATTCATGTTGGTGGCTTCGAAGACACTGTCCATCCACCTCGTCCTCTGTCATCCCCTTCTCCTCCTGCCTTCACACTTTCCCAACACCAGCGTCTTCTCCAGGGAGTTTTCTCTTCTCATGAGATGGCCAAAGTACTGGAGCCTCAGCTTCAGGATCTGTCCTTCCAGTGAGCACTCAGGGTTGATTTCCTTCAGAATGGATAGGTTTGATCTCCTCGCAGTCCAGGGTATTCTTAAGAGTCTCCTCCAGCACCACAATTCAAAAGCATCAATTCTTCGGCAGTCAGCTTTCTTTATGGTCCAGCTCTCATTTCCATACATCATTCCTGGAAAAACCATAGCTTTGACTATGTGGACCTTTGTCAGCAAGGTGATGTCTCTGCTTTTTAAGATGCTTTCTAGGTTTGTCATTGCTTTCTTCCCAAGAAGCAGGTTTAATTTCGTGGCTGCTGTCACCATCTGCAGTGATCATGGTGCCCAAGAAAGTAATATCTGTCACTGCCTCCATATCTTCCCCTTCTATTTGCCAGGAGGTGATGGGACCAGTGGCCATGATCTTAGTTTTTTTTAATGTTGAGCTTCAGACCATTTTTTGCACTCTCATCTTTCAACCTCATTAAGAGGTTCTTTAATTCGTCCTCACTTTCTGCCATCAGAGTGGTATCATCTGCATATCAGAGGTTGTTGATATTTCTTCCGGCAATCTTAACTCCGGTTTGGGATTCCTCCAGTCCAGCCTTTCACATGATGTATTCTGCATATAAGTTAAAGAAGCAGGGGGACAATATACATTGGTGCCCCACATAGCGACGATAATCCGTTCCGGAAAAATTGTCGCTATACGGATTCGTCGCTATACGGGGCAAAAAAGCCCATAGAAACACATTAAAACGTAATTAATGCGTTCCTATGGGCTTGAAACTTACCGTTCAGCGAAGATACTCCATAGCGCGGCCATTTTCGCTGTTCGTTAAGGGAGGAATCTGTCCCAGAAACAGCGGGCGGCCATTTTGAAACCGCCAGTCAGCTGTTATAAAAGCATTGCTATGATCTGAACCGATCATAGCAAAGCCAAGTTCCACTGCCAGCCAGCCCTGGAGGACGCCCGGCCTCCTTGCCGGGGCTGTCCCAGGACACAAACAGCTGGGCCAGAGGGTCTTTCTCCGGTGAGCAGCGGGCTGGAGGGATGCAGCCGCCGGGGGGGGGAAGGGGTGGTGGAAAGGGACGCGTCGGCCACCCATCACTCGCCAGCCAGTCAGCTAGCCCAGGAGACACCCGGCTAGGGCAGGCGGGCGAGGGGTTAAAGGGATGCAGCTGCCAGGGGGTGGGGAAGGGGGGGTGGGAAGGGACGCGCCGGCCACCCATCGCTCGCCAGCTATCCCAGGAGACACCCGGCTAAGGCAGGCGAGCAAGGGGTTAAAGGGATGCAGCCACCGGGGGGTGGGGAAGGGGTGGGTGGGAAGGGGCATGTCGGCCACCCATTGCTCGCCAGCCAGTCATCTAGCCCGGGAGACACCTGGCTAAGGCCGGCGAGCAGCGGGCTGGAAGAAGGCAGCCGCCCGTGGTGGGGAGGAGGAGAGGGAGGGGGCGCGCCAGCCTAACACCGCTCGCCAGCTAGCCCGGGAGACACCCGGCTAAGGCCGGCGAGCAGCGGGCTGGAAGAAGGCAGCCGCCCGGGGTGGGGAGGAGGAGAGGGAAGGGGCGCGCCAGCCTAACGCCGCTCGCCAGCTAGCCCGGGAGACACCCGGACAAGGCCGGCGAGCAGCGGGCTGGAAGAGGCAGCCACCCGGGGTGGGGAGGAGGAGAGGGAAGGGGCGTGCCAGCCTAACGCCGCTCGCCAGCTAGCCCGGGAGACACCCGGACAAGGCCGGCGAGCAGCGGGCTGGAAGAAGGCAGCCGCCCGGGGTGAGGAGGAGGAGAGGGAAGGGGCGCGCCAGCCTAACACTGCTCACCAGCTAGCCCGGGAGACACCCGGACAAGGCCAGTGAGCAGCGGGCTGGAAGAAGGCAGCCGCCCGGGGTGGGGAGCAGGAGAGGGAAGGGGCGCGCCAGCCACCGCCAGTGAGCCAACCCCGCACTCCCCGTCTCCTTGGCGGGCGAGGAGGGGGTCTCTGGTGCACCACTGCCCCCGTCCAGCCACTGCCACCCTGATCCCGGTCCCCGGTGGGTGCCTCCTCCTTTGCAGCGCCGCCCGCCGCAACTGCTCTCTGGCTCGGAGCCCCAGGGGTTCCTGTGCGCGGGGATTGGGGCCAGGCCCTTCACCCCTCCTTCCCTCCCTCCTCCCGAGGCACCGATCAGGTGTTTGCTTTGCCATGATCCGTTCCCCAAGGAGGGAACCGATCATCGCAAAGCGAAATTTCCCCATAGGGAACATCGGAAAGCGATCGCAAAAGCGATCGCAAAATCTTCATCGCAAAGCGATTTCATCGTTATACGATGCAATCGCTATGCGAGACACCACTGTACAGTCTTTTCGTACTCCTTTCCCAATTTTGAACCAATCAGTTGTTCCATATCCAGTTCTAACTGTTGCTTCCTGTCCCACATATAGATTTCTCAGGAGATAGATAAGGTGGTCAGGCACTCCCATTTCTTTAAGAACTTGCCATGGTTTGCTGTGGTCCACACAGTCAAAAGCTTTTGCATAATCAATGAAGCAGAAGTAGATATTTTTCTGGAACTCTCTGGCTTTCTCCATAATCCAGCGCATGTTAGCAATTTGGTCTCGAGTTCCTCTGCCCCTTCGGAATCCAGCTTGTACTTCTGGGAGTTCTCGGTCCACATACTGCTGAAGCCTGCCTTGGAGGATTTTGAGCATAACCTTGCTAGCATGTGAAATGAGTGCAATTGTACAGTAGTTGGAGCATTTTTTGGCACTGCCCTTCTTTGGGATTGGGATGTAGACTGATCTTTTCCAGTCCTCTGGCCACTGCTGAGTTTTCCAAACTTGCTGGCATATTGAGTACTTTACAGCATCTTAACAGCATCTTACAGTACCTTAACAGCATCATCTTTTAAGATTTTAAATAGTTCAACTGGAATGCCATCACCTCCACTGGCCTTCTTGTTGCAATGCTTACTAAGGCCCACTTGACTTCACTCTCCAGGATGCCTGGCTCAAGGTCTGTAACCACACTATCTGGGTTGTCTAGGACATCCAGTTATTTCCGGTATAATTCATCTGTGTATTCTAGTCATAAGGGATTTAGTTTAGATTATACCTGACTTGAGTTTTGTAATAAGATAGGGATGTGGTGGCGCTGTGGGCTAAACCGCAGAAGCCTATGCTGCAGGGTCAGAAGACCAGCAGTCGTAAGATTGAATCCACGTGACGGAGTGAGCGCCCGTCGCTTGTCCCAGCTCCCGCCAACCTAGCGGTTCGAAAGCATGGAAATGCGAGTAGATAAATAGGGACCACCTCGGTGGGAAGGTAGCAGCGTTCCGTGTCTAAGTCGCACTGGCCATGTGACCACGGAAAGATTGTCTTCGGACAAACGCTGGCTCTATGGCTTGGAAACGGGGATGAGCACCGCCCCTAGAGTCGAACACGACTGGACAGAAATTGTCAAGGGGAACCTTTACCTTTACTTTTATCTTTGTAATAAGAAGCTGATGATCAGAGACACAATCAGCTTCAGGTCTTGTTTTTGCTGACTGTATAGAGCTTCTCCATCTTTGGCTGCAGAGAGCAGAATCAATCTGATTTCGGTATTGCCCATCTGGTGATGTCCATCTGTAGAGTCTCCTCTTGTGTTATTGGAAAAGAGTGTTTGTGATGACCAGCTTGTACTCTTGACAAAACTCTATTAGCCTTTGCCCTTCTTCATTTTGAACTCCAAGGCCATACTTACCTGTTGTTCCTTTTATCTCTTGACTCCCTACTTTAGCATTCCAGTCCCCTAGAATGAGAAGAACATATTTCTTTGATGTCAGTTCTAGAAGGTGTTATAAGTTTTCATAGAATTGGTCAATTTCAGCCTCTTCAGCATTGGTGGGTGGTACATAAACTTGGATTACTGTGATGTTGAAAGGTCTGCCTTGGATTTGTATTGAAATCATTCTATCATTTTTGAGATTGTATCCCAGTACAGCTTTTCCCCTCTCTTTTGTTGACTATGAGGGCTACTCCATTTCTTCTATGGGATTCTTGCCCACAATAGTAGATATGATAATCGTCTGAATTGAATTTGCCTATTCCTGTCCATTTTAGTTCACTGACGCCCAGGATGTCAATGTTTTTCTTGCCATCTCCTATTTGACCACATCCAGCTTCCCAAGGTTCATAGATCTTACATTCCAGGTTCCTGTTTGCTTGTTCCAGCTGAGCGTCCTTTCGGCTTTGGCTCTGGAGCTACTTGTCCTTGTCCTCTGCTCTTCCTCAGTAGCATGTTGGACGCCTTCCGACCTGAGGGTCCCATCTTCCAGCGTCCTATCTTTTAGCCTTTTGTTTCTGTCAATGGAGTTTTCTTGGCAAAGATACTGGAATGGTTTGCCAGTTCCTGCTGCTATTTTACTTAATGGTTAATTCAGGCCCGGCAGGAGAGGAAGCTGAACACCTTCCATATGCGTTGCCTCCGAGGGATTTTTGGTATCACCTGGCAGGACAGAGTTCCAAATAGAGTAGTCCTAGAACGAGCTGGAATTTTCAGCATGCATACATTACTGAAACAGCGACGTCTACGCTGGCTTGGGCACGTTGTGAGAATGGCTGATGGTCGGATTCCAAAGGATCTCCTATATGGAGAATTAGTGCAGGGAAATCGCCCCAGAGGGAGACCACAGCTGCGATACAAGGATATCTGCAAGTGGGATCTGAAGGCCTTAGGAATAGACCTCAACAGATGGGAAACTCTGACATCTGATCGTTCAGCCTGGAGGCAGGCGGTACATCATGGCCTCTCCCAATTTGAAGAGACCCTTGTCCAGCAGGCCGAGGCAAAGAGGAACTCACAAAGGAAGCAAAACCAGGGAGCTGGACAGGGGACAGATTGGATTTGTCTTCAGTGTGGAAGAGATTGTAACTCTCAAATTGGCCTCCTCAGCCACACTAGACGCTGTTCCAAGTCCCCCATACAGAGCACGCTACCATAGTCTTTCGAGACTGAAGGATGCCTACATAATTCAGGCACTTTTACAGATGATTGCATACAAAGTATGGTTTCACAAGATAGGTTTTTGTAACAGAAACTCTTTAAATTATTATATATATGTTTAAATAGACATCCAGCCTTCTGGCAGGACCCCACCAAGGCAGTTTCCCCCTTTGCCCCCATTATTAATCCAGGATTGCCCCCAACCTCCACTCATAAGGAAAACTTTGCGCTGGAAATCATGTCTTGCTGGGCTCTGGGAATCTGTTCGAAGACAGAATCAGCAGAAAACGTTTTCAGGCAGGATCGACAACTATTTCACCCCCTGGTCCAGATTTCCTCCTCCTTACCAGGGGTGTCTATGAGGGGGGGAGACAATAAAGGGCACATGTCACCCTCCCCAAATCTGGGCATTCCCTTAAATATATGCACATAAAAACCACTGTCAACAATCCAGAGGCATCACGAACAGGCTCCCCACCCCCCAAATAATTTTACCACCACTCTTGCTACCTTGTAGTCCTGGGCAGCCTCCTCCAGAGGAACCACCTGGTGATCTCGGTGCTCCTTCGACCATTTACACACCATACAGATGGGGGCTTCATCATCCTTGCAGAAGAGCTTCAGGGGTTCCCGGTGCTTCCCACAGGCTCCCCCCTTTCTCTCAGTGATTATTTCCTCTTGAAGACGGAGCTTCTTGGTCAATTCCACAAAGTTTGCCAGCTGCCGATTGGAGACGAGGCTCCTTCGGACGTTTTCTCTGCATTGAGGGCAGGAAACCTCTTCTCCCTCCGACCCCTCCCAGCAGTGGGTCAGGCAGGCTCGGCAGAAGTTGTGCCCACATTCAATAGTGACTGGATCCTCGAAATAGTCCAGGCAGATGGAGCAAGTGGCTTCCTCGCACAGATCCTGAACGGTAGCCATCTCCCGTCCCACCAGGAAGTTAACTGCTCAGTTTCGCTTTCCCCGCTTCCAGAAAGTGGGTGTTTTCCTTCCCTTGAATGTCTCAGCAGGGAATCGTCAGCATGTGAAAAGGACAGAAGTAGGTGGAGCAACAAGCACACACACACACACACACACGCACACGCACACGCACACACAAATGTGTTTGTAAAGGGAAAGAAAGGGAATGAATTAAAAGGAAGGAAATGTGGTGCGGGAGGAAAGTTTGGTAGAGACCCCTGGACTGCCAGAAAATGAACACGGTGGGTGTTGAAATGTGGAGCCCGAACCTCGGGTCAAGAGGTGTTGTTAGGAGTGCCCTCCGGCCCCAAGGCGAATGTAGGCACCCAAATGGCTCCTCCACCCTTTCCACCCAGGCTGTGGATACTGCGGACTTGGAACTGGGAATGAAAGGGTCATTGGTGGCAACCCAGACAACTCCTGTTTTGGCGGGAAAGGAAGGAGGGGGGAGGGAGCCAGCGGAGGCAGCAGCCGGGGGGGGGGGGGAAATGACCCCACGTCCATCGTACTGAGGGGAAACTGAGACCCGGGAGTGGAGACGTAAGTTGAGGGAAGAAAAGGAGAGAGTAGAAAGAGAAAGGGAGGAGAAGAAGGCATGGCTTATGGAAGAATTGAGAAAGATGGGGTGCTACCTGGACCCTGGGAATCCCCGGGTGATGAGAGATATGTCCCCTGGGGATATGCAGGGGATGAAGAAACCACCCCGCTGTTAATCCCAGAGCCTGATGACATCGAACCCGGAGAACCCTTATGGGTTCAGGCTGGTCCATGGGCTTCGAAGTCAAGTAACCCATTCGTGGAAGACTGGTTGCCCCTGCCAGAGCCGTTGCTCCCTCAGGAGAAGTTTGTTCCCCACTTACTGGACATTTCCATACCCATTCCCCAGTTAATAAATGAAGACAAGTTGTTTGGTTTAAAAGCGTCTCCTGGTTTATTTGGTTCGGGGGAGGTGAAGACTAATGAACCCTCACATGAAGCTCAGGCTGTTCTGCTCTGGGCACCTTCTGAGAAGGCAAGAAAGAACCTCTGGAAAAGGCAATCATGCTGGGAAAGGTGGAAGGCAGAAGGAAAAGAGGAATATCAAATTGGGAGGTGGGGAAATTCCCTAAAGGAACCACAGGATTGGGTCTGCGGGAGCTGAACAGGGCTGTTGAGGACAGGACATTTGGGAAATCGCTCCTTCAGAGGGTTGCCATAAGTCATGGCTGACAAAACAAAACAGCATAAATGATCTGAGGATAACTCAGTAGTTTATCTATCTGGTTGCGGAGCCAGAGGCTGGCAGTTGGATTCCCTACTGTGCCCCCACTGCAAAGTAGAGCCAGCCCGTGTGGCCTTGCGCATGCTGCCCAATTCCAGGATGCTCCCCCCCAGAAGAAGGGAATGGCAACCCACTTATCCTGTTTTCCCAAAAATAAGACCTTACCTGAAAATAAGACCTAGTATGATTTTTCAGGATGCTTGTAATCTAAGCCCTACCCCCCAAAATAAGCTCCAGTTAAGTGAAACCCCACTGGTCAACCTTGTGCAGCAACCAAAAGAAGACATGACTGTATTTGAATAAAGGTAGAGTTGTATGAGGAAAAAATAAAACATCCCCTGAAAATAAGGCCTAATGCGTTTTTTAGAGCAAAAAATATAAGACCTTGTCTTATTTTCTGGGAAACATGGTATCAGTACAGTAGGACCCCCATATCTGCGGAAATAAATTCCAAGCCCCTCCCAACAGATGCTGGAAAATACTAAATACTATTTTAATAATGAATGCTTTACATAGCATGGTCTCTGGTTCCCTCTAGTGACAAGCTCTGGGAATCTTGTATTCTCTTAGGCTTTTACAGCCGGGATCTAACAGCTGTAGTTTTTTTGGGGGCTGTTTGGCCATGTTCTGGAGGTTTTTCTTCCTAATGTTTCACCAGTCTCTGTGGCTGGCATCTTCAGAGGACAGGAGTTAGAACTCAGAATTTGTCACGTTCAGGCCTGTCCCTTGACTGTTTCACCAATCTCGCACAAGCTACATGTCATGTTGCTCCCACCAGTTGATTATATCAACCTTGTTTATTATTAATCCCAGAGGTCCAGGTAATGTGTCATTTTCAAAAGAACCAAATAGAAATTGTTTATTGTAACAGGAAATGAACATTCAGTCAGTATTGTTAGGGCCCTCCCCAGAAAACAAAGTGAATCAATGAAAACAAACTGAAACAGTTGTCATGGAGGACATCAAGTCCTGAGCCGCTCCTAATAAGTAGGTCTCAGTGTAGACATTGACGTCCCTTAGTCCTTGCAGCCTAGAGTACTCCAGCATCACCTCCGATACCGTTCTGCCCTCTGTCTGTCGCGTTCCCCCAGTTTCCCTTTTCTATCAAAAACAGGTCCACCTTCGGACACGATGTGCCATTTTCTCTTTTTACACGCTGCCACCAGTGGATCTTTATCCACGCTATACAAATAAGTTTCTTAGACATGAACTGCCACATACAACAAGTTTATTTATTATTTGATTGGTAAATCACAGAAGTAAAGTCATATATGTTTTTTTTTATTGTTCAGTCATTAAACCTGGATAGGGTTACACGTTTGCTTGTTTGTATTCATTCACATTAACCACGGCAACAATATTTTTATGACTATTTTCTATTACTTTTATCTCTTATCAATACGGGATTCTTGCCCACAATAAAAGTTATGGTAATCGTCTGAACTGAATTTGCCTATTCCTGTTCATTTTAGTTCATTGATGCCCAGGATGTCAATATTTATTCTTGCCATCTCCTGTTTGACCACATCCAGCTTACCAAGGTTCATAGATCTTACATTCCAGGTTCATATGCAGCATTTTTCTTTGCAGCATCGGACTTTCCTTTCACTTCCAGGTGCATCAGGCTCTAGTTACATCAAAGCAGAATGGCATGGGGCTTTGATTTGTTACATATGAAATGATGTATCACACGGGAAAGACTCCTGATCAGGTCAGTTATCTACTAAATCCCTTAAAAAGCTAAAGTGTTCCTCCTCAGTGATGGTACAAACTGTCAGGTCTAGGAGAATTTACACTATATACTTATTCAAGAAATATGTTTATTTATCATCTAGTCTTCTGTACATGAGACAATTAATAAAGTGTTCTTTAAAAAGCTACCCGGAAGAGATCAAGTTCTGTTCTAATTGAAAGAACAGCTAATGCCCTGTATACTTGGCGTCTGTTAATACCAGAAAAGGGACCCATTCATTCATTCAGGAAGGTGAGCAGTGAATTTTCCCCATAAATGTCTGATATCAAATTCTCCAGGGTGCTGAAGACCGAAGATAAATCCAAGAACCTTCCGATGGGTCTCCTCAAACTGGGCAGAGGAGCAATTTGTGTAAAAGAGATCCCTCCCCTCACGCTCGCACTCTGTCCTCTGTCTTTCTCATGGAGATCAACGTACTTCTTCCACTCTACCTCATGGTCTCTGAGAATAATCCTGTGTCTGGTTTATATCGGAAGAAAGGAAACAGGCTGGACTATCAAAATAGAGACTTTGTTATTTTGACTGTGATTTGTCTTGAAATAAAATAAAATCTACACTTTGTCTTGTTCCCTTTAGGACCAGGGTGCTAACATTCTCTCAGCTAAAAGGGTATTTCTGTCACAGATGTCCCAAATCTTCCACTTCCGCTCAGGAGAGGGAGGCACAGGATTCTGAAATGGCTCCTTCCTTTCACTACTGATGGAGAGAAAAAAATACAGTTACTTTACCACCCTCCCAATCCAAGCCAGAATTCCCTGCTGAAGGGACTGAGTGGATGACGGCACCTGCAGAAAGCCTAGAGCAGCCGTCGGCTTTATGTGGTCCTCAGGCTGCGTTCATCCACCCGGGGCATTTATGCAGCCTCCAGGACCCTTTAAGTTTCAAAGGATGAAAAAAGAATAATATGGTTAAGAGGAAAACTCTTTAAATTGTTAAGAACAGGTGAGAGGCAAAAATAAATGGCAACAGGAGTTAAGGTCAGATTCCTGAATTCAGTTTTTTAGCAATTTTTGCATAGTGATGGAGAACTACTATAATGTCTTGTATAGAAAAAACAACAAAAGAGAGAGAGAAAGAACCCAACACATCTTCCAGAAGATCTGAGAAATCTAAGGAAAATTTAAAACTCAGTTAGGAATGCCGAAAGAGCAAAAGAGAAGCACACTGTCTAATGAAGATAAAAGAAATAGCTGTAGATAGAATACAGATAGAGATATTTCAAGCCACAGAGACTGAATCTGTCAAAATCCTAACAAGAATATGCCAACAAATATGATGAAACAAAACGACGTATATTTCTGGGTATGTGCAGAGTGCATATATGTCGGTGAGTGCCAACTGCTGAAATCCGCATTAGCAGCTGGCACTTGAACTACCGGTATGTCAAGTCCAAGGGCTCTTACCCCACAACACAATGCACCCTCAGCAGAGCCCTGACTGAGGAGAAAGGAGGGAAAAGTTGGGGGGGGGTTCCCTACCTTCCATCTCCACAACCTCCACCCAAATTTTTTCTGTCCTGTCAATGCATCTGCCATGTGCTTACGCCTCCACCACTGTCCGCCATTGCTGCTTCCTTCCTTGATAGTAAAGTAGGCTCATTTACACGTGAGTAAACAAACACCTGTGTGGTATAAACATCTCCAGTGTGAATAGAAAGATAATTCAAGTGAGAGATAAAATAGATCACTGGTAAGCGCAAACCAGACTGTTCCAAATTCCTCAGTCTGGACCCCAATCCCCCCCTTTGGACCAGCCCAGGGATGCTTTACATTGAGATTTCCTGCTTTGAGAAGGGGGTAGGACTTGAAGACCCTTCGGAGTCAAGGCCAGCTTCACACTTCTAGGAGTGGGAAGTAAAGAGAGGATGTGGGGGCAGGACATACGTAAATGCTCCTGGGAGTATCAAGTTAAGATTTCAGACTGAGCCTCCATTTCTTGTGCAAGTGAAGGAAGCGCCTTATTTTAAACCACCCCCCACCCCCAGGCACTGAATGCTCCCAGCCTTTCCCGACTTATCTCTTTTTTGGGGGGGATGGTGCAGTTCAGTGACTTCATAGGCTTTGCCTAACATTCCTGCCCTGATGCCCCTCACACCATGGAGTATTCAGCTGTGAGATGTTCTTCCCTCTTGTGAGCTCTGATGCAATATTTCCGGGACTGAGAGAAAGTGGGGGAAGGGGGTGACTTCAATACCAGTTAAAGCCATTTTCCTGGTTTAGCCTTGGAAGTCAAAATAACAAGCACTTCTGGGTACGTGCAGAGTGTATACAAGTCGGTGAGTGCCAGCTGCTGAAATCCACATGAGGAACTGGCGCTTGCTCCGTCTCCTTGGGACTGAATATCCAGGAATCCCCCCCCCTCACCAGTTTCCCTCTCCTCTCTGCCTCCCACCCCCTTTCCCATTCCCAGGGGCCTGTTGTTCCTCCAGCTGGAAGCAGAGTCCCACTCCCATGTGTTTGGATTCCTCTCTTGCAGCTGGCAACCCTTCGCCCGCAGAGGACGGGAAAGACAAGGCGGCCGATGGGGCCGGAGGGCAAACCCTGCAGCTCGGCAAGGGCCAGCCTGATGGAGGGAGAGTCCAGGCGGTCCTGGTGGCTGGTCTGCTTTTGAAACATTTAGTCATCCAGTGAAACTCCTCCCTTCCTCTTGCCTTCCAAGGAAGGAAATGAGTTGCACAGACTCACCCTTTCGAGATCGCCATCTTCACTCCAGACTAGTCCCACTCAAGTGTCTCGCTTCTTCTTTATTAGAAAGACCCACCAGGGAAGGAGCAGTCGGAGGTATTCAAATATGTTGAACAGCAGCTGTGCAGTAGCCCTCAAACTGCACTTGTTATGTGACACTGAGTTGCCCTTGACTTAGGGTGACACCATGAATGCCCCCAACTGCTTTGCTCAGCTCTTGCAAACTCAAGACTGTGGTTTCCTTTAGGGAGTAAATCCATCTCGTATTCTGTCTTTTTCTTTTCCTGCTACATTTAACCTGTCCCAGCTTCATGGTCTGTCTCAAAAGAGGACAATCTTGGTTTCAACCTTTTTGCCTCCGAGAGCCAAGGCTAATGGGAGTTAATCAGCCTGAGAAACAGTATCCAGACCAAAGGCTCAAACGAAAAACTTTATTGAAAATAAAGGTAAGAAAAGTAAAGCCAAGAGAAGTTACATCTGGTAGAGTCAGAGGTGGTTTGGTTGCAAAATAACAAGACACGTTACACAAACAGGCTCTGTTCAAAGAACATTAAGTGAGACAAATAGCTCAAAAATTAATAAACAATTCCATTATGACAGCTTAATGCTGACATTCGATCCTTCAGATCCTTGTTTCCAGGGCCTGGTGGTTCTGCCGAGGAGTAACTCAAGTCCTCTCTCCTAGCCTTCTTCTGAATGGGATTTGTCGTTGTCCATTCTAACTCTTTCCTCGCCCTCCTTCTGCCTTCTCCTAACCTCTCTCTCTTCAGAGAGCTCTCCTTTAACCTTCTCTGGCCTCTTTGTTCTTTGGGCATCTAGGATATTTTGGGTGTGGATTCAGGAAGAGGAATGGGAGCTGGGGATCCAAAGGTACCAATATGGTCTCCCCAGCCTATTGCCGCCAGTTCACTTCCTTCCACTGTCCCTGGGCCAGATTGACATATCATCAAGAATGAGCCACCAGGGCTGCCAGCCCGGGATTTCCGTGGATCCCTTTGATGTCAGTTCTCTCCTTCCTTTCTCCTGGGAAACGAAAGTCAAATCAAGCCATTATCATTTATAGAAGAAATCAAAATTATATGAAGGATTCACCATTTTGCAAGAATTGGACAAAATCAAACCTTTATACTCTCCAGGAGCAAAAGAGACGAATAGAATATGGTATATTAGGCATAGTAGAAGACAACATTATAACTTTCCCTCAGACAACTTGAGCAAATATCCCTATTTAAGAGATGCTTCTCCATCCACTGGAATAGCATTCTGTTGTTCCTGGTCAATGCAACCCCATTCACACCCACATCATCCCACGCTCATGATAAAACACGCAACATATTTGTGTGATGGAAATACCACACAAATATTGATTCAGTTTGTATTCTGAGGAGGAAGGTGGCCACGAGCATCTCTTGGGGGGAGATTTAGAAAAAGAGGAAGGAGATGCTCTTGACCCAAGCAGTCCTTCAGTTTCCCTCCGAGATCAGCTTGAATGTCTTAAGGGGAGATTGTGAGGGGGTCTCTTCCACCCACACGAAAGAAGGGGAAGAGGGTCTCCCCAGAGAAAGAGGCTCCAGAGAAGGTGTAGAGATGGGATCCCGTGTCAGCATCATGAAATGACACCTGCCCCCCTTCATAGTTCAGGGACACCCGGATCCTCCTCAGTTTGTCACTCAAAGGAAGAGAAGTTTCAACAGAAAGGTCAGAGACCCTGTAGCCACCTGCCCAGCTCCTGAAAGCCCAGATCCCTTCTTCAATTTTACATTCAAGAGGGGCTTTCCTTTGTACGGACTTCCTGGCCACCCCCACAGCCCAATTTCCCCCTCTACCCACAGTGACTTCCCAGTAATGTCTGCCTGCAAAGAATCCCCCATATCCCAAGACAAAAAGTTTACTGTTGAATCTCTCAGGATTGTCAGGCAAACTTTGCTCTCTATCTCCGTATCTCACATTTTTGTGATCTTCAGACAAAAAGAGCCAGGGATGTGCTGTCTTTGGGTCCAGGGTGACATTTGCTGTTTGGGAACAAAGAGAGACAAAGAGCAGAAAAGAGAGAATGAGGTGTGGAGTGTGATGAATTTGGTTATGAATGGCTAGAAAGTGATTTACAGATGAGATATATGGTTATGAAGTTAGCCTGAAAGAATCCATTTTGGTCTCTGTGTGTTTGAAAGTGGAAAATTCCAAAAGACAGTTTCTCTTCACAGCTTTGCTTCACAGAAACTGGTCAGGCTGACATCTCGTCGGTGGCCTGGTACAGAGAGAGCAAAGACATAACATTCCAGGAGTTTGTAATAACAACATCTGTAGTCTTATGAGAAGCTGGGGCGGGACAAGTTACTTTTTTCCTTCCCCCTAATTGCTTGTTAACTGGAAGAAGAAGGGAGGAGTGAGTTCTTTCAGGCTAACTTCATAACCACATATCTCATCTGTAAATCACTTTCTAGCCATTCATAACCAAATTCATCACATGTCACCACCAGGATTAACAAAATCCAGAACGATTAGCGTTCTTATTTTGATAACTACTTAAAGTAACTGTTGGTTATGAAAGGTAACTGCTAATGATTAACATGAATACATGTAAAATTGCACTTGTCTAGCAAAGCATTAAGGTAGAAACATACTAATAACTGTGGTGTGACTTGTGTCATTAACACACCACCCTAGGTTTGTACAAGCACCCATTTTAATCTCCCTCAACACGTTGAATAATGACATTCTGTATAATATAATGAGTTGTTCTTTTATTCTGCTTTATTCTGCACGAAGAGGCAGTGCTCACGTGTACAGAGGTGTGCTCGGGCGCATGCATAAAGGGGAGGGGCACGTTCATGGGTGGGTGGGTGGGACACCTGTGTGTATGTGTGGCAGGTCGTGAATGCAGGTGAGGTGGGTGGGGGAGTGCATCCAGGGGCGGGTGATCAGTCTCCACAGCCCAGTCCTGCCATGGCCACGGACTGGCACTGGGCCACGGACCTGGCCTCGGGGACCCCTACTTTAGTTTTTTAGAGGTGAAAACCAGCACTTTGAATTGTGTTCTGAAAAAGATTGGCAGACAGTGGAACCATTGTAATGTGGGGTTGTCTTAAAGAAATGGGAGTGCCTGACCACCTTATCTATTTCCTGAAAAATCTATATGTGGGACAGGAAGCAAGAGTTAGAACTGGATATGGAACAACTGGCATGGTGGCTCTGTGGGTTAAACCAAAGAAGCCTCTCTGCTGCAGGATCAGAAGACCAGCAGTTGTAAGATCGAATCCACATGATGGAGTGAGCTCCCGTTGCTTGGACCAGCTCCTGCCAACCTAGCAGTTCAAAAGCATGTAAATACGACTAGATCAGGGGTCTCAAACATGTGGCCCGGGGGGCATTTGCGGCCCCCCACATGATAGTTTGTGGCCCTCGCCTTGCCTGTCCCCCCAAAGCGCCCACACATTCTCTGCTGTCAGGAGAAAAAAAAAAGCCTTGCCTTGCTCGCTGGCTCTCTCCCAAGACAGCACCTGTTGCACCCTCCATCCAGAACTGCAGCCTGCCAGCCAGCCCACCTGTCTGCTGGCTAAGGAAACTCTTAGGCCGCTTCCTTGGGCTTTTGCTGCGCTTGGTGGAAAATCTGATACGGCCCAGCCTCACCCAGACTCTGCCTCCAGCAGCCCCCAGTTAAACTGAGTTTAAAACTCCTGGACTAGATAAATAGGTACCATATTGGTGGGAAGGTAACAGCGTTCCATGTCTAAGTTGCACTGGCCATGTGACCATGGAAACTGTCTTCGAATAAATGCTGGCTCTATGGCTTGGAAACAGGGATGAGCACCGCGCCAGAGTCAGACACAACTGGACTAAATATCAAGGGGAACTTTTACCTTTACCTTATGGAACAACTAATTAGTTCAAAATTGGGAAAGGAGTACAACAAGGCTGTACATTGTTTCCCTGTTTACTTAACTTTTATGCAGAATACATCATGCGAAAGACAGGACTGGATGATTGCCAAGCTGGAATCAAGATTGGCAAAAGAAATATCAGCAACCACAGATATGCAGATGATACCACTCTGACGGCAGAAAGTGAGGAGAAATTAAAGAACCTTGTAATGAGGGTGAAAGAGGAGAGTGCAAAAAACAGCCTGAAACTCACCATCAAAAAAACTAAGATCATGGCCACTTCTCTGGGGAGAAGGATGGCCAGGAGCATCTCTTGGGGGGAGATTTAGAAAAAAGGGAAGGAAACGCTCTTGACCAAGTACCAGTGGTGCCTCGTATAACAAGCACCCTATTTAACGATGAATTCGCATAGTGATGGCTTTTTTGCCATCACTTTTGCGATTGCATTTCGATGTTGCCTATGGGGAAAAATCGCTTTGTGATTTTTTCCCCATAGGCACCATTTTCCCCCAGCTGACCGGCGGGAGCCTCTGAAGGACCGCTCCCGCCGTTCAGCTGGGGGAAAATGCTGGCAGTGGCCTCAGAAGGACCCTTCGGAAGCGTCCTTCCGAGGCCACCGCAGGTATTCCCCTTCGGAGGGGGCATTTTCCCCAAGCTGAGCGGGAGCCCCGCCGCTCAGCTGGGGGAAAATGTTGGTAGTGGGCAGCAGCCTCAGAAGGACCCCGAAGTCACCGCCGACTGCCGACATTTGCCTTCCGAGCTCTCAAAGGGCCCCCCTTCGACATTGGAGAAAGCCCTTTGAGAGCTCGGAAGGCTCTCAGCGGCAGCCGGGAGTCCAAGCATGGCTGGGGTAGGCGGGGCGGGGCGGCTCCCGGCTGTGGGGGCAGGGTAGAGGGGTCCGGAAGGTTTCCAGTGCTTTGCCTGGAAGCCTTCTGGATCCTTCCCACCCTGCCGCCGCCACCGGGATCCGCGCCGTGCCCGGCTACCCCAGCAATGGTCGGACTCCCGGCAGTCTGAGCATGGCTGGGATAGGCGGGGTGGGGCGGCTCCCGGCGGCGGGGGCAGGGTAGGGGGTCCGGAAGGCTTCCAGTGCTTTGCCTGGAAGCCTCCCAGCCCCCCCCACCCTGCCGCTGCCGCCGCTTGGATCCGCCCCGCGCATCCAAGCCCGGGATGCCTGGCTGGGTAAACGCCGGCCAGCTCCTGCGAAGGAGAGCGGGGACCTCCACCTCCCTCCTTTGCAAGAGCCGGCAGGTGTATCTACCCAGCTGGGCAGCGGGCTCTTGCGAAGGAGAGAGCGGGACCTCCACCTCCCTCCTTCGCAAGAGCCCGCTGCCCAGCTGGTAGAAATGCCGGCAGGCTCTTGCAAAGGAGGGAGGTGGAGGTCCCCGCTCTCCTTCGCAAGAGCCCGCTGCCCAGCTAGGTAGAAACGCGAAGGAGGGAGGTGGAGGTCCCCGCTCTCCTTCGCAAGAGCCCGCTGCCCAGCTGGGTAGAAACGGCAGCAGGCTCTTGCGAAGGAGGGAGGTGGAGGTCCCCACTCTCCTTCGCAAGAGCCCGCTGCCCAGCTGGGTAGAAATGCCGGCAGGCTCTTGCGAAGGAGGGAGGTGGAGGTCCCCACTCTCCTTCGCAAGAGCCCGCTGCCCAACAGGGTAGAAATGCCGGCAGGCTCTTGCGAAGGAGGGAGGTGGAGGTCCCCACTCTCCTTCGCAAGAGCCCGCTGCCCAGCTGGGTAGAAATGCCAGCAGGCTCTTGCGAAGGAGGGAGGTGGAGGTCCCCGCTCTCCTTCGGAAGAGCCCGCCACCCAGCTGATTGGCGGTTCCAAAATGGCCGCCTGTTTCGCGCCTCACTTACCGAGGGCGTGAAAATGGTGGCGGTATGGAGGAACTTCGCTGAACGGTGAGTTTATCCCCCATAGGAATACATTAAACTGAGATTAATGCATTTCTATGGGGATTTTCTTTCCGTTTAGCGATGTTTCCGTATAGCGACGTTAATCCTGGAACGGATTAATGTCACTATGCGACGCACCACTGTAGTTGTTCAATTTCCCTGCGAGATCACCTTGATGCCTTAAGGGGAGATTGTGAGGGGTTCTACTCCATCCACATGAAAGAAGGGGAGGAGGGTCTCCCCAGAGAAAGACACTCCAGAGAAGGTGTGGAGATGAGATCCTGCTTCAGCATCATAAAAAGCCACCCGAAGCACTTCATAGTTCAGGGACATCCAGATCCTCCTCAGCGTCTTACTCAAAGGAAAACAATTTGCAATAGAAAGGTCGGATGCCCTGTAGCCATCTCCCCACCTCTCCAAAGCCCAGATCCCTTCTTCAGTTCTCCATTCAACAAAGCCTTTCCTCCGTAGTGACTTCCTGGCCACCCCCACAGACCAATTCCCCTCACTTCCCACAGTGACTTCCCAAAAATGTCTGCCTGCTCTGAATCCCTCATGTCCCAACACATAACGTTGACTGTCAAATCTCTCAGGATTGTCAGGTAAATCTTGCCATCTGAATTCATGTCTCACACTTTTGCGATCCTCAGATAGGATTAGGTTGGGATGTGCTGTCTTTGGATCCAGAGTGACATTTGCTGTTTGGGGACAAAGAGCAGAAGAGAAAGTGAGGAGAATGAGGTGGGGTGAACCACGGTGGTGTGACTTGTGTTGTTAACACACCACACAGGCATTTTAATCTCCCTCAACATGTTGAAGAAAAACATTCTGTATAATAAACAGGGGAAAAGAAAATCTGAGGCCCCATTGAAGTTAAAAGATTGATTTATGCCTCAGCTGCCTTTAGATCCTGCCAGAGTCGATGTGCGGTTAGAGATGGCATCTGAGTTTGGGGTGGGGGTCAGCTCTCAATTTCCCCATCCTTTTTGTGGGTGGGGCCTGTTATGGGTCAGCCACTATTTACAGAGGTGAGAGGGTGGCCCTGCCTGTGAGTCGCACACCTGTGGGGTGTGTGGAGCAAACTCATCTGCATGTGCAAAGGGGCAGATTGCGCTCATGGGGGGCAGGGGCATGCTCACAGGCATGCACGAAGTGATGGTGCTCACTCACAGAAGGGCACACTTGTGCACATATATGAAGGGGAGGGGTGCGCACATGGGTGGGCAGAGTGCGCTCATGAACATGCGCAAAGGGGTGGAGTGCAATCACTTGCATTCATGAAGGGGCAGTGCACTCACAGACGGGTGCACTCATTGGCATGCATGAATAAGAGTGCCACGCTCATGGGAGGGTAGGGCACCTGTGCATACGTGTGGCAGGTCATGCATGCAGGTAAGGTGGGTGGGAGGAGTGCATCCAAGGGGGCGGGTGATCTGGCTCTGTGTCCCAGTCCTGCCACGGGGACCCCTGCTTTAGGTCTTTAGAGGTGAAAATCAGCACTTTGTATTGTGCTCAGAAAGAGATTGGCAGACAGTGGAACCGTTGTAATGCAAGGTTGTGCGACCCCTGTAGCCAGGCCCACGTAGCACTCTGGCCACTGTGTTTTGGACCCACTGAAATTTCCAAACACTTTCCGGAGGCAGCCCCATATCCAGATGGGAAACGTGAAGGTTTACTCGAGAGGTCCTCTCGCCACTCAATCACACAGCCTTTTCTCTGCCTGGTTATGTCCAGGAAGGTCAGCACGCTGATGATTGGGAAAGGCCTCTGATGGCCGGCTCTCCCCCAGCACACCCTGAGTTACTTCCTTCCTTGGTGCTTCAGGGAAAACACACATATGCAGGTTGTGGCTTCGCGTTGCAGACCAACCCTGCATAAAACTCAAAAGGATCCAAAAAAAAACACCTCTTAACCTGTGTGAGCATCCAACATGGCTGGTTTAATGCCTCACATACATTTTTATAGCTTTATTTAAAAACCAGAAGTAGCAAAGGATAACAGCTTGACAAAAGATTAACTGACTCCAGCAGCTTTATACAAAAAAGCATAATCAGGTAGCATACAGAGCCAAAGGCCTGGTAGGGCTTTCTCACAAGAAAACAATCCAGTGCTTATCTATGGCTGCCTATACTTACACGCATGTGCCAAGTTCTCCCAAGCACAGAATGCAAAGAAAATGTGAACTGCTTAAAGAATCTTTCTAAGATGATGATGATTTATAATGAATTACCTTCCACCTTATATCCCTTCATCTCATCAACCGTCTTGAGAGCTCCTCAAATCACCCGGTGTCTTTTAATTGGCCCTCAAAGTACCAGCCGAGTTTTCTTCATGAGCTGCTCTGACGACTCCTGTTCCAAGTGCAAGGAATTCTCAACTGGACTCCTTCCCCTCAACCATTTACCAATGTCACAGTGTTTTTTTAAATATTTTATTTATTTTTTATCAACTAAGAATAAGGTAAGGAATACAAAGGGTAAAAGGAAGTAGGGGGAAAGAAAAAGGGTTAGGGGGGTAGAAGAACACAAAGTATACAATCATCCAATCTATTCATGTTACGATAACAGATCAACTTTTCGCTTTTTTACAATCTGATTACCTTCCAGCTTTCAATTTACAGTTACATCTTAGTTTAAATCTATGTTATTCTAGGACTATCTGGGGACTGAAGCCATTTGTATAATAAATCCCCTTGTTCAGTTTCCTTTTCAATTGGACAATCTTTCAACATGTCTGAAAGAATATATATTTCTGCTGCTTCCCATGTCTTCTCAATAAGTTCCTCTTGTTTCGGTATCTCTGCTTTCTTCCAATTTTTAGCATAAAGCTTTCTGACTGTAGTAGCTATATAGATCACTGGGTAACTCTTTATCTCTTCTATATTGCCTGGTATTATACTTAATAAAAGCGATTTTGGGGTTAGTGGAGCTTCATTTAACTGTTGTTTGACAGCTAATGTCATCTCTTTCATCTGATCTACTATTTGGCTAAGACGTTCATTTACTTGCTGAAATCCTGCTGTTAGTATATTTTGCATGGTAGTCTGCCATTCTTTGCTTGATGGTTGTGCCACTAATTTTCCCAAACGTTGAGATTGGGCAACAAAAGCTCTCCCGCATTTGATACTTTAGTTTTTTCGAGGTAATTTCAATCTTTTCAGTCAATGGGGTTTGTATAAATAATACAATATCCTTCACCAAAGTGACCAACCCTCAAATATACCACCTACTCTTTCAGAAATTTCCACTATTTTATCAACAAACCAAACCCGCAATTGAAAACCTCCCCTAGAATCTTTACACAGATGTTGTAGTATATAAATCAACTTTTAGCCCAGCAGTTTCAAATACAACCATGGCAAAAATATTCCTTCTTCTCCAGAAACCTAAAAAAGTTCTGTTATCAGAGTCCCACGCAGTCCAGCGAAAAAGTCCAAGTTAAACAACAATCACAGGGTTTCAGTCTCTCCATAGGTGTCCTTATAATCCATCATATGTTCCCTCCTTTAATCCAAAGATCCAATCAAGAACTTCAGTCCTGGTTTTCCTAGCTCCGCAGTCCACCCTCGACAACGTTATCTCTCCTAGATCTATGCTGTTGAGAAGTCAGGTACCACAATGTTATGTTTCTCAGTCTGGTTTCCTTGCTTCTAAAAGCTCGTTCCTTCTTCTCCAGAGACCTAAAAGAATTCTATTAACAGAGTCCCACGTAGTCTAGAGAGAATGTCCAAGCTAAACAGCAATCACAGGATTTCAATCTCTCCAGTAGATGTCCTTATAATCCGTCATATGTCCCTTCCATTAATCCAAAACTCCAGTCAAGAACTCTAGTCCTGACTTTCCCAGCCCTCAATGTTATCTCTCCCAGATCTATGCTGTTGAGAGGTTTGGTACCGCAATACAGTATTATATTTCTCAATGTGATTTCCTTGCTTCTAAAAGATTTAAGTCCCATCCACTGTTATTCACTCTGGGATTTTTTTTCCAGTAACAATTTTTTTTTCTCGTCTCACTCTCTCACTTTTGGCCTCGACCAGCCTGCTGTTTAAGAGTCAGTTTCACTTTTGAGAAAGCAGACTGGTAAGCAAGCTCGCTGCTCCTTGCCTTCTTTCGGCCAAATATTTTCACTCTGATTTCTTTTTCCGCTTAATGGGGCTGTTCATAAATCAAAGGCTTCAACTTACTTTGTTGTTGTGTGTTTTCAACACCGTATTTGTTTGTTTGTTTGTCTCTCTTCCGAGGTGGGTTACTCACAGCTGTATGCCCAAAATGGCTCCCACCTGATCTGTGCTCAGGGTGATCTCTTCAGGGGGAAGAAACACCAGATTGCTGCCCAGCTTCCCTCACGTCCGCTGCACACCATGCTTCAGGGAGACTTCCCCTAGTCTCCCCTTCGATTCCTCATTGCTGAAGGATCTCCAGACCAGGCGGTTCCAGCTTTTCCCGGGAGCTGTTCCCAGGAGCTGCCAACAACACCGTGACAAGCCCCTCCTCTCACCTTTCTTTCTTTTTTAAAATTAAGTTTAAAATATGAGCTACAAGACACTCCTTAAATTCACTATTCTGATACAATTTCTTTCTTGATATTATCCCTCCACCTAGTGCCACACCCACTCCTCCAACTGGGATGAAGCAGTTGTATTGCATCAATCAATACAATGTTCTTCATCCTCGATCATAACTCTTTGGATACAGAAGTATAATCCTTTCTTGAGAATGATTTCTGTACTGGCAAAGAGTAGGAGAACTTTCTTTCATCACCCTTTAATTCTCTTCACACATCCTTCAGATCTGTTTTATGAATTAACCTATTGTGACATTTCTCCTTCTTACTTCTTTATCAGCTTTTGATCTATCTATACTGATTAAGCTATTCAATATGTCCATTGTCATAGTAAAAGCCCACCGCCACTATAACATAACCTTTTCTAGTTTTATATACTATAAGTTCTGTGTCGCTACCCTTAATTGTTTAATACTGCATTTCCTAGTCCTAATTTGCATATGCACAATATAAGGAACATGATCGCCCCTGTCTACCACAGTGAAATTCCCCCCCCCCTGCTTCCTTCAACAATCTTCTGGATGCCCAGACATTCAACTGGGGTGGGTTGGTGGGGTGGGCGAAACAGGTCCAGAGAGAATGCTCTGACTTTTCTGCTGACCAAGAGCACCTCTGTCTTCTCTGGATTAAGTTTCAGTTTATTCGCCTGCATCCAGTCCATGACTAACACCAGACACTGATCTACAACCTCATTTTCTTCCTCTGCAGGTATACACTCTAGGTCCTGGCCTATCCCTGTAGCTTCTCTTCAGCCCAACATGTCTTGTAAAATAGATTGATCTATGGAAACTCACCTGGAAAGACTATAATCTCTAAGGTACCACTACCTTTTTGATTGTTTTTGTTTCTTTAGTATTGTTTCCTCTTTGTCTAGATTTGCTAGCACAAACTGATAATTTTTAAATATACTGGACTTTTCTAAATTAAAAAAACTTACATTTTAAGAGAAACAAAATAAATAAATAATGAATCATTGAATCATATAAAAGAGTGATGATGAAAGAGGCCTGTGAGGCCTTCAGGTCCAACCCCCTGCTTGATGTAGGAATTTTTCCACTTTAAGTTCTTGTATTCCACAAATAAAAATCAGATGGAATTTGTTGCTTTTGTAGAAGCTTTAACTGGGCCTCTGAATCTTCGCAGCTTATCTGTTTTGCTCTGTATTGGCCTATTCCAGCATGTCCGATCACTGGAAAAGAACCCAAGCAAGGCTTCCGTGTCAATATCCTGAAGTGACTTAAGAAGAAAGCCAGAAGAGAGGACAGATCCTGAAGCAGAGGCTCCAATACTTTGGCCATTTCATAAGGAGAGAAGACTCCCTGGAAAAGCCCCTGATGTTGGGAATGTGTGAAGGCAAGAGGAGAAAGGGAACGACAGGAAGAGATGGTTGGACGGTGTCATTGAAACTACCAACATGAATATGACCAAACTCTGGGAGGCAGTGGAAGACAGGAGGGCCTGGCATGCTCTGGCCCATGGGGTCATAAGAGTCGGACACGACTAAACAACTAAACAAAAGGTCATTTTTTTTCTGGGTAAGGCTCAATACTTGTCAACACCCCCTCCTAGTGAACTCTTTTAGCCCAATCCAGCATACTTCAATTACAATGGGCAGACAAACCCTCTGTTGACCTTAGTTTTCACCTTGGGTCATGGGGATGCAGTACCAACAATCAGAATAAGGCCCCCATATCAGTCTGGTTCTGAACACTGGCAATAAGAGAAGACAAAATATTGTGGCCCCTTAAAATGTTTTGTGGATCAACACGTACTTCCTCAGACTCTGCTCTACCTTCCCTCCTGTTGCTCTCAAAACTTCACATTTTCCTTTTTTTTCATTTTTAGATTTCACTGCTATGCAATCTGTGAAAGTGATGAAATGTAAAAAGCAGCATAAAAGAACAACTCGTATTCCAAGATAGCTAAGGAGGAGGAGGAGGAGCAAGGCGTGGAGAGCTGGAGAGCGACCAGCAGGAACACCCTCATAAAGAAAGGTCGTCAGATGACTCCCACTTCCAAGGCCTCGGGACCAGGACGGAGGAATGGCATCTGAGCGTCCCCCTGAGCAGATCCTGCACTGGAGCAAACTACAGGGAAGCCGAAGAAAACTATACCGCCACCCAGCAGTGGTGTTAAAAAGGTTAGAAAATCCAAAAGCAACTCTGACTCTGTTAACACGAGTCTCAGGCCTGTGCCACGTGGAACCTGGAATATAATGTGAGTATTTAGGGGTGCAATGTGAGATGAGCGAAGGCTCAGTGTGGAGAGATCCCACCCCCCAAATAAGCAAAACTGTTAAATCTTCAAAGTGCGACAATATGTTTTCTGTCTTTCTGCATTTGGGCAATATCGCTTCCCAGTGTCTCTGTTGGAGTGTCTTCTGCACACTGTGCAGAGCAATCTACGGTCCTGCTCTAGAGGAGCCTCTCTTTACTGGGCAGCTGAAGAAAGCGCAAACAACTGATTTAAAAGGCTCTTGATGGGACCAGCAATCGCTTTAGCTCTTGCGTGTCTAAAGAGCCTCAAACCAAGAAGGCCCCCCTCCCTTCCATAGATGTAGGGAGCCATGAGAAACATACCTTTCTGTAGTTGGGATCCAGGTAACAAAGAATCTGTGAAAGCAAAAAAGAGGTACAAATCAAGCAGCAGAGCCTCTTATACACAAACATATCCTTCCACAAACATATCTGAGCTGTATTTATTTCCATTAATATCTAGAACATTTAAGTGGGTGTCTGCTCTTCTGAACGAGGCCAGAGGCTTCATAGCAGCTGCAGATAAAGTTGAGGAAAGCGGACATCTTTGCTCCGTCCTGCTGATTAAAACAGCTGAGTCACTCCCATTAATTCTTTTTTTTAATATTTTATTTTCCCAACATAAAACTTACAGATATACAAAAACAGCATCATTTATATATATTGGCGGATTGCCTGGCTACGTCCCTTTCATAATGTTGGTGCCCTCACCACCTTGGTGGTGTAATCTCGAGATTAGACCATTGTAATGCGCTCTAGGTGGGGCTACCTTTGAGATTAATGCGGAAAGTACAAATGGTGCGGAATTTCTGCGAGAAGGGGACGACCGAGGATGAGATGGCTGGACAGTGTCTGCAAAACAACCAACATGAAATTGACACAACTCCTGGAGGCAGTGGAAGACAGGAGGGCCTGGGCATGCTCTGATCCATCAGGTCACGAAGGGTCAGGCACAACTAAACAACTAAAGAACAACAACAATTGTTAGGGTTATTTTGTAGCTCTAGTTCCAACTTCTGATATTCTTCTTTCATATTATTATATCTCTGTCTTCTTGCTTTATTTCTTTTAATTATGTATGATATTGCTAATCCACGGATTGCTGCATCCCATATCGCCTGTGTCGAGGTGTACTGTTTTTCATTTTCTGTGAAGTAGTATTTCCTTTTTTTGCATTATTCATAAATTCTTGTTCTTTCAGGATCTTTGTATTAAGTGTCCAACTTCCTTTTTGTTTCAGTTCCCCTTTCCAGATAATTTTGAGTGGGTTAAGATCTGCCCATATGTTTTTTTGTATATTTAATTCATCTATACCTACCGTCAAATCACTTGTTGTCCATATCATATCAATTCTGGACCAGGATTCATGTTGGTTAAAATAGAAAGTATATTGTAATTTTTCTTCATTGTGTCCTCACCAGGTATCTTCTAATCTTAACTCTTCTGCCATTTAGAAAAATATTTTGGGTAGCGTATTTCTTTTATTTTTCCCTTTATGATTCTTTTTGTAGTATTTCACTGGATCCACTATGGCATTAAAGTCTCCTATTAAGCAAATATTTTGATAATTTTTCTCTCTTAGAATATTATAAAGCCTCGTATAAAATGTTTCTTGAGCTTGATTAGGGGCATATATAGCAGCTCCCAGTGTTTTTTTTTTTTTAAACTATTAATCTCTGTTTCCACCATTAAGATTCTTCCCTCTTGGACTGTGTAGATCAGGGGTCTCAAACTCAATTTACCTGGAGGCCGCTGGAGGCAGAGTCTGGGCGAGGCTGGGCCGCATCAGATTTTCCGCCAAGTGGAGCAAGAGCCCGAGGAAGCCGCCCAGGAGTTTCCTTAGCCTGGCTGGGGCTCTGAGGAGGCGGAAGCACCGCTGGGTGCTGAGGCGGCCGCTAGCCGAGCTGGTGCTGGGGGTGCCGAGAGAGAAAGAGAGCCAGAGAGCCGCTTCCCTGGAAGAGGTGGTGGCGGCTGCTGTTGGTAGCGCTCTTTAAGGACAGGCTGGGAGCGAACTCCGCTCTCAGGCATCACTCGGCGGCAGCTCAGGTGCACAGAGAAAAGGGCTGGCAATGTGCCTCACTCGCCGGCTCTCCCCCAAGACAGCATCTCTTGTACCCTCCATCCGGAACTGCAGCCTGCCAGCCAGCAGACAGGCAGGCTGGCTGGCAGGCTGCAATTCTGGATGGAGGGTGCAAGAGATGCTGTCTTGGGAAAGAGCTGGCGAGCGAGGCAAGGCTTTTTTTCCACTCTTGACAGCAGAGGATGTGTGGGCGCTTCGGGGGGGCAGGCAAGGCAGGGGCCGCAAACTATCATCCGGCGGGCCGCAAATGGCCCCCGGGCCACATGTTTGAGACCCCTGGAGTAGATAAATTTGGCTTCCTTATGAGCTTTCACATATAGATGATAACTCCTTTTTTCTTTTGTTTAGGGTCACATGCATAAAACAATTTACACCTATTTTTGGACATTCCAATAAGGTGAAGTTTTTTCTTTAATATGAGTTTCCTGAAGAACAATTACATCTGTGTTTTCTTTTTGTAGCTTCTTTTCTTTGGAGAGTTTAGTTCATTTATGTTCACTGAAAATATTGTTGTTGTTGTTTCAATATTCACTTATATGTTGGATTAGTTGCTCTGGTTTTCCTCTTTCCCTCGGTTTTCCCTCGGTTTTGTAGTCAATCTCCTTTTGTTTCCCTTGTTGTCTTGTCACACTTCTTTCTTCTTCTTCTTTCTCTGCTGAAGCACTTTGTTCTTCTCCCATAGCTATGCGTTTTTCATAGAAATCTTTGGCTTTATCCAGGTTATCTAATCTAAATCTTTTTGATTGCCAATTTAGTATGATTCCTTCAGGTGTTAGCCATCTAAAATTTATGTCCTTCTCATTTAAATTTTTGTTAAGAAGAAATATTGCTTTCTTGGATTTTCCAAGGAATCTGTTTTAGAATTTCCATTTCTCTACCTTGGATCCTTAATGGGTTTTCTCTTGACCTCTTCAATATGTCTTCTTTGATTTCCCCCCTCAGGAAAGTTATATGGATGTCTCTTGGGGTCTTATTCCTCTTTGCAAAACTTGAGTTTATTCTAAAAATCTGCGCAATTTCACTACTCATCTGGGATTTTTCTATATCTAAGAATTCTGCCAAGACTTCTTTCATTTAGTCTAATAAATCAATGTCATTATTTTTCCAGAACATTGTGGAATCTCAGAATATTGGATGCTCTATCTATTTCTAATATCAATGTTCCTTCTTTGTACTTCTTTAAGATTTCTTGGGTTTTTCTTTTCCTGTTTCAGTGTTGATAGTTCTTGTTTTCTGTAAATTTTTGGTCTAGCTGCTGAATTTGTGATTTATTTTGTTGAACTCTGATTCATTTCTGCAATTTAGTTGGCTAATGTAGTTATCTTTTGGTTAATCTCCTCCATTTTATTTTCCAATCTGGCTTGGTTTGTGCCAGTCATTTCTTCTATCAGTTGCTGATTTATTTTCATGTCTGCAAACATGTCCAAGATAGATTGCATTTCTTTACTCTGTTGTTCTTTCTGTAACATATCTCCTATATTTTTCTGTTGGGTCGGGCTTGTTGTTCTTGAAGATGCATTTGAGGAGGCTCCTGATGATGTCCCCACCTTTTTAGAACCTTTGGCTGTGCTGGTACTCATTTTCTAAAGCCACCTGCAGTCTTTCCTCCTCAGTAGGTCTCTTTAGTACTGTAAAGGGAAAAAGAAAGGTTCCCCTTGATAATTTTGTCCAGTCGTGTCCGACTCTAGGTGGTGGTGCTCATCTTCGATTCCAACCCATAGAGCTAGCATTTGCCCGCAGACAATTCTCTGTGGTCACGTGGCCAGCGTGACTAGGCGCGGAATGGTGATTACCTTCCCACCAAGGTGGTACCCATTTATCTACTCGCATTTTTGCATGCTTTCAAACCGCTAGGTTGGCAGAAGCTGGGACAAGCAATGGGGGCTCACTCCATTGCATGGATTTGATCTTACGACTTCTGACCTTGCAGCACAGAGGCTTCAGAGGTTTAACCCAAAGTGCCACCACGTCCCTGTATCTCCCACCTATTCTCAAACATTATTGGGGAAGGGATCTTAGCAGGTTTTTATTCCAAAGTGTCTGAAATTCAGAAATATATAATAAAGAGCTCCCAGAGTTCCAAAGATCCAGATAGAATCCTAGTAGAATTGTAATCCCGGGAGCCTAAGATTGAAATTCTGTGGTGTCTTATCCAGAAATTTTCTAGGGTCCCCAAAAGTTCCCGGAGATCCCACCTTGGTTCTAGTGTAATTATATTCCAATAAGGCTGGAATTCTAAAGTATTGAATAAATAAAAAAAAAATGTAAGCAAGAACCGATACCAAATATAATAAAAATATCAGGCAATCAAAAAAGTAATGCAAGAAAAAGGGAAAGAACAAAAAAGGGAACAAAAGACCCGAAGGCAAAGAAAGGCAAAAAGAAAAAAAATACCACAGGAGGGTAAAAATTCAAAAAGAAGCAGGAGAAAAAAAAGAAAAAAAGTTAATCTTCTTCAGAGTTAACCCAACTGTAGAAACCACAAATTTCTAATGTAGTGTCAGAAAAAAAAAGAAATGTAAAAAGAAAAAAGAAAAAGAAAAAAATAAACATTGTATCCGCTAGATTCCCAAATATTTGAAGATCACAATAATACAGTTATTTGTACAGTTCCAACAATCCCGATTTGGTCTGGGTACAGTAATTTATTTATTTATTTATTTATTTATTTGATTTATATCCCGCCCATCTGGTAAATCGGTACCACTCTGAGCGGCTAACACAGAAAAGTATACAATTATAATAACATAAATTCAAAATATCGATTAACAGAACATAATAAAATCATAAATAATAAATAGAAAAGGAAGAGAAAAATAATTTAAATTAGCTTAGATGCTGGCAGGAGGGAAGGCCTTGACATAAAGCCATGTTTTTAATTGAGTTTTGAATGTACCCAGCGAAGGGGCCGCGCGAATCTCAGGAGGGAGATTGTTCCAAAGGCGAGGAGCCACCACGGAGAAGGCCCGGTTTCTTGTCTTCTCCCTCCAGGCCTCCCTCGGCGTCAGGCTCCTCAGCCTCACCTCCTGGCTCGCGCGGGTGGTTCGGGTAGAACTTGGTGGGTGAAGGCGTTCCGCCAAGTATCGAGGTCCCAAACCGTTTAGGGCCTTATAAGTGAGCATTAGAACTTTGAAGTTGATATGGAAACGAATGGGCAGCCAATGCAATCTAGCCAGGATGGGAGAGATGTGATGATACTTTCTCCCTCCGGTGAGGAGTCTGGCTGCTGCATTCTGCACCATCTGAAGTTTCCGTATCAGCCTCAAAGGTAGCCCCACATAGAGCGCGTTGCAGTGATCTAATCTTGAGATTACGAGTGCGTGTACTAAGGTAGTGAGGGCCCCCGTGTCGAGATAGGGCCCCAGCCGGGCAATCCGCCAGAGGTGGAAGTAGGCGGAGCGGACGACCGACGTCACCTGTGTTTCCATGGTGAGTGTCGGGTCCAAATGTATGCCCAAGCTGCGGACCCCGCTCGCCGGGGCCAAGGTCGCCCCCCCAAAGGAGAGAGGGCCAACCAGGCCACCAACTACGGGGGGCCCCACCCTCAGGACTTCCGTCTTGTCCGGGTTCAGCCGCAGGCCTTTTTCCTGCATCCATTCCAGTATAGTCTCCAGGCAGCACCGAAGGGTCAGGACGGCATCACCTGCAGTTGGTAAAAAGGAGATGTAGAGCTGGGTGTCATCAGCATACTCATGACACATCGCTCCACACCCCCTGATGACCCCTGCTAGCGGCCTCATATAGATGTTAAATAGCATTGGGGAGATAATCGATCCCTGTGGAACCCCACAGTTGGAGCTCCACGGGGCCGAGACATTCTCCCCAAGCTGAACTCTCTGGGGGCAGTCCTCCAAGAAGGAGCGGAGCCAGGCTAACGCCAGGCCACCAATTCCCAGCTCGGAGAGCCTCCCCAGGAGGATACCGTGGTCGACGGTATCAAAGGCTGCCGAAATATCAAGGAGGACCAACAGAGACGTTTTGCCCCTGTCGGCCTCCCTCAGCAGGTCATCATACAGGGCGACCAATGCCGTCTCTGTCCCGTGGCGCGGCCTGAAGCCTGACTGGAACGGATCCAGTGCATCTGATTCATCCAGGAGTGCCTGAAGCTGGTCTGCCACCACCCTCTCCACCACTTTGCTCATGAAAGAAATATTGGCGACTGGCCTGTAATTGCCAATTTTGTCCGCCACCAAACTAGGTTTCTTTCGTATGGGCCTAATGAGTGTCTCCTTGAGGGCAGATGGGAATCTGCCCTCAAGGAAAGACCCATTTATTATTGCTGTGGCCCATTCAGTTGTTTTCGGCCTGGCTGCTTTGATTAGCCAGGCCGGGCAAGGGTCCAAGGAGGAAGTGGTGGCCCAACAGCGGTCAAGCACTCTGGTCACAGAATCAGGTGTTACTGGCTGAAAAGAATCGAAAATAACCGGGCAAGACGGAGCACTGGACATCTCAGCTCGATTCACTGTATTCAAAAAGGGAGAGAGCTCCCGGCGGATGGCCTCCACTTTAGATTTAAAAAATGCCGCAAATTGGTCCGGTGAAAAACTAGGGGGAGGCCCATCTCCCGGGCCAACTCCGGATAGGTCGCGCACTATACGGAAAAGTTCCGCCTGCTGGTTAGATGCTTCGCTTATCCGGTTAGCGAAGAATGATCTACTGGCAGCCTTCACCTTATTCAGGTAAAGGTTAGTTGCGACCTTAATGGCTATCCAGTTATTATCCGTCGGATTCTTCCTCCATCTACGCTCTAGCCTTCTCCTTATTCGCTTCATCGCCCGGAGCTCCTGGTTGAACCAGGGTGCCAGACGAGTTCTGCGCCGGAGAGGGCGTTTGGGCACGATCGTGTCCACTGCCCGGGTGGCAGCGGTGGACCAGCTGTCCACCAGGGCGTCGACAGGAGAGCTAGCCAGGTCAGCGGTAATCCCTCTCATGGCATCCTGGAAACCAGTCGGATCCAGTAGTCTTCGAGGGCGGGCCATAGCAATAGGCCCCTGCTCCCTGCGTGGGGGGAGAGCCACTGCGAGGTTACACTTAATCAGGTGGTGATCTGACCATGACAAGGGGACTGACACCAGGTCCGTCACCATCAGAGCACTCTCGCCCCAATTGGAGGAAAAGACCAGGTCCAGTGTATGACCACCCACGTGGGTGGGGCCGTTGACATGCTGGGACATGCTCAAGGAAGCCACGGTTTCCAAGAACTCAAAAGCTGGCCCAGTAACCTCTGCCTCCGCATGCACGTTGAAATCACCCAAGACCAAAAGCCTCGGGGATCCCAACAATGCCGCGGAGACGAAGTCAGCCAGCTCCGGAAGGGAAGTGGCTGGGCTGCAGGGAGCGCGGTAGCCCAGCAAAATCCCAATTCCATCCCTGGCCCCAATCGACACGTGGAGGGCCTCTAGACCCGGCCTTACCGCCGAGGAGCGCCTGGTAACCTCCAAGGTGGATTTATAGACAATGGCTACTCCCCCCCGGCCCTTCCGGTCTACCCTGGTGCTGGACATCATAACCAGGCGGGCAGATGAGAGCTAGAGGAGGTCCACCCTCCCCATTAAGCCATGTCTCGGTTATGCATGCCAGGTCTGCATCCTCCTCCAGGATAAGATCTTGAATCAGCTGGGGTTTGTTGGATACAGACCTGGCATTCAACAGTAGCAGGGTTAGAGTGGAAGGCTGGCTGAACTGGCTACCTCTATTCTGGGGGCTGGTCACAGCCTCAGAACAGTGAACAGCCTTCAGACATCTGTTCACCGTTCTACTAACACGAGCAGGGGCTGCGCCAATGCCATATCGCCCTGTACCCATAACCACCGGGATGTTGAAAGGCCCCTCGCTGGTCAAGCAGGCCTCCCACTCCATGCCAGACAGAATAAGGGAGAAAAAGAAAAGGGAGAGAGAGAGAGAGAGAGAAAAAAGCAACTTAGCTAATAACACAAACGTTCTAGTACAGATTTATAAACAAGTACAAAGTAAATTAATTTAAATTAAATTAAAAAAGAAATATATATATAAAACAAAATAAAATAACAAAAGTGTTACCCCCACCCCCCAACTAGATCAAGTCCATCCTCTACTGGCTCACAGCCTTGCCCTTTGAGTTTTACTGTTCTTGATGAAGTTATTGATGTTAGTAAATTTTTCAAAGGCTGTTTGGGGTAATATTAAGTCCAGAGAAAGTGCCAAAGTGGAGATGTTACTCACGGGGTTGTTCAATTTAAAGACAACAGGCAGCATCGGGATCAGCAGAAACCAGGCAAAGTGATGGTTAGTCCCTGTTTTCCCCTTTACCCTTCCTTGAGAAAGTAGCAAGATGTTTCTGCAGGCAGTCCAGGGAAGGCAGGGTAAGCAGTCTAAGGCTGGAAATAGAACAAAAGCTGCCCACAGGGAACCCAACATGGTGGCCGTCCGGCAAGCTGGCTTCGGTCGGTGAGGGTCTTCCTTCCACCGCCTCGCCCCCGAAAATTCACCTCTTTGCCCCAGCGGCAGGGATCTACAGCTCTTGGAAAGAACGCGACCCCCCCACCGCTTGCCCTGGAAGATCTATCAGTCCAGGTTCCAGGCTCCAGACTCCGACCTTGACCATGCGGTCGGAGCGAAAAAGATCGGGGAGCGGGCGTCCAGCCGCCAGAGGTCGATTTTCCACCTCAAGGAAGGGCCCTGCCGCAAGCCTGGCCAGCGAACCCGTTCTCTGGCAGGCGACCCTCCGGCGATCTTGAGGTCCGGCTCTCCGATGACACAGAGCACCCCAAACGCCACCTCCTTCGGTCCGCAAGGCACCCGAGCGTCCGAGCTCCGCTGAAGCCGGGAAGCCCAGATCGGACCTCAGCTGCGGCTCCGCGTTTATGCTCCGGTTCCAGCCCACAGTCCCGCACTCAATCCAGCAGCCAGCGATCGTAAAAAGTGACGAGAGGGTCCGGAAAGTCGGGGGGAGGAGAGGGAAGAAGGAAAGAAGAAGAGTGAGAGTAGAGAGAAAAGGAAGGGTGATAAAGAGCGCAAGAGGCAAGCCGGCGCGGCGGAGGTAAACGCTAACCGCCCGCTACCAGCGCCATCTTAGTAACAGAAGAAAGGCAGAAAAAAAAACCTTCTTTAAATATATGGACGCTGTGTCTTCTATTTTCTACTGCCCTCTAATGGTTCCCACAGCACTTATTTGATCTTTCCCTTCCTTGCCGAGTGTCAGGTAAAGCGTTAACTCCTATAAGTTTATCTCAAGTGTCCTTGACGATTCCTGGTGTTTTTGATTGTATGCCAATAACAGGGAAAAAGAAAGGAGGAGCGAATAGTGCCTTTCAGTGCGTGTTTTCTAAAATGGATTTTCTTCTCTCAATGCAGAAGGCACAGTAAATAGTAAAGATACTGAAAATAGTAAAGACGAGCCCCCTTTCCCCCTTATATTTTATAGTTCTCTCCAAATTCCAGCAAATCAAATACCACTCTTTAATACTTCATTTACATTTGATTATTCTCTTTGCTTTTGCCTTCATTACCCTGTTTGAGTTCTCCACACCTTCACGTTTGTCTCTCATGCAAAGCCACTGTTCAGGAGGAGGGTGTGGGTAAAATTAAAGGAAGGGCTGATACAAGCCAGGATTCACAAGGGAGAATAAAATGCTTCTTGGAGAATCTCACCATAGAGTCTTGCTTGTAACCTTCTGAGTTTTTATTCCCTGGAGCCGACAGCTTCTTTGGAAGGGCTCTCCTAGCCCCTCCCCTCCACCACCACCGGGGAGTAAAAAGGCTGCTGGGTCGTCCACGAGCACCACCACCGTCACGATCCAAACCCCAGTTTGCACCTCTTACGCCCACTGTGAGCGCCCCTAAGCGTGTGAATCCCTCCT
This sequence comes from Pogona vitticeps, assembly GCF_051106095.1. NCBI lineage: Eukaryota > Metazoa > Chordata > Lepidosauria > Squamata > Agamidae > Pogona > Pogona vitticeps. The sequence continues at coordinate 24,480,694 of NC_135784.1, forward strand.
TCATTCGGAGCTCCAAACTCAAGAGGTACCGCTGTGGCATAACCGGAAATCGGACGTCTCCTTCTCCCATTACTTCTGAGGACCATTTCATGACCCATGTCTAGCCAATTTAGTACTTTGAAAAAAGTGTCCCCTATCCCCATTGTTTCACCCACCTTGAAAATAAAACACAATTCAATTTTGTCAGAGGCCAATGGCATTGGGGTTTGATTTGTTACACAAGAAATGCCGTACAGTATGATGCTGAGGAAAGCCTCCTGATTGGGTTCATCATCTACTTAACCCCTTAAAAAGCCAGTGTTCCTCTCCAATGAATTTATTAGTTAAGAGCCAACAGAATGATGGGCTGATAGGAATCTGGGTATCCTTGTCTTTTTAATGAATGCAGAACATCTCCTGCCATATGCTGTAAGCCAGGGGTGGATCCCCTTTAAGGAGTTGTATAGGAGGAAGACTAATAGCCGCAGCTGACTTTTGAATAGCTTATAAATCATACCAAGAAATGATCAAGTCTCACAGAGTTGACATTGTAGGTTTACACAATATAGTTATTGCCTAGTTTCCTACAAGTGAGACAATTCATAAGGTGATCTTTAAAATGCTACGAGGAAGAGATTGAATTCTAATTGAAAGAAAAGATGGTGAGAATACATTGGTTGGCATGTGTTGATTCCAGAAAAGGGACCCATTGGTTCTTAATTCATTCAGAAGGGTGAGCAATGAACTAGCCATCGCATGTGTCTGATATCAATCTCTAGGTTGTTGAAAACTAAAGAAGATTCCAGGAACCTTTTGAAAGAGTTTCTCAAACTGGGCAGATGAGCACTTGCTTTGAAGGAGGGAAACTGATCACATGCAGGAGAGAGATTCCCACCCACCCCCATTGACCACACTGTGTCAGCCTCTTTTTCATGGAGAACAACAAACCCCTCCCACCCTACCTCATAGTCTCTGAGAATAAGAGTGGATTTAGTCCTTTTCAGAGGAATGGAAAGAGGATCTGGGCTATCTGGGAAGAGCCTTTTCTCCCTTGTGACTGCCATCCATCATGCAACAAAAGAAAAAACACACTCTTCTCTTGTTCCCTCTTGGACCAGGGTCTGTCCTTGCAGGCGCTCTGCCTTACCTCTGAACTGCTTCATCATCTCAGCTAGAAACTGATTCCTCTCACGGACATCCCAGATCTCCCACTTCAGCTCAGGAGGGAAAGCCACAGGATTCTGAAAGGACTCCTTGTTCTCATGCCTGTTGGTAGAGCGGAAAAAAAGTTACTTGAAACCCACCTAACCGTACCCAGAATTTCCTGGAAAACAAAGGGACTGAGTGGAAAGCTGCAGAAAACCTGAAACAAAAATAGACAAAATGTGGTCCTTGGGCTGCATGTGGACCCCAGAGGCATTTTGCAGTCCCTCAGAATTGAAAATATGCAAAAATAATGTGTGTTTTTCCTCCCTCCTCCAGAAAGTGGTCAACATCTATAGTTTTCACCTCAAGAGATGTGTGGGGGACCTAAGACCTTCCACCCCTCTCCTTTCCCCCAAGAAATGAAACAACTGCAAACCAGCAGCATCTCGGCACTTTCTCTTTCCGTTTTTTAAATGGCAATAAATGGCTTTTGAAGAGGTACAGGTGATAGCAGTTGGTTCAAGCATTTGTCTCCCTGGATCAAACCCTCAGAGACCAAGAGTCCTCATTCTGCCTCACAACCAAAGGCAGGAATAACAGGAATCCCATAGCCATTGCTGTGGAAGGCGGATGATATCAAGAGAGGATGGCTTTCAGTAAATAAAACTGCCTCCTTCCATCCCACAGCTTTTTCAAATCACTTGGGAGAAAAATGTCTTTAATTACTATGAATAGCTGTTGCTGAATGGTGTTATCAGCAGGAAGAGTCTTTTTTGTAACTATAGACAGAGAGGAGATACGACCTACAACTCCTGCTCTCAAAGGTTTTCACATGGCCTAGAGAAGTTTAGGGTTTCATCACCCACTCCCAACTTTCTGTGTTTCCATGAAGCTTTTGTTTGTAATATTCCTGCTGTATTCTTATTATTTTCTTTGTCCAGTACAATTCAGAACAAGCTTAAGAAATATGTTACTCTTTCTTCTGTGTTCTGTTCAGTCACTTCCAACTTACAGCAACACTTAGAATTAGTGACCCTCAGAGGATCCTACCAATAACATACATTCAAAAACAAATGTGTATGGAGCTATTCACAAATTCTCTAATTTAGTATAATTTTTAAGAACAGTTATAGCAGAATGAGTTGGAAAAATGAAGAAGGCAGGAAGGAGCCATGGGGGGGGGAGGAAAGGCTTGTGCTCTGGGAGTGGCCCTGGGTGGAAGAAGGAGGCGCTCCTGAGCCTACCCTTTGTTGTTACCTCCCCCAACGGTCGAGAGCCAACATCATCTCTCCAGGAGAGTTCAGGACCATTTTCCTTCCACAAAGGCCCCTCCCAGAATTATCAAGGCCTGATGAAAAAAGAGAGGCTCCACTCACCTTTGCAAGAGGTTTCTGACATCCTGGAGGGGGAAAAAAAGGGAAAGAAGAGAGAGATCAGTGCTTCTACCATGTCAGTCTGTGGGGAGGCACCCATGGGCCCTCTTTATTTTCCACTCTAAACCCACCCCATTGCGGAGGACAGATCCATCATCAGTTTAAAAAACCTTTGGCTGCCTCTGAGCTGCAACAAGTGAGTAAGAGGTATTTGAAGGACCAGGGTTAAGGTGGCAGATATTTTATCTCCTGTCTTTTAGGGCAAAGGATTCTTGGAAGGTAGCAGAACCATTTAAAATGGGATCTGTGTTTCCTTGTGTGTCTCTGTGTTTGTCATCCACGATAAGTATTCAAACTCTGAAGCAATGGATGAGAGCAGCTCTGGTGACCAGTTTCCAAGAGAGCCTAACCTGCTCTTTTTGGGAGGCTCAGAAGAAGAGGCAGGAATGATGCATGGCTGGGAATCAAAGCACTGGCAGAGAAGTGAAAATTGCAGGTGTTCCCATCAATGTTTAGTCCACACTCGAGTAAAAACACTGACCCAATTGTCTCAATTCTTCTGTATGTACTCAAGTTGATTCTCTCTACATGTAGGTGGGGCCACAAATGTTTTGCAGAGCCAGCTTTCCCCTGGAGAGCAGCCTGGCTTCCTTCTGCCAGCCTTACCTGCAGGAGTTCCTCTGGGGGCTGCTGATGCTTCTGCTCCATCTCCCGGATGAGACCTCCAAGAGAGGAGAGCTCCTCGGAGAGCCTGGCCAGGCGCTCCTCCCTTTTCTTCACAATCTCCTTCTCCACCTCTTCCAGCTGGGCCAACAGAAGCTTCTCTTGTTCGTTCAGAAAGGAGCTCAGTTCTCTGAATTGTCCCTTTGTCTTTTCCATCTCTTCCTTTGTCTGTTTCTGCAGTAGGAGAGTCAGAAAGGAGGGGGAGGGAATGAGGCTGATGGCAGGGGCTGTGAAGGGTGGTCTCAAAAAGTCAGACTCCAAAGGTGAAAACAGGGTTGGGACTTGTGCCCCTCCCACATCCTTCTCCTGCTCCTCCCTGAATCCCTCCATGCGTTTTCCACATGCTGTTTTAAAAATTTGATCCCTTTTTAAAGACATCAATACTCACAAGTAGGTCTAGGCTTTCTTCTTCTGTTTTTGCTTTATATGTTAAAATTTTGGCTCTCTCCTCCTCCAGAAGCTTCAGGCGGCTGGAGATGAGATCCTGAAAGGGAAAAAGAAGTCTGTTTTTAATTTAGACGCAAAGGAGAACTGAAGAACGTGCTTCCTCCCAATCACGGAGGGACGGGCCGGGAGGCAGGGCAAGAGCTGGGTGCTCTGGCTGCTCTCCTCCTGGCGGGCTCCAACAATGCCAGGCTAGGCGCTCCTCACCACCTTCAGCAGGCCAATGCCACCGCTGGTGCCTCCAGCTCTGGAACTGGCAGCAGTGGCTGTTTTTGAATTTCCCGCGGAGGGCAGCAAGGAGTAAAATAAAAAATGTTTAGTAAAATATCATTAAGAAAAGACTCCCAGGCTTCCACCACTGCTGCTGGCACACACTCCCTCACTTCTTCAAGCATGCGCCCGCGTGCAGGGGTGGGGTGCGTGCGTGGGTGGACGGGCACTCCTGCGCATGCGGGAAACGGTGAGGGAATGCCTATGGCGCACGCGCTCCCCAACCACTTTGCATGTGCATCGGAGAGCGCAAGCACGAAGGGCCGCCCCACCTCCCTTGGAGGCTCCGCCGGTCCGCACTACTAAAAAGTTTGGGGAATGCTATCTTACAAGGTAAATCACCAGATTTACAAATAATACAAATCAAAGTCCATTTATTATATGTCATTGGAGCTGGTATGTACATAGAAAGGTTAAATGAGTTATATATCTGAAGTAAGTGTATAATTACATTTAAATACAGGCCAGCAAAACTCCAAGGAGATTACAGTGGTGCCTTGATTTACGAACGCCCTGACCTACGAGCAATTTGACTTACGAACTGCTCCGGCCACAAAATTTTGCTTTGACCTACAAATGGGAAAAAGGCAGGGAAAAAGGGGGGGAAATTCAAATTTCTAACTGTAGGTGGCGAAAGAGGCTGCTTCCTGGTAGCTCTTTCGCCCCAACTGTTAGGAAAAGGCTGCAGAGGAAGGCCAGGTAGGCTCCCTGAGGGCGATTTCAGCGGTGCTGGGCCCTCGGGGTGGGGGTGGAGGAAGGCTGGGAAGGGTCCAGGAGGGCAAGGGGGTGGTGGTTTTCAAGAGGAACTTATAAAAATGCGTACTCTGTAATAAGGGGGCGCACTTCTTCTCCACGTTTTCTTCGTGTAACATCTATTAAATCTCTCTTGCTGATTGATTAATATGTTAGAGACAGGCAAAAACCAGGAATTAGTCATGGGACCATTTATTAGGTTGAAAACTTTCGATGTTCATCCAAGTAGCTTCTTCAGTCTGAGGAGAGTTGGTAGGAAATCCCTGATATCCCTCCATGTTGGTTTCACTTCCCCCTGATGTGGTTAACTACCGACTAGTGGCGAACCTCCCTTATTTGGGCAAAGTGTTGAAGCGGGTTGTGGTCGGGCAACTCCAGGCGCTGCTAGATGAAACAGATTTTCTGGATCCATTTCAATCAGGTTTCAGGCCGGGTTTTGGTACAGAGACCGCCTTGGTTGCTCTGTATGATGACCTTTGCGGGGAGAGAGACAGGGGGAGTGTCACCCTATTGATACTCCTGGACCTCTCAGCGACTTTCGACACCATCAACCATGGTGTCCTTTTGGATAGGCTGACTGGGTTAGGAGTTGGGGGCACTGTTTTACGGTGGTTCCGCTCCTTCCTGGCTGACCGTGTCCAGAGGGTGGTGCTGGGGGACAGTTGCTCTGCCCCATGGCAGTTATGTCATGGGGTTCCTCAGGGCTCGATACTGTCCCCCATGCTGTTTAAAATTTACATGAAACTGCTGGAAGGTTTGGGCTAAGGAGTCAGCAATATGCTGACGATACTCAGCTCTACCTCTTGTTTTCCACCAATCCATTGTCAACAATCTAGTGGCATCACAAACAGACTCCCCGTCCCCTGCCCCCCCCCAATGATTTCTGCCATCACTCTTGCTACCTTGTAGTCCTGGACAACTTCCTCCAGAGGAACCACCTGGTGATCTTGGTGCTCCTTCGACCATTTACACACCATACAGATGGGGGCTTCATCATCCTTGCAGAAGAGCTTCAGGGGCTCCTGGTGCTTCCCACAGGCTCCCCCCTTTCCCTCAGTTCTCTTTCCCGCTTCAAGATGGAGCTCCTTCGTCAATTCCACAATGTTTCCCAGCTGCCGATTGGAGACGAGGGTCCTCCGGACTTTTGCTCTGCATTGAGGGCAGGAAATCTCTTCGCCCTCCGACCCCTCCCAGCTCTGGGTCAGGCAGGCTCGGCAGAAGTTGTGCCCACATTCAATGGTGACGGGATCCTTGAAATACTCCAGGCAGATCGAGCAAGTGGCTTCCTCACAGAGACCCTGAACAGCAGCAGTGGCCATAGCTTGTCGCACAAGGAAGTTAACTGGTTATTTTCACTTTCTCTGGTTTCAGAGAGAGGGTGTTTCTCTTCCTGTAAATGCCTCTGTTTGGAATCATCAGCTAAATAATACAGCAGCAGTGGCCATCCCATTATTTATTCAGGAAAAAATGAAATACTGGCTCGGCTACCAAGAAAGAGACTTTGCTGTTTCGACTGCAATTTGAAAGGTAATAAAATAAAAGTGCCCTTTGTATTGTTCTCTTTAGGACAAAGGTCAGTCTTTGCAGGCTCTTGGCCCTACCTCTGAACTGCTCCATCATCTTAGCTATTTCTATCACAGACGTGTCAGAACTTCTGCTGCAGCTCAGAAGTGAAAGCCACAAGATTCAGAAGTGTCTCCTTCTCACTGCTGATAACAGAGAAAAACAGGATTACTTCACCACTTACCTAATTCAAATCAGAATTTCCCAGTGAAGGAAAATAAAGGAACTGAGGCTGTGGTCACACCAGCAAAATCTTTCTGAGTCACCCTAGTTTTCCATGTACTGTATAAGATGCCCCCCATGTATAAAATGCCCCCCACTTTTTTAACCCAAAATTAAAAAATCTATGCGGGACTTAGCAAGTGGAGGGGGAAAGGGATCAAAATAATTCTACGGTTGCAGGATCCCTTTGATCCCTTTACCCCTCGTGCAACTATGGGATTGCTTTTATCCCTTTCCCCCTCCTTTTGCTAAGCCCCAAGGGGCTCAGCAAGTGGAGAAGAAAGCAGGGATCAAAATGACCCTGCAGTGCTTTGATCCATGCTTTCCCCCTCTACTTGCTAAGCATTTAGCAAGTGGAGAGGGAAAGCATGGATCAAAGTACTGCAGGGTTGCTTTGATCCCTGCTTTCCTCTCCACTTGTTTTTGTTCTCTCCTCAGCTTACTTCCGTGTATACAATGACCCTCAATTTTTAGTCTAAAGATTTTCTTATACATGGAAAAATATGGTATTCTTCATGAATTTCAACCCTGTTTTTGATTTTGAATGACGCACAGCTATTGCTGATTCTTTTGTTCTCCCTCCACGCTATCTCTGCATGAAATCCAGCCTGCTGGGAAGCTACTACTATACTTACCCGTATTTTTCGCTCCATAAGACACACCTCTCCATAAGACGCACCCAATTTTTAGGAGAAGAAAACAGGAAAAAATAATCTGTTTTCTTTGCTCCATAAGACGCACAGACTTTCCCCCCCCCTGTTTTGTGGAAAAAAGTGTGTCTTATAGTGCGAAAAATACGGTATTCCACATTTAATCGTGCAGTACAACCGGCATTCCAAAGAGTGTGTACAACTAGATCAATTCATTTCCTTTACATCTTGCATGCAGTCCCACCTCCCTCACCTGCTGTCATTTGACTCCCTTAATTTATTAAAACATTAATTTACAAATGGAGATGTGGGTGCATTGGTATGCATCTGTTAAAGACTGTATTTAGAGCACATTACCATAGTCTCTTGAGACTGAAGGATGCCTACAAAACTCGGGGAGGGTTTTCTTAGCCTGCAACCTACAACATACTTCTTGCAGCACAAGTGATTTACCGAAAGAGCAACACACCCATATTTTTTTTTAAAAAGGGAAAATGGGTAGATAAACACTATGAAAAGGGGATATGTCCTGCTTGAGGGGTGCAGACAAATGTACAGCATCTAATGTACCCTTAAAAAGGCAGAACACTTTACAAACCGTATGAACCACTATCACAAGATATATGCCATGTGACCACAATGCAGGGCTCTAAAGGAAGCAGAAGATGTGAGAAAAAAATGAGGGCATTTCTTGTGGCCTGAGTGCAAGGGGAAAAAAAGGAAATGGAGCAAATGGGGACCTCACAGGACCCTCAGGTTGCACATGGATTCTCAGGGCATTTTTGCCTCTCCCTACCCTAGTCCACCCCAGTGGCCCTCAAGTTTAAAAATACCAAACAAGAATGAAAGACAGCCAGAAAAAAGTGGGGTTTCTTTTGTTCCTCAGAAATGGTCAATTTCTGTGGTTTCTATTTTGGGGAATTTGCAGGTGACATAAAGAAGTCTCCATATAGGTAATTTCTATTGTACAGTGGTGCCTCGCATAACGAGCGCCCCGTTTAACGATGAATCCGCATAGCGATGCGGATTTTGCGATCGCATTGCGATGTTTAAATAGGCAAAACATCGCATTGCGATGATCGGTAAGCGTTTTGCTTACCGATCTTCGCATTGCGATGTTTTAAAACAGCTGATAGGCGGTTCCAAAATGGCTGCCAGATCAACAAAATGGCCGCCTGCAGTGTTTTCGTGCCGATTCCTTGCTTACCGAGGCGGCGAAAATGGCAGCCCTAGGGAGGATTTCCGCTTAGCGGTGAATTTATCCCCCATAGGAACACATTAAACTGCCTTTTGGGGGTCTGAAACGGCCTGTGGTAGACGCTGGGGTAAGTATTTGTCCCCCAGGGACCCTTAGGTCAAATCTTTAGAGACACGGAGTCTCCCCGTGGCCCACAGCCAAAGGCAGGAGAAACAGTGACCCCCATGACTTTCTGAGCTGATAAAACCACAGTTGGAGTACTGGACTGTGGGAGACAGGAGGTCCCAGTTTTGAAGGGAAGGCAGTATATACAGGAAAGACCGTACAGAAATGCAAGAAATATATACTGCCAGAAATCCTGTTCACACACCTACACCTGTGGAAAGCTGATCATATTAAAAGGGGATGATTTTCATAATTAAACTTCCCTCTTCCATTCCATGGCTTTTCCAACTTCCTCTGGAGCCATGGGACTGAACACAATGAAGTGTTCATTGAAAACAGCTGCTGCTGAATGACATTACAAGCCAGAAGAGGCTTTCCTATAACTTTGGGATAGAGAAGAGAGGAGACCATGAACATGGCACACCTGTAAATTCTGCTCCCAAAGGTTTTCATACTGCGCAGAAGAGTTCAGGCATTCATGATTGGCATGAGATTTACCATGCATCCTGTAAGCCATGTGCCAAAGCCTGCTCCAAGCTTTCTGTGTTTCCATGAAGCTTTTGTGAATACCGTTTCCCCTAAAATAAGATCTAACCTGAAAATAAGCCCCAGTATGATTTTTCAGGATACTCGTAATATGAGCCCTACCCCAAAGATAAACCCCAGTTCAGTGAAACCCCGCCCTCCACCCTTGTACAGCAACCAGAAGGACATGACATGACTGTATTTGAGTAAATGTAGATTGTTGTACATGGGGAAAAAAATAAAACATCCCCTGAAAATAAGCCCTAATGCATTTTTGGAGTGAAAGTCTTTATAAGACCCTGTCTTATTTTCAGGGAAACACAGCAATATTTTTGCTGTTTTGTCATTATATCCTATGTTCTATATCTTGCCTAAAGAGCTAATGAAATGTTTTACTGTTTTTACTATGTTCTATCAACCCACTATCAACTTGTGGCCTTACAATTAGTGACTTACTTACTTACTTACTTACTTACTTACTTACTTACTTACTTACTTACTTACTTACTTACTTACTTACTTACTTACTTACTTACTTACTTTATTTATTTATTTATTTATTTATTTATTTATTTATTTATTTATTTATTTATTTATTTATTTATACCCCTCCCATCTGGCCTAAAAGGCCACTCTAGGCAGCTATAGGATTCCATAGGGTTCTAACAATAACAGATATGAAAAAAATGAGTAAAACATAAACGTGTCCTGAGATATTTATCAACACATTACTGTTATTGTTAAAACCGTTATAGCAGAGTGAAGAACAAAGAGGGCCTTAAACATAAGGGGGAAAGGATCATGCTTTAGCTGTGCCCCCGGGTGGAAGAATGGGACCCTGCTTATCACACCCTTGTTGTTACCACAGGAATGATGAAGACCAACATCATCTCCCCAGGAGAGTATAAGACCCTTTCCCTTACACAAAGGCCCCTGCCCTGCCAGTATTATGAAGCACTAAAGCAGTGGTCCCCAACCTTGGGCCTCCAGATGTTCTTGGACTTCAACTCCCAGAAATCCTGGCCAGCAGAGGTGGTGGGTGAAGGCTTCTGGGAGTTGCAGTCCAAGAACATCTGGAGGTCCAAGGTTGGAGACCACTGCACTAAAGCAAATGAGCAGATCCACTTGCCTTTGCAAGAGGTTTTTGATATCCTAGAGGAAAAGAAGTGAGAAAGAAGAAGGACCTCAATGCTTCTACCACGTCAGTCTGTGGGGAGGCACCCACAGGCCCTCATTATTCCACCGTACGCCCACCCCATTTAGGAGGAGAGAGATCCATAATCTTCTACAAGAAGGGGTTAAAAAGCTTTTGCCTGCCTCTGAACAAGGGAAAGTTATTTGAATGATTAAGGTGAGGGCGGAAGGAACTTTTTCTCATTTATGACAAAATATTCTCAAAAGCTAGCATAACCAGTAATGTAAATGGAGATTTTGTATACCTCAGTTCAATCTTCAATCCAGTTAGAGACTACAGCCAAGAAATCAGATGAAGACTGAGACATGGAAAGGCAGCAATGAAGGAATTAGAAAAGAAAATCAAATGTAAGGATGTGGCACTGGAGAACAAGACCAAGATTGCTCGTGCGCTTTTATGTCCAATCGTTATGTACGGGTATGAAAACTAGACTGTTAAAAAAAGCTGACTGGGGAAAAAAGGGGAAATTAATTTGAAATGTGGTGTTGGAAGAGAGCTTTGCAAATGCCCTTGACTGCCAGAATGACAAACAAATGGATCCAAGATCAAAGCAAGCCTGAACCGTTTTTGGAGGCAAAAACGTGAAGCGAAGGTTGTCCTATTTTGGGCACATCCTGAGAAGGCAGGATTCTCTGGAAAAGACAATAATGCTGGGAAAGATTGAAGGCAGCAGGAAAAGAGGAAGGCCAAATACGAGATGGACTGACTCCCTAAAGGAAGCCTTGGGCTTGAGTCTACAAGAGCTGAGCAGGGCAGCTGAGGGCAGGACCTTTTGGAAGGTGCTCATTCACGTTGGGTTGCCATAAGTGGAAGGTGACAAGAACAACTATGTCTCTCTGTGTTTCTCTGTGTGTTTGCCATCACTGAGAATGGTTCCAGCTCTGGAGCAGTGGATGAGGGACAGCCTGCTAGGTAAGACCAGCTATTCCAGTGTCCTCTTTCCAAGAGGGACCAATCTACTCTTGATGCCTGGTCTGGAACCAAAGCATTGGCAGAGAAATTAAAGTTGCAAGCATTTCCATCAATGTTTAGCCCACACTGCGGCAAATATACAGTACTATCCTTTTTGTCTTGATGCTCCGGCATGTACTAAAGTTGATTCTCCTTACCCTAAACTAGATCCCTTGATTGGGGCCACACACCAGGGAATGATCTGCCAGAGGCATTACACGGCATTGAACAGCAGCTGTAAGGTGTGAGGATAGGCCTGAAACTGCACTTGTTGTTATGTGTCATCCAGTTGTCCTCAATGTGTGGTGATGCCATGAATAACCTCAATTGCCTTGCTCAGTTCTTCCAAATTCAAACCTGTTGCTTCCTCTAGGGAGCAACTCTGTCTTGTCTTTTGTCTTCCTCTTTCCCTGCATAATCCCTGAATATTGGGGATTGGCAGAGGGTTATCCAATACAGTGATGTTCAAGGAGGGTGTGGTTTTTTAAAACAAAGTCTTTCTGCCTTCTTTTAAGGCATTCTGATACCTTATCTTGTGAGGTTCAAATTCTGCCTCCTCTGGTTTCAACAGAGACACTGGGGACATTCGCTTTGGAAAATCATAACTATGTTTTATTGGAACATATAACAGCAAGTCTGTATGTTCAAAGTCAGCCTCTGCATTGTGTCTTGCCACCAACGGGTCCCACAAGGGCATCCAAACGTCCTTATTAAAGGGGTTACAGTTTAAGTCATCCCATGATCCCTTCGCAAAGGATTACTGCTTTCCATCTCAGCAGCTTCTGTTTCAGGGTTTGATAACAGGGTGGTCTCTTCATCTCGTCCCTCCGACTCATAAGGGTCATCCTCTCGTCGTAGCGGGGCCCACGGTCTATCACGTATCCCCTCCTCTGGGCTTCCTCCAGACGCCATAACCGACGTTCCTTTCCCTCCCTTTCTACTGCCTCCTTCTCTTCCCTGAGACTCCTGCGCCACTCTCTGGCTTCCGACTCACTCCAGTAGGAAGGATGTTGTGGCAGCCCCCTTCTGCATTGGTCATCAGCTTCTTCCCTATTTTCTGCTCCATGGATCTTCTACCCACATCATTTCCCAACCCTCTGGTATTACGTCCGCCTTCCCTTTGATATCTCCCATTCCTGCCTCTACGACGGACCTCCCTCTTTCTCCTCTTCCCGCCAAGTCACTCCCAGTCTGAGTGGCCACTGTCATTTTTGACAGGTATCTGTCACTCTAATTCACAGGTATCAACTCCCCACTGTATAGTCTTGAGCGTGGTGTAGGCGGGTCTGTCTGTGCTTCTTGTTCCTTTTGGAGGGAGGACGACACTCCAGCAAGAGCTTCTACCCTCATGCCTCGCGTCTCACACTTGTTGCAAAGAGGCATCTACCACTCCTCTAACCCACTCTGCCAGTTCCCCTCTGGCTGCTTTTATAAGGAAAGAATGGGAAGGGCCCAGCATACACGTCTTGGCTTTCACCTCTCCAAGGACTCTGTCCACATCATCAGGCTATGGAAAACTATCCATCAGTCCCCTTGGGTGGATCCTTTATTTGCTCACTGGCCCTACAGGGGCTCTGAGTTCCAATAAGACCAGATAGTGATGTGTGCATGATAAAGGAACTACTGAGAGTTCCTCCACGTCCAGATCACCACTTGGCATAATCATCCTCCTTGACATTTTGGAGGTGCTGCATCTCCCCTCCCTGGTAGATGGACTTTTTCTATATCCTAAAAAAAAAAGATGCCCGTATTTGCTCTTCATGTCTGCAAGAAATATTACAGCGTCATGGGAACATGAGAAGGTTAAACCTTCTCTCACATACACCCTTTCGTAAGAAAAGCCACGCAGTGGACATCGTGTCCACTTATTTATTTATTTATTTATTTATTTATTTATTTATTCATTCATTCATTCATTCATTCATTCGATTTTTACCCCGCTCCTCTAGACAGCGTCTACTCGATTCTATGAATCTTTTTTTAAAAACTGAATCAATTGAGAATTTTTCAGACGTGATCTATAACTATTTCTCCTTCTGCTTGAGAATCATGGCAATTTCCTCCTACCTGCCATGGGTGTCCATGTATTGGAGGGGAGGGGCAAGGAGGCCATCTGCCACTCTCCCAGAATGCTAAATTGGGCATTTCCTTAAGTGGATTATAGGTGAAAACTAGAGCTGTCACTACCAGATTCCCCATCCCCTGCCCCCCCCCAATGATTTCTACCACCACTACTTGCTACCTTGTAGTCCTGGGCCTCCTCCTCCAGAGGAAGCACCTGGTGATCTCAGTCTTCCTTTGACTCGTCACATGTAACATAGAAGGGGGCTTCATCATCCTTGCTGAAGAGCTCCAGGGGCTCCAGGTGTTTCCAACAGGCTACGCCCCTTTCCCTTTGCCCATTGAAGACAGAGCTTCTTCAGTTATTTCCACAAAGTTTGCCAGCTGCCAATTAGGGAAGAGGCTCCTCCGGACTTATGCTCTGCATTGGGGGCAGGAGAGCTCTTAGTCCTCCGACCACTCTCAGGACCGGGTCAGGCAGGCTCAGCAGAAGTTGTGCCCACCTTCAGTGGTGACAAGATCCTTGAAATCCTCCAGGCAGATGGAGCAAAGGGCTTCCTCGCAGAGACCCTGAAGGGCAGCAGCCATGGCTGTTCTCACAAAGCAGTGAACCGGTTAGTTTCACTTGCTCTGCTTTCAGAGAGTGGGTGTTTCCCTTCCTGTAAACCCCTGAGCATGAAATGCTTGATTTTAATTGTTGTGAGCTGCCTAGGATCCCTGATTGGGAGAACAGCTGCATATGAACAATATGATATGATATAGTATAATATAATATTGGTCAAAATCCTGTAGCATAGTTATGTCTGTTGAAGGACAATGGCATTTCTTACAGCAGGAAATTGCTGCTAATTAATAAGCCCTTCCTCCCTTCCTCCCTTCCTCCCTCCCTTCCTTCCTTCCTTCCTTCCTTCCTTCCTTCCTTCCTTCCTTCCTTCCTTCCTTCCTTCCTTCCTCCCTCCCTCCCTCCCTGGCATAGGTGGAAGATCAATAAAAGGAGAAAGCAGGATAGAGACAGGCAAATGGTGAAGGAGAGAAGCAGTCATTCATAAGCCCTGGATTGACTGCCGGGGGCCAGCTGTAACCAATCAAGCAGGCTTATCTCCGATCTCTTAAAGAAGGACTGCCAGAACCAAGGAAAATAGCACGAAGAGGTGGCTTACAATGGTGCAGTTTGAGGTTTGGCTGTGGGGAGTGGGGTGGGTAGCGGGGCATAGTGGGGGGTAGTGCTCTGCTTGCGTGCCAAGGGAGAGGTCTCTGTGTGCCACAGGCGGCACGCATGCAATAGCTTCACCATCACTGCCCTAGGGGTTGATCATCTCTACAATACTATTTAATATCTAGATGAGGCCCCTGGGTGTGGTTGTCAGGGGTTCTTGAGTTTCATGTCACCAATATGTAGATGACATGCATCTTCCACCTTTCTGCAGTGGATGCTGTTCCATCCCTTGAGCACTGCATGGGTGCTGTGATGGGGTGGACAGGGAATTACAGACTAAGGCTGAAAGCTGGACAAGACAGAGGTCCTCCAGGTGGGTGCCCCTGGTGTCTGCAGACTGGGTGTCTCCTTTTCCTTTGGTGGGGGTACTCTCTCCACTAAGGAGGAGATGTGCAGTCTGGGCATTCCTTGGACCCAGCACTATTGATGGGGCAGTCAGGTAGTGCCTGCAGTCCAATCTGCCTATTTTCATCTTAGGTGGATTGTGCAGCTGTGCCCCTACTTGGATATTCAGTTCCTCACTAAACTGGTTCATGCATGAGTAGTCTCAAGATTCGTGGGTCCAGAACATGGCAGCCAGGCTATTGAGTGGAGTTAGTAAATACCATCACATCTCCCGAACTCCAGCTGCCTTACACAGGCTACCTGTTTGCTTTCATGCCAGCTTCAAGGTGATAATCATTGGAGTAACTCCCCCCCCCAAGCTCACAGAAAATCTCTCCCCACCTTCATTTGAAACAACAATGGTCCCAAAGGTTAGGTAATATATCTTTCTGTTTTTTCCACGATGACATGTTCATGGAAATATATTATACAAATAAGTTGTATTGTGTATAAGAATCAGGACCTGCCTATGAATAAATGCTAATTACATACAAGTTGAGCAAATGTCCACATTTAAGGGGGAGCTTCTTCATCCACTGGAATACCATTCTGTTCTTCTCAGTCAATGCAAGCACAACAAGAACCTCACTAGACATGGGATATTAGCATTTGTATCCTGAGGGATACGAAGACAAATATTGGCACCCTAGGTGCCAGTGGAAACTGGGCCTTCTCCACAGAACCCACTGGTCCATTTATTGCTCTTCATGCAGTGAGCCTCGGCCTAAAATAACATACTTCCCCAAGTCACAATGACTTCTGCATGCTTGGGGCTCTTGTGAGAAAGACAGTGTTGTTCCATTAATTTTTTTCAGAGTTGGGGAAGAGATTATTTTAACACCAAGTGCTCAGGACTTTGGAGGTTGTGACAAAGGTAATCAGAAACCGGAAATAAAGAATGGAACCTGTAGATATCACATTTTCTCTATAAGACAAGAAGGCAGGTTACTAAGATAAAGGAAAGGGGCTACTCTCTCTTTAAGAATTAAATGCCAAAAGGAGGAATACATTTGAGAAAGGGAGAGAGAAAAGCACACACACACCATTTTAGTTCAGTTTCTTCTCTGGGGAGGAGGATGGCCTGAAGCCCCACTTTGAGTGAGTGGGATTTCTAAGAGGAGAAGGAGACATCAATTAAGAGTTGATATTCTTCTGGGGTCATCTTAGGTGTCTTCAGGTGAGATTGTGAGGGAGGCTTTTTCACACACACAAAAGAAGGGGAGAAGAGTCTCCCCAGAGACAGAGGCTCCAGAGAAGGTGTAGAGATGGGATCCTGTATCAGCATTATGAAAGGCAACCCGTCCCCCTTCATAGTTCAGGGAAACCCGGAGCCTCCTCAGCTTCTCACTCAAGGGAAGAAAAGATTTACCAGGAAGGTCAGAGGTTATGTAGCCACCTCTCCATTTCCCCACAGCCCAGATTCCTTGCTCAGTGTCAAATGCAATAGTGCCTTTCCTCTGCATAGATTTTCTGGCCACTCCCACAGCCCAACTTTTCTCACCTCCCACAGTGACTTCCCAGTAATGTCTGCCTGCAGTGAATCCCTCACTTCCCAGTACAAAATAATGGCGGTTGAATCTCTCAGGATTGTTGGGCAAATCTTGACTCTGGTCTCCATGTCTCACACTTTTGCAATCCTCAGACAAGATGAGGTGGGGATGTGCCGTCTTTGGATCCAGGGTGACATTTCCTGTTTGGGGATAAAGAGAGACACAGAGCAGAAGAGAAAGTGAGGAGAATGAGGTTGGAAGAACCACTCTTGTGTAATTTGTGTTATTAACACACCAGTAGCTCTAAGCGCTTTTCCTGAAGAGGAATCTGAGGCAGGAGGTGAGATGTGTTTGGGAAGACATTTTATTTGGTGAGGTGTTTTCTTCTAGGCCGACCTTTGTTCTCCCTGACCGCATGGTCTGAGTGGGCGGAGGGGTTAGCTTTAAATGAGTGCGAGCAGAAATTCTCTGGTTCTATTTTTTTTACTCTAATCTGGTAAATTGGAAAGCCAAATAACATTGCATATACCTTGGGGGCAGGAACGTTTTAGGGGTAGGATCATACTTTCGCAAATTATAGGGAGCAGGCGAGGTAGGTGGGGCTCATCAGTCTTGGAAGGCAGCCCATCTAGGAGAAGGAAAACTCTGATTTCAAACCTCCCCTGCCTTGTGGCTATATCCACTGATGGAAAAGGCTTCAGGAGTTAACCTTGAGGCAAAATCTAGAGCCGGAGTCTTGGAGGCCGTTCGTGTCGCTCTGGCAACTCCTGCGACATCATTGGAAATGGTTATATTGGCTCTTGCCTTTCCATTGGACTATTTCAGAGATGTGGAGAGAGGGGATTTGCTGCTTGGGTAACAGCCTATCCTCCATATTATTTTACCCAGGCTTCGTGCTCTGGAGAGGACACTCCAGCTTCACATATAGCATCGAAACAACACAGGAAGTAGCAGTTACCAGTTATAAGTCTTTGCTCAATTGGCGTAGGGCATGACGCCAGGGGCTACTTCCGACGATCGGAGAGGTCATTGCACCTCACTAGGTAGCTACCGCCCACCTAAAGCTGGGCAGCCCCCAGCCAGTAAGGTGCTACCTCGCCACGATCTGTTAACCTCACAGGGTGGTGTGGGGTTTAGGGTGAAAGCCAACAAGCAGATCGATAACCCTACACCATACAACAATCATAAGAAAACTTCTGCCCTAAAGTTGGGCACCTGGAATGTTCGGAAAATGACCCCTGGCTTTTCTGATGACCTGCAGGAAATAAACGACATGAGCAAGACAGCTGTCATCGGCATGGAACTGAATAGACTGCAGATGGACATTGCTGCCCTGCAAGAGATGACATTGTCAGACTCGGGATCTCCCAAAGAAAAAAACTTCTCATTCTTCTGGCAGGGAAAACCATTGAATGAGACCAGGGAATATGGTGTTGGCTTTGCGGTCAGAAATATTCTGCTGAGATCCATTGTTCCACCTACTGTGGGGAGTGAAAGAATCATGTCTCTGCAGCTCCACTCATCAGCAGGACTGGTCACCCTCATTATTGCATATGCACCAACACTGTTGTCCACAACAGAAGTGAAAGTCAAATTCTATAATGATCTGGCAGCCACTATCAAAAATGTCCCAGAGAGAGAGAGAGAGCCACTGTCTTAATGCCGGAGTTAGTGCTGATCACAGTTCTTGGCCCACTTGTCTAGGCTGTTTTGGCATTGGGAAGATGAACACAAATGTCCAACGCTTGCTGGAGTTTTGCTGTTATTATGGTCTTTGTGTCAGTAACACATTATTTAATATGAAGCTTCAACACAGAGTTTCCTGGAGACAGCCAAGATCCAAGTATTGGCATTAGCTCGATTTGATCCTCACTAGACATTCTAGCCTTCCTAGTATTATGATCACACACAGTTACCAGAGTGCTAATTGTGATACTGATCACTCCCTGGTGTGTAGTAGAGTAAAACTGAGATTGTATCACACTAAAAAGGAAGGAAGACCACATATTGACATCAGCAAGACTCGTGATCAAAGAAAAGTGGAGGAATTTGCCCAAGCACTTGAGGAAGCCCTTCCAGCCCTGACTGATGCAAATGCACCTGAATGATGGGAACATTTCAAGAACGCTGTTTATAACACTGCCTTGTCCACATTTGAGAAGAAGACCAAAAAGATGGCAGGCTGGTTTGAAGCCCATTCGGAGGAGTTGATGCCAGCCATCGAGGATAAGAGGAGATCTCTAGCAGCATACAAAGCCTGTCCTAGTGAGTAAAACTTGCAGGCTCTTTGAGCTGCTCATAGTAAAGTCCAACAGGCTGCCAGGAGATGTTCCAATGATTATTGGCTTCAGCTCTGCTCTCAGATACAGATAGCAGCGGATACAGACAACATCAAGGGAATGTATGATGGTATCAAGAGGGTTTTACGCCCAATACAGAAGACAGTTGCAGGAGAAATGTAGGGAACAACGACAGACACTCTTTGTGGCCTTCATGATCTCACAAAGGCCTTTGATTTGGTTAGCAGGGATAGCCTTTTTAAAATACTTCCCAAGACTGGATGTGTTTGAGATATTTTTTGCTGTCATGCTAAAGCATGCCTTTGGAACTGCAACAGGTATCTATCTCCAGACTAGATCAGATGGAAAGCTCTTTAATCTCTCTAGATTGAGAGCAAAGACCAAAATCCAACTGAAATGCATGCAGGACTTCCTCTTCGCCAATGAGGCAGCCATTGTTGCCCACTCTGCTGAAGACCTCCAACAACTCATGAATCGTTTTAGCAAGGCCTGCCAAGACTTTGGACTAACAATCAGCTTGAAGAAAACAGAAGTCATAGGCCAGGGTGTGGACTCACCTCCCTCTATTACCATCTCCATGCAAGAATTTGAGGTTGTTCATGACTTTGTGTACTTTGGCTCAACGATCTCTGACACTCTCTCTCTACATGTTGAGCTGGATAAACACATTGGCAAAGCAGGTACCATGTCCTCTAGGCTCACAAAGAGAGTATGGCTTTATAACAAGCTAAAACCGAGAAAAAAAAGTGGATCAGCTATTCAGTGGGGATGAAAAAATGACAACAGATGACAACAAAAAAGCAGAAGTGCTCAATTTCTATTTTCAGTTGGTCTTCTCCAAAAAGAGAGTACACTGATGTCAAGAAGCGGGATGACAAAAGAGAGAAAGGAGGGGAAAGAGAAGAAGCAGAAGCAGGACAGCAGAAAACAGCCAAATGGGTCAAAAAGACCAGGGAAGACAATGGGAGGGGGAGACTCAAGCCTGAGACTTGGGGTGGGGGTATATTTTGACTTAGAAGGACCCGCTTTACAACTGTTGCAGGGTGAGCAGTTAAGTGGTAAGTTGGGAGTCTACTGCAGCTGCTTTCTTATGGACGGTAATAAAAGAACAGATCTCATATCTAATACCTGGAATCCTCCAAACATTGCTTCTGTGATAATTATTTTACTTTAAACGTGCTGAAATATTAAATATTTTAAAAAAAGAATGTTTAAAGAAAAATAAATATAATTTAGATCCTTACACTGCATAAATAAAAGTCAGCTGGAATAAGTTGCAGCTATAAAAGCTCTAATTGGACATCTGAAGTTTAGTAGTTTTCAAAGAGGTGCCTCGGGCCTTCTTGAGGTTTGTCAGCTATTTGCATATGAGAATGACACAACATGGCATACCGGTTGTCAATGTTCCCTCTAATTTTCCACTGGGTGCATGACACAGATGCAGCACTACACACCTGCACAGCTTAGAGGGAACATTGTCGGGCATCCTAGTGACACCATATGGTTCAATCCCAGCCCCCTTCAATTGCCAATTGTGTCTTCTTGATGGGACTAGCAATTGGTTTAGCTTCTTGCCCACGGAAAAACCTCCTCATCCATAAATGTCAGAAACATACCTTTCTGTAGTTGGGATCCAGGTAACAAAGTATCTGCAAAAGCAAAAAGATGGAAAGATTCAGCAGCATAGCCTTTTATACAAAAAAAATATTGCCCCACAATCACATGTGGGTTCCACTATTTCCATTAATATTTGTAGATTTTAATAGGGAGGTCTGCTGTTTATGAACAAAGCCAGAGGCTTCATGGGATCTGCAAATAATGTTGAGGAAAGGGAAGATCTTTGCTTAATCCCTTTGCTGATGAAAAAAGCAGCAGAGTTAATCTTACTTACTTACTTACTTACTTACTTACTTACTTACTTACTTACTTACTTACTTACTTACTTACTTACTTACTTACTTACTTACTTACTTACTTACTTACTTACTTACTTACTTGATTTCTACCCTGCCCACCTAGACAGCGTCTACTCGGGGCAGTTTACAAATATCATGAAAAACAACATATAAACAATTAAAATGACAAAAGCTCTAGTTGTGTCAAAGCAGAACAGCACTGGGCTTTATTCTCTCCCCTCCCCCCCCACCTGTCTCCACTACCATATGGTCTCAGATGTCCTTTTCATGGAGATCCACTCGCTCTATATCACGTCCACCCTCATGCCCCTTGCTTGACCTTCAAGCCCCAGAGCACACAAAGGCAAACAAACCCCACTCTTTTCACTTGCTGCCACCAGGCGATCTCTAAATCACCATTTACTTCAGAAAGACTCAGGTCCACACTTCAAGTTCTTTTAAATAAAACTTTGGTTTATTGATTACAGAGATTCATAAATATCTTCAGTAGATGATCACATCTAAATTTCCCAAACTACACACTCTATAACTCTGTGTCTTTGTCTCTACACACTGCCCCCCAATATTGACTCAGGCTCCGCCTCTTATAGCATCTGTCTCAGCTCCGCCTCTCAGCAACATGAATATTCATAAGTCGTTTCATAACAAACATGAACCATAGATCAAATAAATAGAGAACAATGCTACACCCTCTATTCGGTCAATTCTGGAGAAAAGGAAACCGTGGCTGGGACATCAGGAAAGAAGCTTTCCTGTTTTGACTGCAATTTGTTGTGCAACAAAATTAAAATAAAACCCTTCGTTTGGTTCCCTTCTGAACCAGGGCCAGTCTTGGCAGGCACTCTCTGTCTTACCTCTGAACTGCTTCATCTTCTTAGCTAGAAAGGGATTCCTATCGCAGGCTTCCCAGAACCTGCGCTTCAGCTCAGGAGGGAAAGCCACGGGATTCTGGAAGGGCTCCTTCTTCTCACACCTGATGGGAGACAAAAAAGGTGACATCATCACCCTCCCAATCCAAGCCAGAATTCCCTTATGAAGGAAAAGGAGTGGGTGAATATATGCTGCCTGTGGTCCTCAGGCTGCATATGGATTGTAAGGGCATCTCAAGTTTAGTAATAGGAAGGAAGGCGAGTATATGAGGGTTTTTTGGTTCCTAAGAAGTAGTGAATTTATGTTGTTTATACACCTTGGGAGATTTTTCAAGGGAGATTTTTCATCCTGAATTGAAGAAATTTCAAACCAAAAGTTTTCATCTAGTCACTTTTTGGTTCCATTTTTTAAATTGGTGAAAATAGCTTTTGAAAACTCTGATACAGCCTCTGGTAGCAACTGTGGCACACCGACAACTCCTGCTCTCAAAGGTTTTCACATTGCACAGAAAAGTTCAGGTTCACATAATCAGCATTACATTTTATCATACATCCATCCTGCAGCCCACACGATGCCTATGCCTACTCCAAGCGCTAAAGCAAATGAGCAGATCCACCTACCTTTGCAAGAGGTTTCTGACATCCTAGAGGGGAATAAGGGAGAAAGAAGAGAGTGGTCAGGGCCTCTGTTATGTCAGTGTGTGGGGAGGCACACCCAGGCTCCCCCCTTATTCCACTCTAAGCCCACCCCATTCACCAGGAGAGACCCGTAATCTCTTAGAAGAAGGGTTAAAAAATCTCCTGCATCTGTCCAATCTGTTCCAAGGGAAAGGAGTTGAGGGAGGAGTGTTTCAAGGATCAGGGTTAAGGTGGGAACTAGGTGCTTCTGTGCCTCTGAGTCTCTTTTAGGGCAGAATATTCTCAGAAGGTAGCATCACCATTTAAAATGCTGTGCGGGGATGTGGATGGGTATCTTTCTGTGTGTTCCCTCTGTGAGAAGGGTTCCAGCTCTGAAGGAGTGGAATGGAAAAGGTCTGCTGGAGAAGACCAGCTATTCCAGTGCCTGTTTTCAAGAGGGGCCAACCAGCTCTTTCTGGAAGGCTCGAGGATGAGGAGGCAGGAATGTTGCCCGGCCAGGAATCAAAGCCTTGTCAAGGAAATGAAGATGGCAAGCGTGTCCATCAATATATAGTCTACACTAAGGTAAACACGCTGTCCTTTTTGTTTCAATGCTCCTTCATGTACTAAAATTGGTTCTCTGTACATCAGACTGGATCCTTTATTCCTCTTGTCGGTGGGTCCACAAAAGAATTTCAGAGCCCACTTTCCCCTGCAGAGCAGCCTGGGGTCCCTCTGCTGTTTTTACCTGCAGCAGTTCATCAGGGGGTTGCTGACGCTTTTCCTCCATCTCCCAGATGAGACCTCCAAGACAGCAGAGCTCCCCTGAGAGCCTGGCCAGGTGGTCGTCCCTTTTCCTTGTAATCTCCTTCTCTACTTCTTCCAACTGAGCCAGCAGAAGCTTCTCTTGCTCATTCAAAAAGCAGCGCAGTTCTCCGAAATGTTCCTTTGTCTTTTCCATCTCTGCTTTTGTTTGTTTCTACAGGAGGGGATCAGAAAGGAGGGGGATGGAATGAGGATCATGGTCTGTGAAGGTTGGACGCACAAGGTCAGATTCCAAAGGTGATAACAGGGTGGGTTCTCCAGATGTTATTCTTCTTCTTCTGCTCTCCTAATCCCTCAGTATTGGCTACACTGACTATAGCTGGTGGGATTTGTAGGCCGATGTATATACTTTGGAGGTCTACATAGAGGGCTTTAAGGAGGATGCTAAAAACTAGCCTGTTGGAAGAAGCCTTTAACGGCATCCTTGGTTAACAGTTTGCTTAGATTCTCACCACCACCTTGCCTGTGTTTTCATCTACTTAGTTTTCACATAGTCATATTGTTACTACTTGTTTTTCTTATTTTATTTTTATTTTTTGATTTGTCATATTTGTCTGTTATATCAATCAATCAATCTTTATTTGTGTTCTCTGACCCATTAAAGTTATATTATATGAATATTGAAAAGAACAAGCTTTATTGTTCAAAGCCATAGGTCACCACAATATCAACAGCAAAACAAAACTGCGTATTGATTTTTTTTTCCAGAATGCAAATTGCCTGGAGTAGTGCCTAGTACTAATTGAGTAGTATATATGTTTATCAAAATAAATAAATAAATTATGGTTATCAACTACAGATGCTTTAGCTGTGGATATCTTCCTTTTTTGGGGTTGTTTTTGTGTGTGTGTGTGTGCATTTGTGACTCTTCTGATGCCTTCTAACTCTGTGATTTCATGATCTACAATAGTGTGGGCAAAGGACACGTGGTCTCAGGGATCCAACATGGCCCTAAGAGTTCCTGGATCCCAAGCCCCTCTCACTTACTACCTGAAAAAATGTAATTTTTCATTTCAAAGCTCCCTTGTTTTGTCTCTCATTTGTGACTACTGAGGGGCGGCTCACCTAGAAACATAACTCCCAGGATATCCAGGAAATCGGAGGAAAATTTAAACCTAGATTAAGAATAAATAAAGGACCAGGCTGGATATTTCAGTGGTTTTGACATCTGGCTGTGGAGTCAGGGGCTGGGAGTTTGAGTTCCCATGATGCCGCCTGTGAGAACAGCCAGATGGTGTGGCCTTGAGCGAGCTGCCCAATCCCCGGGTGCCCCCAGAAGAAAGGAATAGCAAAGCACTTTAAAAATTATTTATTTATTAAATTTATACCCCACCCATCTAGACCGAAGTCTACTCTGGCCGGCTAACAATATAAAATGGAATAAAAACAATACAATGAAGTAAAAAACAATAGTAATATAGTCCAAGATGGGAATATATATTCAAGTGATGACAGGAGGGAAAGCCTGTCTAAAGAGCCAGGTCTTAAATTTGCTCTTAAAAGCACCCAGCGAAGAAGCCAGACAGATCTCTGAAGGGAGACTGTTCCAAAGGGGAGGGGCCACTGCTGAGAAGGCCCGGTTTCTTGTTCTTTCTCTCAGGGCCTCCCTTGGCATTAGAACAAGAGGAATACAGTGGTGACCCGCATAGCGACAATAATTCGTTCCAGGAAAATTTTCGCTATCCGGAATCATCGCTATATGGAACGAAAACCCCCATAGGAACACATTAAACCCTGTTTAATGCATTCCTATGGGGGGAAAACTCACCGCTATGCGGAAATCCTCCATCAGGCCGCCATTTTCGCCACCTGGTATGCGAGGAAACCACGCGAAAATGCTGCGGGTGGCCATTTTGTTTACCCGGCTGTCATTTTGGAACTGCCAATCAGCTGTTTTCTAAACATCACAATGTGGTAATCGGTAAGCGAAACACTTACCGATCATCGCAATGCGATTTTTAGCCATTAAAACCATTGCAATGCGATCACTTTTGTGATCGCAAAATCCACATCGCTATGCGGATTCGTCGTTAAACGGGGCACTCGCTATGTGGGGCACCACTATATAAGAACAGTTAGATTGCCAGGCTGCGGCCCTATCTCGACACGGGGGTGCTCACCACCTTAGTGCATGCGCTCGTAATCTCAAGATTAGATCACTGCAACGCGCTCTACATGGGGCTGCCTTTGAGGTTGATACGGAAACTTCAGATGGTGCAGAATGCAGCAGCCAGACTCCTCAATGGAGGGAGAAAATAGCATCACATTTCTCCTATCCTGGCTAGACTGTATTGGTTGCCCATTCGTTTCCGTATCGACATCAAAGTTTTAATGCTCACATATAAGGCCCTAAACGGTTTGGGACCTCGATATTTGGTGGAACGCCTTCACCCACCAAGTTCTACCCGGACCACCCGCGCGACCCAGGAGGTGAGGCTGAGGAGCCTGACGCCGAGGGAGGCCTGGAGAGAAAAGACACGAAACCGGGCCTTCTCGGTGGTGGCTCCTCGCCTTTGGAACAATCTCCCTCCTGAGATTCGCGCGGCCCCTACGCTGGGTACATTTAAAACTCAACTAAAAACATGGCTCTATGTCAAGGCCTTCCCTCCTGCCAGCATTTAATCTAATTTAATTTATCTTTCTTTCCTTATCTATCTATTATTTATGATTTATGTTATGTTTTGTTAATTGATATTTTGGATTTATGCTACTATAATTGTATGTATGTTGCTGTTAGCCACTCAGAGTGGTATAGATGTACCGGATGGGCGGGGTATAAACCAAATAATAATAATTTTTAAAAAAACAGAGCTGGAAGGGACCCCGTGGACCCTCATGAAGTCCAGCCCCTGTCAAGGAGCCAGCGGGAGAATTTAAATCCCAACATCTGGCTCAGCAGCCAGATCCCTAAACCTCTGAACTATCCAGCAGTGTATTCTCTACCTAGAAAACCATGGAAAGAATGGACTTGGCCGCATACAATCCTTATTATTGATCTTTGTTATTTTCCCAGTATTGGTTTAAGAACTGCTTCCCAAATGACACTTACAAGTAACTCTCGACTTTCTTCTTCTGTTTCTGCTTTGCATGCTAGAATGTTTGCTCTCTCCTTCTCCAGAACCTCCAGGTGACTACAGATCAGGTCCTAAAAGGAAAAAAAGTCCATATTTTAATTCAGAAGCAAAGGAGAATTGAAGAATATGCTTGCTCCCTATTAAAAGAAGGGGAAGCTCACTGAACCCTTCAAATTGGTTCTTTTGTCCCCTCGGCTCTTTGAAATTTTGGAGGTGAGTTTCTCCCCACCCTGATGAATGGATCTTTCCTGTATCCATTTTAAAAAAAGGATGTCTGAAGCACCTCTTTCTGTTTCAGATTAAACATTGCTTGCTACCTTGTAGTCTTGAGCAGCCTCCTCCAGAGGAACCACATCATGATTCCTGTGCTCTTTAGATCTGTCACACACCACACAGATGGGGGCTTGGTCCTCCTTGCAGAAGAGCTTCAGGGGCTCACGGTGCTTCCCACAGGTTTTCCCCTTTCCCTCGGTGGGGCTCGTTTCCCCTTGGAGACTGAGCTTCTTGGTTAATTCTACAAAGTTTCCCAGCAGCCGATTAGGGATGAGATTCCTTCGGACTTTTTCTCTGCATTGAGGGCAGGAAACCTCTTCCCCCTTCAACCCCTCCCAGCTCTGGGTCAGGCAGGCTCGGCAGAAGTTGTGCCCACATTCAATGGTGACGGGATCTTCAAAATACTCCAGGCAGATGGAGCAAGTGGCTTCCTCGCAGAAGCCCTGGAGGGAAGCAGCAGCAGCAGCAGCCATATCTCATCCCACAAACTTAACTTTTCCCGCTTTCAGAGAATGGGTGTTAGTCTTCCTGTAAATCTGTCAGCGGGAGATCTTCAGCATGTGAAAAAAATGCAAGGAGGAGGAGAAAACAAGGCGCAGCGAAGAAGGCTTTTTAAACAGATGGACTGGACCAAGAAAAAAGGGAATGGATTAAGGGAAAGAGAAATATTTCCAAGCTATAAATTGGTCTGAAGATAACTGTGGTTTAGATCTATGGTTGTGGAGCCAGAGGCTGGAAGTTTGATTCCACATGTCTGGCCAAGTGGATTTCACATGCCACATGTGTTTTTGTCTTGCCTTGTTTCTTCGGATTTTGCCTGATATGCTTGCACAGATTAACAGGGCTGCCTGTTCTAAAACTACAACTGATCCCAACCCATAGCTCCTGCAAGTAGAGTCTGCTTGTGTGGCCTTAGGCAAGCTGCACGGTCCCAGGGTTCCCACACAAACACACACCCCAAGAAGAAGGGAAGAATAAACCATTTCTGACCCTTCTCTGCCTGGAAAACCCTGCAAAGTGTTGCCATAAGTGAACCTCTTATGTTTCTCAAGCTCCAATTTCAGAATCGAAGACTGTGCTGACATTTTTTTTGTGGAAATGAAGAAAGCATTTCATTTCCAAACCCTTTTCTTCCCATGGGGGTGAAAGCTCCCGGCCTGCCCTCACCTCCTTTTGGGAAAGAGCGGTTCGGTTGCTCACTTCCCGGGCTTTGCTTCACAACCCCTGCTTGCCTGCCCCTCACCACATCAGAGCTTTCTCTTGCAAGTTGCTTTTCCTCCCATGAGCTCAAATGCAATATTTCTGGGACTCTGAGAAAGTGGGGGAAGGAGGTGCCCTCCTCCATTTTGTGTCCTGAGGCAGCCTCCTGAAGGGGAACCATGTTGGGAGCCCAGCATGCAGAAGGGGGCGCTTTGTAGTCCTTGTCAGAAGGAGATTTTGAGGCTCCCTCTGAAACGACCGGCCTTCCTTCCCCTCCACCTCCTCCCTCCAACAGCTTGGCCTTTCTGCTCCTCTCTTTGGCCGTCTCCACACAGCTGCCACCTTGGGCCGGCTGGTGGTTTGGTGTCAGCCTCCTTGGCCTCCTCCTCGCTCAGGGCTCAGGGCGTGCGGTGGCCCCAGGTGCCCATCCCCAGGACCAGGCGGAGGCACCTCTTGTGGTTGTGGGTCAGAGTGGCCTCCGCTGTGTTTGGGGAGCCTTCCCCCATTTGATAGAAGAAGCAGGATCATCTTCCTGGGAAACCATATCTCATTGGACCATTTTGTTTCCCACAAGAAAGGGAAGAAAAGAGTGATGAGTGTAAGTACTACATTATTGGACATTAATGTAATTTTAATAAAATTCCAAGCCATTTTCACGGCCTTGGAGGTAAGAACAAGGACTTCTGGGCATGTGCAGACTGCATATTTGTTAGTGAGTGCCAACTGCTGAAATCAAGGGATTGGCACCTGAAACCAAGACATTTATTATTTTATTTATTTATTTATTGCATTTATATGCCGCCCATGTAGACATAGTCTACTCATAAACATGAGTTTATGAATGTGTCATTCCACACAGGCTTTGATCAGAGATACCTTATGATCTGCCATTAAGTTCCCTTATGCTGCCAATATAGAATCTATGTTATAGGCATCATTGGAGGTTGTCCTGAGGCAGCCATTTTAGGCCCTCATGAAAGGGCAGGAAATGGGGGATGAAATCTAGCCTCTGCCCCAGTCAAAGCCGCCCACCATGGCTATCACGAGGGAAAGGGGGCCAGTGGGCTCCTCCCCACTCTTCCAGGTTTCTCTTCCAGTAGATATACATGTATGAATATTTGATTGAACATGCCACAATATTTTTGTCTGGCCTTGAATATTTCCTTTTCCATGGCATCTGCCTGCCTCCCCAACTGGACTCAGGCAGTTCACTTCCCTGACTTCCTGAATGCCCATCCATAGCCACTACCAGACCCACTGGCATCCGGGGTGAGTGCACACTGGCATCCAGAGCGCCAGGTCCTTTGGAGCATCTCACAAGGGCACTGGCTCTGCATCCCCTCTAGCCCGACAATGTGCCTGGCCTCTGGTCCTCCTCCTGCCAGGACTCACCTGGTCCTGGCTCTTAGCAGAATTAACAACCCCTCAACCCCCACCCTTGAAACGGATGGAGCTGCAACCCCTCTGAATCCTGCTTTCTTGTTCTTGATGTGACCAGAGATGTCTGGAGGAGAGAAAGAGGGTTCAAGAGGCTGGCAAAAGCATTTTCCCTCTTCACACCTTATGTTGGAATCCTGAGGAGTTCATAATGACAGTAGAGAGGAAACATGAATGTTGGCCATGAATGTGGCACTCCTGTCGCTCCTGATTTTTTTTTCAATCTTATGGTCATTCAATAGTGCTTGTTACATCCCCTGTAACCTCAGAGAAGGCCAATGAAAATGTCCATTTCTGCTGTTTTTCCTCCTTCTGCTCCTCCTTCAGAATTCGTTCGATTACATTAGCCTATCTGGTCATTGCCGCCTAGAGTGGTCGCAATGACCAGATAGGTGGGGTATTTATTAATTAATTAATTAATTAATTAATTAATTAATTAATTAATTAATTAATTAATTAATTAATTAATTAATTAATTAATTAATTAATTAATTAATTAAATAAATAAATAAATAAATAAATAAATAAATAAATAAATAGTTTTGGGTGGTAAAATTGTCTCAAATGTTGCCTGGCATTAGCAGAAACTATGCCATGCAACTTTGAGACAGAGCCTGAGGAAGATGGATTAATATCGAAAGCTAGGCAACAACTTAACTTTTTCAGTGATGCAACGACAGTATTGAATGCTTATGTCAGAATCACTTCTCCCGAAAGAGAAAATGATCTTGGGCACGGAGCCACTGAAGGCAGAAGCAACCACCACTTTTATGTGCCTGAGGCAGGTCCTTTAAGCTCAGAGGTGGGTCGCCCTGTGGACAAGCTAGACCTGAGAGAGAGCCTCTGGCCTGCTTACAAGACAATCAACCATATGCTGTGTGCTTCCTTAGACAGCACAACAGACTGGCTAGGTAGGACCTCTCTATATAGTAGCAATTAGTGACCTTTCCTATCTCCACTGGAATTAGCTGCAGTCCTGCTGTTCAAGAGATAAGCCCTTTGTTGAGGAATAATTGTTTAATTAGAAAAATTGTTCCACTAAAATACAGTTGCAGCCTTAAAAATCATATCTATCATATCTATCATAATCATATCTAAGCAATGACCATAATTCAAAACCGAGACTATTCTTAGGTTAAAATAATAACCACTAAACTAACCTAAGTAATCATCTTGACAAACATGCTACATCTTAGCACTCCTAGAGAAGCTGGGCTAATCCTCCCTCCTCTTCTCTTTCAAAAAGACAAAACTTTTTTGTTCTCCCATCCCATTCCACACATGAAACAACCATTTTTCTACACGTCTCTGGACCACCTTCCTTCTGACACTTCCAAGCTGTCAACCAATTGAGAATGTGAGGACATAACACAGTTCTTCACTCGTATTTCACATGAGAACTGCAGGTGTCTTATCTCATCCCAGTTAAGAAGAATGTGGTGTTTGGTCTTCTCCTCCATCTTATCAACCTTGCTTCTTATCTTGGTGCCAAGCAGAGCAAAATTGAAACATTCAGTGGCTTAAAGCCAAACTATACAGTAAACTCAACAGAATCCATCTTTGTATGACTACAAGTCCCAGTTGTCTTCTAATTCCTTACAGCTTCTGCATTTGTATTGGGTTTTTTTGTTTGGTTTTTGAGGGACCACACAACCTTTTACTGATTCCCCCCCAATTCTATTATCATTGAATGGTCCAATTGCCTTTTTGGACTGGTTTCCAGATACATTTGAAGCACTCTTCATTATTATCCTTGTCAAAGATGGCTGTCACATGTTTAAGATGTAAAAGTGTTTAAATGTTTGAGAAAGATAAATAACAGGAAAGTTGCTAACTCCATGATTTATGTTGTGAAAACCTGAAAGCAATGTACTAAGTGGTCCACTATATGGCACATTAGGATAATCATTGTTGAAGACACACACTTGGCAATCTAGCTATCCACTGAATCACTGGGTTGGCAGAATGCTCTCTCTGCTGTTGTTATTATGTGTCATCAATTTGTCTCTGACTAGATAGTGACCCCATGAATGAATGATATGCAGAATGTCTTCTCCTTGAATTTGCAAGACCTGAGCCAGGGAGAAAATGACAGGGCCTGTTGGAGGTCACTGATCAATAGAGTTGGGATAAATTGGAAACGGCTTGATGGTTTCTAACAACTAACCTCTCCTCAGATCCAAAGCCACATTCAAAATGAGAGTTGTAATCATGTGTATACTGTTGCTTGTAGTAACATTGGAGGTTGCTGTTTTGAAGTGCATGCCTACATTGCTTTTGTAATTACTTTTATTATTTACCAAATAAGAGAAAACATCTAAGCAAGTTCACACACAAAAAACGCTATCCCTACTTGCATTTGTCGATTAAGTAATATATGTTCCATTCTGTTCCAGAAAGAATATGTACAGTATATGGAAGTCTGTAAGAATCAGGACTTGTGTATGCATAAATCCTATTTACATACAACTTGAGATATTTAAGAGGAAGTTTCTCCATCCATCAGAAAACCATTCTGTTGTTCTTGGTCACACTCATGTCATGAGAAAGCATACAGCATATTTATTTGTGTGAGGGAAATAGAGGAATTACCTTTCCTGAACTCAGAGACTCAGCCTAGAATGAGACATTGCCCCAACGAGTCAGAATAATTTCCTCGTGCTTAGGGCTCTTGCATTTATTTTTCTCAGGGCTAGGGGAGACGGTCTTAACAAGACCGGGGATGTTGTGGCAAAAGACAAGAGAAACCTGAAAGGGGGGAAAAAAGAGAGCCATGGATACTACTGTACATCTTTTCTGGGAATACAGAGAGGAGATTTCTGACAAGCAGGAAAAGGGCTGCCGTCTCTTAAAGAATTGACTGGTCAAGGGAGGAAAGGACTTTGGGAAAGGGAGGGAGAAAAGCAGATCCCCTCCCATCTTGTTTTTGTGAGGCTCGGAGTACCACAAGGGACACTCCACAAAGTGTACCGTCCACCTCTTTGGCTGAGGACTTTGAGAGACAACTGCCCACCCTGGAGAAAAACCTGAAAGGACTGGGCCTGAATGAAGAGGAAGAAGAAGAGCAAAGGAAGAAGGAGCCGCCACTACAGGGCCCCGTTTTGGCGGGAAAGGAAAGGGGGTTCAAAGGAGAGGAGGAGGAGGGAAGGGTTGGCAGTTGGAGATAGAAGAAGGAAAGGGTTGTTGGGTAGAGGAAGAGGAAGAGGGAAAAGGACTGGGCGGAAATAGTACCAGGAGACCCCTGGACAGGGGAGGTGATGGAGTTTCAGCTCCCTTGGGAGCATGCTGAGAGGGAAGGGAGGAGAAAGACCTATAAGAAGCCACCCTACTGGGGCAAGACAGAAGAAAGGGAAGAGAGGCTCAGAAACAGGAGAACAAGCCCTGTCTAGACCACCCTGGGAAACCCTGTGGGAGGAGTCCCTTCAGGCCAAGGCTGAGACCAAACCTGGGCAAAAAGGAATGGGACCACAGGTGGACTGGGTTTTCCACCCTCCCCAATAAGGTCAGCTTCAGAGGGAACCGAGGGATCAGGCGTTCCACAGAAGTGGCATCAGTTCTCATATGAAATAGGGGAGAACTGTGTTATGTCCTCACAATCCTAATCGGTCGACAGCTTGGAGGTGTCAGAAAGAAGGTGGTCCAGAGACATGTAGAAGAATGGTCCTCCCCTTACACAATTAGAAGGGGGCTTCTTAGGGTTCACCGATCAAAAACAAGACACTACCTCTCTGAAGCAAGAGACGGAATCCATTGTCGACGTTAAAGGAAGCATTTTGTTGCCCCAAAAAAGTTTTTGTTCAAACCTCCTGGCTTCCATGTATCATCCATTCAACACACTTCAGACGAGAGGGAGAGGAAACTGCATTGGATCACAGTTTCATATTGTTATAAGGGGAAGGTGGTGGTCAGACGTCTTTCTTGTGGGGAGATTTGCAAAAGGGAAAGGAGACACTTGACCAATTCAGATTTCCCTCTGAGGTCGGCTTATGCCTCGTAGTGAGATTATGAGGAAGGCTTCTCTATGTATAGGAAATAAGGTTCTCCCCAAAGAGGCTCTAGAAATAATGTAGACATGGGATCCTGTATCAAAATCATAAAAGGCCCCCTGCCCCCCTCACAGTTCAGGGACACCCAGATCCTCGGCAGCTTCCCATTCAGAGGAAGAAAAAATTGTCAGGAAAACCAGCGGCCTCCTATTCACCTCTCCATCTTCCCACAGGCCAGACTGAACAGACTTTGGGTTGAGAACTGAGATTCTCCATACAGACGTTCTGGTCACCCCCAGAGCCCATTCTCCTTCATCCCCCATAGTGGCATCCCAGTATTTATTGATTTTATTTATTTGGCTTCTATACCACCCATCTACAAGATTTTTTACAGGTGGCATATGACTCCGGAAAAATTGTCAAAGATTTATACAGATGTGTCACAAATGTTTGTTGGAAGTGTGAAGCTTTTATCATATGTGGTGGACTTGCAGAGTAGCGAAACAATATTGGATAGGAGTGCATACTTTGTTACCAAAAATATTGCTTTGTAAGGTTCCACTAACTCCAGAACTGTTTCTATTGAGTATGATTCCAGACAACATAGAAAAGACTAAGAAGTGGTTAATTATATATATTGTTCAGCTGCTTTTTGTATTGGACAGTTTTTCAACACTTCTGATAGCATGTCCATTTCTGCCGCTTCTAGTATCTTCTCAATATGTTCCTCTGGTTTCGGTATCATAGTCTTTTCCAATTTGGGGCATAAAGAATTCTGGCTGCAGTGACTATATATATAAATAAATAAAGAATTCTGGCTGCAGTGACTATATATATAAATAAATAAAGAATTCTGGCTGCAGTGACTATATATATATATATAGTCACTGCAGCCAGAATTCTTTATGCCACAAATTGGAAAAGACTATGATACCGAAACCAGAGGAACTTATTGAGAAGATACTAGAAGCGGCAGAAATGGACATGCTATCAGAAGTGTTGAAAAACTGTCCAATACAAAAAGCAGCTGAACAACGGGATTTATTTTATAAATGGTTCGAGTCACTAGATAGAGCTTGAATAACAGAGATCTAAACTAGGATGTAAATATGAATTAAAATCTGGACAGCAGCAAATAGTAGAAAAGCAGAAAGTTTGAATTTTGATATTGCAATATGAATAGACAGGATGTCAGTATATTTTGTGTTTCTCTCCCCCTTCCCCCCTTACATTTCCCTTTACCGTCTGTATCCCAAACCCTATCCCAACTTATTAAATATATATTTAATATTTATATGTAATTATAATTCGTAATTAGTAGTATTATAGTATTATAATAATATAATTAATATTATAATAATTTATAATAAAGGTATTATATTTAATAATACCTTCGGATCCCCATCTCCCATTCCCATTAGTGTGAATTCAGGTACAGTGGTGCCCCGTATAGCGCCGTTAATCTGTTCCAGGATTGTCGCTATCCAGATTCTTCGCTAAGCGGGGGGGAACCCATAGGAACGCATTAAACTCCGTTTAATGCGTTCCTATTGGGGAAAAACTCACCGGTAAGCGAAGAATCCCCCATCCGGCCGCCATTTTCGCCGCCTCGGTAAGCGAGGCGCGAAAACGCTGCGGGCAGCCATTTTCCCCCAGCTGGGCGGCGCTGGCTTCGGAGTGGCCGCCAGGGAAGCCTCCACCACGGTCGCTCCGAAGCCGCCTCCCCCCAGCTGGGCGGCGCTGGCTTCGGAGCGGCCGTCGGGGAAGCCTCCACCGCGGTCGCTCTGCAGCCGCCTCCCCCCAGCTGGGCGGCGCTGGCTTCAGAGCGACCGCTGGGGAAACCTCCACCGCAGTCGCTCCAAAGCGCCCGCTGGTCAGCTGGGGGGAAATGGGGCCTATGGGGAAAAATAAAAGCGATCGCAAAATCCGCATCGCTATGCGGATTCGTCGTTAAACGGGGCGCTCGTTATATGAGGCACCACTGTATAGGAGTGGGAACTGGGGATCCAAAGGCACCAATATGGTCTCCCCAGCCTATTGCCGCCAGCTCCCTTCCTTCCACTGTCCCTGGGCCAGATTAACATATCATCAAGAGTGATCTACCAGGGCTGCCACCTGGGATTATGTGGATCTGTTTGATGTCAGTTCTCTCCTTTCTTTCTCCTGGGAAACTAAACTCAAATCAAGCCATTATCATTTATAGAAGAAATCAAAATATGAGGGATTCTCCATCTTGCAAGAACTAGACAAAATCAAACCTTTATACTCTCTAGGAGCAAAAGAGACGAATAGATGACTGTGTTTTAGGTATAGTAGGAGACATTATAAATTTCCCTCACACAACTTGAGCAAATATCTTTATTTAAGATGCACTTCTCAATCTACTGGAATAGCATTCTGTTGTTCCTGGTCAATGCAAGCCCATTCACACCCACATCAGCCCATGCTCATGATAAAACACACAACATATTTGTGTGATAGAAATACCACATGGATTACTATTCTTAAACTCACGAGATCTGGGCTGGAATGGCACATCCTACAACCAGTTACAATTATTTACTCCTGCTTGGGTCTCTTGAGGACAAGAAAATATCCTTTCTCCCTCCAAGGGTTCAAGAGAGTATATCTCAAGAGGACCTGGGAAGTTGTGGCAAAACAAAAGAGGAAATAGAAACAAAAAATAAGAGTTGTGGGTGTGATATCTTCTGAAAATACAGAGGGGAAATTTCTGACATGCAGGAAAAGGGGCTACTGTCTCTTTAAGAATTGACTGGCAGAGGAAGGAAAGGACCCATGGAAAGGGAGGAAGAAAAAGCCCCCCTCTTATTTATTCAGTTTGTTTTCTGAGGAGGAGGGTGGTCAGGAGCATCTCTTGGAGGGAGATTTAGGAAAAGGGGAACTTAACAGAAGTACTTGACCCAAGTAGCCCCTTCAATTTCCGTTTGAGATCAGCTTCAATGCCTTAAGGGGAGATTGTGATGGGTCCTCTTCCAGCCACATGAAAGAAGGGGAGGAGGGTCTCCCCAGAGAAAGAGGCTCCAGAGAAGGTGTAGAGATGGGATCCCGTGTCAGCATCATGAAAGGACACCTGCCCCCCTTCATAGTTCAGGGACACTTGGATCCTTCTCAGCTTCTCACTCAAAGAAAGACAAGTTTCAACAGAAAGGTTGGAGGCCCTGTATTTACTTCTCCATCTCCCCAAAGCCCAGATCCCTTCCTTAGTTATCCATTCAACAAAGCCTTTCCTCCTTACAGACTTCCTGGCCACCCCCACAGCCCAATTTCCCTCACTTCCCACAGTGACTTCCCAGTAATGTCTGCCTGCTCTGAATCCCTCACATCCCAGCACATAAAGTTGATTGTTGAATCTTTCAGGATTGTCAGGTAAATCTTGCCATCTGAATTCATATCTCACACTTTTGCGATCTTCGGACAGAAAGAGACAAGGATTTGCTGTCATTGGATCCAGGGTGACATTTGCTGTTTGGGGACAAAGAGCAGAAGAGAAAGTGAGGAGAATGAGGTGGGGAGAACCACTGTGGTGTGACTTGTGTCATTAACACACCACGCTAGGTTTTTACAAGCACCCATTTTAATCTCCCTCAACATGTATGAGAAAAACATTCTGAATAATAAACAGGGAAAAAGAAATTCTGAGGCCCCATTGAAGTTAAAAGATTGATTGACGCCTGAGCTGCCTTTAGAATCTGCCAGAGTCTATGTGTGGACTGAACTGGCATCTGGGTTTGGGGTGGGGGTCGGCGCTCAATGCCTCCATCCTTTTTGTTGTGTGTGGCCTGTAAAAACCAGCACTTTGAATTGTGCTCAGAAAGAGATTGGCTGACAGTGGAACCGTTGTAATGCGGGGTTGTGCGACCCCTGTAGCCAGGCCCACGTAGCACTCTGGCCGCCGTGTTTTGGATCCACTGAAATTTTCAAACACTTTCCAGAGGTAGCCTCATATCCAGATGGGAAGTGTGAAGGTTTACTCAAGAGATCCTCTCGCCACTCAATCACACAGCCTTTTCTCTGCCTGGACAGGTTTTGTCCTGAAAAGGTCAGCGTGCTGGTGATTGGGAAAGGCCTCCCAAGGTCGGCTCTCCCCCAGCACACTCTGAGTGACTTTATTCCTTGGTGATTCAGGGAAAACACACACACACACACAGGTTGTGGCTCCGCGTTGCAGACCAACCCTGCCTAAAACTCAAAAGAATCCGAAAAAACTCGCAACCTGTCTGAGCATCCAAACCGGCTGGTTTCGTATCTCATGTAAATTTTTATAACTTTATTTAAAAAAGAGAAGTAGCAAAGGATAACAGCTTGACAAAAGATTAAATGTTCCAGCAGCATTATACAAAAAAGCATAATTAGGTAGCATAAATGGAATTACAGAGCCAAAGGCCTGGTAGGGCTTTCTCACAAGGAAACAATGAAGTGCTCATCTATGGCTGCCTATACTTACAAACATGTGCAAAGTTATCCCAAGCATAGAATGCAAAGCATAGTGTGAACAGCTTAAAAATCTTTCTAAGATGATGATGATTTATAACTAATTTCCTTCCAACTTATATCCCCTCATCTCCTCATCAACGGTCTTGAGAGCTCCTCAAATCACCCGGTGTCTTTTAATTGGCCCTCAAAGTACCAGCCGAGTTTTCTTCATGAGCTGCTCTGACGACTCCTGTTCCAAGCACAAGGAATTCTCAACTAGACTCCTTTCCCTCAACCCTGTACCAAGGTCATAATGTTTGTTGCATTATCTCAAGAGAGCTCTGCCTTTCTTACACCATTCTCAAAATATTTCGGCCTGGTGGGGACAACAACAGCCACTCTTTGTGGCCTTCATAGATCTCACAAAGGCCTTTGATTTGGTTAGCAGGGAGGGCCTTTTTAAAATACTTCCCAAGATTGGATGCCCACTCTGCTGAAGACTTCCAACAACTCATGAATCGTTTTAGCAAGGCCTGCCAAGACTTTGGACTAACAATCAGCCTGAAGAAAACACAAGTCATGGGCCAGGGTGTGGACTCACGTCCCTCTCTTACCATCTCCACACAAGAATTGGAGGTTGTTCATGACTTTGTATACCTCAGCTCAACCATCTCTGACACACTCTTTCTAGATGTCGAGCTGGATAAACGCATTGGCAAAGCAGCTACCATGTTCTCTAGACTCACAAAGAGAGTGTGACTCAATAAGAAGCTGACAACATATACCAAGATCCAGGGCTATAGAGCCTGTGCCCTGAGCACACTCCTGTACTGCAGTGAGTCCTGGACCCTTTGTGTACGGCAGGAGAGGAAGCTGAACATCTTCCATATGCGTTGCCTCTGACGGATTTTTGGTATTACCTGGCAGGACAAAGTTCCAAACAGAGCAGTCCTAGAACAAGCTGGAATTTTTAGCATATATACATTACTGAAACAGAGACATCGACGTTGCCTAGGGCAAGTTGTGACAATGGCTGATGGTTGGATCCCAAAGGATATCCTGTATGGAGAATTAGTGCCCCAGAGGGAGCCCACAGCTGCGATACAAGGACATCTGCAAGCGAGATCTGAAGGCCTTAGGAATGGACCTCAACAGATGGGAAACCCTGACATCTGAATGTTCAGCTTGGAGGCAGGCATTGCAACACAGCCTCTCCCATTTTGAAGAGACCCTTGTCCAGCAGGCCAAGGCAAAGAGGAAGTCACAAAAGCAGCAAAATCAGGGAGCTAGACTAGCGAAAGACTGTGTTTGTCTTCAGTGTGGAAGGGATTGTCACTCTTGAATTGGCTTCCTCAGCCACACTAGACGCTGTTCCAAGTCCTCTGTTCAGACCATGTTACCATAGTCTTTCGAGACTGAAGGATGCCTAACAATTGTGATATTTCTCCTTCTTCTTTATCTCCTTTGGATCTATCTGTACTGATTAAGCTATTCAATATTATGTCCATTGTCAAAGTAAAAGTCCACCACCACTATAACATAACCTTTCCTAATTTCATATAATCTAAATTCCATGTCAGAACCCTTAATTGTTTAATACTGGATTTCCTAGTCCCAATTTGCATGTGCACAATAAAAAAAAGGAAAGTAACAAGATCTGCCCCCTCCACCAATCCCTCCACCACATTGAAATCCCCCCCTGCCCCCCATTTCCTTCCACAATCTTTTGGATACACAGACATTGAACTGGGGTGGGTTGGTGGGGTGGGCGAAATAGGTCCAGACAAAATGCTCTGCCTTATCGGCTGACCAGGAGTACCTCTGTCTTGACTGGATTATGTTTCAGTTTATTCACCAGCATCCAGTCCATGCCTAACACCAGACACTGATCTACAACCTACATTTCTTCCTCTGCAGGTATACACTCTAGGTACTGGCCTATCCCTGTAGCTTCCCTTCAGCCCAACATGTCTTGTAAAATAGATTGATCTATGGAAGCTCATCTGGAAAGACTACAATCTTTAAGGTACCGCTACCTTTTTGATTGTTTTCTTTTCTTTAGTATTGTTTCCTCTTTGTCTAGATTTGCTAGCACAGACTGATAATTTTTAAACATGCATGATTTTTTAAAATTAAAATAATTTACATT
The DNA here is from genome assembly GCF_051106095.1 of Pogona vitticeps. Lineage (NCBI taxonomy): Eukaryota > Metazoa > Chordata > Lepidosauria > Squamata > Agamidae > Pogona > Pogona vitticeps. The sequence goes on from NC_135784.1 coordinate 24,520,083, forward strand.
TTTAGAGAAACAAAATGAATAAATATTGAATCATATAAAATAGTGACGTTGGAAGGGCCTGTGAGGCCTTCAAGTTCAAACCCCTGCTTGATGTAGGAATTTTTCCACTTTAAATTCTGGTATTCCAGAAATAAAAATCAGCTGGAATCTGTTGCTTTTGTACAAGCTTTAACTGGGCCTCTGAATCTTTGCAGTTTATCTGTTTTGCTCTGTTTTGGCTGTTCCGGAATGTCCGATCACTGGAAAAGAATCCAAACAAGGCTTTCCTGTCAATATCCTGAAGTGACTTAAGAAGAGAGCCACAATTCTGGCAAATTATACATTTCCTCAGCTCCCTGGTCTAGGTATGTGTCTTAGGTAGAGGCATCTATACCTAACTTGTAATATACCTAACTTAGTGCTGTGTTTAAAGGGAAGTAAGTCACATTCATGGGTCTAGTGTGCCTTTGACTTTTTTTTTTCACTCGAAGGAGTCAAGGGTGTACTTAATCTCTTGTTAGGCCCCTTCACAATATTGGAAATTGCAGCTGGCTGCTGCAGACCAAATAGGGTCATTTGCATTCTGTATGGCCTTTGGATTTGAAGATCACAGCAAACAGCATGCTGGCCCCCCTAGAGACTTCTTTTTAGCCCAATCTAGCCTATCTCAATTATAAGGTGCAAACCCTCTGTTGACCTTAGTTTTGGCCTTGGGTCATGGGGTTGCAGTACCAATACTCAGAATAAGGCCCCATGTCAGTCTGGTTCTGAACATTGGCAGTAAGAGAAGACAAAATATTGTGGCCCCTTAAAAGGTTTTGTGGATCAACACGTACTTCCTCAAACCCAGACTCTCCTCTGCCTTCCCACCTGTTGATCTCAAACCTTCACATCTTCCTTATTTTTTCCAGTTTTTAGATTTCACTGCTGTGCTGTTTGTTAAAGGGATAACATGTAAAAAGCAGAACAAAAGAACAACTTGTATTCCAAGATAGCTAAGGAGGAGGAGGAGCAAGGCGTGGAGAGTTGGAGAGTGACCAGCAGGAACACCCTCATAAAGAAAGGTCGTCAGATGACTCCCACCTACAAGGCCTCCGGACCAGGACGGAGGAATGGAATCTGAGGGTCTACCTTAGCAGATCCTGCACTGGAGCAAACTACAGGGAAGCCGAAGGAAACTATACTGCAACCCAGCAGTGATGTTAAAAAGGTTAGCAAATCCAAAAGGAACTCTTGACTCTGTTAACACGAGTCTCAGGCCTGTGCCATGTGGAAACAGGAATGCAATGCGAGTACAAGGGGTGCAAGGTGAGATGAACAAAGGCTCAGTGTGGAGAGATCCCACCCCCCAAAAAGCAAAACTGTTACTATTTAAGGTGCAAAAATATTTTTTCTGTCTTTCTGCATTTGGGCAATATCGCTTCCAAGTGTCTCTGTTTGAGTATCTTCTGCACACTGTGCAGAGCTATCCACGGTCCTGCTCTGGAGGAGCCTCTCTCTACTGGGCAGCTGAAGAAAGTGCAAGCAAGTGCTCTTGGTGGGACCAGCAATCGCTTTAGTTCTTGCGTGTCTAAAGAGCCTCAAACTAAGAGGCACCCCCTCCCTTCCATAGATGTAGGGAGCCATGAGAAACATACCTTTCTGTAGTCGGGATCCAGGCAACAAAGAATCTGTGAAAGCAAAAAGATGGACAGATCAAGCAGCAGAGCCTCTTATACACAAACATATCCTCCCACGAACATATTTGGGATGTATTTATTTCCATTAATATTTAGAACTTTTAATTCAGTGTCTGCTCTTATGAACAAAGCCAAGACGCTTCATGGCATCTGCAGATAAAGTTGAGGAAAGAGGAAATCTTTGCTCCGTTTTTCTGCCGATTAAAAGAACAGCTGAGTCCATCTCATGAGTTCTGAGGACCATTTGATGACCCATATCTAGCTAATTTAGTAGTTTGAGAAAAGTTCCCCCTTTCCCCATAGTTTCACCCACCTTGAAAATAAAACACCATACACTTTTGTCAAAGCCCTATGGCATTGGGGTTTGATTTATTACACAAGAAATGCCGTACAGTATCATCCTGAGGAAAGCCTCCTGATCAGGTTCGTCATCTCCCTACCGCCATAAAAAGCCAGTGTTCCTCTCCAACAGGATGAATGCAGAACATCTCCTGCCATATGCTGTAAGCCAGGGGTGGATCCCTTTTAAGGAGTTGTATAGAAGGAAGACTAACAGCCACAGCTGACTTCTGAATAGCTTATAAATTAAACCAAGAAATGATCAAGTCTCACAGAGTTGACATTGTAGGTTTACACAATACATTTATCATCTAGTTTTCTATAAGTGAGACAATTTATAAGGTGATCTTTAAAATGCTACTAGGAAGAGATCGAATTTTCTTTGAAAGAAAAGCTGGTGAGAAAACATTTCTTGGCATGTGTTGATTCCAGAAAAAGGACCCATTGGTTCTTAATTCATTCAGGAGGGTGAGCAATGAACTGGCCATCGCATGTGTCTGATATCAATCTCCAGGGTGCTGAAAACAGAAGACTCCAGGAACCTTTAGAAGGAGTTTCTCAAACTGAGCAGATGAGCACCTGGTTTGAAGGAGGGAAATTGATCACGTGCAGGAGGGAGATTTCCGCCACCCCCCCCAATGTCCACATTTCATCTGCTTCCTTTTTCACGGAGAACAACATACCCCATCCCACTCTACCTCACAGTCTCCCAGAATAAGTCTGGGTCTGGTCCTTTCAGGAGGAAAGGAAAGAAGAGCTGGGCTATCTGGGAAGAGCTTTCTCGGTTGTGACTGCCATCCGTTATGCAAGAAAAGAAAAACCACACTCTTCTCTTGTTCCCTTTCAGACCAGGGTCTGTCCTTGCAGGCGCTCTGCCTTACCTCGGAACTGCTTCATCATCTCAGCTAGAAAGAGATTCCTATCACGGACATCCCTGATCTCGCACCTCAGCTCAGGAGGGAAAGCCACAGGATTCTGAAAGGGCTCCTTGTTCTTAGGACTGTTGGTAGAGGGGGGAAAAGTTACTTCAAACCCACCTAACCATATCCAGAATTTCCTGGAAAACAAAGGGACTGAGTGGAAACCTCCAGAAAACCTAAAACAAGCAGAAGCAACTTGTGGTCTTTGGGCTGCACGTGGAACCCAGAGGCATTTTGTAGCCCTCAAGGCTCCTCAGGTTTAAAAATATGAAAAAAAAATGTGTTTTTCTTCCTTCCTCCTCCAAAAAGTGTTCAACGTTTGTAGTTTTAACTCTGATCTTAGACCTTCCATCCCTCTCCTTTCCCCCAAGGAATGAAGCAACTGCAAACCAGCAGCATCTTGGCACTTTCTCTTTCCATTTTTCAAATGGCTTAAAATGGCTTTTGAAGAGGTACAGGTGATAGCAGTTGGTTCAAGCATTTGTCTCCCTGGATCAAACCCTCAGAGACCAAGGGTCCTCAATTCTGCCTCACAACTAAAGGCAGGAATAACAGGAATCCCAGGAAACTCAGTTTCCATAGCTATCGCTGTGAAAGGTGGATGATATCGAGAGAGGATGAAATTCAGTAATTAAAACTTCCTCCTTCCATCCCACAGTTTTTTCAACTTACTTGGGAGCTGCAGGAGTGGAGAAAGGTGTCTTTAATTACAATGAATAGCTGTTGCCGAATGGTGTTATCAGCAGGAAGAGTCTTTTTTGTACCTATAGACAGAGAGGAGATACAACCTACAACTCCTGCTCCCAAAGGTTTTCACACGGCCTAGAAAAGTTTAGGGCTTCATCATCCACTCCAAATGTTCTGTGTTTCTGTGAAGCTTTTGTTTGTAATATTCTTCCTGTATTGTTATTATATTCTTTGTCCAGTATCACACAGAAAGAGCTTATGAAACATGTTACTGTTTTTCCTGTGTTCTATTCAGCCACTTCCAACTTATGGCAACCCTTAGAATTAGTGACCCTCAGAGGATCCTATCAATAACAGATACTCAAAAACAAATATGTACTGAGATATTCACAAATTCCCCATTTAGTGTAATTTTTAAAACCAGTCACAGCAGAATGACTTGGAAAAACAAAGAAGGCAGGAAGGAGCCATTTGGGGGGGAGGAGGAAAGGATTGTGCTCTGGCCGTGGCCCTGGGTGGACGGAGGAGGTGGTCCTGAGCCTAACCCTTTGTTCTTACCTCTCCCAACAGTTGAGAGCCAACATCATCTCTCCAGGAGAGTTTGGGACCATTTTCCTTCCACAAAGGTCCCTCCCAGGATTATCAAGGCCTGATGAAAAAGAGCAGCTCCACTCACCTTTGCAAGAGGTTTCTGACATCCTGGAGGGAGGAAAAAAGAGGAAGAAGAGGGAACTCAGTGATTCTAACCTCATCAGTCTGTGGGGAGACAACCACAGGCCCTTCTTATTTTCCACTGCAAGCCCACCCCAATCAGAAGGAGAGATCCATCATCTCCTTCAAGAAAGGTTTAAAAAACCATTGGCTGCCTTTGGACTACCACAAGGGAGTAAGAAGTATCTGAAGGATCAGGGTTAAGGTGGCAGATATTTTATCTCCTCTCTTTTAGGGCAAAAGATTCTTGGAAGGCAGCAGAACCACTTAAAATGGGGCCTGTGTCTCCTTGTGTGTCTCTGTGTGTTTGTCATCCGTGAGAAGCGTTCCAGCTCTGAAGCAACGGATGAGAGCAGCTCTGGTGACCAGTTTCCAAGAGAGTCTAACCTGCTCTTTTTGGGAGGCTCAGAAGAAGAGGCAGAAATGATGCATGGCTTGGAATCGAAGCATTGGCAGAGAAGTGAAAACTGCAGGTCTTCCCATCAATGTTTAGTCCACAGTGAGGTAAACACACTGACCTGATTGTCTCGATACTTCTGTATGTACTTAAGTTGATTCTCTCTACATCAAACTGGATCTAGTGATTCCTTCTGTAGGTTGAGCCACGAAAGTTTTACAGAACCAGTTTTTCCCTGGAGAGCAGCCTGGCTTCCTTCTGCCAGTCTTACCTGCAGGAGTTCACCTGGGGGCTGCTGACGCTTCTCCTCCATCTCCCGGATGAGACCTCCAAGAGCGGAGAGCTCCTCGGAGAGCCTGGCCAGGTGCTCCTCCCTTTTCCTTGCAATCTCCTTCTCCACCTCTTCCAGCTGGGCCAACAGAAGCTTCTCTTGTTCTTTCAAAAAGGAGTGAAGTTCTCTGAATTGTTCCTTTGTCTTTTCCATCTCTGCCTTTGTCTCTTTCTGCAGTTGGAGAGTCAGAAAGGGGGAGGGAATGAGGCTGATGGCAGCGCCTGTAAAGGGTGGTCTCAAAAAGTCAGATTCCAAAAATGATAACAGGGTTGGTACTTGTGCCCTCCCACATCCTTCTCCTGCTCCTTCCCGTAACCCTCCATGGTGGTTACACTGGCTAAGGCAGTTGGGATTTGTAGGCAGAAAAGAGACTTCAGCTGAGAGCCATGGAGGGGTATGAAAATAAATAAATAAATAAATAAATATATATATATATATATATATATATATATATATATATATATATATATGTGTGTGTGTGTGTGTGTGTGTGTGTGTGTGTGTGTGTGTGTGTGTGTGTGTGTGTGTGTGTCTCTCTCTATATATCTATATCTAATCCATTCCCAACCCCATCTTTGTATCTCCATCTATCTATAGCTCAATGTTAAATCATAGCATGTGGCCCCAATGATCAATCATAGCCCTTTGTATTCCTGGGCCTCCAGCCCCCCTTTCATCCTACTCTGCAAAAGTTGTGTTGTGTTTAGTCGTTTAGTCGTGTCCGACTCTTCGTGACCCCATGGACCAGAGCACGCCAGGCCCTCCTATCTTCCACTGCCTCCCGGAGTTGTGTCAGGTTCATGTTGGTTGCTTCGCAGACACTGTCCAGCCATCTCATCCTCGGTCGTCCCCTTCTCCTCTTGCCATCACACCTTCCTAACATCAAGGTTTTTTCCAAGGACTCTTTTCTTCTCATGAGATGGCCAAAGTACTGGAGCCTCAGCTTCAGGATCTGTCCTTCAAGTGAGCATTCAGGGTTGAGATGCCCAGGATGTCAATGTTTATTCTTGCCATCTCCTGTTTGACCACCTCCAGCTTCCCAACATTCATAGATCTTACATTCCAGGTTCCTATGCAGTATTCTTCTTTGTAGCATTGGATTTTCCTTTCACTTCCAGGCACGTCCACAGCTGAGCGTCCTTTCGGCTTTGGCCCAACCACTTCATTAGCTCTGGAGCTACTTGTACTTGTCCTCCACTCTTCCTCAGTAGCATGTTGGACGCCTTCTGACCTGAGGGGCCCATCTTCCAGCGTCATATCTTTTAGCCTTTTGTTTCCGATCATGGGGCGTTCTTGGCAAAGATACTGGAGTGGCTTGCCATTTCCTACTCCAGGTGGATTGCGTTTAGTCGGAACTCTCCACTATGTCCTGTCCGTCTTGGGTGTCCCTGCACGGCATAGCCCATAGCTTCTCTGAGTTACTCAAGCCCCTTCGCCACGACAAGGCAGCAATCCATGAAGGAGCTGCAAAAGTTACATTTTTATATATGAAAATGTTCCCTTGCATTGACACCTTTGTCTCAGCACTGGGAGTGGTGGTGATATTCTGCCATGTTAAGAGAGCTTAGATCTTGCATCCTCAACTTTCCTTAAAAATGTTTTCCCACTATGATACAAGTGAGCTCTAATAGCTGAAAAGATTTAAGAAATATATTTCATATTCGGGTGCAGGAATGGATGCACCTCTCCAACTCCAGAGGCATGAATTTATAGTTTGGAATTTGCCCATCCCCTCATCTAAAAGGATCAACTTTTCAAATGTCCTTCTTTAACTCTTTTTAATTATCAGTCCCTCTTCTTCGATGCACGTCATATCATGGTGAGGCTCTGAGAGAGGTCGAAAGCAATTCCCTCCAGCTGGATTCTATGGCAAGTGTGGATTCCTAGCAGGTGAAACACTTAAGCTAGTGTATGGCACCAGGGTAAGATACAGTACAGTGGTGCCCCGCATAGCGACGTTAATCCGTTCCGGATTAATCGTCGCTATCCGGAAACATCGCAATGCGGGAGGGAAAACCCCATAGAAACGCATTAAACTTTGTTTAATGCATTTCTATGGGGCGAAAACTCACCGTTGTGCGAAGATCCTCCGTAGCGCCGCCATTTTCGCCGCCTCGGTAAGCGAGGGCAGTGTGTGAAAATGGTTGCGGTGGCCATTTTGGAACCGCCAATCAGCTGTGTGAAAATGGGGCTTGAACATTGTAAGGCACGTTGGTCTAACTCCATAGGAGCCTGGCCGCTTCGTTAGGGCCAACTCTAAGGTCACATCATAGAGATGCAGTTCTCAGATTTCATAAGGATTTCCTCCAGAGGGAAGTTTCACTCTCCCATCATCCCAACAGGAAACCAGAGGGACACCAAGATGCTGCTGCCGGAAAAGGGTTTTATTCTCAGCAGCGTCTTTCCTTTCACCAGCCCCCCCCTTTTATTGTTGTTTCGATAACACACAACCTGTAAAAAAAAATCCTTCTAGTGACTGAAAACCTTCCTTACTTGCATGTGGTGGTGTTTTAGTTGATCTTTATAAAGCCACGGCGCTGCCATCACTTTTTTTAATGCTACCTATGATTTTTGCCTACTTGCAAGCCCTACCCAATGCATCCGAATTTATAGCCACTCTCAGCTACTGAAGCGGCGGCGGCGGCCCCAAACGCTGTCACGAAGGATCTCTGAGATCCTGCACCAACGCTCGGAGCTTTTGCAAGGGGCACGTTCTTACTCCCGGCTTGGAAGAGCAGTGAGGAAAGCTTTGCCCCAGGGGAGGAAAGGAGCCAGGCGGAAGATGCGACGCAGCGGCGCTGGCCACGAAGCCAATGCCCGGCAAGGCAGGGGTGCCTCCGTGCGCGGGCAAAGGGGGGAGGGCGGGGCGGGCCGCGCCGCTACGCTTGGCGAGCTCGGGATGCCTCTCTGCCGCTTGATTGGCAGCTCAGTGTCTCTGCGCTTGGAGCGCAGTGGCTCCCTTGGGAGACGGGGCGGCAGTCAGCGAAGTAGGGGTGGGCGAACGAGCGTTGCCGAACGTGGCGGACGGAGGGCGAGGATGTGGCGGACTTGGCCGCGGTTCCTGCAGCGTGCCTAGGGCTCTGCAGGATCATGCCCGATGCACATTGGTTCTCCAATGGGGCATTCTGGTTGGAAATGCTAGGCGGGGACTCGGAACGACGGTGGGGGAGCCCTCCCCCGCGGCCGCTCCGAAGCGCCCGCCGGGGGCCTATGGGGAACATCGCAATGCCTTTGCGATCGCAAAAAAAAAATCGCTATGTGGATTCGTCATTAAACGGGGCACTCGTTATGCGAGGCACCACTGTACATCCATACCAGGAGTAACAAACGCATTAGCAGAAGAGGATGGGCAATTTATTTATTTATGGGTCTCTTTTTACAAATACTTGAGATGGAGGGGGACTATCCTTTCATGGAGTTCTTTAGACAAGAGGATGGATGGCCATCAACCAGGGATGCTTTAGGGATTGATGCCTTGATTTTGGTGTGGGTTGGATGCAGAGACCAACACTACAAGGATAACTACCGGTAGAGGTCGGTGGAGACAACAATCTGTAGTTGCCTTCAAACAAATATATGCTTCAAACAACTGAAGAGATGACTGGCCAATATAGGTTAATCAAACAGACTATGTAATTGGAAGCAGGTCTGCCAAAAGAATTCCAAGAGTATATTTCAAGAGTGCAGCACTGACTGTGTACTCTTAATTTCAGATACCAGTATTTTTAAAAAATTCTGACATATTTCTAAAGCCCACAAAAAGAACACGTTTTCAGTAATAAATTCAGTAGACCATGAACCAGAAGAACTATGGATTGAGACGTAATTAGAGAAGGATTCTTTAGCCACCAGGTGTGATGTGGTTACTGGCTGGTGCCAAACATGTGACTGGAAAGATATTTTTAAAAGCTTGGGTTGGGTCAGCTCACAACGTGCTAGGAAGGAGGATTGGCTCATGGCTCTGGATTCCGATCATGTTATATTTGCATTTTCCACATGATGGTTTTAAAAATTGATCTCTATTTAAGGACACCGATACTCACAAGTAAGCCTTGGCTTTCTTCTTCGATTTTGGCTTTATATGTTAAAATTTTGGCTTTCTCCTCCTCTAGAAGCTTCAGGCGGCTGGAGATGAGATCCTGAAAGGTAAAAAAAGAAGTCCATGTTAAATTCAGAGGCAAAGGAAAACTGAAGAACGTGCTTCCTCCCAATCACGGAGGGACGGGCTCTTTTTCACCTTGGACTGCCCACTGTACCCTCCACATCGGTTGATGGATTTATTTCCGTGTCCTTAAAAAAAGGCTGTCTGAAACTGCTCATCTTGTTTCTAAGGACAGTTGCATTGTCCTAGGAAAGTGAGATTATTATATCTTTCTCACACACAGACACAGATACTTACCCCGGCTTCCATCCAGGGCTGAATTTAAACTCTGGGTCCCCCGATGCACTTCACGTTCGGGGGTTCCTTTAGGAATTAAAATAAAAAAGCAAGAGCAAAGTGTGCTGCTTATATACCGCCCCATAGCACTTCAAGCACCCTCTGGCCGGTTTAGAAGTTAATTATGCAGGATACATCTTGCTCCCCCAGCGAGCTCGGTTTTTACTGTAAATGAGGATTTTACTGACCGTGGTAGTATGTAAGGGAGAGTCAACCTTGAGCCGGCTACCTGGGATTGAGCCCCAGGTTGTGAGCACAGTTTTGGCTGCAATATAATAGTTTAACCACTGCGCTACGAGGCCCTTACAAAGTAAATCACCAAATTTACAAATAATACAAATCAAAGTCAATTTTTATATGTCATTGGAGCTTATATGTCCATTGTTGTTATTGTTGTTGTTGTTTAGTCGTTAAGTCATGTCCGACTCTTCGTGGCCCCATGGACCAGAGCACGCCAGGCCCTCCTGTCTTCCACTGCCTCCCAGAGTTGGGTCAAATTCATGTTGGTCTCTTCGATGACACTGTCCACCCATCTCCTCTGTCATCCCCTTCTCCTCTTGCCTTCACACTTTCCCAATATAAGGGTGTTTTCCAGGGAGTCTTCTCTTGTCATGAGACGGCCAAATTACTGGAGCCTCAGCTTCAGGATCTGTCCTTCCAGTGAGAACTCAGGGTTCATTTCCTTCAGAACGGATAGGTTTGCTCTCCTTGCAGTCCAGGGAACTCTCAAGAGCCTCCTCCTGCACCACAATTCAAAAGCATCAATTCTTTGGCGGTCAGCCTTCTTTATGATCCAGCTCTCACTTCCATACATCACGACTGGAAAAACCATAGCTTTGACTATGCGGACTGTGGTAAAAGCGTTCCTTAGAACTGCCTTTACACGAGACAGAGAGGGATTCAGAATGATCAGTCCCTATTGCCAGCAAAATCGGGTCCTGTAATTTTGCTCTAGGCGACTTCTCACTCCTTCACCCAAGTCTGTCTCGATTTTAAATAAACAATCTGGAAGGTCTGCTCTTCCTCTTTTATTACTTTAGGACCCTCATTTGGTAGTGTAATGTGGCCAGATCAAAACAATCCTAGTTCTAAAATATCCAATTTACTACAGTAGCTTGGTCTAAACAAGGAGACAGCTTACAGACAATTTGTCTTTTTATATTTTATTACAAAAGATATCATTTCAACAAGCTCATTTTAACGTCATTCAGTATTTCCAAATTATTTCCAAAATAACCCCCAGCCTTAGCCACCAGTCATTTCCTCTATAAAGTGAAAATAATGAACTGTCTAACTATATCTTAAATAAGCATTCTTACGCAATCTCAAAATAAAGTCCTGTCGGCTGCATTTCTCTCGGTGTGTCGTCTCTCCCTTCCATCTCTTCTCCGTCCTTCTCCTTCTCCTCCTGTCTCTCTTCGCCCATCTTTCTTAAATTAAGAAGTTATGTCCTTGTCCATCGGAGTTGAGATAAGATAAGGGTCAGCTTGCTCTTCTTAACTTTTTTTTTCTTTAAGTGGAGAAGAACTGACCTTGTACATTTTTCTCTCTAATTAGCACCTGGACACAAGCAGATTTCTAGCTTTTTCATTGCAGCTCTGAAATAAATCTTATGAAATACAATTCTATTCTATTTTCATAATCAAATTCATGACACCCCCCCCCTTAAAGATACAAAATACAGGACTATTAAAGTTCTTATTTTGTTATTAACTTAACATTTGATTATGAAAGGTTAACAAGACTACATGTGAACTTAAATTTATCTTAACAAAGTATTAAATTCATAACAGTAATGCCTATCTCTATCAATATACAGACAAGTAAACAAGATGATTAATAGTAACCAGTAACACATTTGTTCTTATAGCTAACTATCTCTATGAGTATACAGAAAAATAAGTTAATTCATTTTAAACATAAATTCAAGGTAACCATATTACAGCATACCATTTTTCAACGATCTGTTACATTATGTTCGATTTTTCTCCCCACATTCTTACAATTAGAATTATTAGGAACAATCTTTTGACTTTTACCCCATTTAGTTACCATGTCCGTAAGTTCATTATCTGGTTTAAAACACGCCACCTGACACTGATACACCATTGCTGATCTGTCTCTATACCTTTTTAAACTATTTACATGATACATAATTGGTTTCTTGGATGAATTTAACATTTTCACAAGATAATTCACATTTCCCACTTTTTGTATGATTTCCCCTGGACCTTCCCAGACTACTTCCAATTTTGAAGGTCTGAGCGGGTTTAGTACAAGTACCATATCACCCACTTCAAACTCTCGGTGACGGGCCTTCTTGTCATGATAGTATTTTTGTTTTGTACACTCAGTCCGTTTCCCTGTTCTTTTACAGTAATCACAGGTACTAACGTAGTCCCTGACGGTTTTAGAAACTCCGGGCCAATAAAAATGTTGTGAAATCCTGCTTAACGTTTTTTGGATTCCCAGATGTCCGCTACTTGGATTATCGTGGGCCATTTGTAGAATTTTTTCCCTATACTCTCTTGGAATGACTAGTTGTTGTACTGGTTCCGCCTGTTCGTTCGACTTTGGGAAATATTCCCGGTATAACAATCCATTTTTCTCCCACAAAAAGGATACTTTTTGTTGTACCGGTTGTCTGGCGTAATCGTCGGCTTGTGACCTCAAAGAAGCCAAAGTAGGGTCTTCCATCTGCTTCTGTTTGAATACTTCGGATCCCATTGGTACTAGTAGATCCTCTGGTTCAGTTTTTGTTTCGGTTGTACTATCCGTTTCGTCTGCAAGGGGTTGATGTTGCGTTACATGTCCATCTGAATGCTCCTCAGAGTTATCTTCAGTTGGGACTTGCTCTATTGCTTTGCTTCGCGCACGTGTCACTACTTGTATGGAAGCTGATTTTAAAGTGTGTTGGTGGTTAAGAAACGCCAAGTCGTTGCCTATCAAGAAATCGGGTTTACCTTCATGCACTAATAGATATTTTGCGCCTTTCCAATTTTTGTAGATTAAGTGCACATAGACTAATGGTACGAATCTCTCTATTACTTCTCCGGATCCATAAGTTTTTACTGGACATCTCAGGTTATTTAAGATTAGTGCCGGATCCACAAACCGTTTGTTAATCGAAGAAATGTCTGCGGCGGTATCTCGAGAGGCGTTTATGGTTATATCTCCTGAAGCAAAATGTAGGGTTACTGGTTCCGAAAAACTTTTCAGTGACCAATAAAATTGTTCTTCCAGTAGGATGCTACTGGGATCTATCACCGAAAATTTCTCCCCTGAGGATGTCTGTTGGTTTACTGTTGTAGAGACTTGAGCTACTCGTAAGCCCATTATCCTTGGCACAATCCTTGGCTCCATTGCTTGCATTTCACTGGTTTCAGAAAAAATTGGATTGACTCCTCCTTGTCTCTGGGGTGGCACATTACATAGTTGATTAATTACATGTGGTTCTGCTGGTTGTTCTTCTGGTATTTCTAGAGATGTTGCACTGAGATAGTTGACCTTTGGGGTAGTTGATTTGAATTTCCGTTGGGTCGGTATGGGTGCCTTCTCGAATTTTCTTGGTGTTGGTAAGGGTGTCTGCTGAAATCTCCGTGGGGCAGGTAAGGGTGGTTTACCAACTTGCTTCCCGTCTTGGTTATCTGATCCCGACAGTCGTGGACAATCCCTTTTTAAATGGGCTCCTCCGCATTGAAAGCAAGTCAAGAGTGACCTAGTCTGGCTAGGGCCCATGCTTCTTCGCTCTCCAGCAAAAGACTGTCTTGGTTCAGGAACCACTGTTTTCTTAGCTTCATATAGGCTCTGCCTCCTAGGCACTTCTGGAATAGGCCTAACTCTGGGAGTAGGTTCAACCTTCTTAAAGGAAATTATTTCTTCAGTTTCCTGGTAATCAGACAGGTTTCCACTGTCCATGCTCCCTAAAGAGCCTCTGGTCCACTCTTCCTCAGCAATCTTCCTCTGCAAAAGATGCAGTTTCATCTCATGGTATTCCCTTGCTTTTCTCTGACTCGTGGAGTGGGCTTCAAGCCATTGCCTCTGGCTCTCCATGAAGTCTGCCATCATCAGGGTAAGCTGTTCTTGCAACCTGAAACTCGCATCTCTTTTATCTGCTGGACTGCTGCTGGCCTCTGCCATTGCTGCTCCTGACGACCTCTGGTCATTAGCAAGAATTTTCTCTGTTAGCAGATCCTGCTGAGTTGGAACTTGTTCCGCCCCAGTGTACTGCTGTGTCCTTCTTGGCTTCACTTTAGGTTTAACAACTTCTGGATTTGCTTCTATTAATCTTTGGGCATCTTCTTCAGTAAATCTTATCACAGCACTCCTCATATGAAATTCTTTGGGTATCTGTAGCGATCTGCTAATAGTTGTTGATCTTGCTCCACTCTGCAGTAAAGAACTATGCTCCATTGCTGACAAAATCTCCTTATCCACTGATACTTCAGGCAGTGAAAACCGACTGCTAAAAGCCATTTTTCCTTTTTTTTTTTTTTTCCTTCTCTCCCTGCAGCCTTGGCCGAAGCACGGGAGGAGCAATAAAACAATTAAACTGTCAACTTTGACTAATCCTACTTTCCCTTCAGGAAATCCTTTTGGCTCTAGCTTGGGGTAGGAAATTTTCCTTTTTAAACTTTATTTAATCACTTTTAAATTACTTTTATTATCCTGGCTGCTCCTTATAGACTCCTGCTACACTCAAAACAATTTTGCCACTCTGTCACCTGAGTGAAACGAGCTGGCACTTTTTAAACAGCACAATGCTTGTTCCTTAGAACTCTTAAGCCACTGGCAGAATCTCTCCTTGCATCACTTTAGCCTGAGCTTTCTGCAAAGGAGTCTTCTCCAGTCACAATAATTTACAACCTTCCCTGCTTTGCTCTGAAGCTCACGCCAGAGAAGTTTCTCTTGTCCTTTATTTAGCAGTGTGTATCTGCTTGCTCACACATCTGCCTTCATAAAACAATTACCAGCGCTAATTCAGCCCTTGAGCAAAGCGCAAATATTTAAGCTGCCAGCATGGCATAAACACAGCACATGGATTTGTATCCAAACACAGCCACCATGGCTTGTAAATCAAATCCCATCTGCCACTATACTGTAAACACGGCACGTGAGACTCAGATCCCACCGCTGCCACCATGTGGTAAAAGCGTTCCTTAGAACTGCCTTTACACGAGACAGAGAGGGATTCAGAATGATCAGTCCCTATTGCCAGCAAAATCGGGTCCTGTAATTTTGCTCTAGGCGACTTCTCACTCCTTCACCCAAGTCTGTCTCGATTTTAAATAAACAATCTGGAAGGTCTGCTCTTCCTCTTTTATTACTTTAGGACCCTCATTTGGTAGTGTAATGTGGCCAGATCAAAACAATCCTAGTTCTAAAATATCCAATTTACTACAGTAGCTTGGTCTAAACAAGGAGACAGCTTACAGACAATTTGTCTTTTTATATTTTATTACAAAAAATATCATTTCAACAAGCTCATTTTAACGTCATTCAGTATTTCCAAATTATTTCCAAAATAACTCCCAGCCTTAGCCACCAGTCATTTCCTCTATAAAGTGAAAATAATGAACTGTCTAACTATATCTTAAATAAGCATTCTTACGCAATCTCAAAATAAAGTCCTGTCGGCTGCATTTCTCTCGGTGTGTCGTCTCTCCCTTCCATCTCTTCTCCGTCCTTCTCCTTCTCCTCCTGTCTCTCTTCGCCCATCTTTCTTAAATTAAGAAGTTATGTCCTTGTCCATCGGAGTTGAGATAAGATAAGGGTCAGCTTGCTCTTCTTAACTTTTTTTTTCTTTAAGTGGAGAAGAACTGACCTTGTACATTTTTCTCTCTAATTAGCACCTGGACACAAGCAGATTTCTAGCTTTTTCATTGCAGCTCTGAAATAAATCTTATGAAATACAATTCTATTCTATTTTCATAATCAAATTCATGACACGGACCTTTATCGGCACAGTGATGTCTTTGCTTTTTAAGATGCTGTTCAGGTTTGCCATTGCTTTCCTCCCAAAAAGCAGACGTCATTTAATTTCGTGTTTGCTGTCACCATCTGCAGTGATCATGGAGCCCAAGAAAGTACAGTGCTGCCTCGCTTAACGAGCGCACCGTTTAACGACGAATTCGCACAGCAATCTGTGTTTTTTTTTTATCACTAATGCGATTGCATACCGATGTCTTGAATGGAAAAAACTCGCTTTGCGACGATCGGTAAGCGTTTCGCTTACCAATCTTCACATTGCGATGTCGGGGGAACAGCTGTTCGGCGGTTCCAAAATGGCCGCCGGAAGACCCAAAATGGCAGTGTGCAGCGTTTTCACGCCCTGCCCTCGCTTACCGAGGGCGCGAAAATGGCTGCCGGATGGGGAAACTTCGCAGAACAGTGAGTTTTTAGCCCACTGGAACGCATTAAACTAAGTTTAATGCATTCCAATGGGTTTTTCCGTTCCGTATAGCGATGTTCCCCATAGCGAAGGTTAATCCAGAATGGATTAACCTCGCTATGCGGGGCACCACTGTAAAATCCGTCACTACCTCCATATCTTCCCCTTCTATCTGCCAGCAGGTGATCGGACCAGTGGCCATGATCTTAGTTTGAGGTTGAGCTTCAGACCGTTTTTTGCACTCTCCTCTTTCACTCTCATTACAAGGTTCCTTAATTCCTCCTCACTTTCTGCCATCAGAGTGGTATCATCTGCATATCTGAGGTTCTTGATATTTCTTCTAGCAATCTTAATTCCGGTTTGTGATTCCTCCAGTCCAGCCGTTCGCATGATGTATTCTGCATATAAGTTAAATAAGCCAGGGGACATTATACAGCCTTGTCGTACTCCTTTCCCAATTTTGAACCAATCAGTTGTTCCATATACAGTTCTAACTGTTGCTTCCTGTCCCACATATAGATTTCTCAGGAGATAGATAAGGTGGTCAGGTACCCCCATTTCTTTAAGAACTTGCCATAGTTTGCTGTGGTCCACACAGTCAAAGGCTTTTGTATACTCAATGAAGCAGAAGTAGATGTTTTTCTGGAACTCTCTGGCTTTCTCCATAATCCAGTGCATGGTAGCAATTTGGTCTCTAGTTCCTCTGCCCCTTCGAAATCCAGCTTTTACTTCTGGGAGTTCTCGGTCCACATACTGCTGAAGCCTACCTTGTAGGATTTTCAGCATAACCTTGCTAGCGTGTGAAATGAGTGCAATTGCACGGTAGTTGGAGCATTCTTTGGCACTGCCCTTCTTTGGGATTGGGATATAGACTGATCATTTCCAGTCCTCTGGCCAGTGCTGAATTTTCCAAACTTGCTGGCATATTGAGTGTAGCACCTTATCAGCGTCATCTTTTAAGATTTTAATTAGTTCAATGCCATCACCTCCACTGGCCTTGTTGTTAGACAAGCTTTCTAAGGCCCACTTGGCTTCACTCTCTAGGATGTCTGGCTCAAGATCAGCAACCACACTATCTGCGTTGTCCGGGACATCCATATCTTTCTGGTATAATTCCTCTGTGTATTCTTGCAACCTCTTCTAGATGTCTTCTGCTTCTGTTAGGTCCCTACCATTTTTGTCCTTTATCATGTCCATCTTTGCATAAAATCTTATTTTAATATTTCCAATTTTCTTGAACAGATCTTTGGCTTTTCCCTTTCTGTTCTTTTCCTCTATTTCTTTGCACTGTTCATTTAAGAAGACCATCTTGTCTCTCCTTCCTATTGTTTGGAAGTCTGCATTCAATTTTTATAACTTTCCCTATTTCCCTTGCATTTTGTTTCCCTTCTCTTTTCTGCTATTTGTAAGGCCTTGTTGGACAGCCACTTTGCTTTCTTGCATTTCCTCTTCTTTGGGATGGTTTTTGTTGCTGCCTCCTGGACAACGTTATGAACCTCCATCCATAATTCTTCAGGCACTCTGTCCATCAAATCTAGTTTCTTAAATCTGTTCTTCACTTCCACTGTGTATTTATAAGGGATTTGGTTTAGGTCACAGGTGTCAAAAACAAGGCCCGCGGGCCAAATCTGGCCCGCCAGACCTCGACTGATGGCCCACGGAGCCGCCGCCAGCCTTGCAGCCTCCCCCCCTTTTTTTCAATGAATTTACTCCGTGCCTGCACAGAGTAAATTCATTGAAAAAATGGCTCAAGTTAACAAGGCTACGTCCTCCTTCCGATTGGCTGTGGCGCTGCCACTCCTTTCCTCTCCCTCCGCCCCCCGCTCCCCCTCCCTCCCTCCTGTGCCTGTTCCTCGCTCGCTCTCGGCCTGAGAGGAGGGGGCTCCACGCTGCCTCTGTCGCCCCTGAGGGGAAGGGAAGGGAAGGGGAGCGGTGGGAGTTCCTGGCCGGGCTCCGAGGCGGAGGGAGGAGATGCTGGGGGGACGCGGGAGGCAGCGGCCAGCGCAGCCCTGAGGAGAGGGAGAGAAGAGGGAACGCGGAGCGATGTGCCGGCCCGGTTGGGTAACGTCGGAGGCGGCCGTTCGACCCAGCCGCGGAGAGAAGGGAGGGAGGGCGGGAGGGCTGGCTGGTTGCTCGCTTCCCTTCCCGGACGTTCCGTTCTCTCTCTTGCTCGATTGGAATGCCTGAGGATTTGAAAGGACCGAAGAACGCTGTTTTTTGCAAGATCCAAGCAGAGTTGCATATACTAAATAACTCTCTCTCTCTCTCTCTCTTTCTCACACACACACACACACACACACACACACACACACACACACACACACAGAGAGAGAGAGAGAGACCCCAGCACTTTCCCTTCCTTCACACACACATACGCATTCTCTTCCTTCCTGTAACTCTCTCTGTCTCTCTCTCTCTTTTTCTCTCTCACACACACAGAACCCGGCACTTTCTCTTCCTTCACACACACACACACACACACACACACACACACACACACACACACACACACACACACACACATTCTCTTCCTGTATCTCTCTTTCTCTCTCTCACACACACAGGCACTTTCTCTTCCTTCACACACACAAACACACACACACACACACACACACTTTCTCTTCCTTCCTTTTCCCACCAAGTCGGATGGGGTCCTTGCAAGGCCATCAGTACAGATACAACCGGCCCTTTGATGGGGACCAAACTGCTGATGCGGCCCCCGATGAATTTGAGTTTGACACCCCTGGTTTAGGTTATACCTGACTAGCCCAGTGGTTTTTCCTACCTTCTTCAGTTTAAGCTTGAGTTTTGCTATAAGAAGCTGATGATCAGAGCCACAATCAGCTCTAAGTCTTGTTTTGCTGACTGTATAGAGCTTTTCCATCTTTGGCTGTAGAGAATATAATCAATCTGATTTCGATATTGCCCATCTGGTGATTTCCATGTATAGAGTTGCCTCTTGTGTTGTTGGAAAAAGCATGTTTGTGATGACCAGCTTGTTCTCTTGACAAAACTCTATTAGCCTTTGTCCTGCCTCGTTCTGAATTCCAAGGCCAAACTTTCCTGTTGTTCCTTTTATCTCTTGGCTCCCTACTTTAGCATTCCAGTCCCCTAGAATGAGAAGAACATCTTTCTTTGGTGTCAGTTCTAGAAGGTGATGTAAGTCTTCATAGAATTGATGAATTTCAGCCTCTTCAGCATCGGTGGTTGGTGCATAAACTTGCATCACTGTGATGCTGAAAGGTCTGCCTTGCATTCATACTGAAATCATTCAATCATTTTTGAGATTGTATCCCAGTACAGCTTTTTCCCACAGGAAGGTTAAATGATTTCTATATCTGAAGTAAATGTATTAATACATTTAAATACAGGCCAGCAAAACTCAAAGGAGATTATTTCATAAGAGAAATTAGAAAGGACACAGCTCTGCTGCTACACTCTTTAGTTGGCCTCAATAACAATGGCTAACTCAACAATTTACACAACCAAATTCAACTCTGAACCGGTCAATGCAAACGTTTTAAGTTTATCTAAGCTAAGTACATTAACTTACAGCTATATGCATCACATTAGAATAACTACCAAGAGTCTTTGTTTCTACATTTGCCATCTGAAAAGTCTTTAATGAGCTCCTCAAACTGCATGCTCCTTCGAACATCTGGCAGTCTTCCTTGAGTCATTGTGTTTCTCAGATAATTTTTTCTTAGACTTGGTGTCTCTCCTGAACAATTAGTGATTATCATGCTCAGATATAATTTAAGAGTGACATTAACACTTCGGTCCTTGAAGATCTGTCTCTGTGTCCAGGTCCTTCCAAGGCCAAGGAGTGCTACCGGTCCACGGCTCAGGGGCTCGGGACCCCTCCTTTAAGGGACCCATCAGAAATAGATCACATTATGCAATCAGTTCCATAATTCCTAAACAATTTTTTTAAAAAAATAAATAAATCCCATTATGTTCGAATCCTATGATTCTTTCACTACCTCTAAATATCAGGTGTCTCTCAGCTTTAAAAAAATGGTAACAGCCACAACATGGAGCAATATTATATATTTCTTGTTTTCCTGTGTTTGTTCTTCCAATTCCCAGTCAACATGAGAAAATTCCCTACATTGAGAATTTAACTTCAGAACAGAATCTCTATGGTCTTGGCTTTGTCCATGAATTTTCAGTTTTTCTTCTTTTTTTCCCCCCCTAGTCATTAAAGCCATTCTCACTGGTAAACCACTCACATCATCTGGACATCAAAGTACAATAAAAGCAAGAAATTGCCCATTTGAGGAGACTCTTTCTGAAATGTTGATCAGCATTTTCACGAGTAGTGTTAAACATCGAGTTCTTGAAATAACAACAATGCCCATCCAGTTTGCCTTGACCTGATTGATAATGGTGTTAAGATTCTGGGTAGGAATCAGACACAGTTTGTTTGGCATGACATAGCCTCTCTTGACCGAAAGGACACATGTTCTCTCTTGAAAGGAAATTACGTAGCTGTGTCTGGATCACATGATGGCACTTCAATGTCCATGTCTGAAGTATTTGTAAGATGTGATGATCCATCACTTTCAGTATCTCCATGAGATCATGCACGCATGCACACATACAGTCATGGGCTATGTTCCTCAAGGGCGAAAGGCCTTTGTGCGTGGTTCACTTGAGCTGCAAAATTTTGTTTTAAACTGATACGATATACCCTCAGCTGACTTAAGGCCTTTCAAAGCCATTATCCTTGAAAACATGATGGTACTTCCTATGAATATAAATTGTGGTTGGTCC
This sequence comes from Pogona vitticeps, assembly GCF_051106095.1. NCBI lineage: Eukaryota > Metazoa > Chordata > Lepidosauria > Squamata > Agamidae > Pogona > Pogona vitticeps. Next base: position 24,540,731 of record NC_135784.1, read on the forward strand.
CACAGCTTGGGGAAAAAATGGTGTAATGTGCACATTGTATACTTGAAAATATGGTACTTTAACTGGATAGCATATGGCAAAAAAGAACCATGTATTGTCTACAAAACCATATGTAAAATCAAATGACTGGCTTTCAACCAAATCATGCGTTTTCACAATTTGATTAATATAGACAGATTTTGTCAGAACTTGTACAGTAAACTGAAAAGCTCAAACTAGACCTTAAAACCCCCTTTTTGGGCGTTTTAACAGTGGCTGTTATTTGTTTGGCTTGCATAAATGGTGCAGTGGCCATAGGTCTAAAACACCAGCAGCTCTTTTTATCCTTATCTCCTTCTTTTATCTCCTTCTTATTTACTTCTTTATTTTCTCCAAAAATAAAGAAGTAAAAATAAAAAAGCCAGTACTCAGCAATCATGATGATGATTGATCATTGCAATCTGAACATGAGTTTTCTCGCTAGGCAAGTCTTTATACTTTATACTTTCACGGGTTCATACTCAATTAACTTTTGGTAGGGAAGTGGTTTCCTTGGGACCCCTGAGGGACAGAGGGAGAGAACCAAGAAGGAGGGAGGGATCGATGTGATTAAGGAGGGTGCGCCATGGTCAGATGTAAATCTAGTATTGAAAAAAAAAAAAAACCTCTGTGGTGTCCCCTTCCTCTGTTGATGCCCAAGCCTCTAGTCTGAGTCACAAGTCATTCACCCGGCTTTCCCTTAGGATTGGGACTCAGGACTTGACACTAAAAATTTGGGGTCCCAGTCAGAATCCCCATCCCTGGCTATCACTAAGGAAAGAGGCTCCCCAGGTTGCAAAAGACCAGATATCTGTCTCCTTGGCTGAAGCAAAGATCTCGAGTGGATCTCCAGTTCCTTCCAGTTACATGGAAGGAAGTACACGTCCTGTTGGAGATCTTTGCTTCTGCTGAGGAGAGCAAAGATCTAGTCTCCTCCCTTTGGCAGACTCCGTAAGGGCCTCCCCTTCCCTTCGGGCCCTAAACGCATCCTTATTTTATCTGTCAAGATTCTCAGTCCTCCCTGGGTGGTTATTTGGAAGATGAGCCATTGCAACTGGACTTGTTAGGTTTAAATGTTTCCCTGCTCATCCAAGCAGCTTCTTCAGTCTCAAGGGGTACCGGTAGAAGATCCCTGATATAGACTCCACTTGGGTTTCGCTTCCCTCTGGTCTGAAGAGGCTCGTTAGCCTATTTTACTTAATGGTTAATTCAGGCACTTTTACAGATGGTTGCAGACAGCGTATGGTTTCACAAGATACGTTTCTATAGCAGAAACTATTTTTAATTATTATATATTTATTTTATTATATATTTATTTTATATATAAGTCCTCCCCCAAGGCAGTTTCCCCCTTTGCCCCCATTATAAATCCAGGACTGTCCCCAACCTCAACTCATAAGGAAAACTTTGTGCTGGAAATCATGTCTTGCTGGGCTCTGGGAATCTGTTCGAAGACAGAATCATCAGAAAAGGTTTCAGGCAGGATACACAACTATTTCACCCCCTGGTCCAAATTTCCTCCTTGGTGGGGGAGACAAGAAGGGCACATGTCACCCTCCCCAAATCTTGGCATTTCTTTAAATGTAGGCACATAAAAACCACTGTCAACAACCCAGAGGTATCACGAACAGGCTCCCCATCCCCTGCCCCCCCCCCATGATTTCTACCACCACTCCTGCTACCTTGTAGTCCTGGGCGGCCTCCTCCAGAGGAACCACCTGGTGCTCTCGGTGCTCCTTCGACCATTTACACACCACGCAGATGGGGGCTTCATCATCCTTGCAGAAGAGCTTCAGGGGCTCCCGGTGCTTCCCACAGGCTCCCCCCTTTCTCTCAGCGATCGTTTCCTCTTGAAGACGGAGCTTCTTTGTCAATTCCACGAAGTTGGCCAGCTGCCGATTGGAGACGAGGCTCCTCAGGACTTTTGCTCGGCATTGAGGGCAGGCGAGCTCTCGGTCCTTCAACCCCTCCCAGTAGAGGGTCAGGCAGGCTCGGCAGAAATTGTGCCCACATTCTGTGATCACGGGATCCCTGAAATCCTCCAGGCAGATGGAGCAAGTGGCTTCCTCGCAGAGACCCTGAAGGGGAGCAGCAGCCATAGTTTGTCCCACGAGGCAGCGAACTGGTTAGTTTCGCTTTCTCTACTTTCAGAGGGAGGGCGTTTCCCTTCCTCGTCAGTCCCTCAGCTGGAAATCATCCTCGGGTGAAAAAGAGGCAAGGAGGGGAAGGAACGGGCTCCAAAAAGAGGACTTTCATAAACTGATAGATAAGGAAAGGAAGGGGATGAATTAAGGGAAAGACAAAGATATGCTAGTGATAAAGCGGTCTGGCTTCAGAGTCGTTTAGGACTCATTTCAGATCATCTCTTCCCCTCCTCTAGGCAAACAGATCCAGGTTGTTTGTGTGCTTCTGCTGAATACACAACTTCATACTCCATGCAGTGCGTGACTTTTGTTGTTTGGTGCCATCATGTTGATTTATGGCCATCCTGTGGATTAATTATTGGGATTTTCCCTGCTTGTGGGGGAGCCCTGTTAGGGGATCCCTTTCTGTCAGCTGTGTTAGTTTGCTACAGCAGGCGATTCTGGTGGGCATTTAAGCCCCCCTTGTTTCTCTCTTCTCTGAAAAAACAAGCCAGGCAGCGCTTGAGCTTGAAGTAAAAACAGTATCGATTTTGAAACTACAGAAACAGGAACACCTAATTCCTAATCTAGACAGTTGACCATGTGCTAGGTTGGAATACCTGGTCCGAGATGGGCATCACCCACTTGCTCAAGAGGGAGAGGTTACCGGGTCAAAAAGAAAGGTAAGAGTGAGGCGAGAGACAGGATGTGGCCGATCCTTTCCTTTCTTTGGGAGAATAGGAAAGAAGAGAAACAGGCAATGGGAAGGACAGACACAATTGGCTCCGTTTCACAAATGGCCACATGCGTTGTTTGTGACAGGCAGATGGAAAGAACTGATGCTTCCAGATGAATCTGGCACCACAAGGTGTTTTGCCAAGGACAAATGCCCTGAAGAATTTAGGCCTGCCCAAATGGGTGGTGTATACATTAAAGCAAAGTGTGCTGCTTATATACCGCCCCATAGTGCTTCAAGCACTCTCTGGGCGGTTTACAAGTTAATTATGCAGGCTACACATTGTCCCTGCCACGCAAACTGGGCACTCATTTTACCAACCTTGGAAGAATAGACGGCTGAGTCAGGCTTGAGCCGGCTACCTGGGATTGAGCCCCAGATCGTAAACACAGTTTTAGTTGCAGTACAGCAGTTTAACCACTGTGCCACATTAGTGTTTGGATAGCTGATAGTTTGGTTTGGGTGACACCAAATTGCATTGTCCACACGTGTTTCTACTTTGATCAACCTATCCTGTCCCTAGAAGAGCTGTACAACACACCTTTCTGGTAGAGGACTAAGAGCTTCTGGCTTTGGGTGGTGGAGGTTTTGCACCATTTCTCCTGCTCCTAATTTTCCTGTTGTGAAGCCTGAGTGGATCGTTTCTTTGAGGCCCTATGGAGTTGTGGGCAGTGTTATCAGAGGTGACAAGCTTGTAACATATTAGGTAATTTGTGGTAGTAAAAGAGAGGTTGGAGTAACCCACTTTGTCTAGCTAAATTGCGTCTGCATTTCAACATTTTCAATCAGTTTTGGAGCTGGTATAGACCAAAAAATGGTCCAGAGAGTATAAAGAAGCTCGGTTTGTGCTTTATATTCTGTCTAATGTATTTTATCATGCCTAATGTGCTCAGTATAAATGTATGTATTTGAGTCCCAAGCCAAGTGTATATATATATATATTTCAAAAGAAATTGTAAATGATTTCATATCTATTGTTGTCCACTCTGCTGAAGACCTCCAAGAACTCATGAATCATTTTAGCAAGGCCTGCCAAGACTTCGGACTAACAATCAACCTGAAGAAAACACAAGTCATGGGCCATGGCATGGACTCACCTCCCTCTATTACCATATCAACGCAAGAACTGGAGGTTGTTCATGACTTTGTGTACCTTGGCTCAACGATCTCTCACACTCTCTCCCTAGATGTCAAGCTGGATAAACACATTGGCAAAGCAGCTACCATGTTCTCTAGACTCTCAAAGAGAGTATGGCTCAGTAAGAAGCTGACAGCATATACCAAGATCCAGGTCTATAGAGCCTGTGTCCTGAGCACACTCCTGCACTGCAGTGAATCCTGGACCCTTTGTGCACAGCAGGAGAGGAAGCTGAACATGTTCCGTATGCATGTCTCCGACGCATTTTTGGTATCACCAAGCAGGACAAAGTTCCAAATAGAGTAGTCCTAGACAGAGCTGGAATTTTTAGTATGTATACATTACTGAAACAGCAACATCTACGTTGGCTAGGGCATGTCGTGAGAATGGCTGATGGTCGGATTCCAAAAGATTTCCTGTACGGAGAATTAGTGCAGGGAAATCGCCCCAGAGGGCAACGACAGCTGCGATACAGGGATATTTGCAAGCGGGATCTGAAGGCCTTAGGAATGGACCTTAACAAATGGGAAATCTTGACATCTGAGCGTTCAGCCTGGAGGCAGGTGGTGCATCACGGCCTCTCCCAATTTGAAGAGACCCTTGTCCAGGAGGCCGAGGCAAAGAGGCAGTTACGAAAGCAGCAAAATCAGGGAGCTGGACAGGGAACAGATTGTATTTGTCTTCAGTGTGGAAGGGATTGTCACTCTCAAATTGGCCTTCTCAGCCACACTAGACACTGTTCCAAGTCCTGCATACAGAGCACGTTACCATAGTCTCTCAAGACTGAAGGATGCCTACACACCATCAGCAGAGCAGAAGAGGACATGATGACACTTAAAATGACAATAACTCTAGAAAATAGATTGTAGAAGGAGAGACAGAGGGAGAGGACTGTGGGAGAAGACAGCATAAATTATACTTACACACCTGAGTTTGCAAGACCTGATCAAGAGGGAAATGATGAGACTCTTTGGAGTTCCCTGATGGATAGAGTTAGGATAAGTCGGAAATGGCTTGATGGCTCCTAACAACTAACTTATACACAGGCCCACTGCCACATATGGTGACTTTTGAAATGAGAGTTGTTGTGTATACGGCTGCTTGTAATAATATTTAAGTTTGCCATTTTGAAGTGCATGCCTACAGATCTCAGAGATTTGGCCCAGAATGGCACCCCCCCAGCCCCAAAAGTCACAATGATTTCATCCTGCTTGGGGCTCTTCAGAGAAAGTGTGTCTTTTTATTTATTAATTTATTTTCAAGGTTGTGGGAGACTTGATCTCAACAGGACTGGGGAAGTTGAGGCAAAGGACCAAAGAGGATTGAAACAAAAAATGAGAGTCACGGACATGGTGTCCTTCCTTATAATATAGAAGGGAGATTTCTGATGTGCAGGAAAAGGGCTACTGTCTCTTTAAGAATTAACTGGCAAAGAAAGGAAAGGACTTTGGAAAAAGAAGGGAGAAAAGCAGACCCCCCAGTTTGGTCCAGTTTGGTTTCTGGGGAGGATATTGGCCGGAATCCTCTGTCAGGGGGAGGAATTGGCAGAAGGGGAAGAAGACCTACATTGAGTCCTGAGTTGGACTCCATAGCCTTACAGGACCTTCCAACATGTTTATTCTATGAGACATGCTTGATAAATTTGTGATTTACTCTCTCTGAGGTTGGCTTGGCTGCCTGAGATCGTAAGGGAGCTTTTTCCAGCCAAATGAAAGTAGGGGAGAAGGGTCCCCTTAGAGAATGAGGCTCCTGTGAAGATGGGGTCCTTTAAGGTGCCTTTTTTTTACTTTATATTTTGTTTTTCACCTATAATGCTTGCACAGACTTAACACGGCCAGCCCTTCTGCAACTAAAGCTCGGGGTCCTCTTTTCCTGCTACTGCCTTCTGCTTTCCTTCACTTTATTTCCTTAACATCATTGTCTTTTCCAGAGAGTCTTGCCTTTTCATGCTTTGCCCAAAGTACAGTCGCTTAATGTAGTCTCAAAGTAGCTTTAGTTACGTTACTGCCTAGAAAGAATCCAGGCTTGATTTGATCTGTTTTTCTGTGCCATCAAGTCAGAACCGAATCTAAATTTAGAGAGTGGAGGAGTGGAAAATGGTAGACGAAACATCAATAATGTAAGATACGCAGATGACACCACATTACAGGCAGAAAACAGAGAGGAGGAACCCCTAAATTAGGCGGCTTTGAGCTTTAGCTAGGCCAAGCTCTGCAAAAGTGTCCTTTTTCCTGCCCTGGTGCTATCTGGGAGCTTTCTCTCTGAGCATGAAGCTTGGCTGGAGCTAGGCCAAGATACGCTTCAAAGCCTCCCCATTTAAGCCTTGTTGCCCCACATTCAAATGTTCGCAAGGTGCCTTTAAGCTTCCTACTCTGAAGGAAAGCTCCTTTTTTTTTAGGATTCCCAATGCAAAGCCCTGCATCTTGAGTGTAAGCTGGGTTGTGCCCAGTCAGTTCTGAGAAAGAGAAGGGAGTTTGCCGTGGGCTTCTTAAAGGGGATACGTAGAACGCAGGATCCTATACGATTTCTCCAAGAAAGAAAAGCGGGAGACGTCTAAAGAAACCAGGATGGCTGCCTAAAGAAGCTTCCACTTGAGTGGCCTTTTAGGCCAGATGGGCGGGGTATAAATCAAATCAAATCAAATCAAATCAAATCAAATCAAATCAAATCAAATAAATAAATAAATAAATAAATAAATAAATAAATAAATACCATAGGAAATGAGCTTTAAAAGAGGCATGTATAAGAAATATAGTTGTCATAGACCTCAGGGGAGGTCTAATGTCCTTCTCCAAGTCTGGAGCCAAACATGCACTGCATATCTTCTAACCTCTGGAAGTCCTGGGTCTGTAGGAACAGGAAGGATTCTGGAGTTCCTAAAGTTATGGGAAGCAAATTACTTCTTGAAGGGTTTGGTCGAGATGGCAGGACAGGTTGAGGAAATGTGCCCCTGTTTCTAACTGGAACTTACAGAAGCTAATCAAGGTGGCTGAACCCATATTGGGGCATCGTGTTAAGTGCTTTTAAATTTCAGGCTAATTCCCGAAGCACCTTTACCATCCCACAAGATAGAAGAGCTCCCTTGGTTCTACCCTTTCAAACCTTCTGGAGGACGGATCTATCCTGTCCCCAGTGTTTTCCAACAACAACATACAATTAGGAGCTTATGGGTTGATGTCTCAGTAGTGATGCTATGCTGGCTCTTCTCCTCAACTACTGGTGAGGTAGCAGTGATCTGAAAATAGTCGCTGGACTCAGTGACTGCCTGGCTATTAAACTGACGCTTCTTCCAGCTAGAATAGAGGCGATATTGGGAAGCAGGTCTTTAAATTGAGGGCCAGGGGAAGAGCTTCTGTAGGTGGAATCTAGGTGACTGTCAAAGTAGAACCCTCTGCAGCTTCAAGATCATCTTGGATTCCCTGATGGCAACTCTGGTCAGGAGTACATTTCCTTAACTCCATCTAGTATCTTTTTCATGCCAAGACCTTGGCTTCTGTAATCCCACCCGTATTTATTTATTTATTTATTTATTTATTTATTTATTTATTTATTTATTTATTTATTTATTTATTTATTTATTTATTTTATATGCCGCCCACACTACCCAAAGATCTCTGGGCGGCTTACAGCATTTAAAATACAATAAAAATTCAAAACAATTAAAATACAATTAAAAATATATAAAAATTGCCATCGGACCCATAGCTAATATTATTTCAATTAAAAGCTTTCTGGAACAGGAAGGTTTTGACCTGGCCCCAAAATGTCATCAGTGTCGGCGTCACACGAATCTCAGTCGGGAGGGCATTCCATAGTCTGGGGGCAGCTGCCGAAAAGGCCCTTTGTCTACAAGCCGTCCCTCTTACCTCCTTGAGGGACGGCTCTTTCAAAAGGGCCCCCTGGCTAGATTTTAACTGCCGGGTAGGCTCATATGGAAGGAGGCGGTTCTTCAGGTATCCAGGGCCCAATCCGTTTAGGGTTTTATATGTCAAAAAAGCACTTTGAATTGGGCCCAGTCAGCAACTGGTAGCCAATGTAGCTTAAACAGAATGGGCTGGATATGTTCCCTAGCAGCCACACTCCAGCTTGATTCTGGACCAGTTGCAGTCGCCGGACCGTCTTCAAAGGCAGCCCCATGTAGAGCGCATTGCAGTAATAGTGGTGGCATTGCAGTACAGTGGTGCCTCGCTTAACGAGCGCCTCGTATAGCGATGAATCCGCATAGCGATCCCTTTTCTGGGATCGCTAATGCGGAGGCATAACGTCGGCCCCAATGGGCGAAACTCGCATAGCAAAGATTGGTAAGCGTTTCGCTTACCGATCTTCACTTTGCGACGCCACAGATCAGCTGTTCGGCGGTTCAAAAATGGCCGCCGGAAGCCCCGAAATGGCCATGCACAGCGTTTTCGCGCCCTCCACTTGCTTACTGAGGGCGCGAAAATGGCTGCCAGACCCTGAAGACTTCGCTAAACAGTGAGTTTGGGGCCCATTTGGAACACATTAAACATCGTTTAATGCGTTCCAATGGACATTTCCGTTCCATTTAGCGAAGTTTTCACATAGCGAAGGTTAATCCGGAACGGATTAACCTCGCTATGTGAGGCACCACTGTATTAGTGAGGTGGTGGCATTAGAGACGGGAAGGGAACTACAGAGTCTGGAATGTTAATGGGAGCAAGAGAACAAGACAACAGCAGCTCTGGAAAAGGTATAGTAATTATCTGTTTTAAGCCTGTTATTGATCTTTTTGCGATGTTGTACTTTGGAACCAGTTTACCTGAAAAACAACTGCTCCCAAAGATAACTCCCATATAATCAAGATTTTCAAAGAAAACCCATGCACATGTATGCACAGATTGTCCGGCATAGCCAGGGTTGTGTCTGGGTTCACAAGGGTGGGCCTTTTGTTGAGAAGAGTGGATTCCATCTTTTCCTCCTAGCAGCTCTGGCATGAGCAGCAATACAGGGGCCAAGATACGTTTTGCCCTAGCACCAGAAGAGGCCTAAAGCTTTTAGTCAACAGGAAATCAATCCACCTTGGTGAGGGGAGGGGGGCTCCAATCTGCAGTTCCTTCAGTGGGCTGGAGAGCAAGGAGAATCAAAGAACAGCTCATATCTCAAGAAAACTAAACAGGAGCAGCAGGGAGTGTTCACTTCTCTCCTTTGCCTCCTCTATTGGCTGCCCATGCAAAGGCAGCAGAGTGGCCAGCTGCTGGAGGAGGCAGAGAAGGGAAGCACATGGTGCGATTGGTGGGTGGATAAAGGTGTTGAGGAGGTGGGGGAAGAGAAGTGTGCTTCAGCCGGGAATGGGTCAGTATGTAGACGAGGTGGGAGAGGGGATTGTGCAGTGCACATGGAACACCTGTGCCTGCACTGCATCAAACTGGGTCAAACCACAGGACTGCAGTTCGTGCCCATCTATACGTGCTATCATATGTGTCTGATATCAAATTATCCAGGGTGTTGAATATGGAAGAAGGTGTCGAGAACTCCTCAAACTGAACAGATGAGCAATTGGTGTAAAGGAGGGAAATTGATAACACATAGGAGGGAGATCGCCACCCCTCACAACCACACTGATTCAACCGTCTCCTTCATGAACATCAACCTTGTTCTCCCACTCTACTTCATGGTCTCTAAGAGTAACCCTGTGTCTGGTCCAATCAGCAGGAAAAGAAACAGAGGTTGGGCTATCAAGAAAGAGGCTTTGCTGGTTTGACTGTGATTTGCTATGCAATGAGTAAAAACAGCCTTTTTCTTGTTCCCTTTAGGACCAGGGTCAATCTGTGCAGGCACTCTGCCTCGCTTCTGAACTGCTTCATATTTTTAGCTAAAACAGTATTTCTATCGGAGACATCCCAGAACTTCCACTGAACATGAGGAAGAAAAGCCACAGGATTCTGAAAGGGCTCCTCCTTCTCACACCTGATGGGAGAGAAAAATGAAGTTACCTCACCACCCACCTAATCTTACTCTGACGTTTCTGTTGAGGAAAATAAAGGCACTGAGTAGATGAAGAAATCTGCAGAATAGGGCAGACATATGCCTTGTGTGCTCCTCAGGCTGCATGGGAGCCCGAGGGCCATTTTTGAAGCCCCCTGGGCCATTCCAGAGCCCTCAAGAGGTTTAAAAGTATGGAAAAAGAACAATGCATTTCCCCACTACATTCCAAAAGTGGTCTATTTCTGTCGTTTTTACTTTAAGGGATTTGCAGGCGACCTAACACAAGAAATTACAAAACTCCAAATGAAAAGTCTTCATCTAGACACTTTCTGTTTCCATTTTTAAAATGGCTTTTGAAGAGTCTGATACAGCCCATGGTAGGAGTTCCTTCAAGAATTTGTCCCCCAAAGTATCCTCTGATCAAGCCCTTAGAGACACAGAGTCCTCCTTTTCTGCCTCACAACCAAAGGCAGGAATAACAGGAATCTCGTGCCTTTCTGAGCTGAGAGCCAACTTGGTATTGTGGTGTGAGTGCTGGACTAGGAGGCCCCAATCTTGGGAGAAAGCCAGTAGATGCAGCTAGGAGAATACAAAAATAGAGTGAAGAAATAAATATTGGCTGAAACCCAGTTTGCACAGCTGTGGAAAATTGATGATATCAACAGGTCATGGCTTTCAGCAATTAACATTTTCCTCCTTCTATCCCACAGCTTTTCCAACTCCCTTTGGAGCTGCGGGACAGGAGAAAGAAGTCTTTAGTTACTGAAAATGCTGCTGCTGAATTGAATTGCCAGCAGGAAGAGGCTTTTATTTATTGTTTTACAGTGAGGAGACAAGATCATGAACATGGCACACCAACAATTGTTGCTCCCAAACGTTTTCACACTGCACAGAAAAGTTTAGACCTTTGTAATCAGCACTGTATTTTTACCATGCATCCTGCAGACCATGTGGTGCCTACACCGGCTCCAAGCTTTCTATGTTTTCATCAAACTTTCCTTAATAATATTTTTACTGTACTGTTACTGTTTTATATGTCCTGTACCTTATAAAGGTTGTACTGTTTTTGTTATGTTCAGTCAAGTCCCTTGCAAGTTGTGGCAACCTTGGCTCCCATTCTTCCTTAGGAGACCATCTCCAGAAATTGCAGCAAGAAGATCTAGTTTCTACACCTTGGACTGTCAATTGTGGAGTCCCCCAAGGCAATGGTCCCCAAACTTGGGCCTCCAGATGTTCTTGGACTTCAACTCCCAGAAATCTTGGCCAGCAGAGGTGGTGGTGAAGGCTTCTGGGAGTTGTAGTTCAAGAACATCTGGAGGCCCAAGGTTGGGGACCACTGCCCCAAGGGGTTGATCATCTCCACATTGCTATTTAATATCTAAATGAGGCCACTGGGAGTGGTTGGTTGTCAGTGGTTTTTGAGTTTCATGTCACCAATATGTGGATGACATGCATCTCCCCCCCCCCTTCTGCAGTGGATGCTGTTCCACCCCTTGAGCACTGCATGGATGCTGTGATGGGGTGGACAGGGAATTACAAACTAAGGCTGAAAGCTGGACAAGACAGGGGTCGTCCAGGTGGGTGCCCCTAGTGTCTGCAGACTGGGTGTCTCCCGTTCCTTTGGTGGAGTTACTCTCTCCACTAAAGATAATAATAATAATTTATTTGTAGACCACTAAGGAGGAGATGTGCAGTCTGGGCATTCCTTGGACCCAGCACTGTTGATGAGGCACCCAGATAGTGCCTGTAGTCCAATCTGCCTATTTTCATCTTAGGTGGATGGTGCAGTCCCTACTTGGATATCCAGTTCCTCACTACGCTGCATGGGTAGTCTCAAGATTAGACTACGTGGAGCTTCCTATTAAGTTGACATAGAAGCTTCAGCAGGTCCAGAACATGGCGGCCAGGCTACTGAGGGGAGTTAAGTAAATACCATCATATGACCCTCTCCAGCTGCCTTACACGGACTACCTGTTTGCTTTCATGCCAACTTCAAGCTTATAATCATTGGAGTAACACACACCCCCAAGCTCACAAAAAATATCTCTCCCAACCTTCATTTGAAACAACGATGGTCCTACAAGGTTAGGTAATATATCTGTTTTTCCCATGATGCACATATTCATGGAAATATATTATACAAATGAGTTGTATTGTCTATAAGAATCAGGACCTGCATATGAATAAATGCTAATTACATACAAGTTGAGCAAATGTCCACATGTAAGGGGGAGCTTCTTCATCCACTGGAATACCATTCTGTTGTTCCCGGTCAATGCAAGCACAAGAAGAACCTCACTAGACATGGGATATTAGCATTTGTATCCTGAGGGATACGAAGACAAATATTGGCACCCTAGGTGCCAGTGGAAACTGGGCCTTCTCCACAGAACCCACCGGTCCATTTATTGCTCTTCATGCAGTGAGCCTCGGCCTAAAAAAACATACTGTACTTCCCCAAGTCACAATGACTTCTGCATGCTTGGGGCTCTTGTAAGAAAGATAGTGTTGTTCCCTTCATGTTTTTCAGAGTTGAGGAAGAGATTATTTTAACACCAAGTGCTCAGGACTTTGGAGGTTGTGGCAAAGGTAATCAGAAACCGGAAATAAAGAATAGGACCTGTAGATGTCACATTTTCTCTATAAGATTTCTAACATGAAGGAAAGCGGCTACTCTCTCTTTAAGAATTAATTGCCAAAAGGAGGAAGAAGTTTGGGAAAGGGAGAAAAGCAAAGCCCCCCCCCCCAATTTTAGTTCACTTTCTTTTCTGGGGAGGAGGGTGGCCCGAAGCCCCTCTTTTGAGTGAGTGGGATTTCTAAGAGGAGAAGGAGATATCAATTAAGAGTTGATATTCTTCTGAGGTCATCTTAGGTGTCTTCAGGTGAGATTGTGAGGGAGGCTTTTTCACACACACAAAAGAAGGGGAGAAAGGTCTCCCCAGAGAAAGAGGCTCCAGAGAAAGTGTGGAGATGGGATCCTGTGTCGGCATCATGAAAGGACACCCGTCCCCCTTCATAGTTCAGGGATACCCGGACCCTCCTTGGCTTCCCACCCAGGGAGAGAAAATGTATGCCACGAAGGTTGGAGGCCCTGTAGCCACCTCCCCATCTCCCCACAGCCCAGATTCGTTGCTGAGTTTGAAATACAACAGTCTCTTTCCTCCGCACACAATTTCTGGCCACCCCCACAGCCCAACCTTCCTCACCTCCCACAGTGACTTCCCAGTAATGTCTGCCTGCAATGAATCCTTCACTTCCCAGCACAAAATAATCAATGCAGAATCTGTTGGGATTGTCAAGCAAACCTTGCCATCTGCCTTGACACCTCACACTTTTGCGATTCTCGGATAGGATGAGGTTGGGATGTGCTGTCTTTGGATCCAGGGTGACATTTGCTGTTTGGGGACAAAGAGCGACAAAGAGCAAAAGAGAAAGTGAGGAGAAGGAGGTGGGGAGAACCCCTATGGTGTGACTTGTGTCATTAGCACACCACACTCGGTTTGTACAAGCACTCATTTAAATCTCTTTGAACATGTACAAGAAAACCATTATGTACTGTATAATAAATAGGGTAAAAGAGAACTTGAGGCTCAATGAAGGCTAACATTTATTTTAGCCTGAATTGCCTTTTAGAGTTGAGGCAAGGGCAGAGTTGGCATCTGGTTTCCCCATCACTCCTGTATGTGGCCCGTTATGTGTGAGCAATTGTTTATAGGCTGGGGGGGGCATCATCTCTAAGGGAGTCCAGGCTTCCTCCTCAAAGACTTTGAGAATGAGCTGCAGCTCTTTAGTAACTTTTGGTTATAGAAAACTATTGTCTCTGGAGATTCAACATACATTAGACATGACTTGGTGGCACATAGCATTTTTGGAGTTTTTTCTTTATTACCAAGCAATTGTATAGCAACAATATGGGTGGAAGAGGCTCCAAAGTTTGCTTTGTTTGCTTTGTGGCAACCTCCAGCCACAAAGCAAACAAACAAAATAAACCCAAAACAGAACAAAACAAAAAAATTTATTACTTTTCCAGCTTAAATGGGTGAATTTCTGTACAGCGGTGCCCCGCTATCCGAAAACATCGCTGTACGGGGCAGGAAAAGCCATTGGAATGCATTAAAATTAGTTTAATGCGTTCCAACATGTTCCTTTACTCACCCTTCAGCAATGTTTTCCGGTCGTCCGGTGGCCATTTTGGAGCCGCCGAACAGCTGTTCGGCGGATCCAAAATGGCCGCCGGACACTCCAATCATCGCAAAGTGAGTGCGGCGATTGGGGCACCTCTGTATAGCGATCCCGAAAGAGGGATCGCTATACGGATTCGTTGTTATATGGTGCGCTCGTTAAGCGAGGCACCACTGTATATTTATTCTCTATATTTAAAAATAACTTTTAAAATATGTTTACACCTCAAATTGAAACTCTTTTTAATGTCTATTTGGCCAGAAATCAGTTAAAAAGAGGAGAGGAAAGAGAAGGAGCAGGACAGTAGAAAACAGCTGAGTGAGTCAAAAAGAGCAGGGAAGACAAAGGGAGGGGGAGACTCAGGCTTGAGACTTGGGGTGTGAGTATATTTTGACTTAGAAGGACCCACTTTACAGCTGTTGCAGGGTGAGCAGTTAAGTGGTAAGTTGGGAGTCTACTGCAGCTAGACGGTAATAAAAGAACAGATCTCATATCTAATACCTGGAATCTTCCGCACGTTGCTTCTATGATAACTTTTTATTTTAAACATACTGAAATATTAATTTTTTTTAAAAAGGATGTTTAAAGAAAAATAAATATAATTTAGATCCTTACACTGCGTAAATAAAAGTCAGCTGGAATAAGCTGCAGCTACAGAAGCTCTAATTGGATATCTGAAGTTTAGCAATTTTCAAAGAGGTGCCTCGGGCCTTCTTGAGGTCTGTAAGCTATTTGCATATGGGAATGGCACAAAATGGCATACCGGTTGTCAATGTTCCCTCTAATTTTCCACCGGGTGCATGAAACAGATGCAGCACTACACACCTGTACAGCTTAGAGGGAACATTGTCGGGCATCCTAGTGACACCATATGGTTCAATCTCAGCCCCCTTCAATTGCCAATTGTGTCTTCTTGATGGGACTAGCAATTGGTTTAGCTTCTTGCCCACGGAAAAACCTCCTCATCCATAAATGTCAGAAACATACCTTTCTGTAGTTGGGATCCAGGTAACAAAGAATCTGCAAAAGCAAAAAGATGGAAAGATTCAGCAGCATAGCCTCTTATACACAAGAATATTGCCCCACAAGCATATGTGGGTTCCACTGTTTCCAGTAATGTTCATAGCTTTTAATTGGGAGATCTGCTGTTATGAACAAAGCCAAAGGCTTCATGGCATCTGCAGATAAAGTTTAGGAAAGGGAAAATATTTGTTTCATCCCTTTGCTGATTAAAAGAGCAGCAGAGTTCATCTCATTAGTTTGAATGATGGTTTTTTGACCCATGCATAGCCATGCTAGTACTGTGAGAAAAGTGTGCCTTATCCCCATTGTTTCACATACATCCAAATTGGAAAGGTGTCATCCACATATCGGAACCAGACTGTGGGTGCAAAGGGTGCCGAAGCCAGGGCCTGTTTTTCGAAATGCTCCATGTAGACGTTTGCTAGAGCTGGGCTGAGGGGGTTCCCCATGGCCCCTCCATCTGTCTGTTCATAGAATTCATTGTCCCATTGGAAACAGCTGGTCGTTAGGCAGTGTTGGAAAAGGGCCTTGATGTCTTCTGGAAAGATTTGCTGGGTGAGTGTCAGGGTGTCCTTTATCAGTACCTTAGTGAACAGGGAGTTTTCCAACACTGCCTATGTGACAATGAACAACCATATTATAATTGTATTTATTGTATTGTAATTTTATCCTCATTGCACTTTATGATTTTTTTTTATTTTCGCCCCCATGTATTGATGTTATTTGCTGTTTTATTACTTTGTTGTTTTATGTTATTTGTTGTAAACCACCCAGAGTGGCCTTGGCTGCCAGATGCGCGGTAAATAAACAAACAAATAAATAAATACATAAACAAACAAACAAACAAACAAACTATTCAGTTTATCAAAAGCTCTAGTTGTGTCAAAGCATAACAGCACTGGACTTTATTCCCCCCCCCCCGCCTGTCTCCACTACCACAGGGTCTCAGATATCCTTTTCATGGAGATCCACCAACTCCTCTCACTCCACCTCACAATGTCTGAAAACAACCTCTATTCGGTCAATTCTGGAGAAAAGGAAACCGTGGCTGGGACATCAGGAAAGAAGCTTTGCTGTTTTGACTGCAATTTGTCATGCAACAAAATAAAAATAAAACCCTTCGTTTGGTTCCCTTCTGAACCAGGGCCAGTCTTGGCAGGCACTCTCTGTCTAACCTCCGAACTGCTTCATCTTCTTAGCTAGAAAGGGATTCCTATCACAGACGTCCCAGAACCTCCACTTCAGCTCAGGAGGGAAAGCCACAGGATTCTGAAAGGGCTCCTTCTTTTTACACCTGATGGGAGACAAAAACAAGGTGACATCCCAAGCCGGAATTAAGATTGCCGGAAGAAATATCAACAACCTCAGATATGCAGATGATGCCACTCTGATGGCAGAAAGTGAGGAGGAATTAAAGAACCTTGTAATGAGAGTGAAAGAGGAGAGTGCAAAAAACGGTCTTAAACTCAACATAAAAAAAACTAAGATCATGGCCACTGGTCCCATCACCTCCTGGGAAATAGAAGGGGAAGACATGGAGGCAGTGACAGATTTTATTTTCCTGGGCTCCATGATCACTGCAGATGGAGACAGCAGCCACGAAATTAAAAGACGCCTGCTTCTTGGGAGGAAAGCAATGACAAATCTTGACAGCATCTTAAAAAGCAGAGACATCACATTGCCAACAAAAGTCCAAATAGTCAAATCTATGGTTTTTCCTGTAGTGATGTATGGAAGTGAGAGCTGGACCATAAAGAAAGCAGACTGCCGAAGAATTGATGCCTTTGAACTGTGGTGCTGGAGGAGGCTCTTGAGAATCCCCTGGACTGCCAGGAGAACAAACCTATCAGTTCTAAAGGAAATCAACCCTGAGTGCTCACTGGAAGGACAGATCCTGAAGCTGAGGCTCCAGTACTTTGGCCATCTCATGAGAAGAAAAGACTCCTTGGAAAAGACCTTGATGTTGGGAAAGTGTGACGGCAAGAGGAGAAGGGAACGACCGAGGATGAGATGGCTGGACAGTGTCTGCGAAGCAACCAACATGAATTTGACACAACTCCGGGAGGCAGTGGAAGATAGGAGGGCCTGGTGTGCTCTGGTCCATGGGGTCACGAAGAGTCAGACACGACTAAACGACAACGATCATCACCCTCCCAATCCAAGCCAGAATTCCCTTATGAAGGAAAAGGAGTAGGTGAATATAGGCAGCCTGTAGTCCTCAGCCTGCATATGGATTCTAAAGGCATCTCAAGTTTAATAATAGGTAGGTAGGTAGGTAGGTAGGTAGGTAGGTAGGTAGGTAGGTAGGTAGGTAGGTAGGTAGGTAGGTAGGTAGGTAGGTAGGTAGGTAGGTAGGTAGGTAGGTAGGTAGGTAGGAAGGAAGGAAGGAAGGAAGGAAGGAAGGAAGGAAGGAAGGAAGGAAGGAATTTTTGGTTCCTCAGAAGTGGTCAATTTACCTTGGGGCATTTTCAAGGGACCTAACACCCTGTATCCTCTGTTCCCCCATCCTGAAATGAAGACACTTCAAACCAAAAGTTTTCATCTAGTCACTTTTTGGTTCCATTTTTTAAATGGGTGAAAATGGCTTTTGAAAACTCTGATACAGCCTCTGGTAGCAACGGGCAAGAATCTGGAAAAATCCTTAGAGAGAGATTTTTGCCTCACAATCAAAGGCAGGAATTATAAGAATCCCACGTTTAAGAGAAAGGCAGTAGATGCAGGAAAGGGAGTGCAGAAATGCAGTGAATAAATACATTTTGGTTGAAATCTTGTTCACACATCCTACACCTGTGGAATGCTGATGTACAGTGGGTGACCTTTGTCAATTAAACCTTCCTTCTTCTATCTCATGCCTTTTCCAACACCCTTTGGAGCTTCAGGACAGGAGGAAGATGTCTTTGATGACTGAAAAGAGCTGCTTCTGCTTCTGATGAATGGCGTTATCAGCAAGAAGACGCGTTTCTATAACTTTGATAGAGGACCGGAGGCTGTGGCACACCGACAACTCCTGCTCTCAAAGGTTTTCACATTGCACGGAAAAGTTCAGGTTCACGTAATCAGCATTATATTTTATCATGCATCCATCCTGCAGGCCACACGATGTCTGTGCCTACTCCAAGCTTTCTGTGTTTCCCTGAAGCTTTCCTTAGCAACCTTTTTGCTGTATGCTTACTTTATCTGTCCTGGACATTGCCTACAGGGCTCATGAAGGTTTTTACTCTTTATGTTCTATCAAGCTACTTTTAGTAGCCTTTGAAAATGCAAGCTCCTTTTAACTCTTGACAACCTTTAGAACTAGTGCCCTACATGGGATTCTACTAATAACAGTATAAACATGTACTGATATATGTACAACCACCTTCATTACTATTACAAATGGTTGTAGCAGAATGAATTAGAACAGGGGTGTCCAAACTTTTCACAGTGAGAGCCACATCATATATTTTCCGTGTTTTCAAGGGCCGAAGGAACATGCGCATATCCACGCATACACTCTCCCACTCGCATGCACGCACACCCACTCATCCACATGCATGCATGCACACACAGGCTGGATAAAAAGACCTGTGGGATGTACTTTGGAGACTCCTGCCTGAATCAGAAGAACAAAGAGGGCAGGAAGGAGCCATGGAGGGGAGGAATTGGTCATGCTCTCACCATGGTCCTGGTTGGAAGAAGGGGATGCTCATTATTTTACCCTTGTTTTGGCCTCTGGAAAACGAAATCTCTCCAGGAGAGTTCAAGACCTTTTCCCTGATGCAAAGCCCCCTGCCAGTATTATGAAGCACAAATGAAAATGAGCAGATACACTTACCTTTGCAAGAGGTTTCTGACATCCTAGAGGGGAATAAGAGAGAAAAAAGAGAGCGGTCAGTGCTTCTATCACCTCAGTCTGTGGGGAGGCACCCACAAGCCCCCCTTATGTTCCACTCTAAGCCCACCCCATTCACCAGGAGAGATCCATCATCTCCTACAAGAAGAGTTAAAAAAAAAACACCTGTGTGCCTCCAAACTGTTCCAAGGAAAAGGAGTTGAGGGAGGGGTATTTCAAGAATCAAGGTGAAGGTGGGAACTAGGTTTTTCTGTGCCTAGTCTCTTTTAGGGCAGAATATTCTCAGAAGGTAGCATCACCATTTAAAGTGCTGTGCGGGGAGGCGGATGGGTATCTTTCTGTGTGTTCCCTCTGTGAGAAGGGTTCCAGCTCTGAAGGAGTGGAATGGAAAAGGTCTGCTGGAGAAGACCAGCTATTCCAGTGCCTGTTTTCAAGAGGGGCCAACCAGCTCTTTCTGGAAGGCTTGAGGATGAGGAGGTAGGAATGTTGCCCGGCCAGGAATCAAAGCCTTGTCAAGGAAATGAAAATGGCAAGCGTGTCCATCAATATATAGTCTACACTAAGGTAAACACACTGTCCTTTTTGTTTCGATGCTCCTTCATGTACTAAAATTGGTTCTCTGTACATCAGACTGGATCCTTTATTCCTCTTGTCGGTGGGTCCACAAAAGAATTTCAGAGCCCACTTTCCCCTGCAGAGCAGCCTGGGCTCTTTCTGCTGTTTTTACCTGCAGCAGTTGATCAGGGGGTTGCTGACGCTTTTCCTCCATCTCCCGGATGAGACCTCCAAGACAGCAGAGCTCCCCTGAGAGCCTGGCCAGGTGGTCGTCCCTTTTCCTTGTAATCTCCTTCTCTACCTCTTCCAACTGAGCCAGCAGAAGCTTCTCTTTTTCATTCAGAAACCAGCGCAGTTCTCTGAAATGTTCCTTGGTCTTTTCCATCTCTGCTTTTGTTTGTTTCTGCAGGAGGGGATCAGAAAGGAGGGGGAGGGAATGAGGATCATGGTCTGTGAAGGTTGGATGCACAAGGTCAGACTCCAAAGGTGATAACAGGGTGGGTTCTCCAGATGTTCTGATGCTGATGCTGATGCTGCCCTCCTAATCCCTCAGTAGTGGCTACACTGACTATAGCAGGTGGGATTTGAAGGCCAATGTATATATTTTGGAGGCCTACATAGAGGGCTTTCAGGAGGACATTAAAAACTGGCTTGTTTGAAGAAGCCTTTAGGGGCATCCTTCATTAACAGTTTAGATTCTCACCATCACCTTGCCACTGTTTTTGTCTACTTCATTTTCACATAGTCATGTTGTTACTTCTTGTTTTTGTTATTTTGTTTTTTTTTTTTAGATTTGTCATATTTGTCTGTTATATTATATCAACCAATCAATCTTTATTTGTGGTCCCTGACCCATTAAAGCTATATTATATGAACATTGAACAAGCTTTATTGTTCAAAGCCATAAGTCACCACAATATCAAGAGCAACATAAAACTGCATATTGATTTTTTTCCATAATGCAAATTGCCTGGAGTAGTGCCTAGCACTGACTGAGTAGCATATAAATTTATCAAGATAAATACAGTATATAAATTATGGTTATCAACTATAGATGCTTTAGCTGTGGATATCTTCCTTTTTTGTGGGTTGTTTTTTCTGTGTGTGTGCATTTGTGACTCTTCTGGTCCCTTCTAACTCTGTAACTTCATGATCTACGATAATGTGGGCAAAGGACACGTGGTCTCAGGGATTCAACATGACCCTAGGAGTTCCTGGATCCCAAGCCCCTCTCACTTACCAACCGACAAAATGTAATTTTTCATTTCAAAGCTCCCTTGTTTTGTCTCTTATTTGTGACTATTGAGGGGCGGCTCACCTAGAAACATGTATTCCCATCTTGAATTATATTACTATATATATACTCTGTGTGTGTGTGTGTGTGTGTGTGTGTGTGTACATATATATACATACACACACACATACACACACACACACATATATACAGTGGTGCCTCGCACAGCGAGGTTAATCCGTTCCGGATTAACCCTCGCTGTGTGAAAGCATCGTTGAATGGAATGTAAAAGTCCATTTTACGTTTAATGCGTTCCAATTGGGCCGAATATTCACCGTTCAGTGATCCTTCAGGATGGCCGGCAGCCATTTTTGCGCCCTCCCCTCGCTTTACGAAGGCGCAAAAAAGCTGCGCGTGGCCATTTTGGGGCTTCCAGCGGCCATTTTGTAGCCACCGAACAGCTGATTGGCGGGTCGCAAAGCAAAGGTTGATAAGCGAACTGCTTACCGACCTTCGCTCTGCGATTTTCGCTCTACGAGGCGCCCGTTGTGCGAGGCACTACTTTATATATAAATAATATATATAAAAAACATCTTCACATCCCGCTGTCTTAGGAAATCACATAGCATCCTGATAGACTCTTCCCATCCTGCTTATAACTTTTTTGAACTGTTACCATCTGGCAGAAGATATAGAACAATTAAGACTCGGACCACACATTTTCTCAATAGTTTTTATCCCAGAGCTATAATTGCAATTAATAATGAGCTTAAAGACCACCAGTAGTGAATAATTAGTTGGACTGTTTTACTTGGCCTGCGGTGTAGATGCTTGTATTTTTAGTGGGGGACTTTTAGTGGTTGGGGAGTGTTTGGGGAATTTTATGTGTGTGCATGTGTCTGGTCTCTGGGTGTCTGTGAATTTCGTTGTATGTGTATATACTTACAATGACAATAAATTATTATTATTATTATTATTATTATTATTATTATTATTATTATTATTATTATTATTTACACACACATACATATACATATGCAGTATATGTATATGTGTATATACACAGACACACACAAACACATACATACATACACACACACACATATATATATTCCCATCTTGACTATATTATTATTGTTTTTTCTTTTATTATATTATTTTTATTCAATTTTTTGCTGTTAGCCACCCAGAGTAGACTTCGGTCTAGATGGGCAGGGTATAAATGTAATAAATAAATAAATAATTTTAAAGTGCTTTGCTATTCCTTTCTTTTATATATATATATATATTCAAGTGATGACAGGAGGGAAAGCCTGCCTAAAGAGCCAGGTCTTAAATTTGCTCTTAAAAACACCCAGCGAGTGAGCCACACAGATCTAGAGTGGTTGAAATGACTAGATAGGCGGGGTATAAATACAATAAATAAATAAATAAATCTCTGAAGGGAGACTGTTCCACAGTCGAGGGGCCACTGCCGAGAAGGCCCGGTTTCTTGTTCTTTCTCTCCAGGCCTCCCTTGGCATTAGAACGAGATAAATATAAGAACAGTTAGAAATATAGGAACAGCAGAGCTGGAAGGGACCCCGTGGACCCTCATGAAGTCCAGCCCCTGTCAAAGAGCCACCAGAGAATTTAAATCCCAACATCTGGCTCAGCAGCCAGATCCCTAAACCTCTGAACTATCCAGCAGTGTATTCTCTACCTAGAAAACCCTGGAAAGAATGGACTTGGCCGCATACAATCCTTATTATTGATCTTTGTTATTTTCCCAATGTTGGTTTAAGAACTGCTTCCCTATTGGCACTTACAAGTAACTCTCGACTTTCTTCTTCTGTTTCTGCTTTGCATGCTAGAACGTTTGCTCTCTCCTTCTCCAGAACCTCCAGGCGACTACAGATCAGGTCCTAAAAGGAAAAAAAAGTCCATATTTTAATTCAGAAGCAAAGGAAAATCGAAGAATATGCTTGCTCCCTATTAAAGAAAGGGAAAGCTCACTGAACCCTTCAGATTGGTTCTTTTGTCCCCTTGGCTTAATCATATCTCTTTGAAATTTTGGGGGTGAGTTTCTCCCCACCCTGATGAATGGATCTTTCCTGTATCCTTTTTTTAAAAAGGATGCCTGAAACATTGCTTGGTACCTTGTAGTCCTGGGCAGCCTCCTCCAGAGGAACCACATGATGATACCTGTGCTCTTTAGATCTGTCACACACCACACAGATGGGGGCTTCATCATCCTTGCAGAAGAGCTTCAGGGGCTCCCGGTGCTTCCCACAGGTTTTCCCCTTTCCCTCGGTGGGGCTCGTTTCCCCTTGGAGACGGAGCTTCTTGGTTAATTCTACAAAGTTTCCCAGCAGCCGATTAGGGATGAGGTTCCTTCGGACTTTTTCTCTGCATTGAGGGCAGGAAACCTTCTCCACCCCTGACCCTTCCCAGCTCTGGGTCAGGCAGGCTCGGCAGAAGTTGTGCCCACATTCAATGGTGACGGGATCCTTGAAATACTCCAGGCAGATGGAGCAAGTGGCTTCCTCACAGAGACCCTGGAGGGAAGCAGCAGCAGCCGCCATATCTCGTCCCACAGATGGTTTTCCCGCTTTCAGAGAGTGGGTGTTAGTCTTCTTGTAAATCCATCAGCAGAAGATCCTCAACATGTGGAAAAAATGCAAGGAGGAGGAGAAAACAAGGGCCAGTGAAGAAGGCTTTTTCAAGAGATGGACTGGACCGAGAAAAAAGGGAATGGATTAAGGGAAATATTTGCAAGCTATAAACTGGTCTGAAGATAACTGTGGTTTAGATCTATGGTTGTGGAGGCAGAGGCTGGAAGTTTGATTCCACATGTCTGGCCAAGTGGATTTCACATGCCACATGTGTTTTTGTTTTGCCTTGTTTCTTTGGATTTTGCCTGATATGCTTGCACAGATTAACACAGCTGCCTGTTCTAAAACTACAACTGATTCCCCCCCCCCATAGCCCCTGCAAATAGAGCCTGCTTGTGTGGCCTTAGGTAATCTGCACAGTCCCAGGGTCCCCCCCCCCCCCACGTCATGAAGACGGGAAGGACAAGCCATTTCTGACCCTTCTCTGCCTGGAAACTCCTGCAAAGTGTTGCCATAAGTGAACCTCTTATGTTTCTCAAGCTCCGATTTCAGAATCATAGACTGAACGAACATTTTTTTTGTGGAAACGAAGGAAGCATTTCATGTCCAAATCCTTTTTTTCCCCCCATGGAGGTGAAAGCTCCCAGCCTTCTCTCACCTCCTTTTGGGAAGGAGCAGTTGGGTCGCTCGCTTCCCAGGCCTTGCCTCACAACCCCTGCTGCTTGCCTGCCCTCACAACATCAGAGTGTTCCCTTGCGAGTGGCTTTTTCCTCCCATGAGCTCAAATGCAGTATTTCTGGGATTCTGAGAAAGTGGGGGTGGGAAGTGCCCTCCTCCATTTTATCTTCTGAGGCAGCCTCCTGAAGGGGAACCATGTTGGGAGCCCAGCATGCAGAAGGGGTGCATCGTTGTCCATGTCAGAAGATTTTGGGGCTCCCTCTGAAACGACCGGCCTTCCTTCCCCTCCATCTCCTCCCTCCAACAGCTTGGCCTTTCTGCTCCTCTCTTTGGCCGTCTCCACAGAACTGCCACCTTGAGCCAACTGGCGGTTTGGTTTCAGCCTCCTTGGCCTCCTCCTTGCTCAGGGCTCAGGGCGTGCGGTGGCCCCAGGTGCCCATCCCCAGGACCTGGCGGAGGCACCTCTTGTGGTTGTGGGTCAGAGTGGCCTCCGCTGTGTTTTGGGAGTCTTCCCCCATCTGACAGAAGAAGCAGGATCATCTTTGGGAAACCATACCTCATAGGACCACAAGAAAGGGAAGAAAAGAGTGATGAGTGTAAGTACTAAATTATTACACATTAATGTAATTTTAATAAAATTTCAAGCCTTGGAGGTAAGGACCTCTGGGCATGTGCAGACTGCATATTTGTTAGTGAGTGCCAACTGCTGAAATCAAGGGATTGGTACTTGCTTCCCCCCCACCCCCCCCGTGATCGAATATCCAAGAGTCTCCCCCCCCCCCCCATTCACCCAAAATTTCCTTTCCTCCTGAGCCTGTTTTTTCTCCAGCTTGGACCCACGTCCCACCCCCAGCGTTTTCACTCTTTGGTAGCTGACGACCTTTTGAAGAGAGGCCTGAAGTTGGACTTACTTCCAGCTAATTCCAAGTGGGCGCCTGAAACCAAGACATGGGTTTTATGAATGTGTCATTCCACACAGGCTTTGATCAGAGATACCTTATGATCTGCCATTAAGTTTCCTTATGCTGCCAATATAGAATCTATGCTATAGACAACATTGGAGGTTGTCCAACCTGAGGCAGCCATTTTAGGCCCTCATAAAAGGGCAGGAAATGGGGGATGAAATCTAGCCTCTGCCCCAGTCAAAGCTGCCCAACAGGGCTATCACGAGGGAAAGGGGGCCAGTGGGCTCCTCCCCACTTTTCCAGGTTTCTCTTCCATGTATGAATATTTGATTGAACATGCCACAATATTTTTGTCTGGCCTTGAATATTTCCTTTTCCATGGCATCTGCCTGCCTCCCCAACTGGACTCAGGCAGTTCACTTCCCTGACTCCCTGAATGCCCGTCCATAGCCACAACCAGACCCACTGGCATCCGGGGTGAGTGCACACTGGCATCCAGAGCGCCAGGTCCTTTGGAGCATCTCACAAGGGCACTGGCTCTGCATCCCCTCTGGCCCGACGATGTGCCTGGCCTCTGGTCCTCCTCCTGCCAAGACTCACCTGGTCCTGGTTCTTAGCAGAATTAACCACCCCTCAACCCCCACCCTTGAAACGGATGGGGCTGCAACCCCTCTGCATCCTGTTTTCTTTTTCTTGATGTGACCAGAGATGTGTGGAGGAGAGAAGGAGGGTTCAAGAGGCTGGCAAAAGCATTTTCCCTCTTCACAACTTATGTTGGAATCCTAAGGAGGAGTTCATACTTACAGAGGAAAGGAAACATGGCCATGAATGTGGCACTCCTGCCACTCCTGATTTTTTCAATATCATGGTCTTTCAATAGTGCTTGTTACATCCCCTGTAACCTCAGTGAAAGCCAATGAGAAGGTCCATTTCTGCTGTTTTTCCTTCTCCTCCTTCAGAATTCATTCAATTACATTAAGCAGTTAGCTAGTTTTTGGTGGTAAAATTGTCTCAAATGTTGCCTGGCATTAGCAGCAACTATGCCATGCAACTTTGAGACAGAGCCTGAGGAAGATGGATTAATATCGAAAGCTAGCCAACAACTTAAGTTTTCCAGTGATGCAACGACAGTATTGAATGCTTATGACAGAATCACTTCTCCCGAAAGAGAAAATGATCTTGGGCACGGAGCCACTGAAGGCAGAAGCAACCACCACTTTTATGTGCCCGAGGCAGGTCCCTTAAGCACAGAAGTGTGTCGTCCTTGCTCTGTGGACAAACTCGACCTGAGATAGAACCTCTGGCCTGCTTACAAGACAATCAACCACAGACTGTGCGCTTCCTTAGACAGCACAACAGACTGGCTAGGTAGGCCGTCTCTATGTAGTAGCAATTAGTGACCTTTCCAGTCGCCACTGGAATTAGGCGCAATCCTGCTGTTCAAGAGATAAGCCCTTTGTTGAATAATTGTTTTATTAGAAAAATTAAGTTGTTCCATTAAAATACAGTTGCAGCCTTAAAAACATAACGCATAATCATATCCAAGCAATGACCATGATTCAAATCAAGAGACTATTCTTAGGTTAAAATAATAAGAACTAAACTAACCTAAGTAATCATCTTGACAAACATGCTACATCTTAGCATTCCTAGAGAAGCTGGGCTAATCCTCCCTCCGCTTCTCTTTCAAAAAGACAAAATTATTTGTCCTCCAATCCCATCCCATCCTGTCCCATCACACACACAAAACAACCATTTTTTCAACATGTCTCTGGACCACCTCCTTTCTGACACTTCCAAGCTGTCAACCAATTAGGATTGTGAGGACATAACACAGTTCTCCTCCCCTATCTCACATGAGAACTGCAGGTGTCTTATCTCATTCCCAATTAAGAGGAATGTGGTGTTTGGTCTTCTCCTTGATCTTCTCCAATCTTGCTTCTTATCTTGGGGCCAGGCAGAGCAAATTTGTAACAAGAATCCCATTAAACTTTCAGTGGCTTATATCCAAACTATACAGTAAACCTAACAGACTCCATCTTTGTATGACTACAAGTCCCAGTTGTCTTCTAATTCCTTACAGCTTCTGCATTTGTATTGGTTTTGTTTGTTTTTTGAGGGTCCACACAGCCTTTTACTGATTCCCCCCCCCCCCCCAATTTTATTGTCATTGAATGGTACAATTGCCTTTTCGGCCTGGTTTCCTGATGCATTTGAAGCATTCTTTATTATTATACTCGTCAAAGATGGCTGTCACATGTTTAAGATGTAAAAGTGTTTAAATGTTAGAGAAAGATAAATAACAGGAAAGTTGCCAACCGCATGATTCACGATGTGAAAACCTGAAAACAATGTACCACTAGATGGAACTATAGGACAATAACTGTTGAAGACATGCGCTTGGCTATCTAGCTAGCCACTGAAACACTCCGTTGACAGGATGCTGTTACATGTCATCAAGTTGCCTTTGACTAGATGGTGACCCTATGAATGAATGATATGCAGAATGTCTTGTCCTCCTTGAATTTGCAAGACCTGACGGAGGGAGAAAATGACAGGGCCTGTTGGAGGTCAGTGATCAATAGAGTTGGAATAAGTTGGAAACAGCTTGATGGTTTCTAACAACTAACCTCTCCTCAGATCCAAAGCCACATTCAAAATAATAGTTGTAATCATGCCTGTAGTAACATTTGAGCTTGCTGTTTTGAAGTGCATGCCTACATTGCTTTTGCAATTACTTTTATTATTTAGAAAATAAGAGGAAAAACATCCAACCAAGCCATCTAATAATGAGGAACACACACACTGAAAGTTCACCAGAAAAAAACCCTATCCCCACTTGCATTTGTTGATTAGGTCATATATGTTCCATTCTGTTCCAGGAAGAATATGTACAGTACTGTATATGGAAGTCTATAAGAATCAGGACTTGTGTATGCATAAATCCTATTTACATACAACTTGAGATATTTAAGAGGAAGTTTCTCCATCCATCAGAATACCATTCTATTGTTCTTGGTCACACTCGTGTCATGAGAAAGCATACAGCATATTTATTAGTATGAGGAAAATATATGAATTACCTTTCCTGAACTCAGATATTCAGCCTAGAATGAGACAAGAAGTCACAATAATTTCCTCGTGCTTAGGGCTCTTGCATTTATTTTTCTCAGGGTTAGGGGAGACTGTCTTAACAAGACTGGGGATGTTGTGGCAAAGGATAAGAGAAACCTGAAAGGGGAAAAAAAGAGAAAGCCATGGATACTACTATACATCTTTTTCTGAGAATACAGATAGATGATTTCTGACAAGCAGGAAAAGGGCTGCTGTCTCTTAAAGAAGGAAAGGACTTTGGGAAAGGGAGGGAGAAAAGCAGATCCCCTCCCATTTTGTTTTTGTGAAGCTCGGAGTACCACAAGGGACACTCCACATAGGGGACCGTCCACCTCTTCGGCTGAGGACTTTGAGAGACAACTGCCCACCCTAGAGAAAAACCTGAAAGGACTGGGCCTGGATGAAGAGGAAGAGCAAAGGAAGAAGGAGCCACCACTACAGGGCCCTGTTTTGGTGGGAAAGGAAAGGGGGTTCAAAGGAGAGGAGGAGGCGGGAAGGGTTGGCAGTTGGAGATAGAAGAAGGAAAGGGTTGTTGGGTAGAGGAAGAGGAAGACGAAAGGAAAAAGGACTGGGAGGAAATAGTACTGGGAGACCCCTGGACAGGGGAGGTGATGGAGTTTCAGCTCCCTTG
This sequence comes from Pogona vitticeps, assembly GCF_051106095.1. NCBI lineage: Eukaryota > Metazoa > Chordata > Lepidosauria > Squamata > Agamidae > Pogona > Pogona vitticeps. Next base: position 24,569,437 of record NC_135784.1, read on the forward strand.
GGAGTATGCTGAGAAGGGAGGAGAAAGACCTAGAAGAAGCCAAATTTTTATGTTCGATCTTGGACGTGACAAGAACCTCTCCAGCCCAAGCAGTTACAGCTGAACTTGGAATTTCATCAGTAATAGATATATGCCACTTTAGGATACTTAATGGTTGGATTAATTTAGCTCAAATGCATGACTCTAGGCTCCCTCAATGAGCAAATGATTATGCCCTCTTAAACATTTTGGTTCTCAAATTTTTCGAAATGACTCACAAACTATGGTTATAGGATTGAAGCTGTCAGTGCTCTTGACTGCAATATGAAAAACGTTTTTAAACAAAGGGTTTTAGATATTAGAGCTCAGGTGGACCTGAGCCTCTGTAAATTCTATGAAATGTCTGGCTGGAGTTAAAGCTCAGTTTCAGAAAGAAAAATATTTGTGCTTTAGGATGAAAAGAGACTTGCGTGTGGCCTTTACACAACTCCGTTTTGAACCAATGGATACCATGATGCAAAGGGATCGTTTTTTGGGGGCATACCACTGTGGGGATGATAAAGTAAAAGATCTTGCCCATTATTTGCTGCCCTGTCCGTTATATGCTAATATTAGGAAACATTACAGTGGTGCCTCGCTTAATGAGCGCACCGTTTAATGACAAATCCGCACAGCGATTCATTTTTTGTGATTGTTTTTACGATCACATTGCGATGTTTTATATGGCAAAACATCGCGTTGCGATGATCGGTAAGCATTTCGCTTACCAATTATCGCATTGCGATGTTTTTAGAACAGCTGATCGGCGGTTCCAAAATGGCCGCCGCATCAACAAAATGGCCACCCGCAGCGTTTTCGTGCCCTGCCCTCGCATATCGAGGCGGCGAAAATGGCGGCCGGATGGGAAATCTTCGCTTACTAGTGAGTTTTCCCCACAGTTTAATGAGTTCCTGTGGGGTTTTTCGTTTCAGATAGCGATGTTTCCGGATAGCAACGTTAATCCTGGAACGGATTAACGTCGCTATGCGGGGCACCACTGTACTTTGCTCTGCTCTTTAATAGGACGAGGACATGATAGGATGAGAGAAAAACAGACTCCTTCTTCTGCGGATCCAGCACATTCCTAACACAAGAGGGTTGCTCTCTTTGTGATCAAGACTGCCTCCCTTCGAGGGGAAGAGGATAAAAAGAAATGTGTTGTGTTTTTTAATTGTACAGCAGAGTTATACAAAGATATTAAACTGAGGCCTTGCGGGATTAACAGCAATCTCGAACCTTGCCAGGGTCTCAATCCATCACATTTTTATGGAAGAATTCTACGGACCCTTTCATCCATCATTCATCCTGTAAAATAACAACATTGTCGAATTCTATAAACTGTCAGAAAACTGGCTGTTACATGAAAAAAGTAAATTGGATCACATGAATCTCCTATATATCCACCAGTTACTCAGCATATCAATCAGGTTCTCCATCAAAGATAAAACAGAGCTCCCAGCCTGGGGGGGCGGGGTGGGGAAGCTGTTGGGCCTCCAGATGTTCTTAGACTACAATTCCCAGAAGCCTTCACTACCACCTCTGCTGGTCAGGATTTCTGGGAGTTGAAGTCCAACAACATCTGGAGCCCCAAGGTTGGAGACCTCTGCTCTAATCTACACAACTCGAAGGAGAGAAGAGGGGAAACCTAGAACTAGGAAGGGAAAGAGAGATGCTCCACTCCTCGGAGCTACTCCAAGAGAGTCAATCTTTCCCTGACAAGAAGATGGGGGGGGGCTGTTCCTATAATCCACCCACCCATCCCCACCTCCTTTCTTTTCTGCAGGTTCCTCCCCTCTCCTCTCCCCTTCCCTTCCTTCACGATAAACCTTTGGGTTGGAGGGGGGAACCTAGAGCTACGAAGGAGGAGAGAGGAGCGCCTCCCTTTTTATGGCTTTTCTCTAAACAAGAACCGGAAGTGGTGAGAGGGCGCTTCTGTCTCTTGCCGTCTCTATGGTCTCCAGGGAGGGCGCGTCCCGAGGAGCCTCCTTGGGAGTTTCCCGCTTCAGGACCTGCAAGAAAGTGAGCCATGGGCGGGTTTGCAAAATATTGCGGGGGGGGGGGGGGGAGATAAAAAAAGGAAGGCAAAATCACGCTTCCCTCCCCCCGAGTTGAGAGGGGGGGTCTTCTCCCTGCCTTCCGGATTGCAAATCGACCCTCTCTCCCCTTTGTGGTCTCCATGGCACATGGTCTCCGGAATTGCACAGTGTGACCAAAGGCCATGTCACTCATGTAATTCATATTCATGAGCTGATCTGCATGAACCTATGAGAGGACTGGGAAGATATGGATGCAGTGACAGTTTTTACTTCCTTGGGATCCATGATCACTGCAGATGGAGACAGCAGCCCCGAAATTAAAAGACGCTTGCTTCTTGGGAGGAAAGCGATGACAAACTTTAACAGCATCTTAAAAAGCAGAGACATCACCTTGCCAACAAAGGTCCGAATAGTCAAAGCTATGGTTTTTCCTGTCATATGGAAGTGAGAGCTGGACGATAAAGAAAGCATTGTTGTTGTTGTCCGACTTTTCATGACCCCATGGACCAGAGCACGCCAGGCCCTCCTGTCTTCCGCTGCCTCCCGGAGCTGAGCCAAATTCATGTTGGTCGCTTCGATGGTACATCCAACCATCTCATCCTCTGTCGTCCCCTTCTCCTCTTGCCTTCACACTTTCCCAACATCAGGATCTTTTCCAGGGAATCTTCTCATGAGATGGCCAAAGTATTGGAGCCTCAGCTTCAGGATCTGTCCTTCCAGTGAACACTCAGGCTTGGTTTCCTTCAGAATGGATAGGTTTGTTCTCCTTGCAGTCCAGGGGACTCTCAAGAGCCTCCTCCAGCACCACAATTCAAAAGCATCAATTCTTCGGCGGTCAGCTTTCTTTATGGTCCAGCTCTCACTTCTGTACATCACTACAGGAAAAACCATAGCTTTGACTATGTGGACTTTTGTTGGCAATGTGATGTCTCTGCTTTTTAAGATGCTGTCAAGATTTGTCATCGCTTTCCTCCCAAGAAGCAGGCGTCTTTTAATTTCGTGGCTGCTTTCTCCATCTGCAGTGATCATGGAGCCCAGGAAAATAAAATCTGTCACTGCCTCCATGTCTTCCCCTTCTACGTATTTCCCAGGAGGTGATGGGACCAGTGACCATGATCTTAGTTTTTTTGATGTTGAGTTTAAGACCGTTTTTTGCACTCTCCTCTTTCACCCTCATTACAAGGTTCCTTAATTCCTCCTCACTTTCTGCTATCAAAGTGGTATCATCTGCATATCTGAGGTTGTTGATATTTCTTCAGGCAATCTTAATTCCAGTTTGGGATTCCTCCAGTCCGGCCTTTCGCATGATGTATTCTGCATATGTTAAATAAGCATGGAGACAATATACAGCCGTGTCGTACTCCTTTCCCAATTTTGAACCAATCAGTGTTTCCGTATCCAGTTCTAACTGTTGCTTCCTGTCCCATGTATAGATTTCTCAGGAGATAGATAAGGTGGTCAGGCACTCCCATTTCTTTAAGGACTTTCCATAGTTTGCTGTGGTCCACACAGTCAAAGGCTTTTGCATAGTCAATGAAGCAGAAGTAGATGTTTTTCTGGAACTCTCTGGCTTTCTCCATAATCCAGCGCATGTTAGCAATTTGGTCTCTAGTTCCTCTGCCCCTTCGAAACCCAGCTTGTACTTCTGGGAGTTCTCGGTCCACATACTGTTGAAGCCTACCTTGTAGGATTTTGAGCATAACCTTACTAGCGTGGGAGATGAGTGCAATTGTATGGTAGTTGGAGCATTCTTTGGCACTGCCCTTCTTTGGGATTGGGATGTAGACTGATCCTTTCCAGTCTTCTGGCCACTGCTGAGTTTTCCAAACTTGCTGGCATATTGAATGTAGCACCTTAACAGCATCATCTTTCAAGATTTTAAATAGTTCCACTGGAATGCCGTCACCTCCACTGGCCTTGTTGTTAGCCAGGCTTTCTAAGGCCCACTTGACTTCGCTCTCCAGGATGTCTGGCTCAAGATCAGCAACCACACTATCTGGGTTGTCCGGGATATCCAAATCTTTCTGGTATAGTTCCTCTGTGTATTCTTGCCACCTCTTCTAGATGTCTTCTGCTTCTGTGAGGTCTCTCCCATTTTTCTCCTTTATCATGTTCATCTTTGCACAAAATGTTCCTTTAATATCTCCAATTTTCTTGAACAGATCTCTGGTTTTTCCTTTTCTATTCTTTTCCTCTATTTCTTTGCATTGTTTGTTTAAGAAGGCCCTCTTGTCTCTCTTTGCTATTATTTGGAAGTCTGCATTCAATTTTCTGTAACTTTCCCTGTCTCCCTTGCATTTTGTTTCCCTTCTCTGCTATTTGTAAGGCCTCGTTGGATAGCCACTTTGCTTTCTTGCATTTCCTTTTCTTTGGAATGGTTTTTGTTGCTGCCTCCTGTACAATGTTACGAGCCTCTATCCAAAGTTCTTAAGGCAGTCTGTCCACCAAATCCAGTTCCTTAAATCTGTTCTTCACTTCCACTGTGTATTCATAAGGGATTTGGTTTAGATTATACCTGACTAGCCCAGTGTTTTTTCCTACTCACTTCAGTTTAAACTTACATTTTGCTATGAGCAGCTGATGATCAGAGCCACAATCAGCTCTAAGTCTTGTTTTTGCTGACTGTATTGAGCTTCTCCATCTTTGGCTGCAGAGAATATAATCAATCTGATTACGATATTGCCCATCTGGTGATTTCCATGCGTAGAGTCGCCTCTTGTGTTGTTGGAAAAGGGTGTTTGTGATGACCAGCTTGTTCTCTTGACAAAACTCTATTAGCCTTTGCCCTGCTTCGTTTTGAACTCCGAGGCCAAACTTCCCTGTTGTTCCTTTTATCTCTCAACTCCCTACTTTAGCATTCCAATCCCCTAGAATGATAAGAACATCTTTCTTTGGTGTCAGTTCTAAAAGGTGTTGTAAGTCTTCATAGAATTGTTCGATTTCAGTCTCCTCAGCATTGGTGGTTGGTGCATAAACTTGGATTATTGTGATGTTGAAAGGTCTGCCTTGGATTCGTATTGACATCATTCTATCATTTTTGAGATTATATCCCATTACAGCTTTTCCCACTCTTTTGTTGACTATGAGGGCTACTCCATTCCTTCTACGGGATTCTTGCCCGCAATAGTAGGTATGATAATCATCTGAACTGAATTCACCCATACCTGTCCATTTTAGTTCACTGACACTCAGGATGTCAATGTTTATTCTTGCCATCTCCTGTTTGATCACATCCAGCTTTCCAAGGTTAATAGATCTTACATTTCAGGTTCCTATGCAGTATTCTTCTTTGCAGCATTGGACTTTCCTTTCACTTCCAGGCACATCCACAGCTGAGCGTCCTTTAGGCTTTGGGCCAACCACTTCATTAGCTCTGGAGCTACTTGTACTTGTTCTCCACTCTTCCTCAGTAGCATGTTGGACGCCTTCCGACCTGAGGGGCCCATCTTCCAGTGTCATATCTTTTAGCCTTTTGTTTCTGATCATGGGGTTTTCTTCATGGATTGCTGCCTTGTCATGGCAAAGGGGCTTGAGTAATTCAGAGAAATTATGGGCTATGCCGTGCAGGGACATCCAGGATGGACAGGTCATAGTGGAGAGTTCCGACTAAACACAATCCACCTGGAGCAGGAACTGGCAAGCCACTCCAGTATCTTTGCCAAGAAAACCCCATGATCAGAAAGAAAGCATACCGCCGAAGAATTGATGCTTTTGAATTGTGGTGCTGGAGGAGTCTCTTGAGAGTCCCCTGGACTGCAAGGAGAACAAACCTATCAATTTTGAAGGAAATCAACCCTGAGTGCTGTCTGGAAGGACAGATCCTGAAGCTGAGGCTCCAGTACTTTGGCCATCTCATAAGAGAAGAATACTTGGAAAAGACCTTGATGTTAGGAAAGTATGACGGCAAGAGGAGAAGGGCACGACAGAGGATGAGATGGCTGGACAGTGTCTGTGATGCAACCAACATGAATTTGACACAACTACGGGAGGCAGTGGAAGATAGGAGGGCCTGGCGTGCTCTGGTCCATGGGGTCACAAAGAGTCGGACACGACTAAATGGCTAAATGACGATGATGAGAGGACTGGAGAGGCAGAGTCAGCAGCTACATGTGGTTTGGCGGGAGAAGAAGGAGTCAGAGAGAGAGATGGTTAGGAAAATAGGTAGAGAAGATGGTAATGATATAGCAAGAGAAAAGAAGAATGTACTGAGAGGACTGTTGATTTGCTTATATATGTGTATCTGAGAAACTTCTGTGATAATTCAATCTGCTTCACTTCAATAAATAAGTTATGTTTCTGTTTACAAGACAAGTGTTCACACAAACGTCATTTATATTGTGGATTGAAGTAATCCACTGGTGGTAGCGAGAAGAGAAAGTGATGTGAGCCTTTGTGAGGGGAAAAAACAAATAGGGGCTACAAGGGTGGATGCCACACACATCTTTCCTTCCGAGTCTCCTAGTTGGGGATGCTGGGGGTGGCGAAGGGGGTAGGTCAGAGATTCCCTCCAAAAAGCAGGGAGACCCCCCCGATGTCCCCTACCAGCAAGGCACTCTGTGTGTGTGTGTGTGTGTGTGTGTGTGTGTGTGTGTGTGTGTGTGTGTGTGTGTGTATGTGTATGTGTGTGTGTGTTTGGTGCATGCATGGGGGGGCTCAACCGGGTTTTCCTCTGAGGAAACCCCCCCAACTTTCTCCTGAATCCTGCAGGCATCGGTGGCTGTCAAGAAAAGGAATGAGAGGAAGGAACTTGGCTCTCCCCCTCCCTCTTCCCCCCACCCGGGGTTCCCCCAAAGTCCAGGCCCCCATTTCTGAAAAAGTGGGAAAAGGGGTTTTTAAGGCTCCAATGCCCTGGGGTGGAAGAGGAGGAGCTTGGCAGAAGGAAGAGGAGGAAGAGGAAGGTGTGTGTGTGGGGGGGGAACCGAGAGAGAGAGAGATTGGCAGGAGGGTTGCCAGAAAGGGGGCTCAGCAGAGAAAGTGGAAATTCCAGCTTGTGAGGCAGGAGATACGAAACATTGGGGGGGGGGTGAGGGAAGGACTTGGCTGGAAGAGAAGGACCTTGTTGGTCATGGAGGCTGATAGAAGAAGAAGAAGAAGAAGAAGAAGAAGAAGAAGAAGAAGAAGAAGAAGAAGAAGAAGAAGAAGAAGAAGAAGAAGAAGAAGAAGAAGAAGAAGAAGAAGAAGACAACGACAACGACAACGACAACGACAACAACGACCAGGAGGGAGAATCTGGCAGAGTTTGGATAAATTGTTCTTTTCTTTTAATACACTGCTGCCCATCTAGCCAAAGGCCACTCTGGATGTCTTAAAACATGTGGTGGTGGTGGGAGGGACAGGAGAAGGAAGGAAATCTTCAAAGCTAGAAAGATCTGAAGAAGGAAGGAGTGGGGGGTTTAGCTGGGAGGGAGGGGGCCAAGGCAGGCAACTTTCCAGAGAGAGAGAGAGAGACTGACCTTTTCGGATTGTTCAGGAGGTTTTCCTTCCGTGGCTCTTTTAAGGGGGGGGGTCCAGGAGAGAGGAGGACAAAAAAATTAAAAATGCAAAGGGGAACGGAAATCCACTTAATGGAGGCTGCCCCCTTTATCACTTCCTAACAACTGGTGGCAGCCTCTGTGAAGCAACACCAGGAAATCCAAATGGAGCATCTCTTCCCGAATTTCTCCTCAAGAGGCAGAACAAAAACAGATTCTTTTTTGTGAAACCGTAGATTTCAACTGCAATGGGATGCAAATTAAAGAAGTGCCGTCTGAGCTTGTCAATTCCCCTTTCTGAATTGGGAGTGTGGACCCTGCCTCTTCTGTCCCAGCCTGTAGGCGAGAATATTTTGACCCTTTTTCTCGTGGTTTCCTCTTTCAGCTGCTGGTGTTCTTTCAGGAGCTGACTTCGTATTTCCTCAGAGGAAAATGGGATCTTCTGCATCAAGGCTAGAGAGCTCCGCACACAGATGTCCTCCTTGAGATTTCTGGGAGTAAGAAGGTCTCTCCAGGTAAGGGATTATGGCCTCCTGGGGATGGAGAGTGTGAAGGAGGTTTCTTGTTGCTTCCTGCTAGGGCGCAGCTATTTAGCAGAATAACAAACTTAGAAGTAGCCTAGATCGACTTGATGTTGAATCCCAATTTGTCACTATCCTTCTTGAAGTACGGTGTCCAGAACTGGACACAGTACTCAAGGTGAGGCCTCACCCGTGCCAAATAGAGGGATTTGGAGATGGATTGCTTCCTAAATTCATCTCTTGTAAGGGACGTGGTGATTGTGGTTCTTCCCCAAGCCCCAGAAGCTCAAGAAGGGATGAAAAGCAGAGAAGAAAATGAAAGCTACAAACTTTTTGGGGTGTGGGTCATTTTGTTTTTAATTGTCCTCCTCTGTTGTTATTATTGTTGTTGTTTAGTCAAGTCATGTCCAATTCTTCATGAGCCCATGGACCAGAGCATGCAAGGCCCTCCTGTCTTCCACTGCCTCCTGGAGCTGGGTTAAATTCATATTGGTTGCTTCGATGACACTGTCCAACCATCTCGTCCTCTTTCATCCCCTGCTCCTCTTGCCTTCAGTCTTTCCCAACATCAGGGTCTTTTCCAGAGAGTCTTCTCTTCTCATGAGATGGCCAAAGTACTGGAGCCTCAGCTTCAGGATTTGTCCTTCCAGTGAGCACTCAGGGTTGATTTCCTTCAGAACGGATAGGTTTGATCTCCTTGCAGTCCAGGGGACTCTGAAGAGTCTCCTCCAGCACCACAATACAAAAGCATCAATTCTTTGGTGGTCAGCCTTCTTTATGGTCCAGCTCTCACTTCCATACATCACTACAGGAAAAACCATAGCTTTGACTATGCAAACCATTGTCGGAAAGGTGATTTTCTGCTTTTTAAGATGCTGTCAAGGTTTCTCATCGCTTTCCTCCCAAGAAGCAGGCGTCTTTTAATTTTGCGGTTTCTGTCACATTCTGCTTTTATCATGGAGCCCAACAAGATGCTGTCTTAGTTTTGATAATTAGTTTTTTTGATGTTTAGCTTCAGACCATTTTTTGCACTCTCCTCTTTCACCCTCATTAAGAGATTCCTTAATTCCTCCTCACTTTCTGCCATCAGAGTGGTATCATCTGCATATCTGAGGTTGCTGATATTTCTTCCGGCAAACTTAATTGAGTGTAGAGAATTTGAGAACAAAGGTCAACCTAGAAAAAAATACCTCACCCAAACATACCTCACCTTCTGCCTCAGCTGCTTCTTCAATAAAAGGGCTTAGTGCTTCTGCTCACCCCCATGTAAAGCTGAAACCCCGCCCCCTCAAACCATGTGGTCAGGGAGAACAAAGGTCAGCCTAGAAAAAAAATACCTCACCAAAATGTCTACCTCAAACACCTCACCTTCTGCCTTAGCTGCTTCTTCAAGAAGCAAGGTGTTTTTTTTTTAATTTATACATGTGAAATTTCATATTTTTGCATTCCTCCCTGCCTGTCCCGTGGATAGTGGAGGATTTGAGGATGTTTCAGTGTTAGTTTTGCTAGCAAGGACTAATATTAAACCTGAACATTTATTTTATTCAATCTCAGTCAAGTGTTTCCAGGCCTTTTCCATAATATTTCCTGACACCGTGGTGCCCCGCATAGCGACATTAATCCATTCCGGATTAATCGTCGCTATGTGGAAACATCGCTAAACGGAACGGGGAAACCCAACATCGTTTAATGCGTTCCAAATGGGCACAAAACTCACCGTTCAGCGATGTTCCTCCATAGCGGCAGCCATTTCCGGGCCCTCGGTAAGCGACGGCAGGGCCCGAAAATGGCGGCTGCCATTTTAGGACCGCTGATCAGCTGTGTGAAAATGGGGCCTTTAAAGCCCCCATTTTCACACAGCCGGCCCTCCCCCGAGGCCGCTCCAAAGCGCTGGCCGGCATTTTCGTGGCCAGCGCTTCGGAACGGCGGCGGGGGAGGGCTCCCTTGCGGCCGCTCCGAAGTGCTGGCTGCGAAAATGCCGGCCAGCGCTTCGGAACTGGGAGGCAGGGCAGGGCCTGGGTGTTCCCGACGGCCCTCCTCCCAGCCCCTCACCACTGTTGCCGCCGCCGCCGGGCTTTGGAAGCGGCTTCCGAAGCCCAGCAGCAGCAGTGGAGACGGAGGTGAGGGGCCGGGAGGAGGGCCTCCGGTAACACCCGGGCCTTTCCCTCCTGGCTCTGCCCGAGCCACCCCTCACCCGTCTCCGCCGCCACTGCTGGGCTTCGGAAGCCGCTTCCGAAGCCCAGCAACGGTGGCGGAGACGGGGGTGAGGGGTGGCTCGGGCAGAGCCAGGAGGGAGCGAGCCACCCCTCACCCCCGTCTCCGCCACCGTTGCTGGGCTTCAGCAGCGGGGCGGAGACGGGGATGAGGGGTGGCTCGGGCGGTGCAGGCTTCGGAGCTACCGCCAGGGAAACTTGCCCCATGGTAGCTCCGAAGCCTTTGCACCCCGGCCGGGTGGTGCAGGCTTCGGAGCCACCGCCGGGAGAAGCCTCCCCGCGGTGGCTCCGAAGCCTTTCACCCCCAGCCAGGCGGAGCAGGCTTCGGAGCCACCGCCAGGAGAAGCCTCCCCGCTGTGGCTCCAAAGCCTTTCCCCCCCAGCCAGGCGGTGCAGGCTTCGGAGCCACCGCCGGGAGAAGCCTCCCCGCGGTAGCTCCGAAGCCTTTCCCCCCCCCCCGGCTGGGCGATGCAGGCTTCGGAGCCACAGCCGGGAGAAACCTCCCCATGGTAGCTCCGAAGCGCCCACTGGCTAGCTGGGGGAAAATGGGTCCTATGGGGAAAAATCGTAAAGCAATTTTTCCCCGTAGGAAACATCGTAATGCGATTGCTTTTACGATCGCAAAATCCGCATCGTTATGTGGATTTGTCGTTAAATGGGGCACTCGTTATACGAGGCACCACTGTACATTTTCATTTCTACTTGGAAACAAAGTCATTCAGCCCTCATTTATTGATCTTTATACATCAGTGTGAAGCTGAAATATTTCATATCTGCTTTCCTATTGCCATCTTGGAGACTAAGATTGTTATAACATAGAAATGGTCAGGAAAGTTAATTCCATTTTTGCAATATTTTAACAATTAAAATGTTTGAAGTTCAGTAAGCAAAGGGTTTCCACAGTCCAGAAATCAAAAGTAATTAAGTCACAAGAATCTTTTCATTTTCCTTTTGCTGTTCCTTGCTGCAGCTCTGGGGTTTGTCCCTTCCTCCTGACAGTCAAAGAGAAAGCCCATAACTTTGCTTCAGCCCAAATGAGAGTCCTTTCTGTGCTGTGCTCCCTGTCTCCCCTCCCCCTTTCAGGTAACAAACGAAAGAAACAATATTCTATCTGGCCAGCTCTTCTGTAACCGAAAAGAAGCATATGGGAAAAAAGAAGCGAAAATAAATACCGAAAAGGAGAAAAAAAGCAGTAAGAAAGGGAGACAACAAGAGGGAAAAGGAAATTTCCAGCTTCTCCAGAGTCTAAGGTTTAAGGTATCCTCACTGTAAGAAAAAGCCATGAAAAACGAGGAAGAAGAAAGGATTCCATCTGCAGAAAAACATTCAAGTGTACCTCATATACCAGTATACATGAGAGAGCTCACCAAGGAAATGAAAAATGAATATATTACACATAAAAAAATCATGAGTGGAGAGGAATATAATTGCAGGCCATGTGGAATGAGCTCCAGCCACAGCAGTGACCTCAGTTCACATGAAAACACACACACAAGGGAGAAACCATACAAATGCATGGAGTGTGGAAAGAGCTTCACTCACAGTGGTAGCCTTAATAAACATCAAAGAAAACACAGAGGGGAAAAACCACATAAATGCTTCGAATGTGGAAAGAACTTCAGTAACAGTCGTAGCCTTAATAAACATAAAAAAATACACACAGGGGAAAAACCATTTAAATGCATGGAATGTGGAAAGAGCTTCATTTGGAGTGATAGCCTTAATGCACATCGAAACACACACACAGGGGAAAAACCATATCAGTGCTTGGAATGTGGAAAGAACTTCTCTCACATTGCTTACCTTAAATCACATCAAAAAACACACACAGGGGAGAAACCATATAAATGCATGGAATGTGGAAAGAGCTTCAGTCAGAGTGCTCACCTTAAGGCACATCAAAAAACACACACAGGGGAGAAACCATATAAATGCATGGAGTGTGGAAAGAGCTTCAGTCGCAGTGGTAGTCTTAATTCACACAAAAAAACACACACAGGGGAGAAACCATATGAATGTTTGGAATGTGGAAAGAGCTTCATTCAGAGTGATAGCCTTAATGCACATAAAAAAACACACACAGGGGAGAAACCATATAAATGTATGGAATGTGGAAAGAGCTTCACTCAAAGAGGTACCCTCAGTTCACATAAAAAAACACACACAGGGGAGAAACCATATCAATGCTTGGAATGTGGAAAGAGCTTCACTCACAGCAGTACCCTCAGTTCACATAAAAAAACACACACAGGGGAGAAACCATATAAATGCATGGAATGTGGAAAGAGCTTCCGTTGCAGTGGTCACCTTAAATCACATCACAAAATACATACAGGGGAGAAAACATATAAATGCATGGAATGTGGAAAGAGCTTCAGTCAGAGTGCTCACCTTAAATCACATCAAAAAACACACACACGGGAGAAACCATATAAATGCATGGAATGTGGAAAGAGCTTCATTTGGAGTGATAGCCTTAATGCACATCAAAAAACACACACAGGGGAGAAACCATATAAGTGCTTGGAATGTGGAAAGAGCTTCAGTCGCAATGGTCACCTTAATGCCCATGAAAAAACACACTGGGGAAAAGCCTCATAAATACATGTAATGAGGAGAGAGCTTCAGTCACAGTAATAACCTTAATTCACATTTAAAAAACTCACAAGGAAAAAACCATAACCCCCACCCCCAAATTTAGGAGAAATTACCTTGTTTCATATCAGAGAAGAAACATGGAATAAAAAGCATAAGCTGCTTCCAACATTCAGTAAGACCGATCACCTTATTAAATATGAAGAACAGAACTCTTTTCTTTCAATCTTTGGAAGTTGCTGGTGTCTTCCAACATGGAATGTTGGAAGGCATTGGGTAAATGAAAAATACCTTTTTTATCAAGGGAATAACATGAGAGAGACTCTCTCAATCCATTTATGAGATTGGGTACTACACACCAACCACCCCATTGAATTTGTAGCTTTGCGCATGGCAAAGTTTTATTTCAGTTCAACTCTCACTACAACTCCACATTCTGCAGGCTGAGGTACACAACAGGATTTTGAGCTGTGAATGGGTGAATCACCTACCTGAGTGATAAGAAGGCAAGAAGGAGTAGAGCTAGTACTAAAGCTGAGATGCAGAGATCGTTTGAAGAAAATCATCTAAAATTTGTCCCTCATCCCTTTGCAGGTGGTATTAAAACAATATAATCAGTGCTGTTCACTTTACCTATTAGTGGATTGAATGATGTGGCTGCTCAGTGTACCCATGAGGTGTAAGTTTATTTTGAAGTCTTATGTAGTTTTAATTACTGAATGGGTTTTTAATAATTTTTTTACCCTTTAAAGTGGCATTTTTTGTAGTTTTTAATATAACTTCTTTTAACATTTTGAGCCACCTTGTTCTCTTGAGCAGAGTAGTCAAGAGAGGTCAGGAGGAGAAAGCATTCTACCAAGAGATGGAGCAAATTGAGTCGCAGAGAGATAAATGTGAAAGGAGACATCTGAAGAGCTGATGTGCGTCAATTAAGTTTCCATGTGTGTTGTTGTTTTGTTCTGTCATGTCAGTTCAGACATTTCAACCTTAACAGGCCTTTGGGGTAAGACATCCAATGGGTTTCTTAGGCTGAGTGGAGATTTAACTCTTGCATAAAGGTAAAGGTAAAGGTTCCCCTTGATTTTTTGTCCAGTTGTGTTCAACTCTAGGGGGCGGTGCTCATCCCCGTTTCCAAGCCATAGAGCCAGCGCTTGTCCAAAGACAATCTCCTGTGGTCACATGGCCAGTGCGACTTAGACACGGAACGCTGTTACCGAGGTGGTCCCTATTTATCTACTCGCATTTGCATGCTTTCGAACTGCTAGGTTGGTGAGGAGCTGGGACAAAGCGACGGGAGCTCACTCCGTCGCGTGGATTCGATCTTACGACTGCTGGTCTTCTGACCCTGCAGCACAGGCTTCTGCGGTTTATCCCGCAACGCCACCACGTCCCTTTAACTCCTGCATAGTGGGGGGAAATAAGGGTTTCATGAAATGTTTACTTGGAGCAGTGGGGAGGGGATGTCAGAAATGCAATGATTAAGGAATTGGTGGGGAGGAAAAGTGGTTTTAAGATTTATTAAAAAGTATGATTGAAAAAGTTCCCACTTTCTGAATAATTCCACTGTGTGGTAGAAGTACTTCATTCAGTGTGTACCTGTTATTTTGAGAAAGGCTGAATTAAAATGTAGTGTGAAATGTCTACATCTAATGAATGAGAGAGAACACTCAGTTTGTGAGAGAGAACATTGAGTTTGAAATTTAACTAAAATTGTGCTTTAAAGCAGCTATTCTTAACCTTTTTGAAGCCATGGCTATAAGGACAAGGGACGTGGTGGCACTGCAGACTAAGCCGCAGAAGCCTTTGTGTGCTGCAGGGTCAGAAGACCAGCAGTCATAAGATCGAATCCACGCGACGGAGTGAGCTCCCGTCGCTTTGTCCCAGCTCCTCACCAACCTAGCAGTTCGAAAGCATGCAAATGTGAGTAGATAAATAGGTACCACCTCAGTGGGAAGGTAAACAGCATTCCGTGTAAAGCCGCGCTGGCCATGTGACCACGGAAGATTGTCTCTGGACAAAATGCTGGCTCTGTGGCTTAGAAACAGGGATGAGCACCGCCCCCTAGAGTCCGACACAACTGATCAAATGTCAAGGGGAACCTTTACCTTATAAGGACAATATTGAAGGAATATAGATTGAATCAGGACTTGTTAAACACTGTGCTACATGGGTTGCTTATCATTACTTGTTTTTTGCGTTGTGGTGTCTTCTTAGTTGCTCCTTCAAAATCTATATGTTTTTAAGTATTGAAACCATTCATGTGGGTATTTTCATGTACAATATTGGCTACTATCATAATATTGTTCTCATAGTATATAATGTTCTCAAAATCTTTTAATAAAATACCTAATAAAAGCAATTCTGGTTTCCTATCTATATAATTTTGATGCGATTTAACCAGCCAACTTTGTATTTTATTCCAATAATAACTAAATAGTTTCCTAACACATAGTAGATGTTATCTAAAACATTTTATACAAAATTTCTTTTTATAATTGTTCAGCCATTCCTATCTCCATTCTAAGGCTTCTGGTGTTGATTCTTTTTCCTTTCTCAATTCTGGATCTGGCAGTAGTTCTCTAATTTTCAAATTTGGAAAGTCTCTCAACAACCCGCGTGTTTTCTCATATGTGTACTCATCCTTTTTCATATCTCTTTCCTCCTCCTTCCCTCTCCTTCTCTTTCACGTGTACTCCAGACTCTCTTCTTTTCATTATCTTTTATATCCTCTTCTCATACTGGTATAATTAACTCCTCCTCTTTTTCTCTATCTCCCTCCTCTACTAGACAGATTTCAACTTTCCCTCCTCCCTCTTTTGATTCCATTCCTTCCCTTTCTTCTACAATCATTTCCTTCCATTCTATTATCTCTCTCTTATCTCTCTCTCACGCTGCGACGTCTCTGTTTGTGAGGACGGCTCATTCTGTTCTTTCTCTCTTTTTTCTGTCTCACCTTCTCACCTCTTCCTTATGTCTAGCTTCAGTTTACCTTAAGAAACACCATATTATGTCTTTACCCTGATTAGTGATCCCTTATTTCAATTTAATTCCCTTTTCTAATATATAAGATATGTTCGGTCACAATTTGAGAAGTTATGTATATACATGCTTTCAACTTCGAAGTCCACCTTAATATTTTTCCTTTTCATCTTTCTAAGTAAAGATCAAAATATTTCAGCTTTAGGTTCAGAACAAAAGAGAGATAATAGTTTGAATGTTTTGATTTGGTAACAGACAAAAATGATTCAATAACTCCAGAATGCCCAGAGAGATTTGGTATAGTCCAAGTCAAGTTATATAGAGAAACATTAAAACAGCCTCATAATAGACATTAGCAGATGGTGGTACCAAATAAATACAAGGGAAAGATTTTGCATATGGCTCACAGTAGTGCATTTGGAAGACATCTAGGAATAACTAGAAAAACTCAGATAGTAACACAAATTTTTATTGGCCAAGATTGGTCAGCAAGTAAACCGATTTCATAAAACATGTGCCGTATGCCAGTGACTGGAAGTTGGGAGAGACCATCAGCAAGTCAATTTTAAACACTAGGGGTTGATATTGTGGGTCCCTCTCAATTTACCATGTTGGGAGGAAAATGAGGACCCTATATTTAACCCAGAAGAAGTGAATTTTGATAACTCATTAACACAAGTATGGAAAAAAAAGAAGTAATTAAAATGTTAACTAAATATAAGGAAGAGCTGAAGGTGTAGAACATAGGAGAAACACAGGGGAAGGCTGCCCCTTTTAGGATTACAGGGGAATATGCTGATAAAATAACTAAAGAGTTAAAGAATGTTTTAAGAATAGGCACTATAGTGGGTAACGCCAATAGTGCTAGTAGACAAACTGGAGAATACAGTAAGATTTTGCATGGATTATAGGAAGTTGAACCAGCGGTGACACAAGCGGATGCATGTCCAATGCCAAGACCTGATGATTTATTAAAGAGAGAACAGGAAAAGACAGCTATATCTCTAGACTGAAGTAGAAAGCATTCTTAATTGGCCCATAGTGATATCCAAGAAGAAAATAAGATCATTTTTAGGGTTGGCAGTTTACTATAGAAGAAAGAAACTACAGATCAGGGAAAAACATTTATCAACCACAGAAAAAGAGTGTTTAACCAATGTTTGGGCAATTAATAAATTGAAACCATAACTATGGGGATGAAAATTCACTTTGTGCACAGATCATTCACCTTTGGTCTGGTTACATCTTCTCAAAAGTATGAACAGCAAATTATTGAGATGGTTGTTATTGTTGCAAGATTTTCATTTTGTGATTCCGAGCATGAAACGAAAGGACCGTAGCTGATGCTTTTTCCAGGAGACCAGAAGATGAAAGATAAAGGGGAAATTTTGTTTATGTAAATGTAATGTTAAGATAGAGTTATGTTAGAGAATGTAAACGTAACTTAATAAAATATAATCAAGCAATGGTAAGGTAAGATACATTAATGTTCTGGAAAGTTATGTTGTATTATGAAATGAGTTGCTTGATAAGTATTGTTGAAGAATAGAGTAATCTATAACATATAATTGAAATTATGTAATATGAAAAAAATAGTAAAGGTATTGCATATTATGATTTTACTTGAGATGCATGGAAGTGAACTGAATTAAGGGTTCACGACCCCGAGAAAGAAGTTAAGGGGAATAGAAATTGTGGCAGTTCCCTAGCAGTGATGAAGTTTATCAAGCAATACCAAACTTTTTCATGATTGGTGATGGATGACTGAGATGAGGACTAATCAGAAAGCATCAACGGAAGATATGAGAGTAAGAAGAGGAGAGAAAATGAGTTATTTTGAGCAGTTGGTTTGATGATTCGTTAGATTTAAATGACTGTATAACTAAGATGTGTATAATGTATCAGTAACTGAGAAGTGCTATGAAGATATTCAAATTGTAACATATTAATTTATGAACATCTGCCTGCAACAGAAGATTCGTTCTGAAAATAAACTGTAACCATACACATGAGTCCTGTTTGTGAGACCAAATTCCTGTTAATAAAAGTACGATTTGATTCATTTGAAAACTCCATTTAGTTTTCATTGTATTAGGCTGTAGGCAAGCCCAGAGAAAGGAAAAGACAGATTAAAGTGGGTTAGGCAGGCTGGGCCAGTCAAAGTCATTTCCCACAATTTCTGCCTCTTAAAAGTGTGGCTCATGTCCAGTCAGGCCTCTGATGTATCGATAAATGTTAGTGTTAGGTCCACGTTTTCCCATATCGAAGCTCCAGTATAAGTTAAACGTTCTGATGTCCACTTATCACTCAGATATGTGATTTCATAATTCACTGAACCACATCTTTCTTTCTTTCTTTCTTTCTTTCTTTCTTTCTTTATTTATTTATTTATTTATTTATTTATTTATTTTATGCCCCACGTATCGTAAATAACCTAGGAGTTGTGCAAGCTGTTGTGAAAGTTGTGCTGAAGTGAAAGTTGTAACCAGGATGCAGTTTCATGGGCACAGTTGCAATTTCAGTTGTTTCATTGGTGTGTGGTTTTCATGTGGATTGTTGTGTGAACAAAACATATACTTAATGGCACAGCTGGTTGTACAGTGAGGCACATGGACTGCTTGGACATGCCATACCATGTCCAGCAGGATTTCAAACACTTTTAACTTAAGACAATGGTTCCAGACACAAGGTTCTTCTCCTATCTAATTTTAAATGACTAAAAGAGATCTTCACAAAGATGTTCTATTTGTGTTCTCCGAAGAAAAAGGCAGCTCTCGAACAAAATATCTTATCTTTCCTATCCAGAGTTTCGCCTTCCTTGGGATATGAAAGGGAATGGAACACAGTAGCTTTTCTAGCAAACGCCTACCCAAACCCCTACACCTACACATTCTCTCTGATTCTGTTCTTTGAGGTCAAATAGAGTTCTCTGTTATTGTGTTATTATTGTTGTTTGTTGTTGTAAACTACCCAGAGTGGCCCTGGCAGCCAGATGGGTGAGTGAGAGAAAGAAAGACAGACAGACAGACAGACTTTTTTTTTTCCTTGAAGAGAATGCTTCACCACATTCCACTTATTTAAACATTAGCCTTTTCCACCCAACTGAGTTAAACACTCACCCCTTTCAATACAGTTTCCACTAGAGCTCTTTCTACATCCCATGCAGCTTCTATAGTTTCATCTCTGGGTGCCCTCCTTCATGCAGAGCAAGATCCCTGCAGTTGGAGAAGATACATCCAGATGCAATGAATTCATCGGATTCCTCTCCAATGTCAGTCCTTTGAGGGGAACTAAGGGTGCTGCCCGTTCACGGATTGCTGCCTTGTCATGGCAAAGGGGTTGCCTTGTCATGGCCATCTCACGAGAAGAGAAATCTCCGTGGCAAAGACCCTGATGTTGGGAAAGTGTGAAGGAAAGAGGAGAAGGGGATGACAGAGGACAGGATGGTTGGACAGTGTCACTGAAGCTACCAATATGAGTTTGACCCGACTCCGGGAGGCAGTGGAAGACAGGAGGGCCTGGCGTGATCTGGTCCATGGGTCACGAAGAGTCGGACACAACGACTAAATAAACAACAAGGGTGCTGCACTGATGGAAGCTCTTTCCACACTCCATTCATTTATACAGCGGTACCTCGACTTACAAACTGAACCCGTTTTGTAAGTCGAAAATTCATAAGTCAAAGTACCATTTTCCATTGTAATGCATGGGAATGGAATTAATCCGTTTTAGCATTTCAAAACATTACTTTCGGAGGTCTCAAAGGGCTCCCCCCCCCCGACATCGGAGGAAGCCCTTTGAGAGCTCCAAAGGCAAAAAGGCAGGGAGAAAGGGCAGGAAATTCCACACACAGTACACTAGGAATATCTTCACAAGCCAGGCTTGATGTGCTGCCCATATTTCTGGACACTGGATTTGAATGTTGCCTTTATGAGCCAACTATCCAATGGATGTTTTGAAGTCCCACTACAGGAGATTGTGGGAATTAAAATGGACATTTGCTCGGATTTCTGTGAACGGATATGTGGCTTAATTGCACTTGGAACAGCGACAAATCTGTGCTTTTATCCCCCAAATGTCAATGGATTGAAATGTATATTTGATGTCAGTATTGAAAAAGATTCTGCAGTTGTAAACACAGGGTGAGGAATAGTGTGTTTCAGACCCAGATGTGAATGTGTGATTATAAGGGGTACCTCTGTCTTTCGCATTATCATCCCTGGAATAAGTGCTTCTGTAATATCTCTGTAATTACAAGTTATCCCGTTATCTTCTTTTTCACCTAGACCATCCTTCTCACCCTTAAGAAACTATGGACCGCTTGCCAAATAGCTTCAGAGGAATTTGGATGCCATCTGTAAGTTGGTAGCTCTATAAGAGGACACTTGGTGGGTGTGAATGGGTTCCTTATTCTCACTGGGGGCTCCTCCATTTCCGCGGGAAATAAAAAGGGAGACATCTTGATAATTTTTGAACGATCACTTTTATTAACACCTTCTTCCTCCGGCACATTACTTATGGAATCAAACAACCTCAATTCGGGCAACAAGCCACAACTCACAGAACGAAAACTTTTTCCATAGACCCAGGGACTCAATGGAGTTTTCCCACACCATTCCTTGTAGTCAGGTGTCCGGGGAGGAGTGCTCCGAAGGGCACAAATAGTCCCACAACAGGCGTGACGAATCCAGCCTCTCTCGTCAGGACATTCGTAGAACTGGTTGTGCGCGATCTCCACTTCTCTTTGTAGTTCTAATTCTCTAGGCACCACGATTACAGCCCATTCCCTCGTCATATATTGGATTGGCTTTTCTTCTCCTGCGCCCGGTTCAGGTAGCAACCCTCCTATTTGTAAGTTAGGGAAATCTCTCAAGAGCCCCTGGGTTCTTATATTCTCAAAGGCTTTCTTTCATGCCTCAAATCTCTTGTTCTCGTATTCTGCCACTACTGAGCTGAACCAACACACACCCTCTTCATTTATATCCTCCCAAACTGGGACGTGGTGGCGCTGTGGGCTAAACCGCAGAAGCCTGTGCTGCAGGGTCAGAAGACCAAGCAGTCGTAAGATCAAATCCACGCGACGGAGTGAGCGCCCGTCGCTTGTCCCAGCTCCCGCCAACCTAGCGATTCAAAAGCATGTAAATGCAAGTAGATAAATAGGGACCACCTCGGTGGGAAGGTAACAGCGTTCCGTATCTAAGTAGCACTGGCCATGTGACCACGGAAGATTGTCTTCGGACAAAACGCTGGCTCTATGGCTTGGAAACGGGGATGAGCTCCGCCCCCTAGAGTCGAACACAACTGGACAAAAATTGTCAAGGGGAACCTTTACCTTTACCCAAACTGTCAACTGCTCCGCCTCCTTTCCACCCTTGCCCTCTTCTACCAGACAAACCTCGATCTTTCCCACCTTTTCTTTGGATTCAACTTATCCCAACTTCGTTATAACTGTCAACCTTGCCTTCTCTGGTTCTTCATCACTTTTCTTACATTCTCTCTCTTCTTCAATAGCCTCAATTACTATGGACGGCTCACTGACACATGCGTCTCCTTCACAGTGGGATTTACTCTTTGGCTGGTCCACTCAAGCTGATGGGGTATTCAGAATAATGCTGATGCATTCCATTGTGATCATCTGGCTTGTTCCAATTGGTGTGATACCAGTACTGTTTGGAGTTATACGCTGGATATGTTTCTTGTGCAGGCTCAGTAAAGTGGAGGACCAGACTGAGTCTCATTCTCGCCGAAACATATGCCCATCATAAACTGTTTTAAGTGGTCCAGGACAAGCATAGGTAAAGAACAGAGGGGAAGAAGGAATAGCCTCCAGAGCCTAAAGGTGAGCCATGCCCCAAGATAACATGGCAGAAATATAGCTTCAAACTCCTCTTATCAAAATTACACAGAAGACATAAATACCCTAGTCATTGGGGAAGGCCTGGAAAGTTTATTTTACTGCTAAAAGGATTATCTGAGGTGTGGGGGGAAAATGCAAGCTTTTTCAACCTCAAGACATGAAAAGAAAATAAGCTATCGCTTTGGGCATCCAATCACATGGGCAAAGCTTCTTGGGTTGCGGAGTGTTAAGGAAAATCCTGCATTTTATGTAGGAAACCATATTGGTATTCATATCACTGTATCTATTAGCAAAGACTCTTGGGGAGATGTGTATATTTGGGGGTGGGTGGGGGTGTTGAAGGTAGCCAAACCAGTTCTGTGGCCTAAAAATGTGAAAATATCTAGAGATAGTGTTTCCTCTGTAAAACTAAAAGATGACAATTTTAGCCCAATCCCTATGGTTTCCTGGCTCTGGTGTCTCCGAGCCTTATATAAAAGAGGGACTAGGAGACCTCATTGTTTCAATATGTTGACTAGGATGATTGCAGCTGGAAGATCTGTCTGGCGGGAAATTCACATCTGAAAGTGTCACGGTGGAAGGGGGACTAGAAACTTATAAGACTGAACCTTCTGCCTGGAGAGACACATTATTTTCTGTCAACAAGACCTGGTGTGTCTCCCATTTTGCACACAATAAAATCTTTCAAAGACCTTGTAAGTGTCAGTTTGTTTTTCTCTCTTAGTTGGCTATTTGGTTAACCCACCTAGTAACTGGACCTAAGGGGAGATTGTGAGGGAGGCGTTTTCATCCACATAAAAGAAGGGGAGAAGGGTCTCCCCAGAGAAAGAGGCTCCAGAGAAGGTGTGGAGATGGGATCCTGTGTCAGCATCATGAAAGGACACTTGGTCCCCTTCACAGTTCAGGGACACCCGGATCCTTCTCAGCTTCTTACTTAGGGGAAGAAAATATTCATCAGCAAAGTCGGAGGTCCAGTAGCAACCTTCACATCCCCCCACAGCCCAGATCCCTTCCTCAGTTCTCAATTCAACACCACCTTTCCTCTGTACAGACTTTCTGGCCACCCCCACAGCGGAAGATTCCTCACTTTCCACAGTGACTTCCCAGTAATGTCTCCCCGTTTTGAATCCGTCACACCCCAACACATAGAGATATGTGTCGAATCTCTCAGGATTGTCGGGCAAATCTTGACATCTGCCTTCATTTCTCACACTTTTGCAATCTTCAGACAGGATGAGGAAGGGATTTGTTGTTTCTGGATCCAGAGTGACGTTTGCTGTTTGGGAACAAAGAGAGACAAGTTGCCAAAGACATGGTGAGGAGAATGGCATGGAAGAATCACAGTGGCGTGACTCTGTCATTAACACACCACAGCAGTTTTGCACAAGCAGCCGTTTTATGCTCTTTCAAGATATACAAGGAAAGCATTCTGTATAATAAAAACAGGGAAAAATAAAGGCTTGGGTATCATTGAGGCAGACAGATTAATTTTATCCTGAACTGCTCTAGATTCCTGCTAGAGCAGATCCATGGACAGAGCTGGCATCTGGGTTTGAGGTGGAGTCTAGTCTCTGTTTCTCCATCCCTGTTATGTGACCTGTTAGAGCCATTGTTTACTAGGGAGGTGGTGGGGGTGGCCCTGCGTGTGAATCCTGCCCTCCTCCTCCTCCAAGTCTCTGGGAAGGAAAGATTATTGTCAAGAATGAACTATCGCATTCTGATGAGATGTCTGACTGATCTCATTTGTAAGTTCTACATAACAACATGGGTTTTATATCAGTTTCTCTTTGGCGCCTGTATTTAAGGGCCTGATCAAACAGGGGAATTTGCAGCCATCTGCTTCCCACTTTAAAAGGATCAATGTGATCTTTTAAAAAAAAGTTCCCACTGAGGTGATCCTTCCATTCACACTGGGGGATGTTTATTCTTCTGTGAGAAGGGTCCACACAAGTCTCTGGATTGCTAGTTGATTTGTGTGTAAATTTACCCAGTTAATTTATGAATATGGTTTACTTGGTATACCAGTGAGTAAGGAGACAGCAAACGAGGACAGCTCTGGCAGTTCTGGCACAAGGGGAAGACTTTGCAGTGATGGTGGGTGAGATGAAAGGGAGGGAATCACCCCCTTTCACGTCGTTCTTCTCAGGCATGACTGCCCTGCCTTGTGGGGAAGGAGTCCACTAAGTCCACTACACTGGGATAATGTCAGATATGATGAATCACAGAGTTCTGTTCTTTGCCTCAGAGGTCTATAAATTTTTGAGATTATCCCAGTAAAGAGTGAATCACAGAATTAAACCATACAATCAGTGACAAGCATTTCCAAACTCATCTGGGTATCTCCTTATAAATGTCATAGAGCCCTCTCTGCCAGGTCGAAGAGTGGCTAATCCACCACAAGCTCTGGAGCAGCAGGAAGGAAACAGAGCCCACGGTGACAGCAGAACAGTCTGTGGGCAGTCTGGCCCCAGACGGCCAGACCCTCATTATCTCCACCTGTGCGGGGGTATTCGTATCCCCCATCTCTATTAACAGCCCTTCCCCTCAAGCCCCAATAAACACTTCCCCACAGGCCCTGCCCCATACCCCACCCCCTCTCTGGTTCGCCTCCCTCATCTTTTTGGCACTCTTGCCTTCCTCGTCCATTACTCAGGTGGGGCTGGAAGGCATCTCCCTGCCCAGGTCCCCTCTCTCCCTTCATGGCACCACCATTGCCACACCTGGAAGGGCCAGAGGCTCAGCTGGTGCAAAATGAGTAACACACAGTCCTGCTTGGGGGAAGTCTCTCTCTTTCTAGACAGCTGCAGAAAGAGTGAGCCATGGATTTGACAAGTCTCCTCCTGATGGGACTAGCAATTGATTTAGCCTCTTGCATGTGTAAAGAACCTCAAACCAAGAGGCACCCCCTCCCTTCCATAAATGTAGTGACCAGTCAGAAACGTACCTTTCTGTAATTGGGATCCAGGTAACAAAGTAGCTGTGAAAGTAAAAAGATTTAATGATTAAGCAGCACAGCCTCTTCTGCACAAAAAATACTGTCCCACAAATATACTGTATGCAAAATTTGTATAAACAACTCATGGGTTTCTAGTCATGTCAATTCATGTTTATTATTAAAATAGTCCAAGCTTTTGATGCCAATATCCTGTGCCATCTTTGTCAGGGAAGGCAAAATATCAACTCAAACAAAACTGTAATTTGTGGTGGTACCAAAATAAAAACTATACAGTGGTGCCCTGCAAGACGGGCGCTCCGTTTAACCACGAAACTGCTTGACGTCAATGTTTTTGCGATCACAAAAGCAATCGCAAAACGATGTTCCCTATGGGGGAATTTCGCTTTGCGATTATCGGTTCCCTGCTTCGGGAACCGATTCTCGCAAAGCGATGATTTTTAACAGCTGATCGGTGGTTTCAAAATGGCCGCCGGATAAACAAAATGGCCGGCCGCTGTTTTCTGGGACGGATTCCTCGCTGCACAGGCAGCGAAAATGGCCACACTATGGAGATTCTTCGCTGGACTGTGAGTTTCCAGCCCATAGGAATGCATTAACCAGGTTTTAATGCATTTATGTGGGCTTTTTAAAATCGCTTTACGATATTTTTGTTCTACAACGATTTCGCTGGAACGAATTGTCGTAATGTGAGGCACCACTGTATTTAATCATGTGCCCTTTAGGACCAGCATCAGATGATGCAGGCATTCCACTTTACCTATGAATTGTTTCACTGTGGCAGCCAAGGAGGCATTTCTGTCACAGATGTCCCAGAACCTCCACTTCAGCTCAGGAGGGAAAGGCACAGAAGCCTGAAAGGGCTCCTTCTTCTCACACCTGACGAGAAAGAAGAGCAAGGTTACTTTACCACCCATCCAATTCAAACCAGAATTCCCTTATGAAGGAAAATAAAGGCACTGAGTGAAACGCTGGGGGTGGGACAGCAGACAACCTAGAGCAGTGATGGCAAAGCTATGGCACTCGTGCCACAGCTGGCACACAGAGCCCTCTCTGGGCATGCGAGCCAAAAGTCGCTACCCCGGGCAGCCAAACCTGAGGAGGCAGCTGCAGCCGTGGTGCTAGCACCCTGACAGGCAGCAGGTCAGGTCAGCTATAGTTAGTGGTGGGGTTGGACACAAGTGGTGGCAGATCCAGAGTGGGTTCTGGAGGCATCTCCATGCCCAGGATTCCCCCTTCCGCCACCACTTCCGCCGCCACTGCCCACTGGGTTGTTGTGGTGTTGTTGTTGTTTTCAATTTGGGCACTTGGGGTCAAAAAGAGCAAACAGAGGCCTCATGTGATCTCCAGGCTGCGCACAGAAATTAGTGTTGTTATTGCAGCCCCCTAGGCCACTCCGGGGCTCTTTAAGTGTAAGAATACAAAGAGAGAGAGTGAGAGAGAGAGAAAGAAAGAAAGAAAGAAAGAAAGAAAGAAAGAAAGAAAGAAAGAAAGAAAGAAAGAAAGAAAGAAAGAAAGAAAGAAGGAAGGAAGGAAGGAAGGAAGGAAGGAAGAAAGGAAAGAAAGAAAGAAAGAAAGAAAGAAAGAAAGAAAGAAAGAAAGAAAGAAAGAAAGAAAGAAAGAAAGAAAGAAAGAAAGAAAATGTGTGTTTTTCCTTTTTGTTCCTCAAAAATGGTCAATTTCTGTAGTTTCTATTCTGGGGAATTTGTTGAGGATCTAAGATGTTCGATCCAACACCTCAACACCAATACCTGTGATGCTCAGAGTAAAATCAGGCCTCAGTTCACTCCCCATTAAGAGATGGATACGAACCTCAGTTCAGTGGTTCATCCTGGTTTGTATGCGCAACAGCAAAGGTGCTGCACGTTTCCTTCTCTGGCCTCCCCGACCAATCACGAGCCAGCGCATACTCCTCTCCTCCAGCCTCCTTTGGCTGTTTGACCAGATCACCCACCCAGACAAGGAGGCAGGACAGGCAAACTTGTGCTCCTGCTGGGAGGCTAGTCAAACAGCTGAAGAAGAGGAGGAGAGGAGTGCATTCTCACAGGCATGTGGCCAGAGAGGTGGGGGAAGGGAACATGCAGCACCTGTGGTGCCGGTGCCATGACTATGAACCAGCACAATTCTCAAAACTGAGGTTTGTACCCATCTCTACTCCCCATGTATGTTTTAGCTGCAATGGCTAAGCAAGTCAGAATACCTTATAGCAGTGGTCCCCAATCTTAGGCCTCCAGATGTTCTTGGACTTCTAACTCCCAGAAATCCTGGCCAGCAAAGGTGGAAGTGAAGGCTTCTGGGAGTTGTAGTCCAAGAACACCTGGAGGCCCAAGGTTGGGGACCACTGCCTTAAAGGATGTCTAACTGCTAAGTGGTTGAGCTGTGCTTCTCCAGTTGGGAGGGGTAAGGAGTAAATGATTTTAAGTAGCTGGAGGGTGATGTAGTTTTCCTCAACATTCCCTCGACCCAGTGTTTGGGGTCTACTCCTGGATAATATGAAGGCTTCGATAATGGCTTTTTACTCGGGGATTGACCATCTGATTGCAGGTAGACTGTGGGATGTTTTTGCTATTCCCATCTGGGTCCTAAGAAGAGAGATAGGGCTACTTAGAGTAGGAAGTTGGTTATATTTTTGAGTTGTGTTGCTTTGTAAGTCTTGCCTTTTATGTGTTTCCAGAGTTGCTTTCTAAATCGTTGGAGTTGTTTTTCATTCCATACGTACTACCTTCTTTCAATCATATGTAATCAAATCTTTATTTTTTAACAATTGTAATGTATTTTATAGACCCATGTTGGCCTTCAGTGTGATATGGAACATGATACCAGCTAACTCCAGTCTCCTAGCTGCTCAGCTCAGCTACTCAGAGCCGGGAGCCTTGGGTTTCTGTGGTTCTGAGAAAGCCCAGAATTGGCATAGGGTGGGGAGCAGCCTGGGGGCCTCAGGTTTCCTTCAGATTGAGGACGGGTTTAAACCAAGGTGGTGGCACTTCTCTTGGTGTAAAAGTTTTGAATAACACACGCACACGCATGCACCACAAGAAATGAAGAAATCCCAAAGTCAAAATCTTCCTTTTGGCAATTTCTGTTTCCATTTTCTAAATGGCAAAAAAAAAATGGATTTTACGGAGTCAGATACAGCCTGTGGTTGCAGTTGGGGCAAGTGCCGATAGTGGCTTAGTGTCGAGGGCTGTATTGTTATTATTTTCTTTGCCTTGTACCGTGTAGGAAGAGCTTATGGTATGTTTTACTGTTTTTCCTGAGTTCAGCCAACCACTTGCAACTTTTGGCAACACTCAGAACTAATGACCTCCACAGGATCCTACCAGCAATAGGTGTTCAAAAATAAACATGCATTGAGACATTTATAAGCACCTTCATGACTGTTATTTTTAAAGATATAGCAGAATGAGTCAGAAGAACAAAGAGGGCAGAAAGCAGCCCTGAAAGAAAAGAAAGATTGTGCCCTGGTAGTGCCCCTGGGTGGAAGAATGGGACACTCATGATCATACCGTTGTCGTTATCTCTGGGATGGCGGAGGCCAACATCATCTCCCCAGGAGAGTACAAGACTCTTTCCCTTCCACAAAGGCCCCTCCCTCCCAGCATTATCAAAATGAGCAGATTCACCTACCTTTGCAAGAAGTTTCTGACATCCTAGAGGGGAAAAAAGAGAGAGAAAGAAAAGAGTGCTCAGGGCCTTTCCCGAGTAGGTCTGTGGTGAGGCAAACTGGCCCTCCTTATTCCACTGTAAGTTGAACCCATTTAGGAGGAGAACATACAATGTCTGCCTCTGAACTGTTACAAGGGAAAGGGGTAGAGTGAGGGGGTATTTCAAGGATCAGGGTTAAGGTGGGAGCTAGTTTTTCTGTGCGCAGTCTCTTTTGGGGCAGAATATTCTCAGAAGGCAGCATCACCATTTAAAGTGGTCTCTCTGTGTGTCCACATCATCAGTGAGAACAGTTTCAACCCTCAAGCTGTTAATGAGAAAAGCCCTGCTGGATAAGACCAGCTACTCCACTGCCCTGGTTCCAAAAAAGGGCCAACCTGCTCTTTCTGGAAGGCTCAGGAACGGGGCGTAAAGAGTGCTTGGTCTGGAACTAAAAGGATAGGCAGAAAAATGACAATCAGAAGTGTTTAGTCCACACCGAGGTAAACACACTGCCCTTTTTCATTTTGATGCTCCTGCAAAAACTAAAGTTGGTTGTCTGTACAAACTAGATCTGTTGATTTTTTCCGTAGGTGGGGCCACAAAAGTATTTCAGAGCCAATCTCCCCCCTAGAGAGCAGTCTGGGCTACCTCTGTTGTTCTTACCTTCAAGAGTTCCCCAGGGGGCTGCTGATACTTCTCCTCCACCTCCTGGATGAGACCTCCCAGAGAGGAGAGCTCCTCTGAGAGTCTGGCCAGATGCTCGTCCCTTTCCCTTGTGATCTCCTTCTCCACCTCTTCCAACTGGGCCAGAAGAAGCTTTTCTTGTTGGTTCAAATAAGAGACCAGTTCTCTGAAATGTTCCTTTATCTTTTCCATCTCTCCTCTTGTTCGTTTCTGCAATAGGGAGGCAGACAGGAGGAAAAAAGGAGGCTGATGGCAGGGTCTGTGAGGGGTGGATGTACATGATCGCACTCCAACAATGATAATATTTGTCCTCCAGATGTTCTTTTCCTGCCGCTCCCCTAATCCCTCAATATTACTATATTTTTCCATGTATAAGACAACCTGATGCATAAAACGACCCCCACTTTTCCAATCCCAAATGAGAAAATTTGATCACTGCTTTCCCCCTCCACTTCCTATGCCCTGCAAAAGCAGGATCAAAGGGCGGAAGTGAAGGGGAAAGCAGCGATCTTAGGAAGTGTATGTGTGTGGGGTAAAGCAGCGATGAAAGGGCTGCAGGATCACAGCCCTTTCATCTTGCAACCCTTTCATGGTTGCTTTCCCCCCCCCCCTTCCTAAGTCCCACGGGGCATAAACCCTTTGATCCTACAGCCCTTTCATCACTACTTTCCCTGCCACTTCATTAGCCCCATGGGGCTTAGGAAGTGGCGGGGAAAGCAGCTATCAAAGGGCTGCAGGATCAAAGGGCTGCGATCCTGCAGCGCTTTGATCCCTTCCCCCTACTTCCGTGTATAAGACCCTCAATTTTTAGTCTAAAGATTTTATATAAAAGTATCATCTTATACATGGAAAAATATGATAGCTATACTGGCTCGACCTGCATGGATTCATAGACTATCCAGTAGGTTGTACCTGGTATGTCTGGAATGCACTAGAATACAACAGAGCTATTGTTGCTAAAAAAATTTAAGAAATATATTTCAGATTGGGGTGCAGAAATGGGGGCAGCCTTCCAAAGTCCAGAAGCAGGTATGTATCATCCCATGTCTTCTGCAATTGGCCCACCCCTTCATCTAAAAGGAACCACTTTTCAAATGCTCTTTTATTAATTGTTCTTAATGATCTGACCCTCTTCCTGGATGCACACCTTTAATGTTATTGAATTAGAGCAGTAGACAAAGGATTGGTTAGAAAGTAGTGGTAAATGTAGGAAACTCAGAAAAGATGAGGGATTATATTAGAGAAGAAGGTAATGAGCATGTAGGTCCTAGGTTAAATCAATCCTGAGCTAACTCTGCAGGCAAAAAGGTTGACACTGAGGATGTCCTACTTTGCACACGTCTTGAAGGAGGCAAGATACAGTGGTGCCCCGCATAGCGACGATAATCCGTTCCGGAAAAATCATCGCTATATGGATTCGTCGCTATGCGGAACAAAAAAGCCCATAGGAATGACTTAAAACCCGTTTAATGCGTTCCTATGGGGAAAAAACTCACCGTTATGCGGAGATCCTCCATGCGGCCGCCATTTTCGCTGCCCGGTAAGCGAGGAATCCGGGCAAAAACACAGCGAGCGGCCATTTTATTTACCCGGTGGCCATTTTGGAACCGCTGATCAGCTGTTCGAAAAACATTGCTATGCGAAAATCGGTAAGTGAAACAGCTTACCGATCATCGCAAAGCGATGTTTTACCATTTAAAACATCGCTATGTGATCACAAAAACGATCGCAAAAAAATAATCGCTATGCGGATTCGTCGTTAAACGAAGCGCTTGTTATGTGGGGCACCACTGTACTCTGGAAACAATGCTAGGAAAAGCCGAAGGCAGCAGCAGAAGTTGAAGACCAAATATGAGATGGATTTATTCCATCAAGGAAGCCACAGCTTTGAATTTACAAGAGCTGAGTAGGACTGTTGAGGAAAGGAAATTTTAGAGATTGCTTACTCATAGAGTAACCATATTATCCGTAAACAACAACCATAACTGTCTCTAACTAATGCTCATTTTTGTATTCATATTGGAAGACTATTACTACTAGAAACATTGTGTTGTAAAGAATTCATACGAAAAAACTGGGTGCATGTTTATTAATACAATACTGTTTTTATATATAGCTCCTGAAGAAAGCCGTGTGCCAAAACGTGTTAAGCATTTTAAAATCAAAATAAAGATTATTTACATTTTTCTACATCCTGAAACTTGGCATATCATTCTGATTTTTGATACCATTGGATATACCCTGTGCTTCTGATCTCATGTGCTGTCAAGTTGCCTCCAATTTATGGTTACTCTATGAGTAAGCAATCTCTAAAATTTCCTTTAGAGACAATGGGGGCAGCGCTATAGCAAAGGCAGAAAGCCTATTTATTCATTAAACCCACCAGGGTCTACCATGCTGAGTCACAGTGCCCAGACAATTTCGTCTCTAAGTAAGGACTTCTCATATTTCACAGGGACTACATGCGCAGGGCAGAGTTTTAAGTCTCTTTCTAAGTGATTGAACTACAGGAAGTGACTAACAAGAGAAATACCCAGTTTTTAATTTCTCAGCACATAAGAACAACCATGATTTATCAGGCAACTCTAAATAAGAGATACAGTACAGGCACACCTCGGTTTACGAATGCCTCAGTTAACGTAATTTTCGGTTTATGAAGGAAAATCCATTGAAAATAATGCCTCAGTTTACGATATATATTTTTTTGCAAAACGAAGCAAATTTCCCCAGCATACATTGCACCTGGGAGGTTTATAGCGCCATCCCGTGCATACGTTCCTATGGGAAACTGCATTTCAGTTTATGTATTTTTCGCAATATGAAACGTCCTGGAGAACGCTTTAAATTCACAAACCAAGGTACTACTGTATGTGATGAAGCAGGGCTGCCTCACGACACTGGCTGCTTTCCATTTTATATTACATTTTTCTCCACATTGATTTAAGAAGTAGTTCCCTTTTTAGATATAGTGACACTTACAAGTAACTCTTGGCTTTCTTTTGCTGTTTCTGCTTTATAGGCTAGGATTTTTGCTCTCTCTTCCTCCAGAGGTTCCATGAGAACAGAGATCAGATCCTAAAGAGAAAAGAGAAGTCCATTTTTAATTCAAAGGAGAACTGAGGCAAAGGCAAGCTTGCTCCCTACTCAAGGAGGGAAGGGCTCTCTTTCATCTTGGATAGCCCACGACACCCTCCAGATTGGTTCGTCCATGCCCTTAATCATCCCTCCTTGAAATTTTGGGGTGAAGCTCTCCCTGGGGGGTCAAAAGGCTGCTCCTCTTGTTTCAAACGAAAATGACATCGTTGTGGGAATGTGAGAACGTTAAATTCTTCTGGAAGAAAGAAAAATAATGAACCCATCTGATTTCATATGATTTTTTTGTAGGATCCTTGTCAAACCAACATCAAATCATAGATCCCATCTATGTCCACAGACTACCCCACATAAATCATGGGTCTTTCTGCACATGGCTTTGCAGTGGTGCAAAAAACATGGATCCAAGGCATGGATACTCACGATTTTATATTATTTTTAGATACATTCCTCTCTAAACCACTATCATACCATCTATGCCCACAGACTATAACACAGAAATCACCACAATAATCATTGCTATGGTGTGTGTGTGTGTTTAGTCGTTTAGTCGTGTCCGACTCTTCGTGACCCCATGGACCAGAGCACGCCAGGCCCTCCTGTCTTCTACTGCCTCCCGGAGTTGTGTCAGATTCATGTTGGTTGCTTCGCAGACACTGTCCAGCCATCTCATCCTCGGTCGTCCCCTTCTCCTCTTGCCATCACACCTTCCTAACATCAAGGTTTTTTCCAAGGACTCTTTTCTTCTCATGAGATGGCCAAAGTACTGGAGCCTCAGCTTCAGGATCTGTCCTTCAAGTGAGCATTCAGGGTTGATTTCCTTTAGAACTGATAGGTTTGTTCTCCTTGCAGTCCAGGGGATTCTCAAGAGCCTCCTCCAGCACCACAATTCAAAGGCATCAATTCTTCGGCGGTCAGCTTTCTTTACGGTCCAGCTCTCACTTCCATACATCACGACAGGAAAAACCATAGCTTTGACTATTCGGACTTTTGTTGGCAAGGTGATGTCTCTGCTTTTCAAGATGCTGTCAAGATTTGTCATCGTTTTCCTCCCAAGAAGAAGGCGTCTTTTAATTTCAGGGCTGCTGTCTCCATCTGCAGTGATCATGGAGCCCAGGAAGATAAAATTTGACACTGCCTCCATATCTTCCCCTTCTATTTCCCAGGAGGTGATGGGACCAGTGGCCATGATCTTAGTTTTTTTGATGTTGAGTTTCAGACCATTTTTTGCACTCTCCTCTTTCACTCTCATTACAAGGTTCTTTAATTCCTCCTCACTTTCTGCCATCAGAGTGGTATCATCTGCATATCGGAGGTTGTTGATGTTTCTTCCGGCAATCTTAATTCCGGCTTGGGTTTCTTCCAGTCCAGCCTTCCGCATGATGTATTCTGCATATAAGTTAAATAAGCTGGGGGACAATATACAGCCTTGCCGTACTCCTTTCCCAATTTTGAACCACTCAGTTGTTCCATGACCAGTTCTAACTATTGCTTCCTGTCCCACATATAGGTTTCTCAGGAGATGGATAAGGTGGTCAGGCACACCCATTTCTTTAAGAACTTGCCATAGTTTGCTGTGGTCCACACAGTCAAAGGCTTTCGCATAGTCAATGAAGCAGAAGTAGATATTTTTCTGGAACTCTCTGGCTTTCTCCATAATCCAGCGCAAGTTAGCAATTTGGTCTCGAGTTCCTCTGCCTCTTCGGAATCCAGCTTGTACTTCTGGGAGTCCTCGGTCCACATACTGCTGAAGCCTACCTTGTAGGATTTTGAGCATAACCTTGCTAGCGTGCGAAATGAGTGCAATTGTACGGTAGTTGGAGCATTCTTTGGCACTGCCTTTCTTTGGGATTGGGATGTAGACTGATCTTTTCCAATCCTCTGGCCACTGTTGAGTTTTCCAAACTTGCTGGACTATTGAATGTAGCACCTTAACAGCATCATCTTTCAAGGTTTTAAATAGTTCAATTGGAATGCCATCACCTCCACTGGCCTTGTTGTTAGCCAGGCTTTCTAAGGCCCACTTGACTTCGCTCTCCAGGATGTCTGGCTCAAGGTCAGCAACTACATTGTCTGGGTTGTCCGGGATATCCAAATCTTTCTGATATAATTCCTCTGTGTATTCTTGCCACCTCTTCTTGACGTCTTCTGCTTCTGTTAGGTCCCTCCCATTTTTGTCTTTTATCATGTTCATCTTTGCGCAAAATGTTCCTCTAATATGTCCAATTTTCCTGAACAGATCTCTGGTCTTTCCTTTTCTGTTATCTTCCTCTATTTCTTTGCATTGTTCATTTAAGAAGGCCCTCTTGTCTCTCCTTGCTATTCTTTGGAAGTCTGCATTCAAGTTTCTGTAACTTTCCCTATCTCCCTTGCATTTTGCTTCCCTTCTCCTCTCTGCTGTTTCTAAGGCCTCGTTGGACAGCCACTTTGCTTTCTTGCATTTCCTTTTCTTTGGGATGGTTTTCGTTGCTGCCTCCTGGACAATGTTACGAGCCTCTATCCAAAGTTCTTCAGGCACTCTGTCCACCAAATCTAGTTCCTTAAATCTGTTCTTTACTTCCACTGTGTACTCATAAGGGATTTGGTTTAGATTATACCTGAGTGGCCCAGTGGTTTTTCCTAATCTCTTCAGTCTAAGCTTGAATTTTGCTATGAGAAGCTGATGATCAGAACCGCAGTCAGCTCCAGGTCTTGTTTTTGCTGACTGTATAGAGCTTCTCCATCTTTGGCTGCAGAGAATATAATCAATCTGATTTCGATATTGCCCATCTGGTGATTTCCATGTATAGAGTCGCCTCTTGTGTTGTTGGAAAAGAGTGTTTGTGATGACCAGCTTATTCCCTTGACAAAACTCAATTAGCCTTTGTCCTGCTTCGTTCTGAACTCCAAGGCCAAACTTCCCTGTTGTTCCTTTTATCTCTTGGCTCCCTACTTCAGCATTCCAGTCCCCTAGAATGAGAAGAACATCTTTCTTTGGTGTCAGTTCTAGAAGGTGTTGTAAATCTTCATAGAATTGTTCAATTTCAGTCTCCTCAGCAATGCTGGTTGGTGCATAAACTTGGATTATTGTGATGTTGAATGGTCTGCCTTGGATTCGTATTGACATCATTCTATCATTTTTGAGATTGTATCCCATTACAGCTTTTCCCACTCTTTTGTTGACTATGAGGGCTACTCCATTCCTTCTACGGGATTCTTGCCCACAATAGTAGATATGATAATCATCTGAGCTGAATTCGCCCATTCCTGTCCATTTTAGTTCACTGATGCCCAGGATGTCGATGTTTATTCTTGCCATCTCCTGTTTGACCACCTCCAGCTTCCCAACGTTCATAGATCTTACATTCCAGGTTCCTATGCAGTATTTTTCTTTGCAGCATTGGATTTTCCTTTCACTTCCAGGCACGTCCACAGCTGAGCGTCCTTTCGGCTTTGGCCCAACCACTTCATTAGCTCTGGAGCTACTTGTACTTGTCCTCCACTCTTCCTCAGTAGCATGTTGGACGCCTTCCGACCTGAGGGGCCCATCTTCCAGCGTCATATCTTTTAGCCTTTTGTTTCTGATCATGGGGCGTTCTTGGCAAAGATACTGGAGTGGCTTGCCATTTCCTATTCCAGGTGGATTGCGTTTAGTCGGAACTCTCCACTATGTCCTGTCCGTCTTGGGTGTCCCTGCACGGCATAGCCCATAGCTTCTCTGAGTTACTCAAGCCCCTTCGCCACGACAAGGCAGCAATCCATGAAAGGGATTGCTATGGTACAAAACATCAATACCATGGAAGGATCCTCATGGATTCATATGATTTTTACATGAGGCCTTCCCCAAATCATAATCCAGTTTAAGCCCATAAATGACATGACAGAAGTTATGGGTCCTACTGCTCATACCTTTGCAGTGGTGAAGAAACACTGATCTAAGACAAAGATCCTCGTGGATACACATAAATTTTTTTACATGGGATCATCCCCAAACCACTGCCCAGTCATAAACCCCATCCATGCCCACAGACTTCGCTGCAAAAATCATGGTTTTATCAGCGCATGTATTTATTTATTTAAAATACTTTAAACCCACTTTTCTCCTTTAAAAGGACCGAATGTGTCTTACAACAATTAAAATACAGTATTTAAGTGAGTAGGCAAAGCTAACAGGATGAATGAGTACAATACTGAACGAGTCAAATGAACACATTTACAGTATATAAAAGAAGAACTTAGCCTAACAGCAGCCACCTTGCCCCTGTAACTTGCTTTGCTACAAAAATGTGCAACATATATATAGTGGTGCCCCACATAGCGACGATAATCTGTTCCAAAAAAATCATCACTATACAGATTCGTCGCTATGCGAGGCAGAAAAGGCCATAAAAAGGTAAAGGTAAAGGTTCCCCTTGACAATTTTTGTCCAGTCGTGTTCGACTCTAGGGGGTGGTGCTCATCCCCGTTTCCAAGCCATAGAGCCAGCATTTTGTCCGAAGACAATCTTCCGTGGTCACATGGCCAGTGCGACTTAGACACGGAACGCTGTTACCTTCCCACCAAGGTGGTCCCTATTGATCTACTTGCATTTGCATGCTTTCGAACCGCTGGGTTGGCGGGAGCTGGGACAAGCGACAGGAGCTCACTCCATTGCGTGGATTTGATCTTACGGCTGCTGGTCTTCTGACCCTGCAGCACAGGCTTCTGCGGTACAGCGCCACCACGTCCCTTTCAGAAAAGCCCATAGGAACACATTAAAACACGTTTAATGCGTTCCTATGGGCTTTAAACTCACGGTTATGCGAAGATCCTCCATGTGGCCGCCATTTTCGCTGCCTGGTAAGTGAGGAAACGGTGCGAAAACACAGCAGGCAGCCATTTTTTTTACCCGTGGCCATTTTGGAACCGCTGATCAGCTGTTTAAAAAGACATCGCAATGCCAAAATCGGTAAGCGAAACGCTTACCGATCATTGCAATGCGATGTTTACCCATTAAAGACATCGTTATGCGATCGCAAAAAACACATCGCTATGTGGATTCATTGTTAAACGAATCGCTCGTTATGCAGGGCACCACTGTATCATGTTTCTGCTTAGTAGACAAAAATAGACAAAGGAGGGAAGCTGCCTGCATTCCTTTACTTTCAAGTAACTAGCTTTATTATTTATTTATTTATTTATTTATTTATTTATTTATTTATTTATTTATTTATTTATTTATTTATTTATTTATTTATTTATTTATTTTATATCCCGCCTATCTAGTCGATAGACCACTCTAGGCGGCTTACAACAAGGAATTTGTCCTTGATTGCTGATAAGAGAGCTTGATAGATCACAAAGAACCTAGGCACCAGCAACCCCTCCCTTCTCCCCTCCTTCTCTACATCCCCTTGCCTCCCGTTTTTATCTAAGCTTATAAAATGTATATTCTGTGTAAACACCTTATGCCTCTCCTCCGCTCGTTCTGGCAGAGTTGCGTCCATTTACTTTTGCTTCTTTCCTGCTGAAAATAAACAAAAATACAGTGGTGTCTCGCTTAACGATTACCTCGTTAAACGATGAAACCGATTGCACACACATACAGAGAGAGAGAGACTGGCCAGCTCAGCTGAGAGGTAGGTCTTTTTTAAAAAAAGTAGTAGACCACCTTTCTCCTCTCTCTCTCTCTCTCTCTCTCTCTCTCTCTCTCTGTAGAAGATGCTGACCAACTCTCCGCTGACTGTTTCTGCGCATGTGCCTGCAATCAGTGGAGAGGCGAGCACATGCTCAAAGATGGCAAGCCTGGCTCCAGGGAGGAAAGCTGGAAACCACTGTCTCCAAAGATGGCGAAGGCGGCAGGACAAGGTATGGCGTCGACAAAGGCTGAACCAAATCTTCTCTCACATAAATTCATTCGTAAGGAAAACCACACAGTGGAAATCATGTCTTGCTGGCCTCTATGAATCTTGTAGAAGACCAAAGTGGTGGTCTGTGCTTTCAGTTAAACAGGCAGGATCCACCACTCGTTCCCATTCTGCTCCAGATCCATGGTGATTTCTTCCCACAGTACTTTATTTATTTACTGTATTTATTGGATTTATATCCCGCCCATCTAGACCAAAGGTCTACTCCTTACTTAGCATTGGTGTCCATGTAATGGGGCGGGGGGGAGGGCTACTTATCTCCCTCTCCAAATCCTAAACCTGGTATTTCTTTAAAAGTATTACAGATAAGATATTTTAAAATTATGTCCGGTCAAGAATCCAGAGGTATCATTAGCACACTCCCCGACCCCAATTCATTTCTGCAGGCACTCTTCCTACCTTGTAGTCCTGGGCCGCCTCCTCCAGAGGAACCACCAGGTGATCCCGGTGCGCCTTTGACTCTTTACAAACCACACAGATGGGGGCTTCATCATCCTTGCAGAAGAGCTTCAGGGGCTCCCAGTGCTGCTCGCAAACTCCCCGCCTTTCCTCTTGAAGACGGAGCTGCTTGGCGATCTCCACCATGTTTGCCAGCTGGCAATTGGAGAACAGGTGCTTTCGGACTTTTGCTCTGCATTGAGGGCAGGAAACACCTTCTTGCAATTCCTCCCAGCATTGGGTCAGGCAGGCTCGGCAGAAATTGTGCCCACATTCAAGGGTGACGGGATCTTCAAAATACTCCAGGCAGATGGAGCAAGTGGCTTCCTCGCAGAGGCCCTCCAGGGAAGCGGCAGCCATACCTTGTCCCCCACAAGAAGTCAAGTACGTAGTGACAGAAGTGAGTTTCACTTTCCAGGCTTTCAAGTATGTGGCTTTCTCTTCCTATAAATCTCTCAGCAGGAAATCGTCAGCATGAGAAAAAGGTGGAAAGAGGGGGAGGAAAAATCACAGGAAAGAAGGCTATTCTGAAAAGACAAATAGACCAAGAGAGGAGTGAATGAAGGGAAGGAGAAAGAGATGCTAGCTGACTATAACCTAGTCTGGCCTCAGAGTCATTCAGAGACCATTTCAGGACTCTGAATAACCTCTTTCCCTCCTTTTAGACAAAAGATTAAAGGGCAGGGTTGTGTTCCTTTCCTGCTGAATGTGCAACTTCACACTCCATGCAGTGCATATGCCTCAGGATTGCTGTTACTCTGTGCCCTCTCATTGCTTCTGATTTATGGCCATCCTCTGGATTAGTTCTTGGGGTTTTGATGGTTGTTGTGGGTTTTTCAGGCTCTTTGGCCGCATTCTGAAGGTTGTTCTTCCTGACGTTTCGCCAGTCTCTGTGGCCGGCATATTCGAGAATACATCTTGGGGTTTTCTGTGTTTGTGGGAGAGCCCTGTTAGGGGAACATTAGCAGAGTAAGTACAGCAGTGATTCCTGAGGGCATTAAAATGCACTTGGTTCTTTCTGTTCTCTGGAGGAATAAACCAGGAAGCGGTTAAGCTTGAAGGAAAAATGTTTACTGAGATTTATTTAGAAAATACACTAGTGGGAAAACCTAATTCCTAATCTAGACAGCTGACCGTGTCCTAGGCTGGAGCACGTGAACCTAAGGCAGGCATAACCTGCACCTCAAGAGCAAGCAGTTGAAATGGACAGGGCTGCATCTTACACCTCATTCTATTTTCTTGTTCTAGATGGTACCAGAGATGGGTGGAGGAAAGAAAGAGGGTTCCTGCTGCTGGCAAAAGCAATATCCCCCCCCACCCCACCCCAGCTTCTGTTTGAATTAATTCTATAGAGGAGAGGAAAGATGGCCATAAATGTGGCACTCCTTCAATTCCACCTCCTGCTTACCTCATAATGTGCACAAAGGTTGTAGCCTTTGCAACCATCATTTAGTTTTACTATCCTGTGTTGTAATTGCTGAAATTTATGCGACAATGTATTTTATTGATCAATAACCTTTATTGTTTTAATTATGTTGCGTAGCAACTAGGAGAAAGAAGCCCTTAACAGACAGCTAACAGACAGCCTTGCCAGACTCCTTCATTTGTAGGTCTCTTTTAGGTCATGCATAATTTAGGCCTGTTTGTATAATTCCTAAGGAAAGAGGTCTCAAATAAATATTTGGCTTTTTTATCAGAAGGAAGGCTCTTCTCTATAGAATCAGAAGCTGTACAGTGGTGCCTCGCTTTACGATTGCCCCACATTACGATGAAACCGCTTTACGACAATCTTTTTGCTAGTTACTTGCAAGTAAAGGAATGCAGGCGGCTTCCCTTCTTTGTCTATTTCTGTCTACTAAGCAGAACCCAGGATACAGTGGTACCTCGCTTTACAATTGCCATGCATTATGACGAATCCGCTTTACGACTATCTTTTTGCGATCGCAATTGCAATTGCAATTGCAAAACGATTGTCTAAATGGGGGAATTTCACTTTGCGATGATTGGTTCCCTGCTTCGGGAACCGATTCTTCGTAAAATGATGATTTTTCAACAGCTGATCGCGGGTTTCAAAATGGCCACTGGGTAAATAAAATGGCTCCCCGCTGTGTTTAGGGACGGATTCCTCGCTATACAGACAGCGAAAATGGCC
This sequence comes from Pogona vitticeps, assembly GCF_051106095.1. Lineage (NCBI taxonomy): Eukaryota > Metazoa > Chordata > Lepidosauria > Squamata > Agamidae > Pogona > Pogona vitticeps. The sequence goes on from NC_135784.1 coordinate 24,609,976, forward strand.
ACTGTATGGAGGATCTTCACTGGACGGTGAGTTTTAAGCCCATTGGACCGCATTGAAAGGTTTTCAATGCGTTTCAATAGGCTTTTTATTTTCGCTTTACAATGTTTTCACTTAACAGCGATTTTCCTGGAATGGATTATCGCCGTTAAGCGAGGCACCACTGTACTTAATATATGGTGTAAAGAAGGATCCACCTTCACCACTGTTGAGTTACCAGAGCAAGTGCAATGTGATACAGTTATCATCACTGGCCATGATCCTGTTGCACTAAGTGACTTCAGAAGGGTAATTGTATTGGCAAGGCTAAAGCAACTCCAGATGTATATGGGCAGGCAGTACTGAGACGACCAAGTGGATATCCAGCAACAAATGCCCTCCTATGCAAACACTAATACCAGGATGCTTTCTTCAGATCTGTAACAAGAAATACCAGAACAATCCAAAGCAACCTGAAGAAACCACGAGTGAATGTGATCCGAATGTAGGCATGTGCCTGTTTGGAATCTGCTGAGAAGGTCTAGAGACTCCTGGCAACTATTTGTTTTAGCACCTTTTTCCTATCTTGCCTGGATCATGAGGGATGAATATTTCCCCTGTAACTTCAGCAGTGAAGGGAAATGGAAAGGTTCATTTAGCTTTTCTTCAAACTCCTCCTTCAAAATTCTTCCAAATTCATTGTCATTCAGTAGTCCAATAATCTTATTGGCCTGGTTTCATAACAGATTTGAAGAATTCTTTATGATTAATCTTTGTCGAAGCTGGCTACGTGACATGTGTAAGATATCAAAGAGGTTAATTTTTTCAGAAGGATAAAGAATGTAGCCGTTAACTGTGAAAAGTCCATATTGTGAAAAATCAAAAGCAATGTACTAAGGAGTCCACTAAATGGCACTATAGGACAACAGTTGTTGGTTTTATTCGGTTTTATTTCTTTTGTTGGCAAAATGGCCAGTAAATGAAATGCCAGCTGATCGATCCAGATATCCACCAAAACACTGGGCTGTCAAAAGGTTACCCCCTGCATAAAGGAAAGCTTGCCTGAAGAGGAAGGTCTTCGCCGGCTTGTGAAAGGACAGGAAAGATGGGACAAGTCTGCCTTCCAGTGGGAGGGAGTTCCAAAGGCTGAGAGCCTCTTTGAAACACTGCTGCATCTTTGATAGTGCAGGGATGGTGTTAAAATGCTGGTGTGTGTTTAGCAATCCTTCTGTTCCCACTGGAGATGTTTCTTCTCCCATGAAAAGGGTCCACTCAGGTCCTTGGATCACCCATTTACTCACGTGAAAAATTTCCTCTAAACTATGTGAATGCAGTAGTGCTGCATGGGGGGCATGCAGCTGAGTGAGTGTTGTCACCCGTTTGCTTATGGTTGTGGCCAGAACCCTGTGTGCAGATGGTTGCAAACAAGGCATCTGCACAGACTACACACTGGGATAATTAGCAGCATGCCAAAAAAAATTTTTTTGAGGGGGGAGGAAACACAAACAGAGAGAGAAAGAAAAAACCCAAACCCAGAATTCCCTAGCCCTGTACCAGAAAGGAGCGGGTCGGCTCTAAAAGGGGCAGGATGGCTTGATCTAAGCAGAAATGTGGTTCGCAATTTGGTTCAGACGAAACCATACCGGAACCTATCCAAATACTGTACCAATCTCCATACTCATTAGGACAGGCTCTAAATTCGTCAGGGCGTCCGTCCTTGGCAAAAGCACCAACTGGTATGAGATTCATTTGGAAGCACCGCCTCTTTCTACCGGTCTGTCATAAATACCGCAAGTGGGCATTTGCGAAACAGACTTGTGTCTGATCTTCTCGCTAGCTGTTTCTCTACTCACCTTTTCTCCAAATGAATGATCAGCCTCTTTCTGTCCCTCTCCCCACTCTTACCTTTCCTTTTGACCTGTTAACATCTCTCTCTTGAGGAGTAGGACATGCCCACCTGGGACCACAAGTTCCAGCCTTAGCATATGGTCAGCTGTCTAGATTCGGTTTTCCTATTACTGTATTGTATTTTCTAAATCAATCATATCAACTGTTTTTTCTTCCAGCTCAAACTCTGCCTGGTTTATTGCTCCAGAGAACAGAGAAACAGAGTGGGCTTAAAGGCCCACAGGAATGACTGCTAGAAAGGGATCCTGTAACAAGGCTCACCCACAAAAGGCAAAAACCCAATAACAACAATTCTCAGGCACATACAATGCATGGAGTGTGAAGCTGCACATTCAGCAGGAAATGAACACACAAACACCCCTCCCGATCTTTTGATTAAAGGAGGGAAAGAGGTGTTCAGAGTCCTGACTCCATGACCAGAAAATACCATGGCTAGCAAATATTTCTCCTTCCCTTCATTCATTCCCTTTCTTTCTCAAAAACTTGTTTACAAAAACCTTCGTTTCTGCGGCTGTTCTTTCACCTCCTTCCCTTTTTCCCCACACGCTGATGATTTCAAGCTGACGGAGTTACAGGAAGAGAAATGCCCTCTCGCTTAAAGCGGACGGAATGAAACTAACCACTTTACTTCCTTGTAGGACAAGATATGGCTACTGCTTCTCTTCTCCGCTTCTGCGAGGAAGTCACTTGCTCCATGTGCCTGGATTATCTCAAGGATCCGGTCACCATTGAATGCGGGCACAATTTCTGCCGAGCCTGCCTGACCCAGTGCTGGGAAGGGACGGAGGGCATAAAAGTTTCCTGCCCTCAGTGCAGGAAAAAAGTCCGGAGGAACCTCATCCCCAATTGGCAGCTGGCCAACTTTGTGGAATTAACCAAGAAGCTCCCTCTTCAAGGGGAAAAGGGAGCTGAAGGAAAGGGGAGACTCTGTTGGATGCACCAGGAGCCCCTGAAGCTGTTCTGCAAGGATGATGAAGCCCTCATCTGTGTGGTGTGTGACAGATCCAAAGAGCACAGGGATCATGATGTGGTTCCCCTGGAGGAGGCTGCCGAGGACTACAAGGTAGGCAAGAGCGCCCACAGAAATAATTCAGAGGGAAGGGCATCTATTCCTGTTACTTCTGGATTGCTGACAGTGGTTTTTATATGTGTACATTTAAAGAAATGCCAGGATTCTGGGTGGATGACGTGTACCCTTCTCGACTCTTCCCGCCCGCACCCCTCCCCTTAGGGATACCCCTGCTAAGGAGGAGGAAATCTGGAACAGGAGGTCAAAAGAGGTGTGGACCCTGCCTGAAACATTCTCTGATGATTCTGTCTTCTTAGAGATTCCTAGAGTACAGCAAGACATGATTTCCACTGCATATGAGGTGGGAGGGTGAATGTACATGTGTATGTGTGAGCAAGAAAGGATTTAACCATCTCAGATTCCTAGGACAATAGCTTTCCTTTGAAACAGGAAGAGCAGTTTCAGACAGCTTTTTTTTAAGGACACAGAAAAAGCCCATCTCTAGGTACCGTGAGCTTTCCAGGGTGAAAGAATAAGGAGCAAACACACTTTGTGAATAAGGAGTAAACACACTCTTCAGTTCTGCTTCGCCGCTGATTTAGAAATTGACTTCTCTTTTCACTTTAGGGTCCGCTTTGTCATTGCCTGCAGCTTCTGGAGGCGGAAAGAGCAAAAATTCTAGCGTATAAAGCAGATACAGAAGAAAAAAGCCAAGAATTACTTGTAAGTGTCAATACCCCTAAAAATGGAACAAGTTCTCGAGCCAGAATTGGGGGGGGGGACGTCATATAAAATGAGAAGAATCTAGAGCAATGAGGCAGCCCTGTTTCACAGAACATCTATTGCTTAGAGTTGCCTAATAGATCCTTATTGCTGTTGTAAAGTGTCGTAAAGTGTCTGACTCATAGGGTTCTTAACAGGTCCACACAGCTCTTGCAAACTCAGAGCTGTGGCTTCCTTGATGGAGTCAATCCATCTCATATTTTTCTTCCTCTCTTCCTGCTGACTTCAGCTTTTTCCATTATTGTCTTTTCCAGTGAATCTTGAGTACCTAGGATGTGCCAAATGTATGACAGCCTCAGTTCCATCATTTTTGCTTCCAGAGAAGGTTCAGGCTTGATTTGATCAAGGATCCACTTGTTTGTCTTTCTGGCAGCTCAGGAAATCCACAAAGTGGATTTCTCCTCCAGTACCATATTTCATATGAATCAATTTTCTTCCAATCTGTTCTCTTCTCTATCAAGTTTTCAGACTTTTATGTAGTGATCGGGAATACAAGAGTTTGCATGATCTTGACCTTCATCTCCACTGACAATATCCTTACATTTGATTATCCTTATTAATTCCTTCACTGCTGTCCTTCCAAACCTCAGCCTTCTGATTTCTTGCCTTCAGTCTTCATTTGGATTGATGATTGGACCAAAGTAGACAAAAATCTTTAACAATTTCAATTTCAGCGTTGTTCTTATTAAAGCTGTATAATTTTGTAGTCATCATTTTTGTCTTCTTAATGTTCAACTTCAATCCCCCTTTGGCACCTCCTTCTTTCACTTTTATCAGAAATTGTTTCAAGTCATTGTTGCTTTTGGCCAATAAGATGATGTCATCTGAATATCTTATTGATGTTTCTTCCACCAATTTTACCTGCTTCTTCCTCTGAATCTAGTCCATCTTTCCATATCATATGATCTCCATAGAGACTGAACATATAGGAAGATAAATTACAGCCTTGTCTGAAACCTCTGTCTATAGAGAACCACCCTGTCTCTCCATATTCTATCCTTACAGAAACTTCTTGTCCACAAAATAAGTTACATATCAGGACAAGCAAGTGCTCAGGCACAGCCATTTTTTTCCAGAACAATCCATAGGTTCTCATGTTATACACAGTCAAAGGCTTTGCTGTAGTCCAGAAAGCACAGACTGATCTTTTGAAAAACTTTGGTGGGTTTCAGTAGCAGTGGATATTTGCAATATTAAGTGCCTCTTCCTTTTTGGAATCCAGCTTGAGTATCGGAAATCTTTCACTCCTTATAAGGTAAAACTCTTTGTTGCAAAACCTTCGGCATCACTTTGTTTGCGTGGGAAATTAGAACAATGGTCCTATACTTAGTACACTCTTTGGCATCTCCGTTCTAGGGGATTGGAATGTATTGAACATTTCCAGTCAGTGGGCCATTGTTTTGTGTTCCATATTTGTTGGCATATTCTTGTTAGGAGTTTGATAGAGTCAGTCTCTGTGGCTTGAAATATTATTGGTATCCCATCTAGCCCTCGTGATTTATTTTTTCTGAGTGCTTTCATAGCAGCTTTCAATTCACTTTCTAGAACTTCAGGTTTTACATCATAGAATTCTTATTCCACATTCTCTCTCCTGAACTGTTCTGTATAGGCCTTTAGTATATACTGTTTCCATCTTCCCTTTCTTTTGTCTTGATCAGATAACGTGCTTCCCTGTTGCTTTTTCAGTATTCCCAATTATGCTTTAAACTTCCCTTTGATTTCATGGATATTCCTCCTTTGCTGCTCTCTTCTATTTCTTTACAGCAGTCATTATAATAGTTCCCTTCATGTGAGAATCACTGAAAAACTGCATTCAGGATCCTGACCTTACTTATGACATCTTTTATTTTTGCTTTTCGATTCTCCTTAAAAATTTTAAGTGTTTTTTCTGTCATCCATCTAAGTTTTTCTTTTCTTTTCACTAGTACTGTATAGGAATTCTCATTTTGTATTTTTATCTAATAATGTTTCTGGTTTCAGTCCACAGTTCTGGTTCATGGTCAACTGAGTTTAATAATGCAAATCAGTTCTTTATAAGGACTTTAAATTTGTCAGAAATGTTGTTTAAACTATATTTTGGCACTAGGATTCTTTTAGTGCTCTTCTTCAGCTTTATTCTGTTAATTTAAATTTAAATTTCATAATCAGTGTTACAATCTGCCCCAGGAATTGCTTTGGCAGAAAGAATACAGCTTCTCCATCTCCCATTTCCAATTATATAGTCTGTTTGATTCATATTTGGCCATCTAGTGATGTCCACGTGCACAGTATTCTGTTTGTTTGTTTGAAGCATGTACAGTGGTGCCCCGTATAGCAACGATAATCCGTGCAGCAAAAATCGCTGCAAAGCGATTTCGTTGCTATGCGGTTTTAAAAAGCCCATAGGAATGCATTGAAACACCTTCAATGCGTTCCTATGGGCTTAAAACTCACCTTTAAGCAAAAATCCTCCATACGGCGGCCATTTTTGCTGCCTGGTAAGCGAGGAATCCAGGCAAAAACACAGCAGGTGGACATTTTTTTTACCCGGCGGCAATTTTGGAACCGCCAATCAGCTGTTGGAAAATCATTGCTATGCAATAATCGGTAAGCGAAACCGAGTACCGATCATCGCAAAGCGATTTTTTCCTATTTAAAACATCGCAATGCGATCACTTTTGCGATCGCAAAATCTTCATCGCTGTGCGGATTCATCGTTAAACGGGGTGCCCGTTAAGCGAGGCACCACTATATTTGCAATAAACAGATTGTTACCATCACATATCTCTACCAGTAATTCCCCTTTTAGAATTGGTCACTGAATCCAATCCACACCAAAGCAAGAAATCAACAGCTAAAGCATCTCTAGTTGATGGCCATCCAACTTCTGTATAAGGAACTCCATGAAAGGAGAGTCCACATACTTTTAAAGTATTTGTGAAAAATGTACCTTTTTTCTTTTTTTTAAAAAAGGAGACATCCCAAGTGGGCAGCCCTATATCTTCCAGAATATATACTGAGGTCAGTGTAAGTAATATTGAGGGAATAGGACAGCAGCAAGAGAAGCACACTGAGAATGCCACAGGCCCCAACCTTTGGAGTCTGATCATGTGGATCCTAACAGTCACAGACTGCCATCATCCTCATCTTTCCTGCTTTCTTACTCCCTACTGCAGGATCTAACAAAAGCACAGATAAATAAAACAAAGGAACACTTCAGAGAACTGATCTCCTTTCTGAACGAACAAGAGAAGCTTCTTCTGGCCCAGCTGGAAGAGGTGGAGAAGGAGATTGTGAAGAAAAGGGAGGAGCGCCTGGCCAGGCTCTCCGAGGAGCTCTCCTCTCTTGGAGGTCTCATCAGGGAGATGGAGGAGAAGTGCCAGCAGCCTCCAGAGGAACTCCTGCAGGTAAGACTGGCAGAAGGAAGCCAGGCTGCTCTCCTCGGGAAAGCCGGTTCTGAAATACTTTTGTGGCCCCACTTACAGAAGGAATCACTAGATCCAGTTTGATGTACAGTAGAAAGAAACAACTTCAGTACATACAGAAGCATAAAGACAACCAGGACAGTGTGTAGACCTCAGAGTGGACTAAATATTGATGGAAACACTTGCAATTTTCATTTCTCTGCCAATACTTTGATTCCAGACCAGGCACCATTTATGTCTCCCTTCTGAGCCATCCAGAAAGAGCTGGTTTCCCCTCCCCCTTGGAAAGAGGACACTGGAAAAACTGGTCTTACCCAGCAGGGCCTCCTTCATCCACTCCATCAGAGCTAGAACCAAGTTCACTGATGGCATTCATGCACACGTACAGAAACAGTATGTCTCACCAGAACCCTGATCTTTCAAATACCCCTCATTCAACTCTTTCCCCTTGTAACAGTTCAGAGGCAGGCAAAGGATTTTTAAATCTTTCTTGTAGGAGATTCCATCTCTCCTCCTAAAGGCAGGTGGAATTACAGTGGAATAATAAGGAGGGCCAGGATCCCTCCCCAGAGACTGACATGGGAAAAAGACACTGAGCACTTCCTTCTTCCCATCTTTTTCCCTCTAGGATATCAGAAATGTCTTGCAAAGGTAAGTGGATCTGCTCATTTTCATTAGTTCTTCCTAATACTGTGAGGGGCTGTTGTGTAAGTGGTCTTGTGCCTTCCTGGGGAGATGTTGGCCTCTGTCATCCCAGAGATAACAACTAGGGTATGGGAAGGAGCATCTTCCACTGAGGGGCACGAGCAGAGCATGATCCTTTCCTCCCCTCCATACCTTCTTTCTGCCATCTTTGTTCTTCCAATTCATTCTACTATAACTATTTAAAAAGAAATGCAGTGGCGCCTCGCAAGACGATGTTAATTCGTTCTGCGAAAATAGCTGTCTTACGAAAACATCATCTTGCGAAACGCAGTTCCCCATTGGAATGCACTGAAATCCGTTTAATGCATTCCAATGGAAAAACTGCTGTCTTGCGAAAATCGTCCATAGGAAACATCGTACTGCGGAACACGGTCCCCCATTGGAATGCATTGAAACCTATTCAGTGCGTTCCAATGGGGAAAATCGTTGTCTTGCAAAAATCGCCCATAGGAAACCATCATCTTGCGAGGCGCCATAGGGGTCGCACAAAGGGATTAATCGTCCCACGAGGCAATCGTCTTGCGAGGCACCACTGTAACTGCAATGAGGATGCTTATAAACATCTCAGTACACGTTTATTTTTGATCATCTGTTATTGATCCCATGGAGGTCACTAATTCCAAGGGTTGTCATAAGTTGGAAGAGGCTTGACAGAACATAGCAAAAACAGTAGCTCTTTAGCCCAAGTACTAGACATACAAAAATAATAATACAGTACAGCAAAAATATTGTGAATAGAAGCTCCATGGAAACACTGAAAGCTTGGATCAGGAGTAGGAATCATCTCACCTGCAGGATGCATGGAAAACGTTTTGCTACTTACAAAGTCCTAAAGTACTTTCTGTACAATGTTAAAACCTTTGAGACCAAGAGTTGCTGGTGTGTCATGCTTACCGTCTCCTCTATATAAAAGTTATTTAGAAGCCTCTTCCAGATGGTAACATCATTCAAGCAGCAGCTGTTTGCAGTCATTAAAGATGTCTTTCTCTTGTGCTGTGGCTCCAAAGGGAGTTGGAAAAGCCATGGCATGGAAAGAAGAAGCTTTTGTTGCTGAACCCCACCCCCCTGTTGATGTCGCCAGCATTCCACCGGTGTGGGGGTGCAAACAGGATTTCAGCCAATATGTATTTATTTACTGCATTTCTGTACTCCTTTTCCTGCATGAACTGCTTTTCTCCAAGAACGAGGAGCTCCTGTTTCCTAATCCAGCACTCTATCCAAAATGCTAGGGAGGCTCCCAGATCAGAAAACCATAGAACCATCGTAGGGTTGGAAAGGACCTTGGAGGTCTTCTAGTCCAACCCCCCTGCCCGAGGCAGGAAACACCATACCATCCCGGACAGATGGCTGTCCAATCTTTTCTTGAAAACCTCCAGCGTTGGGCTTCCTGTTATTCCTGCCTTTGGTTGTGAGGCAGAATGAGGACTCGTGGTCTCTAAAGATTTGACCTGGGGATCCCCAGGGAACAAATTATTTCCCCAACTACTTCAATAGCCTGTATCAGAGTCTTCAAAAGCCAATTTCGCCTTTTTTTAAAAAAAAATGGAAACAAAATGACACATGACCACATGCCGCTTGAGGACCACATTAGGCCTATTCCTGATTTAATTTTTTGCAGCTTCCCTCATCCACTCAGTGTCTTTATTCTGGCTTGGCTTGGCTTGGCTTGGCTTGGCTTGGCTTGGCTGGATGGTGAAGTAACCTTGTTTTCTCTCCATCAGGCATGAAAAGAGGGAGACACTTCTGAATCCTGTGGCTTTTCCTCCTGAGCTGAAGTTGAAAATATGGGATGTCTGTGATAGAAATATCATTCTAGCTGAGATGATCGGGCGGTTCCGAGGTAAGACAGAGGACCTGCAAAGACAGACCCTGATCCTAAAAGGGAACGAGACAAGTGTGTGGATTTTCCATTGTCACCTGACCTGGTTAATCAATTAAGTTCTTTAATTAACACATGCATTGAGGAGGAACACTTTGGTCTTTTGAGCAAACCTGATCAGGAGGCCATGCAGTGCAATACATCCTGTCTCATGTAACAAATCAAAGCTCGGTGCTCTTTTTCGACACAACTACAGCCTTTGACAAAACTGAATGGTGTTTTGTCTTCAGGGTGTGTACCCATGGGCAAATATTACTCAGAGTACTAAAATGGCTATACATACATAAAACTGTTGTTCAAACTAATGGGTTGGACTTGGCTGATCTATTAATCAGTAGAAGGGTGAAGTAAAGAAGTTGCCTTTGCTCAACTTTATCTGCACATGCTATGAAGTCACTGGCTTTGTTCATAAGAGCACGCACGCACACACACACACACACAATTAAAAGTTCTGAATATTAATGGAAATAAATGGGTCCCACATATGTGGGACAATATTTTTGTGTACAAGAGGCTATGCTGGTTAATCCATACGTCTTTTTGTTTTCATAGATGCCTTGCTACCTAAATCCCAACTACAAAAAGGTATGTTTCTGATGGCTCTCTTCATTTATACGGAAGGGAGGCGTGCGTCTTGCTGTGAGGTTCTTTGCATGTCCAAGAGGTTAAATCAATCGCTGGTCACAAATTAATTGCTCACTCTAGGCTCCTCCAGAGCAGGACTGTGAGTTGCTCAGCACAAGGCCTGCTCTAATTCGTCGCATGGTGGACAAAAAACTGGAATGGAGACACTGGGGACATTGCCCGAAAGGAGCAAGAGGGACAACATATTGTATTTTTCCATGTATAAGACTATACATTTGATTAAAATCTTTAGACTAAAAATTGAGGGTCATCTTATACATGGAAGTAAGCTGAGGAGAGAACATAAACAAGTGAAGGGAAAAGCAGGGATCAAAGCGATCCTGCAGCGCTTTGATCCCTTTCCCTCTACACTTGCTAAGCCCCACTTAGATTTCTGAATTTTGGATTATAAAAATGTGGGGCATCTTATACACAGAAAAATATGGTATTGTTGCACCTTGAGGACTAACAGTTTTGCATTGTGGGTCTGTCCACACTGAGCATTTGTTCAACTTTCCTTGCACCTCTGATAGTAGCACTGCATTCCTGCTTTCACATGGCACAAAGCTGAACCTAGTGTTATCAGAGTCAAAATTGCTTTTGGATTTTTTAAAAAAATGTTTTAATATCACTTCTTGGTGGTTGTACAGTTTTGTTCGGCTTCACTTCAGTTTGTTCCCGTGCCGAGTGAATCCTCCTCTTGCATTTTTCTGGGCTAATCTGCGATGTTGTGTCGTCGGACAACATTTCCTCATGGAGGTTTTTTTTTTTTTGCTGGTCCGTCTTCACCTCTCCAAGGCTTACTGCTGCTCCTGCTTAGATTTCTTGGGATATGAACTGTTCCTTTATTCTACTTTTTTGAAATGTTATCACTTTCACATGCAGCACAGCAGTGAAATCTAAAAGTGAAAAAGAATAAGAAAAAAGGGAAAGGTTTGAGAGCAACAGATGGTCAAAACTAGGAGGAAAGGCAGCAGACAGTGAAACAGGTGAGGAGAAGGCAAAGAAGGATCAGCTGGTCCTGCATTCTGCTTTTTAATTATTTCAGTGTTAGCCCTTTTGCACCAGAGCACAAAAATAAAAACTAAAAATAACAAGTAGGACATTGTGGCGCAAGCATGCAAAATACAAAATGCGAGTAGATAAATAGGTACCACCACAGTGGGAAAGTAACAGCATTCTGTGTCTAGTCACGTTGGCCACGTGACCACGGACAACTGTCCATGGGTTGGAAACGGGGATGAGCACCACCCTCTAGAGTCAGATATGACTGGACAAATTGTCAAGAATAACCTTTACCTTAAAAATAACAAAAAAAAGGAGAAGAGAGAGAAGGGAATGAGGTTGAAGGGGAGAAAATGGAGAGGACAGGCCAAAGAAGTTAGCAGTCCATCTTGGGAGTGAGACCTCAGGGACCAATTCATGGCATTGGTAGACTGGCAATACTAGGTCAACCCAGTGCTTCCCAGTACAGTTTATGCAGCAACATATATCCTCCCCAATACCAGCACTGGGATAACCTATGTAAATCTGCCCCCCCCAAAAAGTTAGAAAATTACCCAGACCCCATACTTTTTGAGAAAAATATATATATTTTTAGAAAAGAAACAAAAATGACCGAGAGCATTGAGGAAAATTGCACTGTGTGAACTTTTTTGACTCAAAGTCCACTTCCTCAGACACACTTCCCAGGTCCGAGAAAGTGCAACTGATTAACAAACGATTACACAGAAACAAATCAGTTTGTTTTTAAGAGTCCACAATATTTTGCCTTCTCCGTTTGCCACCTTGCTGGAACAGACTGACGCAAAGCCACGTGTTGGTATTGCATCAACTTGGCACAAGACCAAAACTAAGGTCCACAGAGCTCTTGTCTGCCGATGGCAATTGGAGCAAGCTGGCTTGGGCCAAATAGGGCCACTAGGAGGTCCAGTATGCCAGGTAGCGCTGAGGAGAGAACATGTCCTACGGACTTCAAGCAACTATATTTGGTCTGCAGCAGCCCAACTGTGTCTCTTACATCCAAAAGGGATTTTCCCAGAGTTGTAAATATTCCTCCTGCTGCGGCAGCAGAAGGAAATAATCGGACAGGAGTTGCAGAGATGACAGTGCTGGTGCAGAGCATGGGAAGGACTTAGCCAGAGTCAAATGAACAAAGACATCCTCACTCACTGCCGGAAGGAGGATTCCCTTCTCACCCCACCTCCATTATATCTGAAAACACAAGCTCACCTTGGTTTTGTTTCTGGTTTATGCCAAGGAATGCACTAACTGGAGAAGGCCAAGGAGTGCACAAACTATAGGACCATTGTTCTAATTTCTCATGGAAGCCAAGTGATAATTACTTTGGTGTTTTTTTAAGATTGTAGCATCAGGATCTAAGTCATATGAATAAATTTATTCTGGAGTGCCAATTTAAGAGGGAGTGGTGCAGGAGTGAGCATTAGAGATGGGAGTACTTGTATTCATATACAAGTACCCCTGCAGAGGTAGCAATAATGAGGGTCCAGCCCCATGCAGCCAGACAGTCTACTCACAATTCTGCCACTGCTGCGATCTCCGGGATCCTTCCTATCACTCCGGAGCTTGCGATCTGTGAGCCACTCTTTGACCTGGCAGAGGCTTGTCATCCCGCCTCCTCCCAGGAGTGGTGAGCCAATCGCGAGCTCCACAGTGACAGGAAGAATCCTGGAGCTTGTGTCAGTGGCAGAATTGTGAGTGGACCATCTGTCTGCATGGGGCCGGACCCTTGTTATTGCCACCTGTGCAGGGGTATTCTTATACGAATACCCCCATCTTTAAATGAGCATCTCTAGTTGCCAGAGAAACTGGAAATGATCCAGTTATTTATATCTGGGTTTATATTCCTTGTTCTTCTAAGGCAGTGGTTCCCAGTGAGTCCCCAGATGTTCTTGAACTACACCTCCCAGAAATCCTGACCAGCACAGCTAGTGGTGAAGGCTTCTGGGAACTTTAGTCCAAGAACATCTGGGCACCCAAGGTTGGGAACCACTGGTCTAAGGTAATGGCCAGAAGCCTACTAATCATGCCTACTGGCCCAACTCTGGGTGTGACTATGTAGCAGAAGAAATCTGAACAGATCCATGGTCATCAAATCTGGCAGGATCTAAAGGCAGCTGAGGCTTAAATCAATCTGTCAGTTCCAAAGGGGGGCCCAGGTGTTCTTGTTCCCTTTTTTATTGTACACAATGCTTTTCTGATACATATTGGAAGAGCTTAAAATGGCTGTTTGTACAAAAACTGCTGTGGTGTGTTATTGGCGCAGGCATATCACAGTGGTTTTCCCACCTCTTTCTCACTTTCTCTTCTACTTCTTGTCTCTTTGTCCCCAAAAGCAAATGTCACCCTGGATCCAGAGACAGCAAACAAGTGGCTCGTTCTGTCTGAGGATTGCAAAAGTGTGAGCGATGAATACAGACTGCAAGATGTGCCTGACAATCCAGAGAGATTCGACCTATGTTGTTATGTGTTGGGACATGAGGGATTCACTGCAGGCAGACATTACTGGGAAATCACAGTGGAGGACGAGGGAGAGTGGGCTGTGGGGGTGGCCAGGAAGTCCCTACGGAGGAAAGACTATGTTGATTTGAGAACTGAGGAAGGGATCTGGGCTGTGGTGAAATTGGAAAGTGGCTACATAACCTCTGACCTTCCTGACAAATCTTTTCTTCCCTTGAGTGAGAAGCTGAGGAGGATCCGGGTGTCCTTGGACTATGAAAAGGGCCACGTGGTCTTTCATGATGCCAGTACAGGATCCCACCTCTACACCTTCTCCGGAGCCTCTTTCTCTGGGGAGACGCTCCTCCCTTTCTTTTTTGTATGGAGAACAGCCTCCCTCACAATCTCCCCTTAAGACAGTCAAGCGGACCTCAGAGGGAAATCAAGCCTGAACTGATCAAAAAGAGTGTCCTTCCCCATCTTGGAAATCCCCTCCAAGAAAGACTTCCGGCTATCATCCTCTCCAGAAAACAATCTGAACCAAGATGGGGAGTTCTGCTTTTCTCCTTCCCCTATCCAGAGTCCTTTCCTCCCTTTGCCAATTAATTCTTAAAGAATTTGTAGTTTTTTCCCCCTGGATGTCAGAAATCTACCCTCTGTATTTTCAGAAAAGGCAGCAATCTTTTTTCCCCAATTTTCTCTTTTCATGAGGCTCCTTGTTCTGCGGGACTTCAAGATTCATGCCAAGATTGACCTCATGAGTCCAGCTCTTTTGGAAACCATGGCTCCCTATGTCCCAATATGTTAATGGCCCCACTCACATGGTGAGCCGCATGCTAGACCTGGTGTTCTCAACTGGGCAGGGATACAGTAGACCCAAGGGTGACTGGCCTTGTGTTGGCCCCCTTGCCATGGTTGGATCGCCACCTGATAAAATGCAGCCTCTCAGGGGCACTCCCCCTGTGTGGGGAGCAAGAACCTGTTAAGATGGTCCACCCCTGCAGGCTATTGGGTCCAATTGGTTTCCAAGATGCAATGCGGGGGATACCGGCTGATCTTGTTGGTGCTCCTCTCGAAGCTCTAGTGGATGAATACTATGCGGCTGCCACCAGCTCCACTGACATGATCACTTCCAAAGGCCCCCTCCACTGCTTAGCCCATCCAGTAGTAGGCATCCTTCAGTCTCGAGAGACTATGGTAATGTGCTCTGTATGGAGGTCTTGGAACAGCATTTAGTGTGGCTGAGAAGGCCAATTCGAGTGACAATCCCTTCCACATTGAAGACAAATACAATCTGTCCCCTGTCCAGCTCCCTGGTTTTGTTTGTTTCAGGACTGCCTCTTTGCCTCGGCCTGCTGTACAAGTGTCTCTTCAAATTGGGAGAGGCCACGATGCACCGCCTGCCTCCAGGCTGAACGCTCAGACGTCAAGGTTTCCCATCTGTTGAGGTCCATTCCTAAGGCCTTCAGATCCCACTTGCAGATGTCCCTGTATCGACGCTGTGGTCTCCCTCTGGGGCGATTTCCCTGCACTAATTCTCATCTTTTTACAATATGAATCATACAGTTCACACAACTGGACAGTTAAGGGGTTATACTCTTTACTCTTGTGACATGGCCAACTTTGACAAGACCAATAACAAAAAATTCTTTAAATACGTCAGGGCTCAGAAAGCCAGGCCAAGAAGACAATGGGACCATTGAATTACAATGTAATTGAAATAATTCTGAAGAATGATAAGGAGATTGAAGAAAAGTTGGATGAACCTTTTCATTTACCTTCACTGCTGAAGTTACAGAGGAAATATCCATCCCTGGGGGAGGGGGGGGGACAGAAAAAGGAGCTGAAGCAAATAGTTGCAGAGTCACTAGACCTTCTTGAGAGATTCCTATCAAGC
Organism: Pogona vitticeps; assembly: GCF_051106095.1. Taxonomy (NCBI): domain Eukaryota; kingdom Metazoa; phylum Chordata; class Lepidosauria; order Squamata; family Agamidae; genus Pogona; species Pogona vitticeps. The sequence goes on from NC_135784.1 coordinate 24,625,620, forward strand.
ACACTGCTGTTTGGTTCACATCCACTCATGACTTCTTCAAGAACACAACCATGAAATGGAAGGTCTTCTGAGGGTCACCATCATTCTCAGGTTCCTCTGGGTTATTCTGGTATTTCTTGTCACAAATTCAAACAGATCATCCTGGTATTGGTGTTCACGTATTGGGACAGTATTAGGTGCTGGATGTACAGGGATCCACATGGTCATCCCAGTACTGCCGCTCACACATAGCTGGAGTTGGTTTTGCCTCGCCTGCACAATTGCCCTTCTGAAGTCAGAGGGTCCTGGCCCATGATGAGAACTCCGTCATAGAAACTATGTCATTGGTAACTGAACAGAATGTTATAGATCTTTCTTTACACTATTAAGCACAGCTTCTGATTCTATAGCCTTCCTTCTGATATGTAAGGAAAAACAAACACTAATTAGGGACCTTCTTAATGAGGAAATAGGCTCATATTATGCATAGAATTGGAACCTTAACCTAAAAAGATCCTACAAATAAAGGAGTCTGGCAAGGCTGTGTGTCAACTGCATTCTTTTTTTTTCCTTCTAGTTCTGGTGCAGTATGATTAAAATAATAAAAAGTAACAAACACAAAAAACATTACTGATGAATAAATAAAATACACTGTACCATAAACTTTGACAACTGCAACACAGCATAGTAAAACTGACTGCTGGTTGCAAAGGCTACAACGTTTGCACACATTATGAAGTAAGCAGAAGGAAGAACTTCAGGGGTGCCACATTCATGGCCATGTTTCCTGTTCTCTATTAAGAATTAATTCAAATTTAAGTTTATTTATTTATTTGATTTGTATCCCGCCCATCTGGTCTGGTCGACCACTCTGAGGGGGTGGAATCGCTTTTGCTAGCACCATGAACCCTCTTTCCTCCACACATCTCTGGTTACATCTAGAAGAAGAAAACAGGATGTGGAGTGGGATGGACCCAGGTCAGTTTTGACAGGAGGACCACCAAAAACCTGGTACACAATGAGACCGGGGAGAATGCAGGGCCAATGTCATGATGAGATGCTACAGGAACCAGCCCACCATTTGCTAAAATAACAAAGCAAGGTAACAGGGCTTTTTTTAAGGTTAAATAAAGAAGAAAACTCGCTCCACCACTTGTCACAATTTTTGACTTGCATCTAGTCTTATACTGTTGATGTGTAAGAAGGGCAAGGGGAGGAAGGAGAATGAGAGGGAAAGGGGCGAGGAGTGGAGGGCACGTTGACTGAGGGGTGGGGAGTGGGTGAGGGGGTGACGGGGTGGCCAAGCGGGTGGTATGGAGAACGGACTGGGAAAGGGAGGAGGACAAGAGAAGAAAGGGGCAGAGGTGAGGGTGGGAGGGGACGGGAAGAGGTGCCTGAGGGGTGGGTGGGGGAGCGAGAGGATGAGTGTGTGGGGGGACACTGCTGAGAAAGGGAAGGGGATAAGAGGGAAAGGGACCAAGGATGAGGGTGGGAGGGTGTTGGGGGGCAGGAGAGCCAGGGGTGGGTAAAAGAGCAAGCGAGGGAGGTGGTTGGGTCAGGAAGAATGGAAGGGGAGGGGAAGGAAGACAAGAGGGAAAGTGGCCTTAGGGTGGAAGGTGACGGGAAGAGATGCCTGAAGGGTGGGGGGTGAGCAAGGGGACGTGAGCGAAAAGGGGGCGGCAAGTGACTGAGGGGAGTCAGTGAGTGATCAATGGGGCCGGCCCGGAGACTGAGCAAAGGGGCTAACAAAGCAGCAAAGAGGTGACCAGGCGCACACTCGGCATTTTTGGCAAGCCTGGAACTTTTGGTGTGTTTTTTTAAAATTCCTGTTACGTCACTGCGGCAGGAAGTTTTTTAAAAAGTGGATGTGGCATTCACACATGTGGAACTGATTGACCGTGCACTCTCCAAGTGTTATATTGGAACTATATCCAAGCTTAAGTGGCAATCCCCTATTATCATCACACCACTGTATAGTATTTGATTTCAAAAAGTTTATATCCAGCTGGAAAACCATGCTGTTTATTCATTAGTTTTGAAGTTCTTCTAGTATTGCTGTTTCTCAGTTGCTCTTTTGTTTTAAGGAAACTCAACATTGCTTTGCTTTTGAGTGTTTGTTTTGATTTGGATGCCACCAAAACAGTTTTGGTGGCATCCAAATCTACGTTTCCCTAGCTTTTGTTATCCACCACGGACATGGTAGCACTGCGGATTAAACCACAGAAGCCACTGTGCTGCAAGTCAGAAGACCAGAAGTCGTAAGATCGAAACCACGCAACAGAGTGAGCTCCCATCGCTTGTCCCAGCTCCTGCCAACCTAGCAATTTGAACGCATGTAAAAATGCAAGTAAATACATACCACCATGGTGGGAAGGTTACGGCATTCCATGTCTAGTCGCGTTGGCCATGTAACCACAGAAACTGTCTACAGAGAAACGCTGGCTCTACGGCTTGGAGATGGGGATGAGCACTGCGCCCTAGAGTTGGACATGACTGGACTAAACGTCAAGGGGAACCTTTACCTTTACCTGTCATCCATTTGCCACTTATTGAAAGGTTATACTTTTGTTTTCAGATGGAAAGGGCCCCAGAAACAAGAGGCCATCATTGATGGACATCTGCCATACCAAGATGTTTTGGTACTTGAGGAAGCACAAGCACAGTAAATGTCACCGACCACCCTAGGGAAGTGCATAATACCCTAACCTATCTAGGTTATACTGGTAGCTGGACCAGAAAAATCTTACAAGGATTTCTCTCCATGTTTAGCAATTTCTGCTATGGCCCTTTCTCTCTAAAGGTTGCCTTCGAGGGATCATGTAGGGAAAGGAAATAGGACAGATTCTCACACAGTGAGAAAAGATCTAAGAGATCTTGTGGATCTCCAGATGTTTTGGATGAAGACTAGGACTTAATGTCCAAAACACCGACAGCTCTACGTTCTTTATCTCTGCCATAGTACTTTCATGCACAGTTCTGAAGTTAAAGTGTAATAAAGCAGTTTGAAGAATATATTGTTATGTGCAATCAAGTCTTTTCTAAGTGAGACCCTATACAAAAGGTGTATCAACTGCCCTCTCCAGCTAGGCCATGGCCTTCTTTATTGAGTCAATCCATCTCGTTATTTGGTCTTCCTCTTTTCCCATTGCCTTTAAACTTTCCCAGCATTATTGTCTTTTCCAATGAGTCAAATCTTTTTATGATGTGCTCAAAGTACGATAACCTGTTTTATCACTTTTGCTTCTAGAGAGCTTGTTTAGATGTAGAATTCACTTCGTTTTTCTGTTATTCTATGGTATCCACAAAACTCTTCTCCAGCATATTTTTTCCTGTTAATGTTCTACACTGTCCAGTTCTCGCACCTGTACGTAGTAATCTATGGGACTACCATACTTCTCACAATCCAGTTGCGGTATATTATTGTACAGCATCAGATTTCTACTTACCTCGTGCACATCAGCCACTGCATGTCGTTTCAGCTTTAATCCACTTGCTTCATTAGCAAGTGCCATTTGTACTTGCCCTTTGCGCTTCCCCAGTAGCTGATTGCATACCATCCCATCTTGTAGTCTCATCTTCCAGCAGTATCTCTTGTATCAATTTGGGTTGTTTCATCATAGGGTTTTCAAAAAATACTCAGAAATGGCATACTAACAAGAGTTAGCCTGTGTGTCACTGTTGTCCTTGAAAGATCACTGTCGCCTTCCATTCCTATTGCTACTCTCCATGAGTTTTTCTAACTCCATAATCATTGGGATTTTGAGGTTATGCTCAAAATCCTACAAGGTAGGCATCAGCAGTATGTGGACCGAGAACTCCCAGAAGTACAAGTTGGATTCCGAAGAGGCAGAGGAACTCAAGACCAAATTGCTAACATGCGCTGGATTATAGAGAAAGCCAGAGAGTTCCAGAAAAATATCTACTTCTGCTTCATTGACTACGCAAAAGCCTTTGACTGTGTGGACCACAGCAAACTATGGCAAGTCCTTAAAGAAATGGGAGTGCCTGACCACCTTGTCTATCTCCTGAGAAACCTATATGTAGGACAGGAAGCAACAGTTAGAACTGGATATGGAACAACTGAATGGTTCAAAATTGGGAAAGGAGTACGACAAGGCTGTATATTGTCCCCCGGCTTATTTAACTTATATGCCGAATACATCATGCGGAAGGCTGGACTGGAGGAATCCCAAGCCGGAATTAAAATTGCCGGAAGAAATATCAACAATCTCAGCTATGCAGATGATACCACTCTGATGGCAGAAAGTGAGGAGGAATTAAAGAACCTTGTAATGAGGGTGAAAGAGGAGAGTGCAAAAAAAGGCCTGAAACTCAACATCAAAAAAACTAAGATCATGGCCACTGGTCCCATCACCTCCTGGCAAATAGAAGGGGAAGATATGGAGGCAGTGACAGATTTTACTTTCTTGGGCTCCATGATCACTGCAGATGGAGACAGCAGCCACGAAATTAAAAGACGCCTGCTTCTGGGGAGGAAAGTGATGACAAATCTTAACAGCATCTTAAAAATCAGAGACATCACCTTGCCAACAAAAGTCCAAATAGTCAAAGCTATGGTTTTTCCTGTTGTGATGTATGGATGTGAGAGCTGGACCATAAAGAAAGCAGACCGCCGAAGAATTGATGCCTTTGAATTGTGGTGCTGGAGGAGGCTCTTGAGAGTCCCCTGGACTGCAAGGAGAACAAACCTATCAATTCTAAAGGAAATCAACCCTGAGTGCTCTCTGGAAGGACAGATCCTGAAGCTGAAGCTCCAGTACTTTGGCCATCTTATGAGAAGAGAAGACTCCTTGGAAAAGACCTTGATGTTGGGAAAGTGTGACGGCAAGAGGAGAAGTGGATGACAGAGGATGAGATGGCTGGACAGTGTCTGCGAAGCAACCAACATGAAATTGACAGACCTCCGGGAGGCAGTGGAAGATAGGAGGGCCTGGCGTGCTCTGGTCCATGGGGTCACAAAGAGTCGGACACGACTAAACGACTAAACAACACAACAATCATTCGGATGATCCATTCTCTTCTGCTGATATGACTGTTATTCCTATGGAGAGTGGGTTGCCTCTTAGTCTTGTGTTCAAGCTTTGACCATTACACCTCAAGTGACCGTTAAGAGCTCAGACTAATAGTGAAGTCTAGCCTCCGCTATTGATTTTTGCTTCTCTGACATATTAAAACAACCTCTCCATGTTAAGGTGTTTTGTCTAGGAGAGAGTGCTGTAGACAAGAACTCTGACTTTTGATATTAATTCTTGGTCAATCAATGGGGAAACTGTTTCATTGCTGCTATTGCTAATCATCACATCAAAAACAGGGATAATCAAGATGAGAACTATTTGGAAAACTAAGCAATTCCTATAAAAGAATCCCTTTTCCATCATGACCCAAACACTCATCTGAGTTGATTACAAGAAAAACAAAGAGGTTTGTGGTGCTCTAAGAACAAACAAATTTATTGTGGCTTAAATGTTACTCGGCTTGAGTTCGCCATGTCAAATGCATGACAAAATTGGCAGCTGCGTCCATCAATGTAGACGTCCAGAATGTGAAAATGTAAACAGTAGGACCAAGAGAAAGAATTGCCAGAGATGCAAACGTTCAAGTAAAATTAAAGAGCATATAAAACTAAGCACAGTGACCATTCGCAACACTTGATGTATGATGGCACGGGAATTCTAGATATCTTACTGAACACCAGTAGTGGTACAAAAGACGGAGTCAAATTACCTAATAAATTCAAATTCAGTGAATTCACTTCCCTTTAAAGTTCCCTGAATGACAAGTGACAACTTTCAAATCAGAGCAGCAGAGCATCCTGGGAGACAAAAATACACTCATGTAGATATTTTTGTCAGGGACAAAAAAAATCTTACAAGGACTTCTCTACATCTTTAACAACTTCTGTTATGGCCCTTTCTCTCTGAAGGTTGCCTTCGAGGGAAAAAGGAGGTGGGGAAAGCCCTGAAGTTTGAAGACTCAGAAAACAGAAGCTAACATGGAAATTTAAGATTTTAAGAGATTAAAAAAACAGAGGAACAGCACATGTCAACTTTCATGATATTATTCTTCAATGACATACCCCTACGGAGGCTTGGCTACACTCAATCTGAAACTGGAACATATGTCATTTCAAAATAACACAAAAAAGAAAGTTTCAGATTTTGAGAAGAATTCTGCTCCAGAGTGCATGGCAGGAAGAGAAGGGGTCAGCTTGCTTGCCAGCCTTATGGTGAGATTCTGAGGTGGCCTTTTCCATAGATGTGAAAGAATGGGAACAGGGTCTCTCCTGCAAACAAGGCTCTGGAGAATGTGTAGAGATGGGCTGCGGTATGAGCATCATAAAAAGCTACTTGCCCCCCAGCATAGTTCAGATATACTCGGATCAGCTTAAGCTCCCCAACTGGAGACAATCTAGGAAAATGGGACTCATGTGTAGCATTGTACCCACCTCCCCACTTCCCTATAGCCCAGAGGCCTCCTCTAGGACTATAGACAAGATCACCCTTTCTCTTCATAGATTTTTTGGCCACTCCTATGATCCATTGCTCCTCACTTCCAACAACGACTTCCCAGAAATGTCTGCCTCCCGTGAACCCCTTGCTGCCCAGCACAGAAGGACTTCTGCTGAATCTCTCAGGATTGACAGGCAAGTCTTGACATTTGCCTCCATATTTTACGCTCTTACAATCCTCAGTCAAGATGAGTTGCTGATGGGCTGTGTTTAGATCAAGAAAGATATTTGCTGTCAGGGAAGAAAAGGAAAGGGAAGGTAAAGAACATCAACTTGCTGAATGGCTAATAGGTTGACTCTAAGCGCACCAGAGGCATCGTATTCCCTATAAAACAGCATTTCCCAATGCACTGCAGATCAGAACCAGGTTTTGTATATATAGCCCTATCTCTCTCTGCCTCTCTCTCTATATATATATATCTAGGGCTGTTTATATATATATACAGGCTTGGAAAGCCAGAGTTTGCAAACTGTGTGGACGTTTGCCCATCGTATGTTGAACTTTACTGCTATTACTCACCCTCTGTATTTCCACTGTATGTATGAGCCCAAACATCACTATAGGCCTGTTGAATAGGGACGGGATTGCCTGGCAGCTGCTGCAAGGCTACATGGGTAAAGTAGTTCCAATAGGTAGCAACTGCCTACATTTCCCAGGTAGCCTTGCTAAACTGTGACAGAGCAGCTGAGCTCCCTCCCTCTTCTTCAAACCTGAAACACATGAAACAGAGTGGAAAGGTAGTGTGGAAACGTCTCTTCTGCTCCTAGTTTGCTCTCCCACTCTTTGGGAAATTCCGGGTGAATTCTAGGGGTGGAGTCCTTGAGCCCACTTCTCATAATTAAGCTGTGGCCAATTTCAACATTTGAAGGACAGAACTGTTTTAATCCAACCGAAATACCACAAGCATTTTTTTAATCAGCCCACGTTCTACCTGTGACTTTTGCCAGTAACTGACCTTTCTGAAGTTCTTGCCTAGACAATACAGCATCTGGAGAAGCAAAAAGATATTACGGTGAAGCATCACATGGTCATGTTCAGTGCACTTTTACTTCATACTATGCCATGTAATTCAAGCAAAGGCTTCAGCAGACTCTGAAACAAACCAGGAGGGGGGAATGCTCATTGCAGCTACTGTTTGGCTGAAGTCTTGTTGCTGTATACTTAAAGAACACCCATAACTTCCAGTCTATTCCTGCCTGGTAAATAAAGTTTCCCTATCATGATTCTTCGGTACACATGCACACTGAATGGGCACATATGTGTGTGCACCCCCAAGAATCACACGGCGATCCTTTATTTACCAGCCATGAACAAAATAAAAGTTATGTATTTTCTTATGCCAGGCAATAAGACTTCAGCTATTGCTTCCAAATAACTGTACACTGTGATATTTCCACCATCACCAATCAAGTCCTCCTGGGTTCTCCTAGTCAGCTGTGATTTTACGCCTGGCAGGTGTGAGGGAGATGCTTTCATGCTCTCTGGGAGGCTGCCCGACCATCTTCATTTCTCCAGGAGGGGCGCACGCCAGCCCTGACCACAGAACTGGCAGGGAAAAGGAGCACCTGGGTGGCAGCAGGGAGGAGAAACACCTAGAGGAAGATGTCTGTCCAAGTGCAATGCAAACAATGAAGATGGTTAATAAAGAGGAGAAATGGAGGAGTCTTGGGCAGAGGCTTAAGGAGGAGTTACTGCTGGTACTGCGTGCCTTGGTGGAGGCGTGGCCAAACATCCTGCAGGGCTCATGGCATGGGTGAGCATGGCCTGGGTCATGGACACAAGAGAGGAATGCTCTTCTTTGCTTCAGTGGACCTGTAGCACCGCTGGACTCAAAAACTGGAGAATATTTACTTGCTTGCCTTCCTGCACCCACTCTCACTGCTGGAGATGGTGTTACCTGAGGCTGCACATTATGCAGCTTGCTCAGAGTCTGGAGGCAGCTTCCGTCTGCCCTTTAACTAGGGCTAGTGAAAGGAACCTGACCCTAGCCAGAAGGGTGAGAGTGCAGACAAATATTTCCCAAGGCACAGAGTGCCATGGGTGGTGGGACAAATCAGAGTCCTCAGTCTGTTCATTCTGGACAATTGTCAAAATCAATAAAAGTTGTTCCTCTCTGCTTTGGTGTGTCCGTGGAACAGAAGGGGTGGCAGGAAGCACACCAGATTATTTTACTCAGGGAATCTCAAGAGGCTCCATTGTAGCAGAGGGCCAAGAACCCCGAGGAGGCCACCATAAGGCCCTCAGGACCTTTTCTTATAAGTTGAGGGTAGCAAACAAACATGGAGGTTTGACGTAACCTACTCTCTAGTGCTGCAATAGCTTTGTTTCCGTTAAATCTGGGCTTAAAAATGGATTGAGGAGGCTGAACTCAGCCTTATAGGCCCCTTCCAATTCAAGTATTCTGTGATTCTCGTGAACAGTAAGTATATTGTGAGATATTCCCTCTTATAACAAAATAGCTGAAATCCAGTTTGTCTTCTCCTTGCAATTGTCTTTTTAGCCAACATGAAACCCGTGTTTAAAAGGGTGATCTTTTGTAAGTGCAAACTAGAGGTCACTGCAACATTCACAGAGTGCTCTACCTGCAAAGCAACCACACTCCACAGGATTCTTACTAGTGGCTTGGTCTTGAGTTGATTTAGATGATCAAGACCCATAAGCGTTCCAAAAATTTGCTCCTAAGGCAGGTGAAAACGGCTCAAACTGATTTATTAAAATGGATCAGTCTCACTGCTTGTATTTTTTTATTCTACCAGGGGCCATGGCTATGAGGGTTCTCATGATGAGTGCCTACCTTTCAAAAAGTGCCACAACGACACAGCCAAGTTTATGTCCTCGATACCTATGGGCAAGGGGAATCCAAAAGAATACCATCCTGTCTGTCCACCATCTCAGATACAGGTGGGATGTTTAGGTATCCTGGACTACCAAGCCCATAATTCTCCATTCTGAAAGTCATACCTGACAGACTGACACCTCACAGACATCTAAATGTGGCTCACCTGGAAGAATGGCCTCAACTGTAAAGCTCTGAGGTTTAGCAAGGCCTACATCCTCCCACCTTCCTGTTCAGAAATACAGCTTCCTGGGGCAGAGGCAGCATCACAAGGCTTGGGTGGAGCAAGGCCCAGTTAAGCCTTCCAAATTCAGGTGTCTGCCTTCAAGAAGAACTCTCAGAATAGAGAATTATTGGATTTGTAACCAAAGAAATAATAATAAAAATCCCTACTTTTAGAGAGAACAAGAAAATATTGAACAGGGAGGAAAAGCCCCTTTCAGAAGCTGTCACCAAGGTGCAGAAATGGATAATTTTGACAGGTAGTCTTGCCACAAAAAAGCAGGAAATACTCAGGAGCTTGTGAGGGTTGCAACCAGGTATGTGGCAAATGCAGGTAAGAAAGCCTTTGCTCCAATGATGTGACAGGGAGGAACAGGAGGGCAAACTACCTGTCTGTTAACACGGTCTCCACTTCTGAGGCAAAGGGAGGGAGAAGGCAAGAGAGCCAAAAAAATACCCCCCAAAACAAAAAAATCCCGCCAAGGTAAAGCCTACACTTAATTTCTTAATTCTCCTGCTATGATCCCTGGAATAAATGCTAAGTTCTCACAATGGAAGGAAATACAGTGGGGTCTTGACTTGAGAACTTAATACGTATTGGAAGGCGGTTCTCAAGTCAAAAGTTCGCAGGTCAAATCTGCATTTCCCATAGGAATGCATTGAAAACCATTTGATCCGTATCGGCTCTTTTCCGTCCATAGAAACTAATGGGAAGCTGCTATTCCGCCTTCGACCACTAGAGGGGAATATTTTGTTTCTTTTTTTCTTAGGTCAAGAAAGGTTCAGGGAAGGCAGGGAAAATACAGTCCAGGCAGTACCAGGCAGTCTGAAGACTGTCTCCCAATCCACTCTCTAAACACTGGGAGGAGTGAGGAAGCAGACAGGCACCCTTTTCACTGTCCAACAGTTAACTGAAAGTTCACATTTTGCACTTTCCCTGCCTCCCACGTGTTTTTTTTTCAGTTCTTAACTCAAATCTAAGTACGTAAGTCAAGTCAATATTTTCCTATGAGAGTGGTTCATAAGTCAAAATGTTTGTAACTCGGGCCGTTCGCAAGTCAAGACCCCACTGTAAGAAACAGCTTTCTCTAGCAATCTATATGAACTGCTGGACAGCTCAGTGGTTTAGCGATCTGGCTTGGAGAGACAGAGGTTGGGAGTTTGATTCCCCACTTGTACTGCACTGACTCAATGAGCCACAGGGTCCCTTCCAGCTCTATGATGATGATGATGTTTTAAAGTTAATTTATTCATGACTGATACGTAGGCAAGTCTGAACAATGAGGTAACTTCTCATATCTATGCAGGACCCAACATGTTTCATGGCCAGGCAGATTGTGAAAACCTCAAAATATACCTCTCACTATGAAGGTGGGCAAAAAATCAAAAGAAACCTACAATAGTCTAGCTCACTAGATGTATGGCTGTTCCAGTAATCAGTAATGGCTGCCCATCTTTCTTGAAGTCTGAGCTACACTCATCCATCCATAATGATCTGAACAGTTCATTGTGTTCATAGCAGTTGTTTTCTTTCTCCTTGGGTCGTTGATGGTGCATGAAGTGGCTGCCAATTTGTGCCACCAGAATTTGTGCTACTTGTGGAAGCAGCCAAAAAAAAAAAAAAAGATCTGGAGCCAACACAACATCAAGCATAAATCCCTGCAATCGTCATTACCTTTGAATAGTTCCATGGGGCCAACTGGACACAAAATGCTATCACAGAAGTCCCAGATCTTCCACTTCAGTTCTACTGGGAAACCCACTAGAACCTCAAATTTCCTTCTCTTTCCATTCCTGGTTGAAAAAAAACCAAGGTTAATGTTGATATATAACAGGAAAATATAGAATTGTCAGTCTGAATGATGGGAGAATGACTAAGCAGAGGAAGAAAATCTGAGTCATTCTAGTTGGCTTCTAGCCAGAACAGGTGGTATGCCTGCATATGTGCAATGCTCAATTTGCTAAGTGTTGCATCATACACAGGTATATAGGTAGGCAGTTAACAAACCTATGTAGTTGGGTTATCCATGGAGAAGCAAAGTGTCCCTTTGTCAGCCAACATCTTGGAATTTGGACTGGACTGTGATTACTGTTTTCTGTACTGCCGATTCCGAAGAGGTGCTTGTATGTACAGCGGTGCCCCGCTAGATGACTGCCTCGCAGAATGAGGAAATAGCTAAACGATGACTTTTTGCGAGCGCTATAGCACTTCGCAAACTGGCTTTCCCTATGGGCGATTTTCACTGCACGATGATTCAGTCCGTGCTTCGCAAGACACTCCCCCCCCCGGGGACCTATTTTTCACTAGATGATTTTGACAGCTTCGGTAAACCGGTGTTTTTGGCCCCATTTTTCGCTAGATGCCAATCTAAACAGCTTGGCAAAACGGCTTTCCTACGGGCGATCTTCGCTGGATGACGACGACCCTTCCCCATTGGAATGCATTAAACGGAGTTCAATGCATTCCAATGGGGAAACGCTTTTCACTAAACGATGTTTTCACAGGACAGCGATTCCAATGGAACGGATTAACATCATTTAGCGAGGCACTACTGTATGTATATTTTCTAAATACAGTTCTGGTGGTGAAAGGAACACAACTGAGTCTTCTGTTTTTCATTTTTTGCTCTGCACAGTTCTCTGTTTGGTAGTTCTTAAACTCAAACAACACTATCAACAGTACTGCACACTCTGAAAGTTAACCAACCACTCATCCTGCCCAGAATGCCTGAGCGAAGCAAAACTAAGGGACTAAGATGAAGAAGAAACTACAGAGCACCTAGAAAAGGGTGGGCAGAAGGTGCCCTCTCAAGGCTGCCTTTGATTCACAACAAAACGAATTCTGTCTTGGATGCACACTTCAATGCAATAAGGAGGGTTTGAGTGTGTCAGTGAAATTAATTTTTATTTCAGACAATCCCCATAATATTAAAACAATTCTTTATTCAAGAACTTAAGATAATTATGAGATTTGTGTGGCAAGGTAAACAATCAAGAATTAAAATTAAAGCAATGCAAAATGCCAAACAGAGAGCGGGTTTCGGTCTTCCAGATTAGGTTTTATATTATAGATCCTATGTATTAGACTGGATAAAGGAATGGATAACTTTGGAAAATGATAAGATCACTCAATTTGGAAGGATATGATTTGCATTTCGGTTGGCATGCTTTTCTATGGTATAAAAAAGTTAAAGAGCAAAAACATTTTAATTCACATATGATAAGAAGAGCTTTATTAGGAACTTGGAAAAAGACTATTCAACAAATTTACCAAAAAAACACCAGTATGGGTATCGCCTAGAGAGGCTTTTACACAACCTAATCTTATGACGGAAGCGAAGCTTCTAAGATATCGAGATTTATTGAAAAAGGACTGTGAGTTAAGGTCCAAAGAGAAGTTAGAGACACAAAAGATATATATAGATTGGTGGTCCAGAGCACAGCTGGAATCCAGATACAGAAAAGACAAAATAGAGGGTTTCTACTCAGAACAAACGACATTTGATAAATTTCTATTAGTTTCAAAAGACAAAATAATTAAGAAAATGTTTAATTATTTGTTAGAAATTAAAATGCAAAATGAGATGGTTAAAGAATGTATGATTAAGTGGGCACAAAATATACATAATATTGATGTTGATCAATGGTTGCAAATATGGCAAAATAATATAAATTTTACAAAATCAGTTAATTTTAAGGAGAACATATATAAGATGTTTTATAGGTGGCATATGACAAAGATTAGATGCGTCAAATGTCTGCTGGAAATGTGAAGCACACGAGGGAAGCTTTTATCATATGTGGTGGACTTGTAGAGTAGCGAAACTATATTGGATAGGAGTGCATACTATGTTACAACAAATATTGCTTTGTAAGGTTCCAGTAACTCCAGAATTGTTTTTATTGAATATGATACCAGATAATATAGATAAGGCAAAGAAGTGCTTAGTTATATAGTCCCTGCAGCCAGAATTCTTTATGCCAAAAATTGGAAAAGTCTGGAGATACCGAAACAAGAGGAACTTACTGAGAAGATACGGGAAGCAGCAGAAATGGAGATTTTATCAGAAGTGATGAAAGACTTTTAGGCAATTAAAAGATGGGATTTATTTTACAAAGGTTAGAGTCACCAGATAGTGCTTGAATAACATAGATCAAAATGTGAATTAAAATCTGGAAGGCAGAAAATAGTAGAAAAGCGGAGTTTGAATTTGGATATTGCAATATGAATAGATTAGATGTCAGTATATTTTTTTGTTTCTCCTTTCCCCCCCTTTACCTTCTGTATCCCATACCCTAACCCAAGTTTTAAATAATTAAAAATAAAAAAGTGTGTGTCAGTGAAACCAAGAGCAATGCCATTAGGATTACCAGTAGAGATGGGCATGAACCTTGGTTCAGAGGTTCTTGTCAGTTCGTACCCACAGCACCACAGGTGCAACATGGTCCCTTCCCCCTCCTCCCTGACCAGATCCCCCAGTCACCAGCCGGTGTGCTCTCCTCTCCAGGTGTTCAACCAGTCCCTGGCAGGAGCAGGGGCTTTCTTGCCCAACCTCCATGGCTGATTGCCACTCAGACAAGGAGACAGGACAGGCAAAACTATTTTCCTGCCAGGTCGAACAGAGGAGGAAAGGAGCGTGCTCTGACTGCTGAGTGAGGGATCCAAACGGGGAAGTGTTTACTACCATCTGCTGATGTCGTGGGAGAAAAGCAAAGGTCCAGTTCAAACTCATCTTCTGCACTGTATTCAGTTTCTTGGATAAGTTTCTAATCCTCTGTGACTACACAGACGGGAGGGCATGCTCAGGCAGGGATCTCAAGAGGACTAAGAGCGCTTCACATGTTGCAGCAGATCCTGAAAATACTGACATTCTCTTCCTAGTGTGTCTGGAAAATCATGTTCACCAGGAACATTCATATCCTCACCCAAATTATGGAGTACCAGTAGAAACAAATGGGATCCACTTACTTCTCCAAGATGTTTTTCACATCCTAGAAGAGAAAAAGAAAAAAACACATTAAAAATGCAATATAGAAACATAAAAACCTGCCTCCTATCGAGTCAAACCAATATTCCTTCTAGTCTAATAATGACTGCAGCTGGCAATGGCTCTCAAGAGTTCTTTTGCAGTCATACCTGAAAATTCCTGGTCTTCCCTGATAGTCCTCCCTCCAACTACTCACCAGGCCTGAATGTGGAGGCACTCCAATCCAATCCATCTTGGCTGGTACAGTGGTGCCTCGCATTACATTAATTCGTTCCAGCAAAATCGCTGTAGAACAAAAACTTTGTAATGCGAAAATAAAAAACCCATTGAAACGCATTAAAACCCATTTAATGCGTTCCAGTCGGCTGGAAACTCACCGTCCAGTGAAGATCCTCCAAAGGGCGGCCATTTTCAGTGGCTGTCTTGCGAGGAATCCGTCCCTAAACACAGCAGGGAGCCATTTTATTTTTCCGGTGGCCATTTTGAAACCACTGATCAGCTGTAGGAAAATCGTTTTGCGAAGAATCTGTTCCCGAAGCAGGGAACCAATCATCGCAAAGCGAAATTTCCCCATTCAGACCATCGTTTTGCGATCGCAAAAATATCATTAAGCAGTTTCGTCGTAATGCAGGGCAATCATAAAGCGAGACACGACTATATATTAAAGCAGACTCCACTCAAGTGCTCAGAGTACTGAGGGCCAAGGAGGCCAAAGCCTGCATTTCCCCCTGCCCACAAGGGAAAGGAGCTGTGGCCTGTGTAAAAGAGGAATCTGATAGGTGGAAGTGCTAGGCTGGGGAGCCTTTTACATCTACTTATTTTTCTCTAGAGGGACCCAGTGTGGTGTAGTGGATAAGGTGATGGACCAGGATTCTGGGCACCAGGGTTCAAATCCTCATTAGGCCATGGAAAAGTCACTAGGGGAGTGGAACAGGTAAAAATACTCCTTAAAAATCTCAGTTACCTTTAAAGCTCTATTAAGGTCGCTATAAGTTGGTTCCAACTTGATGAAACTATTGTTCTCTATATCGTTCATTTTTTCTGTGCATAATCCATCTGATAGAATTCCCAGAAGGAAATAGAGCCTTTTAAACTAAGAGGAATACGATCAAATGTCATGGCTCCAACCCTGTGGCGGTATGCAAAAGGGGTCCTGCCGGGTGAGCCCATTCAGTTCAGCATCCTGCACCCAGCCCTGGCCAACCAGATGCTCCTGGAAAGCTCACAGACAAGGCAGGGAGAGGGACACAACCCGTTAGCAGGCAGATGAAAATGGCAAATGCTTGCCATCTGTTACACAGAACCCTCTAGTCTCAACTAAGGTAAATGCTCTGCCCTACACATAAGAAAGCTTGTTCTCAATATACCGAAGTGAGTGCCTTTGCAAGGTAAAAGAAGTGCACAAAGGTTTTGGACTCAATCCTTCCCTAGAAAGCAGCCCCCAATTGTTTCTGCCAGTCTTGCCTGCAGAAGTTCCTCTGGGGGCTGCTGATGTTTCTCCTCCATCTCCTGGATGAGACCTCCAAGAGAGGAGAGCTCCTCGGAGAACCTGGCCAGCAGCTCATCCCTTTTACTTGCAATCTCCTTCTCTACTACTTTCAACTGGGCCAGCAGAATCTTTTCCTGTTCTTCTAAAAAGTGACGCATTTGTCTGAATTCTTCCACTGCTTGTCGTGTCTTTTCTTTCGTACACCTCTGCAAATCAACAGGTAGAAAGGGAAGAAAAGGAGGTTTATGGCAGGAACATGATAAATCTTTTCAGGATTCAAAGAATCTTTTAAGAACTTCTATAGTACTTGTTGGCCATATGAAAAGAGAAGACTCCCTGGAAAAGACCCTGATGTTGGGAAAGTGTGAAGACAAGAAGAGAAGGGGACGACAGAGGGCGAGATGGTTGGACAGTGCCATCAAAGTTACCAACATGAATTTGACCCAACTCCAGGAGGCAGTGGAAGACAGGAGGGCCTGGCGTGCTCTGGTTCATGGGGTCACGAAGAGTCGGACACGACTTAACGACTAAACAACAACATAGTACTTGTAGGGTTTCAAATACTATACAAAATGAGCATCAATTTCTGCAAGGACAGACTCTCAGAGTCTAAAATGTCAATTTATAAAACTGCAAAACATCAGCCTGTTCCAAATTGTAGATATTCTTTAAATGGCTGACATGTGGTTCTTAACTCTTCAGCATTCAATGTTTTCCTTTTACTGGTTAAATAACTTGTTCCCTTCCCAGAAATACTATGTTTACACTTACAAGTATGTTTTGGCATTCTGCCTCTGTTTTTGATTTACATGCCAGTGTTCTTTCTTTCTTCTTCTTTAAAAGCTCCAGTTGACTGCAGATCAGGTCCTGAAGACCAAACAGAAGTTCAAGTTTGGTTCAAAGAGAGCATCATTTTATTTATTTATTTATTAGATTTTTACCCCGCCCCTCTAGACTATGTCATAAGGCAGTCTTGGAAGTTCCAGTAACAGAAGAGGAAATCAAAAGGACAGAAGGAAAGTAAGAGAGTAAAATTGCCAGGCTGTGATTGTTTCCTTGGAAGATTATACCAGAAATTAGAAGAAATAATAATGTGCCACCTGATAAATCTTTCCAACATGGTATTAGGAGATATTCCAGCTAGTTGACACATAGACGGAATAATAGCAATACTGATACTCATAAAACTGGAGTACTATTTCCTGAGTGTACTCCTTAACTAGGACATTAAACTATTCAGCTCCATCAAAGCCAAAAGAACACATTTATTCACAACCAAATACATTAAAAGAGAGCAAGCATGGGTTGCAAGATTGATACCTTTTTGAGAGCCACCACACACAGAGCTTAAGGAGTAGAGTCCCTTGCAGTTCCCATGGATCTCAGCAAGTGCTACTCATTCTCCCTATGCAATGGCTGCAAAGATGAACATGGTGGGCTCCAGGTGTGTGTGCTGAAATTTGTTTGAGGATTTGAATTTTCTGGCTACAGCTGCCATAATTCTAGATAGGGTGAATTGTGAGAATTGTAGTAAAAAATAAACAAATCCCCCAAATCCCATGCCTAGTTATCAGTACAAGGAAACAGAAAATATCAACAGAAGAGAAAAAACAAGCAATCACTTTTGTAAAATGTATGAAATTAAAGGGAATTTAAACCTAGATCATCAAGGTTGATGACAGATCATCAAGGAACATACTATCTAACCTGGATAAAATTAAAAGGTGGCTATGATACACTCAAGAATTATATGGAAAAGGTGCAAGGATGACATACTCCTTTGAAGAAAAACCTTGTGATTAAGAACTGAAGTTTTAGAAAGCGAAGTGAAAGCTGCTCAGAAAGAAGAAATAAATCACCAGGAGTAGATGTGAGAATGAGTGAGCTCTTTCAAGTTACAGAGACCAAATCTTTCAAAATCCTATGAGAAACAAAACAGTGGCTCACAAACTGGAAACATTCCAATCCTCAAGAAAGGAGACACCTAGGAGTGCAGTAACTATACAACTATTGTATTGACTTTCTATTCAAACAAAGTGATGTTCAAGGTGTTGCAACAAAGACTTTTAACTTGTATGGAGTGAGAAATGGTGGATTCCAACCAGGAAGAGACACTAGTGATCATATTGCAATATACATTGGCTACTGTAGCTGACAAATAATTTCATAAAATCATTACAATTACAGTAAGGCTTTGCCTGTGGTGGTCATGAGAAGCTACGGATTGTTTTAAAATAAATGCCTATGCTTCAATACTTGATTTTCCCATACTCTGGATAAATGTTGGAACAAAATGCGAAGATAGAATGGCTTACGCAAGTGTCAATGAACAGAAAAAGAACTCCAATATCCTATTTAGAAAATTCTGGGCAGATGTATTATGAGTTGCATAAGTAAATGCATATGCAAAAAGGTCTCTTTCAGACAAATTGAGAACATGGGAATACAAATGTTTCTACATAAGAAAACACCTGTAATTACCCTCATGTCTAACAATAATAACCATGTGTCATCAAGTCAATTCTGACTTATACAGTGGTGCCTCGCATAGCGAGGTTAATCCGTTCTGGATTAACCTTCGCTATGCTGAAGCATCGTTGAACGGATCAAAAAAACCCATTGGAATGCATTAAACATCGTTTAATGCGTTCCAAATGGGCCAAATACTCACCGTTCAATGAAGCTTCGTAATGGCCAGCAGCCATTTTCGCGCCCTCACCTCGCTTAACGAGGGCACGAAAACGCTGCGCGCGGCCATTTTGGGCCATTTCTGGGCTTCCGCGGCCATTTTGGCCGCCGAACAGCTGATCGTCAGGCTTCGTTTTGCGAAGATCGGTAAGCGAAACGCTTACCGGTCTTCGCAAAGCGAATTTAGCCCTATTCAAAAAACGTTAAGCGATCGCATTAGTGATCCGAAAAAACGGATCACTATGCGATTTCATCGTTATGCGGTGCGCTCGTTAAGCGAGGCACCACTGTAGTTGGTTACCCTTTTTAGAGTTTTCTGGGTAGAGAATACTCAAAGTGGTTTATTCTTCCCTTCTTCTGGGGGCATCCTGGGACTGCACAGCTTGCCCAAGATCACACAGGCTGGTTCTACTCACAGGAGGCCCAGTGGGGAATTGAACTCCCAACCTCTGGCTGAGCTGCCGGACTATCCACTGAGCTATCCAGCCAGCTGGAACATCATGTCTAACTTAGGTTTAAAAAAATCTTATGAGTTGTTCTATAGAAGGGTCACAGGAGAATTCAAAGCTACTGTATTTCTATTCTCCATGGAGATGCAGGGTGATTTCATACCTTGTAGTCCTGGGCAGCCTCCTCCAGAGGAACCACGTCATGATTCCTGTGCTCTTTGGATCTGTCACATACCACACAAATGAGGGCTTGGTCCTCCTTGCAGAAGAGCTTCAGGGGCTCCTGGTGCTTCTCACAGACTCTCCTCCTTTCTCCTACTTTTGCCTTCTGCAGACTAAGTTTCTTAGTTATTTCCACAAAGTTTGCCAACTTCCGATTTGGCCTGAGGTTTCCTTGTTGAATTTTTTCTCTGCACTGAGGGCAGGAGGCCTCTTTGTCAACTTCTTCCCAGCACTGGGTCAGGCAGGCTTGGCAGAAGTTGTGTCCACACTCTGTGATCACTGGAGACTTGAAATACTCCAGGCAGATGGAACAAGTGGCTTCTTCATAAAGATCCTGGACAGGATCCGTCGCTGCATCAGCAGCAGCAGCCATGAACACTTCATCAGCAGGAAGGCTGAGGTTTCCTTTCTCTGCTTCCATTGACTTTTCAGCTACTTTGAATAAGTGACTCAGAATTTTAAAAAATATATCAGCAGGAAATGATGATGAGATGAGCTGGAGGAACAGTCTCTAGAGAAACACCACTGCAATACGTTCAGGGGAAAAGTCACAATGTATACAATTTTTTTAAAAAATTATTGAAAAAAAATTACAAACACATACATATCAGTTTGAGGGGAGGGGAACTGTCCTACAGCCCATCCCACTCAATGAGGTCCCCCAGTTCTCCACATAGTACTTTGAGAGACTGTTGTGGAGGAGTGTGTGAGGAGACCCATTTTGTTCCACTCCTCTATTCAGTTTGAATACACATAAGAAATGTTCAATATTTAAAAAATCAAATTCAATTTAACAATAATCATTTTTGTTTTGCTTTTCAGATGAGGTCTTGGGGTTGAATTTTTGTTTTGGAATACATATCTAACCCACAGGTGGAAATCCTGTTGCTTAGCACAGAAAGTTGTGCTAGAGTAAGCCCATTGAATTAGTGGGGAGCTGGTGACTCAAATCCTCTGTAAATTCCATTGATGCAAATGGTCCTAATCCCGAGCAATTTATTCCATTAACGGGATTTCAGTCACACAATCATTCATTCTGTCAAAAGGGCTCCTGAAAATCAGTCATGTTAAGTTATGGGTGTTTATTTACACAAACATTTACACCTTTACCAGATTCTGGAAACATGGGTGTGTGTGAAGTTTACAGCTAGCTTCTGAGAACTGTAGTCCAAAACTTAAAATTGTTATGCCTTGTTGCTTTGACTGTGGTTTTGTTGTGCATTTTGTTTACCACTTTTAGTGTGCCATTTGTTTGATTCTTTTTAAATAGGTGTCTACTTTTAAGGAGAAAAGCAGGGTAGAAATATTTTAAATAAGTGTAGTTGTAGAAGAAGGTGTAGCCATATTAGTTTGTGCAAGCATTACAGGTGAAAACCAAATAAAAATGAGAAGTAAAAAAGGACAAAAACGTGGTGGCACCTGAAAGACTAACTTTTATATTTCTTAATGTGAGCATTCATGGACTAGTCCACTTCATCAGCTCTTATGTCACACTAAAAATATATATAAAGGCTAGTTTTTCAGGTGCTACCACGTTTTCATCTCTCTTTTTTTACTTTTTATTTGGTTTTCACCTTAAATTAAAAAAAATTCCATAACTTTCCTCCAGCAAGCTTCTATCTAAAATTTTATCCTTTCCTTAACAGAGAAGAGTGGGGTGGGTGAGGGAAGTCCAGGGAATCTCACCTGAACAGGTGTCCTTCTTCACCTTCCTCCTTTCCTTCTCTCCGCCCCTCTTCCAAGCAGGCTGTTTCTTATCCTGTCCTGGGTTTCCTCCCGAGTTTACAACTTTCCTGAACACTCTGCTTTCCTCTCACCTCCGCATCCAAATGGGATGTGACGCTGCTGCAGAGAAACAACAGTCGACCTGCGCAGGACCAGAAAAGGAAGAGCCGCGGATTTTCTGACCGTTGAGGCGCGCACGTGCTCAACGGCTGAAGCAGAGCTTCTTTGCGCGCTTTCGTATCGCCTGCACCCCATTGGCTGCTTGCCTCTCGCGCCCGCCTCCCATTGGCTAATTAAGCCTCCGTTTGCTGCCCTATTCTCGCCCCGTGGGCGCGGGCCAGTATTTAGAGGCAAAGGTGCCGAAAATAAAAGTTGGTGGCTCCAACCAGTGCGTTTCCTCCTACTCTGTGTCTGGCCCTGCGGACAGAAGTATTAGAAGTGTAAATATGCACGTCGTTTTAAGTGTGCTCTTGGTTCGAATCCGCCCTGGTTAAGAACAGTCCAGTTATACCAAAAATGCATACCAAATTCTGCTTCAGCATTAATTTCTGAGATGGACTCTGGTGTTGGCAGCTTCATTTTTTCACTAGAAAACAGAGACTCTTTTCGCTCCCTGCTTGGTGGAGTACTGAAGATCTGAGCCATCCCTGCAAAATATTTAGTATTTTGCTAATGCTCACTGTATATACTGTACTTTTATATGCAGTTCAGAAAATGTAGCACAACACAGTCCAGTTTAGATGTGTTCCCAAAAGAAAGACAGGGAAAAAAATCCAAACCAAAATACTATAGGGCTTAAAAAAATCTAGCAGTTTTATTTACGTTTTGGTGGGCTAACATCCACTTCCTCTGATCCATTTCTTTCCTTTGTATTTATTTATTTGGTTTATCGCCCATCTGGCTACCAAGGACAGCCGGGGTAGTTTACAACAAAATAAAAACAGTAACTGACAACATTAAATTATAATAAAACCAGAATAATATAAAAAAGATTCAAGCATGTACTAATAAATCTTATAATTTAGATTATAAGGAAAGCTGCCGCCTCTCTGGATAAGTATTAGTGGGTATTATGTCAACCTTCTCCTAAGCAGGCTTGCAGTCCATGGGTTGTGTGAACCTGCGTGAGATCACTCTGGCCTCTCTCCCATGTTTGAAAAGGAGTATGATTTTGAAAAGGAGTATTGCTTTTGAATTGTGGTGCTGGAGGGGACTCTTCTATCAGAACACAATTCCCCGAAACTTTCAGCTGGTAGCTCTTGCTTATGAAAGATTTCAGGGGCCAGCTGGGAGGGGGTGAAGAGGAAAGCCCATGCTTCACACAAACAAAAACCAAACTTTCTCCTCCACTTCTGAAGTTGCCCCCCCCCCCGGCCTGGTGATCCAAAGAGAAGCATGACAGCTCCCTGAGACTCCAGCCATGGCCCCTCGATAGGGGAGGCTCCACAAGAGGGTTGTTATGAGGGGCTCTTGCCAGATGGGACTTGTTATAAGCTTTGAGGGTTTTTCTCTGGTGACATACAGATTACTGTTATGCCAAACAGTGCCTCCTGGCTGAAAAGGCACCCTGAAGCTTTTTGAGGGGAAAAGGTGCAGCTGCTTATCCAGCAGCTGGATGTCCTGTTATTTTCTCCTCAGATTGCCTTCTTGTTGATCATTCCTGCCTGTTGTTGAGGAACATTTCCTCTCTATGGAAAGCTAGGGAGAGGAACAGGGTTCAGCCTTCTTGAGAACAGGTGATCACCGTGGTCAAACTTACTCTAAGGCAGAGCAAGGCAGCGGGCTCAAACAGCAGAATTTGCCCAACAAATTATAAAAAATTTATTTTCAGCCTCGATTCTGGGATCTTTTTTAGTTGAAGGTCAGGGGAGAAAAATCCTTAAAATAATGGGCAACATTGTACTGTATTAGCCAGGCCGAAGAGAGATTTTGGGAGAAATCCTCTTTTAAAAACCAGTTCCTTTATGTCTACAAGCCTTTGCCCACTCATTGGACAGTAAATGACTTTTGAGACCAGAATGTGTTACTCAAAAGATCACAGATGGATGTATGGTCCTCTCTGTTCCTCCACCCCCTTGCATCTTTTTCATAGGCTGATGATTCAGTACTGAGTCTCTCTCACTGGAACAGAAACAGGGAAAGTGAAACTAGTTAACTTCCTGGGGAAGCTTGCATCATGAGCATTTAGCTGGAAAGGGTGGTTCTGTCACGAAGCCTGCAGTACTCCAAGGCAGAATCTGAATGAGAGCGAAAGAGTTCTGGAAGTATACTGGAATCCAAATTGACATGAGAAGATCCAGAAACGGTAAGCCTGAATGGTTATTGGATATATGGAGATACTGAGATTAAAAGAAACCCAAAAAGTGGAGAAAGGAGGGGGAAGTGGAGAGTACCGGTTGAGACTAAAAGCGAAGCAGCTGGCCTTTGTTCCCTTAATTACAAAAGGGGGAGGGAGATGATTTCTCAAAATAAATCTATAGAGAAATAGTATGCGTGCTGTCTCTACAGCACTGGCCAAGAAAGATTTCAAAGTGGGGCAATTCTTTTATCTTGTTTACCTTCTCCCCACCTCCACCTCCATCTTCCCTTGTATGATAATGCCGGACTAAGCCGGGGAAGAAAGGGGAGAGGATTCAAGGCTAGATAGAACAGACAGACATCTCTGTGAATTGTTGGTGGAAAAGAGAGAAAGATTACTGATAGCCGAGAACTTGTGAACGATTTTACCCGGACCGTGGGAAGCGGAAGAACATCTAAAGCAATAACCTTGGAGGCTGGTGGAAAATTACCAGAGGGAAGGAGGAGGGAAGAAGCCACTGGAAGGAAAGATATGTAAACACTGGACATAGAAAAAGACAAACAGTGACATCTACTGGACTTTTTAAAGGGAATGCAGACGAAAGAAGAAAGCAGATGAAGAAGAGGGAAAGAAAGTCGGCTATGAATTTGCTTTCTGTCCTTTTCTTGGTGGGATATTGGGATGAGAGTAACCCCAGGGATACTCTCCAGGGTGTACCATCCAACTCCCATGTCAAGACAGCAGAAGAAGAGGCAGAGATCATTGAAAGCGGGTTAAAACAACTGGAAATCAGTACAGAAGCACTGGGGGGAGCACTAATTTGGCAGGAAAGGGGGAGGATAGCAAAGAGGGAGAGAAGGAGGGGGTGGACAGTCTGAAAGAGGAAGAGAGAGAGGTGTGTTGGGCTGACGAGGAGATTACAGAGAAAAGAGAAGACTTAGTAAATTTGAGACACGAAGATCCCTGGACAGGGAGAATAGGTAGAGTTTTGAGTACCCAGATAATATGCAAAGAAAGAATGGAAAAGACGAACCTATAGAAAACCACCATATTGGGGCCAGACAGAGGAAAGGAAAAGGAAGAAAGAATATAAAGCTTGGGTAAGGAGGGAAGAACAAATCAAAGAACAGAGGAGATGTATGGCGCCAACTGGGAGATCCCGTGAGCTCAGTCCTTTCAGACCCCCACTGAGACAGAACAGGGGGAAGAAAGTCTAGGCACAGCAGGTAGGCTGGGTGTACCATCCACAACTGTAGCCCTGACAGACAATATATACCAGACACCTCAAGCACTGGACACCTAGAGTTAAGAGTTCAACTCCTCTTTTGTTGCAAGGAGAGTTACCTGGTTTGATGGAACTTAAGAAGTATAATTTGTATGATTAAGAGCTGGATGCTGCACAATCAACTAACTACTGTACGTTGGAAGAGGCAGTCACGTTGTTGGAAGCCTACACCTGAGCAGAGGAGAGAGAGAATCATTTCGTAAACCAGATGAGGGACAAAGCAAAATATCAAGAAAAGGTGGTGTTGCCAGCACCAGTCATGGTTAGGCCGAAGACAAGGACCTCGATGATTGGGGGGACTCCAAGATCAGCACTGATTACACCAACGAGCTCAAGATTCATCAGACCCTACATCACTGTTGGGCTAGACTCAGAATTGCAATGCCCAGGATCCTCACCGATCACAAGAAAGGAAGGAAAGAAAATTTGCTATGGCTGTGGGCAAGAGGGACACATCAAGAGGGAATGCCCAGTAGAGGACTTTGCGTGGGCCTCAGCCCTCATAGCTGCAAGCAAGGTGGATGGTAAGGAACACCCTGGCTGGGAGGTGATGGCGCAGATAGAAGGGCAGACAGTAAAAGCCCTTGTAGATACGGGGTGTAGTCGAACATTGATTAGAGACTATCCAGGCCTGAGGTGTGAAGGGCAAATGATGATACGGTGAATCCAGAGAGATGTAAAACCATGCCCATGGATAGAAACATAAGTGACTGTAAAAGGACAAAAACAAAGGCTATGAATAGGAGTGGTACCAAATTTAGTCCATGAAATGTTGTTAGGAAGGGGTAATGACACCCCAGGAAGAAAAAGTTGATAAGGTGTTGTGATTATTGCTCCACGTCACTACTGTCACTCATAGTCTGTATCTAATTTGCATAAGCCTGTGGGAGGATTGGAAGGGCGGAGTCAACGAATATATAAAGGTTTGGCAGATAGATAAGATCAGAGATAAAGATAAGATATAGATAAGATCAGAGACAAAGATGAGATAAGATCAGAGAGATAGAGTCTGGAATGAGAGATAGATAAGAATTGAGAGTCAGAGAGTTAGAGAAGAGAAAGAAGGAACATAATAATAGGGATAAGCTGGTTAAAATAAATAGAGTAGGGGTGATTGGTTGTGTACAATGGCAAGATATATGATATGTTAATGATTGGTTGTGTACAATGAATATCTGAAGAACATCGGTGATTATGATTAAATGTAATACACTTCAATAAATAAGTTCTTTTGGCAGTTATCAGACAAGTGTTTGTCTAAAGTCTTTTATATTGTGGATAAAGGAAATCCATTGGTGGCAGTGAGGGAAAAGAGAAGACTTAACCTTTTGTGGGGGAACAATATAAGTGCATCACAAGGGTGAAAGTCACAATTGGTGGTCAGCTGGTAAGAGGACATAGTATGAGCTCTTTGGTGAATCAAGCAAGGGCCACGTGGTAAATGCCACAGGTGTCTCTCTGGTCACGTCCTCACACCAAAAAGGAGCTGCAGAGGTTCTTTGGATTGGCAGGGTATTACAAGCAATTCATCACTGGATTTTCAGAAATCGCAGCACCATTAACTGACTTGACCAGATAGAAATGTAGCAACCAAGTACGTTGGGGTGATTGCGAGGAAAGAGCCCTTTCTAACTTAAAGGATAAGTTATGTTCATACCCTGTACGTTACGCACCTGATTTTGAATTGCCCTTCCTCCTGCAGGCGGATGCGTCAGACAGAGGGCTAGGAGCAATGTTGGCCCAAGAAATTGATGGAGAGGAACATCCAATATTGTACCTAAGCAGGAAACTTACTCCCAGATTACAGAGACGAAGCAGCAGACGACAAAAAACTTCCTGGGAAGATATGGCCGCTGCTCGGGTCAGTTCCTTGCAGAACCTCAGCGAGGCAGCCCTTTGCTCCATCTGCCTGGAGTATTTCAAGGATCCCGTGATCATTATAGAGTGTGGCCACAATTTCTGCCGAGCCTGCCTGACCCAGTGCTGGGAGGGGACGGAGGGCAGAAAGGTTTCCTGCCCTCAATGCAGAGAAAAAGTCCAAAGGAATTTCATCCCCAATCGGCTGCTGGCAAACTTGGCGGAGAAACTCAGTCACCTGGAAACTCAGACAGAAGGTGTCTGTGAAGAACATCAGGAGCCCTTGAAACTCTTCTGCAAGGATGACAAAACCCTCATGTGCCTTGTTTGTGACAGATCCAAAGAGCACCGAGACCATGAGGTGGTTCCTGTCAAGGAAGCTGCCCAGGAGTACCAGGTAGGAAATCCCTGTGGGTTTATGTGGTGAGAGGATATAGAGTTTGATATTATTTTGTTTTATTATTTATTTAATATAGACCTATACTGTGCCATCTAGTGGCAAACCACTACTCTGGGCGGTTTCCAACAATGAAAATAAACATACACATTAAAAAAACACCTATTCCCCAGCCAGCCCACAAAATATAATATACAGTACAAATATGTAAAGAAGGTAACACTCTTTTTTTTCCCCCTTTTTTATATATTTATTTAGGAACAGGGATAAAGGGTACAAAAAGAAAGAAGGGATAGAGAAGGGAAAATGGTTTTGGGGGATAGGAGAGCATAAAGTATAACATCATCCAATCAATTCATATTACTAATATATATCAACTTTTTGCTTTTTCACAGTTTGATTACCCTCCTGCTTTTATCTTATCATTTAATTTTAATTTTATTCTGTTATTCCAACATTGTCTGGTAGCTGCTGCCATTTATACAATACATCCCATCGTTCATTTTCTTTTTGAATTGAACAGTCTTTCAGCCCACCTGACAGAATATCCATTTTTTTCACTTCCCATATTTTCACCATAAGATTGTCTGGTTTCAGTATCTCTGCCTCCTTAAGATTTTTGTCATAATGCTTTTTAATTTTGGAAGCTGCATGGGTCACTGGATAACTCTCTACTGCATTCATATTACCTGGTGTCATATCTAATACAGACGATTCTAAAGTTTGTACAACTTCATTTGAGTTTTGTTTGACATCTACTGTCCCCTCTTTCGTCCCTTTCATCAAATCTTCTATTTTGCTAAGACCTGCATTCACTTGCTGGAACCCTGATAATATTAGCCTTTGTATATTAATCTGCCATTCCTTTTCTATTTCTTGCACCACTATTCCAGAACTTTGGGGTTGAACAGACCAAGTCTCCATTTGTTCTTTTGAATTTTTGGGGTCCATCTCAGGCTTTGGGGTTTGTATAAATACCACAATAATCACCCCCTAGAAATCCTTCCACAGTTTCCACAATTTTATCAACAATTCAAACCCCTCATCATAAACCTCCCCCCAATCTTTGTCCAAATATTATAGTATAAAAATCAACTTTTAGCCCAGCAAATACAATATCAATTAGAACCGTGACGCAGTTATTTCTTCTTCTCCTGAGTTCAGCAAGCTTCTATTATTAGACTCACATGCGGTCTGCAGTCCGACAAACTTAACAACAGTCACAGAGTCTCAAACTGTCCAGTAGATTGTCCTTGGAGCTCGTCTTGTGATCTTCATTAACCCCTTAATGCTCCTTAGTCCAGTCGGCCACGTCAGCTCCTTCTCCCGAAAACCACCAAGTTCTATTATTTATAGTTCCCAAAGTCCAGAGAAGGCAAAGAGTAACGTATCCCAGCCACACTGCATCCACCGAAGTCTCTTAAATCCAGTCAGACGGTGTTGCTGTCTGGGATTCTTTTCCAGAGACATAAGATTTATTTTTCCATCTCAGATTCTCGGCTTTAGAATCAGCCTGGCGTTTTAACAGTTCACTTGGAGAAGCTTAGTTTCGCTTTTGAGTCAGACTGATAAGATAAACCCGCCGCTGCGTTTATTCTTTCAGCCAAATATTTTCATTCTTATTTCAGCTTAATGAGGCTGTTTCATAAATCAGAGGCTTCGGCTTACTTACTTGTTATATATTATTAGTTTATATTGATTGCTCTCCTCTCCCCCGGTAAAGGGTTCCTCGCGGCTCAGTGCCAAAAAATGGCGCCCGCTCCAGTCCGTGCACGGTGATTTCTTCAGAAGAAAAAAGTCCGGGTCTGCCTCCCTTTCTTCTCCTTCTGCTGCTCACCATCTGCTTCAGAGAGACTTCTTCTAGACTCTCCTTTGATCCCCATTTCAAAAGGGGGATCCCGGGCCGGAGGGTTCCAGTTTTTTCCAGAGAGCTCCTCTCTGGAGTTGCTGGCAGCACCGCAACAAAGCCCCGCCTCTCAAGAAGGTAACACTCTTAAGAACCCAAGATGGTGGCAACAGACAGAATGCAAACTACACGATATAATAAGCAGAAATAACATGAAATCATAAAGAGATTATGAAGGGACAATTTTAGGGAGATCCGAGGAGCTTTGGAATATGGAGGGGGAGTGTGCGCATGTATGTGAAGAGATTAAAATATTTAATGTGCTTGCGATCAAGTTCCTAAGACAACCAAACCTTTCCTTGGAACAAAGCCAGTGGTGGGATTCAGCCGGTTTGCACTGGTTCTACAGAACCGATACCTAATATGCTATCAGGCCTGGAGAACCGTTTGCTAGCCTGCTGAATCCCACCACTGGCCCCTCCCCCTCCCTCTGTGTCGCAGCTCCAGCCCTTGCAATGGGGAATCACTTCCAGCCAGAGCCGGGCTGGTTGCTCTCCCGTGGAGCCACGGCCAGGCAGCCATAAATCACGCTTGCCGGGGAGGGAAAGGCAAGGCAGGGAGGCGCCCTCCTTCTCCGGGCCTCGCGCACACATACATCCACACGCCCGCACACACAGGCAGACTCTGCGCCCATCCTTTCATCCACTGGCCCTCCTTCCTGTCTCCCCTCTGCCCTGCTCGCCTTCCCCGAAGGAGGAGGCATCATCCGCCTCTGGCCGCAGCCCTGGCTGTCCCTCTGGCCGCCTTCCCGATGACTGCTCCCCCCCCCCCCCGCTGGAAGAGCTGGGGAGGGAAAAGCAGAAACACCCCCTCCCTGCCTCATTCGCCTTCGTTCACCCTCTCGCACCCCTCGCCTCGCTTTGCCTTGCCTTGCCTAGCCTCCCATCCACCCAAATCTACGGGAGGCGCAGATGTGGCACTGTGGTGGCGGGGGCTCCCGTTGGTGCCAGTAGGGGTGGCCCAGATAGACAGGTCAGTCGCCCCTTGCAGATCCCTCGTGCCTCTGAGATTCCCTCTGGCCTTGGTTCCTTAACTGCATGCCAGGCAAAGCAACTCGTGGCGCAGTGGTTAAAACGCTGTACTGCAGCTAAAACTGTGCTCACGACCTGGGGTTCAAATCCCAGGTAGCCGGCTCAAGGTTGACTCAGCCTTCCATCCTTCCGAGGTCGGTAAAATGAGTACCCAGCTTGCTGGGGGGGCAATGTGTAGCCTGTATAATTAAAATTGTAAACCGCCCGGAGAGTGCTTGTAGCGCTATGGGGCGGTATATAAGTCCAAAAATAAATAAAAAATAAACTCTGCACAACAATCTCATGAGAACATTCCGTTGCTTTTAAACTCATCTTACACAGAACCTAACAGACTGCATGTTTGTATGACTACAAGTCCTAGTTTCCTCCTATTTCTTCACAAGGAGAATGAGAAAGGAGAAGAAGATGCAGCTATACTAGTTACAGTCTTAAAGGATAAGAAACAATGGGAAGAATCATTTGATTAGGCTTCTCAAGGTGCCAGGCAGGTTTCAGGTTATGCGCATAGGAAGAAAGAGGCACAACATGGCTGATTTCCTAGCTGTGAGCATGCAAAACTGAGAGTTATTCAAATCACTCCTGAGACTTAAATAAAACACACAACTTACTAGTTAGTACCAAAGAGATTTTTGAATCTATTGGACTACAAATACCATAATTTTCCATTGTGGTTGTTCTACCTTACAAATTCATAGGTTCGGCTAGACCTACCTCTTCCCAAACTTCTTGCTCCAGATGAAAACTCCCAACTAGCACTAGGGAGGAACAGGAAGCGTGGGTGGCCTACCTAAACCAATCAAAGTCAAACTGGGTATAGTCTGATATATTCCAGTTTTGTTGTTGTTTAGTCGTTAAGTCATGTCTGACTCTTTGTGACCCCATGGACCACAACACGCCAGGCCCTCCTGTCTTCCACTGCCTCCCGGAGATTGGTCAATTTCATGTTGGTCGCTTTAATGACACTGTCCAACCATCTCATCCTCTGTTGTCCCCTTATCCTCTTGCCTTCACAATTTCCTAACATCAGGGTCTTTTCCAGGGAGTCTTCTCTTCTCATGAGATGGCCAAAGTACTGGAGCCTCAGCTTCAGGATCTGTCCTTCCAGTGAGCACTTAGGGTTGATTTCCTTCAGAATGGATAGGTTTGTTCTCCTTGCAGTCCAGGGGACTCTCAAGAGTCTCCTCCAGCACCACAATTCAAAAGCATCCATTCTTTGGCGGTCAGCCTTCTTTATGGTCCAGCTCTCACTTCCATACATCACTACTGGAAAAACCATAGCTTTGACTATGCGGACCTTTGTTGGCAAGGTGATGTATCTGCTTTTTAAGATGCTGTCTGGGTTTGTCATCACTTTCCTACCAAAAAACAGGTGTCTTTTAATTTCATTGCTGCTGTCACCATCTGCAGTGATCATGGAGCCCAAGAAAGTAAAATCTGTCACTGCTTCCATATCTTCCCCTTCTATTTGACAGGAGGTGATGGGGCCAGTGGCCATGATTTGGTTTTTTTGATGTTGAGCTTCAGACCATTTTTTGTGCTCTCCTCTTTCACCCTCATTACAAGGTTCCTTAATTCCTCCTCACTTTCTGCCATCAGAGTGGTATCTGCATATCTAAGGTTGTTAGGCAATTCTTTATACATAATCTAGTTGTCTATACTTCTTTTACTGTTCTTATTGCAGTATTTAATGGGTGAATTATTAAACTACCTTTTGGTTTATCTTTTGGTATAGTTACAATGGTCATTAGGACATAGAACCTGTTGTTAATTTATCTGAATCCACCACTGAACAAAGCAGAGGTTATGACAGTGTGTTTGTGGATCATAGGAGATGCCTGTAGCCCAAGACAAGGATTTCAACAAGGCCAATAGAGCAATTTATCTCTCAGCTGCAATGGGATAAAGAAGACAAATGAGATTTGCTCTTCACCTCTGTGGGCAGTGAGCAGGCACAGCCAGGAAGAGGCAGGCTAGTCGTGGGGGTCGTGTGTGTGTGTGTGTGTGTGTGTGTGTGTGTGTGTGTGTGTGTGTGTGTGTGTGAGAGAGAGAGAGAGAGAGAGAGAGAGAGAGAGAGAGAGAGAGAGAGAGAGAGAGAGACTGAACCAAGCCCGAATTTTCCTTTTCTCTGCAGGATCTGATCACCAGTCGCTTGGAGCATCTGGAGGATGAGAGGGGGGAAGTCACAAAATGTAAAGAAGAAACCGAAGAGGAAAGTCAAGCCTTGCTTGTGAGTATAAGGGTTACTACGGGGGGGGGGGGGGAGAGAGAGAATTCTTAAATCTCTGTGTGGAAAATGTGATGTAAAAGCAAGAAGAGACGAAGGCTGCAATGATCCTAAACCTCTGGAAATTGGAATGGCTGGGTATGTCATTGAGAAAGTGACCCAAAGACATTCAAAGGGTGGGTCCTTTCAGATCAAGGTGAGCACCTTCTACAGCAGGGGTGGGCAATTAATTTCTATAGGGGCACATGAAAAATCTGAACTGTGTTTGGGGGCCGAAACAACTTTACTTAAAAATAAAATGAAACAGTGATGTTATGACCCCATCACCTCCTGGCAAATAGAAGGGGAAGATATGGAGGCAGTGACAGAGTTTACTTTCTTGGGCTGAATGTTCACTGCAGATGGTGACAGCAGCCACGAAATTAAAATATGCCTGCTTCTTGAGAGGAAAGCAATGACAAACCTAGACAGCATCTTAAAAAGCAGAGGCATCACCTTGCCGACAAAGGTCTGCATAGTCAAAGCTATGGTTTTTCCAGTAGCAATGTATGGAAGTGAAAGCTGGACCATAAAGAAGGCTGACCACCGAAGAATTGATGCTTTTGAATTGTGGTGCTGGAGGAGGCTCTTGAGAGTCCCCTGGACTCCAAAAGGAGAACAAACCTATCCGTTCTAAAGGAAATCAGCCCTGAGTTCTCACTGGAAGGACAAATCCTGAACCTGCGGCTTCAATACTTTGGCCATCCCATGAGAAGAGAAGACTCCCTGGAAAAGACCCTGATGCTGGGAAAGTGTGAAGGCAAGAGGAGAAGGGGACGACAGAGGGCGAGATGGTTGGATAGTGTCACCGAAGCGACCAACATGAATTTGACCAAACTCTGGGAGGCAGTGGAAGACAGGAGGGCCTGGTGTACTCTGGTCCATGGGGCCACGAAGAGTCGGACACGACTTAACAACTAAACAACTAAACTGATAGTGATTGTTTTAGCCATTTGTAGAGGCATAAATTTTAATGGATTTATAATCTTGTTTTTTTTTCCTGTAGTTTACTTACTTACTTATTTTGATTTTTATACCACCCATCTGGCTACCAAGGCCATTCTGGGCAGTTTACAAATTCCACAACATTATAAACAACAATAGAAAAAATATCAAATGTCCACTTAAAACAAAAATAGGAAAACAAGTAAAATAATTAAAGTTATAAAAGTTTATGGTGGACTCTGTTTTTTTACAGCTCTTGTGGGTTATTGTTGTGACTTGCTTTGGACACTCCTTACAAGAAAGGGGAAAAGGGGATTATATGTTAACCATATTAAAGTTTATGATGCTGCCTAGGCAGTTTGTGGAAGGGGGGCCACCCTCAAACCTAGTGCCTTGCCCCCAGAGACCATGGTGTGAAGGCAGGAGGAGAAGGGAATGACAGAGGACGAGATGGTTGGACAGTATCATCGAAGTTACCAACATGAATTTAACACAACTCCGGGAGGCAGTGGAAGACAGGAGGGCCTGCCGTGCTCTGGTCCATGGGGTCATGAAGAGTTGGACATGACTTAACGACTAAACAACAACAAGAGGCCATATACTGCCCACAGGCTGACGTTTGACCACCTCATTTTAGATCATAAAATCATTAGAACTGGAAGGGATCCTGGGGATCATCGAGTCAAACCCCAAAGCCAACAAAGGAAATTTGCCGCAGAAGCATCACTGAATGATAAACTTCTGTTTAAAAACCTCTGACAAAGGAGGGTACACCCCCTCTGAGGGGTGATTTTATATGTTTCCATATAAAATTTGCAAGTTTAAAATTCTTATGTAGTGGCGTGGGCAGTTGTACCACCAGATTATTTCGGCCTACAAATGCCAACAGCCTCATCCTGTATGTTCAGTAGTGAGGGATTATGGATTTTATTTTTATTTTATTTTATTGAATTTCTACCCTTTCCAACTTATGGAAGTTGCAGCACAGAAATAGCCAGAGGTCTGCAGGTACCAACCCCATCACTAGCGTTTGGATACTGTTGAAAGAATCTGACTGTGAATTCATGATGCACAGATGCTGTGAACACTTAACTATCTCCTCTAACCTTCTCTTTCTTCTCTTTCTGCCTGCTTCCTGCAGCAACAAACAAAAGCAGAGAGGGAAGAGATGAATGCAGTCTTGAGAAATTTACAACAGTTTTTGGGAAAACACGAGAAGCTTCTCGGGGCCCAGTTGGAAGAGGTGGAAAAGGAGATTGCGAGGAAAAGGGGCAAACACCTGGCCAAACTCTCCGAGAAGCTCTCCTCTCTTGAAGATCTTATCCAGGAGATGGAGGAGAAGGGCCAGCAGCCCCCCAATGAACTCCTGCAGGTGAGACTGGCAGAAACACAGCAGGCTGCTCTTTTAGGGGGGGGGAACTAGATCCAAAACTGCTGTGTGCCTCAACCTCCAAAGGAATGAAAGGGCTTAGTTTGAGGGACTGGGACCCCCCACTTGAGGACATCCAGGAGCATCAAGATGAGCAGGATGGTGTACAGTATTGACCTTAGTGCAGATAAGAAATTTCTGTGCAATATTGACAAAAACATCATCTTGCAGTTTCTTCATCTCTGAATGCTTTGTGTCCGGCTTGAGTGCTGTTCCTGCCTGCCATCTTTCCAGAAACATTTGGTTGGCCACTTTGGGGAACAGCCCACTGGACTAGAGGATGGTTGTTGTTTTTTAAAGGAAGCCTTTTTTCCATAGTTTGTGGGCTGGAGCCATTGCTGCCAATGCCATCCCCCTTATTATAAAAGGTTTTGGCACTGTCTGATTTTTTTTTCCTGTAAGAGCCCAACTATACACTGAACACAGATTAAGACAGAGGGAAGGAAAAAGCCCCCTCTAGCTCCCTGAAGTCTCGCAACAGACCTCCCTTGCCCTTCAGCTCCTTTTCCCTTGTCAGGGATCAAGGCCAAGGTCTCTCTGAACCTCCCTGTGGGAATTTATTTCTTCTCCTGAGTGCCTGAATGGGGGTGGGCTTAGGGTAGAATAAGGAGGACCAGGCATGGGGAATATCACTGAGCTCCTTTTTCTTCTTCTCTTCCTCCTTCTAGGACGTTAGAAGCCTCTCGGAGAAGTAAGTGCATCCCACTCATTGCCATTAGCATCACATCATATTGGAAAGGGTCTGCCTATAAGAGATCATGACTCTCTGCTCTCCAGGGGAGAGAGAAAAAAGAAGGATATGACATGAGCACCCTGTTCGTACCACCCAGAGCCTGTGTCTGAGCACGGCCTTCCCTCTTCTTCAGAGCACAAAGCTGAAGGCGACTCTTCTGCTCTCTTTCTTCTTCCAATCCATTCTGTTATTGATTAGGCAACCTTCAGTCTCGAGAGACTATGGTAACGTTCTCTGTATGGAGGACTTGGAACAGTGTCTAGTGTGGCTGAGAAGGTCAATTTGAGAGTGACAATCCCTTCCACACTGAAGACAAATACAATCTGTCCCCTGTCCAGCTTTCCCATGATTTTGCTGCTTTCGGGACTGCCTCTCGGTCTCGGCCTGCTGGACAAGGATGTCTTCAAATTGGGAGAGGCCGTGATGCACCACCTGCCTCCAGGATGAACGCTCAGATGTCAAGGTTTCCCATGTGTTGAGGTCCATTCCTAAGGCCTTCAGATCCTGCTTGCAGATGTCCTTGTATTGCAGTCGTGGTCTCCCTCTGGGGTGATTTCCCTGCACTAATTCTCCATACAGGAGATCTTTTGGAGATCTTCTGTTATCACAGTTTAAAAAAAAACATAACAGTGGGATGTGATGAGGCTGCTTAGCAATATATTAGCACATTATTGTTTTTAATACATTCACTAAACACTAAAGGTCTGAAATAAACCAACAAATAAACAAATGTTCCTGGTAGAAATGGAGAACACTGATCTGTAGTGTCACCCAAAGTTGGAAGTGACTTGACAGAACATAACAAAACAACAGAGATCTCACAAAATAAGTTGTTTAGGCATAGTAATCCATGCAGTGATAATAAAACAAAAACTATTAATAAAAAGTTCATGGCAGCACAGAGAGCTTAGAGCAGGCATAAGCATCATGTGGTGGCAGAATGCATAATAAAATGTAACTCTTATTTAAAAAGGTCCAAACCCTTCTGTACAAGATGAAAACCCTTGGGAGCAGGAGTTCTAGGTGTGTCATGTTCACAGCCATGTTTCATAACCTTCCATTTCTGTGTAACAAATATGTCCTCTCCAGGGCCAAAGTAGAGGTTATGAGGAAGTTTGCTTTCTCCTGCAACACAAGTACTCTTTCCCCACCCCAGACATCTCTAGGAACCTCTAGAAAAAGAAACTGGGAGGGGTGCTCTGAGTGCAGAACAAGAATTCATGCCTACAAAGGGAGCAGAGATGAAGGAATAGGGGTCAAAGAAGCATGGAGCATCCTGGTGTTACATGACTGATAACCATTCAGTGGTTGAAATCCTCTTTGCTTAGCTGTACCTGTGGAAGGCTGATGATGTCATCAGCAGAGGACGATTTCTGGTAATTGAAAACTTCCTCCTTGTGTTCCTCAGCTTGCCCAGTTCTTGAGTAATCCATCCCTTTCATCACACAGAAGCTATGGGATCTGTAGGTCGAGAGGAGGAAGTCTTTAATTACCAAACACCTCCTGCTGCTGGTAACGTTATTTGGCAGGAACAGTTTTTGAGCCATTAAAGAATTGCTCCTCCTGTTCCACTGCTCCTACGGTATAGTTTTCCTGCTGTAGGAAAAGGAATCGAAAAAGCCACAGGAGAGAAAGCCATCCCCTGTTGACACTGTCACTACTCAGTCTTTCTAACAGAATTTGACCTCCTGTGTTTTAGTCCGGTACTTTAAGCACAACACCAAGCTGGCTCTCAATTCATGGAGTTCCTGTTATTTCGAACCTCTGGCCTCTGCCTTTGGTTATGAGCCACAATGAGGACTCTTTGTCTTTTGGAGGTATGATCTGAGGACAGTTGGGGAACAAATTCTTTCCCCGACTTCTCGGCTGTACCTGAGCCTCTCCCCATTTCCAGCTGTTTTTTTTTTTAAAAAGTAAATGGAAAGTGCCTAGATGAAGACGTCTGGTTCTGATTTTCTTCATTTCTTAGTCTGACAGTGCCTGACCGTGAAAACTACAGAAATAAGCTACTCTATTTTAAACCTAAGAGGCCTTGGGATGGCCTTAGGGGCTGCAAAAAGGCCCCTAAGGGATACCTAAGGCCTGAGGACCCCATGAGGCCTATGCCTGCCCTAGGTTTTCTGCAGTTTCCTTTATCCGCTCAATCCAGTGGTTTTCAAACTTTTCCAATTCCTGCCTCCATTGAGTGGCGGCAGCAGCGGCAGAGTAGGAGGAGCCGTGAGGGGTAAGGAGCAGAGCAGGCATTGGAGTTGGAGAAGCAGCAGCAACTCTGGTTTAGCAAAGAAACAGAGGAGACGCCGCCGTGCTGCTAGCTGGGTTTGGTGGTGCCCTGCGGGGGGATTGCCATGGCGCACACTTTAGGAACCCCTACGCTCAGTCCCTTTGCGTTCCATCGCTAAGAAATCCTGGCTTGGAATGAGTGGGTGGTAAAGTAACCCTTTTTCTCTCTCTCCCCATCAGCTGTGAGCAGGAGGAGACATTTCGTGATCTTGTGGCTTTCCCTCTTGAGCTGAAGTCAAAGATCTGGGGTGTCTTTGACAGAAATGGCTTTCTAGCTGACCTGGAGAAGCACTTCCGAGGTAAGACAGAGACCATGGTGATGGCTGGTCTTAAAGGGAACAAGACAAAGTGTGTTTTTTAATTCATTATCACCACAAACTACAGCCAAGCCAGCAAACTTTCTTAGTAGGGCAACCCTTTTTTCCCTCCATGGACCTGGCCCGGAGTTATTCTCAGGTACTGTGGGTTGTGGTGGTGGGAGTTATGTTGATATCCATGAAAAAGACAACTGACACAGTGGGTGGATGCAAGAGAGGTGGTTCCTCCAGCATGTATCAGTTTGCATCCTTTGAATCAGTTTTTTCTCTTCTTAAGCTCGTGATGTTAACCACCAATGTAGACTGATTCTTTTCAACTTTAAATATTATCTTTCATTGTTGTAACCCACCTTAGGTCCTTTTCAAGGAGAAAGACAGGGTAAAAATATTTTAATCAAATAAACAAGTTTGAGAAATTCTTTCAGGAGGTTTTTAGAATCTTCTTCAGTTTTCAACACTTCGGATAATTTAGTATTGTACACATCTATGTTGACAAATTCATTGCTCACTTTCGGGAATGGATTATATAGCAGCTGCTCAGTAGATATCATTTAGGGTCTTCAACGCTTATCTCCATTCTGAGAACTATCAATGCATTATTTTCCTATCTTTTCTTTAAAATATTAAGATACCACAGAATGGCCCATCTTTTGAATTTTTTTTATTTTAGTTTTTCCAGTGCTTTGTGGCTTCCAAACAAACCCCTTTTATCAGACTTCCTCCATAGCTAGCAAATGGGTACAGAGGAATTCATTCACGAAAGTTAAAGAAACAAGTCAACTTCTTAAAAAATCAGGAGTCACTATAAAGAGTAAACTACAAGGAGACACTGACATTTTGGAGCAGTGGTTCCCAAACTTTGGTCCCAAAATGTTTACGGACTACAACTCCAAGAAATCCTGGGCAGAACAGCTGTGTTGGCTGTAAAGGCTTCTAGGAGTTTAGTCTAAGAACATCTGGTTATCAAAGGATGGAAACCACTGTTTTAGAGCAAATGCACACAAAACATGAAGGGTCTAAAACAGTTCACTTAAAAAGAAATACAGTGAACTCAAAATGGTTCAATGTAGCAGAATAGCAAAGGATATTCAGTATCCTGATCAAGAACATTATGGATATGTTAACAAAATTCCTATACTTCTGGTGAACTCCATTAAAAAGAAAGGGATGAAAAGGATAGTTAAATTTATAAAGGATCCAAAAAGCTGCAAGATGTTCAATCTTCATAAAAAGAATAAAATCTAAGAGTCTTTTTAAAAACAATCTGCTCTTCAGATTCCCCTAAACACAGAGTTCTTTTAATCAGTTGATTTCACTTAATGAATTACGTGAGTCTTAATACTCTATGACTCATCACTTTTTAGGAAGGCTTTATAAGGCATTTGAAAATCAACTGCCACCCTTACTTTTGTGGCTGTATAAATCCATCACTAAACGACTCCAAGTCTCAGCCTATGGCTAGAGTAATTAATTTGTCATATACCATCAAATCACATCTGAGCTAAGGCAACCCCACAAATGAAAGATGGTAAAGATGCTTTCTCACTAACAGCCCTGGTCAGCCGTTGAAAAATCAAGGCTGTGACATCCTTTATGGAATCCATCCTTCTATCTATTATATTTGGGAATGCAGTAGTTCGGATAATCTCAGGCTTGGTCTTTAGTGATACATCCTTACATTTGATGTTCCAAGTCTCAGTCTCCTGATTTCTTGGCAATTGAGGTCTAGGAAATCTTTTAACTATTTCTATTTCTTCACAGTGTTTAAATCTATACTGTTCTTCTTTAGTAATGATTTCGGCATTCAACTTAAATCCTGCTTTTGCACTTTCTTCTTTAACCTTCCCCAGTAGTTTTTTCGAGTGATTGCTGGTTTCTGCCAGTAATATGGTGTCATTTGCATATCTTAAATTATTCATGTTTCTTCCACAGATTTTCACTTCTTTCATATGAATCTAGTCCAGTTTTTCATATGCTATGTTCTACACTGAACAGACAGAGAGATAAAATACACCCTTGTGTGACACCTGTCGTTACGGAAAACCATTCTGTTTCTCCATATTCTGTTCTAACAGGAGCTTCTTGTCCACTATAGAGGTTACATATCAGGACAACCAAGTGCTGAGGCATAGCTATTTCTTTTAAAACAGTCCACAGCTTCTAATCCACGCAAGCAAAGACTTTGCTGTAGTCTGTAAAGCATAGACATAAACTTTTCTGAAATTCTTTGGTACATTCCAGTAGCATCTGTATATGTGTAATATGATACTTAGGACTTCTTCCTTTTGAGAGTCCAGCTTCATCCTTTTAAAGCTCTGGTAAAACCATCACCAAAGTGAGAAGTGAGTCTAGTATCCCAATTATACAATGTTATCATATTAGCATCATATAATATTAAAATGGGTAAAAATTACTTGGAAGCCACCATTAATAATGACTTCTGCCTTCCTGGGTATGCTAATGGGATAATCCCATGTCACTGTAGAGCATGTTTGGCTCCTGGATCTTCTGGGTAGCTACATGTAACAGATCAGAAAGGACAATAGCTAGAACAGTTGTAGGTTTTTCGGGCTGTTTAGCTGTGTTCAGAAGGTTTTTCTTCCTAATGTTTCACCAGTCTCTGTGGCTGGCATCTTCTGAGGACAGGAGCTAGAACTCTGTCTGTGTTCAGGTATAGTGTATGGGATTGTTGAGTATTTATAGCTGTGGGATCAGGGCTACAAATGATCCCACAGTTACAAGTACTCAACAATCCCACACACTATACCACAACAGAGTTCTAACTCCTGTCCTCTGAAGTTGCTGGCCACAGAGACTGGCAAAACATTAGGAAGAAATACCTCCAGAACATGGCCAAATAATCTGAAAAACCTACAACAACCATCAACCCAGCTGTGAAAGCCTTCAAGAATACAATAGCTGGCATGTGTGTGGCTCAAATCCTGATCTGAATGTGACCAAAGATGGGGAAGAGTACCTCTGTGTGCCTACTGGGAAGCAGTCTTAGCCATGAGTGAAAACCATTCCCTCCTACTGTTGTTTCTTCTTGTCACTGCACAGTAGAGTGCATTGAGCAAATAGCATCTGTGACCACCTCTGCCCAGTGAATCACCATTAAACTGCCCTTATTTTCAAAATGCTTGCCTTTAGCCCAAAATATAGGAGCCAAAGCGGTCTTAAACTTGAAACACAAAAATATCTTCATTGGAAGATAACAACTGACATCCCTCTCTCTCATAGAAAGTAATTTTTCCTCTAGTTATAGTCTACTCGTAAACATGTCTTCCCTCCTCTCGATGCAAGTTGTTGTCGTTTATTCGTTAAGTCATGTCTGACTCTTCGTGACCCTATGGATCAGAGCACGCCAGGCCCTCCTGTCTTCCACTGCCTCCCGGAGTTGTGTCAAATTCATGTTGGTAGCTTCGATGACACTGTCCAACCGTCTCGTCCTCTGTCGTCCCCTTCTCCTTTTGCCTTCACAATTTCCCAACATCAGGGGCTTTTCCAGGGAGTCTTCTCTTCTCATGAGATGGCCAAAGTATTGGAGCCTCAGCTTCAGGACCTGTCCTTCCAGTGAGCACTCCGGGTTGATTTCCTTCAGAATGGATAGGTTTGATCTCCATGCAGTCCAGGGGACTCTCCAAGAACCTCCTCCAGCACCACAATTCAAAAGCATCAATTCTTCGGCAGTCAGCCTTCTCTATGGTCCTGCTTTCACTTCCATCCAGCTCTCACTCCCTTTTTCCTTCTCTCCCTCTTCTTGTTCTTCTGTTATACCTTCCAGGCTCTTCTTGATTGGCTCACCACTTGCTTGCTTTCAGCCAATCAGCTTATTTCTGTTGTTATCAGTGAGGGTTCCGTCACATCATCTTTCTGAAAAATTAGGATGCTAAAGCATTGGAGGCTTGCTGTGGTATCCTCAGGTACCTTGAGAATAGTGTTATTGAGATCTATAGGGAATTAGTACAGCCTGAGAATCTTGACAAGGAGATTGAAGGAATTCCCTCAACAATTTAACTTCTTGCCTCCCTTTTCTCACACAGCATATGATGATGGAGATTGGCTGGGAGGCTCCTGAGAACAGTTAACCCTTGTGTTGGGTAGGCCATCAGGAAGAGAGTTTTACCTCCAGAGGACCAGCTGAGTGTCAGTTAACTCCTCTGTGGGCAAATCAAATGGGTGGTAGATGTGGATTTGGAGGATAATACCAATGCTTAACATCTCCCTCAGGAAAATTGGTGGGAGGCTTTATTCTAGCTCAAATTGTTACACATATATAGATTCAAGTCCTTCCCTGAGGAAGACTCAGGGTTGAATGAAAGAAAAGTACTGCCTCATCAAAACTCTGATATTCATTCACGGTATTAACCAGTATATATATATTGTTTCTATTTAATCCTTGATTAGAAATGTGTGCGGTGTTACTGCGTTTCCCCGAAAATAAGATAGGGTCTTATATCACTTTTTGCTCCAAAAAACACATTAGGGCTTATTTTCAGGAGATGCTTAACTTTTTTCATATACAACAATCTACATTTACTCAAATAAAGCCATGTCATCTTCTTCTGGTTGCTGCACAATGGTGGAGGGCAGGGTGTCACTTAACTGGGGCTTATTTGGGGGGGGGTAGGGCTTATATTATGAGCATCCTGGAAAATCATACTAGGGCTTATTTTCAGGTTAGGTCTTATTTTCACAGAAACAGGGTATAAACTGATATTTCTGTGTACAGCAGGCTCTGCTGCTTAATCTTTATATCTTTTTGCCTTCACAGATATTAGCTTATCTGGACCCCAACTTCATAAAGGTAAATTTCTGCTGCCTCACCTTATGAAGGGAAGGGATGGTTGCATCTTGTTTTGAGGTTCTTTGCATGAACAAGAGGCTGAATCCAACCACTAGTCCCATCTGGGGCAGGCAGTCCTATCAACTTGAATCAACTTGACTGGTGAATGGCAAGTCAACACTTACATATCTCCCATGGATTCAGTTGGTCTATTCTAGTTGGGTCTAGGACTTGGATCCAGGCCCTTGTTCGTACGGTGGACTCTTGACTTACAGACGGCTTGACTTACAGACTTTTTGAGTTACAGACTTCTCTGGCTGCAAAATTTAGATTTGACTTGCAGACTGAGATTTGACTTACAGACCAGAAAAAAACCAAAATGGAACAAAAAAGGGCTTTTACGGGATTAATCGGTTTTCAATGCACTGTAGCTCAATGGAGACTTGACCTACAGACTTTTTGACCTGCAGCCACTGTTCCAATACGGA
Organism: Pogona vitticeps; assembly: GCF_051106095.1. Lineage (NCBI taxonomy): Eukaryota > Metazoa > Chordata > Lepidosauria > Squamata > Agamidae > Pogona > Pogona vitticeps. Next base: position 24,668,764 of record NC_135784.1, read on the forward strand.
TTAATTCTGTAAGTCAAGGGTCCATTGTACTGCCTGGACTGTATTTTCCCTGCCTTCCATGAACCTTTCTTGACCTAAGAAAAAAAAGAAACAAAATATCCCCCTCTAGTGGTTGAAGAAGGAATAGCAGCTTCCCATTAATTTCTATGGACGGAAAAGAGCAGATACGGATCAAATGGTTTTCAATGCATTCCTATGGGAAATGCAGATTTGACTTGAGAACTTTTTGACTTGAGAACCGCCTTCCAATACGGATTAAGTTCTCAAGTCAAGACCCCACTGTACAAATAGACTGAACATAGGAGACTCCTTTGTTATAAGCTTCTCCAGAAAAGAATTGCCCTTTGCTAGCCAACAGTCAAGATCAAATCAGCCACTGGGAGAGTTTCTAGTCCTTATGACTGGGTATTTCAGCCTAGCTCCAGGAAAGAACAACTAGAAGCACATTGGATTTATTTCCCAAGGCTGGATAATATTTTTTTAAAGCTCCAATGCCCCTTAAAATAGGCAGTCATGTTTAAACATACAGGCATTTACCAGGGTAAGTGTTTATGATAAAATTCCTTCTAAAACAACACGGCAAAGTGTCCACATATAAAACAGAGTTTTGCACCAGGAACGCATACCTTTTTGTTAAAAAGGAAAAAAAAAAACCTAAACCAATGAGTAAGAAAAAAGTGATAGTTTTCAGAAAGGGCAAAATCATTCATGTTTTATTGATACTTAGTTACTACTTAGGAGGAACAGGAACATGCATGTTAGGCCTTCTCCCCACCCACCCCTTTCACAGTGTGAAGGTCTCCAGAAGGGCCTATGAGCAAATGCAGCTTCACTTACAGGACTTTTATGATCAGTGTAACTTTATCAAAGCTCCTGATTTCACCAACACGGTAAGCACATGAAGTCCTTCACAATGAACACCTTCATTCCTTCATGCACAACCCCTCCTCCCTCAGCAGGGCCAGAAATGTCTTGGCAGGTCGAGGGTTCTGATACTTGCACTTCTGTCAATAAATGTTATCAAATCTCCGTTAATTTATTATGGTGCTGTGTGAAAATTGCCTTGTCCGGCATATGCGGATTGCAGAGGGGAACAGCTGGGAGAGGATGGCGTACATTTGTATTAGAAGATGGCCAAGGAAATAAACCATAGATGTTAAACTGTTACTCAAGAACAGGCTACTAAAATACAAAACCTCAAAGACCAATTAATATCCCATTTTGTTGCCTATACAACTGAGGTCATTTACACATCAAATATCATGCTGGACAATAATACTTCCTTCTTAGAGCCTTTGACATGGGAGTCCCACTGGCTTATAGAAAGCCCCTCGCCCCCCCCCCCATCACAGCTCACCCATAGCAGGCCACACAAGAGGGATGGGAAAATGGAGGGCAGTTCTATCCATGCATTGACTCTGGCAGGATCTAAAGGCAGCCCAGGCAAAAATCAATCTTTTACCTTCAATGAAGCCACAGGTTTTCTTTTTCCTTGTTTGTTTTTATTACACAGGATGTTTTTTCTTATACTTGTTGAAAGAGAATTAAAAGGGCTACTTATACAAAACTGCTGCGGTGTGTGAATGATACAGTCACACCACAGTGGTTCTCCCACTTCATCCTCTTCTGCTTCTTGTCTCCAGCAGCAAATGTTACTCTGGATCCAGAAACAGCATTCTTCTGCCTCAACGTGTCTGGAGATTGCAAACATGTGAACTATCGAAAGTACCGATATTTGACCGACAACCCTGAGAGGTTCGATGACTGTTATTACGTGCTAGGACGTGAGGGATTCACCGCAGGGAGACACTACTGGGAAGTCACTATGGAAGGTGAGGGAACTTGGGCTGTGGGGGTGGCCAGGAAATCCGTACGGAGGAAAGGCGATGTGGAATGTAGAACTGAGGAAGGGATCTGGGCTTTTGAGAAACGTGGTAATGGCTACAGAGCCTCCAACCTTCCTAAAAAATCTTTTCTTCCCTTGAGTGGGAAGCTGAGGAGGATCCGGGTGTCCCTGAACTATGACGAGGGACGGGTATCCTTTCATGATCTGGATAAAGGATCCCATCTCTACACCTTCTCTGGAGCCTCTTTCTCTGGGGAGACCCTTCTCCCCTTCTTTGAAGTAGACGACTCCCTCACAATCTCATCTTAGGGCGGGCAAGCCAAGCTCACATGGAAACCAACCATGACATGGTTGAGCGGGTTGCCTTGCCCTTTTAAAAATCCCGCCCCCCCCAATAGACTTCTGGCCACAATCCTCCTCTAGAAAACTAAGCTAAACCAAGATGGGGGGCTGCTCTCTCCCCCCTCCCACTTTCCTACAGTCCTTTCCTCCTTTTGCCAATTTTTAAAGAGACGGTAGCCCTTTACTTGCGTGTCAGAAATCTCCTTTCTCCATGCTGCATCCATGGCTCTTGTTCTTAGTTTCAGGTTTATATATTCGTAGAAGCATAGAATAGTGAAGTTGGAAGGGGCCTATAAGGTCATAATGTCCAACCTCCTTCTCGATGTAGGGATCCAAATCAGAGGCTATCTAGAGGTAGTTGTCTAAGTTTCTTTAGAATGGTTCCAGTGTTAGCACACTCATCACCTCTTGAGGTCATTGTTTCCACTGGCTTACAGCTCTAACGGTTAGGAAGTTTCTCCTGACATTCAAGCGAAATCTGGCTTGCTTTCTCACAATGGCAGAAAATGTGAGTGCTCGCTGTTAAGATAAACTCTTCCCAAAACAGGAAAAAAAAACCTCTCTTTCTCTTAAGAGTCCCTATCCCAAACATGAGGAAACCATTATGACTTCCTGGAGGATGTACATTTTAGGTCAAATATCTGTGCTCAATAAAGGTGATTAGTGTATTTCCCTCACACATAAAGACATACTGTGTGTTGTACCATTAATGTCTGCTGATGTGGGTCTTATATGGGTTTGCCTTGACTCAGAACAACAGAATGCTATTCCAGGGATAGAAACATTCCTTCCGATATACAAATATTTGCTCAACTTGTGTGTAATTAGCATTTATGCATATGCAGGTCCTAATTTTTATACACAGTCCAGCTTCCTTGTATAATAAATTTCCGTGAATATGCTCGTTGTGGAATAAAACTCATAAACCAGAGGTTTATTCTTGTTGAAAATGGACGAAATGTAGAGTTCTCAAGTTAGACAATCTGATGCTTGAACAGTTCCCAAGAGCCCTACAGATGTTTATAGATCTCTGGGGAAAAAATCAGAAGCCTATGTTCATCGCAGCTACCATTTGTTCCATTTAAGGTTAATTCCAGAATGAAATCAGGCAATCCTTTCCAATCATATAAAAACTGATTTTGGTATCAAGGTATCAGTCTTTTCATTGTTGTAGTACCATGTTTCCTCGAAAATAAGAGTCTTATATTAATTTTTGTTCCAAAGCTCGCATTATGGCTTATCTTAAGGGGATGTTTTGTTTTTTTTTCATTTACAACAATCTACATTTATTCAAATACAGTTGTGTCATCTTCTGGTTGTTGCATGATGAGTCCCTGGTGGAGGGCGGGGTTTCATTTAACTGGGGCTTATTTTTGGGGTAGGGCTTATATTACGAGCATCCTGAAAAATTATACTAGGGCTTATTTTCAGGTTATGTCTTATTTTCAGGAAAACAGGGTAACTATGGACAATATCAGCTTGTCTAATTCTGCAAAGTTTATCTACATTACTTCTCCTTTGTATGTGCACAAAATACTGTACTTTCCAGCTGTTGAAAATAAATCTGCTTTAACTCTTGCTTGACTGATTCTTCTGTTCACACTGATAAACATTTTCTCCCATGAGAAGGGTCCAGACAGGTCTTTGGGTCACCCTAATTTGTCTCCCTTTTGATTAATGACACTCCCCTTCCTGCCCCACATTTTCTCACTCCCATCATCAAGCAGGCCATGGCAATTTTCCTTTTTTGTGAAATAAAGTAAGTAACATCGTGAAACAACAATGCAACTACCTAACTACTCTTCTTTTCAGGTTCTTTGTATGTGCAAGAGGCGAAATCTAGTTTCTAGTCCCATCTAGAGTAGACCTATTGAATCAATTGGTAAAAGGCCAATTAACACTTTTATAAATCTCATTCGTGTATTCATTTATTTGTTCATTTGCTTGTTCCTTCCTTCGCTCGCTCTATTTATAGGCCATGTTTCTCCTAATAAGAGGACTCAAGGTGGCTTCTAATATTTAAAAAGTAAAATTACAAACAAATAAGTTATACAGTGGTGCCCCACATAGCAAGGTTAATCCTTTCCGGATTAACCTTCGCTATGGGGAAACATCGCTAAACGGAACGGGGAAACCCATACCAAATGGGCACAAATCTCACCATTCAGTGATGTTCCTCCATAGCGGCAGCCATTTTCACGCCCTCGGTAAGGGTAGTCCGGCGGCCATTTTGGAACCGCCGAACAGCTGATCCTCCGACGTCGCAATGCGAAGGTCGGTAAGCGAAGTTTTGCTCATTGCGACCGTTGGTATGCCTTCGCATTAGTGATCCTGAAAAACGGATCGTTATACGGTGTGCTCATTAAGCGAGGCACCACTGTATATTTAAAAAAAACAATTGAACTATGCAGTAATTCAAATACAATTAAACAATTAAAAGCAGGTAAAGATGAAAAACTATATTAACTTAAAAATGGTATTCAAAGACTCAATCACGATTGTTAAAAGCCTGCCTGAAAAGATGGGTCTTCCGCCGGCAGTATAAGGAAAACAGGGAAGGGGGAATCCAAGCCCTTTGGGACTAAGGACTTGGGTTCAGGCCTTTGCACATACAAAGAACCTGAACACAGGGGATCTCTTTATTACAAGGTGCCCCCGCCACCACAAAAAAGAATTACCCATAGCTGGGCACCCGACAGGATCAAACAACTGCTGGGGGAGTTTATAGTCCCTGTGACGTAAGTATTTCACCCTGGCTCTAGGAAAGAAGAACCACCAAAGTCACTTGGATTCCCAAGGCTCAGAAATACTGAACTTGGGGGGGAGGGCATGGGGGAAGGTCAAGAAGTGCCAAAAATACAGGCAGTCATTTGCTTAACATGCAGTCATTTATGTGGGCAAGAGTGATTAAACTCTTGTTAAAACAGCACAGTTAAAGGTCCAAATATGAAACTGATGTTTATACTTGAAAGGTATTGTAGCTTTTTGTTTTTTTTAAAAATACACCAGTGAATGGGAACAAAGTTTCAGTTTTCAAAAAGGAAAATATTTGCTCAACACCTAGTTCCTCTTCAGGGGCAGCATCATAACTAGGGCAAGGCAACTAAACTTTTGCCCCAAGGGGCACTTGTGCTTAGAGGGCTCGGACTGGCTGCCTCCCCTGTACTCATTCTTTGGGTTCTGCAAAGCCCGGGGCTAATCCTGAGCCTCCAAACTGCCCTGGAGGTCAACGTGAAGTAGCCAAGGAGAAAATTTGATTACATTTTCTTGTTCCTGTCAGGCAAAACTGAGGCATCTCAAACCCACACCCTGTGAACCAATGGCCACTCCTGTGAATTCTCCCGCCTGTAGTGATCAAAGTCTGTGATCACCAAGTATTGACTTCATATAGACCAGAAAATCCAGGAGCAGGAAATTTAAATACTCCATTGGTTCCAATGACTGCCCAACCGGGGAATCTCCAGATGCTTGGTCTTACTCTGTCTCCTCTAACATTAAAAAAGGAGATTACGGGTGAAACCCAGGCCCTTTATGCTGCAGTCTAGTTCCCTTGTTAACAAGTGGTCTAGTAACTTGGCAAGCAAACATCTTTAGCCTAAAAGATTCCTCATTTTGGTGGGGAGGGACTGAGCTTCCACGGCATCTGTGGTGCTGATATTCATATTTGTATCCCAGGGATACGAATAAGAATATCCCATATCTTGAGGTTTCTTATGACAAAAAGGGGGACTGTAAGCATAATTCAAAATTTAGGTACCATATTAAAGGGATATGGATAACAATCTGATTGTATAAAGTTGAGAATACATGATTGGAATTTTATAAAAGACAGTAGGTCTAACATTGTGAATATGTGTTGCTATAAGGCAATAAGTTTATTATTTTAAAGGATATATTCATGGATGTAACTGTGCATGGATGTAACTGTGCGACAGATTTTGTACTTGCCTTGTTTATGCACATGTAACTTCTGGCAGTAAAAAGTCTTTCTGGAACAACCTCACTCACATGTTGTTGGTTTGTCACATTTCCTTCACCAAGAGAGACCTGGGCAGGCATAATTTGATGGTGGTTGGTCTCCATCTCTTCGTGCCTTACTGCTGTTCCTACTTAGCCAAACTGTAGTCTGCTTCTTTACTCTTTTCATGATGTCCCTACTGAAAACTAAAAATTAAAAAAAATTATATTAGAAACCATTGCCATTTAAGCATGAAAGTCTGTGAAGAATGTGTGGGTCAAGCAAGGATGGAAGAGAGGAGTAATACAGCCAGAGAAGGTAGATGGCAGCCTGTGTCGAGAATGAGAGCACAAGAAAGCAATTCCCAAACTGTGTAGACAGGTAGTAGCAGTCCAACTCAGTTCCTCGAGCGACCAATAGCTTCCCCAGGTGCGCCAATAACGGGATGATCTATTCCAGTCTGTAACAAAAGATACCAAAATGACTCAGACCCAACCCAGAATGACTGGGACAGGGCCACAGTGTGGACAAGCCCCATTTCTATTCTCTGGAAACGAAGAAAGAAGAAACATCCAGCCTTCAGAGATGGTGGCCTGGGAAGTCTTCTCTCTTTCCAGGCTCCACAGGGGCTGCTCCACCAACTAACAGAGGCTCCAGACATTTGTTCTTGCTTTAAACTATCAACTTTTACTTCCAAACCTTTCGACACAGTATGAACAGTCTGCAAGTCTGCAGCAGGGCTGGTTCCGTCTTCTTCCCCAACACGGAGAGGAAGAGGTTAACTGAATAATTTGCTGAAACCTCCCAACGTTCCCAAGTTTTGGGACTATTCTTTCTATGCGTTCAGCGCCTCACATGGGTTCCCCAGACAATGACAAAGTTTGTCATCTCCCCACAACTCTCCCTCTTGTGTGGTATTTTCTGGGGAGGCAGTTCCCCACCATCTCGTGGATCAAAAATATTTTGATCTCATGGATCTAAACAAACAAACAAATAAAATTCCCACTGTCGCATGGGTTTCTCCATTGTGATCTTTCCCTTTTTAACTCTCTCTGTAAGGGCTCTTTCCTCCCTGATCTTTTTGACTCCACGCCCTACCCTCCTGTTCTCCCCAGTAAGAGGGCTTTTCCTGGGCGGTTGATCATTCCCCTTTTCCGTCTCCTCTTCAGGTAACATCCATCTTTCCCATTGATGAATCCATGGGGTCTTCATCCACATCCATTCCCACCCCTCAGGTCATATTCACCCTTCTTTCCTCATTTCCCCTGGACCAACTTCCACTTCTTTCACACTTTCACTCCTTTCCGCCCCCCCACACACACCCTGTTTACTTTTCTCCCTATTTACGTATATTTTATCCCCTTTTTCCTCCCCCCCTTTCTCTTTCCTGTTCCAATTTTCCCCATCCTTCTTCTCTGTACTTTCCCTCTCTTGTCTAAGAGGGGATGGGGCTGCCCTCCCCCCCTTTTCTCTATTGCTCTGACAGTTTGGGTTTCCTCCAGTTTCCAGAGTAAGAGGGGGTGGCGGCCCTTGGACGGAAGGTGCTGCTTTTCCTTCCTCTTTCTCCCAGGGGCCTTTTCTAAGTTTCTAGTCTCCATGAGGTCTCTGCTCTGAGTCACAGAGAGATTATGTCAGCACTCCTATACAAAAAAAAAATAAAAAATCCATTCTGGACTGGAGGTGATTCCAGACCACACACAGAGTTGCCCTGAGGACTGAGGAGGGTTTTTTTGTAAGAAGGGTTTTCGGGTCAGTGCTCTGGCTCCCAACCTAGGGTTACCCAGGTGTTCTTGGACTCCAACTCCCAGAAACCCTGGCCAGCACAGCTAGCGGTGAAGACTTCTGGGAGTTTCAGTTCTAGAGAACCTGGGTTACCCAAGGTTGGGAACCAACTGGGTCAGTGCAAGGGGAAAGAGGGGAAGACGGTGTCCCAGCACAAAGTCCATAGAGCTTGTCCTTCGCCCAGGGAATACGGCTTGTATCCCAATGGTGAATTCCCAAATCTTTATTATTATTTCCCTCCTTTGGGTTTTGATTGACATGCTTACACAAATTAAGAGGGCTACCCCTTCTAAATCTACCCCATATCCCGAGGGACCCCTTTGAAAATTGCTAAAAGTCACATATCCGAGTAGAGCTTGTGCAGAGGCAACTGATTGCAGCCAATTTTTGTTTTATCTGCGGGATGTAAGAACTTAAAGCAGAAAAATAATATTGATTCATCTTATACTTTTTCTTCAGCATCTTTGTTATTTGCACAGCTTTTTTTTTTACTACCAGCGGTCACTCCTTTGCATTTTGCACAGTTAATGATGGAATCATTTTCTATGGAGAAACCACTGAACGGGTTACACTATCCGCGCACCAATTTGCAATACTGTAACAAAAATAAAATAATTCACATAAAAATGATATTTTAGTTCTGTCCCTGATATTGAACAGGTGAAACCATATCTTTAAAATATCTGTAACCTTATTTTTTAAGATAAATAAATAACATGCATTTAACAAACAGCCTTGCAAGACTTCCTTTTCTATGTAGGAATCACATAGGTCAAGATGCCAGTTTTAGGCACAACTTCAGCTTGTTTGTGTAATTGACTAATGTTACCGGCCAAATCTGAAGTCAGATTAGACCAGTACTGGGTTCGGGTTCTCTGGCAAGGATCACAGGCTAAGACACAAGACAGCTGAACAAGCCAATTTTATTAAAGTACAAAAGTTCAGCTGGGCCTCCCATCTTAAAAGCAGAGGGAGACCCCGAGGTGATGCATTACATACATTTTTATAATGGTACAAACAAAGAGCCATAAAAGGACTACATTGCTATTGGTCATCTGTCGCCCAACTTTTGGATCTTGGCTGTGATTGGACTTCAGGTGTTTCTGCAGTTGACCTATTGGTCATCTGTACCCCAACCTTGGATCCTGCTCCTCATTGGATTTGAGGTGCTAACTTAGCCAATCAGAAGTCAGAAGAAAATATCAGTTTTATGCCCTGATGTTTCTTTGACCTGTGCCCAAGATGCTGCCTGAAAGTCTCTGGGAACAGGAGTATCCATCATCATCACTGCCTTCCTCCCCTGACATTCCAATGCCACTTTGGGCAGGATATAGAAGGCCCTTTTGTTATTCCAAGTGTAGCCATCTGGCCATACTTTACCACAGTGTCAGTTCCTGGTGCAGGATGGGGGTTTCTTTGTTTATTTGGATGGGCCATAAATGCGTATCAGCAGTGCTATCAGCTAAGTGTGAATGGTCTTTGTTGTTCCCAGCTCTGGGTTGAGGCAGAGTTAAAACAGAATGGAGTTTGTAAAACAAATGTGACCATTTGGGAGGACATACATTCTAGGCATTGCAGAAATACAAAATATAGAGGAGTACAAATATAAAGTACATTTGGGATAAGATACAGTTGTTGTGGTATAGATACAGAGCATAGATATAAATGTATACTAAAATAAACAATAAATGTACATTACAAAATAGCATAATAAATGCAGGAAATAGTGTTATTCAAAGTACTCTGCTTGTGTTACATTATAATTCAAGAAGGGCCTGGTCTCAACTACAAGGGCATTATAACAGAATATGTAATCTTATGGCATGGAAAGGTTACAAGGTATTTTGATTACAGACTACATAACCCATACAGTGCTTAAGACTCATTACAGAAAAATCTATTATAAAAAATATACACCAAACATTAACTACGAATGAGAATGAAACATAAAAGAATAAAGCATAATATTGCTTGTTAAAATAAGGTTTCATCTTGGCCTACTCACACTAATTAAAAGGAAAAGTCTTAAATCAATGTTTGCTTTTCCTAACTTACCAGAAAGAAGGCTTCTGTATATATAGCAGCAGTTCTCAGTCTTGGGTCCCCAGATGGACTAAAATTCCAAGAACTGTCGTATTCCAGTGTCTATCTGTAGACTGGAATACGACTTGGTGAATTCCCAAATCATCATTATTATTATTTTTCCCCTTTGGGTTTTGCTAACAGGGCTACCTCTTTTACATCTACCCCATATCCCAAGGCTCCTCAGACCAACCCTATCATTTCAAAAAACCCAGGGATTTCCTGCCTCCCAGAAAGGAACACCCCCCTCGTGGTCCCAGTGCTCTTTGGATCTGGAACCAAAACAAGCAGATGAGGGGTTTGTTTGAAAAAAGTTTGAAAACTTTGAGGGACTCCTGGAGTTTCTCGCCCACACAGGGTTTTTTTCTGCCTCCCCCCCCCCCGGTCATTCAAGAGACTTCGAGAAGGGAACTGCCTGCAATCCTTTTACACATTCATCCCACAAGAAATGAGTTTTGAGTCCAGAAATGTGTTAATCAAAAGATCAAAGACGGAGAGAGAACCCATCTGCCTTTGTGCCTCCCCCTCCTTGCGTCTTTTTTTTCTCCACAGGCGGACGACGTCAGGTTGAAGGATTCCCGGGAAAAGGAGGAGACGCCCATCTTCTCACAAAAGCGGGGAAAGTGAAACTGAGTCGCCAACTTCCTGGTGGGACGAGAAATGGCCGTAACTTCGGGCCATTCCCTCCGGGGCCTCTGCGAGGAAGCCATCTGCTCCATCTGCCTGGATTATTTCAAGGATCCGGTGATCGTGATCAAGTGTGGCCACAATTTCTGCCGCGCCTGCCTGACCCAGTACTGGGCGGGCTTTTGGGCGGGGGAGGCTTCCTGCCCTCAGTGCAGAGAAAAGGTGCCAAGGACCCTCATCCCCAATCGGCACCTGGCCAACCTGGCGGAAAAACTCAGCTACCTGGAGGGGGAGAAGGCGAAAGAAAAAAGGGGAGCCTGCGAGAAGCACCAGGAGCCCCTCAAACTCTTCTGCCAGGACGACCAAGCCCTGATCTGCGTGGTTTGCGACCGAGCCAAAGAGCACCGAGAGCACCAGGTGGTTCCTCTGGAGGAGGCCGCCCAGGAGTACCAGGTAGGAAACGTGTCTCTCTTCCCCCAACCCCGTGGACTCCTTTTGTGGGGTGTGTGTGTGTGTGTAATGATCTTAGTGAGCTCTTCTGAGGAGCCTCACCAATATTTCTATCTGGGTGCCTGCCTGCAGGTGCGCAGATTGCTGGGTTCAAGGCTCCTTGCAATCAGGCTCCTATAAAAAAGGAACCTTTCCTTGAAACACACAGAACAGCTTCAAGGGTGGTGGGAGACGTTTGTGGCCCTCCAATCCAGGAGGGCATCTCATCCCTAAAATTTGGGGGGGAAAAGTCAATACACCAATTTATTTCTTAGCTGCTGGTGGGCAAATGAGACCCATTCGTTCCCTGGGGGGTGGGAGAGCAGGCCTGGCCAGGAGCAAGCCTGTTGTTTGTTTTGGGGGGGTCCCCCCCCTCTCTCTCTCTCTGTGTGTGTGTGTGTGTGTGTGTGTGTGTGCATGACTCAACCAAGCCAGAACTTCCTTTTGCTCTTCAGGGTCTGATCGCGGGTCGCTTAGAGCTTCTGAAGAAAGAGAGAGCAGAAATTACGAAGTATAAAGAAGAAACAGAAAAGGAAAGCCAAGCCTTGTTGGTGAGTATTAAGGGTGACTACCAAGGAAAGCTTTCTTGGTAAAGATACTGGAGTGGCTTGCCATCTCATGAGAAGAGAAGACTTCCTGGAAAATCCCTTGATGTTGGGAAAGCGTGAAGGCAAGAGGAGAAGGGGACGACCAAGGACGAGATGGTTGGACAGTGTCATCGAAGCTACCAACATGAATTTGACACAACTGTGATGTTTTGTTGGAGGAAGTCGACCTGTTTACAAATGCTCACATATAGCATTTAGTCTTTAAGGTGCCACAACGTTTCTGACTTCTTTATTTTTTCTTCTTCTTTTTTTTTTGCCTGATATGCTCGGACAAACTAAGACAGCTACCTCTTCTAAAATGGCTTCAGTGGTTTTAGAGTTGATTCTGGTTGTTATGGCTGTTTATTATGGTTTCCTGTAGTTAGCTGCCTTGGGCTGTACCTCAAAGGAAGTGAAAAGCGGGGGGTGGGGGTGGGAGAGATTATGTGTTAATAATATTAATGTTTATGATTGTTGTTGTTGTTTAGTCATTTAGTCGTGTCCAACTCTTCATGACCCCATGGACCAGAGCATGCCTTTCTTTCACTGCCTCCAGGAGTTCGGTCAAATTCATGTTGGGAGCTTCGATGACACTATCCAACCATCTCGTCCTCTATCGTCGCCTTCTTCTCCTCCCTTCACACTTTGCTAACATCAAGCAATTTGGGGAAATATCACCACCTGATGATTTACACCCAGACCTTCTGGGCTGAATTTTGGCAATTTTTGGGGAGGCTTTGTGGACCAAGTGCATTGGGGCCACAGTTGTGCTCCCATGAGGGGCCCTATACAGCCCACAGGCTGAAGTATGATTACCCCTGTTTCAGATTATAAAATCATTAGAACTGGAAGGGATACAGGAGGCCATCAAGTCCAGCCCCAAAGGCGACAGAGGAAATGTAGAGCCGTAGCATTACCAGAATGCTGGCCGCCCAAACCTCTTGTTTAAAAACCTCTGAAAAAGGAGGGTCCACCACCCACTGAGGTAAATCTGAAGGATGATTTTGTATGTTTTCATACAAAAGATTCTAGTTTCTGACTTTTAAAATTCTTATGTACTGGAGTAAATAGTTGTACCCTGCAGACAGTTTGGGCTACAAATGCCAGCCAAGTATGGTCAGTAGTGAGAGGTTATGCGAGTTACAACATGGAAACAGCTGGAGGCCCACAGCTGCCCACCCGTTCTAAGCCTTTGGAAACTGTTAAAAGAATCTGACCGTGTGCGTTCTCGATTCATAGCATGACAAATTAACCATCGTCCTGCCGTACACTTCCTTTTCTCCTCTTTCCACCGGCTTACTGCAGAAACAGACAAAAGTAGAGATGCAAGAGATGAAAGCAGAATTTAGGAAACTACGTCAGGCTTTGGAAGAACAGGAGACACTTTTGCTGGCCCAGATGGCAGACATAGAGAAGGAGATTGCCAGAAAAAGGGACGAGCACCTGGACAGACTCTCCGAGGAGCTCTCCTCTCTTGGAGGCCTCATCCAGGAGATGGAGCAGAAGCGTCAGCAGCTCCCCGGTGAACTCCTGCAGGTAAGACTGGTAGAAGCAGAGCAGGCTTCTCTCAAGGGGCAACCTGGCTTGAAAACGGATGTGCGCCTCCACCTTACAAAAGGAACGAAAGGGCTTGGTTTCAGGAGCTGGGATCTCACATGAGGACGTATAGGAACATCAAGATGAGCAGGATGGTGCATTGACTGTAGTGTCGATGTGGAGTTTCTGTGTAATATTGCAGTTTCACATCGCTGAATGCCAGGTGTCAGACTGGCCACTATGAGCTCTCCAGAAACATCTGCTTGGCTACTTTTGGGAATCAAAAAATGGACCAGAGGCTCTGTGACCCACCTTGACCAGGGCTTTTCACTTTTTAAAATATCTTTCCAGTAACATGTTTGACACCAGCCGTTAACCACACTGAACCCAGTCGTTAAAGAATGAAAATGATATCTTTTTAGGAGCCTCATAGCGCAGTGGTTAAACTGCTGTACTGCAGCCAAAACTGTGCTCACGACCTGGGGTTCAAATCCCAGGTAGCCGGCTCAAGGTTGACTCAGCCTTCCATCCTTCCGAGGTCGGTAAAATGAGTACCCAGCTCGCTGGGTGGGGGGGCAATGTGTAGCCTGCATAATTAACTTGTAAACCACCCAGAGAGTGCTTGAAGTGCTATGGGACGGTATATAAGCAGCACGCTTTGCTTTTGCTTTTTTTTTTATTACATAGGAACATTAATTTGTGATTAAATCTATGTTTCAGTTCTTCTTCAGTTACCACAACCCAATAGCAACCCTCTTCTTCAGTAGACTATCCTTTCCTTTTCCTCCAACCCCCTCCTCCTTTCAGGCTCCAGGATTGGCTGGCTACATGCACCACCCAGCCAATCACCTTGCTTCCCTGTCAACAAGAAGATTGGTCAGGGTTCTTGCCACAGGGTCTTAATAGAGCACAGCTTTTCTCATTGCTGGCTTCTGGTTATATCCCTTGAGAAGGATTCGGCACCTTCTGAGAGCCTCCATATTTTTTGCCATAAAAGGGCCTGACGATGCACTGGATACAAATTAAAACAGAAGAAAGGAAGAAGCCCTTCCTAGCAACCGGCATCCTTCCAATGACATACCCTTCAGCTCCTTCCCCTGGTGACAGACTCAGAAAAAGGGTTCTCTAAACCTAACAGTGGGACTCTATTTCTTGTCCTGAATGTCTGAATGAGGTGGGCTCATGTTAGAATAAGGAGGAGTCAGCTTCCTCTTCGACTGCCATGGGAATGGCACTAAGCTCTGTCTTCTTTCTCTCTTGCTCCCTCTAGGATGTTAGAAGTCTCTTGCAGAGGTAAGTGTATCCCACTCATTTCAATTAGCACCACATAATGATGGAAAGGCTCTGCCTTTATAAGAGAATGTGACCCCCTGGGAAGATAGCATTGGTCTATACAACATTGCAGGTAGAAAAACAAGGGCACTCTATTTTGCCCACCCAGAGTCCTTGCCAGCACAGGGCCCCTTCCTCGCCTCCGTTGCCACGCAAGCTCCTCTTTGCCCTCTTTCGTCCTCTAGTTTGTTCTGCTGTAACTTAAAAAAAAAATAACAGTGGAATGTGGAGACTTATAAGTCCTTATCAGTACATATTTGTTTTTAGTACATTCACTAATGTACCTGGTTGGTATGACAGACACTAACCCCTATAGTTGCCAAACATTGGAGGCAACTGGACAACATATAGATAATAATAATAATAATAATAATAATAATAATAATAATAATAATAATAATAATAATAATAATAATAATAATAATAATAATAATAATAATAATAATAAAGAATAACCATCTCATAAAATAAGTTGTTTTGGCATAGTATAGGATAAATAGAATAGTCAGGTCAGAAAGGAGGAGATCTTTAATTAGCAAAAGTCTCATCCTGCTGGTAATGCCATTTGGCAGAAGCAAGTTTCAGAATTAAAGAATTCCTCCTCCAAGATTTATTTACTACATTTCTGTTATACTTTTCTCCCAGAAGTGGACCTCCTGTGTCTTAGTCTAAGCTAAGCCCCTGCTTTTGCTAATTAGCCGCAATGAGGACTCTGTATCTCTAAAGGTTTGAATTGAGGCCATGTGGGGGGAGGGGGAAATTTGCCCCAACTCCTACCAGACTGCACCGTGCCCACCAAACATCATTTTCAGCCATAGTAAAATGTAAACAGGAAGTGCTTATCTGAAGACTTCTGGTTTGGGATTTCTTCATTTCTAATGAGGTGGTGGGGTCCCCTCTCAAAGCTCCCAAAGCGAAGAATTCACAAATAGACTACTTCTGAGGAAGATTTTATTATTATTTTTAAACTCAAGGGGGCCATAGGGGCTGCAGAAATGCCCTGGGTGGATGAATGCAGCCTGAGGACCACGTGAGGCCGACCGCTGCTCTAGGCTTTCTGCATCCACTCAATCCCTTTGTTTTCCGTCTGTGGGGAATTCTGGCTTGGATTGGGTGGGTGGTGAAGTAACCTTGTTTTTTTTTTCTCTCTCCATCAGTAGTGAGAGGAAGAAGCCGTTTCAGAATCCTGAGCCTTTCCCTCCTGAGCTGAAGTGGAAGATCTGGGACATCTGTGACAGAAATGCCTCCCTAGCTAGCACAGAGGAGCAGATCAGAGGTAAGGCAGCCAAGACCGACGTGGCTCCTAAAGGGAACAAGACTACATGTGTGATTTTTAAATTTTGTTACCAACACGATTGCAACAAAGCTTCTTTTTTGCAGCCAAGCCCATTTCCTTTCCAGAATGGACCAGACACAGGGTTGTTCTCAAGACACTATGAGATGGGATGGGAGGAGTGTATTGATCTCTATGAAAATTACAGCTGACACTGTGTGGTTGCAGGAGGATTCACCCCACCTTCCACCAGCCTTTAATCATTTTGCAGCAGTTGCTTGTCTTTGGTATGCTCCAGTTACCACCACATATTTGCAATATGATCTCTACAACCTCTCTCTTTTCGGAATCTGAAGATTGGGCATTTCTTGCTCCTTCTATGTCAGATGTTTTTGTTGCAATAACTTGCTTTCCTGGAAAATTAATGCTATGGTTCTACGGATACTGCACTCAATGGTGCCTCCTTTCTTGGGAGCTGGAATGTATATGGAATCTTTCCAGTCTTTGGACCATTTTCCATAATTCTTGGTGTATTCTTGTTAGCATTTTGACAGATTTAGCCTCTGTAACTTGAAATATATCTATCAGTTTCCCACCTAGTACTTGTGGTTCATTTCCTCTGATTGCTTTCTTGCTCCTTTTCTTTAGCCTCTCCGGAAATGATGTGTCGTAAGTAAGACCCCTTTCTTGTAGAAGTGGCAGTAATTAGATCTTTATGCTGGCTTTTGGATGTGTGCGTAAGAAAAAGTCCCGGTCATCTCTTCTCAGAAAGTACAAGCTTCTTTCTTCCTCAAAGTGTCTGTTTCCCATACAAATACACTAACTTTAATATCCCACTCTGAAAGGTAAAGGAAGAAATTATTTCCACACCGCCTGAAAACACCTTGCAATTCCCTTTGGGGTCACAGCCCCCAGTTGGAAAACAGTTAGAAGATTCATAAGCAAATGAATCCCTGATGTTGTGGGAGTACACTGTTAAACTGGTACAGTAGTGTCTCACTAGACGATGATAATCCGTTCCACTGAAATTGCTGTTTAGTGAAATCATCGTCTAACGAAAAGCATTTCCCCATTGGAATACATTGAAACCTGTTTAATGCATTCCAGTGGGGAAGAATCATCGTTGTCTAGCAAAGATCGGCCATAGGAAAGCCGCTTTGCGAACCGCCGATCAGCTGTTTAAATTGCTGTCATGCGAAGCTTAGGTCCTGAAAACACCCATTTTGCGAGCACGGAGGGAGCTGTCAAAATCGTCATCTAGCAAAAATCAGTTTGCGAAGCAGGGACCAAACATTGTCCAGCGAAATTCCCCCATAGGAATCACTGTTTTGCGAATCGCTATAGCGATTGCAAAAAGTCAATGTCTAGCGAAAAAACTGTCATGCGGGGTAACTGTCTAGCGAGGCACCACTGTACTCTAGAATAAGCTACTAAAATACAGACCCCAAAGAGATCGCTCATGTATCTCATCAAATGGTTACTGCGCATTCTGGACAATACTACCTCTTTCTCCGAGACTTTGATTTGGAAACCTGGATTCAATTAGAGGCAATCCACCCCACCACATCACACCCCGTAAATAACTGCTCACCCGTGGCAGGCCACACAAGAGGGTTGGTTAAAGAGAGACCAGACACCACTAACAAACCCAGACGCCAACTCTGCCCATCGATTCTGGCAGGATCTAAAGGTAGCACAAGCTAAAATAAATCTGTCAGGCTTAATAATGTTTTTATTGTACAGAATGTTTTTTAAAATACATGTTGAGAGAGATTAAAATGGCTCCTTGTACAAAACTGCTGTGATGTGTTAATGATACAGACACACCACAGTGGCTTTGCCGCCTCACTCTCCTCACCTTCTCTTCTGCCTTTTGTCTCCAAATAGCAAACGTCACTCTGGATCCGGACACAGCAAATCTCTTCCTCGTCCTGTCTGAGGACCGCAAAAGCGTGAGATACGGAGACAGAGATCAAGATCTGCCCAACAATCCTGAGAGATTTGACCTACATCCTTTTGTGCTGGGATGTGAGAGATTCACAGCAGGCAGACATTATTGGGAAGTCATTGTAGAGACAGAAGAACAGTGGGCCGTAGGAGTGGCCAGAAAGTCTGTACGGAGGAAAGACTATGTTGAACTGAGTACTGTGGAAGGGATCTGGGCTATGGGGAAATGGGCAGATGACTACAGTGTCAATGGCCATGTTTTGTCCTTGAGTGGAAAGCTGAAGAGGATCCGAATTTCCCTGAACTTTGAAGGGCATCGGGTGGCTTTTTATGATGCTGATACAGGATCCCATCTCTACACCTTCTATGGAGCCTCTTTCTCTGGGGAGACCCTTCTCCCCTTCTTTTATGTTTGGGGGAAAGCCTGCCTTTCAATCTCTCCTTAAGGCAGCCAAGATGACCTCAGAGGAAAATCAACCCTCAATTGGTCAAGTGTGTCTCCTCCTTTTGCAAATCGCCACCACCATTAGCAGGCTTATGGCCACCCTCCTCCCCTGAACAACCTGAACCAAGAATGGGGAGTTCTGCTTTTCGCCCTCCCTTTCCCAAACATCTTCCCTCCTTTTGCCAATCGATTCTGAAAGAGACAGTAGCCCTTTTCCAACATGTCAGAAACCTCCCATCTGTACTTTCAGAAAAGATTCTGCGTCCATGACTCTCATTTGGCCTTTCAGTTTTTTCATGTCCTTTGTCACAAGGCCTCGGCATTTGCTACACTCCCCTCACTCTGGAAAAAAAAGGATATTACTTTTGTGTTCTCAAAGGCTTTCATGGCTAGGATCCGATGGTTGTGGGTTTTTCGAACTGTTTGACCATGTTCTGGAGGTTTTTCTTCCTTACGTTTCACTAGTCTCTGTGGCCAGCATCTTCAGAGGACAGGAGCTAGAATTTTCTCTGTGTTCTAGTGTAGTGTGTGGGATTGTTGAGTATTTGTAGCTGTGGGGTCGGTGTTTTTGTTCTTGTCAGGAGATTGGGTGTTTCCTGTGATCAGGGTGTTGTTTGGTTATGGGTGTTTCGTTGTGATAAGGGGGAGATGATCTGTCATTGTGATGGGTGTCATCGGCTAATCTTTTGTGTGCAATTATCACTGATCCTGGTGGATAATGTTTTTATTTTAACAGCTCCAACCTTCCAACCCCAAGCATGAAGAAATCATTGTGACTGACTGGGAATATGCCATTCTAGGCCAAATATCTGCGCTCAAGAAAGCCAACTTGTGTATTTCCCTAACAAGAAATATGTTGTGTGGTTCACCATTCACATCCATTGATGTTGTTCTGGATAGGCCTGGATTGATCCAGAACAACAGAATACCATTTAAGCTCCCGCTTAAATACAGATACTTGCTGCCCTTGCGTGTAATTGGCATGTAAGCTTATACAGGTCCTAAGTTTACTATTACAACCATTCATCTTGTTGTGCAGTATATTTCTATGCCTCATATTCAGATTGTGATGTACAACAATTCCAAGATCCTTCTCACTTGTAGTGTTACTGAGCCAAGTATCCCTCATATTGTAAGTTCATTTGGTTTTCCCCCCAGTTGTAGAATTTTGCAGTTATCCCACTTCAGTTTCATTCTGTTGTTTTCAGCCCAGCACCCAAACCTATTGAGATCTTTTTGAATTTTTATCTTCTAAGATATTAGCTATTGCACCCAATTGTATAAGTATTTCTTGAACTCCTTTATCCAAGCCATTAATAAAAAAAAAACAGTCCTTGTTCCATTATAGAGTTGGGTCCTTCTGATGTCACAGAGCAAGCAAGGGTTTAAAGGGGAATTGCTTTGGGGGCAGCTGACTGCAGAAATGGGCATGTGGGGACATCCAAGTAAGCAGATGTAGAAACCAAATGAAACCTAATTGACCAGTCATTTGGCAATTAAGTGTGTGTGTGAGTGTGGGGGAATCCAATGGACAGCAAAATGTTCACAGTGGTTGCCACCATTCCTTCTAGGACTTGCATTCTCTGTATCCTGACTTAATAAGATGCAAGGCAATGGGGTTTTCCTGCATCCTGTGCTACTTCTGCTGCTGCTGCTTCAAGGTACAGTGGTGCCCCGCATAGCGACAATAATCCATTCCCAAAAAATTGTCGCTATCCGGATTCGTCGCTATGCGGGGCAAAAAACCCCATAGGAACGCATTAAAACACATTTAATGTGGTCCTATAGGGAAAAAACTCACCTTTAAGCGAAAATCCTCCATCCGGCCGCCATTTTCGCTTCCCGGTAAGCGAGGAAAGGGCGCGAAAACACTGCGGGCGGCCATTTTGTTTACCCGGTGGCCATTTTGGAAGTGCCAATCAGCTGTTTTTAAAACATTGTTATGCGATAGTCGGTAAGCGAAAAGCTTACCGATCATCGCAAAGCAATGTTTTGCCATCTAAAACATCGCAATGCGATCGCTTTTGCGATCGCAAAAACCTCATCGCTATGCAGATTCGTCATTAAACGAATCGCTCGTTATGCGGGGCACCACTGTAATATGTGCACCATGGAAGTCTCCTGAGTTGTTATGCTGGCCCTCCATACTGAATGCCATAAGGGAACCAAAGAGACAGACCCACAAGCTTTCACCCCCTTCCTCCCTCAAGATTCTGGCTTTTTAATTTACCTGTGTTGCACACCTACAAAAATGCCTTTGCCCTGACCCAGTGAGCCCTGGTGCCAGCTGGGAATGAGTGGAGATGTGGGTGATCAAGCTTTTGAAGCCACTTGTAGAAAAATCCAACTTTCTCCTTCTAGATGTGGATCTCAAAAGTACTCCTTTCCAAAGCGACCTTTAGCAGCAGATCTAAGGAGAGCAAAGCTAAGCATTTCTTTTTCCCTGTCTGGAGAAAGTCCATAACAGTTCCTGTGGGTGTTTGCTGATCTAGGTGGAGAAATTAGTCTTTACTTCCATCAGCCACAAGGTGACAATATTTCTCCTCCAAAGCACTTTGGGCCTTCAGATCAAGAGGTTTTGGGGGCAACAGAAATGGAGTTTTATACAGTAGTTTAAAATGTAGTAAAATATGAATGGTTGAAATCTAGTAATGTGAAGTTACACCACTTACACCTGATTATGTCATCAGCTATGGCCCTATTTTGTTAATATAAAGTTTCATATCCTCCCCCCACCCCTCATGTTCCTGGAGGCCCTTAGGGTCCATTTGGACCTGGGGGAGCTTTTGAAGACAGCAGGAGAAGCCTTAAACATCTGCACATTGCTGCTGCCAGTCCCGTACCTGGAAGAGAAAAGCTTGGTTTTTTCCACATATGGCTTAAAAACCTTTCAGTAACAGTTTTTGTTGTTCTTACATACTCACTTCGTAATATTAGAATGCAACATTTATATCATGGAAGGACAGAATGGCTCATGGGATAGCCCATCCTGTCTCACTATCTCCCCCAACAATATGTCAGGCTGGCGGTGAGATTCATCTGTTGATGGAGCCACGCCTGGGAGAGGAGAAAGCAAGGACTGCTGGTTCCCTGCCATTCTGACAAAAGAGAGACGGACTGTGACACGATTATTCTGTTTCTATTTGTTTAGCGTAAATTTTAAAAGTCTGAACTTGCAAGGCTTGGCGTCCCAAAGGCAGAGCAGCCTGAGAAGAAGACTCAGAAAATGGCCGCCAGCATTCCTGGACTCACCAGTCTAGAGAGAGGGGCCCAGATAATAATAGGCTGAGTGTGTGTGTGTGTGTATGTGTGTTTAGTCGTTTAGTCGTGTCCGACTCTTCGTGACCCCATGGACCAGAGCACGCCAGGCCCTTCTGTCTTCTACTGCCTCCCGGAGTTGTCAGGTTCATGTTGGTTGCTTCGCAGACACTGTCCAGCCATCTCATCCTCGGTCGTCCCCTTCTCCTCTTGCCATCACACCTTCCTAACATCAAGGTTTTTTCCAAGGACTCTTTTCTTCTCATGAGATGGCCAAAGTACTGGAGCCTCAGCTTCAGGATCTGTCCTTCCAGTGAGCACTCAGGGTTGATTTCCTTTAGTATTGATAGGTTTGTTCTCCTTGCAGTCCAGGGGATTCTCAAGAGCCTCCTCCAGCACCACAATTCAAAGGCATCAATTCTTCGGCGGTCTGCTTTCTTTATGGTCCAGCTCTCACTTCCATACATCACGACAGGAAAAACCATAGCTTTGACTATTCGGACTTTTGTCGGCAAGGTGATGTCTCTGCTTTTCAAGATGCTGTCAAGATTTGTCATCGCTTTCCTCCCAAGAAGAAGGCGTCTTTTAATTTCAGGGCTGCTGTCTCCATCTGCAGTGATCATGGAGCCCAGGAAGATAAAATTTGACACTGCCTCCATATCTTCCCCTTCTATTTCCCAGGAGGTGATGGGACCAGTGGCCATGATCTTAGTTTTTTTGATGTTGAGTTTCAGACCGTTTTTTGCACTCTCCTCTTTCACTCTCATTACAAGGTTCTTTAATTCCTCCTCACTTTCTGCCATCAGAGTGGTATCATCTGCATATCGGAGGTTGTTGATATTTCTTCCGGCAATCTTAATTCTGGCTTGGGTTTCTTCCAGTCCAGCCTTCCGCATGATGTATTCTGCATATAAGTTAAATAAGCTGGGGGACAATATACAGCCTTGCCGTACTCCTTTCCCAATTTTGAACCACTCGGTTGTTCCATGACCAGTTCTAACTGTTGCTTCCTGTCCCACATATAGGTTTCTCAGGAGACAGATAAAGTGGTCAGGCACTCCCATTTCTTTAAGAACTTGCCATAGTTTGCTGTGGTCCACACAGTCAAAGGCTTTTGCATAGTCAATGAAGCAGAAGTAGATGTTTTTCTGGAACTCTCTGGCTTTCTCCATAATCCAGCGCAAGTTAGCAATTTGGTCTCGAGTTCCTCTGCCTCTTCGGAATCCAGCTTGTACTTCTGGGAGTTCTCGGTCCACATACTGCTGAAGCCTACCTTGCAGGATTTTGAGCATAACCTTGCTAGCGTGCGAAATGAGTGCAATTGTACGGTAGTTGGAGCATTCTTTGGCACTGCCTTTCTTTGGGATTGGGATGTAGACTGATCTTTTCCAATCCTCTGGCCACTGTTGAGTTTTCCAAACTTGCTGGCATATTGAATGTAGCACCTTAACAGCATCATCTTTCAAGATTTTAAATAGTTCAACTGGAATGCCATCACCTCCACTGGCCTTGTTGTTAGCCAGGCTTTCTAAGGCCCACTTGACTTCGCTCTCCAGGATGTCTGGCTCAAGGTCAGCAACTACATTGTCTGGGTTGTCCAGGATATCCAAATCTTTCTGATATAATTCCTCTGTGTATTCTTGCCACCTCTTCTTGACATCTTCTGCTTCTGTTAGGTCCCTCCCATTTTTGTCTTTTATCATGTTCATCTTTGCGCAAAATGTTCCTCTAATATCTCCAATTTTCCTGAACAGATCTCTGGTCTTTCCTTTTCTGTTATCTTCCTCTATTTCTTTGCATTGTTCATTTAAGAAGGCCCTCTTGTCTCTCCTTGCTATTCTCTGGAAGTCTGCATTCAATTTTCTGTAACTTTCCCTATCTCCCTTGCATTTTGCTTCCCTTCTCCTCTCTGCTATTTCTAAGGCCTCGTTGGACAGCCACTTTGCTTTCTTGCATTTCCTTTTCTTTGGGATGGTTTTTGTTGCTGCCTCCTGGACAATGTTACGAGCCTCTATCCAAAGTTCTTCAGGCACTCTGTCCACCAAATCTAGTTCCTTAAATCTGTTCTTTACTTCCACTGCGTATTCATAGGGGATTTGGTTTAGATTATACCTGAGTGGCCCAGTGGTTTTTCCTACTCTCTTCAGTCTAAGCTTGAATTTTGCTATGAGAAGCTGATGATCAGAACCGCAGTCAGCTCCAGGTCTTGTTTTTGCTGACTGTATAGAGCTTCTCCATCTTTGGCTGCAGAGAATATAATCAATCTGATTTCGATATTGCCCATCTGGTGATTTCCATGTGTAGAGTCGCCTCTTGTGTTGTTGGAAAAGAGTGTTTGTGATGACCAGCTTATTCTCTTGACAAAACTCTATTAGCCTTTGTCCTGCTTCGTTCTGAACTCCAAGGCCAAACTTCCCTGTTGTTCCTTTTATCTCTTGGCTCCCTACTTTAGCATTCCAGTCCCCTAGAATGAGAAGAACATCTTTCTTTGGTGTCAGTTCTAGAAGGTGTTGTAAATCTTCATAGAATTGTTCAATTTCAGTCTCCTCAGCAATGCTGGTTGGTGCATAAACTTGGATTATTGTGATGTTGAATGGTCTGCCTTGGATTCGTATTGACATCATTCTATCATTTTTGAGATTATATCCCATTACAGCTTTTCCCACTCTTTTGTTGACTATGAGGGCTACTCCATTTCTTCTACGGGATTCTTGCCCACAGTAGTAGATATGATAATCATCTGAGCTGAATTCGCCCATTCCTGTCCATTTTAGTTCACTGATGCCCAGGATGTCGATGTTTATTCTTGCCATCTCCTGTTTGACCACCTCCAGCTTCCCAAGGTTCATAGATCTTACATTCCAGGTTCCTATGCAGTATTTTTCTTTACAGCATTGGACTTTCCTTTCACTTCCAGGCACGTCCACAGCTGAGCGTCCTTTCGGCTTTGGCCCAACCACTTCATTAGCTCTGGAGCTACTTGTACTTGTCCTCCACTCTTCCCCAGTAGCATGTTGGACGCCTTCCGACCTGAGGGGCCCATCTTCCAGCGTCATATCTTTTAGCCCTTTGTTTCTGATCATGGGGCGTTCTTGGCAAAGATACTGGAGTGGCTTGCCATTTCCTACTCCAGGTGGATTGCGTTTAGTCGGAACTCTCCACTATGTCCTGTCCGTCTTGGGTGTCCCTGCATGGCATAGCCCATAGCTTCTCTGAGTTACTCAAGCCCCTTCGCCACGACAAGGCAGCAATCCATGAAGGCTGAGTGACCCCAGCTTATGTTCCAGACTTTGGGGCAGTGGTGACCATTTTGAGGGCACATACGTAATAAGAGTCATCATAATTGTGTGCTACATTGCGTACGATGTCTACGTTGGCTTGGACATGTCATGAGAATGGCTGACGGTCGGATTCCAAAAGATACCCTGTATGGAGAATTAGTGCAGCTGCGATACAAGGATATCTGCAAGCGGGATCTGAAGGCCTTAGGAATGGATCTCAACAGATGGGAAATCTTGACGTCTGAGCGTTCAGCCTGGAGGCAGGCATTGCATCACTGCCCCTCCCAATTTGAAGAGACCCTTGTCCAGCAGGCCGAGGCAAAGAGGCAGTCCCGAAACCAGCAAAATCAGGGAGCTGGGCAGGGGACAGACTGTGTTTGTCTTCAGTGTGGAAGGGATTGTCACTCTCGAATTGGCCTTCTCAGCCATACTAGATGCTGTTCCAAGTGCTCTGTTCAGAGCACGTTACCATAGTCTCTTGAGACTGAAGGATGCCTAAACTAAATAAAAACTGTGCTTTTTTTAAAAACCTATCCTACTGTCATTCCTTTAAACCCTTGCTTACCGATTATCACATAATGATGTTTTAAAAACATCTGATCGGCGGTTCCAAAATGGCCGTCGGGTAAAGAAAATGGCCGCCCACTGTGTTTTCGCGCCCTTTCCTCGCTTACCGGGCAGCGAAAATGGCGGCCGCATGGAGGATTTCCGCATAACGGTGAGTTTTTTGCCCATAGGAATGCATTAAATGTGTTTTAATGCGTTCCTATGGGCTTCTTTGTCCCACATAGCGACAAATCCGTATAGTGACGATTTTTTCAGAACGGATTATCGTCGCTATGCGGGGCACCACTGTGGTTGAATGCATACCCAAAGGAACCTCCCAAAATTGTTAGGGGAGCCTCCCCCCTTGCCCTCCCCCCCCCAAGCGTACTCCCACGCAAACACCCTGTTTGCCTTTAGCTTTATTTGTCAGTTGTGCTCTGCCCAGAGTCAGGAATTAAAAGGCCCTCCCTGAACCCAGAATCATCTTAGCACTAACTTCTCTTTGGCAGGCAGAGTAATGCTGGAATCCTTTCTGCAAAGCAAGGTGGAGAAGCAAGTTTGCACTGCAGCAGGAAGACCCATCTGTGGCTCCCATACTCCATGACCCTCCATCCTCTCCGTGACCCCCTACACTCCCATCCACAACCCTCCTACATCCTTCAGTTGCTGCCTGCCTTCCAGATTTGCACAGAGAGAGGGGTTGGAAGGGAAGCCAAGCAGGCTTGCTGTTCCCAGAATGACTCACTGTCTCCAGGCATGTGTCAGCCTATCAGCTGGGTGACTGCGGCAGGCCAGCTCTGGGAATTGAGGTCAGGCCTGCTGCCTTTGAAGGTGGTGATGGCAGCAGCACCAGCAGGGGGCAAAGGGCAGGGGGGAGGCCCATAGGGACTTGACAATATGACTCAGACGAATGGGTCCCAAGTTGTGAGCTGAGTCACAGTAAAGGTAAAGGTAAAGGTTCCTCTTGACAATTTTTTGTCCACTCGTGTTCGACTCTAGGGGGTGGTGCTCATCCCCGTTTCCAAGCCATAGAGCCAGCGTTTTTTGTCCGAAGACAATCTTCCGTGGTCACATGGCCAGTGCGACTTAGACACGGAACGCTGTTACCTTTCCACCGAGGTGGTCCCTATTTATCTACTTGCATTTGCATGCTTTCGAACCACTAGGTTGGCGGGAGCTGGGACAAAGTGACGGGCGCTCACTCCGTTGTGTGGATTCAATCTTACGACTGCTTGGTCTTCTGACCTTGCAGCACAGGCTTCTGTGGTTTAACCCACAGTGCCACCATGTCCCCGAGTTGAGTCACAAGTCCCCACCAAAATCCGTGAGTCGAGTCCGGGTCAAGCTGCTGCTTCTCGATCTGTGAATCCCCAACACTGGTCTATAGGGAACTCTGAGAAGTCTCAGCCTTTGTGTGTGTGTTAGTGTGTGTGTGCATGCGTGCACAGGCAAATGAAAATATTTAGCACACATCCTCCCAAGCTCCGAAGATAATCAGACCTTCCGTTCAAGTATGAGGACCAGTTTCAGATGCCATGTTTTGGGGTCATGTGGGAAGTCTGTAGCCTAGGGCAAGGAGGGCAGCTCATCTCAGTGGTTTACGTATCTGGATGCAATCAGAGGTTGGGAGTTCGATTCCCCACTGTGCCTCCTGTGAGGAGAGTCAACCTGTGTGGCCTTGGGCAAGCGGCACAGTCCCAGGATGCCCTCAAAGGAAAGGCATAGTAAATCACCAAGGAGTACTGCCTGCCTAGAAAACTCTAAAAATGTCATCATAACTCTAAATTGACCTGATGGCACAAAATTATTATTATGGGCTAATAATAATAACAGTACAGTATAAGATTTTTTTAAATTATATGATTGTTTCACACCATTTGCTTTTAAGACAATTTGCAATTTGGTTTTAGTGTTTTTATTTATATTTATTCTGTTTTATATTTGCTTTAAAAAGTGCCTTGACACTTGGGAGCAGGATATAAATTGAAGAAATAAATACAAATAAGAAGGCAAGAGAGACTCAGTCCTTGCCCCACTAGGCGGGAAGCAGAGCAGTTGGGTCTCTCCCTCTCCCTTCAAGCCACACCTGAACTTCCATTTTCTTTTCAGGAACTGGTCACCAATCACTTGGAGCTTCTGAAGAAAGAGAAGGGGGAAATTACAAAATATAAAGGTGAAACAGTAAATGAAAGCAAAAAGATGCTGGTGAGTATAAATGTTACTATGAAGGAAAAAAGTTCTTATGAAGAATGTGATGTAAAATGTAGAAGAAACAAGGGCTACAAGGCATCCTGTAACAGCTATAATTTGGAATGGCCTGAAATGTCATTGGGAAAGCGAACCAAAGACCTTCCTCCTTTCACTTGACGAAAGGGGCGCCTTCTACAGCTCTGGGGGCTGCCTAAGCTCTGGACTTTGCATAGCTGCCTAACCCCAACTCCCTCGCTACTCTTTTGTGACCAGCATGAATTGGACCCAACTCCGGGAGGCAGTGGAAACAGGAAGGCCTGGCGTGCTCTGGTCCATGGGGGTCACAAAGAGTTGGACACGGATTAACGCCTAAACATCAACAACAACCACCCTTTGGGGAGCCTCCTTACAGCAGGAGTTCAGGGCCTGGTGGAAAAACTCCCTTTGGGCTGGCAGTGAGCTTAGAAAAGCTCCTCCCACATGGAGTGCTGTAGAATCTACAGTGTAGATGAGGCTGTGGTGGAAAGCCTGCCTGAAGAGAGAGTATCTTTGCCTGATTGCAGAAGAACAGGAAAGATGGGGCCAAACTGGCGTCTCGTGGAAGGGAAGGCCAGAGTCTAGGAGTAGCGACAGTGAAGGCCTTCTCCTTTGTCCCAAGATTTTGCTTGGGTTCTGGGTCTCTTTGTTTGGATGGCCCCATTTCTGCCCTTGGCTGGCCCAGAAGCAACTCTGATTCCCCTCTAACCCTTGCCCGCTCTGTGACAGCAGAAGGACCCCCCAGTGTTCTGCCAGAGGGACCTCTGCTTGGCCTCCCATTGTGGCCTTGAAATTTCGGGGACCAAGAGAATGCTGACCGAGTAATCCTAGTTATCTGTGGGAAAATCTTGTGTTTTGTATTCCCCTGGTGCAACATAAACTCAGCAAGGAGAGGCTGGTGGGAAGAAAGCCAGAGGACGCAGGCCTTTTGGGCCCATCCTGTAGTTTGCGGAAAGGCTGGGAAGGCAGCCCCAGCACCTCTTTTGTGAGCCCTCTTACTGCAGGGGCTGCGGGCAGGATGAAAACATTCCCTTTGGGCTGGGAGGGAGCGACTCAGCAGAGACTGGCAAGCGCCACCCATATCAAGTGCTGTAGCTGAGGCCGTGTGGGAGACAAACCCCACCCAGAGAGGCTGTAGTTGCCACATGGATTTTACCATGTTTACCACGTTCCCATTTTCCCAGGGTAGCCACATGACTTGGTAATATTTTTGCAGGTTTGCAGCCCATTGTCCTGGATTCTCCCGGTGCTCCTGTCCATCAGTAGCTGGTCCAGCTCCTTGAAGGAAGAAAAGGATGCTCACCAAAAAAAGAAAGAGAAAAAAGAAAAAAGAAAAAAAGGAGGAACAGCAAGAAACCGGGCTAGCCAAGTCCATCTCTCTATGAGACGTGTTCCTGTTTGGAGTTTGTGACAGCCATCCGTCAAGGTAGCCTCACTTCTCTTGGAGGAGCCTTTCAATTGTGGGTTGACCTATTTTTAGTATTGATGTTTCCTGCTAATTTTGTAGAGGTCATGACACCTCCCTCTTGTTTCTTGGTGGTCCTGTTTCACTCTTGGAGTAGGAAACAAATAACTAGAAGGATGAGTGGAGATGATGTATCTTCAACCGGAAAAGAAATATACAAGGAGCCTCTTGCCTCAGATGGCACTGCTTCTCTCATGATGCTTCTCTGCCTCTCAATGTGAGGTTGAAGGGACTCTGCGATTTCCATCCCGAAGCTTGGGAGCCAGAGCTGGCCATCCCAGAAGGGCCGACGCGGATCAGGCAACCAGTTCCCACAACCAGGCTCAGCCCAGCAGGTTCGGTGCCCCTTTGTGTAGTCCCACATTTCAGCAATTAGTGTGGGTGTCAGTAAGTTCTGGTTTCCAAATTTCTCTGTCATTTGGCCCCACCAAACCTAGCCACGGATGCTGTGGAAGGCTCTTTTGGTCTCTTAGCCAACCCGATGGTGCTGCCGATGGTGGTTCTCCTCCAGCTCCGGCTCCTTCACGCTCCTTTTTCTTCATGTTCCCCCTACACCCGTTGCCACTCCTCCTGCTCCACCGCTGTAGGAAGCCATGAGTCCAAAGGGTTCGGAAACCACGGCCTTCCAAGAACGTTGAGGGATTGCACTTGTGGAGTCATTGATTTCAGGTAGTCGGAGAAAGCCGCAAGAACAGGATGCCTTTTCAAATCTCCTGGTGGCGAATTTTTGCAAAGGGACAGTTGGGATTCTGGCAGGGGGTAGGAAAACACGGCAAGGGATTCTCTCGGTTGTTTTCCTCCCCTTGGTTTAAGGGCAGGTCATGGTCTCAGGGATCAGGAATAACCTGCCCCATCAAAAGAGCGGGAAGCAGCACATTCAGCCGTGAAAGGCATGCAGTAAACAGAAGACCAGGTACCAGCTGCTCTGTCGCTGAGTCACTTTAAGATTCCAGTCCCGTGGAGAGCAGCAAAAGTGTCTCCCAAACATGGCAGATTTTTTTACTGCCAGTCTTACTGGTGACGCACAACATTATTGAATTTATTAGGTTGTTACTGCAGTTTGCTGAAAACACACACACCATATCTTGGCTGAACATGTCAGCAAGCCGAGACAAAATGAGGGTGGAAGTCATGTGATGGAACCAAACGGGAGGCAGGAGCCCCTTTAATTACGCAATGGGATGGCTGTGCGGACATAGTACCGGTTAAGCCTGCCACTTGGAACTCTGCAGGGGGAAAATTAAAATGTCCTTAACATCAACCATAGAGAAACATGTATGCTGGATGATGACACCATCATGTGTCGTAACAGTACACTGTAGTACAGGAACTTGAAACAGGAGAGAATGGGAAATGGTTGACGTTGAAATCACAGAGTTCTTTATTTCATACTAGAGGCACTTTATTTTACTAGAGCATTCAAGAAAAACTTAGATAACCACCTGGCAGATATGCTTTGATCATATTCCTTCCTTGAGCAGGGGGTTGGATTTGATGATCTTGTAGGCCCCTTCCAACTTCACTTTTCTATGATTCTATGACAAATGAGGGGTCAATTTGGACAAAATTTTTGAAATGAAACACTTCATAGCATTGAACACCCACCACATCATTTTGAAATAATAATTCAAATTTGAATATAATGAGAAATTCTAATACAAAGATGCAAAAGAGGTATTACGGGGAACTGGAAACATCGATTTTAGAAACCTTGTGATCTACTGCAAGTTTGAAAACGCAATAATTTAAAATCCTACATTATTCCTGGGAGCAATCTAAAACAAAACTTAAAACCAGATTAAAAGTTGTCCAAGAGGACGTACACAGCAACAGAAAAACCATGTGACTACCATGTGACTTTAAATCAATTGCTTAAACCCTGATCCAGAATGTGAGGTATTTCACAAAAGGATAGTATCTGATGTTTCTCTGAACTAACTACACTGTTGTTGTTCTAAGCATCAGCACTTATTTCGTTATACAACAGAAGCGTCTTTTCTTTTACACAACAAATATCTCGTTATGTTCCAGTGGCAGCTACTTAGTAAGGAAGTAACTCTGTTGGTTGCTTGGCCATAGCTCAGCTAAAGAGGGAGTGTAAAGAGAAGTTTATTCATTGAAAACCTTCCAATTCAGAACCAGTGGTGGCAAGAGAAAAATGTGGCCCTCTGACTGAGTGATTTTACAGCCTGTGACCAGAAGCCTTCTTGAGAGTTTGTAGCCAAAGAGAGAGAAAAAAAGTCTTGTGACCAATTGATCTTTGATTTCTACATTCATCTTCTTGGGGTGAAGAAAACACCATGGGACATCAGTTTACTCAGCTGCCTTAAGGGGAGATTCTGACATGGCCCTTTCTGAAGACTTCAAAGAGGGGCAGAAAGGTCTCTCCCACAAATGAGGCTTCAGAGAAGGTGTACAGATGGGCTGCTGTGTCAGCATTGTAGAAAGCAACCCTCCCAGCTGCACAATTCAGAGACACTCGGATTCTTTTGAGGTCATCACTTGGAGACAAGCAAGTGAACGTAGGATGGCTGGTAGACGTGTATTCACCGTCCCACTTCTCTACAGCCAAGATACCTTCCTTTGCAGTTGAGATACTGTCTTCCTTTCTCTCCACTGACTCTCGGGTGACCCCTGCCAGCCAGTTCTCCTCACTTCTCACAACAACTTCCCAGAAATGTCTGCCTGCTGTGAATCTCTCCTGTCCCAGCACCATACCACGTTTGGAAAATCTCTTAGGATTGTCAGGCAGATCTTGACTTTTGGATCCATATGTGACACTTTTACGATCTTCAGAAACAATAAGCCACAGATGAGCTGTGTCTGGATCCAGGGTTACATTTGCTGCAGAACAGAGTTGAGAGGAAAAACATAAGGAGCAACATCAATTATAGAATCCACTGACCAACATGCTGACCCTAAGCATGCCAGAGGAATCAAATTCAAAATCAATAGGCCCTTCAAGTACTGCAGGTTGAACCTCTTAACTTACATTCAAAGCACAAATCCCTCTCCTATAATTCAAGATATCTTGAAATAAGCGAGAGGAATGCAACTGAATAGACTGAGGAGCTAGGAAAACCAGGACTGGAGTCTGACGGATTATAACAATATCTATTGGAGAGACTGACTTCCTGTGTCTGCTGTTTAATCTGGACTTTTTCTTGGCTGGACTGTGTGATATTC
This sequence comes from Pogona vitticeps, assembly GCF_051106095.1. Taxonomy (NCBI): domain Eukaryota; kingdom Metazoa; phylum Chordata; class Lepidosauria; order Squamata; family Agamidae; genus Pogona; species Pogona vitticeps. Next base: position 24,700,972 of record NC_135784.1, read on the forward strand.
TAATAATACTGCCACAGTTGTAATTTAAATTACTGGGCTAAAAGCTGGTCTATATACTATAATACCTGGGTAAAGGGGAGAGGAAATATCCAGGGGATGTTGATGATGATGGGTTTGATTTGTTGATAAAATAGTGGAAACTAAAGAGTATTATTTATACAAATCATACTCATTGGAAAGATGGAAATGGCCCCTGAAAAATTTAAATATTAACTGTTGGGGACTTTGTCAGATAAAGAATGGCAGGATTTCAGCAGGTAGATGAGCGTCTCAGCCAGATTGAAGATTTGATGGAAGAGAAATCATCAGATGTTAAACAACAGTTAAAGGAACCTGTATTAATTGCAGAACTGTGTTCATTGAGTGCAATGCTAGGTAACATAGATGGGATTAAGTGCTACCCAGTAAGCTATTTAGCTACAACAGTCAGAAAATATGAGGTTAAAAATCGGATTACTGCCCTGGATTCATCCTTCTGTTTCATAAAAAAGGGAAGAAAACAGAGCCACGGAAACAAAATAAGCGTATTGGTAAAATATGGGAAGTGATTGAAATGTATACTTTTTCAGGCGTGCTGAATGTATGTCCAAGACAAAAGGAAATTGAAAGAGGGGATGTATTTACAATTGGTCTCAGTTTCTTGATAGTGTTGGAATAACTTAGATTCAAACCAAAACATAATTGTAAGTTGAAAGCTAGAGGGTAATTAAACAGTAAAAAAAATAAGAAGTAGAAATTTGATTTTTTATTGAAAAATAAATAGATTGGATGCTTGTATACTTAACATGAATAGATTGGATGATTGTTTAATTTCACTGATACGCAACCAGCCAAACCGGTGACCCTAAATTCCCTCCCGTGAACTTGGTCCTCAAACAGACATTTACCTTTCTGCAGCTGAAGTCCATGTACCAGAGCATCTGGGCAAAGAAAAATGCACAAACGTCAGGCATCAGAGCACTAAGTCTACAAGAGTTCTGATTAATAAAATACCAGTTCATAACATAGCTGTTGTTGCTTCCTTACTTCAAGTAAAGGACGAATTAACGAATGAGCCTTTTGTCTTTCACTGACACACGAGGTGTGTGGCTCAGAATGAGGCAGGTTGGAAGAGTGGTTCCTTTTCCCCAGTGATGCAGAACCACTCCCTCCAAGCTTCCATCTCTATTTTAATTTTACCTTGAATGTCACCTGGATTCTTCTGATTTGAATTTCTACCCCAAAAGACATCCTCTCTCTTCCCACCTCCGCTGGTCCTTCCCTTTGATCCCCATTGCCATTCTCTGCCCTGTCTTTGCCTGTTGTCTCTTTCCCTCCCGAGGAAGAGGAAGAAGCCCTTCCCCCAATGATATCACAGGCGGCGTCTTGGATGTTCAAAACGTGCACAGCCCATAGGAACGGGGCTTGTCTGGGACAAAAGAAACAGGGCTGACACGTCTGGAACAAAAGGGTCTTCCGAAAAACAAAACAAACAGCAACAACAAAACCCACTTCCCAAATGAAGGAAAATAATCCTGAAGTTGAAGGGAACTGGAAAAGATCTATTCAGATCTCCTGTAACTTCATGTAGGCCCGTTAAACAAGCCAAATCAATGGGCAATGGAAGCGCAAACAGGATGCATGGATGAGCCTAATTTTGGCAAAGAGCAAATCCTCCTTATAAATGCTTAAACTGCTTCCAGCTAACATCACCGTATCAGGCCTTTTTACTGGGGATGGGAATTGCATATTTCTGGGCTTCCTCTCCCAGAATCTGCACAGAATCCAACGGGCAGAATTCTGGGAGGCAGTAATAAGAGAGAAGGATAGGAAGGGTCAGAGAAACCTCTCATGTTAACTCCGGAACAAAAGCTATGCAGTCGTTTTTCATTACCTTTGAACTGGTTCATGATGGCTGCTAGAAAAGGATTCATATCACAAAAATCCCAAATCTTCCACTTCAGTTCCGGAAGAAAGACGACTGGATTCTCAAATGTAACTTTCTCATTGCTCCTGATGGAGAAAAATACAGTGAACATGCCACCTCTCCCTCCCGTATTTGGGAGCCCTTAACATACTTGTAACAAACAACAGGAAATCTTGCTGTGGAGATGGTACACCTGCAACTCCTGCTCCTAAAGATACTCGTATTCTACACGTAATGGCAGCCTTTTTAATTAGCGTTATCTTTTACCATCCTGTGTTGCTATGAAGAACATAATACTGCACCACACTTTATTGATTAGTACTAGTAATATAATGCTATTAATTAACTAATAATGCTATTAATCAACTGGTTGGTTAATGCCCAGGGTAGAAAAAAGGGGTGCTCTAAATTAAAAAACATGGTGATTGTTTCATCATCACCATCATCTCAGAACTGCAAAGTTGGGAATGGAAATCTGGAAAGGCAAAGGCCGTTGTCCCAGGAGACTGGAGGATTACGTGATCTTCTCTGTGCAGACTCTTCCCAGCATTGTGGAGCACTAACAGAAACAAGAAGATACGCTTACCTCTGCAGGATGCTTCCAACGTCCTTGGGGAGAAAAAGAGAAACAGAAAGAGGGAGTTTAGTGCCATCATCACAATGCGACGAGGCCCACTGGCCTTCCTTCTGCCACAAGGAGTCCACTCCAATCAGGCACTGAGGAGAAGACAGAGACTCCCACAGTGAAGTTAAAGGAAGCCTTTGACTGGGTCCTGCTCTCTCACAGGGAAAAACAGAGAAGAATTTTAGAATTATAAGGGCCATGTTGGGAGGGAGAGAGCGTTTCTTCTTTCCTCACCATCTCAGTCTATTTTCTGTGCAGAATTACACTCTTTCATGACACAAACATGACCTCAGAAGATACCGTAACTTTCTAACCTGAGGGAGGTGCCATTGATGGCAAGGTTTCCATCCCAGATGCCAACTATGACAAAAGACTTGCTTGGCAAGACCATCTGGACCAGCGTTCCTTTCCCGGAAGTGGCCAACCAGATGTTTCTAGAAAGCTTATGAAAGGGGCAGGAGCAGAACCTTACTTGGCCAAGAAGCATTCTGAGAAATGAAAATTGCATCCATGTTACACAGAGGGAAAACCAGGGACGTGGTGGCGCTGCGGGCTAAACCGCAGAAGCCTGTGCTGCAGGGTCAGAAGACCAGCAGTCGTAAGATCAAATCCACACGACAGAGTGAGCGCCCGTCGCTTGTCCCAGCTCCCACCAACCTAGCGGTTCGAAAGCATGCAAATGTGAGTAGATAAATAGGGACCACCTCGGTGGGAAGGTAACAGCGTTCCGTGTCTAAGTCGCACTGGCCATGTGACCATGGAAAGATTGTCTTCGGACAAACGTTGGCTCTATGGCTTGGAAACGGGGATGAGCACCGTCCCCTAGAGTCGAGCACGACTGGATAAAAATTGTCAAGGGGATCCTTTACTTTTACCTTTACACAGAGGGAAATGCTTGTCCACACCAAGAGAAAAGTCTTATTCTTTTATCTCGCCTTGATGTTTCTGCATCTCCTAGCTTGGAGTTCCCAAACCTCAACCTTTCATCCTGTGTGTAGGTGGAACTGCACGACAATTTTGGATCCAGTTTCCCCCTCGAGAGCAGTCTGCTCTGCTTCCATTACTCCTACCTGCAGGAATTCCTCTGGGGGTTGCTGGCACTTCTGCTCCATCTCCCGGATGAGACCTCCAAGGGAGAAGAGCTCCTCGGAGAGCTTGGCCAGGTGCTCATGCTTTTTCCTCACAATCTCCTTCTCCACCTCTTCCATCTGGACCATTAAAAGCTTCTCCTGATCTTCCAAAAACTGGCGAAGTTTCTTAAATTCTGCTTTCATCTTTTCCATCTCGGCTTTTGTCTGTTTCTGCAGCAATGAGGCAGAAAGGGGAGAAAAGGAAGTTTATGGCAAAAGGTGACATTTTCACATGTGATTGGGTTCTTTAGTTAGAGTAGGCGGGCCTAGGGATTCGGCGGGAATGACAGTCTGAGTAGATGTTATAGTTCCCAACGGTTTTGTTTTGTTATTTTTAACATCAAACGGTTCAGGACCAAACGGGTCTAACAGTTCAGCATCGGTTAACAAGTTGTACTTTTTAGGCGTAACAACATCTCTAACATCTTCACTCTTTAGGATTTCTTCATCCCAAAAGGGGGGGTTACGGTCTGACACTTCACAGGAGCGTTCAACACTGCGTATGTTGTCCCGCAACAGGGATGCTTCACCATGGAGCCCTCCAGCCTGGGTAGAAAGGGGCTGCCCCCATAAGGAATCTCGCAACCCTCCGAAGGTTGGGAAGTCAAACCCACTATCTGACTCCATCTCTCTTCACACCCTCCAGCACTTAACTTCTTCAATTCTTTGGGTAGAGGCAATAACCCATCTTCCCTCATCAAGTTAGGAAAGTTCTTTACCAGGCTGGCGATTCGCTCTCTCTCTGCTCCAGTCTCCTCCGTCTGTACTTCTCTATCTATTCCATCCAATCCCCCCTTCCTTTCTTTCCTCCTCTTTTATATCATTGCCCCATCTCCACTCCTTAGACTCCTCCCCCCAGTCCTTAGATCTCTCCGCAGAAACACCTCCATAGCTTTGTTCGTTCCGCATTCATCGTCATCCAACTTAATGAGTTCTCCCACCACACATCCTTCACTCTCCTCCGTCATTTTCTCTAGTGAGGACGGCTCACTCTTGATCTTCTGCTTACATCACAGTATCTACAAATGGGGAATTCATGACACTGGACAGTATTTTATATTGTCCAAAGACTTGTCACAGGGGTGGTTTGAGCAAGGGGACGAGAAGTGAGGTCTGGGTATATTTCAACAGCCGGTCATGGTAAAGCCACTACTTGAAATTCATTGGTCTGATACATTCTGCATGTCCTGGGGGAGAGGGGGGGAGAATGGAGCATGGAATGTTGGTGAAGAATGGTTCTGATTGGCTGGGAAGGAAATTAGATAAGGGGGGCGTGTCCTTGCACAAGAGAGCAGTGGGGGGGGGAAGAGAGATAGAGTCTAAGAGGGAGGGAGAGGGTAACAGAGGGAATGAAGAATTGTACCGAAGAAACGTTGAAGTCTAGGAATAAATAACCTTTTTTTGACAATGTTAGTTTAATAAAACCTTATTCTATTCAAACCAAGTGTGCTTTATTCCATACCTAAGGGCTGGTTACGTGATGGGTGTTATGAGGGGCGAACACACACACACACACACACACACACACACACACACACACACACACACACACACACACACACACACACGAGAGCAGCTAAAGGTTAGTGGCATGAAATGCCTTGTTCTTGTTGTTACTACTGACACATTAGCAGCCCCATTTCCACTTTCCTACAGGGGGCACACTTGGCTGCTTACAACATTAAACCATAATAAAAGCCTGTAAAAAACAATGTCAACCATAAAAATAACAAAAATACACAAAACAAACAACACCACATGATAGCTCTACAGGCAGCTAATGTCATCACCTTTAATCACACACGCCTAAAATCCAGTGGGTCCAGATGTCTCTGTACACCCTTTCTTCAAGCAGCAAGAATGGAAACACTTTGCAGTTTGTGGACATGGGGGGGACGACACAGTCCTCCATCTGGGAACCTCTTCCTATGTGCTGGTCAAAGGGGCCGCTGGCCTTCTCACAAGGGGCCCCTCCTGAGGCCAAGAACTCAGGCCTTCTCCTCAAGAACCCTCAGGCCAAAAGCCTTACACACCCAGATTGTCAAAGAGGGGACAGGAGGCAGCCAGGGAGGAAGAGACTGGTGGCCATTGAGGCGGTGGCTGGCACTGGCAGCAGATGGTCGATGGTGGCTCTCTGCCACCCTCAACACTTCACCGCCTGAGACGCTGGTCTTACTCTGCCTGATGGCCAGGCTGTCCCTGCACTGAGGGGCCTTCCGTGCTCGGCTCCCCAACACACCCCTCTGCCCACGTCCCCAGCCTGCCAAATCCCTTCTCTCAGGAAGGCTCAAGGGCTGTTTTCCAGTAAAAATAAAAATGCGGAGTTGGGGTTAGTCAGCTATGCAAAGTCCAGAGCTAAGCCTAGGAAGCCCCCAGAGGTGTAGAAGGTCCCCCTTTCATGAAGTGAAATGACCCTTTGGATGAAGGTCTTTTGTTCGATTTCCCAATGACACTTCAGGCCATTCCAAATTATAGCTGTTTGTGACGCCTGGTAGCCCTGAAGAAGAACACTAAAAGGATCATAGTGCCAAATTTAAAAAAAAAAACATTTCTGAAAAATTTAATGTCCACAAAAAGAACATGTTTTCATTAACAAACTCAGTTGACCATGAACCAGAAGAACTATGGATGGAGATATTATTAGAGAAGAATACAAAATATGCAAATCCTGTACTGAAAAAAAAAACCCAGATCAGTGGTTCCTAATGTTGGATTCCCAGATGTTCTGAGAGTTGATCACAACTCTCAGAAATCCTGGCCAAGACAGCTAGTGGTAAAGGCTTCTGGCAGTTTTAGTCCACGGACATCTGGGGACCCAAGGTTGGAAAGCACAGCTAGATAGATGACAGAAAAAACACTTTAAATTGTTATGGAAATGTGAGAAGCAAAAATAAAAGATGACAGGAGGAGAATCTTGAATGCAGCTTTTCTGCATCTCACATAGAGACAAAGAGAACTATTATAATGGCCAGTGTAAAGAAAGAGAAGAGAGCAACAAAAGAGAAAAAGCAAGAAATCTCTTTCAGAAGATCCAGGAAACCACAGAAATGTTTAAAGGTGAGTTACGAATGTTAAAAGAACAATAGGGAAGCATAATACCTGAACAAGATAAAAGAAAAAGATGATGGAAACAATTGAGGACCTATTTAAAAGAGATAAAAAGAGACCAGAGTCCTCTGAAGAAGATTTGTATGACCTGCAGTTCTAGAAAGTGAATTGAAAGCTGTTTTGAAATACCTAGGAATAAATTTATCATTAGGAGTAGATGGGCTACTGATAGAACTACTTCAAGCCATGGAGATGGAATCTGTCAAAATCCTAACAAGAATATGCTAAGAAATACAGGAAAAAAACAATGGCCCACTGACTGGAAATGTTCGATATGCATTTCAATCCTCAAGAAAGGAGATGCCAAGGAGTGCACTACCTGTAGGACCATTGCTCTAATTTCCCATGCCAGCAAAGTGATGACCAAGATTTTTCAAAAAAGACTTTTACCTTATAAGAAAAAGTCTTGATGATCACGTGGGATTCTAAAAGAGAGGAGGTAGTTGAGATCACACTGCAATATCCACTGGCCACTGGAGTCTACCAAACCATCTCACAAGTAGTTCAGTCTATGCTTTCTAGACTACAGCAAAGTGGGTGTGCCTGAGCACTTGAATATCCTGATACATAACTTCTATTGTGGACAAGAATCTACTGTAAGGACAGAATACGGAGAGACAGAATGGCAAAGGTGTCAGACAAGGGAGACTTTTATCTTCCTATGTGTTTAATCTATATGGAAATCATATTATTTGGAAAGCTGGGCTAGATTCAGATGAAGGAGGAGTGAAAATTGGTGCAAGATGCATGAATAATTTAAGATATAGAGATGAGACCATCTTTCTGAAATGGTCAATGACTTGAAGGGATTTCTGCTGAAAGTGAAAGAAGAAAGTGCCAAAGCACAACTACAGTTGACCATTGAAAAGACCAAAGGGATGACTACAGAAGTTCACAACTTTAATATAGACAATGACATAATTTCAACTGTTAGAGCTTTTCTACACCTTGATATAATTATCCATCCTAAGAAGACTTCAGATAAGAAAACTGATAAGAAGAAAATGGATTCATATGATATATGGTGCTAGAAGAGAGCTTTGCAGATACCTTGAACTGCCAGAAAGACAAACAAATGCTTCCTACATAAAATCAGGACTCCTCTCTCTGGAATCAATAACAATGAAACTGAATGTGCCATACTTTGGACACATCATAAGTAGACAAGGTTCACTGGAAAAGAGAATAGTGGGAAAAGTTGAAGGCAGCAGGAAAAGAGGAAGACCAAATGAGATGGATTGAATAATCAAGGAAGCCCCAGTCATGAATTCATAAAAGCTATATGGACCTGTTGAAGACAGGACATTTTGGAGGTGACTCATTCATAAGGTCACTGTAAATCAAAGGCGACATGACAGCCCACCACAACAATGATCTATCAGGCAACTCTAAACAATAGATGTGTGTGATGGGAATCCTGACCAATATACTGTATTTTTCCATTTACAAGACGAACCCCCCTTTTTCTAACCCCAAATTTTAAAAAGCAGGGATCAAAGGGCTCCCTTTTTGCTAAGCCCCGTGCCTTGGCAAAAGGCAAGGAAAGCGGCTGTCAAAGTGACTGCCGCTTTCCCTTGCCTTTTGAAAAGGTTAGCAAAAGACACACTGGGTTTAGCAAAAAAGGAAGGGGAGCCATTGCTGCCTTTCCTTTGCTAAGGAGGCAGGAAGAGGCGCCCCAGCTTGTGCCTCCCACTGCCTCCACCACAAGAGGGGACAAGGCAGCGGTGATTGGGCAGGCGGGGGAGGGGGAGGCAGCAGTAGGAGGCACCGGAGCGTGTGTGAATGCTCCTTCGCCTATGCCTCCTGCTGTCTCTGCCCCTGAAGGGAATGGAGGGGACAAGGCAGAGACTGAGCTGAGCCCCTCAGTCTCGCTGTAGGTGGTGATCGGGCAGGGGGGGGGAGGCAGGCATCAAGAGGCACCAGAGCGCGTGTGAATGCTCCTTCGCTTCCGTCTCTGCCTCCTCCAGCTGCTGCTGCCTCGGCCACAGCAGGGACAAGCCCTGAGCTCTGAAAGAGGCAATTGGGCGACAGCGGTGGCGGCAAGAGGGGCTTGAGCGCGCGCCCGCGCCACCACTTCCTTCCGTTTATAAGGCGACCCTCAATTTTTTCCTCTGATTTATTTTAGGAAAAAGTGTCATCTTGTACACGGTAAAATATGGTATTTGTTAACAGAGAAGCATTCTTCAGCCCCCAGGCGTAATGTGGTTACTCGCTGGTGTCAAACACGCTACTGGAAAGGTATTTTAAAAGGTGATAAGCCTGGGTTGGGTCAGGTGACAAAGTGCCAGGAAGGAGGATTGGCTCATGGCTCTGGATTCTGATTATGTCATATTTGCATTTTCCACTATCTGAAGTTTCGGTTGTCTTGAGAGAATCAAATAATTACATAGTTACTGGCTAAGGTTTTTTTTTCAGCTATGAGAATTCACAAAACACTATAGCAATATTTTATACTATACTATGTATTTATTTCACATATTTTATCTTTGTATAATCGGGCCTATGACCACATAATAAAACTTTACTTATGTTATTTTGCATGTTCCACATGCTAGTTTAAGAAATTGTTCCCTTTTTAGGGACACTGATACTCACAAGTAAGTCTTGGCTTTCTTCTTCTGTTTTTGCTTTATATGTTAAAATGTTGGCTCTCTCCTCCTCCAGAAGCTTCAGGCGGCTGGAGATGAGATCCTGAGAGGAAAAAAGAAGTCCATTTTAAATTCAGGAGCAAAGGAGAACTGAAGAACATGCTTCATCCCAATCATGGAGGGACGGGCTCCTTTTTACCTGGGACAGCCCACCGTACCCTCTACATTGATTGTTGGAGCAACACCTTAGTGAAATCACTTTGGAAAGCAATGATAAATATCTCAGCTTCAGTTTTTATCTCTGCATCAAGCTGGCAACATAAGTTGGCTATGACTTTGAACCTGCCCTACTCTGATTGGTATGCTGCTCTGCAGTTTTGTAAGGCCAAAGACAACTGATCTAAAATGACACTGAAAGATCCACATCTGAATTCTTCTCTGGAGGAAAGAACAACTTCCTCTAAGACTGATGATGGATTCACATCAGAACATATTTTTTTCTCTTTCCTGGCCTCCCTGTATTTGCTTTGTAGTCTGTGTTGGCACAGAGGTTCCTGGCATCCAGTTCCAACTCTTCTTACCTATCCCAAAGTGATTTCAGAAACTTCTCCAGAAAATAAATTACAGCCACCACATTCTCCAGGTCAGCTTCAACTCCTTGAACAGCTTTTTGTGTTCTGCTGAACCGTTCAGGCCTTAAGTTCCAGGTCTTGGCCATCAGAGCAGTTTCAAGAGAATCTATTTTGTCTGCACATGTCAGAGCTTGAGGTCTTTGCCCCAAGTCATGTTCAACATTTCTGAGGGCATTTTGAATACAGTTGTATCTATCTTGGATCCTTTTAAGGGGAAATGTTGGGTCAAAAACAGTTTAAATAGATAAATAAAATCTACACAGGCTTTAGTAGCATCAGCTCATGATGACCAACGGGTGTCTGATAGGGACTTCACAGTTAGCACCTTTTTATTCCCTACCAAAGATTTCATTAGATTTGCCCATCTATGAGCTGATGAACAAAAAAGAAAATGAATGAAGCCAAAATAACAAACAATGTGTGCGTGTACAAGAATGTTCCTTCAGCCCTTGAAGATTTGTCTCGGTGGCCCAGTCCTTCCAAGGCCATGGACTGGAACCGATTTGCAGCCTGGGGGCTGGGGACCTCTGCTTTAAGGGACCATCAGAAATGGATCAAATTGTTAAATGAGTTCCATAAATCCTAAACAAAATATTTTTTAAAAAAAATCCAATTATGCTCGAATCTTATGATTCCTTCACTATCTCTAAATACTAGGCATCTCTCAGCTAAAAAAAGGTAACAGCCACAACATGACGCAATATTCAATATTTCTTATTTTCCTGCATTTGTTTTTCCAATTCCTAGTCAACATGAGAAAATTCCCTACATTGAGAATTTAACTTTAGAACAGAATCTCTATGGTCTTGACTTTGTTCATGAATTTTCAGTTTTTCTTCTGTTTTTTTTTCTAGTTATTAAAACCAGTCTCACTGGTAAACCAGTCACATCATCTGGACATCAAAGTACAATAAAAACAAGAAACAGCCCCTTCAAAGTAGCCTGTTTCTGAAATGCTCCATGTTCCATATTTTAGGAATTCCATGTTTTACACTACTCGTGAAAATGCTGAGCAGCATTTCAGAAACAGGCTACTTTGAAGGGGCTGTTTCTTGCTTTTATTGTACTTTGCCTTGACCTGATTGATAATGTTGGTAAAATTCTGCGTAGGAATCAGATGCATTTTGTTTTGACATGTCATAGCCGCTTTTGACCGAAAGGACACATGTTCTCTGTGATAGGAAACCACGAGGCTGGGTCTGGATCACACGATGGCACTTCACTGTCCATGTCTGAAGTATTGGGAGGATGTGATGATCCATCACCTTCAATAGCTCTGTGGCAGACTGGGTCTCCTGTGGAGAATATATGGTCATTATGAGGTCATGCACATTTGCAATCATGGGCTATTTTCCTCAATGGCTAAAGCCCTTTATGCGTGTTTCACTTGAACTGCAAAAATTTGCTGTAACCTGATACAATATATCCTGAGCTGACATAAGACCTTTCGAAGCCTTGACAACATTATGGTGCCTCCTATGAATATAACTTGTGGTGGGTCCCACGGCTTGGGAAAAAAAAGACTTTTATAACGTGTGCATTTTATACTTGAAAATATGGTACTTGAACTAAAAAAGAACCATGTATCATGTACAAAAACATACATAAGATCAAATGACTGGCCTCCAGCCAAATCATGCATTTTCACAGTTTGATTAATATAGACAGATTTTGTCAGAACCCGTAAACTGAAAAGCTCAAACTAGACCATAAAACCCCCTTTTGGGGTGTTTTAACAGTGGCTGTTACTTGTTTGGCTTGTATAAATGGTGCAGTGGCCATAGGTCTAAAAGACCAGGAGCTCTTTTTATTCCTGTCTCCACACAACCTCCAAAATTAAAGCCAACGCTAAGCTGTTGTGATGATGATTGGTCCTTTTAATCAGGACATGAGTTTTCTCACTAGGGAGGATTGGGACTCAGGACTTGACACTAAAGATTCAGGGTCCCAGTCAGAGTCCCCATCCCTGGCTATCACTAAGGAAAGAGGCTCCCCAGGTTGTAAAAGACCAGATATTTGTCTGCTCGGCCAAAGCAAAGATCTGGAGTGGATCTCCAGTTCCTTCCAGCTAAGAGGAAGGAAGTCCACATCCTGCTGAAGATCTTTGCTTCTGCTGAGGAGAGCAAAGATCTAGTCTCCTCCCTTTGGCAGACTCTATAAGGGCCTCCCCTTCCCTTCAGGCCCTAAACACAGCCTTATTTTGTCAAGATTCTCAGTCCTCCTTGGGTGGTTATATTTCTAGAAGATGAACCATCACAACTGGACGTCTTTCTTGTTAGGTTGAAACCTTTCGCTACTCATCCAAGCAGCTTCTTCAGTCTTCATGGGAGTTGGTAGAAGATCCCTGATAGAGACTCCACTTCGGTTTCACTTCCCTCTGGTCTGAAGAGGCTCGTTAGCCTATTTTAATGGTTAATTCAGGCACTTTTACAGATGATTGCAGACAGCGTATGGTTTCACAAGATACGTTTCTATAGCAGAAACTATTTTTAATTATTATATATATTTTATATATAAGTCCACCCTTCTGGCAGGGCTCCCCCCCAGGCAGTTTCCCCCTTTGCCCCATCATTAATCCAGGACTGCCCCCAACCTCTACTCATAAGGAAAACTTTGTGCTGGAAATCATGTCTTGCTGGGCTCTGGGAATCAGTTCGAAGAGAGAATCATCAGAAAAAATTTCAGGCAGGATACACAACTATTTCATCCCCTGGTCCAAATTTCCTCCTCCTTACCCGGGGTGTCTATGGGAGGGGAAGACAATAAAGGGCACATGTCACCCTCCCCAAATCTGGGCATTTCTTTAAATATATGCACATAAAAAAACCACTGCCAGCAACCCAGAGGCCTCACGAACAGGCTCCCCATCCCCTGCCCCCCCCCAATGATTTTTACCACCACTCTTGCTACCTTGTAGTCCTGGGCAGCCTCCTCTAGAGGAACCACCAGGTGATCTCGGTGCTCCTTCGACCATTTACACACCATACAGATGGGGGCTTCATCATCCTTGCAGAAGAGCTTCAGGGGCTCCTGGTGCTTCCCACAGGCTCCCCCCTTTCCCTCCGCTCTCATTTCCTCTTCAAGACGGAGCTTCTTGGTCAATTCCACAATGTTTGCCAGCAGCCGATTTGGGAAGAGGCTCCTTTGAACTTTTCCTCTGCATTGAGGGCAGGAAACCTCTTCCCCCTCCGACCCCTCCCAGCACCGGGTCAGGCAGGCTCTGCAGAAATTGTGCCCACATTCAATGGTGATGGGATCCATAAAATCCTCCAGGCAGATGGAGCAAGTGGCTTCCTCGCACAGATCCTGAAGGGCAGCAGCAGCCATAGCTCGTCCCACGAGGCAGCGAACTGGTTAGTTTCACTTCCTCTGCTTTCAAAAAGAGGGCGTTTCCCTTCCTTGTCAATCCCGCAGCTGGAAATCATCCTCTGGTGGAAAAGAAGCAAGGAGGGGAAGGAACGGGCTCCGAAAAGAGGACTTTCGTAAACAGACAAGGAAAGGAAGGGGATGAATTAAGGGAAAGACAAAGATATGCTGGTGATAAAGCGGTCTGGCTTCAGAGTCATTTAGGACTCATTTCAGATCATCTCTTCCCCTCCTTTAGGCAAACAGATCCAGGTTGTTTGTGTGCTTCTGCTGAATACACAACTTCATACTCCATGCAGTGCGTGAGTTTTGTTGTTAGATGCCATGGTGTTGATTTATGGCCACCCTGTGGATTAGTTATTTGGATTTTCCCTGCTTGTGGGGGAGCCCTGTTAGGGGATCCCTTTCCTTGACCTGAGTCAATTCGCTGCAGCAGGAGATTCTGGTGGGCATTTAAGCCCCCCTTGTTTCTGTCTTCTCTGGAGCCACAAACTCCAGAGGAACAAGGTGGTGTTGCAGGATCCGTTATCCCTGGAGCCCACCTATGATAATATACCTTTGTTTCCTCAGCCAGACCTCCAATTTACATTAGTAAATCTCCCAACAGTCTTTCATGTCCACCTCTGGAACAATGGAATAGATAGGGTAAGATCCTGGCATTTCTTGTACCTTTAAGCGGATTCATGACAAGGTCCAGAAAAACAATTAAATCCCAGAAGTCTCAGGTTGTCCACTCCAACTCTGCAGGGAAAGCTCCAGGATTTTTCTGACTTTTCTTTCCTGGAGGAACGAGGTGAATGTTAGCCCATCCTCTGAGCAATTCAGAGTCCTGAAGTGGGCCAGAAAGAAGGAAGTCAGGCAAACTTTCCCTTAGTGACTGGCTGGCTGAGTGAGATTTTAAAATCGATTGCTATGCCTTCCTGCTTTGAATGTGTGTTTTTGATGTTGCTTTTATTACTAGCCATAGCGTGTTTTTTGTTTGATCCTCTTTAGTATTTGTATTATTACTCTTTTTTTAGCTGTAATCATTGTCTTTTAATGACATAAGTCACCTTAGGTCCATTTTAAGGAGAAAGTGCAGTTGACATGTATAGACCAGGGATTTCTGATTACAGTACTTATAGCCTTGTAAATCTAGAATTCATTTTCTGCATTCTTTTTACCAGCTTTGAAGTGCCATCTATGAAATCTCTATAGATTCTTTCACCTGCATACCCCTCTATCCAATACTCATCATAAAGGTAAAGGTAAAGGTTCCCCTTGACAATTTTTGTCCAGTCGTGTTCGACTCTAGGGGGCAGTGCTCATCCCATAGAGCCATAGAGCCAGTGTTTTCTCCGAAGACAATCTTCCGTGGTCACATGGCCAGTGCGATTTAGACACGGAACACTGTTACCTTCCCACCAAGGTGGTCCCTATTTATCTACGTGCATTTGCATGCTTTCGACCGCTAGGTTGGCAGGAGCTGGGACAAGTGACAGGAGCTCACTCCGTCGCGTGGATTCCATCTTACGACTGCTTGGTCTTCTGACCCTGCAGCACAGGATTCTGCGGTTTAGCCCGCAGCGCCACCACGTCCCCCGCAGCGCCACCACGTCCCCCGCAGCGCCACCACGTCCCAATACTCATCATAAGCATTCCTAATTTCATCTTTAAGATTGCTTATCCACCAAAAAACTCCAAGCCAGGTCAATACATTTCTCAGAGATCTCCACTTTTGCAGATAGAAAGATATTGTATACTGTATCTAATCTATTTATTTATTTATTTATTTATTTAATTTATATGCCGCCCATACTACCCAAAGGTCTCTGGGCGGCTTACAACATTTAAAATACAATAAAAATTTGTAACAATTAAAATACAATTAAAATATATATAAAATTCCCATCGGACCCACAGCTAATATTATTTCAATTAAAAGCCTTCTGGAACAGGAAGGTTTTGACCTGGCGCCGAAATGTCATCAGTGTCGGCGCCAGACGAATCTCAGTCGGGAGGGCATTCCATAGTCTGGGGGCAGCTGCAAAAAGGCCCTTTGTCTACAAGCCGTCCCTCTTACCTCCTTGAGGGATGGCTCTTTCAAAAGGGCCCCCTGGCTAGATCTTAACTGCCGGGTAGGCTCATATGGAAGGAGGCGGTCCTTCAGGTATCCAGGGCCCAAGCCGTTTAGGGCTTTATACGTCAAAATAAGCACTTTGAATTGCGCCCGGGCAGCAACTGTCCCCCAGCACCACTCTCTGGACATGGTGCTCCAGGAAGGAACTGAACCACCGTAAAGCGGTGCCCCCAGCTCCCAACCCAGCCAGCCTATCCAGAAGGATACCATGGTCGATGGTGTCAAAAGCCACTGAGAGGTCCAGGAGTATCAACAGGGTCACACTCCCCCTGTCTCTTTCCCGGCAAAGGTCATCATACAGGGTGACCAAGGCAGTCTCTGTACCAAAACCCAGCCTGAAACCCGATTGAAATGGAGCCAGAAAATCCATTTCAACCAGCAGCGCCTGGAGTTGCCCGACCACAACCCACTCCAACACTTTGCCCAAATAAGGGAGGTTCGTTACTGGTCGGTAGTTAGCCACCAGGCTTGGGTCCAGGTTAGGCTTTTAAAGGAGTGGTTGAATTACCGCCTCTTTCAAGGTGGTAGGGACCACTCCCTCTCTCAAAGAGGCGTTCACGGCCTCCTGGACCCAGGTGCGAACCCCCCTGGCTGATCTTCCAATTAGCCAGGATAAGCAAGGGTCAAGCGGAGAGGTGGTAGAACGGACAGATCCAAGCACCCTGTCCACATCCTCAGGTCTCAACAACTGAAACTCATCCATTAATACCTGACCTAAACACGGCGCACTGGACACATCCTTATCTTGTCTATATAATCACTATAGCAATTCACACATATTTAATTTCTGTATATGTACCATGGAAACAAAAACATCTATTATTATTATTATTATTATTATTATTATTATTATTATTATTATTATTATTATTATTATTATTATTATTATTATTATTATTATTATTATTATTATTATTATTATTATTATTATTATTATTATTATTATTATTATTATTATTATTATTATTATTATACCTTTCTAAAATTCATAATTTCATATGCTTGTCTACCATTGAGATTCACACCTGGCCAAAATTGCTCATAGTACAATTACTCATATCACTTTAAGTGTGACTATATATATTTCAAACCGATATTTTTATCATTTAATCAGCAGGTTACTTTCTCCCTCCAGTATCATACTTCCAAGATTCGTCTCTTGCTCCCTTTTTGCCAGTTTTAAAATGCCATCTATGAAATATTTTTAAGGCATTTTCTATTCGATTTACTAATTTCCTCCCAGTATAATCGATGTCTTGATTTTGAAGCAACACAGATCTATCCGATCTCTGATCATAAATTTCTGCTCCAAATTCATCCATTTCTCCCCTTTTACATTCTTTTCAATTGAGGTAATATCAATATGCTTTCCCCCCTTATCAGTGGTGGGATTCAAATAAATTAACAACAGGTTCTATGTCCTAATGACCATTTTAATTATACCAAAAGATATACCGAAAGGTAGTTTAATAATTAGACCGTTTCTGTGGTCACGTGGCCAGTGCAACTAGACACGGAACGCCGTCACCTTCCCACCATGATGATACCTATTTACGTACTCGCATTTTGCATACTTTCGAATCGCCAGGTTGGCGGGAGCTGGGACAAGTGACGGGGGCTCACTCCGATGCATGGATTCGATCTTACGACTGCAGGTCTTCTGACTTTGCAGCACAGAGGCTTCTGTGGTTTAACCTGCAGCAGCACCACGTTCCTTATAATGATATACTATTAAGCATTCATTTAATCCCTGAAGTGCCATTTCTTTAGCTTTAAATCACGTTATTTTAATTTCAACTCCTAAAACTTTATCTTATTATTATCATATAGTTATCATGTTTTCCGGCTTTTCTTTTCAATTTCCAACTGCTTTCTTTCAACAACACCCTATTAAATAACAGACATTCTAATGTATGGCTCTAGTGAATGTTACCATGTGATCATTATATAACCTGATAGTAACCACTACTCTCTGTCAAGATTCCATTCACTTTGTCCTTTCCTTCCTCCCAGAATAAATTGTAAAAGTAATGAAAGGGCAAAAGAAGACTGAGAATTATTGGAAAATGAAACTGCATCCTACCAGCAACTGCATAAGTAAACACTACCATGCAAAGTAGCTTCAGAAATTTTTAAAAATCTTAATTCAAACCAGCACTCATCAATAATATAAACTCATGTCAAGGAGCCAGCCCTGTTTGGGGCTGCCCTCTACACATTTGCTAATAATGCTAAGCAGTGAAGTGGCCTTCTATCTTACTTTACAGGTGTGTAAAGGAAATATAATGTGCTAGAAATCTAGAATAGGTCCTTTTTTAGAACATGAGAACAGACGGAGGAGGAAACAAAACATCAACAACTGGCTAGCTGGGTCGAGCACACTGGAAAACTAGGACTGGAGTTTTTCTTTATGGATTCTAGGGACTTTGGACTAATAGAAAGTTTGATTATAAGGAGAGCTGCTGGAGAGACTGAAATCTGGTGATCTGAAATCTGGACTCTTTTTGGCTGGATTGTGTGGGAACCTGATAATAGAATTTTGTTGGCTTTTTGTAGGAAAAAAAAGGCTAATTCTACCACAGTTGTATTTTAAGCTTTTGGATCTAAAGTTGATTTATATATGATTTATATATGATATATATATATGATTACAGTGGTGCCTTGTATAACGAGTGCGCCGTTTAACGACGAATCCACATAGCGATGGCATTTTTGCCATCGCTTTTGCGATCGCATTACGAAGTGCCTATGGGGAAAAATCGCTTTGCGATGTTTTCCCCATAGGCACCATTTTCCCCCAGCTGAGCGGTGGGAGCCTCCCAAGGAGCGCTCCCGCAGCTCAGCTGGGGGAAAATGCCTGCGGTGGCCTCGGAAGGACCCTTCTGAAGGGTCCTTCCGAGGCCACTGCCGGGATTCCCCTTCGAAGGGGGCATTTCCCCCGAGCTGAGCGGGAGCCCCGCCGCTCAGCTGGGGGGAAATGCCGGCGGTAGCCTTGGAAGGACCCTTCCGAAGGGTCCTTCCGAGCATCCGGATCCCCCCACCCTCCCCCCGCTGCTTGGATCCGACCCGCGGCGGCTACCCAAGCCATGGCCAGACTTTAGGGAGTCCGGCCATGGCTTGGGCACCCTCCGCGGGTTGGATCCAAGCCGCAGGGGGAGGGTGGGGGGATCCAGATGCCATTCAGGCATCCCGGGCTTGGATCCCACCTGCTGTCAGTTACCCATGGCTTGGGTAACCGGCGGCAGGTGGGATCCAAGCCCGGGATGCCTGAAAGGCATCCGGGTCCCCCCACCCTCCCCCTGCGGCTTGGATCCAACCCGCGGCGGCTGCCCAAGCCATGGCCGGACTCTCGGGAGTCCGGCCATGGCTGGGGTAGCCGGCCGCAGTGCCATAGGAATGCATTAAACAGAGTTTAATGCGTTTCTATGGGGTTTTTTGCCCCGCATAGCAACGAATCCGTATAGCGATGATTTGTTTGGAACGGATTATCGTCGCTATGCGGGGCACCACTGTATATATGATAGCATTTGTTTATGGTTGAAAGGAAGAAATTAGGGGTGGGAAAGATGGCACAAGAAAGAGACAAGGAATGGCAGACTAACATGCAGAAGATAATAATAGCAGGATTCCAGCAAATAAATGAACATTTCGATCAGATAGAAAATCAGATGAAAGAGAGGTCATCAGATGCTGAACCACAGTCAACTAAAAAGGATGTAGCTCCAGAACAGCCTCTATTTAATATCAAGCAATATAGATGGGGTAAAGAGCTATCCAGTGATTTATTCAATTACTACAGTCAGAAAATGTGATTTTGAAAATTGGAGTGTTGTTTTGGATTCATTTTCCTCTTCAAAAAATTGGAAGAAAGCAGAGTCACTGAAACAAGAGGAGTATATTGAGAAAGTATGGAATGAGACAGAAATAGATAATGATTTAGTTGTGATTAATAGCTGTCCAATGCAAAAGGAAATTGAAGTACGGGATTTATTACACAAATGGCGATGGGTTTCAGATAGTGTTGGAGTAACATAGATTTAAATTAAAATAAAGTTGTAAGTGGATAGCAGGAGGGCAACTGAATTACAAAAAAAAGCTGAAAGTAGATCTGTTTTTGTAATATGATTTGATTGGATGATGGCGTATTTTGTGTTCTCCTATCCTCCCCAACCCAAACCCTTTTCCTACCCTTCCACTCCCTTCAACCTTTTATAATCCCTATCCTACTCTTAGATAAATAAATTTTAAAAAATATATAAAGCATTACATAAGGATGGAAAGGCTCTGTCTATAAGAGAACATAACCCACCAATTCTCCTGAGTACATGAGAGCCTGGTCTCCTGCATTCCAGAAGTAAAAACAAGTGTATGATAACAAGCATCCTATTTATCCCACACGGGGGGCACTGCGAGAGCATGACCCTTTCTTCCCCTCCGTCATGGACAGCTGAAGGCTCCTCTCTGCTCTCCTTCTTTTTCTAATTAGTTCTCACATAGCTGTTTAAAAACAGGAATTGCATGTAATGAAGGTGCTCTTCAAGTCCTAGCACATGTTTCTTGTAATACATTTATTAATCAGTTGTGAAAGATCGGGCGTCCCTAATTCTTAGGGTTGCCAAATGATCTGAAGGAACATAAATGCAACAAAATACCATGACATACATTCCGTAGCCATTGTGCAGGATAAGTAAAACAGAGGTAATTTAAAAATGCTAATTAAATCTTCATTTGAAACAGAGAGAGGCTGGAGCAGGTGTCGTGATCTTGTGGCCCACCTGATTCATGGTGAAATGTAATGCCAATTATGTAGCCTCAAACACTCCTGTGTCAGATGAAAACTTTGGGAGCAGAGATATGCATGTGTGACATGTTCATATACATGTTTAAGATTTCTAAATTCCCAGAAGCACTCTGTATGGAGCATAATGTGCAGGGTCACTACAATACCCCTAATGCTTTGTAGTGCCACAGAGCTTAGCCTGTCCCACCCAGTTCCCCTCCCTCGGAACTCAGACATGGAGGGATTTTTGTTTGTTTGCTTAGACATCGTGTTTAAGTTATACCAAACATTTGAGAAGGTGTGAAGGGAGCAAAGCCCCCTGGAACAATTCTAAGAGGCCTCTTGGGGCTGCCGTTCCAACAGTACTAAATCTCATTTGTAGCCATGTTTTCTATCTTCGCTGTGTACAAGTTCAGTCCTTCCCCAGGATCAGAGTTGAGGTTATGAGGAAATGTCTTCTTTTGCCAGCAACGTGAACCCTCTTTCTCCTCTACTAACCTCTTGAAGAAGAAACTATATGAGTTGTCATTGCAAGAGAAGAACTGAAACACAGAGAGCAGAGATGAATGAGCAGGGGCAGAGCAGCACAACAAATCATGGTATCACACAATTGGGCACCATTTGGTGAATGAAATCTTGTTCGTATAGCTGCGCCACTGGTACACTGATTATGTCATCAGCTGGTGTGATATTTTGTAATTAAAAGCCCCCTGCTTCTATCTCAACTTTTCCAACTCCTGAAACCTCCTTTTCATCTCCTGGAAGCTGTACGATGGGAGGAGGAAATCCTATTTCTCTTTGCAGCCAATGTTGTCTGACAGCAGCACTTTTCTGTAATTATTGCTGTAATTATCAATTTGATTTGCTCCGCCGAGCATAATGAATCAATTTCTGCAAGGCAATTCTAGGAATGGTGACTTTGAGACTGGACTTTGGATCAGTGCCAAATTTGGCACAAATGTAGCAAACAGTTGGCTGTTTTTCTGTGCCTAAATTAGTGAAGTTTGGGCTAAGGGTTTTTGAGTTACTAGTTTTAAATTTTAAATGTCTTCCCCCCCACTGACCACAGTAAACTTATATATATATCAGTGGTTCCCAAAACATGGGTTGTCAGATGTTCTTGGACTGCAGCTTCCAGAAATCCTGGCCAGCACCACTAGTGGTGAAGACTTCTTGGAGTTTTAGTCTAAGAATACTGTATCTAGTGGCCTGAGGTTGGGAACCTTGATCTTCAGATTAAAAACAGATCAAATAGATTGAAAGGACCACTGAAAGGGAAAGGTTAGTCCTAGCTGCTTTTTTTTTAAATTGAAAAGAATCCAGGTTGCAGGGGCTGGAATACTGATTCTGAAAAAAAAAGCCATTTTAAGGGGGGGGAGCTTTCCTATAAACTTTCCTATAAACTGCTTAGGAGGATGAATGTTCCTAACAAACTTAGAAACATTGTTTCAGGCTGAAAGCCAGGAAAAGAGGTCTGAACTTTTGATCCTGCCAATCTGGGCCAATATTTAAAAGATTTTATTTAAAAATGTGTGTGTGTTTAGTCGTTTAGTCGTGTCCGACTCTTCGTGACCCCATGGACCAGAGCACGCCAGGCCCTCCTGTCTTCTACTGCCTCCCGGAGTTGTGTCAGGTTCTTGTTGGTTGCTTCGCAGACACTGTCCAGCCATCTCATCCTCGGTCGTCCCCTTCTCCTCTTGCCATCACATTTTCCCAACATCAGGGTCTTTTCCAGGGAGTCTTTTCTTCTCATTAGATGGCCAAAGTACTGGAGCCTCAGCTTCAGGATCTGTCCTTCCAGTGAGCACTCAGGGTTGATTTCCTTTAGAACTGATAGGTTTGTTCTCCTTGCAGTCCAGGGGATTCTCAAGAGCCTCCTCCAGCACCACAATTCAAAGGCATCAATTCTTCGGCGGTCTGCTTTCTTTATGGTCCAGCTCTCACTTCCATACATCGCTACTGGAAAAACCATAGCTTTGACTATTCGGACTTTTGTTGGCAAGGTGATGTCTCTGCTTTTCAAGATGCTGTCCAGATTTGTCATCGCTTTCCTCCCAAGAAGAAGGCGCCTTTTAATTTCAGGGCTACTGTCTCCATCTGCAGTGATCATGGAGCCCAGGAAGATAAAATTTGACACTGCCTCCATATCTTCCCCTTCTATTTCCCAGGAGGTGATGGGACCAGTGGCCATGATCTTAGTTTTTTTTTATGTTGAGTTTCAGACCGTTTTTTGCACTCTCCTCTTTCACTCTCATTACAAGGTTCTTTAATTCCTCCTCACTTTCTGCCATCAGAGTGGTATCATCTGCATATCGGAGGTTGTTGATATTTCTTCCGGCAATCTTAATTCCGGCTTGGGTTTCTTCCAGTCCAGCCTTCCGCATGATGTATTCTGCATATAAGTTAAATAAGCTGGGGGACAATATACAGCCTTGCCGTACTCCTTTCCCAATTTTGAACCACTCAGTTGTTCCATGACCAGTTCTAACAGTTGCTTCCTGTCCCACATATAGGTTTCTCAGGAGACAGATAAAGTGGTCAGGCACTCCCATTTCTTTAAGAACTTGCCATAGTTTGCTGTGGTCCACACAGTCAAAGGCTTTCGCATAGTCAATGAAGCAGAAGTAGATATTTTTCTGAAACTCTCTGGCTTTCTCCATAATCCAGCGCAAGTTAGCAATTTGGTCTCGAGTTCCTCTGCCTCTTCGGAATCCAGCTTGTACTTCTGGGAGTTCTCGGTCCACATACTGCTGAAGCCTACCTTGGAGGATTTTGAGCATAACCTTGCTAGCGTGCGAAATGAGTGCAATTGTACGGTAGTTGGAGCATTCTTTGGCACTGCCTTTCTTTGGGATTGGGATGTAGACTGATCTTTTCCAATCCTCTGGCCACTGTTGAGTTTTCCAAACTTGCTGGCATATTGAATGTAGCACCTTAACAGCATCATCTTTTAAGATTTTAAATAGTTCAACTGGAATGCCATCACCTCCACTGGCCTTGTTGTTAGCCAGGCTTTCTAAGGCCCACTTGACTTCGCTCTCCAGGATGTCTGGC
The DNA here is from genome assembly GCF_051106095.1 of Pogona vitticeps. NCBI lineage: Eukaryota > Metazoa > Chordata > Lepidosauria > Squamata > Agamidae > Pogona > Pogona vitticeps. The sequence continues at coordinate 24,724,280 of NC_135784.1, forward strand.
TCAAGGTCAGCAACTACATTGTCTGGGTTGTCCGGGATATCCACATCTTTCTGATATAATTCCTCTGTGTATTCTTGCCACCTCTTCTTGACGTCTTCTGCTTCTGTTAGGTCCCTCCCATTTTTGTCTTTTATCATGTTCATCTTTGCGCAAAATGTTCCTCTAATATCTCCAATTTTCCTGAACAGATCTCTGGTCTTTCCTTTTCTGTTATCTTCCTCTATTTCTTTGCATTGTTCATTTAAGAAGGCCCTCTTGTCTCTCCTTGCTATTCTTTGGAAGTCTGCATTCAAGTTTCTGTAACTTTCCCTATCTCCCTTGCATTTTGCTTCCCTTCTCCTCTCTGCTATTTCTAAGGCCTCGTTGGACAGCCACTTTGCTTTCTTGCATTTCCTTTTCTTTGGGATGGTTTTCGTTGCTGCCTCCTGGACAATGTTACGAGCCTCTATCCAAAGTTCTTCAGGCACTCTGTCCACCAAATCTAGTTCCTTAAATCTGTTCTTTACTTCCACTGTGTATTCATAAGGGATTTGGTTTAGATTATACCTGAGTGGCCCAGTGGTTTTTCCTAATCTCTTCAGTCTAAGCTTGAATTTTGCTATGAGAAGCTGATGATCAGAACCGCAGTCAGCTCCAGGTCTTGTTTTTGCTGACTGTATAGAGCTTCTCCATCTTTGGCTGCAGAGAATATAATCAATCTGATTTCGATATTGCCCATCTGGTGATTTCCATGTATAGAGTCGCCTCTTGTGTTGTTGGAAAAGAGTGTTTGTGATGACCAGCTTATTCTATTGACAAAACTCTATTAGCCTTTGTCCTGCTTCGTTCTGAACTCCAAGGCCAAACTTGCCTGTTGTTCCTTTTATCTCTTGGCTCCCTACTTTAGCATTCCAGTCCCCTAGAATGAGAAGAACATCTTTCTTTGGTGTCAGTTCTAGAAGGTGTTGTAAATCTTCATAGAATTGTTCAATTTCAGTCTCCTCAGCAATGCTGGTTGGTGCATAAACTTGGATTATTGTGATGTTGAATGGTCTGCCTTGGATTCGTATTGACATCATTCTATCATTTTTGAGATTGTATCCCATTACAGCTTTTCCCACTCTTTTGTTGACTATGAGGGCTACTCCATTCCTTCTACGGGATTCTTGTCCACAATAGTAGATATGATAATCATCTGAGCTGAATTCGCCCATTCCTGATGCCCAGGATGTCGATGTTTATTCTTGCCATCTCCTGTTTGACCACCTCCAGCTTCCCAATGTTCATAGATCTTACATTTCCAGGTTCCTATGCAGTATTTTTCTTTGCAGCATTGGATTTTCCTTTCACTTCCAGGCACGTCCACAGCTGAGCGTCCTTTCGGCTTTGGCCCAACCACTTCATTAGCTCTGGAGCTACTTGTACTTGTCCTCCGCTCTTCCTCAGTAGCATGTTGGACGCCTTCCGACCTGAGGGGCCCATCTTCCAGCGTCATATCTTTTAGCCTTTTGTTTCTGATCATGGGGCGTTCTTGGCAAAGATACTGGAGTGGCTTGCCATTTCCTACTCCAGGTGGATTGCGTTTAGTCGGAACTCTCCACTATGTCCTGTCCGTCTTGGGTGTCCCTGCACGGCATAGCCCATAGTTTCTCTGAGTTACTCAAGCCCCTTCGCCACGACAAGGCAGCAATCCATGAAGAAGTATTTACAAATAGAGAATAAATATTTAGAAGCTCACTCATTTAAACTATGAAATTACTGTATTTTTGCTTTGTGGCTGGGTATGTTAATGTTACCAGAGCTTTGCTGCCTATTCCATTTTGTCACTATACAACTGTTTGGAAATTAAGGGGGGGGAACCCTCAAAAGATACTAGGTGCCATCAAGTTGTTCTCTCTTCCTGCTGACTCCTTCCTAGCAACATTGTCTTTTTCATTCAGTTCTGCTCAGATCTTACAAACCTGCAGCGATGACTTTTTTTATTGAATAAACCCATATATACACATATATACACACACATATATATATACACACACACATATACATATATACATATATACATATACATATATATATATATATATACACACACACACACACACACACACATACATATGTTTCTCTTACCAATTATCGCATAACGATGTTTTCCAACAGCTGATCAGCGGTTCTAAAATGGCCACCAGGTTTAAAAAATGGCCACCCACTGTGTTTTCGCCCAGATTCCTCGGTTACCGGGCAGCGAAAATGGCGGCCGTATGGAGGATTTTCGCTTAAAGGTGATTTTTTTGCCCATAGGAACGCATTAAACGGGTTTTAATGCATTCCTATGGGATTTTTATTTTCGCATAGCGACAAATCCGCATAGCGACGATTTTTGCTGCATGGATTATCGTCGCTATGCGGGGCACCACTGTACATACATATACATATACATATACAGTACATATACATATACATATATAGGTGTGTGTGTGTATTCTATCTTCCTACTGCCCCAGCTTCCCACAGTACTGCCTTTTCCATTAAGTTCTGCTCAGATCTTGCAGACCAACAGTTGTGGTTTCCTCTATGTGTGGATGTGAATTTACCTTTGATTAGGGTTGTTTTAGATGTGGATTTCTTACTGTGTTGGAGGTTGGATTCAGCGGCCCTTCTGGTCCCTTCCAACTCTGTGATTCTATGCTAAGTAAGTAAGTAAGTAAGTAAGTAAGTAAGTAAGTAAGTAAGTAAGTAAGTAAGTAAGTAAGTAAGTAAGTAAGGAAGGAAGGAAGGAAGGAAGGAAGGAAGGAAGGAAGGAAGGAAGGAAGGAAGGAAGGAAGGAAGGAAGGAAGGAAGGAAGGAAGGAAGGAAGGAAGGAAGGAAGGAAGGAAGGAAGGAAGGAAGGAAGGAAGGAATTCATGGGATGGGGAAAGAATGAGGAAATCCAAAAATCTGGCTAGGTGGTGTTTAGACCACACAACATCCTGTCTAGATCAGTCCCCAAATAGGGATTCCAAAGTTGGATGAGCTCTTCATTTGGATGAATGATTTTTTTAAATTAATAAAAGAAAATTTACAAATAACAAAATTAAAAATAAAATACAAATTCAATAGTGACTACACACTATAAACACTGAACTTTCCCCACTCGTGCTGGCATATAGCCTTTCCCCTTCGAAAAGACATGCGCCAAGTATAAATTCCATACATCCTTGAAATCGTTAGATTCTTACCATTCCTCTTCTTATTTTCATTTCACATGTTAACTTATCATTAGTTGCTAAGCTCCACATTGGGATGAATGATTAATGGTCTTTGTACAGATACCAGATAAGGACGTGGTGGCGCTGCAGGCTAAACAGCAGAAGCCTCTGTGCTGCAAGGTCAGAAGACCAGCAGTCGTAAGATCGAATTCACACAATGGAGGGAGCTCCCGTCGCTTGTCCCAGCCCCTGCCAACCTAGCAGTTTGAAAGCATGTAAAATGTGAGTAGATAAATAGGTACCACCTTGGTGGAAAGGTAACGGCATTCCATGTCTATGTGACCACAGAAACTGTCTTTGGACAAATGCTGCCTCTATGGCTTGGAAACAGGGAGGAGCACCACACCCTAGAGTTGGACACAAATAGAATAAATGTCAAGGGGAAACTTTACCTTTACCTAAGGATACTGGTGGAATGGTCTCGGAGCATTCCTATCAGCAAAGTGACTCCTGCATTCTGAAATCTCTTTCTCAGCCATTTAGAAGATTCTTTCAGAAAGAAGTCAAATGAGGCTAACAAATATTTAATTTCTTAATGTTGTGCCATCAAGTTGATTCCTAGTTATTGTGACTCAATAACCACACAAGCTGGCTTTTCCCCCACGAAGCACAGTGGGAATCCAACTCCTGACCCACCCCAACTGTTGTCCATGTTGAGTTTGTGGCACTGGCTTAATTCTCCTTTTTTATTGTCAGCTGCCCAGAGAAGAACTTGTTACCAAGTCGGGTAGTATACAAATATTTAAAATATTTATCTTTTACCTCCCTCTTTGGAAGCATATATATCTTGAAGAGGTCCAGTTAATACATATACAATATACAGTATATAGCTCTCTCTCTTAGCCTAACCATAGCCATCCTGCTTTCTGTAACTGCTTTGCTGCATAACGGTTAAGGCTTTGCTTACTAGCCAAAAATAGAAAAAGCAGGGAAGCCGCCTACATTCTGTTGCTTGTAAGGAACTGGTCTAATGAGGAGTTTGTCCTTGACTTGATAAGAGACTTGGGTATCTGACACAGAACCCAGGAAGGATGAATTAGTGGCCATTGCCTAGGCACCTGCAGCCAACCCTTTCCCCCTCCTTCTCCACACCCTTTTGTCTCCCTGTTTTCAGGCTGAACTTATAAAAATGTGTACTCTGTAGTAAAAGGGTGAGCTTTTTCTCTGCATGTTTTTTGCATGTGAAATTTGCACCTATTTGCTTGTTTTCAGCTGAAAATAAACAAATATATATTGGACCTCTCTGCCTCTGGCTTATTGAGTAATGTTAGCGACAGGTAAAAACCTGGAATTAGTCCTAGTACTCTTTAATCTCATGAACCTTATCCCTCCCTAAAGTCATATCCATCTCTCTCTCTCTCTTGTGTAGAGTCTGTTCCTTCAGCTCATTCTGTTGTCCCCTCTGCTGATGAGTTTATACTACAGTATGTGATTTCCTGGAAGGGAAACACCCACTTATTAGTCACAGCAAACCTAGGAAAACGAAAGCAAACTTAATTCTCTTCTTACTGCAACCTGCCATGGCTGCTGCCTCAGGGAGTTCCCTCAAGGGCCTCTGCGAGGAAGCCCTTTGCTCCATCTGCCTGGAGTATTTCAAGGATCCTGTCACCATTGAATGTGGCCACAATTTCTGCAGAGCCTGCCTGACCCAGTGCTGGGAAGGGACGGAGGGCGAAGAGGCGTCCTGCCCCCAATGCAGAGCAAAAGTCCGAAGGAACCTGATCCCCAATCGGCAGCTGGCAAACTTAGTGGAACAACTCAGTCACTTGGAAGAGGAGAAGGCAAAAGAATCAAAAAGGCTCTGTAAGGAACACCAGGAGCCCCTGAAACTCTTCTGCCAGGACGACAAAACCCTCATTTGTGTGATTTGCGACAGATCCAAAGAGCACCGAGACCACCAGGTGGTTCCTGTGGAGGAGGCTGCCCAGGAGTACCAGGTAGGAATTCCTGTGGATTTTGGGAAGAGGTTGGGGGTGGGGGTTGGGGTTGGGGCGTGTTCTGAAGGAGGCAGGATATATGGTAGCAGTTTATGTGTTGGCTGCCATGTGATAAAGACAGCTGGCTGGATCGCTCTATGGTTCAGATATCTGACTGCAGAGCCAGAGCGTGGGAGTGCAATTCTCCACTGGGCTTCCTGGAGGAAGAGTAGCTGTGTGGCCTTGGGCAAGCTGCTTCCAGAAGAAGGCAATGGTCAACCACTCCTGACTGTTCTCTACCTGGAAAAACTCAGAAAAGGGTCACCATACATTAGAAGTGACTTAGTGGCAAATGATGATGATTGTTGCTGTTGTTGTTCAAAACTACCAGGAACAGTCAATTAAAATTATAAAAAGACTGACTGGCTAAATATAACAGATACAGGTTTTAACCAAAAACCGAAGTACAGTGGTGCCTCACTTAGCGACGTTAATCCATTCCAGGAAAAATGTCGCTAAGTGATTTAATCGCTAAGCGTTTTCAAAAAGCCCATAGGAAAGTATTTTAACACATTTAATATGTTCCGAGGTCGGTAAAATGAGTACCTAGCTTGCTGGGGGGGGGGGGCAATGTGTAGCCTGTATAATTTAAAAAATTGCCCGGAGAGCGCTATGGGGCGGTATATAAGTCCAATAAATAAATAAATAAATAAATAAATAAATAAATAAATAAATAAATAAATAAATAAATAAATAAATAAATAAAATGTTCCTATGGGCTTAGAAACTAACCTTAAGCGAAATTCCTCCATAGTGGTGGCCATTTTGGGTGCCTCTAGAGCGAGGCAAAACAGCGGCGGCCATTTTGTTTTTGCAGCAGCCATTTTGGAACTGCCGATCAGCTGTTAAAAATGGGCGCTTTGCAGTGATCGCTTCCGCACAATGATCGCAAACGATTTTTCCCCATAGGGAAAACGCTCAACGAAAAATATGTTAAATATCAGCACAGTATGTGTGCCCTTCTTCTTCTTCTTCGTCTTCTTCGTCTTCTTCGTCTTCTTCTTCTTCTTCTTCTTCTTCTTCTTCTTCTTCTTCTTCTTCTTCTTCTTCTGTACCAGGAAAAGTCAATTAAATTTATAAAAACATTGACTGGTTTTATAAAGCAGATACAAGTTTTGACCAAAACCCTAAGTATCTGTTAAATACCGATCAGCACAGTATGTACTACACTCTTCCTCATATTTTTGTTGTCGTTGTTGCTGCCGCTGTTTGATAAAGAAGGCAATAGAGAGCCACTCATCTCCTCTCTAGGAAGGGAGCAGAGCAGATATGTTGTTGAGCGTCTCCCCTCCAACGGCCTTCGAACCACACGTGAACTTCCATTTTCTCTTCAGGAACTGATCACCAATCGCTTGGAGATTCTGAAGAAAGAGAGGGCAGAAATTGTGACATATAAAGAGGAAACAGTAAATGAAAGCAAACACCTGCTTGTGAGTATAAATGTTACGGCAAAGGAAGAAACATTCTTGAACCCACCTGTGTAGAAAAAGTGACCTAAAAGGGCAAAGAAATCAGGGCCACCAGGCGTCCTGAAGAGCTATAATTTGGGATGGCATGAAGTATCATTGGGAGAGCGAACCAAAGACCTTCATCCAAAGGGTCATTTCACTTCATGAAAGGGGGACCTTCTACATCTCTGGGGGCTGCCTAGGCTTAGCTCTGGACCTTGCATAGCTGCCTAACCCCAACTCCCCATTTTTATTTTTATTGGAAAACAGGCCTTGAGCCTTCCTGAGAGAAGGGATTTGGCAGGCTGGGGACGTGGGCAGGGGTGTGTGTTGGGGGGGCAAGCACGGAAGGCCCCTCAGTGCAGGGACAGCCTGGCCATCAGGCAGAGTAAGACCAGCGTTTCAGGCGGTGAAGTGTTGAGGGTGGCAGAGAGCCACCATTGACCATCTGCTGCTAGTGCCAGCCACTGCCTCAGTGGCCATCAGCCTCTTCCTCCCCGGCTGCCTCCTGTCCCCTCTTTGGCAATCTGGGTTTGTAAGGCTTTTGGCCTGAGGGTTCTTGAGGAGAAGGCCTGAGTTCTTGGCCTCAGGAGGGGCCCTTTGTGAGAAGGCCTGAGGCCCCTTTGACCGGCACATAGGAAGAGGTTCCCAGATGGAGGACTGTGTCGTCCCCCCCAATGTCCACAAACTGCAAAGTGTTTCCATTCTTGCTGCTTGAAGAAAGGGGGTACAAAGACATCTGGACACACTGACTTTTAGACGTGTGTGATTAAAGGTGATGGCCTGTAGAGCTATCATGTGATCTTGTTTGTTTTGTGTATTTTCTGTTACTTTAATGGTTGACTTTGTTTTTCTACAGTCTTTTATTATGGTTTATAGTTATGAGCGACCAAGAGCGCCCCCTCTAGGAAAGTGAAAATGGGACTGCTAATGTGACAGTAAAAGGGATATAGTGGCGCTGCGGGTAAAACCTCTGAAGCCTCTGTGCTGCAAGGTCAGAAGACTAGCAGCCGTAAGATCAAATCCACGCAACGGAGTGAGCCCCTGTAATTTGTCCCAGCTCCCGCCAACCTAGCGGTTCGAAAGCATGCAAAATACAAAAATGCAAGTACTGTACTTGGTGAGAAGGCAAACCATTCCGTGTCTAATCACATTGGCCATGTGACCACGGAGGATTGTCTGCAGACAAATTCTAGCTGATGGGTTGGAAACGGAGATGAGCACCGCCGCCTGCAGTCGGATACGACTGGACAAATTGTCAAGGGGAACGTTTACCTTTACCTAATGTGTCAGTTGATGGCAGAAAGTGAGGAGGAATTAAAGAACCTTGTAATGAGAGTGAAAGAGGAGAGTGCAAAAAACGGTCTGAAACTCAACATCAAAAAAACTAAGATCATGGCCACTGGTCCCATCACCTCCTGGGAAATAGAAGGGGAAGATATGGAGGCAGTGTCAAATGTTATCTTCCTGGGCTCCATGATCACTGCAGATGGAGACAGCAGCCCTGAAATTAAAAGGCGCCTTCTTTTTGGGAGGAAAGCGATGACAAATCTGGACAGCATCTTGAAAAGCAGAGACATCACCTTGCCAACAAAAGTCCGAATAGTCAAAGCTATGGTTTTTCCTGTCGTGATGTATGGAAGTGAGAGCTGGACCATAAAGAAAGCAGACCGCCGAAGAATTGATGCCTTTGAATTGTGGTGCTGGAGGAGGCTCTTGAGAATCCCCTGGACTGCAAGGAGAACAAACCTATCAGTTCTAAAGGAAATCAACCCTGAGTGCTCACTGGAAGGACATATCCTGAAGCTGAGGCTCCAGTACTTTGGCCATCTAATGAGAAGAAAAGACTCCCTGGAAAAGACCCTGATGCTGGGAAAGTGTGATGGCAAGAGGAGAAGGGGACGACTGAGGATGAGATGGCTGGACAGTGTCTGCGAAGCAACCAACATGAACCTGACACAACTCCGGGAGGCAGTAGAAGACAGGAGGGCCTGGCGTGCTCTGGTCCATGGGGTCACGAAGAGTCGGACACGACTAAACGACTAAACACAAACACAATGTGTCAGTAGTTACAACAAGAACAAGTCATTTCCTGCCACCAACCTTTAACTGCTCGTTTGTGTGTGTGTATGTATGTGTGTGTGTGTGTGTGTGTGTGTGTTCGCCCCTCATAACACCCACCACATAACCAGCCCTTAGGTATTGAATACAGCAAGGTTTTATTAAACTAACAGTGTGAAAAAAAAAGGTTATTTATTCCTGGACTTCAACATTTATTGGGTACAATTCTTCATTCTCTCTGTTACCCACCCCTCCCTCTTATACTCTCTCCCCCCCCTCACGCAAGGACATGCCCCGTCCTTATGTAGTTTCCTTCCCAACCATTCTTCACAAACATTCCTTGCTCCATTCTCCCTCCCTTCTTCCCAGCATATACAGGATGTATCAGACCAAGGCATTTAAAGTAGTGCCTTTACCATGACTGTCTGTTGGAATATACCCAGACTTCACTTCTCCTCCCCTTGCTCAAACCACCCCTGTGACAAGTCTTTGGACAATATAAATACTGGTTGTTGTGGGGGTTTTTTGGGATCTTTGGCCATGTTCTGAAGGTGGTTCTTCCTAACGTTTTGCCCGTCTCTGTGGCCAGCATCTTCAGAGGACAGGAGTAGCACTCTGTGCTCTGGTGCAGTTTGTTTGGGAGTTCAGTATTTATGGCTGTGAAATCAGCTTTTGGATAAATACCGTCCAGTGTAATGAATTCCACATTCATAGATACTGTGAAAATGTCGCCTTCTGCCATACACTTCCTTTTCTGCCCTTTCTGCCTCCTTGCTGCAGAAACAAACAAAAGCCGAGATGGAAAAGATGAAAGCAGAATTTAAGAAACTCCGGCAGTTTTTGGAAGAACAGGAGAAGCTTTTAATGGTCCAGATGGAAGAGGTGGAGAAAGAAATAGCAAGGAAAAGGGACGAGCACCTGGCCAGGCTCTCCGAGGAGCTCTCCTCCCTTGGAGGTCTCATCCAGGAGATGGAGCAAAAGCACCAGCGACCCCCGGGAGAACTCCTGCAGGTAGGACTAGCGGAAATAGAGCAGACTGCTCTTGAGGGGGAAACTGGATCCAAAACTCTCGTGCAGTTCTACCTACACACAGATTGCAAAGTTGAGGTTTGGGAACTCCAGGCTAGCAGGTGCCGAAATATCAAGGTGAGATAAAAGAATAAGGACTTTTGCCTCAGTGTAGACAAGCCTTTCCCTCTCTGTAATATGGATGCAACTTTCATTTCTCAGAATGCTTCATGACCAAATAAGGTCCTGCTCCTGCCCCTTTCATGAGCTTTCTAGAAACATCTGGTTGGCCACTTCCGGGAAAGGAACGCTGGTCCAGATGGTCTTGCCAAGCAAGACTTTTCTCATCGTTGGCTTCTGGGCTGGAAACCTGGATATCAATGGCACCTCCCTCAGGTTAGAAAGTTATGGTATAATAATAATTATTATTTATTAGACTTATATGCCACCCATCTAGACAATGTCTACTCTGGGCGGCTCACAACAAATAGATTAAAAACAATTGTAATATGGCAACAATTTTATGACAATTTCACAACAATAAATAGTCTTTCAAGATGGAAATTAAAAAGATACCGTATTTTTCACACTATAAGACGCACTTTTTTCCACAAAACGGGGTTGGAAAGTCTGTGCGTCTTATGGAGCGAAGTAAACAGATTATTTTTCCCGGTTTTCTTCTGCTAAAAATTTGGTGCGTCTTATGGAGCAGTGCATCTTATGGAGCGAAAAATACGCGTAAATTAAGTAGTCTGAGGTCATGTTCGTGCCATGAAAGAGCGTAATTCTACATAGAAAATAGACTGAGATGGTTGGAAAAGAAGAAACACTCCCTCCCAACATGGCCCTTAACATGCTAAAATTCTCCTCTGTTGATACACCCTTTGACTCCTTTTCTCTGTGAGAGACCAGGACCCAGTTAAAGGCTTCCTTCAACTTCACTGTGGGAGTCTCTGTCTTCTCCTCAGTGCGTGATTGGAGTGAACTCCTTGTGGCAGAAGGAAGGCCAGTGGGCGTTATCACCTGGTAATGATGGCACTAAACTCTCTCTTTCTGTTTCTCCTTTTCTCCCCAAGGATGTTGGAAGCATCCTGCAGAGGTAAGTGTATCTTCTTGTTTCTGTTACTGCTTCACAATGCTGGGAAGGGTCTGGACATAAGATCATATAATTCTCCAGTCTCCTGGCACAACATCTTTGCCTTTCCAGATTTCTATTCGCAGCTTTGCAGTTTTGAGATGATGATGATGAAAAAATAGTTATGTTTTTGAACTTAGAGCACCTCTGTTTTTCTACCCTGGGCATTAGCAAACCAGTTTATTAATAGCATTATTAGTTAATTAATAGCTTTATATTACTAATACTAATCAATAAAATGTGGCGGAATACAGTATTATGTTCTTCATAGCAAACCAGGATGGTAAAAGATGACACTAATTACAAAGGCTGCCGTCATGTGTAAAATGTGAGAATAGTATCTTTAGGAGCAGGAGCTGCAGGTGTGCTATCTCCACACTGTTACAAGTATGTTGTTGTTTAGTCATTTAGTCATGTCCGACTCTTTGTGACTCTATGGATCTACTGCCTCCCAGAGTTGGGTCAAATTCATTCTGGTAGCTTTGATGACACTGTCAAACCATCTCGTCTTCTGTCGTCCCCTTCTCCTCTTGCCTTCACACTTTCCCAAAATCAGCATCTTTTCCAGGGAGTCTTCTCATGAGATGGCCAAAGTATTGGAGCCTCAGCTTCAGGATCTGTCCTTCCAGTGAGCACTCAGAGTTGATTTCCAGTCTTCTCCAGCACCACAATTCAAAGGCATCAATTCTTGGCAGTCAGCTTTCTTTATGTTCCAGCTGTCAATTCCATACATCACTACAGGAAAAAACATAGCTTTGACTATTTGGACTTTTGTTGGCAATATGATTCTCTGCTTTTTAAGATGCTGTCGAGGTTTGTCATCACTTTCCTCCCAAGAAGCAGGCATTTTTTAATTTCAGGGCTGCTGTCGCCATCTGCAGTGCTCATGGAGCCCAAGAAAGTGAAATCTGTCACTGCCTCCATATCTTCCCCTTCTATTTGCCAGGAGGTGATGGGACCAATGGCCATGATCTTACTTTTTTGATGTTGAGCTTCAGACTGTTTTTTGCACTCTCCTCTTCCAGCCTCATTATGAGGTTCTTTAATTCCTCTTTACTTTCTGCCATCAGAGTGGTGTCATCTGCATATCTGAGGTTGTTGATATTTCTTCCGGCAATCGTAATTCAGGCTTTGGATTCCTCCAGTCTGGCCTTTTGCATGATGTATTTTGCATATAAGCATTCTTTTATTATTATTCAACAGGAAAATCATATATGAGTTGGTTCAGGTGTTTATACTTTTAGGATCATGCAGTCAATCACTTTACTATCTATTTTATATATCTCTTGTTATGCTTATACGTTCATTCCTGCTGGTTCCATGTGTTTTACTTTTAATTTCCTTTCCTAAACCCCTTTGATCTATTCCTAAACCCTAACACTCTCTATACATCTTCTGGTCCCTGACTCTTTCTATCTCTCCCTAACTCCAACTAGCCCAAACTGTCCCTTCAACTCCCTGTAACAGGTACTCTAACTCCACCCCTCCTACTCTATTTTGGCTCCTCCCCCTTAGCTGCTGTGATGGATAGGCAGGAATGACATCACCTTTCTGGATTCCGCTACAAGATGTTTTTCTGGAACTCTCTGGCTTTCTCCATAATCCAGCGCATGTTAGCAATTTGGTCTCTAGTTCCTCTGCCTCTTCGAAATCCAGCTTGTACTTCTGGGAGTTTTTGGTCCATATACTGCTGAAGCCTACCTTGTAGGATTTTGAGCATAACCTTGCTAGCATGTGAAATGAGTGCAATTGTACGGTAGTTGGAGCATTCTTTGGCACTGCCTTTCTTTGGGATTGGGATGTAAACTGATATTTTCCAGTCCTCTGGCCACTGTTGAGTTTTCCAAACTTGCTGGCATATTGAATGTAACACCTTAACAATGTCATCTTTTAAGATTTTAAATAGCTCAGCTGAAATGCCATCACCTCCACTGGCCTTGTTGTTAGCCAGGCTTTCTAAGGCCCACTTGACTTCACTCTCCAGGATGTCTGGCTCAGGGTCAGCAACTACATTGTCTGGGTTGTCCGGGATATCCAAATCTTTCTGATATAATTCCTCTGTGTATTCTTGCCACCTCTTCTTGACGTCTTCTGCTTCTGTTAGCTCCCTCCCATTTTTGTCCTTTATCATGTCCATCTTTGCGCAAAACATTCCTCCAATGTCTCCAATTTTCCTGAATAGATCTCTGGTTTTTCCTTTTCTGTTATTTTCCTCTGTTTCTTTGCATTGTTCATTTAAGAAGGCCCTCTTGTCTCTCCTTGCTATTCTTTGGAAGTCTGCATTCAATTTTCTGTAACTTTCCCTATCTCCCTTGCATTTTGCTTTCCTTCTCCTCTATGCTATTTCTAAGGCCTCATTGGACAGCCACTTTGCTTTCTTGCATTTCCTTTTCTTTGGGATGGTTTTTGTTGTTGCCTCCTGGACAATGTTATGAGCCTCTATCCAAAGTTCTTCAGGCACTCTGTCCACCAAATCTAGTTCCTTAAATCTGTTCTTTACTTCCACTGTGTATTCATAAGGGATTTGGTTTAGATTATACCTGAGTGGCCCAGTGGTTTTTCCTATTCTCTTCAGTCTAAGCTTGAATTTTGCTATGATGATCAGAGCCGCAGTCAGCTCCAGGTCTTGTTTTTGCTGACTGTATAGAGCTTCTCCATCTTTGGCTGCAGAGAATATAATCAATCTGATTTCGATATTGCCCATCTGGTGATTTTCATGTATAGAGTCGCCTCTTGTGTTGTTGGAAAAGAGTGTTTGTGATGACCAGCTTATTCTATTGACAAAACTCTATTAGCCTTTGTCCTGCTTCGTTCTGAACTCCAAGGCCAAACTTGCCTGTTGTTCCTTTTATCTCTTGACTCCCTATTTTAGCATTCCAGTCCCCTAGAATGAGAAGAACATCTTTCTTTGGTGAAGGTGTTGCAAGTCTTCATAAATTTGGTCAATTTCAGTCTCCTCAGCATTAGTGGTTGGTGCATAAGCTTGGATTATTGTGATGTTGAAAGGTCTGCCTTGAATTTGTATTGAAATTGTTCAATCATTTTTGAGATTATACCCAATTACAGCTTTTCCCACTCTTTTGTTGACTATGAGGGCTACTCCATTTCTTCTATGGGATTCTTCACCACAATAGTAGAATAATAATCGTCTGAATTGAATTTGCCCATTCCTCTCCATTTTAGTTCACTGATACCCCAGGATGTCAATGTTGATTCTTGCCATCTCCTGTTTGACCACATCCAGCTTCCCAAGGTTCATAGATCTTACATTCCAGGTTCCTATGCAGTATTTTTCTTTGTAGCATTGGACTTTCTTTCACTTCCAGGCACGCCCACAGCTGAGCATCCTTTCGGCTTTGGCCCAACCACTCTGGAGCTACTTGTACTTGTCCTCCACTCTTCCTCAGTAGCATGTTGGATGCCTTCCGACCTGAGGGGCTGATCTTCCAGCATCATATCCTTTAGCCTTTCGTTTGTGTCCATGGAATTTTCTTGGCAAAGATACTTGAGTGGCATTGCCAATTCCTGCTCCAGGCGTGTCCCTGCACAGCATAGCCCATAGCTTCTCTGGATTACTCAAGCCCCTTTGCTACAACAAGGCAGCAAACCATGAAGAGGACAAGTATGTTAAGTGCTCCCAAATACGAGAGGGAGAGGTGGCATGTTCACTATGTTTTTTTTTCCATCAGGAGTGACGAAAAAGTTACGTTTCAGAATACAGTTGTCTTTCTTCCGGAAGTGAAGTGGAAGATTTGGGATTTTTGTGATATAAATCCTTTTCTAGTAGCCATCATGGACCAGTTCAAAGGTAAGGAAAAACAACTGCATAGCTTTTGTTCCGGAGTTAACATGAGAGGTTTCTCTGACCCTTCCTATCCTTCTCTCTTATTACTGCCTCCCAGAATTCTGCCCGTTGGATTCTGTGCAGATTCTGGGAGATGAAGCCCAGAAATATGCAAATCCCATCCCCAGTAAAGAGGCCTGATACAGTGATGTTATCTGGAAGCAGTTTAAGCATTTATAAGGAGGATTTGCTCTTTGCCAGAATTAGGCTCATCCATGCTTCCTGTTTGCGCTTCCTTTGCCCATTGATTTGGCCTGTTTAATAGGCCTACATGAAGTTACAGGAGATCTGAATAGATCTTTTCCAGTTCCCTTCAACTTCAGGATTATTTCCCTTCATTTGGGAAGTGGGTTTTGTTGTTGCTGTTTGTTTTGTTTTTCGGAAGACCCTTTTGTTCCAGACGTGTCAGCCCTGTTTCTTTTGTCCCAGACAAGCCCCGTTCCTATGGGCTGTTCACGTTTTGAACATCCAAGACGCCGCCTGTGATGTCATTGGGGGAAGGGCTTCTTCCTCTTCCTCTTCCATGGGAGGGAAAGAGACAACAGGCAAAGACAGGGCAGAGAATGGCAATGGGGATCAAAGGGAAGGACCAGCGGAGGTGGGAAGAGAGAGGATGTCTTTTGGGGTGGAAATTCAAATCAGAAGAATCCAGGTGACATTCAAGGTCAAATTAAAATCGAGATGGAAGCTTGGAGGGAGTGGTTCTGCATCAGTGGGGAAAAGGAACCACTCTTCCAACCTGCCTCATTCTGAGCCGCACACCTTCTGTGTTGTTTGTTAACTCCTTCACTTGAAGTAAGGAAGCAACAACAGCTATGTTATGAACTGGTATTTTATTAATCAGGGCTCTTGTAGACTTAGTGTTCTGATGCCTAACATTTGTGCATTTTTCTTTGCCCAGATGCTCTGGTACATGGACTTCGGCTGCAGAAAGGTAAATGTCTGTTTGAGGACCAAGTTCAGGGGAGGGATTTATTTATTTATTTTATTTTATTTATACCCCACCTATCTGGCCTAAAAGACCACTCTAGGCGGCTTCCAGTATAGTATAAACAATAAAATAAAACAAAAAATTACATAAATCATGCTATAACATAGACAATACAAAGATAGAGTAGACAATAAATAAAAGAAGAATAAACAGAAAAATCAGGTATTAGCTGGACAGAAGGCCTGAATGTATAGCCATGTTTTTAATTGACTTTTAAAAGTGCCCAGGGTCACTGATTTGGCGGAATGCATATCAGCCTATGTGTTTCATATTCCACAGCAACTTTTTTACATACACAGACCCTCTCATTTGACATCTCTTTAGAACCACCTTCTTCATTACACTTTCAAGCTGTCAACCAATTAAGTCCACGTAGGCGTAACTCGGATCACCGCCCAAAGTTCTCCTGAGAAGTTCCAGGCCCAGGTAGCTTTTCCAATTGAGCGGCCTGATGTTTCGTCTCCTTCTGGGGCCCTCTTCTGGACTGCTTGACCTTGCTTCCTTATCTCTGTGCCTGACAAACAACTGTGCACAACAATCTCTTTGAAATTCATCTTACACAGAACCTGGATTTAATCTGCACTTGTGGAGAGCTCTCCGGAGTGTTCTAGAGCTTTATGATACGTTCGTCAAGAACTGCCCCCTCGTACATGTGATCCGCCCATCTTGGCAATTGCCTCAGTTCCTTTTTGCCACCGCTGAGGTCTCCCCTTTCGTCGAGCTCCATCCGTCGTTGCTTCTTTAATATGAGGAAAATTGGAAAAGACTTTTCAGGTGATTCTTCCCAGCTTCTATACAATCAAAGGAAAATTGTAAGAGACTTTTCAAGCAATTTGTCCCTATTGCCCCTCCCCCCATTTTTCCCCTTTCCACCATTTATGGCCCCTCGTCCCCCATTTAAATGGTGCACCTCATGCTCCAACAAAGTTCCCCTCACAGATGGTCACAATCTGTGTCTTTTTGGCCTGGGGGAATCTCACCAGCCTTCTATTTGTCAGTTCTGCCTGAACTTCACTAAACAAGCCCTTAAACTCAGACAACAGCATCTCAGGTCATTCCTCTGGGAACGTTCTTTGCCACCAGCTCAGACTATAGAACCGTCCCAAACATCTCAGCCCCCTAAAGAATCTCCAGGTGCAACTACCACTTCTCCAACAGTTAAATCAGTTTCCAAGACTAAACCGAAATTGAAGTGTAAATCCTCCAGTTCAGCAAAGTCCACCCTGGTACTGAACTCCCTTTCATTATTGGAACACTCCAAATTTTAAAAAAATGAAGATTTCTTGCACCAATTCTTGTGAATTCAGACACAGTCGATCCTCCATTTCTTCAATTTCACCCAGACTAAGTCACCCTTTTCCCTGATGTCTCCTTTCTACGAAAGGTTCTCTCGGATTTTCACCTCTTCCAACCCATTGTTCTACCTACCTTTTTCCCATCAACTACGACTAACCTTGAGTGGTCGTTATACACGTTGGACGTTAGACATACACTTGCTTCCTATGTCTCACGGACGTCTTCCTTGCGCAAATCAAAATGACTTTTTGTAACACCCCGCCTCCCTCACAGAGGTTCTCATATTTCCGCTCAAACTGTATCCCATTGGCTCGTTGCAACTATAAAACGGACAAATCAACTCACCCAACAGCCTCTACCTGTTGGTATTAAGGCTCATTCTGCCAGAGCTCTGGCTACCTCTGCGGCCTTTCTTTGTGGAGTACCACTCCCAGACATTTGCAAGGCTGCTTCATGGGCAACACTCTCTACGTTTGCCACCCGTTATCACCTGGATCTTAGAGCCAAAAAGGATGCAGCATTTGGGAGAGCTGTACTTTCTTCTGTTCTTCCGTGACGTTCCCTCCTCTGGTAAGTTAGGTCGTTAATCACCCATTAGTGTGCATTCACAGAGACTACGAAGAAGAAAGAGAGGTTACTTACCTGTAACTCTGGTTCTTCGAGTGGTCATGTGTGAATTCACACTTCCGGCCCATCCTCCCCTCTGTCTCTCACTCCTGTATCACTTTGCCGCAGCGGCAGGTTTTTCTTGGGAACTGAGGTAATTGTCAGGACGGGCGGACCGCGTGTACTAGAGGGGCGTTCCTTGACGAACGTATCATAAAGCTCTAGAACAGGGGTGTCCAACCTTTCACCTTCCCTGGGCCACATTAGAAGATGAAAATTTGATTTGGGCCGCATGGGGGGGCAGCCCTAGCCATCCTCCGCAGCCCCGCTCCAAGTGCGCTTACCGGCAGCTGCAATCTCAGACAGCAGAGGCTGCCAGCTTCGACTCCGGCGGCTTTATGGGGCCGGGAGGGGGTCCAACTATTGACAGGGACGGCGCAATGCAGTCACGCAGCCCCCCTATCCCCTCCCCTCCCACTGCTTCCTTCCCTCTATCCCCCTCTACTATTGTGACATGCCCCGGCCACATTCGGGCCACAAGCGCCGGCAGTGTAACTTGAAACTTTGGAATTTCTTTAAAAATAAAAAATTGCACTGGGCCGCATTACGAGCTGACCTGGGCCGCATGCGGCCCTCGGGCCGCAGGTTGGACAAGCCTGCTCTAGAACATTCCCGATTGCTCTGGCGCTGTGCAGATAGTCTGCCTTTTTTCCTTAAAGCATCGTCTGTTGCAAGGTCCAGACAGGGGACTCAAGAGAAATACAAAAACCCACACGTTTTGCCTGTGTGCTTCTGTGAATGAAACAATCTGTTTGCACACAAAAAGTTAATTTGAAATCACCCTGTTTATCACCTTCTTCCCCCTCTATTTTCCTTTCCTCTGGCCCTGCTCAAACCCAAGCAAGACTATCAGTTTTCTGTCACTTTTTCTTATTGCAAGATATCTTGAATGATAGGAGAGGGATTTGTGTTTTGAATATAAGTTAAGAGATTCAGCATATTGTTGTAGGAAGCTCTGGAAAAAAAGGAGAAGGCCCTACCAAGCCTGCAGTACTTGAAGGGCCTATTGGTTTTGAATTTGATTCCTCTGGCATGCTTGGGGTCATCATGTTGGTCAGTGGATTCTTTAATTGAGGTTGTTCTTTATCTTTTTCCTCTCAACTCTCATCTCCTGCAGCAAACGTAACCCTGGATCCAGACACGGCTCATCTGCAGCTTATTGTTTCTGAAGATCGGAAAAGTGTCACATGTGGATCCAAAAGACAAGATCTGCCTGTCAACCCTAAGAGATTTGCCAAACATGGTACAGTGCTGGGACAGGAAAGATTCACAGCAGGCAGACATTTCTGGGACGTTGTTGTGGGAAGTGAGGAACAATGGCTGGCAGGGGTCACCCGAGAGTCAGTGGAGAGAAAGGATCCTGTTGTCTGGAGTCCGAAGGGAGGTATCTTGGCTATAGGGAAGTGGAAAGGTGAATTCAAGTCTACCAGCCATCCTACGTTCACTTGTTTGTCTCCAAGTGATGACCTCAAGAGAATCCGAGTGTCTCTGAATTGTGCAGCCGGGATGGTCGCTTTCCACAATGCTGACACAGCAGCCCATCTGTACACCTTCTCTGAAGCCTCATTTGTGGGAGAGACCTTTCTGCCCTTCTTTAATGTATGGTGGAAAGGCCAGATTGTAATCCCCCCTGAAAGCACCCAAGTAACCTGATGACCAATGGCATTTTCGGCAGATAAAGAAGATGAATCTAGAAATTAAAGATCAATTAGACACAAGGCTTTTTTTCTCTTCTCCAACAAATTCTCAAAAGGCTTCTACTCACAGGCTCTGTAAATCACTCACTCATTCAGAGGGCCGCACTTACTTTTCTCTTGCCCCCGCTGGTTCTGAAATGGAAGCTTTTCAATGAATAAACTTCTCTTTACACTCCCTCTTTAGCTAAGCTATGGCCCAGCAGCCAGCACAGTGGCTGCCACTGGAAGATAAAGAGATGTTTGTTGTATAAAAGAATAGACATTTCTGTTCTATAATGAAATAAGTGCTGATGCTTAGAACAACAACAGTGCAGTTAGTTCAGAGGAACATCAAATATTACATTTCAACATTTCTGTCCAAATTGACCGCTCATTTGTTATAGAATCATAGAAAAGTGAAGTTGGAAGGGGCCTACAAGATCATCAAGTCCAGCCCCCTGCTCAAGGCAGGAATAGGATCAAAGCATATCTGCCAGGTGGTTATCTAAGTTTTTCTTGAATGCTCCAATAAAATAAAGTGCCTCTAGTATGAAATAAAGAACTCTGTGATTTCAACGTCAACCATTTCCCATTCTCTCCTGTTCCAAGTTCCTGTACTACAGTGTACTGTTACAACACATGATGGTGTCATCATCCAGCGTACATGTTTCTCTATGGTTGATGTTAAGGACATTTTAATTTTCCCCCTCCAGAGTTCCAAGTGGCAGGCTTAACCAGTACTATGTCTGCACAGGCATCCAATTGCATACTTAAAGGGGCTCCTGATTCCTGTTTGATTCCATCACATGACTTCCACCCTCATTTTGTCTCAGCTTGCTGACATGTTCAGCCAAAAACTGGTGTGTGAGTTTTCAGCAAATTACAGTAACAACCTAATAAATCGAATGACGTTGTGCATAACCAGTAAGACCGGCAGTAAAAAAATCTGCCATGTTTGGGAGACCCTTTTGCTGCTCTCTGCAGGACTGGAATCTTAAAGTGACTCAGAGATAGAGCAGCTGGTACCTGGTCTTCTGTTTACTGCATGCCTTCCATGGCTGAATGTGCTGCCTCCTGCTCTTTTGATGGGGCAGGTTATCTCTGAGACCATGACCTGCCCTTAAACCAAGGGGAGGTGCAATCCCTCAATATTCTTGGAAGGCTGTGGTTTCCGAACCCTTTAGACTCATGGCTTCCTAGAGTGGTGGAGCAGGAGGAGTGGCAAAGGGTGTAGGGGGAACATGGAGAAAAAGGAACGTGAAGGAGCCAGAGCTGGATGAGAACCACCAGCGGCAGCACCACCAGGTTGGCAAAGAGACCGAAAGAGCCTTCCACAGCATCTGTGGCTAGGTTTGGTGGAGCCAAACCACATAGAGAAACTTGAAAAGCAGAACTTACTGACACCCACGCTAATTGAGAGGCCAAGCAGAGGTCCCTCTCTGGCAGAACACTGGTGGGTCCTTCTGCTGTCACATAGCAGGCAAGGGTTACAGGGGAATCAGAGTTGCTTCTGGGCCAGCCGAGGGCAGAAATTGGGCCATCCAAACAAAGAGACCCAGAACCTAAGCAAACTCTTGGGACATAGGAGAGGGCCTTCTCTGTTGCTGCTCCTAGACTCTGGCCTTCCCTTCCAGTTTGGACCCCTCTTTGCCGTCCTTCTGCAAGCAGGCCCTCTCGATTCAGACAGGCTTTCTGCCACAGCCTCACCTACAGCACAACGTCGGAGGAGCTCTTCTAAGCTCACTGACAGCCCAACAGGAGTTTTTCCACCAGGCCCTGAACTCCAGGAGGGGCCCAAGGTAGGGTTGCCAGACGTCCAGCAAAAGGAGTGTCACATACAGCACTGATGGTACCTGTCTGTCATGGGTTTGGAGGGAAAGTTCCATCCTATGGGGAGTGGAAGGCGGGACATCAGGGGGGAGGAGCTGTACTGTATATATATTTGGGGGAAGTCCATCGTAGGAGAGCTGACGTGGAGAAGTGGAGTTGGAGTCTGTGGGTCAGACTGGGTACAACTGTTCGTCAGATAGTACATACCTGATAGGTTCAGGTTTCTATCTAGGTAGCCAGAACTGATAGGTTCAGGGTCTGTGCGTTACCTTAACGTGTTCCGTGAGAACCAATCTGTTGTATGTGTATGATTGGGACTATACCAAGTTCCAGTATCCCATTTACCTGATCCTTTTATTTACCCTGTTTGTTTTTTCAATAAACCTTGTTCTTTTGTTTATTAAAAACCATTCCTGGTCTGGGTGACTTGGTAGAGCGAATGGTTGGTGGCAGCATAACTATAGGGTGGGATACTCGAGTAGGTCTGGGGTTGCTACATTTATTGGTGTCCAGCGGGTGGGATACGACTGGTCCAGTTGCCCAGTGGTCCAGCAAAGCCTTGGCTAGTGTGCCCAGAGCAAGGGGGGTCTAGTCAGGGAAAATCTGAGGGCGCGTAGGTAATCTTCTAGGCTTACCTCATGGGGAGGTAGGCTAGTGGAAGAACGTGCAAACTCAGATTGGGGGACTAGATTAGGGAGCTCTGAGGCAACCCGTTTTGGCGGGAAAGGGCTGAGGCAAAGCTGCGTGAAGTAACAGTGATCTAGCCTGTCTGCTGAGAGGCCTAGCAGAGGGGGTGGATTCTGCCTGGCAACAGTTGCAGGTTGGTGCTGGAGGGACAGCAGCAGTCTATAGAAGGCTGTTTGCGGAGGCAAAAGGAAAAAAGTCGTCGTTTTATGTTGAGGCGTGACTTTTGAAGGCAGCCTGTTCTGGGGGGATTATGCCCTTGACTCGAAGCCAAATGGCAGAAATGGGGGAAGTGAGAGAACCACAGGGAGACCAAGGTTCTGAGGAGGAATTTGGCTCAGTGCAGGATGAGAGCACGGGAGAACTGACCTCAGAACTCAGAAAAATGCTCCTAGCCCAACAGCATGAACTGAGGGTGAGGGAAATGGAGGAAAGGGAAAGGGAGAAACAAAGACAATTTGAAATGGAAAGGGAAGAGAAACAGAGACAGTTGGAGTTAGAAAAAATGGCGTTTGAGCTGAAGAAGCTGGAAATAATGAGTAGAAATAGGAATAACTATAATAATGAGGGGAACCCAGGGAATGGGGAAGGCAGCCTGTCTAAAACTGACTTGAAGAAATTCCCTGTGTACAACAAGGGAGATTGCCCTGAGGTGTTCTTTTCCCTCATGGAAAGAGCGTTTGTGGACTTCTCAGTAAGGGAAACTGAGAAGATGACCATTATGCGATCTTTAATCAGTGGCAGCCTGGCAGAAGTCTATGCAGAGATGCCAGTGGAACTGCTGAAAGACTTCGCTGAGTTTAAAAAACTGGTGTTTGCCCGGCATGGGATAAATGCTGAACAGCTGAGGCAAAAATTCAGGTCACTCACAAAAAAACCAGAGCAGACTTTCACCCAAGTGGGGGCCCAACTGGTGAGGTTGCTAGAGAAATGGCTGTCTCAGGAGGGGACAGAGACCTTCCAGCAGCTCAAAGACCTGATAGCGCTGGAACAATTTTATTCAGTCCTGCATGGGGAACTAAAGTTCCATGTGAGAGAGAGGAAACCTAAAACTGTGACAGAAGCGGCAGAGATCGCAGATTTTATTTCCCAAATAAGGAAGCCCTTAGGTGCTGAGGGGAAAACTGTGGGTAAGCCCAAAGAAACCTACAGCAGGTACTCTCAGGGACCAGGGAAAAACCAGCAAGGGGGAGGGGCCCAGGTTGAAGGAAAACCCTCTGACATGAAACCACCAAGACCTCAGATTTTGGAGGGAAAACCAAAAACAGATGAGAAAGACTCCAAGTACAGCAGAAAATGTTATTTCTGTCAAGGAAAGGGCCATCTAATCTCAGAGTGTGAGAAATTAAAGCAGCTAAAGGGAAATTTGCCTCATGATTTGAGTGGAACCAAGCCAAAAGCTGTGTTCTGTGTCCAGACAGAGCAAAGCTCCTTGCCACTGAGGGAGCCTGTTGCCATGGCGACTCACTCTGGACCAGTTACATCTGCTGATCAGGCTGGGGAAAATGGTCCTCTTGTGGAGGTCAAGCGCTGCTTACTAGTGAGGACAGATTCGCAATTGTTTGAGACCGCTGGGGTGGACGTAGGAATACTTGACCATCAGTATAGGGGGCTAAGGGATACTTGTTCCCAGGTGACCCTGTGCCATCCAGACATTATTCCTAGGAAGCATATAATCCCAAATGAGAGCCTGAAGGTGGCAGGGAATGAGGGGCAGGTGATCTCACTGCCAGTAGCTGAGGTACCTGTGAGCTTTCAAGGCTGGAGGGGAGTTTGGCGTCTAGCGATTTCATCGACTCTGCCAGCAGCGGTGCTCGTGGGAAATGACCTGGCTGAACATGTGAAACGGGTACTAGTGATTACACGCTCACAAGCTACCACGGGGACAGGTCAGGGGGGTACTGAAGAGCCCGAGGCTGAAGCAGATGAGGGTAGTCCCGAAGCTGTGGCAGAAACCTTAACCACAGACAGCAAATTTGGCCAAGAGCAAAAGGCAGACGCCACTCTCCGAAAGTGTTTTGAAAAGGTGACAGACACCCAGCTAACACCTGAAACCCCAGCGAGATTTCACGGGAAAAAGGGAATTTTATATAGAGAGACCCTGATGAATATCTCAAAAGGGAGAGATGGGATCAGAAGTCAGCTAGTGGTACCTGAAAAGTATCGCCCCATGATCTTACAAAGGGGGCACTCTGACATGTTTGCTGCGCACTTGGGGGTGAACAAAACACAGCAGAGAATCACACAAAATTTTTACTGGCCTGAAATAGGGAAGCAGATCAAGGAGTTCTGTAAACAATGTAATGTGTGTCAGAGGCAGGGGAATAACCGCGACAGGACCAAAGCGAAGTTGTGCCCTTTGCCTGTGATTGACACCCCGTTCAAATGTATAGGAGTGGATATTGTGGGACCTTTGCCCAAGGCCACAAAGAGGGGGAACCGGTTCATTCTCACCATTGTGGACCATGCCACGAGGTACCCCGAAGCCATTCCCTTGACTAACATCGAAACTAACACAGTGGCAGATGCCTTGGTGGAGTATATGTCCAGGATGGGATTTGCCTCAGAAATAATCACAGATTTGGGCACATCGTTTACATCAAAGCTCATGAAACGGTTATGGCAAATCTGTGGAATTAAACACAAGGAAACCACTGCCTATCACCCCGAAAGTAATGGGTTAACGGAGAAGTTCAATGGGACTCTGATGCGCATGATTAGGGCTTACTTGGCAGAGAATCCAAACAATTGGGACCAGAAGCTGCAATCCCTTTTGTTTGCTTACCGATCAGTGCCCCAAGCCAGTACCGGGTTCAGTCCGTTTAAACTTTTGTTTGGGAGAAAAGTAAAAGGTCCACTTGAGTTAATCAAACAGAATTGGGAGCAGATCACCCAGGATGACCCACAAGATGTTGTGACGTATATAGACACTTTAATGAATGACCTGAAGAGAAACCTAGAGCTAGCAGCAGAAAACCTGCAAGCTCAGAAGGTCAGACAGAAAACCTGGTATGACCAGAAAGCCAGGGAGAGGCACTTTAACCCAGGGGAGGAAGTGCTTTGGCTTAGGCCCTGCAAAGAGAACAAACTGCAGCTCAAATGGGCAGGACCATACAGGGTCATTTCCAAGATGTCAGATCTGAACTACCTTATAGAACAGGAGGAACACCAAACACGAAGGGTGGTACATGTGAATGCCCTGAAACCCTACTACAGAGGGGAACAGAGGGTTTTATTTGCGATAAAAGCAGCTGAGAGTGAGGAAGCTGAATTGCCCTTCTGGGAGGGTAGAGGGGAAGTGAAATACAACCCAGATGAGGTGAAGATCAGTCCTGCACTCACCCAAGACCAGCAGCAAGAACTAAAAGTGCTGCTCACTAAATATCATAAGGTTTTTTCAAATAAGCCGGGGATAGTGAAGGGAGTGATGCATCGGATCCACACAGGGGATGCACCCCCGCAAGCAGTATCCCCATACCGAGTGACGGGACCCTATAGGGACAAGGTGCGGAAGGAGCTGGACGAGATGCTTAGGGAGAACATAATCGTCCCCTCTTCTAGTCCTTGGTCCTCTCCAATAGTCCTGGTGGACAAGCCTGATGGGAGTATTAGATTTTGTGTAGATTACCGGAAATTAAACCGCGTAACCACTCCTGATGCCTACCCAATGCCCAGGCTAGACAACCTGATTGAAACCATAGGGGGTTGTCGGTTCATTTCATCGTTGGACCTAGTAAAGGGTTACTGGCAATTAAGGATTGATCCCAGGGATCAGGAAAAGACCGCATTTTGCAGCCCTTTCGGTCTATATGAGTTTAGAGTCCTTAGTTTTGGTCTCAGAAATGCACCAGCCACATTCCAAAGGCTGATGGACCAGACCTTAGCAGGGCTCAATGACTTTACTGTGGCCTACATTGACGATATAGGGATCTTCAGCAATACCTGGGAAGATCACCTGAATCACCTGGAGATAGTGCTGCAGAGGTTAAGTGCAGCAGGGCTAACAGTAAAGGCAAGCAAGTGTCCGCTGGGTAGCCCAGAAATAAAATACTTGGGTCACATAGTAGGGGGAGGAGTGATCAAACCCCTAGAGGCCAAGATAGAAGCCATTCATGATTGGCCCAGATCCAACACCAAGAAAAAAGTCAAATCATTTCTTGGGTTGGTGGGCTACTACAGAAAGTTCATCCCGAGGTTTAGCGAGATGGCGACTCCGCTGACCGATCTGACGCGGAAGAAGACTGATGACCGCATCCCGTGGACCAGCGACTGTGAGGAGGCGTTCCAGAGGTTGAAGGAGGCGCTCATCCATTATCCAGTGCTGCGTGCTCCTGACTTCAACCGGGAGTTCATCATCTACACCGATGCGTCTAACAGCGGGGTAGGAGCAGTTCTTTGCCAGGAGGATGAAAATGGTGACCAGCATCCAGTGTCCTACCTGAGTAGGAAACTCCAGAAGGGTGAGAGACATTTGGCAACCGTGGAAAAGGAGTGCCTGGCCATAGTATACGCGATTCAGAAGGCCAAACCTTACATCTGGGGAAGACATTTTGTTCTGTGCACTGACCACTCACCACTGCAGTGGTTAAAGACAATGAAAACCCATAATAGTAAACTTATGAGGTGGGCTTTAAACCTGCAAGATTTTGACTTTGAAGTGAAGGTGGTCAGAGGGACAATGAACTGTGTTGCTGACGCCTTGTCAAGAAGACCCGACGAGTGAAGACGGCGAAGAAACCATGGACTGTGTATATTTTGGTGACCAAAAGTTAAATGTACCTGTTTATTGAACAGGCTTGGTTTGTATTAATAAAGGTAACTTAATGTATTGCAAATATTAATGTTTAAATGCATAAGTGATATGTTTGACCTAGAGTGAGTAAGTATGGGTTATGGGATTGTATTAGAATGTATAACTGTTTATGTGTTTTGATCCTGGTTGTTTTTTTGGAGAAAAGCACTTTAGCTTTCCCCCCGCAAAACAACTTATAAAGGGGGGAGGTGTCACATACAGCACTGATGGTACCTGTCTGTCATGGGTTTGGAGGGAAAGTTCCATCCTATGGGGAGTGGAAGGCGGGACATCAGGGGGGAGGAGCTGTACTGTATATATATTTGGGGGAAGTCCATCGTAGGAGAGCTGACGTGGAGAAGTGGAGTTGGAGTCTGTGGGTCAGACTGGGTACAACTGTTCGTCAGATAGTACATACCTGATAGGTTCAGGTTTCTATCTAGGTAGCCAGAACTGATAGGTTCAGGGTCTGTGCGTTACCTTAACGTGTTCCGTGAGAACCAATCTGTTGTATGTGTATGATTGGGACTATACCAAGTTCCAGTATCCCATTTACCTGATCCTTTTATTTACCCTGTTTGTTTTTTCAATAAACCTTGTTCTTTTGTTTATTAAAAACCATTCCTGGTCTGGGTGACTTGGTAGAGCGAATGGTTGGTGGCAGCATAACTATAGGGTGGGATACTCCAGTAGGTCTGGGGTTGCTACAAGGAGGACATGTCCTACTTTTCAGGATCATGTCCTCTGTTCAGCAGGCAAAACTAAAAAAAACTTTAAAATGTTTGGCTTTTGTATCCATTGGTCCTGGGAGCCCAGTAAGTGTATATGTAGATTTGTTTTGTTTTGTCTTTATATTTTAAAAAAGAGCCTCATGGCGCAGTGGTTAAAACGCTGTACTGCAGCTAAAACTGTGCTCACGACCTGGGGTTCAAATCCCAGGTAGCCGGCTCAAGGTTGACTCAGCCTTCCATCCTTCCGAGGTCGGTAAAATGAGTACCCAGCTTGCTGGGGGGACAATGTGTAGCCTGTATAATTAACTTGTAAACCGCCCAGAGAGTGCTTGTAGCGCTATGGGGCGGTATATAAGTCCAATAAATAAATAAATAAATAAATAAATAAATAAAAAATTTTAAAATAAGAAAACATAGTGGCCGGTGGATTCTGAGTTTTGTAGTCCAAAATATGTAACTTTCCCAGTCTTGACTTTTTAAGACTGAGTAGGTTGAATGGTTATGATATTGCCCCATGATCAAAGAGCTATTCTCCCCAATACCTAATTCCAAAAGTGACATGCCCCCACCCCACCTCATGCCAAGAGCCCCTCCCCAA
Source organism: Pogona vitticeps (assembly GCF_051106095.1). Lineage (NCBI taxonomy): Eukaryota > Metazoa > Chordata > Lepidosauria > Squamata > Agamidae > Pogona > Pogona vitticeps. The sequence goes on from NC_135784.1 coordinate 24,752,240, forward strand.
TAATCCTCCCAAGGGCTCTTTCTCCTGACCCCCTCTCCTTCCTGGTTTCCTGGGGAGCCCCTCTTACAAAAGGGCAACGTACATCACATGGCTTCGACGCTGATCACTAGAGGCGCCAGGTCAGCTGCCTCTCGTTTCCTGACATGCCAAGGGCAAAAAAAAGCAGACCCAGCCGAAGTCCTTGTGACATTACAGAGATGGACCCTTGTGACGGTACAGATCACTATTAAAATATGCCGATAAAACAGACTTTGAGACATGTGGCTTGAAAAGAGACTTAGATTGTTGGTCAATACTTCTTTAAAAAGTGATGGGGAAAGGTATATATGTGATTTGGAGAAATGTGGGGAATAGTTTTGTATTTAATAGTTGTAATATGGTTGATTGTCTTTTCATTCTTTAGAAATAAATTTGTTAAAATATGTATGTTGTTTATTGCAACAGACATGGACTATTATAGTGCAAACTGGGTGACATAGGAATGAAATTTTCTGAAGTTTTCATTTTGACAAACTGTTTTGTGAGGGTTTTAAAATGCACATTACAATACAATTGAGTTATGTGAATGACTGATCCATTCACATTTTCAAAATGTGGGAAAGTTTTTTCATAGTAGGAGAATGCAAATTCCAATTTTTGGAAGCCAATAAAAGATGAAATACTTCCTTTGAGGGCTTTCCCCTCCCCCCACAAATTCAGTCCAACCTTCTCTCAAACTGTTGGCAGGATTGGGGTGGGACTTCATTTCACATTCATTATCTTTAGTTTCATATACAGTGGTGCCCCGCATAGCGAGGTTAATCCGTTCCGGATTAACCTTCGCTATGTGAAAACTTCGTTGAGCGGGAAGTAAAAAGCCATTGGAACGCATTAAACATCGTTTAATGCGTTTCAAATCGGCCCTAAACTTACTGTTCAGTGAAGTCTTCAGGGTCCGGCAGCCATTTTCGCGCCCTCAGTAAGCGAGGGGAGGGCGCGAAAACGCTGCGCGGGGCCATTTCGGGTCATCCAGCAGCCATTTTGGAGCCGCCGAACAGCTGTTCGGCGACTCCAAAATGGCCGCCGGACGCCCCAATTGTCGCAATGCGAGTGCTGCGATTGGGGTGCATCCGTATAGCGATCCCGAAAAAGGGATCGCTATACGGATTCGTCATTATACGGTGCGCTCGTTAAGCGAGGCACCACTGTATATATAATCTACTTATAAAAAGTAGGTATTCTTGGGTTAGAATTTGGTTTGAAAAGAAGCTCTTTTCCTCTGCTTTCTACTTTTCTCTGCTTTTCTTCATCTGGTGTTGATAAAGAATTGGTGGCACAATTCTCTGCCATTATTATATATATAAGCAAAGTGACCCTTGATTTCTGACATATTTCTCAGCCTTTTAGAACATTCTTTCAGAAAGAAATCAAAGGATTCTAACAAATATTTAATTTCTTAATGTTGTGCCATCAAGTTGATTCCTAGTTATTGTGACTTTTCCCAAGATACCTTGCCTCCAAATCGCACAGGCTGGTTTTTCTCCCATGAAGCACAATGGGAATCCAACTCCTGACCCACCCCAACTGTCATCCTTATTGATTTTGCGGCACTGACTTAATTTATTTTATTGTCAGCTAGCCAGAGAAGAGCCTGTCACCAAGACAGGTAGTATACAAGTATTCAAAATGAATAAGTATCTCATTATATTTTACCTCTCTCTTTGGAAGCATATATATCTCATGAACTTTATCCCTCCCTAAAGTCATATCCCTCTTTAAAAAAAAAAAACTTTTTTTTTTAAAAAAGTTCTGTTGTGTAGAGTCTGTTTCTTCAATCCATTCCTTTTCCTTCTGCTGATGAGTTTATACGACATGATTTCCTGGAAGGGAAACACCCAGTTATTAGTCACAGCAAACCCAGAAAAACGAAAGTACTGTAAACTTCTCCTCTTCCTGTGACCTGCCATAGCCGCTGCCTCTGGGAGTTCCCTCAGGGGTCTCTGCGAGGAAGCTACTTGCTCCATCTGCTTGGAGTATTTCAAGGATCCTGTCACCATTGAATGTGGCCACAATTTCTGCAAGGATTGCCTGACTTTGTGCTGGGAGGGGTCAGGGGGTGAAGAGGCATCCTGCCCCCAATGCAGAGCAAAAGTCCGAAGGAACCTGATCCCCAATCGGCAGCTGAGAAGCTTAGCGGAGAAAGTAATTCACTTGGAAGAGGAGAAGGCAAAAGAAACAAAAGGTGTCTGTGAGGAGCACCAGGAGCCCCTGAAACTCTTCTGCCAGGATAACAAAACCCTCATCTGCCTTGTTTGTGACAGATCCAAAGAGCACCGAGACCACCAGGTGGTTCCTGTGGAGGAGGCTGCCCAGGAGTACCAGGTAGGAATTCCTGTGGATTTTCCGAAGATCTTGGGGGTCGGGGTGGGGATGTTCTGGAGGAGGCAAGATATAGCAGTTCATGTGTTGGCTGCCATGTGGGATAAAGACAGCTGGAAGATACTCTTCCTCATGTTGTTGTTGCTGCTCTGTTTGATAAAGAAGGCAATAGAGAACCACTCGTCTCCTCTCTACGCAGGGAGCAGAGCAAGCTTGTTGAGCGTCTCACCCCCCCCCCCCAAACGGGCTTCGAACCAGACATGAACTTCCATTTTCTCTTCAGGAACTGATCACCAATCGCTTGGAGCTTCTGAAGAAAGAGAGGGCAGGAATTGTGACATATAAAGAGGAAACAGTAAATGAAAGCAAACACCTGCTTTTGAGTATAAACGTAACGGCAAAGGAATGTTATCCGGTTCTCTAATTGAGGAAAGCTCCCAAAAAGAGAGAGAGACTGAGACACGAATGCTTTCTATAGAAGTTTGTTTATTGAAAAGGGGATCGCTGCTGCAGGAGCGGGAAGAAAGCCATTCACCTAATTGAGGTGATTAGGGTTTCTTCGAAAAACAAAGGAATTGGTACAATCTCTTATAGCCTGTCCCTTCAGGGCGATTGGGGTGGGCTCACAATCTCCTTAAAAGGTCATTAAGTTAGTTAGCAATAATTCATTGGATTAGTGAAAACACATTTTAAACATGCGCAGAACAATTCACTTTCCCTAAATCGTCTTTTTGTCTTTTGTTAGCCTCTGCATTCCATTCTTATCTATTAGTATGTTGCTTTTTCAGAAAGCGTAAGTCCTTGAGCTGCGAAGAAAGAAAGAAAGGGAGGGGGGGTCGAGCCTGCTTTTACGAGGCTGGCTAATCTCTTCTTGAATACACGAACCAAACAGCCTGTTTCAAGTAAGAACAATCTTTTATGAGGCTTCTGCCTAATTGAATAAGTCAAACATTTACTCCTATCAGGAAGAAACATTCTTGAACCCACCTGTGTAGAAAAAGTGACCTAAAAGGGAAAAGAAATCAAGGCCACCAGGCGTCCCGAACAGCTATAATTTGGAATGGCCTGAAGTGTCATTGGGACAGCGAACCAAAGACCTTCATCCAGAGGGTCCTTTCACTTCACGAAAGGGGGACCTTCTACAGCTCTGGGGGTTGTCTAGGCTTAGCTCTGGACCTTGCATAGCTGCCTAACCCCAACTCCCCATTTTTATTTTTATTGGAAAACGGCCCTTGAGCCTTCCTGAGAGAAGGGATTTGGCAGGCTGGGGATGTGGGCAGAGAGGTGTGTTGGGGGGCCGAGCACGGAAGGCCCCTCAGTGCAGGGACAGCCTGGCCATCAGGCAGAGTAAGACCAGCGTCTCAGGCGGTGAAGTGTTGAGGGTGGCAGAGAGCCACCATCGACCATCTGCTGCCAGTGCCAGCCACCGCCTCGGCGGCCACCAGCCTCTTCCTCCCTGGCTGCCTCCTGTCCCCTCTTTGGCAATCTGGGTGTGTAAGGCTTTTGGCCTGAGGGTTCTTGAGGAGAAGGCCTGAGTTCTTGGCCTCAGGAGGGGCCCCTTGTGAGAAGGCCAGAGGCCCCTTTGACCGGCACATAGGAAGAGGTTCCCAGATGGCAGACTGTGTCGTCCCCCCCCCAATGTCCACAAACTGCAAAGTGTTTCCATTCTTGCTGCTTGAAGAAAGGGTGTACAGAGACATCTGGATACACTGGCGTTTAGACGTCTGTGATTAAAGGTGATGGCCTGTAGAACTATCATGTGATCTTGTTTGTTTTGTGTATTTTCTTTTACTTTAATGGTTGACTTTGTTTTTTACAGTCTTTTATTATGGTTTATAGTTGTGAGCGACCAAGAGCGCCCCCTCTAGGAAAGTGAAAATGGGACTGCTAATGTGTTAGTAAAAGAGACGTGGTGGTGCTGCGGGTAAAACCTCTGAAGCTTCTGTGCTGCAATGTCAGAAGACTAGCAGCCGTAAGATCAAATCCACGCAACTGAGTGAGCCCCCGTAATTTGTCCCAGCTCCTGCCAACCTAGCGGTTCGAAAGCATGCAAAATACAAAAATGCAAGTACTGTACTTGGTGAGAAGGTAAACCATTCCGTGTCTAGTCACACTGGCCACGTGACCATGGAGGATTGTCTGCGGACAAATGCTAGCTGTATGGGTTGGAAACGGAGATGAGCACCGCCACCTGCAGTCAGATATGACTGGACAAATTGTCAAGGGGAATGTTTACCTTTACCTAATATGTCAGTAGTAACAACAAGAACAAGGCCTTTCCTGCCACCAACCTTTAACTAACAGTGTGAAAGAAAGGTTATTTATTCCTAGACTTCGACATTTATTCGGTAGAATTCTTCATTCTCTCTGTTAACCTCTCCCTCCTGCTTAGACCCCCCCTCTTTCTGACAAGGACACGCCCCCTCCTTATCTAGTTTCCTTCCCAGCCAATCAGAACCATTCTTCACCAATATTCCATGCTCCATTCTCCCTCCCTCCTTCCCAGGACATACAGGACGTATCAGACCAAGGCATTTAAATTAGTGCATTTACCATGACTGTCTGTTGGAATATACCCAGACTTCACTTCTCCTCCCCTTGCTCAAACCACCCCTGTGACAAGTCTTTGGACAATATAAATACCGGTTGTTGTGGGGTTTTTTTGGGATCTTTGGCCGTGTTCTGAAGGTTGTTCTTCCTAACGTTTTGCCCGTCTCTGTGGCCAGCATCTTCAGAGGACAGGAGTAGCACTCTGTGCTCTGGTGCAGTTTGTTTGGGAGTTGAGTATTTACGGCTGTGAAATCAGCTTTTGGATAAATACCGTCCAGTGTAATGAATTCCACATTCATAGATACTGTGAAAATGTCGCTGTGGCAACCCCAGACCTACTGGAGTATACCACCCTGTAATTATGCTGCCACCAACCATTCCCTATAAGGAGTCACACAGACCAGGAATGGATTTTAATAAATAAAAGAACAAGGTTTATTGAAACAACAAACAGGGTAAATAAAAGAATCAGTTAAATAGGATAATGTAACGTGGCATAACCCCAATCACACACATACAACAGCTTGGTTCCCACTGAACCCTTTAAGGTAACGCACAGACCCTGAACCTATCAGTTCTGGCTACCTAGAAAGAAACCTGAACCTATCAGGTATGTACTAACTGACAAACAGTTGTACCCAGTCTGACACACAGACTCCAACTCCTACTTTTCCACACAAGCTCCAAATATATATACAGTACAGCTCCTCCCCCCTGATGTCCCGCCTTCCACTCCCATAGGATGGAACTTTCCCTCCAAACCCATGACAGACAGGTACCATCAGTGCTGTATGTGACACCTCCCCTCTTTATAAGTTGTTTTGCAGGGGAAAAGCTAAAGTGCTTTTCTCCAAAAAAACAACCAGGATCAAAACACAAAACAGTTATACAATATAACACAATCCCATACTTACTCACTCTAGGTCAAACATATCAATTATGCATTTAAACATTAATAATTGCAATACATTAAGTTACCTTTATTAATACAAACCAAGCCTGTTCAATAAACAGGTACATTTAACTTTTGGTCACCAAAATATACATAGTCCATGGTTTCTTCGCCGTCTTCACTCGTCGGGTCTTCTTGACAAGGCGTCAGCAACACAGTTCATTGACCCTCTGACCACCTTCACTTCAAAGTCAAAGTCTTGCAGGTTTAAAGCCCACCTCATAGGTTTACTATTATGGGTTTTCATTGTCTTTAACCACTGCAGTGGTGAGTGGTCAGTGCACAGAACAAAATGTCTTCCCCAGATGTAAGGTTTGGCCTTCTGAATCGCGTATACTATGGCCAGGCACTCCTTTTCCACGGTTGCCAAATGTCTCTCACCTTTCTGGAGTTTCCTACTCAGGTAGGACACTGGATGCTGGTCACCATTTTCATCCTCCTGGCAAAGAACTGCTCCTACCCCGCTGTTAGACGCATCGGTGTAAATGATGAACTCCCGGTCGAAGTTGGGAGCACGCAGCACTGGATAATGGACGAGCGCCTCCTTCAACCTCTGGAACGCCTCCTCACAGTCGCTGGTCCACGGGATGCGGTCATCAGTCTTCTTCCGCGTCAGATCGGTCAGCGGAGTCGCCATCTCGCTAAACCTCGGGATGAACTTTCTGTAGTAGCCCACCAACCCAAGAAATGATTTGACTTTTTTCTTGGTGTTGGGTCTGGGCCAATCACGAACTGCTTCTATCTTGGCCTCTAGGGGTTTGATCACTCCTCTCACTATCCCCGGCTTAATTGAAAAACCCTTATGATATTTCGTGAGCAGCACTTTTAGTTCTTGCTGCTGGGCTTGGGTGAGTGCAGGACTGATCTTCACCTCATCTGGGTTGTATTTCACTTCCCCTCTACCCTCCCAGAAGGGTAATTCAGCTTCCTCACTCTCAGCTGCTTTTATCGCAAATAAAACCCTCTGTTCCCCTCTGTAGTAGGGTTTCAGGGCATTCACATGTACCACCCTTCGTGTTTGGTGTTCCTCCTGTTCTATAAGGTAGTTCAGATCTGACATCTTGGAAATGACCCTGTATGGTCCTGCCCATTTGAGCTGCAGTTTGTTCTCTTTGCAGGGCCTAAGCCAAAGCACTTCCTCCCCTGGGTTAAAGTGCCTCTCCCTGGCTTTCTGGTCATACCAGGTTTTCTGTCTGACCTTCTGAGCTTGCAGGTTTTCTGCTGCTAGCTCTAGGTTTCTCTTCAGGTCATTCATTAAAGTGTCTATATACGTCACAACATCTTGTGGGTCATCCTGGGTGATCTGCTCCCAATTTTGTTTGATTAAATCAAGTGGACCTCTTACTTTTCTCCCAAACAAAAGTTCAAACGGACTGAACCCGGTACTGGCTTGTGGCACTGATCGATAAGCGAACAAAAGGGATTGCAGCTTCTGGTCCCAATTGTTTGGATTCTCTGCCAGGTAAGCCCTAATCATGCGCCTCAGAGTCCCATTGAACTTCTCCGTTAACCCATTACTTTCGGGGTGATAGGCAGTGGTTTCCTTGTATTTAATTCCACAGATTTCCCATAACCGTTTCATGAGCTTTGATGTAAACGATGTGCCCAAATCTGTGATTATTTCTGAGGCAAATCCCATCCTGGACATATACCCCACCAAGGCATCTGCCACTGTGTTAGTTTCGATGTTAGTCAAGGGAATGGCTTCGGGGTACCTCGTGGCATGGTCCACAATGGTGAGAATGAACCGGTTCCCCCTCTTTGTGGCCTTGGGCAAAGGTCCCACAATATCCCCTCCTATACATTTGAATGGGGTGTCAATCACAGGCAAAGGGCACAACTTCGCTTTGGTCCTGTCACGGTTATTCCCCTGCCTCTGACACACATCACATTGTTTACAGAACTCCTTGATCTGCTTCCCTATTTCAGGCCAGTAAAAATTTTGTGTGATTCTCTGCTGTGTTTTGTTCACCCCTAAGTGCGCAGCAAACATGTCAGAGTGCCCCCTTTGTAAGATCATGGGGCGATACTTTTCAGGTACCACTAGCTGACTTCTGATCCCATCTCCCCCTTTTGAGATATTCCTCAGGGTCTCTCTATATAAAATTCCCTTTTCCTCGCGAAATCTCACTGGGGTTTCAGGTGTTAGCTGGGTGTCTGTCACCTTTTCAAAACACTTTCGGAGAGTGGCGTCTGCCTTTTGCTCTTGGCCAAATTTGCTGTCCGTGGCTAAGGTTTCTGCCACGGCTTCGGGACTACCCTCACCTGCTTCAACCTCAGGCTCTTCAGTACCCCCCTGAACTGTCCCCGTGGTAGCTTGTGAGCGTGTAATCACTAGCACCCGTTTCACATGTTCAGCCAGGTCATTTCCCACGAGCACGGCTGCTGGCAGAGTCGATGAAATCGCTAGCCGCCAAACTCCCCTCCAGCCTTGAAAGCTCACAGGTACCTCAGCTACTGGCAGTGAGATCACCTGCCCCTCAATCCCTGCCACCTTCAGGCTCTCATTTGGGATTATATACTTCCTAGGAATAATGTCTGGATGGCACAGGGTCACCTGGGAACAAGTATCCCTTAGCCCCCTATACTGATGGTCAAGTATTCCTACGTCCACCCCTGCTGTCTCAAACAATTGCGAATCTGTCCTCACTAGTAAGCAGCGCTTGACCTCCACAAGAGGACCATTTTCCCCAGCCTGATCAGCAGATGTAACTGGTCCAGATTGAGTCGCCATGGTAACAGGCTCCCTCAGTGGCAAGGAGCTTTGCTCTGTCTGGACACAGAACACAGCTTTTGGCTTGGTTCCACTCAAATCATGAGGCAAATTTCCCTTTAGCTGCTTTAATTTCTCACACTCTGAGATTAGATGGCCCTTTCCTTGACAGAAATAACATTTTCTGCTGTACTTGGAGTCTTTCTCATCTGGTTTTGGTTTTCCCTCCAAAATCTGAGGTCTTGGTGGTTTCATGTCTGAGGGCTTCCCTTCAACATGGGCCCCTCCCCCTTGCTGGTTTTTCCCTGGTCCCTGAGAGTACCTGCTGTAGGTTTCTTTGGGCTTACCCACAGTTTTCCCCTCAGCACCTAAGGGCTTCCTTATTTGGTAAATGAAATCTGCGATCTCTGCCGCTTCTGCCACCGATTTAGGTTTCCTCTCCCTCACGTGGAACTTTAGTTCCCCATGCAGGACTGAATAAAATTGTTCCAGCGCTATCAGGTCTTTGAGCTGCTGGAAGGTCTCTGTCCCCTCCTGAGACAGCCATTTCTCTAGCAACCTCACCAGTTGGGCCCCCACTTGGGTAAAAGTCTGCTCTGGTTTTTTCGTGAGTGACCTGAATCTTTGCCTCAGCTGTTCAGCATTTATCCCATGTCGGGCAAACACCAGTTTTTTAAACTCAGCGAAGTCCTTCAGCAGTTCCACTGGCATCTCTGCATAGACTTCTGCCAGGCTGCCACTGATTAAAGATCGCATAATGGTCATCTTCTCAGTTTCCCTTACTGAGAAGTCCACAAACGCTCTTTCCACGAGGGAAAAGAACACCTCAGGGCAATCTCCCTTGTGGTACACAGGGAATTTCTTCAGGTCAGTTTTAGACAGGCTGCCTTCCCCATTCCCTGGGTTCCCCTCATTATTATTGTTATTCCTATTTCCACTCATCATCTCCAGCTTCTTCAGCTCAAACGCCATTTTTTCTAACTCAAATTGTCTCTGTTTCTCTTCCTGTTCCATTTCAAATCGTCTTTGTTTCTCCCTTTCCCTTTCCTGTTTCTCTTCCTTTTCCATTTCAAACGCCATTCTTTCTCTCTCTAATCTTTCCTCCATTTCCCTCACCCTCAGTTCATGCTGTTGGGCTAGGAGCATTTTTCTGAGTTCTGAGGTCAGTTCTCCCGTGCTCTCATCCTGCACTGAGCCAAATTCCTCCTCAGAACCTTGGTCTCCCTGTGGTTCTCTCACTTCCCCCATTTCTGCCATTTGGCTTCGAGTCAAGGGCATAATCCCCCCAGAATAGGCTGCCTTCAAAAGTCACGCCTCAGAATAAAACGACGACTTTTTTCCTTTTGCCTCAGAAACAGCCTTCTATAGACTGCTGCTGTTCCTTCAGCACCAACTTGCAACTGTTGCCAGGCAGAATCCACCCCCTCTGCTAGGCCTCTCAGCAGACAGGCTAGATCACTGTCACTTCACGCAGCTTTGCCTCAGCCCTTTCCCACCAAAACAGGTTGCCTCAGAGCTCCCTAATCTAGTCCCCCCAATCCGAGTTTGCACGTTCTTCCACTAGCCTACCTCCCCGTGAGGTAAGCCTAGAAGATTACCTACGCGCCCTCAGATTTTCCCTGACTAGACCCCCCTTGCTCTGGGCCCACTTGCCAAGGCTTTGCTGGACCACTGGACAACTGGACCAGTCGTATCCCACACGCTGGACACCAATCAATGTGGCAACCCCAGACCTACTGGAGTATACCACCCTGTAATTATGCTGCCACCAACCATTCCCTATAAGGAGTCACACAGACCAGGAATGGATTTTAATAAATAAAAGAACAAGGTTTATTGAAACAACAAACAGGGTAAATAAAAGAATCAGTTAAATAGGATAATGTAACGTGGCATAACCCCAATCACACACATACAACAGCTTGGTTCCCACTGAACCCTTTAAGGTAACGCACAGACCCTGAACCTATCAGTTCTGGCTACCTAGAAAGAAACCTGAACCTATCAGGTATGTACTAACTGACAAACAGTTGTACCCAGTCTGACACACAGACTCCAACTCCTACTTCTCCACACAAGCTCCAAATATATATACAGTACAGCTCCTCCCCCCTGATGTCCTGCCTTCCACTCCCATAGGATGGAACTTTCCCTCCAAACCCATGACAGACAGGTACCATCAGTGCTGTATGTGACAGTCGCCTTCTGCCATACACTTCCTTTTCTGCCCTTTCTGCCTCCTTGCTGCAGAAACAAACAAAAGCCGAGATGGAAAAGATGAAAGCAGAATTTAAGAAACTCCGGCAGTTTTTGGAAGAACAGGAGAAGCTTTTAATGGTCCAGATGGAAGAGGTGGAGAAAGAAATAGCAAGGAAAAGGGACGAGCACCTGGCCAGGCTCTCCGAGGAGCTCTCCTCCCTTGGAGGTCTCATCCAGGAGATGGAGCAAAAGCACCAGCGACCCCCGGGGGAACTCCTGCAGGTAGGACTAGCAGAAATAGAGCAGACTGCTCTTGAGGGGGAAACTGGATCCAAAACTCTCGTGCAGTTCTACCTACACACAGATTGAAAAGTTTGGGAACTCCAGGCTAGGAGGTGCAGAAATATCAAGGTGAGATAAAAGAATAAGGAGTTTTCCCTCAGTGTAGACAAGCCTTTCACTCTGTGTAATATGGATGCAACTTTCATTTCTCAAAATGCTTCATGACCAAATAAGGTCCTGCTCCTGCCCCTTTCATGAGCTTTCTAGAAGCATCTGGTTGGCCACTTCCAGGAAAGGAACGCTGGTCCAGGTGGTCTTGCCAAGCAAGGCTTTTCTCATCATTGGCTTCTGGGCTGAAAACCTTGCCATCAATGGCACCTCCCTCAGGTTAGAAAGTTACGGTATAATAATAATTATTATTTATTAGACTTATATGCCACCCATCTAGACAATGTCTACTCTGGGCGGCTCACAACAAATAGAATAAAAACAATGGTAATATGGCAACAATTTTATAACAATTTCACAACAATAAATAGTCTTTCAAGATGGAATTTAAAAAGATAAATTAAGCGTGTACCGGTACCTTCTGAGGTAATGTTTATGCCATGAAAGAGCGTAATTCTGCATAGAAAATAGACTGAGATGGTGGCGAAAGAAGAAACGCTCTCTCCCTCCCAACATGGCCCTTAAATTCTAAAATTCTCCTCTGTTGATACACCCTTTGACTCCTTTTCCCTGTGAGAGACCAGGACCCAGTTAAAGGCTTCCTTCGACTTCACTGTGGGAGTCTGTCTTCTCCTCAGTGCCTGATTGGAGTGGACTCCTTGTGGCAGAAGGAAGGCCAGTGGGCCTCGTTGCATTGTGATGATGGCACTAAACTCCCTCTTTCTGTTTCTCTTTTTCTCCCCAAGGACGTTGGAAGCATCCTGCAGAGGTAAGCGTATCTTCTTGTTTCTGTTAGTGCTTCACAATGCTGGGAAGGGTCTGTACAGAAGATCATGTAATCCTCCAGTCTCCTGGTACAACAATCTTTGCCTTTCCAGATTTCTATTCACAGCTTTGCAGTTCTGAGATGATGAAGATGATGTTGAAAAAATTGTCATGTTTTTGAACTTAGAGCACCCCTGTTTTCCTACCCTGGACATTAGCAAACCAGTTTATTAATAGCAATATTAGTTAATTAATAGTTTTATATTACTAATACTAATCAATAAAGTGTGGCGCAGTACAGTATTATGTTCTTCATAGCAAACCAGGATGGTAAAAGATAACGCTAATTACAAAGGCTGCCGTCATGTGTAGAATGCGAGTATAGTATCTTTAGGAGCAGGAGATGCAGGTGTGCTATCTCCACAGCAAGATTTCCTGTTGTTTGTTATAAGTATGTTGTTGTTGTTTAGTCATTTAGTCGTGTCCGACTCTTTGTGACCCTATGGATCAGAGCACGCCAGGCCCTCCTGTCTTCCACTGCCTCCCGGAGTTGGGTCAAATTCATTCTGGTAGCTTCGATTACACTGTCCAACCATCTTGTCCTCTGTCGTCCCCTTCTCCTCTTGCCTTCACACTTTCCCAACATCAGGGTCTTTTCCAGGGAGTCTTCTCTTCTCATGAGATGGCCAAAATATTGGAGCATCAGCTTCAGGATCTGTCCTTCCAGTGAGCACTTGGAGTTGATTTTCTTCAGAATGGATAGGTTTGTTCTCCTTGCAGTCCAGGGGACTCTCAAGATTCTCCTCCAGCACCACAATTCAAAGGCATCAATTCTTCAGCAGTCAGCTTTCTTTATGTTCCAGCTCTCACTTCCATACATCATTATAGGAAAAACCATAGCTTTGACTATTCGGACTTTTGTTGGCAAGGTGATGTCTCTGCTTTTTAAGATGCTGTCGAGGTTTGTCATCGCTTTCCTCCCAAGAAGCAGGCGTCTTTTAATTTCGTGGCTGCTGTACCCATCTGCAGTGATCATGGAGCCCAAGAATGTACAATCTGTCACTGCCTCCATATCTTCCCCTTCTATTTGCCAGTAGGTGATGGGACCAATGGCCATGATCTTACTTTTTTGATGTTGAGCTTCAGACCGTTTTTTGCACTCTCCCCTTCCACCCTCATTACGAGGTTCTTTAATTCCTCTTCACTTTCTGCCATCAGAGTGGTATCATCTGCATATCTGAGGTTGTTGATATTTCTTCCAGCAATCTTAATTCAGGCTTTGGATTCCTCCAGTCTGGCCTTCCGCATGATGTATTCTGCATATAAATTAAATAAGCCGGGGGACAATATACAGCCTTGTCGTACTCCTTTCCCAATTTTGAACCAATCAGTTGTTCCATATCAGGTTCTAACTGTTGCTTCCTGTCCCATATATAGGTTTCTCAGGAGATGGATAAGGTGGTCAGGCACTCCCATTTCTTTAAGAACTTGCCATAGTTTGCTGTGGTCCACACAGTCAAAGGCTTTTGCATAGTCAATGAAGCAGAAGTAGATATTTTTCTGGAACCCTCTGGCTTTCTCCATAATCCAGCGCAGGTTAGCAATTTGGTCTCTAGTTCCTCTGCCTCTTCAGAATCCAGCTTGTACTTCTGGGAGTTCTCGTTCCACATACTGCTGAAGCCTACCTTGGAGGATTTTGAGCATAACCTTGCTAGCATGTGAAATGAGTGCAATTGTACGGTATTTGGAGCATTCTTTGGCACTGCCCTTCTTAGGGATTGGGATGTAAACTGATCTTTTCCAGTCCTCTGGCCACTGTTGAGTTTTCCAAACTTGCTGGCATATTGAATGTAGAACCTTAACAGTGTCATCTTTTAAGATTTTAAATAGCTCAGCTGAAATGCCATCACCTCCACTGGCCTTGTTGTTAGCCATGTTTTCTAAGGCCCACTTGACTTCCACTGTTCTTCACTTCCACTGTGTATTCATAAGGGATTTGGTTTAGATTATACCTGACTAGCTCAGTGGTTTTTCCTCTTCTCTTCAGTTTAAGCTTGAATTTTGCTATGAGAAACTGATGATCAGAGCCACAATCAGCTTCAGGTCTTGTTTTTGCTGACTGTATAGAGCTTCTCCATCCTTGGCTGCAGAGAATATAAACTTGGATTATTGTGATGTTGAAAGGTCTGCCTTGAATTTGTATTGAAATCATTCAATCATTCTTGAGATTATACCCCATTACAGCTTTTCCCACTCTTTTGTTGACTATGAGGGCTACTCCATTTCTTCTACGGGATTCTTGCCCACAATAGTAGAATGATAATCATCTGAATTGAATTTGCCCATTCCTGTCCATTTTAGTTCACTGACGCCCAGGATGTCAATGTTGATTCTTGCCATCTCCTGCAGTATTTTTCTTTGCACCATTGGACTTTCCTTTCACTTCCAGGCACGTCCACAGCTGAGCATCCTTTCGGCTTTGGCCCAACCACTTCATTAGCTCTGGAGCTACTTGAACTTTTCCTCCACTCTTCCTCAGTAGCATGTTGGACGCCTTCCGACCTGAGGGGCTGATCTTCCAGCGTCATAGCCTTTAGCCGTTTGTTTCTGTCCATGGAATTTTCTTGCCAAAGATACTCGAGTGCCATTGCCAGTTCCTGCTCCAGGGGTGTCCCTGCACGGCATAGCCCATAGCTTCTCTGAATTAGTCAAGCCCCTTCGCTACAACAAGGCAGCAAACCATGAAGAGGACAAGTACGTTAAGTGCTCCCAAATACGGGAGGCAGAGGTGGCATGTTCACTGTGTTTTTTTCCATCAGGAGTGACGAAAAAGTTACGTTTCAGAATCCAGTCGTCTTTCTTCCGGAAGTGAAGTGGAAGATTTGGGATTTTTGTGATATAAATCCTTTTCTAGCAGCCGTCATGAACCAGTTCAAAGGTAATGAAAAACGACTGCATAGCTTTTGTTCTAGAGTTAACACGACAGGTTTCTCTGACCCTTCCTATCCTCCTCTCTTATTGCTGCCTCCCAGAATTCTGCCCGTTGGATTCTGTGCAGATTCTGGGAGAGGAAGCCCAGAAATATGCAATTCCCATCCCCAGTAAAGAGGCCTGATACGGTGATATTAGCTGGAAGCACTTTAAGCATTTGTAAGGAGGATTTGCTCTTTGCCAGAATTAGGCTTCAGGATTATTTTCTTTCATTTGGGAAGTGGGTTTTTTTGTTGTTTGTTTTGTTTTTCGGAAGACCCGTTTGTTCCACTCAGCCCTGTTTCTTTAGTCTCAGATAAGCCCCGTTCCTATGGGCTGTGCACGTTTTGAACCTCCAAGACGCTGCTTCTTCCTCTTGCTCCTCCATGGGAGGGAAAGAGACAACAGGCAGAGACAGGACAGAGAATAGCAAGGGGATCAAAGGAAGAACCAGCGGAGGTGGGAAGAGAGAGGATGTCTTTTGGGGTAGAAATTCAAATCAGAAGAATCCAGGGTACATTCAAGGTAAAATTAAAATAGAGATGGAAGCTTGGAGGGAGTGGTTCTGCATCAGTGGGGAAAAGGAACCACTCTTCCAACCTGCCTCATTCTGAGCCACACACCTCGTGTGTCAGTGAAAGACAAAAGGCTCATTCGTTAATTCGTCCTTTACTTGAAATAAGGAAGCAGCAACAGCTATGTTATGAACTGGTATTTTATTAATCAGAACCCTTGTAGACTTAGTGCTCTGATGCCTAACATTTGTGCATTTTTCTTTGCCCAGATGCTCTGGTACATGGACTTCAGCTGCAGAAAGGTAAATGTCTGTTTGAGGACCAAGTTCAGGGGAGGGATTTAGGGTCACTGATTTGGCTGGTTGTGTATCAGTGGGGTTAATCCAACCCTCTGAGGTCCACTCTTGGCTCCTTCTCTTGTAACATTCAGAAGGTTTCTGAAGACGTGTTTTAAAGAAAGGCCTTGCGATGCAACCCTTGTCTGATTTTTACACCTCATGTTGCATTTGATTTTATTTGTTGGTTGGCTTTATTGTGATTTCCTTTTTTCTGTGTTTTATTATTTTGCTGTAAGTTCGCAGAATAGTGCTTCCCAATAGCAGGGCGGTATACACATCTAATAAATTGATGAAGAGATACTACTTTTCTGCACACTGTGGAAGCATCCACCCCTTAATTTGTGAATAAACAAAAAATCAATACAGTACTGCTCCATTGATGTTTAGACTTTGGAGGTAACATATTAAAAAGTTACATTGTTAATGTTCCTCTTATTTCTCCAAGTAATGCAAGGTAATGACATTTCTTTAGCAATGCATTTGCCTCCTTTTACCTATAAAACCTGATGAATACCATATCATTATGCCATATGTTCGTCAAGAACTGCCCCCCTAGTACACGTGGTTGTCCTGACAATTGCCTCAGTTCCTTTTTGCCACCGCTGAGGTCTCTCCTCTCTTCAAGCTCCATTCATCATTGCTTCTTTAATCTGAGGAAAATTGGAAAAGACTTTTTGAGTGAATCTCTGTCTTTTTTTGCCTGGGGGAATGTCCCCAGACTTCTATTTGTTAGTTTTGCAAGAACTTCACTAAACAAGCCCTTAAACTCAGACAACAGCATCTCAGGTCATTCCTCTGGGACTGTCCCTTGCTACCAGCTCAGACTATAGAACCGTCCCAAACATCTCAGCCCTCTAAAGAATCGCCACCCAAAATGGGTCATGCTCTATGAGCCTCCGTGGTATTACGAGCCTCCTCTTAAGCGCTCTCGACATTGAGTATATCGGTATTACCAACCCGAACTCGACTTCTATACCAATCCTCGGCATTCTCGACTTTAATACTACTTCCAGTCTGACTTCTCTGATTCTTTGCCTTCCCCTCGATACCAATCATGGCATCGTGGTTACTACTACTGTTCTTTTTTGGATTATGACTCCACACCGCTCCCTCCAATACCGAACTCCCACAAATCTCAGAAGAGGACCCATCCTGAATCTCTCCAAGAACAACCCACGGTACCGAAACGGTCCCGGACTTCTGCTCCAACAGTATCATACGTAGCACAACCCTCAACTCCTTCCCAACCTTGAGCTCCCTCAGTACAGGCGACCACCACATATGCTGGACATCTGCCCCTACTTCCTGGTACAATTCAATTTCTCCAGAAGAAACATTTGAAACATCAATCTGTTTTTGTTTAGGGGATAATCCTTTGCCAGCCACTTTTCCTAAACAGCCTTTTAAAATAGGATCTGTTAGCTGCTCTTGGACAAAATTATTTTCCTGAGGTATTTCCAGAGAAATTGCCTCAGCTTGGGGTAGATTTCTAATTTCCTCATGAGAATCAGTAATCTTTCCTGCTGCCTCATTTTGTTCTGGTAGTGATTGTGTAATCACAAAGGCACTCTTGACATGTTTTGAGAGATCAGTGCCTATAAGAACTGATGCTGCAGCAATGGGAATATTTTCATCATAACTTGAGATCTGCCCTCTAAATGTATCAATTTTAGAGAGCTTAGCTGCCTCTGCTTTCGTTTCTATGGCTACAGAGCTACCTCTAGAGGGAGTCATCTGACTGTTCTGTATGCAATATACAGACTTGGTCTCTTTTAAATTCACTTTCTGAGGAGAAATTTCTTTATTTTGTTTTGTATTAAAACACTGGGAAGCAATATGTCCCCTCCCTTGACAGGCAAAGCAAATTTTCTCCCCCCACGAGCTTTTTCCGGCAAATCTTTCTAATTTTTCCTTTCCCTCCAAAAACTGTTTCTTGGGTTGGCCCTGTTCTGAAGGCTTTGCAACAAAATGGCCGCCCATTTTTGGCGGGCTCTGAACTAACCCTTTGGAGTACTTAGGGTCCCATGTTTTTCCCATGTATTTTCCCTCAGAATTTACAGGCCTCCTTATTTGAGAAATAAAATCAGCAATCTGAGCAGTCTGTCTAACATCAGAAGGTTTCTTTTCTTGTACCAAGTATTTAAGTTCACCATGGAGTAAGGAATAGAACTGCTCCAATCCTATAACATTTTTTACTTGTTGAAATGTCTGAACATTCTCCTGTGCTAGCCACCGGTCCAAACATTTTTCTAAATTAAAACCAAGCTGTGTGTAAGTTTCATCTGATCTCTTTGTAAGTTTTCTGAATTTCTGTCTTAGGTGTTCTGCATTAATGCCAAATCTAATAAAAACCATCTTTTTAAACTCTGAATAATCTTTGCTGAACTCGATTGGCATATCAGCATAGACTTCTGCCATTTTCCCACTAATTAAAGACCTTAAAATTATCATTTTCTCTGATTCCCTGACAGAAAAATCTGAACATGTTCTTTCAAAAATCGTAAGGAAAGATTCAGGGGAGTCCCCCTGTTTATAAGAAGGAAATTTCTTTAAATCTGCTTTTGATAATTGGCCCTCTTCCGGGCTAGAATTTCGGTTGTTGTTATTATTTTGATTCATCAATTCTAACTTCCTAATTTCAAAAGTCATATGTTCCCTCTCCAGTTCAAATTGCCTTTGTCTCTCTCTCTCTCTCTCTTTCCTTCATCTCCATTTCCATTTTCTCTTTCTCTAGATGTTTCATCCTTTCCTCTTGTTCTAATTGTCTTATCCTAAATTCATGTTCCTGGGCTAATTTAATTTTCCTCAGTTCTGCCAACTGTTCACAAGTACATTCTTCCTCCTGCACTGAGGCAAAATGGTCCCTTTCGCCATCACACTCATCTCCAGAACTTTCAAGACATCTCTGGAGATTTTGGCTCACTTTCAGCCATTTGGCTACGCGTTAAAGGCATGTTACTTTCACAAAAGGCTCCTTACTATTTTCAAGCCTCTGGGTAAAAATACTATTTTTCTTTTCTGTGCTCAGGTCTGATATTTATTAGCAGTGTACACCAGCTGATCTGGCTAGGACTGTAACTGTAACTACGCTCCACTCGCGTGTCCTTCTACCCTTTTCCCTGGGCCTCTTGCCCACTAAGGATACTCATTCACACTTTACTTGCTGCCACCAACCACACTTATTGATCTGACTCATCAGACAATGGTATGGATTTAAAAATTAAAAAGGATTGTTTATTGAGAAAACATAAATAATAGTAAATCACTGTAGGAACTAAATAAGGCAATCAATGTAATAAAGTATCCCCCTCAATCACTCTCTCATTCAGACCTACTCTAGCACAGTACCTCATAACTTGAATAAACAGGCCCTGACACTCTATCTCCTCCCAACCTCCCAAATCTCCCCAATCTGCCCTCACCACAGTCACTCCCCCCTTATATACATTAACTCCACCCACTGAAGTCCCACCTCCTGTCCTGCCATAGGCAGATAAACTCCAGCCATAGCAGTGACAGGCAGGTGACATCATCACAGCCGTCACAGCCCTCTATTTCTTTTTCTATGGTGAATTGTATATTTGGCTGGATGCTCTTGAGATGATTTAGAAATTCTACCAGTTTTTCTTGACTGTGGTTCCAAACTGCAAAGGTGTCATCCACATATCGGAACCAGACTGTGGGTGTGAAGGGTGCTGAAGCCCGGGCCTGTTTTTCGAAATGTTCCATGTAGAAGTTTGCTATAACTGGTCTGAGTGGGCTCCCCACGGCCGCTCCATGTGTCTGTTCATAGAACTCATTATCCCATTGAAAATTAGGCAGTCATTAGGCAGTGTTGGAAAAGGGCCTTGATGTCTTCTGGAAAGATCTGCTGGATGAGTGTCAGGGTGTGCTTTATCAATACCTTGGTGAATAGGGATACTACATCAAAGCTGATCAGTCTGTCCCCGGGGTTGAGTTTTAGGGTGCTGATCTTGCCTATGAAATGTCCTGAGTCTTTGATGTAGGATGAGGTTTGTC
The DNA here is from genome assembly GCF_051106095.1 of Pogona vitticeps. Lineage (NCBI taxonomy): Eukaryota > Metazoa > Chordata > Lepidosauria > Squamata > Agamidae > Pogona > Pogona vitticeps. Next base: position 24,772,070 of record NC_135784.1, read on the forward strand.
CAATGTGGTTCTATAGGAAGGTGGGTAGGTATTTTGCCAATTCATATATTGGGGAGCCGATGGGACTTACAATGGGCCTGAGGGGGATTGAGTCCTTGTGGATTTTGGGGAGTCCGTATAGTCTTGGTGGGAGAGCTTCTGCCTTGCCGATTCGTTGAAGGATGTTAGGGTGCCACCCTCATTCATTCGTCACAGCACATTTCGGCTCAACGTCTCCTAGGCCTTATGGCCTCCACCACATCCACCGTTCGGCACTCCAGGCTAAAGATGTGCTCCCTACAGTAATGGTATCTGTTTATTTTCGATCCTATGACAGACCCATCTTCCGATCTTCTCCAAGTCACCCCCGAGCTCTCTTCTCAGCTCCTCTGGGGGGACACTCCATCCAACCTGTTCATCGGACAGTCCTTTACTCCTCTCCAACTCTTGGTTCAGATCACCACCGATGCAAGCCCTACCGGATGGGGGCCGCACTGCAACACCCTGCATATTCATGCTACCTGGTCCTGCGCCGAGCAAGCTCTTCATATAAACAATCTCAAGCTCTTAGCCATTTTAAAGGTCTTCTGAGCCTTCAAACCTATGATTCTCGGCAATGCCGTTCAAGTCACAACTGAAAATACCACCATGTTGTTTTACATAAACAATGAGGCACTCATTCCCTTCTACTGCTGTATCTCGCTGTCCAATTCTGGGAATGGTGTCTAGAATACCACATTTTCCCCGTAGCAGTACATATTGCTACTCAAGACAGTCTTGTAGTGGGCACTCTCAGCAGACTATATACCCAGATGCACGAATGGACTCTAGACCCGTCTGTATTTCACCACCTTTGCAAGATCTGGGCTCAACCACGCATAGACATGTTCGCCACATCCCTAAACTCCAAATGCACCCTCTTCTATTCGAGGGCAGGCATGGGACACGGATCCCTCTGAGATGCACTCCATCTCTGCAGATTACCTCCGACTGCCCCTCATTCCTCACCTCCTCTCACAGCATCAAGGCAGGACTCACCAACCCGATCTTCACATTCTCCATCTCACGGCATGGAGGAGTCACCCTCGGTAGATGCCATCTTAGCTAACGCCTGAAATCCTGTCACTGTTAAGCTCTATTCGTATAAATGGACTCTCTTCACACAGTTTGCTCTTCAACATCATCTTCCAACCAATCCTACGACCCAACATGCTGTCCTTTTGTTTCTCTCCCATCTCTTTTGCAAGCAACTCTCCCTTTCTACTTCCAAGGTTTACCTGTCTGCTCTAATAGCTCATCAGCCTCAAGATTCTGATGCTGCTATGCCTTTTCACCATCCCACATTAAAACTCTTCCTTCGGGGTGTCTCTAATATGCATCCTTCTGAACCTGCACCATCCCCACCATGGTCTCTACTGTTGTTCTTCACTGGTGCTCCATTTGAGCCATTTGCTACCATCTCAGAGCACCTCCTTTCCCTTAAGACACTCTTCCTGGTCACCATTACTTCTGCTCATAGAGCCTCAGAACTTGCTGCCCTCTGGGTCAATCCTCCATTTCTTCAATTTCACCCGGACAAGGTCACCCCTTTCCCCTGATGTCTCCTTTCTACCAAAGGTTGTGTCAGATTTGCACCTCTCCCAACCTATTGTTTTACCTACCTACCCATCACCTACGACTAACCTCGAGAGGTCGTTATACACGTTGGACGTTAGACACACACTTGCTTTCTATGTCTCACGGACTTCTTCCTAAAACAAAGCGACGTTTTCATAACACCGCACCTCCCTCACGAGGCTCTCATATTTCGTCTCAAACTGTATCCCATTGGCTTGTTGCACTATAAAAAGGGCAAATCAACTCGCGAAACAGCATCTACCTGTTGGTATTAAGGCTCATTCTACCAGACCTCTGGCTACCTCTGTGGCCTTTCTTCGTGGAGTACCACTCCCAGACATTTGCAAGGCTGCTACATGGGTAACGCCGTCTACGTTCGCCACCCGTTATCGCCTAGATCTGGGAGCCAAAAAGGATGCAGCATTTGGGAGAGCTGTACTTCCTTCTGTTCTTCCGTGACGTCCCTCCTCCGGTAAGTTAGCTCGTTAATCACCGATTAGTGTGCATTCACAGAGACTACAAAGAAGAAAGAGAGGTTACTTACCTGTAACTCTGGTGCTTCAAGTGGTCATCTGTGAATTCACACTTCCTGGCCCGTCCTCCCCTCTGTCTGTCACTCCTTTATCACTTTGATGCAGCAGCAGTATCTTCTTAGGAACTGAGGTAATTGCCAGGACGGGGGGACCACGTGTACTAGGGGCCCAGTCCTTGACAAGCTTATCATAAAGCTCTAGAACATTCGGGAGACCTCTGTGCAACCGCAGATTAAACCCATTAGTGTGAATTCACAGATGAGCATTTGAAGAACCAGAGTTACAGGTAAGTAACCTCCCTTCCCCACTTTCCTTCCATTTCCTTACAATGGTGTTGGATTAGAACTCAGGAGCCCAGGATTTATGGAGGTTTGTCCACTGAAGCTCATTTGGGGGTTGGCAATGGTAAACTACTCCTTGAACATCTCACAGACCTTGAAAACTGTAGTGCAGTCGCTGCAGATCAGGATCAACTTGATCGCTAATAACAATAACAATTTTAATATGTATTTCCAAGGCATAATATCAGAACTGGTCACTGGGATATGTGTTTTTTTATTGTTTTCTGTGGTTTTGGTAAGATCAATAACAGGTCTTAATAAAACAAATTGCAACTAGTTACTTACATAGAGTAACATTCAAAGCAGTTCGGCTATTGAGAATTAATGAATAAAGCAACAAGTCCCTCTTAATAGGTAATGTTTCAAGCTCAGTTTTTAATGGTATACTCCAGTTCTTCAAGTGTCACAAGCTTTTATGGGCACTGTGCATAGCCACAGATTGCCCACTGGAAGTGTGCAGACATTTTTAATTGTCTTGAATCCCTTGTTTGCACAAAAAAGGTTAATTTGAAAGCACCCTGTTTATCACTTTCTTCCCCCTCTATTTTCCTTTCCTCTGGCCCTGCTCAAACCCAAGGAAGTCTATCGGTTTTCTGTCACTTTTTCTTACTGCAAGATATCTTGAATGATAGGAGAGGGATTTGCATTTTAAATATAAGTTAAGAGGTTTAGCATATTGTTGTAGGAAGGTCTAGAAAAAAGGAGAAGGCCCTCCCAAGCCTGCAGTATTTGGAGAGCCTCTTGATTTTGACTTTAATTCCTATGGCATGCTTAGGGTCAGCATGTTGGTCAGTGGATTCTATAATTAGCGTTGCTCCTTATGTTTTTCCTCTCAACTCTGTTCTCCTGCAGCAAATGTAACCCTGGATCCAGACACAGCTCATCTGTGGCTTATTGTTTCTGAAGATCGTAAAAGTGTCACATGTGGATCCAAAGGTCAAGATCTGCCCCACAACCCTAAGAGATTTTCCAAACGTGGTATGGTGCTGGGACAGGAGAGATTCACAGCAGGCAGACATTTCTGGGAAGTTGTTGTGAGAAGTGAGGAGAACTGGCTGGCAGGGGTCACCCGAGAGTCAGTGGAGAGAAATGAAGACTGTATCTCAACTGCAAAGGGAGGTATCTTGGCTGTAGGGAAGTGGGACGGTGAATACAAGTCTACCAGCCATCCTACGTTCACTTGCTTGTCTCCAAGTGATGACCTCAAGAGAATCCGAGTGTCTCTGAATTGTGCAGCTGGGAGGGTTGCTTTCTACAATGCTGACACAGCAGCCCACCTGTACACCTTCTCTGAAGCCTCATTTGTGGGAGAGACTTTTCTGCCCCTCTTTGATGTCTTCAGAAAGGGCCATGTCAGAATCTCCCCTTAAGGCAGCTGAGTAAACTGATGTCCCATGGTGTTTTCTTCACCCCAAGAAGATGAATGTAGAAATCAAAGATCAATTGGTCACAAGACTTTTTCTCTCTCTCTTTGGCTACAAACTCTCAAGAAGGCTTCTGGTCACAGGCTGTAAAATCACTCATTCAGAGGGCCACACTTATTTTTCTCTTGCCACCACTGGTTCTGAATTGGAAGGTTTTCAATGAATAAACTTCTCTTTACACTCCCTCTTTAGCTGAGCTATGGCCAAGCAGCCAACAGAGTTACTTCCTTACTAAGTAGCTGCCACTGGAACATAACGAGATATTTGTTGTGTAAAAGAATAGACGTTTCTGTTGTATAACGAAATAAGTGCTGATGCTTAGAACAGCAACAGTGTAGCTAGTTCAGAGAAACATCAAATATTATCCTTTTGTGAAATACCTCACATTCTGGATCAGGGTTTCAGCAATTGATTTAAAGTCACATGATAGTCACATGGTTTTTCTGTTGCTGTGTACGTCCTCTTGGACAACTTTTAATCTGGTTTTAAGTTTTGTTTTAGATTGCTCCCAGGAATAATGCAGGATTTTAAATTATTGTGTTTTCAAACTTGCAGTAGATCACAAGGTTTCTAAAATCGATGTTTCCAGTTCCCCGTAATACCTCTTTTGCATCTTTGCATTAGAATTTCTCATTATATTCAAATTTGGTCATTATTTCAAAATGATGTGGTGGGTGTTCAATGCTATGAAGTGTTTCATTTCAAAATTTTTGTCCAAATTGACCCCTCCTTTATCATAGAATCACAGAAAAGTGAAGTTGGAAGGGGCCTACAAGATCATCAAATCCAACCCCCTGCTCAAGGCAGGAATAGGATCAAAGCATATCTGCCAGGTGGTTATCTAAGTTTTTCTTGAATGCTCTAGTAAAATAAAGTGCCTCTAGTATGAAATAAAGAACTCTGTGATTTCAATGTCAACCATTTCCCATTCTCTCGTGTTTCAAGTTCCTGTACTACAGTGTACTGTTACGACACATGATGGTGTCATCATCCAGCATACATGTTTCTCTATGGTTGATGTTAAGGACATTTTAATTTTCCCCCTGCAGAGTTCCAAGTGGCAGGCTTAACCGGTACTCTGTCTGCACAGCCATCCCATTGCATACTTAAAGGGGCTCCTGACTCCTGTTTGGTTCCATCACATGACTTCCACCCTCATTTTGTCTCGGCTTGCTGACATGTTCAGCCAAGATATGGTGTGTGTGTTTTCAGCAAATTGCAGTAACAACGTAATAAATTGAATGACGTTGTGCATAACCAGTAAGACCGGCAGTAAAAAAATCTGCCATGTTTGGGAGACACGTTTGCTGCTCTCTGCAGGACTGGAATATTAAAGTGACTCAGCGACAGAGCAGCTGGTACCTGGTCTTCTGTTTACTGCATGCCTTTCACGGCTGAATGTGCTGCTTCCCGCTCTTTTGATGGGGCAGGTTATCCCTGAGACCATGACCTGCCTTTAAACCAAGGGGAGGAAAACAACCGAAAGAATCTCTTCCATTGTTTCCTACCCTCTGCCAGAATCCCAACTGTCCCTTTGCAAAAATTCGCCACCAGGAGATTTGAAAAGGCATCCTGTTCTTGCGGCTTTGTCCGACTACCTGAAATCAATGACTCCACAGGTGCAATCCCTGAACGTTCTTGGAAGGCCGTGGTTTCTGAACCCTTTGGACTCATGGCTTCCTAGAGCGGTGGAGCAGGAGGAGTGGCAAAGGGTGTAGGGGGAACATGGAGAAAAAGGAGCTGGAGCCGGAGAAGAACCACCAGCGGCAGCACCGCCGAGTTGGCAAAGAGACCGAAAGAGCCTTCCACAGCATCCATGGCTAGGTTTGGTGGGGCCAAACCACATAGAGAAACTTGGAAACCAGAACTTACTGACACCCACACTAATTGCTGAAATGTGGGACTACACAAAGGGGCACCGAACCTGCTGGGCTGAGCCTGGTCATGGGAACTGGTTGCCTGATCCACTTTGGCCCTTCTGGGATGGCCAGCTCTGGCTCCTAAGCTTTGGGATGGAAATCGCAGAGTCCCTTCGACCTCATATTGAGAGGCAGAGAAGCATCACGAGAGAAGCAGTGCTATCTGGGGCAAGAGGCTCCTTGTATATTTCTTTTCCGGTTGAAGATACATCATATCCACTCATCCTTCTAGTTATTTGTTTCCTACTCCAAGAGTGAAACAGGACCACCAAGAAACAAGAGGGAGGTGTCATGACCTCTACAAAATTAGCAGGAAACATCAATACTAAAAATAGGTCAACCCACAATTGAAAGGCTTCTCCAAGAGAAGTGAGGCTACCTTGACGGATGGCTGTCACAAACTCCAAACAGGAACACGTCTCATAGAGAGATGGACTTGGCTAGCCCGGTTTCTTGCTGTTCCTCCTTTTTTTCTTTTTTCTTTTTTCTTTTTTCTCTTTCTTTTTTTGGTGGGCATCCTTTTCTTCCTTCAAGGAGCTGGATCAGCTATTGATGGACAGGAGCACCGGGAGAATCCAGGACAATGGGCTGCAAACCTGCAAAAATATTACCAAGTCATGTGGCTACCCTGGGAAAATGGGAACGTGGTAAACATGGTAAAATCCGTGTGGCAACTACGGCCTCTCTGGGTGGGGTTTGTCTCCCACACAGCCTCACCTACAGCCCTTGATATGGGTGGCTCTTGCCAGGCTCTGCTAAGTCGCTCCCTCCCAGCCCAAAGGGAATGTTTTCATCCTGCCCGCAGCCCCTGCAGTAAGAGGGCTCACAAAAGAGGTGCTGGCGCTGCCTTCCCAGCCTTTCTGCAAATGACAGGGTGGGTCCAAAAGGCCTGTGTCCTGTGGCTTTCTTCCCACCAGCCTCTCCTTGCTGAGTTTATGTTGCACCAGGGGAATACAAAACACAAGATTTTCCCACGGATCACTAGGATTACTCGGTCAGCATTCTCTTGGTCCCCGAAATTTCAAGGCCAAAATGGGAGGCCAAGCAGAGGTCCCTCTAGTGTGGCAGAACACTGGTGGGTCCTTCTGTTGTCACAGAGGAAGCAAGCAAGGGTTAGAGGGGAATCTGAGTTTCTTCTGGGCCAGCCGAGGGCAGAAATGAGGCCATCCAAACAAAGAGACCCAGAACCCAAGCAAACTCTTGGGACAAAGGAGAGGGCCTTCTCTGTCACTGCTCCCAGACTTTGGAACTCCCTCCCACTAGAGGCCAGGCTGGCCCCATCTTTGCCGTCCTTTTGTAAGCGGGCAAAGTCCTCCCTCTTCCCTTAGTGACTGCCTGTCTGAGAGAGGTTTTGAAATAGGATTGTTGTACCTTATGCCTTTTAAGTGTGTCTTAGTATTGGTTTAGTTACTGTTTTTAATATAATATCTGTTTAATTCTTTTTAAAATATTTATATAAATTATAGTTGACCAGATAGGCGGGATATAAATAAAATAAATAAATAAATAAATAAAATACTGTTTTATCTTTTAAATATCACATTAAAAAAACAATTTAAGCCATCTTGGGTCCTTTTTAAGGACAAGGGTTGTGTCAAAATATTTTAAATTAATCAATAGAGCAGTACGACAGTGGAACTAATTACCTCGGGAGTTGGTGAGTGCTCCAACACTGAAGACATTCAAGAAAAACATGGATAATCCCCTGGCAGATATGCTTTGATTGTATTCCTGCATTGAGCAGGGGTTGGACTTGATGGCCTTGTAGGCCCCTTCCAACTTAACTTTTCTATGATTCTAATAAACAAACAAACTAGTACTATGGCAAGTTAGAGCTGGAAGAGAAGGAAGCTTTACACTTTTGCAAAACTGTTTAATGAATCTTTGAAAGACACACAGCACAGTACAATTGAGGTTCATTTTCTAAAATGTGAATTACTGACCTATACACCCAAAACTGATGAGAAGAGAAGACTCCCTGGAAAAGACCCTGATGTTGGGAAAGTGTAAAGGCAAGAGGAGAAGGGGATGACAGATGACGAGATGGTTGGACAGTGTCTGCGAAGCAACCAACATGAATTTGACCCAACTCCGGGAGGGAGTGGAAGACAGGAGGGCCTGGCGTGCTCTGGTCCATGGGGTCACAAAGAGACACACGATTTAACGACTAAACAACAACAACATCCAAAAGTGTTTTCATAACAGGAATGTGTACATAGTAGGAACATGCAGATTCCAATTTTGGAGGCCAATGAAAGATGAAATGTTTACTTAGGGAAGGGTTTTCCCTCTCAGACTCACTCCAGTATTCTCTGAAACCACATATACCACCTTTCTGATTTTATTTGTGTCTCTCCAATGGCAGGACTTCAATGGCGGGACTTCAACTGTCATTCACCATGTTTTCACTCTTCATGATACAGAACCTGTCATTGTTTATTCACATAATTGTGACCTCTGGGTAAAGTGGGCGGCATATAAATTAAATAAATAAATAAATAATTTCTACGTTAACATTATTCTCTTTTGCATAAGCGGTTGAGGAAGGTAATAATGGCGAATGGTTGTATCAACATAAGATGAGGGAAAGCTATGAGGGAAACAGAGAAAAAGATCTCATACTTTTAATAAAACATACTTTAAGTAGGTGCCAGTTTCTGAATTCTCCAGGACTCCTCTTCATGGTAGGGGGTGTTTTTAAAAACTTGAGTGAGATGGGGAAGAATCATGAAATCCCAAAATCTGACCACCTGGTGTTCTGGCGACACAGCCAGCTGTCAAGCTCAGTCCCAACATGGCAATTCCAGGCTAAATTACTTAATGGTGGGTTAATTAGTTGGATGAATGATTAATGGTCTCTGTAAGGACACAGAGTAAATGGTATCAGAAAATACCTATAAGCCAGTGCCTCATTCTTTTGGAAATCTTCATTTAAACCTATGTACGTATGTTCATTCAGAATGAAGTCAAATGGGATTAACCGGAATTTAAATTTTTAAATTTGTGCCTTCAGGTGGATTCTTGCTTAGCCTGACTTTTTCCAGGCTCTAGGTACAGAGTCCTCAGAAAGGATTTCCCAGTCCTTTTTTTTTTTCTGACTCCAAACCATATAGGCTAGCTGGCTCTTCTCCAAGGAACATCAGTGGGGATCCAGCTCCTCAACCACCCCAATCTTAGGTGAAGCAAAAAGAAGCAAATGTCCAAGCATTAATTTTAAGCCACCCACCAGCGTACAGTATATCCATACATTTTATCTCTTTCTAAAGTCATATCCCTTTCTTTCTTTCTTTCTTTCTTTCTTTCTTTCTTTCTTTCTTTCTTTCGTGTAGAGTCTGTTCCTTCAGCCCGCTCTTTTTTTTTCTTCTGTTGATGAGTTTATGTTCAGCGATTTCCTGGAAGAGAAACGTCCAGTTTTAAAAGCCTTAGCAAACGAGAAAATGAAAGTAAACTTGTTCTCCGCTTCCTGCCACCTGCCATGGCTGCTCCTTCAGGGATTGTCTTCCAGGGTCTCTGCGAGGAAGCCATTTGCCCCATCTGCCTGGAGTATTTCAAGGATCCGGTCACTATTGAATGTGGGCACAACTTCTGCCGAGCCTGCCTGACCCAGTGCTGGGAGGGGTCGGAGGGGGAAGAGGTTTCCTGCCCTCAGTGCCGAGAAAAAGTCGAAAGGATTCTCATCCCCAATCGGCAGCTGGCCAACATTGTGGAATTGACCAAGAAGCTCTGCCTTCAAGAGAAAACGAGGACCGAGGGGAAGTGGAGAGTTTGCGGGAAGCACCAGGAGCCCCTGAAGCTCTTCTGCAAGGATGATGAAGCCCCCATCTGCGTGGTGTGTGACAGATCCAGAGAGCACAGGGATCATGATGTGGTTCTTCTGGAGGAGGCTGCTTTGCAATATAAGGTAGAAAATTTTGCGGCTCTCTCTGTAAGGAGGGGGAAATACTGTAGGTTTGCAGTTCCAGGGAGCCCTGAGGACCCTCAGAAGATGTAGAGGAGCATTATGCATGCAGAAATTAAGAGACTTGGCACCTTCTCTATCAGCCCCCCCCAAGGCAATCCACAGTTTCCTTCAAAGAGAAAGAACAGCTTCAGGAAACACCCCCGCCCCCTATTTCTGGGTCACGGGTTCAGGAGTGCATTTATTTTTATTATTTTATTCATTATTAGACTTATTACCCTGCCCCTCTAAAAAGGAGACCCACAACCTCACCTCTATAGCAGAGCAAGTACAGTATGTGCGTGTGTGTGTGTGTGCGCGCGCGCCCCCCTCCCTGCTTCTTTGAACCAAACTTGAGTTTCCTATTTTCTCTTCAGGATGTGATCCTCACTCGCTTGGACCGTATGATGGAGGAGAAGGCAAGAATTGTCAAATATAAAGATGAAACAGAGAAAGAAAGCAATGATCTGCTTGTGAGTACTATTGTTACTACGATGGGGAAAAAAGTTCCTAAATCAAGGTGTGGACATATGGTATAAAAAATGAGAAGTAAAGGCTACAGGGAAACCTGAATGTCTCAAATTTGGAATAGCCTGGGGTGTTATTGGGAAGGTTTTAACTGGTGGCAGTGACATTCAGAAAGTGGGCCCTTTCAGATAAGGGGGTGGGTGCCTTCTGGAGCATTGGAAAGTGGGGGGGGGGACGCTGCCTATGCTCATCCATGGATTTTGCATAGCTGGACCCCCCTCCCACACACGCTGGTTAAAGTTGTGTATTGAAATCTCACTCTTAAACCCTACTGACAGAATACCTTCCAAGACTTCAGGCAATAGGGTAGAGGTGTGTGGCAAAGACACCCCCCCCCCCCCGCGAAGGACCAGCCTGGCCATGAGGCAGATTGAGGCTGTTGTTTCAAGCGGCAAAGGGATGAGGATGATACAGAGCCACCATCCACTATCCGCTGCCTCAGCCAGTCTATGGCCTCCTAGACGGGCACATGGGAAGGGAGTTATTTTTCCTGGGTGGCTCCCGGATTGTGAACTGTGCGCCCCTCTTGAGTTCATCTGTGCAACACATTATTTAAAAACAGAAAGCATTACAACTTTCAGGAATCTTTAGCCTTAAAGCATATTATAAATGATTTAACGTAGTGTCGTAGCATTTATTTATGTATTTATGTATTTATTTATTTACAGTATTTTTAGCTGCACCATTACCAGTGGCTTCTGGGCAGCGTACAACAATATTAAAACTAAAAAACATTAAAAAGACAATATAAAATATCCTATATTAAAACAATACTTAAAACATTAATATTAATAAGTCTTGCTGCTCATGCGGACAGCTAGAGCATACTGTTTAATTAAAATGCTGGCTAAACAGAAAAGTCTTTTCCTGGTGCTGAAAAGCCTAAAGTGTTGGAGCCAGGCGAATCTCTATAGGGACGGCATTCTAAAGTTGGGGGGCAACAGCTGAGAAGACCCTATTTCGACATGCCATCCCCCCTCACCTCTTTCAGGGATGGGACCTTCAGAAGGGCCTCCTGGCCTGATCTTACCGTGTTTCTCCGATAATAAGACACTGTCTTATTATCTTTTGGGGGAAAGAAAAGGGCAGAGGGCTTATTTTCGGGGGAGGGCTTATTTTAATGACCCGTCATTAAAATAAGCCCTCCCCCAAAAATGCGATCTGAAGAGAAACCAGAGCATTTTCCCCCCGAAAGCTGGCGACAGCCGCACCAGCAGCAGCAGCGGCGGCGGCGGCAGCTACTTGGGCTCGGCCAGGGAGGAGACGGAGGCTGGGGAAAGGCAGCGGCTGAGAAGAACTGGGCTTCTCCTTCCTGCTTTCCTGCTCTCGCTTTCTGGCTCTCTGCGAAGCCCTCACCACTGTGGAAGCGAAAGGGGAGCCAAAAAGGCGGGCTTTGCCGGGAAGGGGGAAAACACAGCGAGCGAGCGTGCCTGCTCAGCTTGCAGGCGATGCTCCTCGCTTTGCTGCCTTGGTCGCCTCCTCCCCTCCGCCTCGAAGCTTTTGTTCTCCTCCTCTCTGGTCCGGGGGCAGGAGCGCCCGCGCGGCGCCCGCGGGGCTCGTGCCTCTCTCTCCCTCCCGCGCCGGGCAGGGGAGTTCCAGGCGGAGGAGGAGCTTGCGCGGCTGTTGGCTCCCGGGATCCTGTTCGGCGCGCCCTGAGACGAAAGCACTGCCATGAAGGGCGAAGCTCTGCTTTCTCCCTACTGCATTCTGCTCTGCTGAAGGGATGTTTTTTCGCGCCCTCGGTAAGCTTACCCAGGGCGCGAGTAGGGCAACAGGGCTTATTTTCGGTGGAGGGCTTACTTTAGAGGAATCCTACAAATTAAGGGGAGGGCTTACTTTCGGGATAGGTCTTATTATTGGAGAAACACGGTAGAGGACGGGCATTGTGGGGCTACAGGGGCCATCGCCCTCAGCACAAGAGTTCTTTGGGGCCCAAAGGGCCACCGATTCCTCTCCTCCTCTCTCTCCCTCAGGATCTCTCTTTCTGGCCTAGGAGGCAAGAGGATGCACAGAAGCAGCGGCTGTGCTGGCCTGCCCAGCAGATTTACCAGCCCTCCAGAAGAGATGACTCTTCCTCCCTTTCCCACCCCCCACCACCCTTCTCACTATACAGCCCAGCCCCAGTGTGGAAATTCCTGGGAAAATGAGATATTCCTCCCTCCCTGTCTTGTTTAGGGTTGTCATAACAACCACCTTGGGGGAAAAAACAACCAACACCTGCCCAACACCTGAGCTCTAAACAAGGGCAGCTGCACAAGTGAGCAAGCCATGTTTCTCTGGGCCAGGAGAAGAAGTCCTCTCATCATTTCTTCACCCGGCGCTCACTATGGAAGCTCAGGTGGCGTCTGTGGTCCGTACCGCTTTTTTCCATCTTAGGCGGATAGCCCAGCTGCGACCCTACCTTGATGTTGGGGCTCTCACTACTTTGGTGCATGTGCTTGTAATCTCAAGATTAGACCACTGTAATGCGCTCTACGTGGGGCTACCTTTGAGGTTGCTGCGGAAACTACAGGTGGTGCAGAATGCTGCGGCCAGATTACTTAGTGGAGTGAGAAGATTCCAACATATCTCGCCCACTCTGGCCGCACTGCATTGGCTGCCCATCCGATTCCGCATCGACTTCAAAGTGTTGATGCTTACTTACAAAGCCCTAAACGGTTTAGGACCTCGATACTTGGTGGAACGCCTTCTCCCACCAAGATCTACCCGTGTCACCCGTGCGAGCCAGGAGGTGAGGCTGAGGAGCCTGACGCCGAGAGAGGCCCGGAAGGAAAAGACCAGAAATCGGGCCTTCTCGGCGGTGGCTCCTCTCCTCTGGAACAACTTACTTCCCTCGCTGGGCATTTTTAAGAAACAACTAAAAACACTGATGTATAGACAGGCCTTCCCAACAGAAAATTCCTGACAATCTTTCTTTCTCTATATCTCTCTTCGACTACTATTTCTGTTTAGGCGTAACGTTTTTAAAATTATATTGTTGCTCTTTTGTAAGCCGCCTAGAGTGGTCTAATATGACCAGATAGGCGGGATAGAAATAAAATAAATAAATAAAAAATAAATAAATAAATCAAGTTGCTCTTGAAGGATATGCCAGCACCAGCTACTGAGCCGGGCAGTGATGGCCCTTTTCTTGTCCCCCTGGCCCCCATCCATGCACCTGTCAGGCTGTCTTCTTTACTTTTGCTTAACTGTGGCCCGATTCACAGCTGACTCTTCATCCCACCTTCTCGCCGGAGTGGCTCGCTGCGCGGCGAGGTGGAGACGTGCCAGCTAGGCTGCTTCCGCAACTGGCATGCTGTGTGGCGACCAGTTTGTGGACCAGCTGGTTGAGGGGCTGGATCTCCATAGCACCTGTGATGCCAATATTCATATTTGTATCTCCAGGGATACAAATATGAATAGCCCCACTCTGTTCACCACCAATTCGCTTCCCTGCAAATCCAGACATTGTTGGATACTGAAAAAGATGGTTTTATCAATGAGCAACTTCAGCACTTGGGCTAAGTATAGAGTTGAACGCTGTGGCTACGCCAAAATAAATTGCCCATGGCATCTTGTTGTTTTATATGAAGACGTCAATCCTGATGAGCAGATTGCTAACTGGACAGCTTTAGCTTTACAAGTGGAAGCTGCAAGAGAGTTTTACTAACTTTGTTGTCATATTAAGAATCTTTTTAATTATCATTGCTTCAACGGCCGGTTGCGAAAGAAGCCCCTCAAAACTTAAATTAATCAATTGTATCAGAGATCTGCAATGAACCAAGAAAGACTGGGTGACCTAGCAAAACTTAATTGAGAGAGAATTCAGTGTAGATTTCAATACTGCTATTGAAAAATTTGCACAAATTAAAACCAGGCGATTCTGAATAAATGTGAGTATAAATGTGAGCATGCATCTTACTTTAATTACATCAGTATTTTCTTAAAATACAATACATGTACTTGGGGGTTAGGGGTTCAATACTGGACTAGTGGAAGAGACTCAGGGACGGTCCACGGGTTTTAGAGGATGCAATTCTTACCTTGCTCCGGGTGCTGGTAAGCCATGCTGCACCACTGACTTAATGTAAATTAGTAAAAGTGTTCACTGAGCAAAGCCACTTGGGAGAAAAATCCATGTTGTCTTTGCTGCGATTGTTGCAGATACATGATTCTCTTTGATGTCAGTATTGGTCGTATACTGAGTGTGTGGTGTGTTGAGGTGCATTACGTTGCATGTTTTCCTATATTTGCATTTCCTTTCAACTTTAAACAACTGACCTTTGCTGGAACACGAAGCTACGAGGGCTTGACTTACAGAAGATGTATAATAGAAATTTCTATTGCTTTTAAAGCTTTTGTAAAATACCATTCCTGTAAATCAGAACCTGGGAAACTGCCACCATAACAATAAGCATTATTATTTTGGCTAATATTTATTACACCAGCAGGTTAAACTGGGTACAGATCACAGGAGTAGTAAAATTAAGGTAAAACAAATCACATTAAACGCCTGTTCAGGCCTCCTTTTTAAAATAAAACGTACATTTTCTGGACTGCTTTTCCTACACTTTCCCCCTGAATTGTTCCTGCACTCTGTATATTCAAAGTTCCACATCTCGGCAGTGTGAGTTTTCCCGTTTGTAGACAATGTGATGAAGAAACCATCTTCCTGCCATACACTTCCTTTCCCCCTTCTTTTTGCCTGTTTATTGCAGATTCAAACAAAGGCAAAGATAGAAGAGATGAAAGCAGCATTTAGGAAATTGCATCAGATTTTGGAAGAACAGGAGAAACTTTGGCTGGCTGAGTTGGAAGAGGTGGAGAAGGAGATCGCAAGGAAAAGGGACGAGCACCTGGCCAGACTCTCCGGGGAGCTCTCCTCTCTGGGAGGTCTCATCCGGGAGATGGAGGAGAAGCATCAGCAGCCCCCAGGGGAACTCCTGCAGGTAAGACTGGCAGAAACAATGCAAGCTGCTCTCCCAAGAGAGAAGCTGCCTCCACAGCTGTTATGTGCCTCCACCCACAAAAGGAGTGAAAGGACTGAGTTTGAGGTACCGGGGTCCTGATGTAGGACATTCAGGAGCATCAAGATGAAAGAAAATGACAGTACATCTACCTCAGTGCAGGCTTTTGGTCTCCGTGTAATATTGACAAAAAACAACGTGCAATTCCCACTTCTCTGAATGCCTGGTGCCAAGCTAGGCACTGTTCCCTCACCACACCCCACACGAGCTTTTCAGAAACATCTGGATGGCCACTTTGGGGGACATCACATTGAACTAGACGGGCTTATGGAGCAGGTTTTTCTCATAGTTTCTAGTTTGGAACAGTCATTGCCAATGGCATCTCCTTTACTTGAAAAGGTTTCTGCTCCTTCTTGAGAGCCTTTTCTTGCCATAAAAGGGCCTGGCTGCGCAGTGAACACAGAGTAAAATAGGGTAGGAAGAAGCCCTCTGGCTCCCTACATGGTCCAGATCCCCCACAATATCCATTCCTTCATATACCCTTGAGCTCCTTTCTTGGTGATAAACCAGGACACAGGCTACGGTCTCTCTCAACCTCACTGTGGGAATCTTTTTCTTTCTTCCGAGTGTCTGAATGAGGTGGGCTCATGATAGAATAAGGAGGACCAGTGGAGCTTCTCATAGGATGGTTTGAAACTCTCTCTTCTTTCTCTCTTTCTCCATCTAGGATGTTAGAAGCCTCTTGCAGAGGTAAGTGTATCCCACTCATTTCCATCAGCATTACTTAAAGTTGGAAAGGGTCTATTTATGAGAGAACATGACACACACGCATGCTTCAGTTCTCCTGAGGAGACAAGGCTGATCTCTAGCATTCCAGAAATAAAGATAAGGAGCACCTTATTTATCCCACTGAGGAGCCCTGCCAGAACACAACCCTTTCCTTTCCTCCGTGGCACAGAGCGGAAAGCTCCTCTCTGCCCTCTTCATTCCTCTCTAATTCATTCTCTTACTAGTTTTTAAACCAACAATAACGGAATGGAATGAAGGGATTCTTAAAATCCTAGCACCTGTTTCTTTTAATATTTTATTAAACAACTGTTACAGGTATGGCCTTCTGGAGATTACTAATTCTGAGGGTCATCACAGTTCAGAAGCTTTTTATCACATGGAAGCTGTGGGATGTGAGGAGGTAGTCTTTAATAACCAAAAGTCTCTCCCTGAAGGTAATGTTGGGTGACAGCAGGGCTTTTTGGTAATCAAAGACTTCTTCTATTTTGTTTTTAACTTGAGGAGCCTTAGGCTGCCCCCACAGGCTGGTAAAATACTGGTGGGGGGCCACATAATGTGTATGACTGCTCTGGGCTTTCTATAGGTTTCCTCATTCACTCGGACCTTTTATTTATTTTTAAAGGGAATTCTGAAGTAACCTTGTTTTTCTCCATAGCTGTGAGAAAAAAGAAACATTTAAAAATTCCAAGGCTTTCCTTCATGAGCTGAAGTGGAAGATGTGGGGAGTCTGTGACAGAAATCCCTTTCTAGATGCTGTGATGGAGCAGTTCAGAGGTAAGGTACAATCCCTGCCAAGACTGAAGTCAGTCCTAAAGAGAATGAGACAACGCATATTTTTTTTTCTTTCATTGCCATCACAAATGGCCATCGAGCCAACACCCTCCTTTTGTTCCTGAAGGGACCAGACACAAAGTAGTCCTCAGACACTAATGGAGTGGGATGGGAGGAAAAAAGCAGATGAGAGGGGGTGGGAGTGTTTTCCCTACAGTGTGTTATCAGATTGCATCCTTTGTATCAGCTGCACATCTGCCCAAGTTGGGGGATTCCTTTAGGATCCTCTTTAAGTCTTCAATTTTCAGCACCTTTGATAATTTGGTGATCATTGACATGTGTTGCAATGTTGGCAAGCTCACTGCTTACCCTTCCAAGTGAATGAAATAGCAATGGCCCAAAATACATCATTTAGGATCCATGCTCCTTATAAACACCTTATAAATTTCATCACAGCAATATTCAGTTTTTATAAAATCTTGAAGCTTTTCAAATACTTTTGGAAGCTCTGGGTATATCCACATAATCAGACGGCTTTTGCAAGAACAAAGGGTTACGGCTGGAAAACCCACTGTCTTGGCTGTGGGTGGGGGGACCCTCACTGGTCCCACACATGTTATTGAAGTCCCGCTGCAGGAATCAAGGGCTATAGAGATATTAATAAAAGCTGAAATCCATATATGTTAAGTGGTACTTTCTGGGATTTCATCATAACTTCAGTAAAGGAGGAATGTATTAAAGAAGCTAGCTGACTTTAAAAAAATGAGGAATGATTACACAGGTGGTGGCTCTAAAACATTTTGTTCCCTTGGAAAGAAAGACTGAATGCAACATGCTTGAATATCCAGGTCAGAGAACAGCAAAGGATATTCAGTATATTCTTCAAATTAGTATGAATGGTTTACCTAAATCTCTAAGCTCCTGGTGAAGTTCATTGAAAAGGACAGAAATGATAATTATATCCATCAAGGATGTGACAGAATGTAAGACATTCATTCTTCATGAAATCAATCAAAACTGTTTTAGTGTTGTTTTTTAAATGTGCCCTTCAAATTCCGCTGAATAATTCTTTACCAATTTTTTATGCAAATTAAATTTAAAGAAAAGTTAAATACAGAACTTGCATAGTCAATTTATTTTAAATGAAGAACTACATGGGACTATAAACAAGGCAACAATCTTTACAACTCCAAGACTCAATGGCCTTCTAGGCTCCATCCAACTCAATTATTCTATGATTATTCTAATTTTTAGTCCTTCTAGAATTCTGTCCATAAAGGCGGATCTGTTCTTCATTCACAGCATATAGCTGCAGTAGTTTTGTTGTTGTTATGTGCTGTCAGGTTGCCTCCAACATATCGTGACCCCATTATTAAGAGACTAACATGGCCATGTCTAAAAGATGTCTACCCAGCACCTAAACCAATGCAAGCAGGATGTGTGTGTGTTTAGTCGTTTAGTCGTGTCCGACTCTTCGTGACCCCATGGACCAGAGCACGCCAGGCCCTCCTGTCTTCTACTGCCTCCCGGAGTTGTGTCAGGTTCATGTTGGTTGCTTCGCAGACACTGTCCAGCCATCTCATCCTCGGTCGGCCCCTTCTCCTCTTGCCATCACACTTTCCCAACATCAGGGTCTTTTCCAGGGAGTCTTTTCTTCTCATGAGATGGCCAAAGTACTGGAGCCTCAGCTTCAGGATCTGTCCTTCCAGTGAGCACTCAGGGTTGATTTCCTTTAGAACTGATAGGTTTGTTCTCCTTGCAGTCCAGGGGATTCTCAAGAGCCTCCTCCAGCACCACAATTCAAAGGCATCAATTCTTCGGCGGTCTGCTTTCTTTATGGTCCAGCTCTCACTTCCATACATCACGACAGGAAAAACCATAGCTTTGACTATTCGGACTTTTGTTGGCAAGGTGATGTCTCTGCTTTTCAAGATGCTGTCCAGATTTGTCATCGCTTTCCTCCCAAGAAGAAGGCGCCTTTTAATTTCAGGGCTGCTGTCTCCATCTGCAGTGAGCATGGAGCCCAGGAAGATAAAATTTGACACTGCCTCCATATCTTCCCCTTCTATTTCCCAGGAGGTGATGGGACCAGTGGCCATGATCTTAGTTTTTTTGATGTTGAGTTTCAGACCGTTTTTTGCACTCTCCTCTTTCACTCTCATTACAAGGTTCTTTAATTCCTCCTCACTTTCTGCCATCAGAGTGGTATCATCTGCATATCGGAGGTTGTTGATATTTCTTCCGGCAATCTTAATTCCGGCTTGGGTTTCTTCCAGTCCAGCCTTCCGCATGATGTATTCTGCATATAAGTTAAATAAGCTGGGGGACAGTATACAGCCTTGCCGTACTCCTTTCCCAATTTTGAACCACTCAGTTGTTCCATGACCAGTTCTAACTGTTGCTTCCTGTCCCACATATAGGTTTCTCAGGAGACAGATAAAGTGGTCAGGCACTCCCATTTCTTTAAGAACTTGCCATAGTTTGCTGTGGTCCACACAGTCAAAGGCTTTCGCATAGTCAATGAAGCAGAAGTAGATATTTTTCTGGAACTCTCTGGCTTTCTCCATAATCCAGCGCAAGTTAGCAATTTGGTCTCGAGTTCCTCTGCCTCTTCGGAATCCAGCTTGTACTTCTGGGAGTTCTCGGTCCACATACTGCTGAAGCCTGCCTTGTAGGATTTTGAGCATAACCTTGCTAGCGTGCGAAATGAGTGCAATTGTACGGTAGTTGGAGCATTCTTTGGCACTGCCTTTCTTTGGGATTGGGATGTAGACTGATCTTTTCCAATCCTCTGGCCACTGTTGAGTTTTCCAAACTTGCTGGCATATTGAATGTAGCACCTTAACAGCATCATCTTTCAAGATTTTAAATAGTTCAACTGGAATGCCATCACCTCCACTGGCCTTGTTGTTAGCCAGGCTTTCTAAGGCCCACTTGACTTCGCTCTCCAGGATGTCTGGCTCAAGGTCAGCAACTACATTGTCTGGGTTGTCCGGGATATCCACATCTTTCTGATATAATTCCTCTGTGTATTCTTGCCACCTCTTCTTGACGTCTTCTGCTTCTGTTAGGTCCCTCCCATTTTTGTCTTTTATCATGTTCATCTTTGCGCAAAATGTTCCTCTAATATGTCCAATTTTCCTGAACAGATCTCTGGTCTTTCCTTTTCTGTTATCTTCCTCTATTTCTTTATATTGTTCATTTAAGAAGGCCCTCTTGTCTCTCCTTGCTATTCTTTGGAAGTCTGAATTCAAGTTTCTGTAACTTTCCCTATCTCCCTTGCATTTTGCTTCCCTTCTCCTCTCTGCTATTTCTAAAGCCTCGTTGGACAGCCACTTTGCTTTCTTGCATTTCCTTTTCTTTGGGATGGTATTCGTTGCTGCCTCCTGGACAATGTTACGAGCCTCTATCCAAAGTTCTTCAGGCACTCTGTCCACCAGATCTAGTTCCTTAAATCTGTTCTTTACTTCCACTGTGTATTCATAAGGGATTTGGTTTAGATTATACCTGAGTGGCCCAGTGGTTTTTCCTAATCTCTTCAGTCTAAGCTTGAATTTTGCTATGAGAAGCTGATGATCAGAACCGCTGTCAGCTCCAGGTCTTGTTTTTGCTGACTGTATAGAGCTTCTCCATCTTTGGCTGCAGAGAATATAATCAATCTGATTTCGATATTGCCCATCTGGTGATTTCCATGTATAGAGTCGCCTCTTGTGTTGTTGGAAAAGAGTGTTTGTGATGACCAGCTTATTCTCTTGACAAAACTCTATTAGCCTTTGTCCTGCTTCGTTCTGAACTCCAAGGCCAAACTTCCCTGTTGTTCCTTTTATCTCTTGGCTCCCTACTTTAGCATTCCAGTCCCCTAGAATGAGAAGAACATCTTTCTTTGGTGTCAGTTCTAGAAGGTGTTGTAAATCTTCATAGAATTGTTCAATTTCAGTCTCCTCAGCAATGCTGGTTGGTGCATAAACTTGGATTATTGTGATGTTGAATGGTCTGCCTTGGATTCGTATTGACATCATTCTATCATTTTTGAGATTGTATCCCATTACAGCTTTTCCCACTCTTTTGTTGACTATGAGGGCTACTCCATTCCTTCTACGGGATTCTTGTCCACAATAGTAGATATGATAATCATCTGAGCTGAATTCGCCCATTCCTGTCCATTTTAGTTCACTGATGCCCAGGATGTCGATGTTTATTCTTGCCATCTCCTGTTTGACCACCTCCAGCTTCCCAATGTTCATAGATCTTACATTCCAGGTTCCTATGCAGTATTTTTCTTTGCAGCATTGGATTTTCCTTTTACTTCCAGGCACGTCCACAGCTGAGCGTCCTTTCGGCTTTGGCCCAACCACTTCATTAGCTCTGGAGCTACTTGTACTTGTCCTCCGCTCTTCCTCAGTAGCATGTTGGACGCCTTCCGACCTGAGGGGCCCATCTTCCAGCGTCATATCTTTTAGCCTTTTGTTTCTGATCATGGGGCGTTCTTGGCAAAGATACTGGAGTGGCTTGCCATTTCCTACTCCAGGTGGATTGCGTTTAGTCGGAACTCTCCACTATGTCCTGTCCGTCTTGGGTGTCCCTGCACGGCATAGCCCATAGTTTCTCTGAGTTACTCAAGCCCCTTCGCCACGACAAGGCAGCAATCCATGAAGAAGGCAAGCAGGATACCTCAAGCCAAACTAAAGCTACCAATTACAGCCTCACCAGGCAAGCTTGTAGGGAAAAAAGCAGTGCCAAATGTTTTTCCCCAGGAAAATTAGCAGAGAGCTTTATTCAAACTGGAATTTCAACAGTATTCAACAAAAGAAAAGTCCTGCCTCATCAAAACTCTACAACTGATATTTTTGTATCTACAAGATACTGTGGTGCTTAATCTTTATATAATTTTGCTTTCACAGATACTTTGTTCCCTAGACCCCAACTGCAAAAAGGTAAATCCCTTGATGTCTCATCGTATCTAGGGAAGGGATTGGTGCATCTTGTTTTGAGTATTTTTGCACATGCAAGAGACTCAGTCCAGGTGGAGACCCATTGAATCAATGGGTGAACAGCATGTCAACACTTACATAAGTCCCCAGATGTTGGATTCAGGCCCTTGTTCTTACAAAGGACCATCAGGAACCTTTTCTTACAAGTTCTCCCCCAAAATAATTAGCGTCGGTAGCCCCAAGTCCGGATCAACCTCCTAACACAGCTAAGGCTGTCCACCTGCTAGGGAAGCTTTTAGTCCTTACCGCTAGGCATTCCAGCCCAAGTCTAAGATAGAATAAAAACCAAATATGCTTTCATTTTCCCCCCAAGGCCCAGACATACCAATTTTTTTAACCTCCAGTGATTAGGCATCCTTCAGTCTCAAGAGACTATGGTAACGTGCTCTGCATGGAGTACTTGGAACAGCATCTAGTGAGGCTGAGAAGGCCAATTTGAGAGTGACAATCCCTTCCACACTGAAGACAAATTAGCCTGCAAAACTTCTAAAAACAAGCAGTTACTTGTTTAAACATAGTCATTTATGCGCATATGTGTTTGTGATTTTTTTAAAAAAAATCTTATAAAACAACACAGCAAAATCCCCACATATAAGATGGAGCTTTATATCTGGAATACATTATAACTTTTTGTTTAAAAAAAACAGTGAGTGGAATCTGTGCATTCTTTGTAAAAGAAAGCCATCTTCTCTATTTGAAAAAAAGTACAAGTGTACAAATTGGAAGGGTGACAGAGTGCTTTTGTAGAAGGGGGGCGCGCCAGCAAAGATTAATCCATTTCAGGCTGTCAGTAAACAAAGAGACAGTATTGAGAGTAGTAAAGAAAATAATTACGGTCGTGCCCCGCTTAACGATTACCCCATATAACAAATCCGCTTCACGACGATGTTTTTCTATCACAATTGCAATCACAAAATGATGTTTTAATGGGTTTTTTCACTTTGCAACAATCAGTTCCCTGCTTCAGGAACCGATTCTTCGCATTATGACGATCAAAACAGCTGATCGTCGGGTTTTCAGAATGGCCGCTGGCTGCTCAAAATGCCTCCCCGCTGTTTTTAGGAACCATTTTTCACAAGACAGGCACCCAAAAATGGCCACCCTATGGAGGATCTTCAGCTCATTGGAATGCATTAACCAGTTTTTAATGCGTTTCAATGTTTTTTTTAAATTTCATTTGACGACATTTTCGCTCTACAGCGATTTCACTGGAATGAATTAACATCGTCAAGCGAGGCACCACTGTATATTGTTCCAAGGTTGTAGCAGTTCTAATACATATAGAATAGTCCTTTCATCAGTCCTTGGTCATACACATAACAGTTATCAATGTCAGTCCATTTACCATACAATAAATGAGCGTCCGTAGTAAATTCTACTTTGTAAATCAATCCAGCAGAGTTTCTCCTTCTTCTCTCCATTCAACCCAGAAACCAAGTGTACTGAGACTGTCAGCTTTATTGCCCCTTGTGGCGAATTGGAGATTATCTTCTGTAGCATTCTTCTCTTGCATTTTGTTTCCACAGCTGCATGAAGTTTAACTGTTAGCTTGTTCCTAACACACCTGCAGTCTTTCAACAACTCTTTCTACAGAAGTTTCTTACTGACTTTCTCACAAACTTGATCAACAATTCTTACAGGTATTTCTAAGACCTGACAAAGGGTTTGAACACCTCCACTTGAGAAATATTTGTTTTTTAAAACTTACATCTATTTGTATTTATATTGATCACAGTTATAAACAGGAAATGTGATTTCTGCCGTGTATTGAACAATGGCAAAAAAGAGGAAACTACCAGATTATTTTAGCACAAAGATTTATGGCTAATAAGCCACTTTCTTAGAAATATAAAGTACAACATTCTGGCCACAGGTCTATATATGCAGTGTACATAATTATGGATCAGAGTAAAATAGGATGCTGAAAATGACAATTATGCTACTAATATTGGTAATGAACTTCCAAAGTATTGTTAGTGTAAGCATCCTAGCAATTGGCACAGTAATTAGCTAATGCTAAGTCTCTAGTTAAGTTCTGCTTTCACATGTATTTAATTCTGCTGAAGTTAGATTTCTTGTGATAAAGAAAACCATTCTGTGGTTAATCACAAGACTGTTAAAAAAAACCCAACCTATTAATGCATGTAGGCCAAAATCCTGATAAGTTTTCATACCATTGGAATTCAGTTGGGGTGAATCTCAGGGACAGATTGCCATAAAGTTCAGATGTTTAGCACAGACATTTGTTGCTGTCATATAAGTTGGGATGCAACAGAAGATTCCTGCACTAACTTAACTTGTGGCAATTCACCAGAGATATTCATAAACTAGATTGTGCCACTGAGCATAACTGAAAGCATTTTGGTTTATGTATGTCATTGCTAAGCGAAATTCCCCCATTTAAACCATCGTTTTGCAATCTCAAAAGCGTCAATGTAATGCGGATTTGTCGTAGAGCGGGGTAATCATCCAGCGGGGCACGACTGTACAGCCCAATTCAGTTCCCTCCCTCCAAAGTTTCCCATTGACATTGCCTTCCTTTAGAAAAGCTTCTTTGTGGTCCATAAGCATGCATTTAAGGTCCTGTTCTCCCCTTTCCTCCAGGGTTAAGACTTCAATTTGCAGGTCAACAGAAGTGCTTCTAAACAAATGTAGCCTAACCATAGTGCTTCCACGACTAACATCCCACCTTATCAAATATCCTGATAACAGAAACACTGCAAATCTATTTGGCTGAAAGGGTTTACAGGCACCTCTGCTGTCCTTCACAGTGAACACACAAAAGCCTGCTTTACTTTTGAGTGGGGTGTGGGATAACATGCACTTTAACATCCTTCCCAGTCATCTAGTCCTTCATGCACAATCCCCAACAGGGCCAGATCATCTTGGCAGGTTCAAGAGTCCTGACACTAAAGTTTTGGTGTTGGCACATCTGGTACTAGATTTGTGTTGATTTACAGCAGTGGGTTGAGCTGACCTCATTTTGCGTATGAAGACTGTAGAGGGTTGTTGTTGGTAGAGGATGGCATATCTCATGTTAGAAGATGGACAAAGGAATGAACACAAATATTGTGTCACGTTGTTTGATCGATATCCCTGAAGAAAGCTACTAAAACACAACGACCCAAAAAGAAATAGATACTGTATAACATCCATGTTATAATTTACAGTTCACACTTGAGAGCTTTCACACATCTCATCAAATGGTTCCAGCCTATTCCAGATAATAATAGCTCATTCTCAGAAACTTTGATGTGAAGGCCTGGACTCACACACAACCCACGCCATCCTACCCCATAAACACTGTTTCACCCATAACAAGCTGCACACAAGAGATGTGGGGAAACAGAAATCAAACTACATCACAAACCCAGATGCCATTCATTGATTCTAGTAGGATCTAAAGGCAGATCAGGCTAAAATCAATCTGTCAGCCTCAATAGGGGCCCAGGTTTTCTTTTTCCCTGTTTATTATACACAATGTTTTCTTAAGCATGTTGAGGTAGATTAAAATGGCTGCTTGAACAAAACTGCTGTGGTGTGCTAATGACACAAGTCACACCACAGTGGTTCCCCCCACCTCATTCTCCTCACCTTCTCTTCTGTTCTTTATCTCTTTTTGTCCCCAAACAGCAAATGTCACCCTGGATCCAAGCACAGCACATCCCCGGCTCTTCTTATCTGTGGATTGCAAAAATGTGAGATGTGAAGGCATGTGGCAAGATGTGCCCAGTGCTCCTGAGAGATTTGATGGACATTTTTATGTGCTGGGATGTGAGGGATTCAGAGCAGGCAGACATTACTGGGAAGTCATTGTGGGAAGGGGTGGAATTTGGGCTGTAGGGGTGGCCAGAAAGTCCGTACAGAGGAAAGGCTTTGTTGGTTTGGAAACTAAAGAAGGGATCTGGGCTCTGGGGAGGTGGGAAGGTGGCTACAGAGCCTCTGACGTTTCTGTTGAAACTTGTCTTCCCCTGAGTGAAAAGCTGAGGAGGATCTGGGTGTCTCTGAAGTATGAAGAGGGGCAGGTGGCTTTTCATGATGCTGATATGGGATCCCATCTCTACACTTTCACTGGAGCTTCTTTCTCTGGGGAGACCCTCCTCCCCTTCTTTTATGTGGCTGGAAAAGGCCCCCTCACAATATCCCCTTAAGGCAGCCAAACCAAAATCAGTATCCAAAGAGTTATGATCAAGGATAAACTACATTGTATTGATTGATGCAATGCAACTACTTCGTCCCAGTTGGAGGAGTGGGTGTGGCACTAGATGGAGGCATAATATCAAGAGAGAAATTGTGTCAGAATAGTCGATTTAAGGAGTGTCTTGTAGCACATGTTTGAACTGTTATTCTCCTTTTTTGATTTTGTGTTTTTGTTTTATTTTAAAATTAATTTAAAAAAAGAAAGGCAGAGCAAAGAAATGGGATGAGATTACACTCCCTCTAAAAACAGGGGTGCCCAACTTGTGGATGTTCCTGGATTTGTCTCTGAGCCTGGATACCACGAAAGCATAGGCACCATGAAGACCAGTCTGATCTGGCCCCAGTGACACATGCCTTCTTTACATCCTGTGAAGGCATCAGGGCTTATGGGGTTAACATCAAGTCTTTAAAAGCTATAAAACATGTATGCTGAAGCCACCATGCCAAAATATTTTGAGAACCATGTAAGAAAGGCAGAGCTCTCTTGAGAGAATGAAACACTGTGACCTTGGTAAAGGGTTGAGGGGAAGGAGTCTAGTTGAGAATTCCTTGCGCTTGGAAGGGGCAGTGCTCAGAGCAGTTCATGAAGAGAACTTGACTGCTACGTCTGGGGCCAATTAAGACACAGGGTGATTTGAGAAGCTCTCAAGACCGTTGATGAGGAGATAAGGGGATACAAGGTGGAAGGTAATTTGTTAGAAATCGTCGTCGTCTTAGAAAGATTCTTTAAGCTGTCCACACTATGCTTTGCATTCTGTGCTTGGGAGAACTTGGCACATGTGGGTAAGTATAGGCAGCCATAGATGAGCACTTCATTGTTTTCTTGTGAGAAAGCCCTACCAGGCCTTTGGCTCTGTAATTACATTTATGCTACCTGCTTATGCTCTTTTGTATAAAGCTGCTGGAACATTTAACCTTTTGTCAAGCTGTTATCCTTTGCTCCTTCTGGTTTTTAAATAAAGCTATAAAAATGTATGTGAGGCATTAAACCAGCCGTCTTGGATGGTCAGACAGGTTAAGAGTTTTTTGGATCCTTTTGAGTTTTATGCAGGGTTGGCCTGCAACGCGGAGCCACAACCTGCGTGTGTGTGTTTTCCCTGAAGCACCAAGGGAGGAAGTCACTCAGAGTGTGCTGGGGGAGAGCCGGCCATGGGAGGCCTTTCCCAATCACCAGCGCGCTGACCTTCCTGGACATAACCCGTCCAGCCTGAAAAAGGGCTGTGTGATTGAGTGGCGAGAGGACCTCTCAAGTAAACATTCACACTTCCTATCTGGATATGGGGCTGCCTCTGGAAAGTGTTTGGAAGTTTCAGTTGGTCCAGAACACGGTGGCCAGAGTGCTAAGTGAGCCTGGCTACAGGGGTCACACAACCCTGCATTACAATGGTTCCGCTGTCTGCCAATCTCTTTCTGAGCACAATTCAAAGTGCTGGTTTTCACCTCTAAAGACCTAAAGCAGGGGTCCCTGTGGCAGGATTGGACCATGGAGACAGATCACCCACCCCCCTGGACGCACTTCCCCCGCCTCATCTGCACACACAACCCGCCCACTGTACACACAGGTGCCCCGGCCACCCATGAGCATGCCCATCCCCTTCATGCATGCGCGCGAGGGCACCCCTCTGCAATCACACTGCGCCTTCATGCATGCACGTGAGAGCACCCTGCCCCTTTGCACATGTGCGTGAGCACACTCCACCCACCCGTGAACATGCCCCTCCCCTTCATGCATGCACATGAGCATGCCCTTCTGTGAGTGAGCACCTCTTTGCGCATGTGTGAGCATGCCCTCCCCTCCGTGAGCACACTCTGCCCCTTTACACATGCGCACAGCTTTGCTCCGCCGTCCCTGGAAGCACGGAGGAGTGCCCCGCCCCCAAACCAGTCTGCGACTCACAGGCAGGGCCACCCTCTCACTTCCGTAAACAATGGTTGACCCATAACAGACCCCACACCAAAAAGGATGGGGAAATTGAGAGCCGAGTCCCCACCCGAAACCCAGATGCCATCTCTATCGAGGCATCGACTCTGGCAGGATCTAAAGGCAGCTCAGGCGTAATTCAATCTTTTAACTTCAATGGGGCCTCAGGATTTCTTTTTCCCTGCTTATTATACAGAATGTTTTTTTTCAACATGTTGAGGGAGATTAAAATTGGTGCTTGTACAAACCTAGTGTGTTGTGTTGATGACACAAGTCACACCACAGTGGTTCTCCCCACCTCATTCTCCTCACTTTCTCGTCTGCTCTTTGTCCCCAAACAGCAAATGTCACCCTGGATCCAAAGATAGCACATCCCCTGCTCTTCTTATCTGTGGATTCCAAATGTTTCTGCCATGGATTCAGTTTTCAAGATTTGCCTGACAATCCTGAGAGATTCAATAGTCAACTTTATGTGCTGGGATGTGAGGGATTCAGAGCAGACAGACATTACTGGGAAGTCACTGTGGGAAGTGAGGGAAATTGGGCTGTGGGGGTGGCCAGGAAGTCCGTACAGAGGAAAGGCTTTGTTAAATGGAGAACTGAAGAAGGGATCTGGGCTCTGGGGAGATGGAGAATACAGGGCCTCCAACCTTTCTGTTGAAACTTGTCTTCCTTTGAGTGAGAAGCTGAGGAGGATCCGGGTGTCTCTTAAGTATGAAGAGGGGCAGATAGCTTTTCATGATGCCAACACAAGATCCAATCGCTACACCTTCTCTGGAGCCTCCAGATCTTGTGAGTTTAAGAATAGTAATTCACGTGGTATTTCCATCACAACGATACGGCATGTCACACCTGGTAGTGACCATTGAAACCCTTCTTGATACGCGGTATCCCTTCTAGGAAGCATTGATCAGTAATAAAATGGCAATGATTGGTAGGTTCATTAATCCAGCACTATAGATAACCCAAAAAAACCCCCCATCAAAATTGGAACATACAGTACCACATTCCCACATCTCCTTCAGGCTTGGAGGACTTCAGGGTGTTAAGGGGCTTGTGGAGGCTGGCATCTACCAATTGGAAGTCCTCAAGGCTTCTTGGAATGGAAAACCACATTAAAAGCCCCCCAAAGCTGATGGGGAATCAAATCCCAACCTCTGTCTCTGCAGCCAGATATCCAAACCACTGAGCTATCCAGCCTGCCTGAGTCCCTTGAATCTTTCTTTGTGTGTCTCTCACTCTTCGGTGGGCTCCTACAGCTACCATACAGGCCACTGGCCACCAGTTACAGAGGGACATCTCTGCCGTCACCAAACCCAACCAAGAAGGTACAGTTGTGTCACTTCCTCTTCCTGCCCAGAGGATGGCATCCTAAAATCTACCAGAATCACCCGTCATTGCCAGCAGGGATGGCTGAGGGGTCTGACGCCGAGAGAGGCTCGGAAGGAAAAAACTAGAAACCGGGCCTTCTCGGTAGTGGCCCCTCGGCTGTGGAATGCCCTTCCAGCAGAAATTCGGCTGGCATCCTCGCTGGCTGTTTTTAAAAAACAGTTAAAAACTTGGCTATTTAAGCAGGCCTTCCCTCCAGTCAGCTAAGTCTTTTATTTTCTTTCTCTCATCTCATTCCATTCTGCTAATTTTAATCAAATTGTATTAACTAATATATTAATTGTATTTTGTGATTATTTATATTTTATACTGTCCTATTTTATGTTGTAAGCTGCCCTGAGTAGACATGGTCTAGAGGGGCGGGGTATAAATTTTAAAAAAATACATACAAAGCTCCTGCTCACATGAGGGAAATGTTCTCTAGTTATCCCCTATTTAGATTGTTGCTTTTTCTTTCCCTGTCACATGAGACATTGTCAAGATCGAAACATTTTCCTGGCCAATGGTGTAACTGTGGTTTATTTTCTTTACCGGAAATGTCTCTACGCATGACTTGTCCCGCTTCTTTTCAGAGTCAAAGCCAGGTAGGTGGCCGCCATTATTGCAGCTTATACATTTTAAAAATATTTTTGTGGCCAGTACATCAGTATGTTGGTTAAAGTATGTCACAAGCAATTGGAGCCATTGCCGCAGTACCAGCATTTTGTTATGCCACTTTTTGTCGGTCATTGTGAGGAGACAGTGATGGAGAGGGATGCAGGAAAGAAAAGGAAACGGCAGATTATGCTGGAAAACAGGGGAGATGTGGGGGAAGCTGAGCAATGGGATTCTGCAGGAGCAGCCAGCACAACAGAGGACATCTTCCCAGACAGAAATCCCTTCACAATACATCAATGTGACATGGAATATTTTGATTGCTCCTTGAAACAATACAGAAAAGAAACCAGTACCATGGTGTAGGCAACAACTATGATTCAAACAGGAGGAAAGAAATCATTGCCACGCAAAGTCGTTGGGATATTTTGTTGTTTAGTCGTTTAGTTGTGTTTGACTGTTTGTGACCCCATGGACCATAGCACGCCATGCCCTCCTGTTTTCCACTGCCTCCCGGAGTTGGGTCAAATTCATGTTGGTCGCTTCGATGACACTGTCCATCCATGTCGTCCTCTGTCGTCCCCTTCTCCTCTTGCCTTCACACTCTCCTAACATCAGGGTCTTTTCCAGGGAGTCTTCTCTTCTCATGAGATGGTCAAAGTACTGAAGCCTCAGCTTCAGGATCTCTCGTGGATATTTTGCCTGGTATATAAAGCACATGACTGAGAATGAGTACAACAGAGGTAGGGAAAAGTATCAGAAGAACTGGAGAACATGTCCCTTGTGTGACCAGGGCCAAAGAGGAAATTCACTACCAGAAGGTGGGCTGCTGGCTACCACCTCTGATGGCTCCAGAAGGAGAACTGAAGTGACTGCAACATACGCTAAAACATCAGGAGGAGCCAGACATTTTTGGGCTCCTACATCCATCACTCCTAAGGCATAGTGAGGAATGCCAGGAGTTGCCAATCCCCTTCTCTTTCATCTCTCTCTCTCTCTTCTTGACCCCTTGTCCATCATTCCCAAACAGAACTGTCCATAAAGATGTCTGTAGCTGTTGGCTTTTGTACTAAATGGCAGAAAAAGCAGAAGATTCGTATCATAAATAACTGAAAGTTTTCTCCATCACAAGGAAGGGATTTTTCTACCACTGGCTTTGTGCTTCTTCACATACGTGGATGGAGAGAATACCACCTCTCTCTACTCCTTTCCTGCACATTCCCTATAGTGTCTGGTTTGGGCATTAAGAATATCCACCCCAAAGGACCACTTCCATCTGTCTTAATGCCCCAGGTATTTTTATTTATTTATTTCAAATATGTTAACTGCACCTTTCTCCTTAAAATGGACCCAAGGTGACTTTTATCATTAAAAGACAATGATTACAGCTTAAAAAAAAAGTAATAATACAAATACTAAAGAGGATCAAACAAAAACCACGCTATGGCTGGTAATAAAAGCAACATCAAAAACACACATTCAAAGCAGGAAGGCATAGCAATCGATTTTAAAATCTCACTCGGACAGCCAGTCACTCAGGGAAAGTTTGCCTGACTTCCTTCTTTCTGATCCATTTCAGGACTCTGAATTGCTCAGAGGATGGGCTAACATTCACCTCGTTCTTCCAGGAAGGAAATTTCAGAAAAATCCTGAGGGCTTTTCCTGCAGAGTTGGACAACCTGAGACTTCTGAGATTTAATTGGTTTTCTCGACCTTGTCATGAATCCGCTTAAAGGTACAAGAAATGCCAGGATCTTACCCTATCTATTTCATTGTTCCAGACGTGGACATGAAAGACTGTTGGGAGACTGACTAATGTAAATTGGAGGTCTGGCTGAGGAAACAAAGG
This sequence comes from Pogona vitticeps, assembly GCF_051106095.1. Taxonomy (NCBI): domain Eukaryota; kingdom Metazoa; phylum Chordata; class Lepidosauria; order Squamata; family Agamidae; genus Pogona; species Pogona vitticeps. The sequence goes on from NC_135784.1 coordinate 24,803,798, forward strand.
TATATTATCATAGGTGGGCTCCGGGGATAACGGATCCTGCAACACCACCTTGTTCCTCTGGAGTTTGTGGCTCCAGAGAAGAGAAACAAAAGGGGGCTTAAATGCCCACCAGAATCGCCCGCTGCAGCGAATTTACTCAGGTCAAGGAAAGGGATGCCCTAACAGGGCTCCCCCACAAGCAGGGAAAATCCGAATAACTAATCCACAGGATGGCCATAAATCAACATGAGGGCACCTAAGAACAAAAGTCATGCACTGCATGGAGTATGAAGTTGTGTATTCAGCAGAAATAAACAAACAACCTGCATCTTTTTGTCTAGAGAAGGGGAAGAGATGTTCGGAGTCCTGAAATGGATCTTAAACGACCCTGAAGCCAGACCGTTTTGTCACTAGCATATATTTGTCTTTCTCTTAATTCATCCCCTTCCTTTCCTTATCTATCAGTTTACGAAAGTCCTCTTTTCGGAGCCCGATCCTTCCCCTCCTTGCCTGTTTTTCACCCGTGGATGATTTCAAGCTGACAGGAAGGGAAGCGCCCTCCCTCTGCAAGCAGAGAAAGCGAAACTAACCAGTTCGCTGCCTCGAGTGACGAGAGATGGCGGCTGCTCCCCTTCAGGGTCTCTGCGAGGAAGTCACTTGCTCCATCTGCCTGGAATATTTCAAGGATCCCGTGATCACAGAATGTGGGCACAACTTCTGCCGAGCCTGCCTGATCCAGAGCTGGGAGGGGTCGGAGGGCGAAGAGATTTCCTGCCCTCAATGCCGAGCAAAAGTCCGGAGGAGCCTCGTCTCCAATCGGCAGCTGGCCAACATTGTGGAATTGACCAAGAAGCTCCGTCTTCAAGAGGAAACGATCAGTGAGAGAAATGGGGGAGCCTGTGGGAAGCACCGGGAGCCCCTGAAGCTCTTCTGCAAGGATGATGAAGCCCCCATCTGCATGGTGTGTAAATGGTCGAAGGAGCACCGAGAGCACCAGGTGGTTCCTCTGGAGGAAGTTGTCCAGGAGTACAAGGTAGAAAGTAGTGATGGCAGAAATCATTGGGGGGGGGCAAGGGATGGGGAGCCTGTTCGTGAGGCCTCTGGGTTGTTGTCAGTGGTCTTTTATGTGCATGCATTTAAAGAAATGCCAGCATTTGGGGAGGGTGACATGTGCCCTTCTTGTCTCCCCACCCCCCATGGGCATCCCTGGTAAGGAGGAGGAAATTTGGACCAGGGAATGAAATAGTTGTGTATCTTGCCTGAAATGTTGTCTGCAATCATCTGTAAAAGGGCCTGAATTAACCATTAAGTAAAATAGGCAAGAGGGAAGTGAAACCGAAGTGGAGTCTCTATCAGGGATCTTCTACCAACTCCCATGAAGACTGAAGAAGCTGCTTGGATGAGTAGCGAAAGGTTTCAACCTAACAAGAAAGACGTCCAGTTGTGATGGTTCATCTTCTAGAAATATAACCACCTGGGGAGGACTGAGAATCTTGACATAAAATCAGGATGTGTTTAGGGCCTGAAGGGAAGGGGAGGCCCTTACAGAGTTTGCCAAAGGAAGGAGATTAGATCTTTGCTCTCCTCCGCAAAAGCAAAGATCTTCAGCTGGACATGGACTTCCTTCCTCTTAGCTGGGAGGAACTGGAGATCCACTCCAATCCTTTGCTTCAACCGAGGAGACAAATATCTGCTCTTTTGCAACCTGGGGAGCCTCTTTCCTTAGTGATCAAGTCCTGAGTCCCAATCCTTGCCTAGTGAGAAAACTCATGTCCTGATTAAAAGGATCAATCATCATCACGATTGCCTAGTGTTGGCTAATTTTGGAGGTTGGGTGGAGACAGGGATAAAAAGAGCTGCTGGTCTTTTAGACCTATGGCCACTGCACCATACAAGCAAGTGGAAGAAATAACAGCCACTGTTAAAACACCCCAAGATTGGGTTTTACAATCTAGTTTGAACTTTTCAGTTTACAGGTTCTGACAAAATCTGTCTATTGGTTGTGGGTTTTTGGCCGTGTTCTGAAGGTTGTTCTTCCTAACGTTTCGCCAGTCTCTGTGGCCGGCATCCTCAGAGGACAGGAGAGGACTCTGTGCTCACCAGAGCACAGAGTTCCTACTCCTGTCCTCTGAAGATGCCAGCCACAGAGACTGGCGAAAGGTTAGGAAGAACAACCTTCAGAACATGGCCAAGGAGCCCAAAAAATGCACAACCACCATTAGATCCCAGCCATGGAAGCCTTCGTGAATACACTGGTGCCTCGCTTAACGAGTGCACCGTTTAATGATGAATCCGCATAGCGACCCGTTTTTTCGGGTCGCTAATGCGATTGCTTACCGATGTTTCCAATGGGAAAACATCGCATTGCGAAGACCGGTAAGCGTTTTCGCTTACCGATCTTCGCATTGCGATGTCGGGGGAACAGCTCATTGACGGTTCCAAAATGGCTGCCGGAACACCCAAAATGGCCACGCACAGCGTTTTCGCGCCCTGTACTCGCTTACTGAGGGCGCAAAAATGCCTGCGCTATGGGGAAACTTCACTGTACGGTAAGTTTCTTGCCCATTGGAACACATTAAACTTCATTTAATGCGTTCCAATGGGTTTTTCTATTCCGTATAGCGATGTTTCCCCATAGCGACGGTTAATCCGGAACGGATTAACCTTGCTATGTGGGGCACCACTGTACATTGAAAATCTGTCTATATTAATCAAACTGAAAGTGTATGTTTTGGCTGGGAGCCTGTCATTTGATTGTTTGTATGCTTTTGTACTACCGTACAATTGCACTCATTTCCCACGCTAGCAAGGTTATGCTCAAAATCCTCCAAGGTAGGCTTCAACAGTATGTGGACCGAGAACTCCCAGAAGTGCAAGCTGGATTTCGAAGGGGCAGAGGAACTCGAGACCAAATTGCTAACATGTGCTGGATTATGGAGAAAGCCAGAGAGTTCCAGAAAAACATCTACTTCTGCTTCATTGACTATGCAAAAGCCTTTGACTGTGTGGACCACAGCAAACTCTGGCAAGTCCTTAAAGAAATGGGAGTGCCTGACCTCCTTATCTATCTCCTGAGAAATCTATATGTGGGACAGGAAGCAACAGTTAGAACTGGATACGGAAACACTGATTGGTTCAAAATTGGGAAAGGAGTACAACAAGGCTGTATATTGTCTCACTGCTTATTTAACTTGGAATACATCATGCAGAATACATCATGCGAAAGGCCGGACTGGAGGAATCCCAAGATGGAATTAAGATTGCCGGAAGAAATATCAACAACCTCCGATATGCAGATGACACCACTCTGATGGCAGAAAGTGAGGAGGAATTAAGGAACCTTGTAATGAGGGTGAAAGAGGAGAGCGCAAAAAATGGTCTGAAGCTCAACATCAAAAAAACTAAGATCATGGCCACTGGTCCCATCACCTCCTGGCAAATAGAAGGGGAAGATATGGAGATAGTGACAGATTTTACTTTCTTGGGCTCCATGATCACTGCAGATAGTGACAGCAGCCCCGAAATTAAAAGACACCTTCTTCTTGGGAGAAAAGCGATGACAAACCTCGACAGCATCTTAAAAAGCAGAGACATCACCTTGCCAACAAAAGTCCGAATAGTCAAAGCTATGGTTTTTCCTGTAGTGATGTACAGAAGTGAGAGCTGGACCGTAAAGAAAGCTGACCGCCGAAGAATTGATGCTTTTGAATTGTGGTGCTGGAGGAGACTCTTGAGAGTCCTGTGGACTGCAAGGAGAACAAACCGATCCATTCTAAAGGAAATCAATCCTGAGTGCTCACTGGAAGGACGGATCCTGAAGCTGAAGCTCCAATACTTTGGCGCTTGGAGAGGCAAATCTAATGAAATCTTTGGTAGGGAATAAAAGAGTGCTAACTGTGGAGTCCCTGTCAAACACAGGTCATCATGAGCTGATGCTAAAACCCTTGTAGATTTAAGGAGTTGAAGCTGACCTGGAGAATGTGGTGGCTGTAATTTATTTTCTGGAGAACTTTCTGAAATCACTTTGGGATAGGTCTTTCGGATAGTTCAATTGTAACTGGATGCCAGGAACCTCTGTGCCAACACAGACTACAAAGCAACTACAGGGAGGTCAAGAAAGAGAAAAAATACCGTATTTTTCGCACCATAAGACGCACTTTTTCCCCACAAAACGGGGGGGGGGTGGAAAGTCTGTGCGTCTTATGGAGCGAAGAAAACAGATTATATTTTCCAGTTTTCTTCTCCTAAAAAATTGGTGCGTCTTATGGAAAGGTGCGTCTTATGGAGCAAAAAATATGGTGTGAATCCATCATCAGTCTTAGAGGAAGTTGCCCTTTCCTCCAGAGAAGAATTCAGATGTGAATCTTTTAATGTCATTTTAGATCAGTTGTCTTTGGCCTTACAAAACTGCAGGGCAGCATATCAATCAGAGTAGGGCAGGTTCAAAGTCATAGCCAACTTATGTTGCCAGCTTGATGCAGAGATAAGAACTGAAACTATTTATCACTGCTTTCCAAAGTGAATTCACCAAGGTGTTCTTGCTCTAACAATCAATGTGCAGGGTACGGTGGGCTGTCCAAGGTGCAAAGGAGCTTGTCCCTCCATGATTGGGAAGAAATATATTCTTCGGTTCTCTTTTGCCTCTGAATTAAAAATGGACTTCTTTTTTCCTTTCAGGATCTTATCTACAGCCACCTGAAGCTTCTGGAGGAGGAAAGAGCCGAAATTTTAACATGCAAAGCAAATACAGAAGAAGAAAGCCAAGACTTACTTGTGAGTATCAGCGTCCCTAAAAAGGGAACAGTTTCTTAAACTAGCATGTGGAAAATGCAAAATAACATGAGTAAGTAAGTAAAGTTTTATTATGTGGTCATAGACCCGATTATACAAAGATAAAATACATAAAATAAATACATAGTATAGTATAAAATAAATGCTTGCTATAGTGTTTTGCAAATTCTCGTAGCTGAAAAAAAAATCTTAGCCACTAACTGTGTTATTATTTGATTCTCTCTAGACAACCAAAACTTCAGATAGTGGAAAATGCAAATATAACATAATCAGAATCCAGAGCCATGAGCCAATCCTCCTTCCAAGCACTTTGTGACCTCACCCAACCCAGGCTTGTCACCTTTTAAAATATCTTTCCAGTCACGTGTTTGACACCAGCCAGTAACCACATTACACCCGGTAGCTGAAGAATGCTTCCCTGTTAACAAGTATATTGGTCAGGATTCCCATCACACACATCTATTGTTTAGAGTTGCCTGATAGATCACTGTTGTGGTGGGCTGTCATGTCGCCTCTGACTTACAGTGACCTTATGAATGAGTTGCCCTAGAGTCGGACACGACTGGACAAATTGTCAAGGGGAACCTTTATCTTTACCTACCCATAAATAAATAAATTGTCCATCCTCTTCTGCTAATACGTTTGTTACTCCAGGTATAAATGTATCTTAGTCTTCGGGCCATAGCTTAAGTGTTTCACCTGCTAAGAATCCACACTTGTCATGGGATCCAGCTGGAGGGCATTGCTTTCGGCTTCTCTCAGAGCCTCACCCTGTCATGATGTGCATCGAAGAAGGGGGATAGATCATTAGAGAAGAGTTAATGGAAGGACATTTGAAATGTGGATCCTTTTAGATGAGGGGATGGGCAAATTCCAAACTATACTTTCCTGCCTCTGGGAGTTGGAGGACTGCATCCATTTCTGCACCCAAACATGAAATATATTTCTTAAATCTTTTCAGCGATTAAAGCTCACTTGTATCCTAGTGGGAAAACATTTTTTGTAGAAGGTTGAGGATGCAAGAGCTAAGCTCTCAAAACATGGCACAATAACACCACCAGTCCCAATCCTGAGACAAAAGAATTAATCCAATGGAACTTTTTCATATATAAAAATGTAACTTTTGCAGACTGGGATGAAAGGGGGGCTGGAGGTCCAGGAGCAAAAAGGGCCATGATTGATTCCTGGGGCCACATGCTATGATTTATAGGCTGAATACGCATGTGCACACACAGACATTGAGCTATAGATAGATAGATGGAGATACAAAGATGGGGATAGATAGATATATAGATGGATACAGGCTTATTGGCCTACGCATCCCAGCAGTACTATATATATATACCACTCCATGGTATATATATTATATAAGAGTTAAAGACTCTTTTCTGCCTACAAATCCCAACAGCCTTAGCCAGTGTAACCACCGTGGAGGGATTTGGGGAGGAACAGGAGAAGGACATCGGAGGGGCACAAGTCCCAACCCTGTTTTCACCTTTGGAGCCTTGACTTTTTGAGACCACCCTTCACAGGCCCTGCCATCAGCCTCCTTCCCTCCCCCTCCTTTCTGACTCTCCTCCTGCAGAAAGAGACAAAGGCAGAGATGGAAAAGACAAAGGAACTGTTCAGAGAACTTCACTCCTTTTTGAACGAACAAGAGGAGCGTCAGTTGGCCCATCTGGAACAGGTGGAGAAGAAGATTGCAAGGAAAAGGGAGGAGCACCTGGCCAGGCTCTCCAGAGAGCTCTCCTCTCTTGGAGGTCTCATCCAGAAGATGGAGCAGAAGCGTCAGCAGCCCCCAGGTGAACTCCTGCAGGTAAGACTGGCAGAAGGAAGCCAGGCTGCTCTTCAGGGGAAAGCTGGCTCTGCAAAACATTTTTGGCCCCACCTACATGTAGAGAGAATCAACTTTAGTACATACAGAAGAATCGAGACAATCATGTCAGTGTGTTGACCTCAGTGTGGACTAAATATTGATGGGAGCACCTGCAGTTTTCACTTCTCTGCCAATGCATTGATTCCAAGCCATGCATCATTCCTGCCTCCTCTTCTGAGCCTTTGCAAAAGAGCCGGTTCACCTCACTTGGAAACTGGTCACCAGAGCTGCTCTCATCCATTGCTTCAGAGCCGGAACACTTCTCACGGATGACAAACGCAGAGAGACACACAAACAGACACAGACCCCATTTTAAATGGTTCTGCTAACTTCCAAGAATCCTTTGCCCTAAAAGAGAGGAGATAAAATACCTGCCACCTTAACCCTGATCCTTCAGATACCTCTTACTCCCTTATTGCAGTTCAGAGGCAGGCAAAGGTTTTTTAAACCCTTCTTGTAGGAGATGATGGATCTCTCCTCCGCAGTGGGGTGGGCTTGGTGTGGAACATAAGGGGGGCCTGTGGGTGCCTCCCCAAAGACTGACGTGGTAGAAGCACTGATCTCCCTCTTCTTTCTCTCTTTTTCCCCTCCAGGATGTCAGAAACCTCTTACAAAGGTGAGTGGAGCCTCTCTTTTTTCATCAGGTCTTGATAATCCTGGGAGGGGCCTTTGTGGAAGGAAAATGGTCCCAAACTCTCCTGGAGAGATGATGTTAGCTCTCGACTATTGGGAGAGGTAACAACAAAGGGTATGCTCAGGAGCACCTCCTCCGTCCACCCAGCGCCGCGGCCAGAGCACAATCCTTTCCTCGCCTCCATGGCTCCTTCTTGCCTTCTTTGTTTTTCTAACTCATTCTGCTATAACTGTTTTTAAAAATTACACTAAATGGGGGATTTGTGAATATCTCCGTACACGTTTGTTTTTGAACATCTGTTATTGATAGGATCCTCTGAGGGTCACTAATTCTAAGGGTTGCCGTAAATTGGAAGTGGCTGAATAGAACACAGGAAAAACAGTAACATATTTCTTAAGCTCTTTCTGCATGGTATCTGACAAAGAAACTAATAAGAATACAGCAAGAATATTACAAACAAAAGCTTCGTGGAAACACAGAAAGTTTGGAGTGGATGATGAAGCCCTAAACTTTTCTAGGCAGTGTGAAAACCTTTGGGAGCAGGATTTGTAGGTCGTATCTCCTCTCTGTCTATAGTTACAAAAAAGACTCTTCCTGCTGATAACACCATTCAGCAACAGCTATTCATAGTAATTAAAGACACCTTTCTCCTCTCCTGCAGCTCCAAAAGTGGTTTGGAAAAGCTGTGGGATGGAAGGAGGAAGTTTTAATTGCTAAAAGCCATCCTCTCTTGATATCATCCGCCTTTCGCAGCGATGGCTATGGAAACTGAGTTTCCTGGGATTCCTGTTATTCCTGCTTTTGGTTGTGAGGCAGAATGAGGACTCTTGGTCTCTGAGGGTTTGATCCGGGGAGACAAATGCTTGAACCAACTGCTACCCCCTGTGCCTCTTCAAAAGCCATTTTAAGCCATTCAAAAAACGGAAAGAGAAAAGGCCGAGATGCTGCTGTTTTGCACTTGCTTCATTTCTTGCGGGAAAGGAGAGGGATGGAAGGTCTTAGGTCCCCACAAATCCCTCAAAGTTAAAACTACAAACGTAGGAAGGAAGAAAAATATTTGTTTTCATATTTTCAAACCTGAGGGACTGCAAAATGTCTCTGGGGGCCACATGCTGTTATTTCAGGTTTTCTGGAGGTTTCCACTCAGTCCCTTTGTTTTCCCGGAAATTCTGGGTAGGGTTAGGTAGGTTTGGAGTAACATTTGTTCCCTCTACCAACAGGCATGAGTACAAGGAGCCCTTTCAGAATCCTGTGGCTTTCCCTCCTGAGCTGAGGTGGGAGATCTGGGATATCCGTGAGAGGAATCAATTTCTAGCTGAGAAGACAAAACAGTTAAGAGGTAAGGCAGAGTGCCTGCAAGGAAGGACCCTGGTCCAAGAGGGAACAAGACAAGAATGTGGTTGTTGTTTTTTGTTGTTGCATGACGGATGGCAGTCACAAGGGAGAAAGCTCTTCCCAGATAGCCCAGCTCTCTTTCCTTTCCTCCTGAAAGGACCAGACCCAGACTTATTCTGGGAGACTGTGAGGTAGAGTGGGAGGGACATGTTGTTCTCCATGAAAAAGGAAGCTGACACAGTGTGGACATGGCGGGGGGAGGGACAGAAATCTCCCTCCTGCACTTGATCAATTTCCCTCCTTCAAAGCAAGTGCTCATCCGCCCAGTTTGAGTAACTCCCTCTAAAGGTTCCTGGAGTCTTTTTCAGTTTTCTGCACCCTGGAGATTGATATCAGACACATGCAATGGCCAGTTCACTGCTCACCATCCTGAATGAATTAAGTACCAATGGGTCCGTTTTCTGGAATCAACAAATGCCAAGCAATGTTTTCTCACCATCTTTTCTTTCAATTAGAAGGGAATTCGATCTCTTCCTAGTCGCATTTTTAAGATCACCTTATGAATTGTCATGCTTATAGGAAACTAGACAATAACTATACAGTGGTGCCCCGCATAGCGAGCGCTTCTTTTTCATTCAGAAACAGAAACCTTTATTGGCATGCTGCATAAATAACATAATAACACAATAAAATACTGGGGAAAGATTCATTACAGGCAAGAGGAGGTGCCAGGAAGTTGTAATTGAAGCCCCTCGTTTTGGGGAAGCATGTTGCGGCGTCTCTGAATAATGGCCTGGACGTATCTAGCAGTGGATAGAGTGACTTCCTTACTAAGGTCACATAGAAGGTATTGTATTTTCCTCAGGTCTGCCCATCCGGAATGAGAGAGGAGAAAAGCCGTCAGATGTGACAGACGGATGTCCTTGTACAGTGTACAATAAACTGAACTGAGAGTTTGCCCATGTGGCCAGGGCGAGCGCTTCTTATAACGACGAATCCGCATAGCGATGAGGATGAGCGAAAATCACATTGCGTTTTTTTTAAACAGCTGATCAGCGGTTCCAAAATGGCCACCGGGTAAACAAAATGGCCGCCCACAGCGTTTTCGCGCGGTTTCCTCGCATACCGGGCAGCGAAAATGGCGGCCATATGGAGGAATTCCGCATAGCGGTGAGTTTTTCCCCCACAGGAACACATTCAACGTGTTTTAATGCGTTCCTATGGGTTTTTTTGCCCCACATAGCGACGAATCCGGATAGCGACGATTTTTTTGGAACGGATTATCGTCGCTATGCGGGGCACCACTGTATTGTGTAAACCTACAATGTAAACTCTGTGAGACTTGATCATTTCTTGGTATGATTTATAAGGTATTCAAAAGTCAGCTGTGGCTATTAGTCTTTGTCCTATACAACTCCTTAAAGGGGACCCACCCCTGGCTTACAGCATATGGCAGGAGATGTTCTGCATTCATAAAAAAACAAGGATACCCAGATTCCTATCAGCCCATCATTCTGTTGGCTCTTAAATAATAAATTAATTGGAGAGGAACACTGGCTTTTTAAGGGGTTGGGTAGATGATAAACCCGATCAGGAGACTTTCTTCAGCATCATACTGTACGGCATTTCTTGTGTAACAAATCAAACCCCAATGCCATTGGCCTCTGACAGAATTGTACGGTGTTTTATTTTCAAGATAGGTGAAACAATGGGGATAGGGGAAACTTTTCTCAAACTACTAAATTGGCTAGACATGGGTCATAAAATGGTCATCAGAACTAATGGGAGGGAGTCAGCTGCTCTTTTAAACAGCAGAACGAGGGACCAAATATGTCCTCTTTCCTCAGCTTTATCTGCAGATGCCATGAAGCCTCTTGGCTCTGTTCATAAGAGCAGACACTGAATTAAAAGTTCTAAATATTAATGGAAATGAATACAGCCCAGATATGTTTGTGGGAGGATATGTTTGTGTATAAGAGGCTCTGCTGCTTGATTTGTACTTTCTTCTTTGTTTTCACAGATAGTACTGTGTTATCTGGATCTCTACTCTGAAAAGGTACGCCTCTCATGGCTCCCTACATCTGTGGAAGGGAGGGGGTGCCTCTTGGTTTGAGGCTCTTTAGACAAGCAAGAGCTAAAGCGATTGCTGTTCCCACCAAGAGCCTTCAAATCCGTTGCTCGCGCTTTCTTCAGCTGCTCAGTAGAGAGAGGCTCCTCCAGAGCAGGACCGTGGGTTGCTCTGCACAGTGTGCAGAAGACACTCAAACAGAGACACTGGGAAGCAATATTGCCCCAAAGCATAAAGACAGAAAACATATTGTCGCACTTTGAACATTTAACAGTTTTGCTTATTTGGGGGGTGGGATCTCTCCACACCGAGCCTTCGTTCAGCTCACCTTGCACCCCTATTCCTGTTTCCACGTGGCACAGGCCTGAAACTCGTGTTAGAGTCAGAGCTGCTTTTGGATTTTCTAACCTTTTTAACACCACTGCTGGGTGGCGGTATAGTTTTCTTCGGCTTCCCTGTAATTTACTCCAGTGCAGGATCTGTTCAGGGGGACCCTCAGATGCCATTCCTCCGTCCTGGTCCAGAGGCCTTGTAGGTGGGTGTCATCTGACGACCTTTCTTTATGAGGGTGTTCCTGCTGGTCGCTCTCCAGCTCCCCACGCCTTGCTCCTCCTCCTCGTTAGCTATCTTGGAATATGAGTTGTTCTTTTATTCTGCTTTTTACACGTTATCTCTTTCACACACAGCACAGCAGTGAAATCTGAAAATGAAAAAAAAAATAGGAATATGTGAAGGTTTGAGATAGGAGGGAAGGCAGAGGAGAGTCTGGGTCTGAGGAAGTACGTGTGGATCCACAAAACCTTTTAAGGGGCCACAATATTTTATCTTGTCTTATTGCCACAGTTCTGAACCAGACTGAGATGGGGCCTTATTCTGAGTATTGGTACTATATCCTCATGACTAGAGATGGGAGTATTCGCAGATGAATACCCCCTTACAATAAAGAGGGTCCAGCCCCTTAGGGTTAGACTGTCCACTCACCGTTCCATGCAGCTGCGAGCTTTGCACTCCTTTCCTATCGCTCCGGAGCTTGTGGTGGATTAGCCACTCTTTGACCTAGCAGAGAGGCTCATCATCCCACCTCTTGCCTCTGCTCATGACCCAAGACCAAAACTAAGGTCAACAGAGGGTTTGCCTACTCATTGTAATTGAAGTAGGCTGGATTGGGTTAAAAAGAGGTCTCTAGGAGGGCCAGCATGTGATCCTCAAATCCAAAGGTCATACGGACCTCAAATGACCCTATTTGGTGTGCAGCAGCCAGATGTAATTTTCCCATGTTGTGAAGGGCCCTAACAAGAGAGCCACTTCACAATATAGGCAGATTAAGCACACCCTTCACTCCTTCAAGCGAAAAAAAAATTAAGTGCATATTAGAACAGTGAGTATGCCTTACCTCACTTTAAAAACAACACTAAGTTATGTATATTAAAAGTTAGGTATAGATGCCTATAAGGGGAAAAGTTTCTGCACCGAGCAAGGGGTTAGACTTGAAGCCCTCACAGGCCCCTTCCAATTTCACTATTTTATATGATTCAATGATTCTAGATTTATTTATTTTGGTTTTTTATTTTATTTATCTTAAAATGTAAAGTTATTTTAATTTTTAAAAATCCAGTATGTTTAAAAATTACCAGTCTGTGCTAGCAAATCTAGACAAAGAGGAAACAATACTAAAGAAAACAATCAAAAAGGTAGTGGCACCTTAAAGATTGTAGTCTTTCCAGGTGAGCTTCCATAGATCAATCTATTTTACAAGACATGTTGGACTGAAGAGAAGCTACAGGGATAGGCCAGGACCTAGAGTGTATACCTGCAGAGGAAGAAAATGAGGTTGTAGATCAGTGTCTGGTGTTCCTCGTGAACTGGATGCGGGCGAATAAACTGAAACTTAATCCAGACAAGACAGAGGTGCTCCTGGTCAGCAGAAAAGGCAGAGCATTCTCTCTGGACCTGTTTCGCCCACCCCACCAACCCACCTCAGTTCGATGTCTGTGCATCCAAAAGATTGTGGAAGGAAGCGGGGGGGGGGAAGGGAATTTCAGTGTGGTGGAGGGATTGGTGGAGGGGACAGATCTTGCTGCTTCCCTTTCTTTATTGTGCACATGGAAATTGGGACTAGGAAACCCAGTATTAAACAATTAAGGGTAGTGACATGGAACTTAGATTATATAAAACTAGAAAAGGTTATGTTAAACTGGCAGTGGACTTTGACAATGGACATAATATTGAATAGATTAATCAGTATAGATAGCTCCAAAGGAGAGAAAGAAGTAAGAAGGTGAAATGTCACAATAGCTTAATTCATAAAACAGATCTGTGATGAGATGGGTTTTTGAGTTAAAATCTTTTAAAGGCATATGGGTTTTGTAATTAAGAAATAAGCCAGAGAGGTTCCATTTTGTTTCTTTGTATAAAGTATCTTTGCTATGCTGACAAGTTGTTTTCTAGGCGAGCGAGAGAATGTTATTCTGAAAGCCTGTGAAAGCACTCTGTGTGATTAGATAGATGGGAATTGTTGTGACTCTTTGATAAACTACAGTAACCCAAATAACATCTGGTGCGTATGAGAAAGAAGTCATGTGGTGCAACAAGACTGTTTGCCTAGTAACGAACTCTGATTGGATGACATCGTGGGAAGGTGCATTAAGCCCTTGCCAGTTACTCTTGAAAAAGGAACTTTTTGCCTATAGACATTGTCTTTCCAAGACCAACCTTTCAGTGACTCGTGACCTACTCTTCAGCCATTTGGGACTCACCCTAATGTCTTTCGAGACAGGCTGGTGGCCTACCTACATGGACTGGTTCCTATGCTTTGCTGGATTACTTTTGGACTTATGGGATTTTTCCTAAGGACTGTGCATGGACTATTTTCTATGGACTGTTCTATGGAATATTCTTTATGGACTTCTTTTCTTGGAATACTCCATATGGACTATGCTCTTGTAATGCTGTAAGGACTATGGTATATTTACTGGATTTTTCTTTTCTAAGGACTATGGGACATATAAGGGATTTTTACTTTTGTTAAGGGATTTTTATTCTATAGGATCACCAACCCCTTATTCTATAGGATGGTGGCAGCTGCGCGATGGACCACGTGCTGGGTTTTGTAGTACCTCAGGATGACCAATCTTTGTTCTATCTAACAGCTTGAGTAACTCTGATCCACAAGCTAAGTTTTGATTGCAGTGGGACACTGAGGCTTCAAGGAGCTAAGTGCTTCTCTAGGTGTGAACAGTAGTTTCCTAGGAAACGCTGTTTGCCGGCAATTAGGCTGTGGTGAGAGGTGTTAAATCTTCAGGCTGTGGTAATGTGTGTTAGAATCTGGGGTGCTCTTTTAAGAAAGAGATACCCAGTGGGACAAGCAAACTGTTAGGAAACAATTGGATTTAATCAGTAGGCATGTGCAGGTTGTTACAACGTTGTAGTGAAGAAATTCCAAGATGCATGTCCTTTATTTTTAGAGTGCTTGCACTCTGTAATAGCACCCAAGTTGAGCAGGTCATTTCACAATCTTAGGATTGCATAAATGACTCTGGCTACTTTGTTCTGGCTACCTTGTTCAGCTTGTTTTGGCCTAAGCGTACTCCACTACGATTTTAGGATCTGGCAGGAGTACCTAGTTGCATCTGGCTTGGCCTAGAGTCATGCCCTATGATCTTAGAGGTATCTATCTGCACCCAGTTCAGTCATTGATCATCTCTGTAACTTTAGGATTCACAGAGTGATCGCAGTTTTTCTTTTCTCTTCCTTTTGGATTTTTCAGTATTTTGGTTTGGCAGCTGTCTGTCTTCTCACAGATCTTAGGATCACAGAGTGACAGCAGTTGGTCAAAGGTGCAGAGGAGATTTTTAAATTTTTAAATTTTTTTCTCTCTTTTTTGTTTGTTTTATTGCTGACCTAGCCTAGGCTAGATTGCCAGCAGAAGATGGGGGAGCAAAAACAGTCGGCAACTGTGGACAGAATCTTGGAAGTGGCTTCGGGATTTTTCGAGCAAGCCAAGCAGAAAATCGAGGAAAGAGATTGCCTGATATGTGAGCTTTATCAGGAAAACATACTTCTAAAACGTTTTTTAAGCATAGAACCTGGCTTGATGCAAAAGTTTTTCCAAGCTCAGCAGGGTTCCTTTGGGGATTACTGCAACGAGACGCTCCAAACAATTGGGAGCGATCCTGAGATGCAAGATGCTTGTGTGGAAAGAGTTAACGAGGCCCAGTGGAATTCTCATGAGCATTCCAGAGAAGACAGCGATTCATCGCCCGTCCAAACAGAGGATTCACAGGCCCTGGAGCCGCGCGCAGAGAAAGGAATGCAGGAGAAAGTTCGCCAAGAAGCTGTCTCCTTGAGGGAATTAGCATCGGACGACGCAAGGGAAAACTGCAGTGCTCCAGAGAATTTCAGTGCATTGGGATTCAGCTCAGCACCAACCTCAGCTCTTTTCCAGAGCACAGGACAGGTGAGAAGTTCTGAAATAATTCGGGATGAGACTATGGGTTTGCCAGAAGGAGGAGAGCAAGGGATTTTCCAAAGCAATAAAGCAATTGCTGGGACTGAGAGGCCTCACATCAGCTTAGAAGCCAAAGTAGTTGATGGGGGAGTGAAATACCGAAATGATGAAATAGAGACTCAGCTTAATTCTTCGCTAGGACTTGTGTCAGCAGATTTTGATGCATGTCAGATCTCAAACAACCCCCCTTCTCTTAGCCCAGAGGGAACAGCGAAATCAGACACTGGAAGTTTGGCAGTGACCCCGTGTGCTTCATGGCAGTTCGGGAGTAACGAGTGTTACCAGGGGGGTGGCCTACTTAGCGTACCGGAGCAGTCTGTTGAGAAAGCTGGAGGAGTGAAGGTTTTCTCAAGAGTCTTTGCCAAGTGCCATA
Source organism: Pogona vitticeps (assembly GCF_051106095.1). Classification (NCBI taxonomy): domain Eukaryota; kingdom Metazoa; phylum Chordata; class Lepidosauria; order Squamata; family Agamidae; genus Pogona; species Pogona vitticeps. The sequence continues at coordinate 24,819,361 of NC_135784.1, forward strand.
GAAGGTGATAGTGGAGCGGTTTTGCAGCATGGACTTTCACGTTGTTTCAATAGTACAAGTGAGGGTGGAACTAATTCTGTAAACTTGATTAAAGATAGAAAGCTGCATTTGAACCTGTCAGATGGTGAGACTGTTTCTAACACAACCAATGAAGGGGGAAGCGCTAACTTTTTGGGATTACAAAGTACTGATGTTTCTCCAGAGACTGAAATCATGACTGGAAACTTTGGCCCAGTACCACAGTTAATCTTCTCAGAAAGATCTTTAGAAAGAAAAGCAGAGGTTTGGGACCATACTTATTTTCAACAGCCTATTTTCCAAGGAAGTGGTGCGAATGCTGATACTGTTTCTGAGGCTATGCAGAGTACTCCCGAGGGAACTATGATGCAACAGCGGCCTCTTGTGACCAAACCTGATAGCACAGTTAATTCAGAAAGAACACCAGCAATTCGGGTTTACATGTGCATTACATTTCTTGACCCAGAGATTCCTGACATTACACCTGTGGTAACTGAGGTAGACCAAGAGAATAATGATCAATTTAGCCAAGAACAGGTATTGGAGTCTGTGTTAGCTAATCACCAAAACGTTTTCTCTAATCCACCTGGAGAGTCTAATGTGGTGAAACATTCCATTACAGTCAATGATGGTTTGACAGCTGTATTCAATACAATTTCAATTTGTCAAGGCGAACAGGATGCTAATCCTAAAGAGGAATTGGATTTTAGCCAGTTAAATAAGTTCACGAAGACTGAGACAATCCCTACAATCAATGTTGAGATGTTGGTAGAAATTGTTGCAAACGCTGAATATATTTCTCTGATTGGAATAAAAGGAGGGCTTTATCAGATTTTAATTAAAGAGGAACATCGCCCTTATACATCATTTACTTGCCCTCAGGGAATTTACCAACTCAGAAAACTAGCACCTGAAATGAAAAATACCTATGTTACTTTTCAGAAATTGGTTGATGAATTGTTTGGTGATTTATATTATGTGATTGGCTATGTAGGCAACTTTGTAATTTACAGCCCTGATCCAATTCAAGCAGACCAAAATGCTTTGACATTCTTAGAGAAGCAGAGACATCGAAGCCCAAGATTAACGCAGTGGTATTTCAGATTGCAAAAATATGATTTTGATGTTGAACATCTACTTGGAAAGGGGGCCTTAATTGCTCACTGGTTATCTCGAATGTTTAGTGCAGATGCAAGGGGAGAAAATGGCTAGAATTGATAAAGCTCTGATGTTTAATTTTCTTGGTATTCTGTATGACAATGTTCCTGAGCATACATAGAGTGTTTTATCCATTATTACTTCATATCAGTATATTGGTTTAACAGGTTATTATGATGTTAACTCTGGTTTCACTATTTTACTGTTGATGACTAGAATATTATCTGAGCATATGCAGAGTGATGTATTTGAGTAAGTATACTAACATGTTTGTTCTTCTGTTTTTCAGACTAGTAGAAGTGTCTAACGCAAATTTCTCTCATGTATGGTAAATACTGTAATTATAATAGTTCTCATGTATCAATTGTTTTGCTATTTTAGAATCATATTTGAAATGTATTACTTTATGCTCATGTTAATATCTTTCTCTATTTTGTTACTGCTTAATTATGACATCTCATCTTATTCAGTTATCAAAATTAAAACTTAAATTGTTTGGGAATTTTGTTAATCTTCCGGGGGCTTGTGATGAGATGGGTTTTTGAGTTAAAATCTTTTAAAGGCATATGGGTTTTGTAATTAAGAAATAAGCCAGAGAGGTTCCATTTTGTTTCTTTGTATAAAGTATCTTTGCTATGCTGACAAGTTGTTTTCTAGGCGAGTGAGAGAATGTTATTCTGAAAGCCTGAGAAAGGACTCTGTGTGATTAGATAGATGGGAATTGTTGTGACTCTTTGATAAACTACAGTAACCCAAATAACGTCTGGTGCGTATGAGAAAGAAGTCATGTGGTGCAACAAGACTGCCTAGTAACGAACTCTGATTGGATGACATCGTGGGAAGGTGCATTAAGCCCTTGCCAGTTACTCTTGAAAAAGGAACTTTTTGCCTATAGACATTGTCTTTCCAAGACCGACCTTTCAGTGATTCGTGACCTACTCTTCAGCCATTTGGGACTCACCCTAATGTCTTTCGAGACAGGCTGGTGGCCTACCTACATGGACTGGTTCCTATGCTTTGCTGGATTACTTTTGGACTTATGGGATTTTTCCTAAGGACTGTGCATGGACTATTTTCTATGGACTGTTCTATGGAATATTCTTATGGACTTCTTTTCTTGGAATACTCCATATGGACTATGCTCTTGTAATGCTGTAAGGACTATGGTATATTTACTGGATTTTTCTTTTCTAAGGACTATGGGACATATAAGGGATTTTTACTTTTGTTAAGGGATTTTTATTCTATAGGATCACTGAGGACTATAGCCTTTTTATAACCTACTTGGATTATTTTGTTTTTACTAATGATTTCCTAGACTGGAACTGTTTTTATTCTTTTTAATGTCTTTTTGTGGTTTTTATAAGGTTTTTGAACTCTTTTATATTTTTCATGTTTTCTTTGCCTCACTACATCTGTGTAACTAAACAGCACAATGCTAGTTTGTTTGTTTTGGTTTAATTGGGCTTTGATACCTAGTAACATGCTTTTTCTTTAATAAAATAAAGATTATAAAACTCATTTGGTTTCCTGAACAGTACACTTGTCATAGGGTCATCTGAGAGTGTTACCTCGGCATAGCTTACTTAGAGTCCTGTCAGTGGTGCAAGTTAAGTCTAAGGACTACAAAGCCCACTTGAACTTTTCACAATAATATCTGAGAGTACCAGGGTGTTCTTATGTGGGCAGACCTGTGAGAAGGAGTGGTGTATTATGGCTAGCTGAATTTGGACTCATTCAGCCCATTTTAGCATGTGCAAACTCCTGATTGCTCTCTGTCCAAGCTTACACGTGGGTTTTCGAACCCGTGTTTGCGACAAGGATGTGTGGAGAGAATTAAAGGGTGATGAAAGAAAGTTCTCCTACTCCTTGACAGTACAGGAATCACTCTCAAGAATGGATTATACTTTTGTATCCAAAGAGTTATTATCAAGGATAAACAATATAGTGATTGATGCAATACAACTACTTTGTCCCAGTTAGAGGAGTGGGTGTGGCACTAGGTGGAGGGATAATAGGGAAATTGTATCATAATAGTGAATTTAAGGAGTGTCTTGTAGTGCATGTTTGAACTGTTAATTCTCCTTTTTTGATGTTGTGTTTTTGTTTTATTTTAAAATTAATTTTTAAAAAAGAAAGGCAAATCTAGACAAAGAGGAAACAATACTAAAGAAAAGAAAACAATCAAAAAGGTAGTGGCACCTTAGAGATTATAGTATTTCCAGGTGAGCTTTCATAGATCAATCTATTTTAAAAGACATGTTGGACTGAAGCGAAGCTACAGGGATAGGCCAGGACCTAGAGTGTATACCTGCAGAGGAAGAAATTTAGGTTGTAGATCAAATCACAGATCTTGAAAACTACAATAGGATGACTGCAAGTTTGAACTGACTTGACTGCACATAACAACAAAATTTTAATACATATTTCCAAGCTTTAATATCAGAATTGGCCACCAGGGTAATTGTTCTTTGTAAATTTTTATCTGTCATGTTGTTAAGGCTAACAATACCCATCTGCACTGTACAGAGTGGTTGCATGTCAGGAGGCTTAAACAGTTCTGTGCAGACTGAATTAACATCTTCCACATCATTTTAATTTAAGAAGACTTTTCACACATGATCTAAAAGTGGCCATTCTGGGGAAAAGAAACTACAGTACAAGAATGTACAGCGAGATGGCTGAGATAAAATATATACACATGCTAGATATCTACCTCAGTGGACGCAATATAAGGCAATGCTTTTTAGGGCTTTACCAAATATAAACACTACCATAATTGCACTGTACTATATCTCCCAGATATATTTTCCTGTTTAACAGTTATAGAACTTCAAAAGTAAAACAGGTAATCTTAACTCACTGCCATATTGCTCTTCTAGTCATTCATTCCCTGGGGTAATTCACATCCTCTTGTAACTGTTCATAAAACCTCTCTTAAAAAGAAGAAGAAAAGGTCATTAGCAACTCTTGTCAGTATAAATAAATAATTCACGTTATTCTACCATTATTATTCCATAACAGAGGTTCTTACATCTGTAACAACACAAGCTTCAACGGATTATATCTGTATATCAAATAGGCTTTCACTCCACTTTTAAATACCCATTGACTACTTACCAACCAAACACGAGCTCTGTATTTTGATGTTACATTTAAATATTTGCCATATTATGTTTCTTTCTTATGTGTGAGGAAGTGGACTTGTCCACAAAAAGTCACATTAAGGTCTGTAAGGTGCCATCGCCTTTTTGTCTTTTTTATTTGCATTTTTTTATTTTGTTTTTACCTATAATGTATTTGCGAAGGCTGTCACAGCCCGAAAAACCCACAACAACCATTTACCTATAATGCTTTGTACAAACTTACACAGCTACCTTTTCTACAACTATACCCCCCAAAAAAGCACATTGTGTGGGCTTCTACAAATGAGGCAGTGTGATTGTGCAAGAACAGGCTCGCCTGAAAGCACCCTGTGTTTATCTCCTACTCCAGTGGTTCTTAACCTTGGGTTACTCAGGTATTTTTGGACTGCAACTCCCAGAAGCCTTCACCACCAGTTGTGCTGGCTGGGGTTTCTGGGAGTTGCAGTTCAAAAACACCTGAGTAACCCAAGGTTAAGAACCACTGTGACCTACTCCACCGTCTGTTTTCCTTTCTGCTGGGCTTGCCCAAACCCAGAAAAAAGTACAGTGGAACCTCTACTTACGAACGTGCCTACCTACGAACATTTCAACTTATGAACTGCTCCAGCCGCAAAATTTTGCTTCTACTTATGGCCGGAGCTTCAACCTACGAACAGAAAAAGGCAGGGGAGAAGGGCGGGAAATTCAAACCATTGGTGGCGAAGAGGCTGCTTCTTTGTAGCTCTTTTGCCCCAATGGTTAGGAAAAGGGAGGCTCAGCCTCCAGGGCTTCTAGCGCCTCTGCCGCAGGCTTTCCTGGGGCTCACAGCAAGCGCTGCCTTTCTCCCCCGCTGTGTGGCTTCACTGCCACCATGGGAGGCTTTCCCGGGGCTCGCCCCAATCGCCGCCTTTTTCCGCCGCTATCCGCTGCCGGGCAATGGTTTCTGCCCCACCGACGCAGGACAATGGTTTTCCCGGGGTAGACCGGGCCTACCAGAGGAAGCCCATAGGCAGGACTTCTCCTCGTAGGCCCGGTCTGCCAGGGCTTCCCCTTGTAGGCCTAGTCTACTCTGGGAAAGCCTGCGTCGGCGGCGCGGAAACCCTTGCCTGGCAGCGGATGGCGGCAGAGAAAGGCGGCGATTGGGATGAAGCCCGGGAAAGCCTCCCATGGCAGCGGCGGAGAAAGGCGGCGATCAGGCCCTCCCAAACCTGCAGTATTCGGAGGCCCTATTGATTTTGAGTTTGATTCCCCTGGCGTTCTTAGGGTCAGCATCTTGGCCAGTTGGTTCAGTTGACATTGCTCCTTATCTTTTTCCTCTCAACTCTCTTCCCCTGCAGCAAATGTAACCCTGGATCCAGACACAACTCATTGTTTCTGAAGATTGTAAAAGTGTGACATACAGTGACCGGAGTCAAAATTTGCCTGACAACCCTAAGAGATTTGCCAAAACTTATACTGTGCTTGGAAACGAGAGATTCATGGAAGGCAGACATTTCTGGGAAGTTGTCGTGGGAAGTGAGGAAAGCTGGCTGGCAGGGGTCAGCAGAGAGTCCGTGGAAAGAAAAAACACTGTTGTCTGGAATTCTGAGGGGGGCATCCTGAGTGTAGGCAAGTGGGGAGGTGGATTGTGGGATACCAGTCATCCTAATTTCCTTCGTTTGTCTCCAAGTGATAACCTCGAGAGAATTCGAGTGTCTCTAAATTGTGCTGCTGGGAGTGTTGCCTTCTACAATGCTGACACAGCAGACCATCTGTACACCTTCTCTGAAGCCTCATTTGTAGGAGAGACCTTTCTGCCCCTCTTTCATGTCTTCAAAAAGGGGAACCTCACAATCTCCCCTTAAGGCCAGACAATTAAGCTGACCTCACAGAGCCTTTTTTTTTTAAACCAAGAAGATGGAATCTAGAAATCAAAAATGAATTGGTCACAAGGCCATTGTTTCTCTACTCCAACACACCCTAGAAAGGTTTCTGGTTACAGGCCCTAAGAATCACTCACTCATTTGGAGATCCTGACTTAGGGTATAATAACGCTCGGAGCCACATGCAGGGAACGCTACAGGTTTGGAGCAGGCAAAATTGCATGTTTTCCCATTGATCGCCCAACGCAAAGGGAAGTGCAGATCAGTTTGGATTCCCCTCCCTGACCTGCCCAAATACATAGCTTTCCCCTCCATTTCTGGAGCTTCTGCTTTTTTATTTTAAAAAATGAATCAATTGATTCAGGCACGTTATCACTCAAACTAATGCAAAATAGCCTCAGCATAAGGACACACTCTGGAATGGTGAGCAAAGCCCTTTAATAACACCTTCCTTTTCTTTAACATGCTAAGTCAGAAGCAAAACCGCTCTCTGAAAGACTTTGTTCACAACTCTGGCACTTGGGACTTTTTTAAATGGTCTCAAGTTGGCAATCTGAGGGAAATGCAGAGTTAAGATATCTCTTAATTATTTCTTTTGTGTCAGGCACATTGGTGAACACTCTTGGAGAGAGTAGTAATGAATTTTAGAGCAGAGCTTCGATGTAATGCATTACTTGTAACAAGTTACTTTGGTAACGTATTACAGTTCCTAGGGGAAAAAAACAGGATGGAGTTAATTTCACTCTAACTCCTGTGGTTGTGTAATTCACTATCTTTTCGGTGTCACAAAAATTTGCTTCTCTCCGTTACTCCATCGCTTGCCTGAGCAGTAAGGGTAAACAGGAAGAGTCACATCAACGTTTCATTTCCTGCATTATTTGCTGTGGATGAGGAGGAGAGATTGTCAAGGGAGCCAGAAGGACAACATGCACGTCTGAACACGGAAGCTTTGTCCAAGAGGATTTCCAGTAATTCTTCAAGACAACCTGATAACGCTTATTCTGTTGAATACACTCAGCAAAATGGCAGGCGGTAGATGGAATTTGTCTTACACTTCTGTGGTGTCCTTGATATGACAAATCAGTTTGTCCACTAAATCAATACTCCCAAGGATGCCTGCTCAGAGAATTTTGGCCAAAGTGGATTTGATGCAAATCAAATTAAATGATTTTTTAAAAAATTAAATAGTGATTCAAACTGTGATTTAAATCAGTTTTAAAAATGTTTAAATCATTGATTTTTACTCATGGTTGTTGTGGGTTTTTCGGGCTCTTTGGCCGTGTTCTGAAGGTTGTTCTTCCTAACATTTCGCCAGTCTCTGTGGCCGGCATCTTCAGAGGACAGCACTCTGTGCTCTGGTGTGATTTTTACTCACTCTGATTTCACCCAACCTACTACTTGATAACTGGGGGGGGAGGGGATTTGACACATGTAACATAACAACAACAAAAACCACTGTTAAATGGAAGATGAACACTGTATTGTGTCCTATATTAACCAGCCTGGAGACAGATTTGGTCTGTTCGTTCATTCCGTTGTATTATTTCGCTATTTTATGGTTTTGTTACTGTTGTAAGCCTCCCAAAGTGGCCCTGGCTGCCAGATGGGCAGTATATAAATCAAATAAACAAACAAACAAACAAACAGTAACCTTCCTTTTGACATCACAAGCTAGGTAATCTCCATAAAAATACAAAATTAAACATCACAGCTTGAAAACAAGTAGAACCACCAGTTACAAATCTGGAGAACAATATACAGTATATAGCATACATGTGTTAAAATACAATGAGGGCAATACAGATAAGCAGCAGAAGACACAAGAAATGTTTGTTTTCCTAAAGATCTGAGAGGAACTCTGCTTTAAAAGTCAATTCATGTCAAATTGCTGCTGTTGTGTATGTTGTAACACACTTCACTGTCATTTTTTAAGCTGCTGCTGTTCTAGAAGCCAAACAAATCCAAACTGCTACTTCAACTAGCCACGAAGCGGCAGTGTTACCCTCCAGAGAACTCATTTTGTGCTATCATGTTAAGAGTTGTTAGACGAAAAAGGGGCAGTTCCTGAAATGGAATTTTATAGTCTGAAAGTCTATTTTTGAATGATTTAAGTTTTAGTTACACAGAGCAATTTGAATGGTCTTTTATATTTTAAAAAATCCTTCAATTGACATACCTGTTGACTGTTAAACATTATTCATTTCAACATCCAGTAAGATTCCTCATTAGGGACTGTTGAAAAAAATAATATTGTACAGAAAAATAAAGATTCAAGTCCTGAAGGAAATTTACTTGAGTTTTTTTTTTATTTTATCACTCATATTAAATGATCCTCTAAGGCAGTTGTCCCCAACTTTGGGCCTCCAGATGTTCTTGGACTTCAACTCCCAGAAATCCTGGCCAGCAGAGGTGGTGGTGAAGGCTTCTTCTGGGAGTTGTAGTCCCAAGAACATCTGGAGGCCCAAGGTTGGGGACCACTGCTCTAAGGCCATGTGTAGCAGCCTCTTGGTCTGGAAGTGTTTCCTATTAGGAGCCTGCTTCCCTTCAGGGACTGGCTTCTTGATTGAGTTTTTTAATGGATTGTTACGCATTGCTGCTTTGAATGTGTCCTTAATGTTTGTTTTCATTTACTTTTTATCAGAGTGGAATTTGTTTACTTTTTAGCATTTGTATACTTAATGTTTTAGTTTTAAATACTGCCTTTTAGTGATGTAAGGTGCCTTGGGTACTTCTTTAAGGAGTCATATTTGAAATGAATAGATAAGTAAAACAAAAGAGCCTCACTGCTATTTATAAATTTTATTTTTCTGGATACATAAGAGCAATTTATGAATTACCATTTTGGCTTCCTATGACATTAGAACATTCAAGGCTGAATACAATTTTAAAGCCACATGATACAAGTTAAAAAGGGTTGGAGGGAAGGAAATAAGCAAAATCCAGGATATGTTAGAACTTGCTAGCTCCATCTTTTACATTCTTGTTGGCTGAAATTCTGTTGTTTTAGTATCGTAAGCTGTACCAGAGTCGGCCCACGGAATCGGTGGGGATATGGTGAGTCCACGACTCTTTAAGTTAATCCATTGATTCACTTATGTTGATTCGCTGATGTTGGGAAAGTCTGAAGGCAAGAGGAGAAGGGGACGACCGAGGATGAGATGGTTGGACAGTGTCATCGAAGCAGCCAACATGAATCTGACCCAGCTCCGGGAGGCAGTGGAAGCCAGGAGGACCTGGCGTGCTCTGGTCCATGGGGTCACGAAGAGTCGGACACAACTAAACGATTAAACAACAACAACAAATTGATTCAAGTGGATCTGTTCTAACCTGCTCGAGCATAGTGAGTTGAAGTTTGAATCAGTGCAACTTACAGAGATCCATTTAAATCAATGCAACTTACAGAGGAGCAAACTCACCAAATCCCCACTGATTCTGTGGGCCTGCATTAGTGTGACAGGACTACGCTAAGCAACAGAATTTCAACCACTGTGTATTGGCCTGAAAACATGTTTGTTTTCCATTTGCTGACCTGCCTCAGTCCACAAATGGCTCAGCCCTGCCCCAAGTGCACAGGAATTATTATTATTTTTTTGAATGAGTCTGTTCCTAAAATCCACTCCACCTTTTCCCCCTCACTGCTTCATGCAGAATGAATCATTCACTGGCAGCTGCCTAGGAAGCGAAAGTGAAACTTAAGACCCATCCTTTTTCGTCAAACAGCCATGGCTGCGGCTGGTGGGACTCCCGTCCAGGATCTGTGCGAGGAAGCCACTTGCCCCATCTGCCTGGATTATTTTGAGGATCCAGTGATCATTACAGGCTGCGGGCACAACTTCTGCCGAGCCTGCCTGACTCAGTCCTGGGAGAAGAATCGTGTGAACAAGGCAGCTTCGTGCCCTCAGTGTCGAAAACCCTCCCGGCAGAGTTGCCTCTTGCCAAACCGGCAGCTGGCAGCCTGTGTGGAAATAGCCAAGAAACTTAGGGAGGGAGAAAAGGGGAAAGTTTGCGAGACGCACCGGGCGCCCCTGACGCTCTTCTGCAAAGACGAAGCGCTCTCCCTCTGTGCCATGTGCGAGAAATCCGACCAGCACCGGGATCACGAGTTGGTTCCTCTCGAGGAGGCTGCTCACAAGTACAAGGTAAAGGAGAGTGGATCTTGACTGCGGATGCTTCTTGAGAAGTTTTCTCTGCATTCACAAATATAAGAAAGTCATCGGGCCACTTGGGTAGGAGAGGAATCGTGCATCGTTTTTGTTATGTAACTTGCTATGATGATGATTTTTTGGAAAGCCTATGGGAGAGAAATAGATCTGCCCCAGTTAAACTGCTGCTGCTGTGGCGCTAGTGGGAGATCCCCAAATACGGTATTGTTTTGGGGGAGATCGTGGCAACTTAGTCCCTTGCTCTGGCATACATCCTCACCATAACAGCATGAACTTTATAGGGAAAGTATTGAAACCTGTATTAGTTGTTATGCGGCAGCTTTCCACTTTCAGCTTACAACAACCCTGTGAATCAGGGAACCTTAGAAGGTCTGAGCATTCACATACTTCTCCAGGTCTTGCAAATTGAAGGCTGTGGCTTCCTTTATGGAGTCAATCCATCTTGTATTTGGTCTTCCTCTTTTCCTGCAGCCTTTTACTAGTTTTACAGCCTATCTTGTGAGCCTTCTCTTCTTTTAATGCACTCAAAAGTAGTCGTTTTCGCTTCTTATGATGTACTCAGTCTGGTAGTTTTTGCTTCCAGAGAGTGTTCAGGCTTGATTTGACCTAGCACCCACTTGTTGGTCATTCTAGCAGTCTAAGGCACCCACAAAGCTTTCCTCCAGCACCATATTTCAAATCAATCTCTCTTTGTCCTCTATCAGCTTTCTTCACTGTCTAGCTTTCACATTTCTACAAAGTAATTAAGAATACCATTGTATGGATGATCTTGGTCTCCAGTGACACATCCTTATATTTCAGGATTTTTTTCTAGTTGTTTCACAGCTGCCTTTCCAAGCTGTGAACCCCATAACAGTTTTTTTATGTATTGGCCTGCTTCAAGGTATAAGAACTATACAAAGGCAATTAAAATGAAACACAGTTCAGGTATGTGATCAGGGTGTCTCTCATACCCTGCTAACCTCTCTTGGTGAATCTTAACTTATTAAGTGCAAGCTGCAAATAAGCAGAGTGAGGCTTTCTGCTCAGCTGATTTGGGGGGGGGGGTCCACACTAAACTGCACATTGTTTATTCGTTATTTTTCACTCCTGGGAAGAGACACATGTAGGATTTTATGCCTCTCTTTTCTCAATGTAAATTTAGCCAGAATTTGCTGTTTTGCACCTTCACTTGGAGAAGAGCATGGCAATCACGATTATGTCAGAGCCCAGAAACAGTCTTGGGTCAGCCCTGTCAAGCTTTGACTAGGTGGGGTAACTGGTTTGTATTGTGCCCTGGAATAAGGTCTTTGAGGAAACCACTCAGGCAGGGCCACCTGTTTTGAGACTAAAAACCAAAATGGTATCCCATTCATCAGTTGAGACACAAAATCCAGCTAGTGGGTGAGTTATATCAAATGTAAATGATAGAACAAGGATTCTGTTACTCATCACACCGTCAATAGCACCGTTTGCAGAGTACAGTGGTGCCTTGCTTGACCAGCATAATTCGTTCCATTCAAATAGCTGTTAAGCGAAATCCTCATCAAGAGAAATTTAAAAACCCATTGAAATGCACTGAAAACCGGTTCAATACATTCCAATGGGCGAAATACCTGCTCGTTTTGCGAAGATCCTCCATAGGGCGGCCATTTTCCGGTGCCTGTAAAGTGAGGAATCCGTCCTAAAGCACAGCGGGGAGCCATTTTGCACAGCGAGCGGCCATTTTAGAGCCACCAATCAGCTGTTTAAAAATCATAGTCTAGCAAAAAATTGGTTCCCGAAGCAGGGAACTGATCATCGTTAAGCAAATTTTCCCCATAGGAACATCGTTTTGTGATCACAATAGCGATCGCAAAAACTTCATCGAAAAGTGGATTCATCGTTTAATGAGGTAATCGTTAAGCGAGGCACCACTGTACAGAGTTCGCCATGGGCACATCCTACTCTATCTTTGATCACCTGCTGGCCAGTCTGTTCTTAAGCATGTGCAACCACTCTGCCTAACAGAAGGGCTGGCCTTATTGCCAGAAACTAGACTGCATGACAAACAACAAAAATACCGTCTTAACTACTCTAGTCCCATTCTCTGCTATCTAACCCCAAATTCTTGCTTTCTCTTTAGGAGTTGATCTTTAGCCGCTTAGACATCCTGAGGAAGAAGAGAGAGCAAATCCTGACACAGAAAGCGGATGCAGAAAAGGAAAGCCAAGATTTGTTTGTAAGTGGTTGTGTTGCTGATAAGGGGAGTCTGTATTAGAACTAAATACAAAATAATGAAGAATGAAGGGCCACAAGACAGTCCTACTCTCCACCTATTATTTGGAATCGTAATGAAGGTTAATGAAAGCCTCTTTTACTATATTTATATTTTAAGGTAAAGGTTCCCCTTGACATTTAGTCAAGTCGTGTCAAACTCTAGAGGGCAGTGCTTATCCCCGTTTCCAAGCTGTAGAGTCAGCGTTTGTCCATAGACAGTTTCCATGGTCACGTGGCCAGGGCGACTAGACACGGAACACCGTTACCTTCCCAGCATGGTGGTACCTATTTATCTACTCGCATTTTTACATGCTTTTGAACTGCTAGGTAGGCAGGAGCTGGGACAAGCAACGGGGCTCACTCCGTCGCGGGGATTCGATCTTACGACGGCTGGTCTTCTGACCTTGCAGCACAGAGGCTTCTTTGGTTTAACCTGCAGCAGCACCACGTCTGTATTTATATTTTACATTTCCTTTAAAATAGTGTTCAAGGCAGGCTCTAAAAGTGAGCTCCTTGTAAAGCCTTTCTCCTCTCAGCAGTCATTTCACTTCTCTATTAAGAGAGGTGTCCCTTAGAAATCTCTGATATAGGTCTTCATGCTGCCAAGGGCTATATTCCTTATGTTGGCCTTTCTTACTCATTCTTCCTGTGTCTTGCAGAAATCAACAGAAACAGAGAGGCAGAAAATGGTGGCCCAGTTTCAGGAAATGCACCGGTTTCTGGAAGACCAGGAGAAGCTTTTTCTAGACCAAATGGAAGAGGTGAAGAAGGAGATTGCAAAGAAAAGGGATGAGCATCTGGCCAGACTCTCTAGCAAACTAACCTCCCTTGAAGGTATCATTCAGGAGATGGAGGAACAGTGTCATCATCAGGTAGCAAGTGAGTTCCTGCAGGTGAGATGGTGTCTGCAGTGCGGAAAGCATTCAAGGATGAATTGTATGGGCTTAGATCCGTGATTCCCAGCCGTGCGTCCCCAGATGTTCTTGGACTAGAACTCCCGGAAATCCTGGCCAACACAACTAGAGGTGGAGTCTTCTGGGAGTTTTAATCCAAGAATATCCGAGGACCCGTGATTGGGAACCACTGGCTTAGATGGAAGATGAAATGACATCTGTTTCCTTTCTCAGGGGCTGGGGGGACAGATAACTGCCTTGCACTGGGTCAGATCATTGGTCCCCTTTGCCCAGGACTGTCAACACTGACAGTGTCTCTCCAGGGTTTTTTGGGCAGGAGTTTTCTCAGCTCTACCTGGAGATTTTGGGGGAGTGAACCCAAGATCTTCTACAAACAAAGCATGTGCTCCATCACTGAACGACAGGACATGAGACAGTTCTTGTGTCCGTGCCAGAGAGCCAAGAGAAATGTGTTTCTGCCAACCACTGTATCATTTGATCAAGAGTGCAAATGACAATTAGAATTTTAAGGGACCAAAGGAAAGGGTGGGAAAGTAATTTCCCATTTTGAAGGCCAACAAAGGCCCTCTTTGGTCAACAGCTCAGCAAATCCTCCCCTACTCTGCAAATGCACGAGGGGGAAGAAAGAGAAGACTAGGTTAGGTCATAGATCTGTTCTCCAGTCACACAGTTATATTCTGCCCACTACCATGTTTCTCCAAAAATAAGACGGGGTCTTATATTTATTTTTGTTCCAAAAAAATGCATTAGGGCTTATTTTCAGGGGAATTTTTTTTTATGTACAACAATCTACATTTATTCAAATACAGTCATGTCATCTTCTGGCTTCTGCACATTGATGGAGGGTGGGGTTTCACTTAACTGGGGCTTATTTTTGGGGTAGGGCTTATTTTTAAAAGCATCTTGAAAAATCATACTAGGACTTATTTTCAGGGAAACAGGGTAGAAGGAATGGAAACGAATTCAAGATGTACCTAACTCACCCCTCAAATGTGCAATATTCCTGGAAAGACATTTCTACTTGGGTATTCCACTTTATCTTATACGAATCAGTGGTTCCCAACTTTGGGTCCCCAGGCGTTCTTGGACTGCAACTCCCAGAAGCTCTTACCAGCACAGCTAGTATTGAAGGCTTCTGGGAGTTGCAGTCCGAGAATGCCTGGGGACCCAAAGTTGGGAACCACCGATTCCTATAACATAAAGTGGAATTCCCAAGTGGAAATGTCTTTCCATACTTCCAGGCACGTAGCATTTGATCTTGGAATAGAGATCAAGAGAAATGATTCATGAATCTTAAGACCAGTTAATCTAGAAGCACCTTCCAAGGAAGGATACGGGTGGAAAAGAGAGAGAAGTGGTGACAGTGTGCTGGATGCAATGGTACAGATGCGAGGTATATTTGGCTTTCACTCAACTTATTCCTGGATGCAGCTTCCTGCTCCCATGCATCTGTGTGTTCATGGCCTGCGAATGGATAAAGTTTCTCACGTCTACCTAAACAAATTATGGGCTTGTGCTAGGTAGACCAATGCTAATACATTTTCAACAGGGAAAACGATGTCGGGCATAACATTCTGTCTTCTTCCTTCCTTCTCCCTCTAGGGTGTGAGAAGCACTTTGGAAAGGTAGGTGGATCCCCCATATTCCCCTTTAGGTGGGAAGGGTCTGTCAGGAATATGGAGAACATGGCCTTTGATGCTTCTGGGGAGAAAGCATGGGATCCCGCTGTCTCCCAACATTTCACTGATAAAATAGAGACACACCTCTGAACCTGTCACCCCTTTTTGCAGAGCCAGGACTACCTTCTGGAAACTGCCCTCCTCCTCCTTTAAATAATAATAATAATCATGTGCTGTCAAGTCAATTCTAACTCAGAGCAACCATTTTCAGGGTATTCTACCTACTCAGAAGGGGTTTACCCTTTCTTTCTTCTGGGGGCCGTTCTGGGACTGTGCAGCTTGCTCAAGGCTACACAGGCTGGCTTTTTTCTCCAGATCCCAGTTACTGTTGAAGTGAACAAGTTGTCAAAGAATAAAGGCTTTTTGTTAAAAAATACAAAACTGAGTCATCTCTCCAGCCAGATCCATATAAGGGAGAAGAGGGAACTACACAAGATCACAAGATCTCATTGCAAAAGAGCATGTGCTCTGTGACCATAACGTCCAAAAAACTCTCAGCTTGGTTACCTGTGATTTTTTCTGCTTTCACTGTATGTCACTGGCACTTAGTTTTCAGCTGGTTACTATAATCCCCTCCCCAATTTTTGGCTGCAGTTCCACTCCCCATATGAATGCATTTTTTTTGTTTGAGCCTCTGAGCCAAGGGTGAGCAAAGTGAAGGGATTATGCCGCCCCTAAAGGACCCAGTGTGGCTCATTTTTGCCCTCAAAATAAAAATCCACCTAACATGTGTAAAGCAGTGGTTCTCAACATCTGGACACCTCAGATGTTCTTGGACTGCAGTTCCCAGAAGCCTTCACTCACTGTGCTAGCCAGGATTTCTGGGAGTTGTAGTCCAAGAACATCTGGAGACCCCAGTTTGAGAACCACTGGTCTAGAAGACGCCGTGTACTCGGTATCAGGTTGTTCAATCCCTTAAAGGTCCTTTTTAAAAGAAAGCCAGAAGCTCAACAGTTCCTGTTTCTTTAAAACAGAGAAAAAAACCTTAAGGCCTAAAGCCACCCCTACAAAGGACAGATTTGGTTGTCCCAGGCAAATTGTGCCTCCTCCAGATACCACCCCTGTTCTCAAGTTTCAACATTATTTTTCCTCCCCTCCGCTCCTTTACTTTGCCCCACTCAGGAATTCTGAATTGAATGGGATGGGTGACCTTGTTTTTCTCCCTCAGGAGTGAAGAGAGACAGATCTCTGAGGATGACCCAGCAGCTTTCTCTCCAGAGTTGAGGTGGAAGATCTGGAATTTCTGTGATGTAAACTCCTTTCTAAATGGACTCATGGAGCCGTTCAAAGGTAATGAAGAATGGCTGTGAGGCATTTATGCAGGGCATCTTATTGGTCAAAAAATGAGCATTTATTTATTTTGTTCTCATCACAGATTATAGTGGAAAAAACAGGTTTCCCCCCCCTTCTGTTTCCACAACTGTATTCTTACTTCCAGAATGGCCAGATGATACAGTGTCACTCTGGGACATGGCAGGGTGAGGTCTGAACGAGAAGCACCACAAAAAACACAGAAAATGACACCTTCTGCAGCTAATATATATGGAAAGCTAGAATCCACCCCCCATTGTACTAAATCATATTTATTTCTTTTCTATTCTGCAGCCTATCTTCCCACTTAAGAGAGTTTTTTTTAAAAAAACTCACGAACTCTTAAGTCCTCACAACTTTGAGTAATTTGGCATCATCCAGGAACAAGGCTTTGTCTGTTTGTTGGTTTGTTTGCTTACTTGCTTGCTTGTAGACGTCCCCATTAAAGTAATGCACTATTCTGGATGGTTTACAGTGTGATAAAACACAACCCCTAAAATTAAAATAAAACACACAGACAATAACACAAAAATTACAGGAGGCAAAATTTGCAAATAAAACATGGGAGGCTTCCTGTCTGCCAGCAGTAGCTGACGTATTAAATAGCAACAGTCCAAAATGTACACACTTTGTGGACTCCCTTTTTATCTCCCTCCGTGATGTGGACTTTCTGTTTCTTCCCATTCTTTAAATATTTAGCAATCCAGGTGAAGCACTATTTCTTATTGCATAACTAGACGTTTTTGATGAGGGGATTGTTCAAGTATATTAGATTTTTCAGGGAGTCTTCTCCAGCTTTTGCAAGGAAACTTAATCTTTTCCTTTGTTCTGCTCTTTCTTTGACCCACCAGGGTTCTCCTTAGTTGGCCTTAGAATTAGAGGGTATTAATAAATACTCCATTCCACTTCTTTTTCTTCATCATTGTCTCATCTCTTCTAATTACCTCTTGCGATTCTCAAACAGCTACCTATGAGACCTCCTGATTTACATCAAGTCACAGACATGGCAAAGTTGTGTGACTTAAATCATGCTCCCTGGGAATAAGTGACACTGAATACCATTCAATTTACTGGGTTCTTTCTTTTCTTTCAATCAGAGCATTGCACAATTTAAAATTATGGGCATATATGAAACATAGGTAAAACTATTTATTTATTTATTTATTTCATTTCATTTCATTTATACCCCGCCCATCTGGTCAATTGTGACCACTCTAGGCGGCTTACAACACACATTATAAAACAATTAGACATACAGTGGTACCCTGCATAACGAGTGATTCGTTTAACGACGAATCCGCATAGCGATTTGTTTTTCGTGATTGCAAAAGCGATTGCATTGCGATGTTTTAGATGGTAAAACATTGCTTTGCAATGATCGGTAAGTGTTTCGCTTACCGATTATCGCATAATGATGTTTTAAGAACAGCTGACTGGCAGTTCCAAAATGGCCACCAGGTGAAGAAAATGGCCGCCCGCTGTGGTTTTGCATCCTTTCCTCGCTTACCGGGCAGCGAAAATGGTGGCCACATGGAGGATTTCCACAGAACGGTGAGTTTTTTGCCCGTAGGAACGCATTAAACATGTTTTAATGCGTTCCTATGGGCTTTTTTGCCCCGCATAGTGACGAATCCACATAGCGATGATTTTTTCAGAACGGATTATCGTCGCTATGTGGGGCACCACTGTATAACATACCACATAACATAATTTGTATAAATAAAAGAAATAATTTTTTTCCCAAAGGTGGCAAGAAACAGGGTATATTGTAACAGAAAAGGAAAGAAAGAATAATTAGGAATTAACTGGAAGGGGGAAGGCCTGCCTAAACATCCATGTTTTAGAAAACTAAAAACAAAATAAAATGTTAAAATAATTAGACTACTTTTGACTAAAAGCAGGATACTTTAGTAGTATTATCTTGGACATTTGCTAGATCTTCAGTGCCAGAAGCATTAAACTTAATGGGTAAAAATGCATTAGATTGTGCTATTATTTGCAAGAATTTTACAGTCTGTAAGGATAACTTCAGTGTCACAGATGAGTTGCAACTTCTACTTAATCCTGTTTTTAAAATAAGAAAGCAGCAGATGCTGTGTAGTGAACCCTTCTTTTTGTCCACAAAGGTTATTGTAAGCATTAATCTTTATATCCTTCTGCTTCCCCAGGAAATCTGTTACATGGACAACAACTGAGGAAAGGTATGTTTCTGATGGAGGACCAAATTCCAAGGGTGAATGGAATGTGGAGCCAGAATTGTAACTCTGTTTCATTATGTATTTCATTATGGTTCATTAGTTTAGTCTTGCAGACTTTGTAAATACCAGTAGCTTAATTCAAATA
The DNA here is from genome assembly GCF_051106095.1 of Pogona vitticeps. Classification (NCBI taxonomy): domain Eukaryota; kingdom Metazoa; phylum Chordata; class Lepidosauria; order Squamata; family Agamidae; genus Pogona; species Pogona vitticeps. The sequence continues at coordinate 24,838,172 of NC_135784.1, forward strand.
CTACTGGGAAAGTTAGTTGCTATGTAGGGATTTTTTATTTTCTCCCATATTTGCATAAATGCAATAAGTAAACACAAAGATAGTAACAGGTGGTGGCCAGCTACTCCCCACTACATCTATACACTGATACACATATTTGCAACATGTCTGTTTGTACAAGTAGAGGCAGAGCTCCAGATGTTCAAGAACCCTAAAACCACAGAGCTCACCAGCTGTTTAGTGCCCTGGCCACCTATGTGCATTTCTAAATGTGGAAGTATGTTGCAGAGATAAAGATGCAGAGAGAGAAAACACTCATGAGGAGCAAAGAGAGGATAAGTTCAATTCCAAAGGTGTATTATTAACTGATTTGCCACAGAAGCGCACAAAAGCTGTCCTGTGGGATCTAACCATGGGTCCATTTCTAATGGTGTTGGGGACCCTGATAAGCCTTTCTGTATGGTACACATAAGAGATCTTTTTGACCTTGTGTCATGTATCCAACAAACCCTAAGCAACATTCTATATATCAACCTATATGATGGCTTGCAACTGGGTGGGGGCAGAAATACTGAGTAGAGGAGACATCCTCTTCTGGTTCATGTCACTAGTCACTATACTGTCCCATGGGTAGCTATAAGCCAAGGCTACAGAAGCTTCTTTAATTCAAGAGACAGATTCAATTTCAATAAAGTCCTATAAACAGTCCAACAACAGATGGGGCCCAAAAGTGAAACATTGGGGCCAAAAATCCTTGTATATTTTGGTTTCAAGACCTAAAACGTGCTGCCTTGGGAAATATACTGTATTTTTCCGTGTATAAGACACCACGATGTATAAGAGGACCCCCATTTGTCTAACCCCAAATTAGAAAATTTTGATTGCTGCTTTCCCCACCACTTCCTAAGCCTGGGGCTTAGCAAAAGGAGGGGGAAAGCAGGGATCAAAGGGCTGCAGGATCCCTTTGATTGCTGCTTTCCTTGCCACTTCCTAAGCCTGGGGCTTAGCAAAAGGAAAGGGAAAGCAGGCATCAAAGGGAAGAAAGTGGATGGGGGAAGCAGGAACCATCAAAGCACTTTGATTCTTCCTTTCCCCCACTTTTTGCAAAGAAAATGAAGGGAGAAATCACTTTCTTCACAAGAAAGTGGAGGGGGAAAGCAAGAATCAAAGCGCTTTGATCCCTCCCCCTTACTTCCATGTATAAGACAACTCTCAATTTTTAATCTAAATATTTTAGATAAAAATATCATCTTATACACGGAATAATATGGTATGTCAACCTGTTAGAATAGGAAAAAGCCCACACAAAAGGGAAGCCATCAATGATTGTGTAATCAAGAAAGAAGAGGCTGTTGGCCATCCTGTAAGGGGCAGATTTGGCCATATGATTGGAAATCCCTCATCTCTGCTACTAGAAATTCAAGTGGACCATTTCTGTCTCCGCACAAGCATCATCTATTTTCCACTTCAACCCAGATCAGGCCCTGGGTGCTACTGAATACAAGTCCCTGTAAGGCTGAGGTCTGTCTGCGGACCATAGGTTTTTAAACATTTTTTCCAGTTTTCCTTTTAATCTAAGCACATTATTTTTTTATGTTTGTGAATAGGAGATAATGTTTTTTGTCAGCATCTCTTATGTTTATACTGAAATGCCTTTATTTGGTATGTTAGGTTAATTTGGGTTTCTCTATTCCATTCTTCCAACAGCGGATGTAAGTCTAGATCCAGAGACAGCTCATCCTCAGCTCATCTTGTCAGGAGATCGCAAAAGTGTAAAATGGGGAGATGAACTTCAAGACCTACCAAATAATCCTGAGAGATTTGATTTACGGGCTTTTGTGCTGGGACGTGAGGGATTCACACAAGGCAGATACTTCTGGGAAGTCCTTGTGGGAAGTGAGGGAACCTGGGCCGTGGGGGTGGCCAGAAAGTCTGTGAGGAGAAAAGCTCCCCTTACCATAAGTCCCAAGGAAGGGATCTGGGCTGTAGCGATGTCAAATGGGAAATACTGGAGCCAGCAATCTCCTGACGTCCCTCTTCAGACCGTGAGCAGGAAGCTGACCAAGATCCAAGTGATTCTGAACTATGCTGGAGAGCGGGTGGCCTTTTTTGATGCCGATACAGGGTCTCTTCTGTACACATTTTTGACAGCCTCATTCTCTGGAGAGACCCTTCTTCCCTTCTTCTATCCCAAAAAATCTCACCTCAGTATTTCTCCGTAAAACAGCTAAGGGTGAGATTAGTCAGTAAAAAAAGTGCCTATCAGGCCAAAACTAAAAGAAAAATCAGGCAAAAACACTGCGGCATCATAAAGACTGGTTTTAACGTGTGCTTTCATGGAACGTGTCCATTTCCTCAGAAAGGTGTGCATCTGATCTGGAAAGGGTCACTTTTTGAGGACCAATTTCTCTTTAAGTGACCCCTCCATCCATCAGGGAGTTGCTCCAGTTCAGCTTCCAAATGTAGTACTACTGGCCAAAAAAGGTCTAACTTGGACATAGATTTGGGTCGGGCTGGAACACTACTATCGATACCTTGTGTGATTGGCAAGAAGCAGCTCACACCAGACTATGCCGTCCAGAATGTAAGCTAGATGCCTGTGTGATCACACTCTAGGTCTGCCTCAGAGGCCCTCTTTCCCAAACCAGAAAGACTAATATATAACTCAGTGCTTATTGCTCCGGCATACGTCTTCCATTTCTGTAAGATCTCCTCAACAGTCTTCCAGCCACTGAAGTTAACTCACTCAAATTATGTCTAATTTTCTCTCAGTTCTTCCCAGATTTTTGTCTCTGAAGCTCAGTTCTTTAAGAGACAATAAGATTCGTAATCACAAAAATGCTGAAACTATTCTCAAACTAGTCATAGAGTCAATCCTGGATTTCATTTTCTCCCCCTCCCCTCAAGACTTTCAGTAGCTGTTCTGATGAAAAACAAGTCCCTCAAATCCTGCTGTTAATTTTTAGAGACCTTCATGTAATGCAGATGAACATGCTTGGGGACTAATTTTTCACACTCTGAAGCATATTATTAAAGTTTTGTCTCCTTGTTGCTTGTCAGTTTTCCTTTCTTAAAGCTAAAATGGGGCCAGTAAGAAACAAAAGGGAGATACCAGCATGAGTTCAGTAACCCTGCAGCTTTACCAAGGCTACACAGGTTGGCTCTTCTCTCAGAAGGCATGGTAGGTAATCGAACCCCCAACCTCTAGCTCCACAGCCAGACCACTGAGGTATCCAGCCAGCTCTTATAGCCATCAGGGGTGAGGAACCTTGTGAGGGTACATGTTTCTCTCTCTTAACAGGCAGGATCACACCACAATTGTGAACCCTGGGTGCCTGAGCATCTACACTTCTTCTCTTCCTCACATGAGGAAGGGGGAGGAATTAAAAGATCTCAGATGGTGCTCAAAGAAGCCTCGTTACATCAAGCAACTGGAGAGAACAGAGGGAATTCTTCCCCAACGGCCTTCACAGAAAGGGAACTGAGGGCAGGACTGGAGAGGAAGCCTTCTATGGATCCGACCAGGTCTGCAGGCCAGAGGTTCCACAGCCGTGGCTTATAGCAGGGATAAAGGCAGCTGTGGCTTATAGCAGCACACAGTCCTGATATTATTGGTCCATGTTTGGGGTCATGGTTGGGATCCGCACCCCAATTATCCCACAAGACCACACCTTTCATGTCATAGTCATGATCACACATTCTGGTATCAGAGGGATCCCAGTTGTAGCACCATAAGTGCTGTAGACCAGTGGTTCTTAACCTTTTTGAAGGAAAAGCCCCCTTGAGCCATTGAGGAAGTTATCGCCCCCTCCCCGCGGTGATGATATCTTGTTTGTTTGTTTGTTTGTTTGTTTGTTTGTTTGTTTGTTTAAGACACTTAAATCCAATGACCCCTGAAAACAAAATTAAATTCCAAGAAAATGAAATGCCCCCCCAAAAAGTAACATGTAATGATTTAGTTGCAAGTGAATTTTAAGACGCAAAAAGAAATATAAAAAGGGCATAAAAACAAATGCAGGAACTAAAAATTTCAAGACAAAAAGTCTGAAACTAAATTAAAATTGGAGGAAAATATATATTCATGCACACTGTAAAAAGGCTGCAGCCATATTCACAGGTTTGGCTTGCTCCAGTGCCCCCCTACCGCCCCCTTCTGCTCCAGCACCCCCACGCTGCCCCTTTTCATTCAACCGCCCCCCTGAAAAATGAAATCGCCCCCTGGGGGGCATTATCGCCCACGTTAAGAACCACTGCTGTAGACACTAGTTTCTTATTCATGGATCCAAACATGGGCAGTAGGGACATTTCTGTAACCACTAGCAGCGAGGGTGGATCTACGCAGCTTCAGAGGCGATGCCACTTCTCCCTATGCAGAAAGCATGGGGTAGCAGAAGCTGAGTTGATCAGCAAGAGTGCTCCAGTGCATTCTCCATGCATGGTGAACATAGGTTTACAGGTGGCTGGGAATAAGCTACACTTAATGCAATGGAACTTATTGGATTTTTTATTTGTATCAGATTTTTGCCCAATTTAAACATATGAACACGTATGAAATATAGGCAACACTAAAAACCAATTAAAATGTGAAGATAATTTGACTGTTTCTGACCAGAAACATGTTGTTTCAATGGCATTACCACAGCCATTTGCTGGCTCTTCTTTTATTATAAAATGATATTTGTTAGTATTAAAACAAAATTGCCTCCTCAAGCCCACTCAGATGTAATTAAAACTTCATTTTGAAGAATAAATCTAATGCATTGAATTTAACGTTAACAGGAAATTAAATTAATCTGAATTAGCACAAAGAAAAAACAAAGGCGCTTTGAATTTTCTTGTATTAGCAGAAGCACAGATGGTCACAGCAACAGCAGAAGATCTGCTACTTGTACGGAGTCTATGGTCAAGGATCATAGAGACTTCAGGATGCTGCCAAGAGACACAGGATGTTGAGGGGTGACGTTGCAGGAAAAGATTTTACAGAAAGAAAATCCCTGGGGGAAAACTGCAATAAAACAATTTCTAATTCTGTAAAGGTGCCTTTATTAAACCTTTCTGAAAACAAGGCCAGTGAATGTTTTACAATTATGCCAAGGGAAGCACTGCATGTAGCTGTTGGTTTTAAGTTGCTTTTTATGTTGTTGGCTGGCAGTTGGGGAGATATGCAGCTATGCAGTTTCTTTCCCTGGCATAATTCAGCTTCTAGCTATAGCTAAAAAGGGGCATATCCCCCCCCATGTTAATCCTTCACTCTACCTCCCTTCGATCTTGCTACTATATACTTTAAGCTCCTTGGGATTTAATTATTTTCTACTGTATAAAGAACATTGCATGAAAATGATGGAAGTGACAATTATTGTAGGCAGTGAAGAAATGTGCCCTCACAATTAGACCCAGTAGTCTTGTTAATTGCACAAGGAACAAATTCATTTCTTCTGGTTTTTTTTCATTTAATCATCACCATACATCCTATTCTGAATAACATGTTAACTAAAAACAAGGCAAAAAATAAAAATAAAAAAATTATCAACCTTAATTACCTTAACCTTAATTTGCTCAGTCATCAAATGGGAGGGAATTAAAAGGAAACTGCTTATTTTCTTACAAATGTCACATTTTCTCTTTACAAAGAAGGAACAAAAAAGAGCAATGGCTGAAACAAAAATCCCCATTAAAAAGGAACTATTGTCAGCAATATTAAGACAACAAGGACTAAGCCAGTTTCATCATCATCTCTTGTAACTCATGCTTCCGCTCCCAACCACCACCAAGTGGAATTTGAAAAGAACCATTTTGAATGACAACAGACTCCTGAAATTAGTTGCTTAACATAAATGATCCATAAAGTCCCTTCCAGCTCTGCAGTTCTAAGGTTATTATTGTGATTGTTACTGTTGGTGTTATTGTTAAAAACCACCAGGCACAGTCAATCAAGATTATAAAAACATTGACTGGTAAATAACAGATACAAGTTGTAACCAAAAATGGAAGTACTGTATATGTTAATTTTTTTTATTTATTTATTTATTTATTTTATTTTATTTTATTTTATTTTATTTTACTTTATTTTATTTTATTTTATTTTATTTATATCCCGCCTATCTAGTCGATTGACCACTCTAGGCGGCTCACAACAAAAGAAACAACAATAGTAAAAACCAATTTACAAAAGGAAAACTTTTGTCAATTGGATAAAACAGTAGGAAAGAGAAGGAAAGAGGAGTCAGGAATTAACTGGGGGGGGGGGGAAGGCCTGCCGAAACATCAATGTTTTTAATTGCTTTTTGAAAATACCCAGCGAGGGGGCCGCGCGAATATCAGGGGGAAGGTTGTTCCAGAGGCGAGGAGCCACCGCCGAGAAGGCCCGATTTCTTGTCTTTTTCTTCTGGACCTCCCTTGGCGTTAGGCTCCTCAGCCTCACCTCCTGGCTCGCGCGAGTGACACGGGTAGATCTTGGTGGTAGAAGGCGTTCCGCCAAATATCGAGGCCCTAAACCGTTTAGGGTTTTATACGTGAGCATCAACACTTCGAAGTCGATGCGGAATCGAATGGGCAGCCAATGCAGTGCGGCCAGAGTGGGTGAAATGTGTTGGAATTTTTTCACTCCACTGAGAAGTCTGGCCGCCACATTCTGCACCACCTGTAGTTTCCGCAGCAGCCTCAAAGGCAGCCCCACGTAGAGCGCATAATTATCAACACAATGTGTATGGTGTTCCTAATATTGCCAGTTTTGTAGGTCTGGTGGTGTTATGGTTAGTAGTTGACCAGCTTCTTAAAAGAGCATTTATCAACAATGCACCTGTTTATTGATTTTGGAACACACTTTACAGGTAAGCATCACGGACAAGATAAAAACAGGCAAGTCTGATTAAAAGACCAGAAAGTGCATCTGAGTTTCCCAGGTGGTTTCCCATAGAATCATACAATAATGGAGTGGGAAGGGACCTATAAAGCCATGGTGTCCAACCCCACTGCACAGTGCAGGAATCCAAGTCAAAGCAGATCTGAAAGATGGTCATCTACGGGATGAGCGGAGCTGGGCTTCTTAACCTTCAGCAAGGCAAACAGCTGTTAAAAGTCTTTGGATCCTACCTGCAGATAAAGATTCTACTACCTGCAAGGCACACAGAAGTGAGGTAAGTGATCTGCAAGGTCCAGCTGAGGCACATCTGTTTACTTCTGTGTAAAGAGAAGAGTTCCACCTGCCAACATCCCACAAACGTCTACCTCATTTATCACATCTGTTCCACAACCAGATGCCACCCCCCACCAGTTTCTGGTGATGCTTAGAGTACTGCAACATAAATGTAAGGTAAAATTCAATAACCATCAATTAAAACATCAAAGAGATAAGCATCCTTCAGTCTCGAGAGACTAGGGTAATGTGCTCTGAACAGAGGACTTGGAACAGCGTCTAATGTGGCTGAGAAGGTCAATTTGAGAGTGACAATCCCTTCCACACTGAAGACAAATACAATCTGTCCCCTGTCCAGCTCCCTGGTTTTGCTGGTTTCAGGACTTCCTCTTTGCCTCGGCCTGCTGGACAAGGGTCTCTTCAAATTGGGAGAGGCCGTGATGCAATGCCTGCCTCCAGGCTGAACGCTCAGATGTCAAGGTTTCCCATCTGTTGAGGTCCATTCCTAAGGCCTTCAGATCCCGCTTGCAGATGTCCTTGTATCGCAGCTGTGGTCTCCCTCTGGGGTGATTTCCCTGCACTAACTCTCCATACAGGAGATCTTTTGGAATCCGACCGTCAGCCATTCTCATGACATGCCTGAGCCAATGTAGATGTCGCTATTTCAGTAATATATACATGCTATAAATTCCAGCTTGTTCCAGGACTACACTACACTACATCAAAGAAAAGAAAAGGAAACCAGTAATAACTACATATAACATAGCTAATGCAAAAAAAAATGGCAACAAAGGAGAGACAAATTTTCCAAATGGGATATCAATAATTAAAAAAAACCAAAGACTAAGCAAAATTTTAAGAGATGTTCCTAGAACTACCTGGGAGTAAGCCCCAATGAAATACAGCAGGACTTCTTCAGAGTCCTTATCTCAAATAAAAACCAGTAGCGATGCTGCCTTGGGATATGCTGGATGCCACACCCCCAAGCAGAGCTGTCCAGATGTATGCTTTTGGACTACAAATCCCAGAATTCCCTAGGCAGCCCAAAACCACAATTCTGCACACTTCTGATCCCTAGTCTAACGCTGCTACTTTCTGATGCTCTAAAAGAGGCATAGGATGATTGCACTGTGAAAGTCTCAGACAAAAAGAAGAAAAGCCCTCACGAAGTACATGAAGCTTTGCAGCAGCCAAGAAATTACAAGGCGCTGGATTTACTTCCGCTCTTGGGACTTTCACCTCATCCTCTCTCCCCCCCCCCATCATCCCAACGCAGCGGCCCCACCCGGGGGTCTCAGGGGAATCCAGACCACACCCATTGCAGGCAGTTTCACTGGCGACCGGAAATGGGAGGGTGCACTATTGCTTCTTAACCCCTAGGATCGGGAGAGACCCTCAGGAGGAACGAGGCTGGCTGGCTCTGTATGTTAATAGCAGAACGTTCGAGGAGCTGCTGATTGGCCGCCGTGTCGAATTTTCTTTTGCTCCGCCTCCTGATTCATTCACTCCGTGCTTAATTATTCAACAAAGCCGGCGGAGGCGGAGTCTTGAGGGGCCGCTACTCGTTCGGGGCCTTGTGGATGATTCTCGGTGAAATTCGCCACGCTTGAATCGGAGCAAGAGGTATTTAAGCCCTTTTATTTGATTCGGTATGGGCGGATTTGGTTGATGCTTCCGCAGGCTTTGGAGGTAAAGCGAATCTAGGGGGTTGGGTAAAAAAAGCGGATCGGGTTTACAGCCTGACCTCTTCCTACTTACTCTGGAGTAAGCCTCACTGGCTTTAGTCCTACTAGTTTCCCATTCATTCATTGATCGAGTCATTTTATATTTATATAAAAAAAGGATTCAAGGTGGTATACAAAATATTTAAAGGATAAATTTGACTTGAGAATCCATTAAATCAGAATTACTGCGTTCAAGAGCAGTGAAACGTGTTATATGAAAACAACCATTTGATTTTTTTTTAAATGGAAAAAGATTTTAAATCGCTTTAAAAGAATGGTGAAAAGGTCCAGCGCTTTTCATCAAAGCGCTTTCCTGGGCAGCCAATCCGTGGGCAAAAGCCTCTCTGAAAATAAAGATTTTTGCCTCAAAAAGTAGAGGGCTTGTTTTTTTTTTAATAGACTAAAATTCTCTTTGCATTTATTTGATAGCTAGAATCCTGTTGCTTAGTTGTGTTCTGGGGCCTGTGTCTACTCACATGATGGACCATGGACACCATCAGTCCTACTTAATAAATGGAATGGCAATGCACTGCGAAAATTTCTGATTTCTCTTTGCCAAGTGTGGATGGGCAGCAAGAATCTGGCAGAGTGTGCCTAAAAAAGTCATTGGCAATGGGGGAATTTTCTTGCTGTTCCGACTTCCTTGAACTTGATCCTCTCCAGAATAGATACAGTGAACAGCAGCCCTTGTGGCCCCAGGGCACCCTGGATCTCTGGCATCATCATGTTTTGTGATCCAGAACTCCTTGAGGGGTCAAGGTGGGTTAAGGTGATTTGCTGTTTGCTCTCTATATCTTCTCATGAAGATACAGTAACACATTACTTGGTGATTTGTTCTCTTTTTTTGTGATGGCGAGGTCGGAATGATGCCATTAGCAAAATCTTCGAAAGCTTCCCAGTAAGAGGTCTCTCCTTGTTGCAGGTTGGGGGAACTATCACATGGTTTCTTTGCTCCAGCTTGTGCTGTGTTTATTATTCAGGGAGCACGGAAGGGACAATAAGGTTGGTGGACCCTGAGGGAGGGAGAGACGACAAAAGGAACCTTGGGAAGTGAGGAGAAGACATGAAGACTAGAGGTGAGTCCTCCCTTTTCTATCTTGGCATGGAGCATGGAGTTGGTTCCTTAATAGAAATGGGCATGAACCAGTTGTGAGGGTTCGATTTGGAGCTCCCTACTTGCTTCGAAGAAATCAGGAGATTTTTGTTGTTTCGAAACAGGTGAAATATTTACAGTATTGGAGTATTTAACAAGAAACAAGTGTCCATAATGCGGTTCCAATGCTTTTCTCCATCCTACAACGGGTCTTGAAGGGGTTTCCAATCATCACCTAGGAGCGGATTTCTTTCTCAGGTGTTCCACAGACCCAGCCAGTCTGCAAAGATGTTGTCAGCTATCGTCTGTCCCGTCACACCTTCCAACAAGGGCATGGTCTCTCATCATCCCGGCCATTCATTCCACATGGGCCATCCTTCTGGTGTAGGGTCCTTCCAGGGTCCTCCCTGTAATCCTTCCTCCTCATCTTGTTTATCTTTCTTTCCTTTCCCTCTCTGCTTTCTCCTTTTCTTCTCTCAGCCTCCTTCTCCACTCCCTTGCCTCAGCCTCTCCCCAATATGAGGGTCTGGGGGAGGGAATCTCTCTTCTCCTTCTTCCTTGGGCACTCTTAACCTCCCTCAAGCCCTAGTCCAGGGATCCTCCATCCATCCATACTCCCAATCTGGTGGCAACTGCTCCTTCTTTTATATTTGCGAAGGCTTTCACAGCCGGGATCTAATGGTTGTTGTGGGTTTTTCGGGTTCTTTGGCCGTGTTCTGAAGGTTGTTCTTCCTAACATTTTGCCAGTCTCTGTGGCCAGCATCTTCAGAGGACAGCACTCTGTGCTCTGGTGTAGTTGGCTTTGGGAGTGCAGTATTTATGGCTGTGGGATAGGCTTTTGTCATTTTCTGTAGAGGGGTGATTAGTGTGTGTTTTTGTGGGTGTAATAACACATTAGGAAGAACAACCTTCAGAACACGGCCAAAGAACCCGAAAAACCCACAACAACCGTGCTCCTCCTTTCTTTTTATCTCCGCTGTTCCTGCCTCAAACTCCCTGAACTTTTGCCAAAGTCACTCTTTGTATCTCTCTTTCTAGCCCGACTGTTTCTGTTTCTCACCGCTCCCCTCCCCTGCCTCTTCGGGCTGAATCAGCCATTCACCTGGCCCAGCATGGCAGCTTCCGGCACCTCGTCAAGGGATCTTCCAGTCCCAGCAACAGCTCAGGCTTCTCTGCCCCACTTTCCTGGCTGATCTCCCACTCAGTACACACCTGATTCCTCTGCTAAAGTCTTTCATTCTTTCTTTCCCCTCTTGAGATTAACTTCATCTTTAAATCCCCCACCTCTCTGTCTCTTCTCCCACCCTGACTTTTCATCTCTGCTCAGACGGGGTATCTTCTTTTCTGTCTTCCTGTAGTATTTTTACAATAGGACCCTAAAACAAACAGAAGCCTAATTACTGCATGCAACCAATGAACATTTAGAATGCCAAACTGATAGTTCGTCTACATTTCATTCTGTCTCTTAATGTCTGATGAAGTGGACGTTGTCTATGAAAGCTCACATTAAAATATAATCTCTTTGGGTTTTTTCTCCGTTTGGATTTTGCCTAATATCCATTTTTTAGAAATGTTTTGCACCGTGTGTCAAGGGATTACTGTGGGTTGTTTTTTTTTTTAGTTCTAAGTCTCTTTTGGCTGCTCCATTTTGAGGTATCCAGCACATCCTGCATAATGAATGGAAATCTCACAGCTTTTAGATACAGTATTTTTGCTGTGCTTGATTCTAACCGCCTGCTTTCAAGGAAGGGCCAGTGTTCTCGGGAAGGAAAGGACTGTTTGTTACTTTTAAGTATTTAGTAAGGATTAATATTATCTTATTAATTTGCTTATTATTTTATTGTGGGGCTTTTTTTGGTTCATATCCTACCTTTCTCTCAGTACTGGGATCCAAGTAAGCTCAGAATTAAATGCAAGCAAAAACAGATGACAATAGGGAGACACTCAGGTACAGGTAAAAAATGTACAAGAAGTGAACATTTTTTTAAAAAAAATGAAATGACAGTGGATTGAATCCTGTTGAGGAAACCAGCGCATACCAGGGCAGTCCTGCAAGCAGCCCATGGGTTTTTCTTCACTTGATTAGTCGTGCACCTCAGTTTTCGACCAGTTGTGCAGCAGAGAACTCATTGAAGTTGAGAAATTCTTGCACAATTACACTTCCACTATGAGTCCGCTCACATTGGGTTTCCAATGTATTGGAGTGGACAGAGTTATAGATTAGGACTCAGGGTATGGATCCCCTCCCCTGTGGCCATGAAAACTGACTATGAGAATGAAAGTGGTAAAACCACTCCTTAAATATCTCACTTACCTCGAGAACGTTATTAGGGTCACTATAAATTGGTCCCAATTCGGCGGCTCATAATAACAATAAAAACATACAGTGAGTTATGAAACTCACTGGGTGTTCTAGGGCCGCAAACTCGTGTCAGCCTGAACTACCTAAGAGGGTGATGGTTTAGAGGGTAAAAGAGGACCGGAAGAGTGAACATTGAGTAATGGATGGTTCTCACGGCAAAACAGTTTCTTTCCCATCAGGTATTCAGTGTAGACGTAGTGGCAAGCATAGGCTACTTCACCCAAAAGGGGATTTAAAATACAACAAGAAACCACTGTAATTGCAAGACGTTACTGGATTTCAGGTTTGGCTTGTAGGTCTTGGATTTGTCAGCATGTTGGGATCAAATTCAAGAGTCAAATGGTTATTTGGCAACTAAAGCTGAGATGTGGCAAGTGGGTCAGTGACTAACATCAAGAAGCTAGAGAAACCTTTGTCCGATCCTTTCTTATTAGTTCCTTTCTTATGTGTGGATCCATTGTTATAGAACACTTAAGTCAGTATGTGTTCACTTTAATTCTTGATTACTTTGTGGGTCTGTTTACAATTTGTAAGGAGGGGTTAATTAACTATCTTTTCTCTCCTCACTGCTCTCATGCCACTGAAGCAGGGACCAGCCAGATCGAGATGGGGCTGCATCCGCATCACGAGGAGAGGATGATCGAGTTGCAGCCATCCACCTCGGCAACTGTGCGGCCACCACCAGTCCCGTGGTTTGGCTTTGAGGAAGCCTTCACATTTGTGAGCCAGAAGGGGAAAAATGTGGTGGTGCAATGCAATTACTGTCTCCCAGTGATCAAGTACGTGGGCTCTGCAATTAGCACTGCATCCAACGTGAAGCAACATTTGAAGGTGAGCGTTAGTCCCATCAGTGGGGTGCCAGGTTGTCTTTCCTGTGGTGTCACAAGAACAGGCAAAAATATGGGTGTAAAGTACCGTATTTTTCCATGTATACAACTATACTTTTGTCCAAAATCTTTAGTCTAAAAATTGAGGGTTGTCTTATACACGGAAGTAAGCTGGGGAGAGAACAAATATAAGTGGAGGGGAAAGCGGGGATCAAAGTGATTCTGCACGGCTTTGATCCCTTCTCACCTACACTTGCTAAGCCCCACTTAGATTCCTTAATTTGGGGTTAGAAAAGTGAGGGGCGTCTTATACATGGGGGCATCTTATACACGGAAAATACGGTAATAATCACAGAGATGGGATTTTTGGAATCCAAGGATTCCGAGTCCCATAATTTGGCAGGACACGGGAGCCTCAAACGGGTGGGAAATGGAACAGCTTTCTTATCTCTATGCCATTCCCATGCCCTTCTTTAAACAGTTAGATGAGTGCCCCACTGTACTGTGGGATTTACAAGGTTTCCCTGGGATTTGCAAAGCCAGCGTCCATCAGAACTCATTTTCTCCTACACCTTTTTGAATGGCCTTGGGAGGTTTCTTGCCAGATCATCATGGGGCTGGGAATCCTTAAATTCGTAAAACCCCATTCCTAGACAATTGGGCACAATCATTCACCGTTGTTTCAAATGCGGAGCGCCTTTTCAGATTTGACCGAGGCTTGTTTTTCTTTCCTCCTAAGAAGGCACATCCTGAGCAGCTCAGAACCATTCTCGAAATAGTAGGAGGAAGCGGCAGGAGACGTGGCCGTCCGAGGCAAAATCTTCAGAGTGAGGATGGTTCTCCTGCTGCAAAAATGGCTAAGAAGCAACCCATCCTTGAGCCTTGGAGAACGGGAGGGGAGATAATCACCCAGAGCCTTCTGGACAGCAGACTGATGGATTACATTGTAGAGGAGACAGTGCCTCTCCAGACGGTGGAGAAGCCCACCTTCAGAGCACTAGTGGGGCTCGGGATTCCCAGATATCTCACCATTATGTGTGCCAAGACTCTGAGAGACAGGATAGAGAGGAGAGCAGCGAGCGTGCGAGAAGCTCTCGCAAACCAGATGGCTGTGGTGCCGTACGTTGCCACCACTGCAGATTGCTGGGCCAGTGGGGAGGTGACTTCCCTGTGGGTCACAGCCCACTGGATCAACCCAGCAACTCTGAAGCGGGAATTTGGGGCCTTGGCTTGCAGGCAGCTGGAGGGGCCCCCCAACTACTGTACTCTTGTGAAAGCACTGCACAATGTGTATGCAGAGTACGGGATTCACAATAAAGTCATGTGTATTACCGCTGACAACGGCAAGCATTTCATTGCCAAAGAAGCCGTGGATAGTGTAGATGTAAGTTGTGGTGAGGACGGACGGGAGGCAAAGGTAGAGTTTGTATGTGTTTCTGAGATTCTGGACAGAGGCAGTGAGCAGCAGAAAGAAGTGGCAGAATTGGATGGATCTCTCTGCTTGCCACCACACCGAAGGTGTGCTAGCCACACCCTCAACCTGGTGGCCACACAAGATATACAGGCCATGATTTCTGACTCCTCCCGAAATAGTCCTCTTGGTGCTTTCCGGAAACACTTCCTCTCCTTGATGGACAAGTGTAGCCAGCTGTGGTCCAGGCAGAACCAGTCCGTCCAGTTTGCAGAGTACATCCATGAGCAGTGTGGCACGTATCTGAAAGTTCCAGACAAAACCCGGTGGAACTCCACCTTCGACGCCTTGAAACAACTCAATGAGTTCCTCACTACAGTGCCAGAAAAAGTAGATGATGTCATGGAGCACTGTTCTTTAGATCGGATTGCTGAAGCAGAGCGTGTGCTGTTGCAGGAGTACATGGAGATCATGGGGCCGTTGGCCCGGGCCCTGGACATCCTGCAACGGGAGAACAGTATGTTCATGGGGTACCTCTTGCCAACTCTGTATAGTCTGGACCGCAAGTTGCAGAGGCTAGAAAACAAACCTGAACCCTACACGTACTGCCTCCCTGTGTTGAGAGGCCTGCGCAGTGCCCTCAGGAAGCGATTTGATTCGGTTTGGGAGGACAAGGACCTCCTTCTGGCTGCCTGCTTACACCCTTTCTTCAAACTGGACTGGCTGGAGAAAGCTGAGCACAGGTAAAATTGGAATGGGGTTTGGTGTTTTTGAGGTCCCTGGGGACCAGTTTTTTGCCACCGTGGCCTGCTGTGGGCTGTACAGCTTTCAGCGCATTTTGGAGTTAATTTATTATTATTATTATTATTATTATTATTATTATTATTATTATTATTATTATTATTATTATTATTATTATTATTATTATTATTATTATTATTATTATTATTATTATTATTATTATTATTATATAAATCATTATCCTGATACACAGGTGGAATTATGCGGCAGAATTTCATAGAAATCATAGAAAAGTGAAGTTGAAAGGGACCTATAAGGCCATCAAGTCCAACCCCCTGCTCAATGCAGGAATATTTATTTTATTTATTTATTTTATTTATATCCCGCCTATCTAGTCGATTAAGACCACTCTAGGCGGCTTACAACAATAATATAACAATGTGAATAAAAACAGTTTTAAATAAGGGGAAAACTTTGGACAAATCAAATAAGGGGAAAACTTTGGACAATCAAAGCGTATCTGCCAGTAGATTATCTAGGTTTTTGTTGAATGCCTCCAGTGTTGGAGCACTCACCAATACCCGAGGTAACTGGTTCCACTGTCATACTGCTCTAACAGGAGGTTTTTCCTGATATCGAGCCAAAATCTGGCCTCCTTTAACTTGAGCCCATTGTTATTATTCACTGCACTCTGGGATGATCGAGAACAGATCTTGCCCCTCCTCTGTATGACAGCCTTTCAAATATTTGAAAAGTGCTATCCTATCACCCCTCAGTCTTCTTTTCTCAAGGCTAAACATGCCCAATTCTTTCAGCCTTTCCTCATAAGGCTTTGTTTCCAGCCCCCTGATTATCCTTGCTGCCCTCCTCTGAACTTGTTCCAATTTGTTAGCATCTTTCTTGAAGTGTCGTGTCCAGAACTGGACACAATATTCAAGGTGAGGCCTAACCAGTGCAGAATAGAGAGGGACTAGCACCTTGCAGGATTTGGAAACTGTCCTTCTATTAATGCAGACTAAAATAGCATTAGCCTTTTTTGTAGCCACATCACACTGTGGGCTCATATTTAGCTTGTGATCTACGACAATTCCAAGATCCTTCTCGCTTGTTGTTTTGCTGAGCCAGGTATCCCCCATCTTGTAACTGTGCAATTGGTTTCTTTTTCCGAGGTGCAGGACTTTGCACGTATCCCTGTTGAATTTCATTCTATTGCTTTTGTCCCAGTGCTCCATCCTATCAAGGTCATTTTGAATTTTGTTTCTGCCTTTCATCCAGTGGTTCATTTTTCAAGACACAACAGAGAATGAGGTGACCCTTTCTTCCCTTAAGGTTGAGAGCAATCATCCCTGCAGACTATGGGTAGCACATTCCAGCAATCAAAAGTCCATAGAGTCCTCTCTTCTCCCTCCTAGCTTAGAAGGTTAACAATGTCCTCTCTGTATTTGCGAAGGCTTTCATGGCCGGGATCTGATGGTTGTTGTGGGTTTTTCGGGCTATTTGGCTGTGTTCTGAAGGTTGTTCTTCCTAACATTTCGCCAGTCTTTGTGGCCGGCAGCTTCAGAGGACAGCACTCTGTTCTCTGGTGGACAGCACAGAGCGTCCTCCAGAGCAGTGGTCCCCAACCTTGGGCCTCCAGGTGTTCTACTGGCCAGGATTTCTGGGAGTTGAAGTCCAAGAACAACTGGAGGCCCAAGGTTGAGGACCACTGCTCCAGAGCACAGAGTGCTGTCCTCTGAAGATGCCGGCCGCAGAGACTGGTGAAACATTAGGAAGAACAACCTTCAGAACATGGCCAAAGAGCCCAAAAAAACCCAAACAACCAATGTCCTCTCTCTCTCCTAGGTCCAAGATGGAGGCCTGGTTAAAGGCTGAACTTCAAGATGCAATCGGTGACAACATTGAGGAACCTCTAGAAGAAGAACAGGAAAGTGACAGTGACTTGTATAACTATTTTGACATTGAGTCCGGGAGAAAGAAGTCGAATGTGTCCACAGCTGAGGAGGAAATCTCAACATATCTGAAGATTCCAAGGAGCGAAGTGTCTTCCTTATCCCTGTATTCCTTCCCACATATTCTGCAGAGTTTTCTCAAGTACAACACGGGCATTCCTTCAAGCGCCGCCATGGAACGCCTGTTCACCACAGAGGCCAGAGCCATGGCTGCAAAAAGCCATTCCTTCTCCGGGGAGTTTCTTGAGCACCTGCTTCTTGTGAAGCAAAATAGGGCTTTCTCAGTATTTTAAATGTCACGACAAAGATGAGATTAAGATCCATAAAGTGCAATGGAACTAAGAACAGCGTTGAAAGCAGGGATGGGGAGGGAGAAATCTGGTGGCTGAGGTCGTTTCTCTGCTGTGGTTTCTTTGTGGATCTGTTTGTTCTGCAGTCAAACTGGGCTTTCTTGCCATTGTCGGTTCTAGCAAAACTCAGTTTAGTAAGCATGACGTTATAGAAAGTTTAAAGAACAGTTTGAACTAAGAACAGCAGGTAAAGCAGAGATAACAGTTCATGTTATCACTTGATGCTACAAATTAAGGGGGGAACTGTTTGAACTGAAGCAGGAAATATCCCTCAGCATGGCTTGGGAGAGGGAAGTGATAGGTTGGCCCAAGCTGATTTAAGGTGCAGCTGCTCAAGTGCTAAAATCCTTTGTGCATTGTTCGTAAGTATTATTGCTTAGTGTGGGTAGGTCCATCTGTTTTGATTCTATGTAAAACTTCTTAGTAAAATGTATGTGTGAACGGCTAGAACGCTATTGCTGGTATAAGGGAAATTATCTAAGTCTTGGCAGCAAATTGCTCCACATTTTAAAGGATTTTTTTTTGTTTAAAGTGACAAAAGACTCTGTGCAGAACCAGAAACAGTTATTGCATTTCTCCAATTTATCGTGCATGTCGAGAAGAACAGGTGATATAAGCACCACTGGATAGCTCTGTGGTATAGTCCAGATGTTGGGAAGTTTGTGCCTCGTTGATAAAGGCTGGACCCAAAGATCCATAGGGCCCCTTCCATCGCTGCAGTTCTAAGATGTTGTTGTTGTTACTACTGCTACTACTACTACTACTACTACTACTACTACTACTACTACTACTACTACTACTACTACTACTACCTCCTATAAAATAATTTGTACGGTTGTTAAAAAACCAGAATAAAAGGAAGCCATGTTTAGCAAAAATATATCTGTGTTGGGATTCTGATAGATCAGTCAGGAGTGCAGTGAGCTTTTCTATCTGTGCTTAACACCACCCTCTGTATTCCCATGTCTCTGCAACTCCTTTCCAAGAGTGAGCAGAGACCACAGCTGCGATACAAGGACATCTGCAAGCGGGATCTGAAGGCCTTAGGAATGGATCTCAACAGATGGGAAACCTTGACATCTGAGCGTTCGGCCTGGAGGCAGGTGGTGCATCACAGCCTCTCCCAAGTTGAAGAGACCCTGGTCCGGCAGGCCGAGGCCAAGAGGCAGTCACAAAAGCAGCACAATCAGGGAGCTGGGCAGGGGACAGATTTATTTATTTATTTATTTATTTATTTATTTATTTATTTATTTTATTTCTATCCCGCCTATCTGGTCATATTAGACCACTCTAGGCGGCTTACAATAAAAAACAGCAATATAATTTTAAAATCATTACACCTAAACAGAGATAGAAGTTGAAGAGAGATATAGAGAAAGAAAAATCGTCAGGGGTTATCTGTTGGGAAGGCCTGCCTATACATCAGTGTTTTTAGTTGTTTCTTAAAAATGCCCAGCGAGGGAGCCGCACGAATCTCCGGAGGAAGGAGCCACCGCCGAGAAGGCCCGATTTCTTGTCTTTTCCTTCCGGGCCTCTCTCAGCGTTAGGCTCCTCAGCCTCACCTCCTGGCTCGCACGAGTGACACGGGTAGAACTTGGTGGGAGAAGGCATTCCACCAAGATTCTATTTGTCTTCAGTGTGGAAGGGATGGTCACTCTCAAATTGGCCTTCTCAGCCACACTAGATGCTGTTCCAAGACCTCTATTCAGAGCACGTTACCATAGTCTCTCGAGACTGAAGGATGCCTATAACTCCCCAAAGTGTGATTAATTCATTGTGGTGTAAGGATGCATTAAAAAAAACAGTAAATGCATTGGTCCCAGCCAGTTGGTTAGCTGAAGACAAAAATGTGCTTCTGGCCAGTTCAGAGGCAAACCAGGGAATATGGATTCAACCTGTGTGGGATGGGGTGACAGTCCTCCCGAAAACACAAATTTGCAGCTGGCATGTGTTGCCGGTTTTGTCTCTTGAGCCAAGCTATCCCTGGAGAACCTTTGCAGAGTTAAAACTGTTGGGCCAGTTGCATCCATTCCTGGCGACATCTGATCTGGCCACAGTGACACATCCCTTAGTTACAATTATTGCAATTTCCCTATATGTGGGCAGGCTTTGGAAGGTGTTTGGAAACTTCAGTTTGACCAAAATGATTGCAGCAAGATTGTTAGCTGAGGCCACTTATAGGGATCACTTATATCCCCTGTTACATCAGCTCCATTGGTTGCTGATCTGGTTCTGGGCACAATTCCAAGCGCTGGTTCTGACCTCTAGAGCCCGAAATGGTTCGGGACCAAACTATCTCAAAGACCGTATTTCCCATTATGAGCCTCTTCTTGTGTTAAGATCAACGGGGGAGGCTTTTCGCTTGGTCCCACCTCCCCTACAGATGTGTTTGACGGGAACATGGGAGAGGGCCTTCTCTCACTGCTCCCAAACTGTGGAACCCCCACCGGAGTTCAGGCTGGCAAGCAAAAAACTTTTCTCTCCAAGCTGGCTGCTGGCTTGTTTTCAATAACTGGATAACTACGAGGACTTTTAAAAATGGGCTGCTCTTCTTTTGTTATTTTTAAGGGGTATTTAGAATTATTTTACACTTTTTATCCACTAGTTTTAATGCAATATCTGTTTTAATTCTTTTTAAATATTGTAATAATATTTCTTTAAAAAACAATACTGTTTATTTCGATATTGTAAGTTGCTTTGGATCCTTCTGAGGAAAAAGATGAGGTACGTATTTGTATGTATAAATGTATGGATAGTTAGAGAGAGATGCTCATTAATGAGAGGGCACACATCTGGAAACACAACCGGTACTTCATTAATGAGTGGCAATTTGCTGCCAAGACATGTTCTGTTTCCCTTTCACAAGAGTAAATCAGCAGTAGGATTCTAGCTGGCAAGTTTTATTTCTGTATCTTGTGTCCGTGTGTATTGTTGCTTTGCTTTGTCTCTCGGGCAGAACCTTTTAGTTTCCTGGAACCAGTGCCGAGGATCCTGTGGCATCAACAGTTATCAACAGTGCCGGGGATCCTGTGGCACTTTTACAAGGAGATACCCCAGAACCCCTTAATCTGCTTGGAAATCTGTTATTTATAACATGGCTCTGTAAGAAGGGGATCCTTGTTACTGACCACAACAGATTCCCAGCCATTCACAATAGAAACAAGTTGATATTCAAGTAATACACTATGTTATTCAATCCATAATTTGTGGTTTCTATTTTATTCCTCCCCTCCCCTACTTTTTTTTCTGGCTTCTCTTGTAAGCAAAAGCAATTATAAATGTGCTTGGCTTGTAGCATACACTGCAGCAGTTAACATTCCTCTCTTTAATAGAACATACAGCATATTAATACTTTTATATTTTTAAATTTCATAAGTATGCCGAACAATGCAAATTTAAATAATGCAGTTTTATAGGCTAATGAAGTTATGAATGGAAGGTGTGACATTGTTAAAGTGGTAAAATATGTTTTAGATTTCATTTAATTATGCATGTACTGTAAAATTTCTCAAAATGTCCATGTTACCAAAAATTATATACTTGTACAATATTAATAATGAGAATTTTAGCTGGCTGATTAGCTCAGTGGGTTGGAACACACACAGCTGTGGAGCCAGGACTCGGCATTTTATTTTGCCCCTGTACCTGTTGAGAGAAGGGCAAGTGAACAGTACCACCACGGCCCCAGAAGAAGAAAATGGTGAATCACTTCTGAGTACTTTATAACTAAAATAAAATTATATTTAAAAAAGGGCCCCATGAATCCAATTCAACTTGATGACACGTTATTAATATGAATTGGTTTGTTTTCCTGTTGGAAGCTGTGGAATGAAATAAAGATTTTGTGGAAATTTGATGTACTGTATTAGTTTGACCTAAATTCTGTGGTGATGGTCATACTGGGGTTGTGGGGAAGCAGGTTGTCCATACCAGTAAGGAAATGATTCTTGTGCTTCAGATTGAGGGCGGAACAGAAGTACTGTATGTTCCTCTGACAGAAACAGCACTAGAGTGTTGGTCCATCTCAGTGAAGACTTCCTCTTTATCATGGATATATGAAGTATATGGATTTCGGCTCTGTTGGCATATACACTTTGGTTTGTTATGAAGGAAAATGCTTCTTCACTTTCCAGTAGTATATTTGGGGTAAGTTTTGAAGTTTGAGGCCCAACCTTGTGGATGCTGGTCTTATCATCCAAATGGCCAGAGCCATCTCTCTTCTCTTTCCTTGATACGATCTGTTGAGAACTTGAGCCTGTTTCATTAGAAGCAACTGAGGAATCGAGCCATAGGCCACAAGACCTCTGGGTAGAGTGGGCGGCATATAAATAAAATAAATAAATAAAATGTACACAGCCTGAGCTTTCCAAAGGGTCACAGAGACCCCGTAACACAGCATTTGTGGGTTGGTGCAGCTGTCATCAACTGGGACGATTTCTGGAAATGAAGCACCAGCTGCTTTAGTTTCAAAATAGGCTTTCTCTCAAGAGGGCAAAAGAGAAAAGAGATAATCCTGGTCATTTAGATTACTGGTTCTTAACCTTGGGTTACTCAGGAGTTTTGGACTGCAACTCCCAGAAGCCTTCACCACCAGCTGTCCTGACTGGGGTTTCTGGGAGTTGCAGTTCAAAAGCATCCGAGTAACAAAGGTTAAGAGCCACTGATTTAGATGATAAGACAGGTATCCTTCACAGTTTGGATGAAAACCCAGGGAGGATTCACCATCACCTTTTTGAAATTAGAATCATCAGCTTTTTAACCAGGTGAGCTGATTAACAGACAAGAGTGCCATTTAAGCCCAGAGTGCATATTAAGCCCACCATCACCAGCTTTGTTGAAGGTGTTCAGGCTGTAACAAACTAAAGGGACCCCCCCTTTCTGGAAATTGGGAGGAACCTGGCCTTTGTATTAAATGAGTTCTGGGGCTGATTTTCTGGTCATCCAGCTTCCTTTCAACTCCTGTGTAATCCTTCCCTTGAATAATAATAGGCAAATGAGGGAGTCCCTTGAATAATAATAATAGGCAAATGAGGGAGTCCCTTGAATAATAATAGGCAAATGAGGGAGAGAATGGTGGGTCGTAATGGAAATATGGCCCACCTGTGTTTTCATAAACAAAAGATGGGGATGGTTGTTGTGGGTTTTTCGGGTTCTTTGGCCCTGTTCTGAAGGTTGTTCTTCGCCAGTCTCTGTGGCCAGCATCTTCAGAGGACTGGAGTAGGAACAGAGCATGAACTGAGTTCCTACTCCAATCCTCTGAAGATGCTGGCCACAGAGACTGGCGAAACGTCAGGAAGAACGACCTTCAGAACAGGGCCAAAGAACCAGGAAAAACGCACAACAACCATCAGATCCCAGCCATGAAAGCCTTTGAGAATACAAAAAGATGGGGAAATATTTGTTTCTTTTTTTTTCCTCCTCACAATTAGTTCTCATTGAGAACACATCGACACACCATTCTGGGAGCACCAGCAGTCATCAGCATAACAAAAGAATTGTTAAGTAGCAAGCAAGCATGAATCATCCCTCCAAGGAGCTCCTACAGCCTTCCAGGGAAAACAGGATAAATTGTCAAAGGGAGAATAAAGTAAAAAGTGTACAAGTTAATTGCCTTTGTGTAATTATTTTTAAAAGTTATTTTCCCATAATTAAATACAAGTTTCTAGACTTTTTAAAAGCATTTTTCCTATGTGCTGTCCTATTCATACAATTACGGGTTATCAAATCAGGTGGAGCTGGGGGGGAGTTACTCTTTTTTAAACTGCAACTACCTACAGTGTCTAGTATGCTGTTGTAGTGGATAGAGTAAGGGACTACCACTCTGGAGAGCAAGGTTCAAATCCCAACTTGGCCACTGAAAATTTGCTGGGGGAGTGGAACTGATAAAAAATACTTCTTAAATATCTCATTTATCTTGCTATACCACCGACATCACAGAACACACACACCTGCATTATCCAGCTGGTTTGGGATTTCATGAGCTGCTAAGGATTTCATGAGAGAAGGTGGGATCTGGAAACCTTGTTTTTTGGGTGATTAAATTGCTTTATGGGACCAGCTGGCACGCTGGCAAGGAGACTGTGGAAATTTCAGTCTAAAAATGTTGTTTGACCAGAGAAATGCGGCAGCGGCAGGGTGGGTGGGTGAAGGAGAAGGTTCCTCCTCTTTTACTACTTGGTAGCAAAGGTACAGAAACCCTCTTTTCTTCCCCCCAAACAAATGAGAAGCAGGTCTTTTGTACAGTTAATGATTCTTCATTGCCCATTTAAGATCTGTTGCTGTTTAGTCGTTAAGTTGTGTCCAACTCTTTGTGACCCCCATGGACCAGAGCACGCCAGGCCCTCCTGTCTTCCACTGCCTCCCGGAGTTGGGTCAAATTTGTGTTGGTAGCTTCAATGACACTGTCCAGCCATCTCGTCCTCTGTCGTCCCCTTCTCCTCTTGCCTTCACACTTTCCCAACATCAGGGTCTTTTCCAGGGAGTCTTCTCATGAGATGGCCAAAGTATTGGAGCCTCAGCTTCAGGATCTGTCCTTCCAGTGAGCACTCAGGGTTGATTTCCTTCAGAATGAATAGGTTTGTTCTCCTTGCAATCCAGGGGAAAATAAATAAATACAGTATACTGGCCATTAAACTGCTAGAATTCCTTTTGGTTTTATTTTTCCGGCCAGTGCTGAAACAGGTGAACAAGGTTTCCTTTTGTAAAACAAGTACAGTACCATGTAGTCGAAAAGGTCACTTTTCTAGGCTTTAAAAGATGCACAGGTGCTATGAAATCTAAAAGGTGCTATAAAATTCTGGGGCAGCTAGATCTTTGTTATGATGTTTTAGACCAGAGATACCCCCAAGACCTTGAAATTAATGCTTGAAACCCGAGGGATTATGCCACAAAGCCTAAAGGTTATAGCAGGAAAGGTAAATTGGTGTCTTAGGTTTGTTTCACTCTTGCGTCTCCCACTACCAGCATTTTTCTTCCTAACGTTTCGCCAATCTCTGTGGCCGGCATCTTCAGAGGACAGGAGTTAGAACACAGGAGTTAGTCTACAGAACACAGATAGAGTTCTAACTCCTGTCCTCTGAAGATGCCGGCCACAGAGACTGGTGAAATATTAGGAAGGAAAACTTCCAGAACATGGCCAAACAGCCCGAAAAACCTACAACAAACATCAGATCCGGGCAGTGAAAGCCTTCAAGAATATGTCTACATAATTGTGATATTTGCATGTATAAATGTTAATTGCAAGAGACAAATGTAATGCAAAAATGTCTTCCCTTTTTTGTGAGGAATTTGTGTGTTTTGTGAGGAACACCCTTTTTTGGTGTTCCTTTGCCCTCCCTTGAACTCTTAATTTTTTTGGGGGGGGGGAACAAAGCAGTAGCAGGGGCCACCTTATCCCAATCCTCCAGAACCCAATCCATGTGTAAATGTTTAGTTGGGCAATTAAGGCCATAATCTAGAAATCCTAACCCATACTTTCTAATACCTGTATGTATGAGCTATTAACTAGTTTTAATTGTTATAATATTTTTGTTTGTAATTTCTGACTTTTGCCATTATATATTTTTTTATAAATCTTGTGCTTCTGAAATTGAATTTTAGTCTAATTTTTAATTTTTTTAAAAAAATTATTTTATCACATTCGTTCTAATTGCTCTTATTTTTAATAAGCGCTAGAGGAGCCTGAGGCGAGATGCATTTCTTACGCTCGGCTGGGGAGGGGGAGGGGCAAGGGCTTTGCTCCTTGATTAGGGGGCGTTCCAAGAGCGGCTGATTGGTTGTGGTGTCTCTCTAGCTCCTCCCACCCCCAAGCAATCACAACTTGATCCCTGGAGCCCACATGGGGATGAAGGGCGGGGCTTTAGCAGCCTTGTTTTTTCCTGCCCTGGAGTGAATTTCGCTTCTTTCGCGCGCGACCTGCTGGTGGTGCAGGAATCGATGGCAAGTTTGTGTGTTTTGTTTTTAAGCTCGTATTTGTTCCGTTCGGTCGGATCCGGTTGCTCTCTTTATTGCTAGTGGACATTGTTGCTCATTTACCCTAATATGCTGAAGTCGACTTCTGTGCGCATTTATTCTAGCGTAAGATGATGGATTCATACGTGCCATGAAATATAGCGCATTTTATTCGCCGTTGAAATTTATTGAGAATTGAAGGGCATGTTTGATGGTGTGTGGGTGGAATTTATGGCTCCGATGCTTCTACAGTTCGGCTGTTACTATCCAGGAGACTTCCAGAGATACAGGACTAAAATTCCCATTATCCTCAGGCGGAGCTTGTACAGTTTTTTTCCGGAATGTATATCTCCACGTCGTGTTGGCTAAAGATTTCGGGTAGTTTTCGCCCAGAAACTACTCCTTAATTTCAGTTCTTTTTGTTTTATTAATTTTTATTCCCATATAAAACTTATTGGTCCTGCGCCCCGGGTTTTCTTGCCATTTTTATATACGCTCTACCCACAGATAGTCTTGTTTCTTCGGGATTATAGGATAGGTTTGGGGGGAGACCTCAGTAGAAACAGATTTTTAATCAAAGTACTGAAAGCATTAGCCCTGTATGATTGTTTTGCCTGCTGAGCTTGGAGCGAGGGTAATTACTCCACACCGTCTAGTGTACTTGGCTTTTGTAACGTCTGAACGCTGCTGGGACGCGCGTTTAGAACCCTCCCTGTGATCAAGAGTCACTGGACTCTTTAGGGGTTCGTGGAGGTTTATTGTCATGCTTCTAAACGTTTCGTGGGTGTTAGGAACGGAACCTTCCCCTATCTGGGATGCTACAAATCCCATCATCCCCAGCATTCAAAGCATTCCGAGGCGGCCAGCTTAGGCAAAAAAGCCTATTTTATATATTTGCTGCAGAGGGTTTCGGGGGCTGCAGTACCTCAGAATCCCTCCCTAGCAGGACCAGTGGAGGTTGAAGTTGAAAGAAATAACTGTACAGTAACTTTCCCAAATTCTGCTTTTGGAACCCCCTCCTTTCTCGTGGTTCTGCAAGTCCCCTTAGGTGTGTTAATTGTTTGATCTTTTTTAGTGACGTGGAAAAGGTAGAAAGAAACATCTACTTCCAACCACTAGGTAATATTGTTAAATTGGCTCTGCCTCGTGGTTTAGACTAAATTTGAATCACAGTTCCCTGATGGAGCTCCACTGGGTTTATGGGTTGCCCTGATCCTCAGCCAAATAGGATCTCTAATATTTCAAAAGAAGGCAATGTGTAGGGAGATGGGGGTGAGTGGGTGGCGCACATGCAAACTACCTGAGATTCTTTGTGTGAGTTGCTCCCTGGGGTATAGTTTGAAAACCACACCTCTTAAGAATCAGACCGGGCACAGGCATCTGTGAATTTTTGGGACATTCATAAGTTTTCTGCTCTGTCCAGAACATGTCGGTTGCATGGCTTGAAGAAGTGGGCGTGATCCATGAAAGCTTGCTGATCGATTGAAGATTTTTAGTGAGTGATCTAATTAAGGTATCATCTAATCCTGGATTTGCTGACTCTTTTGTCTGGGTGTGTGTGCATCCTAGCCATGTACGACTATGTTGGGGATTAGAAAAGTTACTTGTTTGGGCTATAAGAATCCTCCAACCAGCATGGCTGGAAAAAAAAAAGTAAATTTCAGTATTCTGGTAGGTTTTGGATTAAATACTGTGAACAGTAAATTTTGTTTGCTTGTGTGTGTGTGTGCCTCTGCGCATGCTTTATTGCTTATGCTCAGCCTGATAAATAGATGGGCTAGTGTATTGGTGGAGTTCCCAGGTATCAAAAACAGTGTTTCTTTGAATGATTTTGCGTGTGAGTGAGTGAGTGAGTGAATTGTATATATTGTTCATGTGATGTAATGAGAATAAACTCAGCACATGTGAAGAGCTCAATAGTTGTCTCTTAACTAAACCTATGATCCTTTGATTTTGAATAATGTTAACAGCAGCCAGTTTGAAAATGTTTTGTGAAATGCTAATGAGAATTTTTTCAGTTTGGATAAAGAAATAAATGAATGTTAGGTCTGAGCCCGAGAATGTATGTATGAAGAAGAACATTGGGAGTTGATTCATGCCCATACAGTGGGGTCTTGACTTGAGAACTTAATCCGTATTGGAAGGCGGTTCTCAAGTCAAAAAGTTCTCAGGTCAAATCTGCATTTCCCATAGGAATGCATTGAAAACCATTTGATCCGTATCTGCTCTTTTCTGTCCATAGAAACTAATGGGAAGCTGCTATTCCGCCTTCGACCACTAGAGGGGGATACTTTGTTTCTTTTTTTCTTAGGTCAAGAAAGGTTCAGGGAAGGCAGGGAAAATACAGTCCAGGCAGTCCAGTACCAGGCAGTCTGAAGACTGTCTCCCAATCCACTCTCTAAAAGCTGGGAGGAGTGAGGAAGCAGACAGGCACCCTTTTCACTGGCCAACAGTTAACTGAAAGTTCAAATTTTGCACTTTCCCTGCCTCCCACGTGGGGTTTTTTTTAGTTCTTAACTCAAATCTAAGTATGTAAGTCAAGTCAATATTTTCCTATGAGAGTGGTTCTTAAGTCAAAATGTTCTTAACTCGAGCCGTTCTTAAGTCAAGACCCCACTGTACTCTGGGGCTATCTAACTTTGACTGACAACAGCTTTATAAGACTTTTTCAGGACTTTTTTCCAACCCTAGCTGGACCTATGTAATATTCCCTTCTAGCAGTTTTGAAAGAAGTAGTGATGTTGGTCTATTTCTGCACATGTTAAAGAAAAAAGAAAGCTAGTGACACTTCAAAGATTAGCCTTTTTTTGTTTTTTATGCTCCACTTGCCCAGACACAGGAAGCTCATACGGAAATAAATCAATGAGTCTTCAAAGGCATCACAATTCTTTTGTTTTAATTTTTGCTACATATGCTGGTACACTTTGTTGGTCTCATATTCCAGCACAAACCAAAACTTGCTTAGCTTCCAAAATTAGACAAGGTTACATTTGAGGCTAAATTCTAGGACGCTGGTTCTCAACCTTGGGCAACCCAGGTGTTCTTGGACTACATTTCCCAGAAATCTTGTCCAGCACAGGTGGTAAAGGCTTCTGGGAGTTTTAGTCCAAGAGCATCTGGAGACTAAAGGTTGGGAACCAATATCCCATGGCCATGATCGGAAGGAGGGGCAAACTCTCCATATTGTCCTGGATGTGGCAATATGGAGAGTCCCCTTTATTGATGGTCATTTCTAGATGTTGAAGGTGAAAAACAAAATAATCCTGCCTCTTACATAAACTTCCTTTCATTCCAGTTCAATGAATCACCCTGACTCTTGGCATTATGAGTGAATAATTATGTATCATTTTGATTGAGTTGTTGTGGTCTGTTGTTTCTAAATGAGGTTTTAATACTGATTTCATTGACCATTTTAAAATTTTACTTGCTTAATTCTTTTAAGAGGTTATACACACTGCTTTTAGCTTTTAAATATTGCCTTTATTTGTTGTAAGCCATCCTGAATCCTTTCAAAGTGAAAGGTGGGGTAAAAAATATTTTGAATGAATGATGGATTGGGGAGAAAGCAACGAAACCTCTTTTACACAAAGCATATTTTTATATACTCACCAGTGACGCATGTGCCCCCCCCCCAGTTCTCACCCCCTGCCCTCTCTGGAGTTGTGGGTAGACATGCAGATTCGTGTCTCCTTTAGTTCCTCCATTTTTTGTCATTCTTTCCAGGTGAAGACATGTTTTTGGACCTCCATTTGAGAGCAAGGAGAACATCCTGGTTGTTCTTGAACAGGCGGAGCGGCTTCTGAAGGGCAAAGCCGGTGTTCCTGTTGCACAGTAGACTCGAAGGAATGGCTTCTGAGAGCCCCAGCCAGAGGCTTCAGTTGGAAGTAACGTGCCCCATCTGTCTGGACTATTTTACCGACCCCGTGGTTCTAGATTGTGGGCACAGCTTCTGCCAAGCATGTGTGGCGAGATGCTGGAAGGATCCTGGTGCAGGCACGACATGCCCTCAATGCCGCATGGCCGTCGGACAGAACTTCAGACCGAACAGGCTGCTTGCCAATATGGGGGAAATCTATCGGCAGATGAGTTGGTCAACCCTGCAGGAAGTGCAAGGACGGAGGGTGGATTGCGAGCGGCACCAGTTCCCCCTCGGGTTCTTCTGCCAGGACGACAACACCCCGGTCTGTCTGCTGTGTCATAGATCCAAGGAGCACGTAGGACACCAGGTGGTTCCTCTGAGGCAGCTTGCCCAAGAGTACGAGGTCAGTAGCTGTTGTTACTAGCATGGGAAGGGTTCACCTTTGGGGGGAAAACAGTGTTGTGGGGACTGGAATGTGGGCCTGGGATTTGGGAGATGAAGATGCAAGATGCACAGAGTCAAGAGTTTGGTAGGTCTCAGGAAGCCGAGAGTAGAGTGCAGTCTGGCAGTACACAGATTAGAGGTGTGTCGATGTGTGTGTTTTGGACTGTACTGAAGGAACACCCTCTCTTTAGGATACATAGCAAAAAAACAACCCAGCTATTCTTGATACAGTAGTGGTTTAACTTTCTTTTTCTTAGGTCAAGTGGTAGCACTTTCAGCTTCACTCACGCTTTCCACTATTAATTGTTTCCATTTCAGTCTGAGTCACAACCAGAGATATGGGACAGAAAAGTTTTCACCAAAAAATAAAACATTGAAAAAATTTCTGCCCCACATCTGTGAGCTACACCTACCTCCTTTACACACACACACACACACACGCAAAACCTACATACACACACACAGTATCTGTCTTAAAAATTAGCAAGTTTCATTCAAGATGACCCCATTTTTTCTCCCTTTCTGAACCAGCAGGAAAAGGTGATTTTAAAAACACCTGTCCCCCACTCTTGTGGGGGTGGATCCTAAATAACCAACTATGCAACTCTGCTCCTAAGTAGTCCCATTTCCTTAAGAGACTCTCATCTCTTGCATCTGGGTAACAAGGGGGAGTATCTCCTCATTAGACTGGAGTGGCTTGGCTTGGAAGATAGACTCTTTTCTCCCTGGTTTTAGCCACACACACAAAAAAACAGGGCTCTATGTAGATTGCTCATAGAAATACTTGCACAGTCTTAGTAATCCAATCACTCCACTGCCTCAGTGGTGTCACGGAGCCACAGTTTGTAAGATTGAAGTTCTGGGACATTGTGATGAGCTGGGGTCATGACATCATCTGCCACCCCCCTCAGTCTTCCATGGTCTCTATAAGCTTAACTACAATCCTTACAGCAGTTGGAAAAAAAATGAATTTCTTCAGGAACAGTGTTTTTGTTAAAAGTTATTCCTGTTGCAATGCAAAATAATTGAAGGTGGTTTAGTTTTTATCTGAAGCTCAACATCAAAAAAAAAAAACCCTGAAGATCATGGCCACTGGTCCCATCACTTCCTGGCATATAGAAGGGGAAAATATGGAGGTAGTGACAGATTTTACTTTCTTGGGCTCCATGATCACTTCAGATGGAGACAGCAGCCACGAAATTAAAAGACGGCAGCTTCTTGGGAGGAAGGTGATGACAAACCTAGACAGCATCTTAAAAAGCAGAGACATCACCTTGGCGACAAAGGTCCACACAGTCAAAGCTATGGTTATTCCAATAGCGATGTATGGAAGTGAGAGCTGGACCATAAAGAAGGCTGACCACTGAAGAATTGATGCTTTTGAATTGTGGTGCTGGAGGAGACTCTTGAGAGTCCCCTGGACTGCAGAGAGAGAAAACCTATCAATTCTGAAGGAAATCAACCCTGAGTGCTCACTGGAAGGACAGATCCTGACGCTGAGGCTCCAGACTTTGGCCATCTCATGACAAGAGAAGACTCCCTGGAAAAGACGCTGATGTTGGGAAAGAGTGAGGGCAAGAGGAGAAGGGGACGACAGAGGACGAAGTGGTTGGACAGTGTCATCAAAGCTACCAACATGAATTTTACCCAACTCTGGGAGGCAGTGGAAAACAGGAGGGCCTGGTGTGCTCTGGTCCATTGGGCCACGAAGAGTCGGACACGACTTAACGACCAAACAGCAACAAATCTTAAATGGCAATGAAGAATCATTAACTGTACAAAAGACCTGCTTCTCATTTGTTGGTATCTACCAGTGTTTCCTTCTCCCTTATGGGGAATAGGTTGGCTACTATGGGATGAGGATTATTATGATGAAGACTTATACTTGCAAAGATACTATTAGGCCGCTTCTCCACCCAGAAACTTACTTTGTTACATCTTTTCAATAATAAGTTTTAGAGAAATTATATGGCAGGAAAAATAAATAAAAGATACAACATGCAAAATGCAGGAAGTTGGCATTCAAAACATATTATACTGCCCAAATGTAGTATTAAGGATGTTACTCCAAGGGAGAGAGCCATGGGAAAGCCAAAGTTCTGTGTCAGTGCTTTGTCAAATTTAAAAAACACAAAGTATATAAAAACAAGACTTCCACCATGTTTACAAGGTCATCTCCAAAACACACAGCTACCTGGTTTTTACAAACAGGGGAAATATCTCTGCTGAGAAGATACTTGGATGAGAAATACCTAATGGGGTGTGACTCATTAGCAAATTTATTTTATTTATTTATTTTATTTATACCACGCCTATCTGGTCGGTGAGGACCACTCTAGGCGGCTGTTTTTGCCTGTGCTTTGATAGAATTGTTTTAATTACAATTTGTATTGCAATAGAGTTTGTTTTTAAATGAATGAGAATTGTACCTAAGAAAATAACCTTTTACTATGGAAAACTTGTTTGCTTTGTATTTTTGAATTACTGAGCTTCACTTCAGTGTTGTTTAAACAAAACTTTTTCTTTTATTACACTGTTTATTTTTAATCCTACATATAGGAACTAGAGAAATATGTAATAGATGGCTGTGATTTTTAAAATATACTCACGCAAATTTATATATATACTCCCGAGTAAATTTTATATTTTGGCTTTTTAGTTACTCATTTGCCTGCTTGCTAAATAAACCTTTTAAAGAAGAAAAGGATTCGTTTTTGAACTTTTAAGGCAAAATATTACAAGGTATCTAGGAATGAAGATTTAAAATGAATATAACAAGGCACAATATCTTCTGAGACTATAAATCTATTCCTGGTGAGATGTGTAAAGGACACAAATCTATAAGTCTTCCATAAAGAGCCTTTTGATCGGGGATTCATTTTTCAACTTTTAAGGCAAAATATTACAAGGTATCTAGGAATGAAGATTTAAAATGAATATAACAAGGCACAATATCTTCTGAGACTGTAAATCTATTCCTGGTGAGATGTGTAAAGGACACAAATCTATAAGTCTTCCATAAAGAGCCTTTTGATCAGGAGCTTTATAGGAAACATTCTGATTTTCCCCCGTGGAGACCGATTGTTTGTTCTGTCAATTCGCTCCCTACTCCTCTCCTTGCTCATAAGCTTGTTTTGTCACTTTGGTTTGATTTCTCACTTGAAGAGTAATAGCGGACGGCATGATACACTTTAAAATCTTACTTCTGTTTCTGCAGGCCAAAGGCATGAAAACTAAAAAAAGGAAAAGCGGTAACCGTAGGAAGAAGGCCTGTCCCGTTGAGGCTCCATGGTGGAGTGTTGAAGGAAACAGAAGTGATGTGTCTCCACTTCTGGAGCAGGTGATGGAAGAGAAGCAGGAGGAGAAGCCGGATCAACACTTCCAAGTGGATCAGCCGAGTGAAGAAGGTCATGATGGGTTTGCTATCCTTAAAAAGAAGAAGCAGCGAAAACGATATCGCCACCATACAAGAGATAAGGCGCTTGAGGGGGAAGGCCCCAGTACATTATGTAATACGAATTCTGATTATGGTGTTTGCAAGGTGGAGGAGGATCTTAATGATGAAGACAAGGATATTATTCTCCCTCCTGTGGGATCCACCAGCATCCAGAGCCGTCTTGTGGATCTGGCTGGAGGATCAGAAGACGCTGTCTCAGTGACCACTCATCACCCTGCTTCCTCGTTAGGCAGGATTCTAAAAGAACTAGCTGGACAGCCTGTTCAAAGTTGTTCAAAACAAGGGCAGCTGGAGACTCAGTGTTTCCTTCCAGATCTTCCTCTGCTCCCATTTAAGTGCAATCCTCCAAAAATGAAGTCAACTTCAAAGTCAGATCTGCGGGGCTCAGAGAAAGATCGGCGCAGACGGCGCACGTCTTACGTCTGGAAATATTTTACCCACCTAAATAACAACAGGCTTCTCGCCGTTTGCAGCGTATGCCGATCCAGAGTGCGGTTAGGGAGGGAAGGCGGGTGCCAAAGGGTGGGGACGTCTTCCATGCGAAGGCACATTGAATGTCGCCATCCCCAGCTGGTCCCAAAAGGGGACTCCAGAGCCACTCCCACCTTGAAAAAGTCAAGACCAGAAAGGAGTGCCGTGAAGCCTGCAGAACAATTTGAGGGGCAAGGAAGTCTTCAGAACGGGGTTGTCTCCGGGAAACAGATGACCATACCTGAAACATGGACATTCAAAGAGAAGCATGCAAGAGACAGTGTTAAATCCACAAAGCTGAATCGTGCCCTGGCCATGTTCGTGGCTTGTTCTATGCTTCCACTTTCTGTAGTAGAAGATGAGGCTTTCCTTGAGTTCATGGAGGAACTTGACTCTCGCTGGGACGTTCCTAGCCGTCTCCACCTTTGTAACAACCTTTTCCCTGCTCTTGAGAAGGACATTAAGGGAGAGCTGTTGAAGGATCTGAGTAATGCAGGGGCTGGCGCAGTGCATTTAGCTGGGGCCATTTGGACGAGCAAGCAGACCAAAGCGTACCTATGCGTTGCAGCCCACTGGATATCTATGGCAGAAGAAACGTTGGAAAGAAAGAGCGCAACGCTTGCCGTGAGGCTTCTCTCCGATTTATGCCATGCACCGAACATTGCTTGTACGCTGAAAAGTGTTGTTTCTGAGTGGCTGACACCGTTGTCACTGGAGGTGGGCTGTGTATCCACCAATAACAGCTTGGATCTCTTGAAAGCTGTACAGCAGAGTGGAATGGACCACGTGCTGTGCATCACTCATTGCCTCAACCTGGTTCTTCTGAAGGCCCTCAGGACCGCTCCCCCTGGAGTCAAGCATATCCTAAACCTCGCTCGAACTCTGTCGGTACATTTCCGGCAATCATGGGCTGCAACGGAGGCGATCCGTGTAATACAGTGTCAACATGGCCTCCCAGAGCACAGATTTATACTGGATGTCAACACTTGCTGGGAAAGTGCGTTACGCATGCTAGCCAGGCTTTGTGAGCAGAAGCTTGCCATTAACGACTACGTGGAAAGCCAAGGAGGTCTGTTGGGCTTCTCGGTGGGACCGGATCACTGGTCCATCATGCAGGACCTGGTTGACCTTCTGAAGTTCTTCAGCGAGTTCGTGGCCATCTTCCAGTCAGAACGGGCCACGTTTGGAAAAGTTTTGCCCATGCTGCAGTTTCTGGAGGCTTCTGTAAAAAAATCTGGAATGGAAATGGCCAGGAAAGCTGGAGGTATGACCCAGAATCTAAACCCAGCTGTTGAGTTTGCTCACCATCTCGTGGCCCAGCTGAAGTCCAGCAAGCACCTTGCTTCCATCCGTCAGGACAATCGGTACCTTGCGGCAACGTTCTTGGAACCGCAAATTCGATGCAGTGTTCGGGCTAAACTTGTCAACGCCGTGGACCGTCCGTTCTCGACGCTTCGGGAGTACCTGCTTCAGAAATGTCTTCATTATCACGAGAAGGGACATTGTTTCTTCCCGTTGGGTGCCAGACAAGGAACATCTGAGGCTGCCTCACAGACGGAGGCACCTGCCTTCATCAAGCAGGAAAACGGGAATGCATGGAGCCATACGTTCAAAGCAAAATCACGTTACACCAAGTGGCTTTTAGATTTTGGAATTTGTACCACCGATGACGGTGAAGATCTTGTGCCTGTCGGTGGCCTCCCCCAGCAGGACGCCTACAGCTTAGTTAGATGGGAGTTGGATGCCTATATTCGGGATAGCTTCTCTGGGAAAGTTTCTTGTCCAGAAAACAATCCTCTCCTGTATTGGAAAGCAAAAATAACAGCGTGGCCCTCCTTGGCGAGAGTGGCTCTGTGGCATCTCTCCTGCCCTCCCTCTGGCGTGGCCTCTAAACGCGTGTTCTCAACAGCTAGGAACGTGGTGCCGAAACTCAGGACTTCACTCACGCCAACGAGTGTGTCCACGATGGCATTTATACGAGCCAACAAGTTGTGGATTCCGAAACAAGGTCGTCCTTCGCCGGCAAACCATGAAGTGAGTGTGATGCCAGATGATGGTGGTGACCCAGACTCGGAAGAGGAAATGATTTTGCTGGAAGAAGACACGGAAGGAGAGGATGGAAGGGATGAGATCTAGATCATGAACTGGTGTGGGGCAAAGGGATGAAAGCTGGAGCTGGTGGGCGGCACAATAGATTTGTCTGTGTTCCTCTGGTCCTGTTGATGGTGCATGCAAAATACATTCTGATTCATTTCTAGCATTTCATGCTATTCTGATATCTGAAGAATTCACTCATGCTCAAATTGAATATTTTGATGTTTTTCCAGGTATAAATTGTCATGATTTCAAAGGAACTTGGTTCCTCGTTGTTTATCGTCTTGTGTCAATTTAACGTCCTG
Source organism: Pogona vitticeps (assembly GCF_051106095.1). Lineage (NCBI taxonomy): Eukaryota > Metazoa > Chordata > Lepidosauria > Squamata > Agamidae > Pogona > Pogona vitticeps. The sequence goes on from NC_135784.1 coordinate 24,874,323, forward strand.
CAATAGGTACATCAGGAGGGGGAACATTGGACTCACTAGGTATTTTGGCCTATAACTTCCATCATCCCCAGCATGGCCAGTGGAAAACAACTGGCCCAATTGAGCATCTAGGGGCCCAACCATTCCCTTATGCCTAGAACCATTCAGCAAAGCTCTCTCCCATAGATGCCAAGCATAAGCAATTTAGAGGTGGTGAGGGGAGTCCAATAAAACTCAACAGAGCTTACTTCTAAGTTTACACCTTGAACGTTGTACTCTTCTGAGCCTCACGGGAAAACTCACATGACCTCAACTCTATCTCTTAAGTTCCTGACAGAGGTTTTCATGAGTCTGATATCGACAAAATCTGCTGATTATATGACAACTGAAGAACATATCTAATATCAGAGTTGACCAGTGGTGCTATAACAGTCCCTGTAGCCACTTGACTAGAAAATTCTCATTTATCCACATGAACCAATGAAGGGTAGATCTTTTGTAATGCTAATGGCTCCTAATTACCCCTTCAAAAGCAAGACACTCAAAACATTTTGCTTTACAATAGGGATAGCTTACAAAAAAAAAACATTTTTTGGGAAAAACCTGCTTCTGTCTCAATTACTGTGAAGATTACAGGTAAGCCCAAAGGAAATGAGGGGGAGCCTGGAGTGGGTGGTAGTGTCTGGCAGTCAGGAAGTCCTAGTGCTTTGAAACTCAAGTCCTGCCCTCATGACTTATGAACGGCCCTACTTGCGAACAATTCAACTTACGAACCCGCCCGATAGGGGAATAACATACTCGACATACAAACTTCCCTCGAGTTAGGAACAGGAAAAAAGTGCCACCTCCCTCCCCTTAGAGGCTTCTGGAGGGGGAAAAAAAAGGTCACAAACCTAAAAATAAATAAAGTCACTTACCAGGCCTTGGAAGCCCCCTGAACTGCAGGAAAAAGCAGCAAGCAGCTAAAAGCCAGCACCCAGCAGGGAGCCTGGCAGCCATTTTGTGGTCCTCTCCCGCCTAACAGCTGATTGGCTGGCTCCCAAGAGGCTTCTGGAGGCTTGCTGGGCACATAAAAAGACTGAGGAATAAAGCTGGAAATAAAATATTGCTGCTTTTCCCTTGCCCCCGGGAGGCTTTTGAAAGCGGGGAGCTTTATTTCCCTGCCTTTTTAGGTGCTGAGCAAGCCTCCAGAAGCCTCTTCAGCGCCAGCCAATCAGCTGTTGGGCAGGGAGAGGAGCACAAAATGGCTGCCAGGCTCCCTTCTAGGTCTCCGCTTTTAGCTGTTTGCTGCTCTTTTTCCTGCAGTTCGGGGGCTACCAAGGCCTGGTAAGTGACTTTCTTTTATTTATTTTATGCTTCTGACCTCCCCCCCCATAGGAACACGTTAATTAATTTTCAATGCCTTCCTATGGGAAATTTAGTTTCGACTTATGAACGTTTCGACTTACGAACAGACTTCCAGAAGGGATTAAGTTTGTAAGTCGAGGGCCCACTGCTATATTGTTTGTCAAGGAAAGGAAAGCAGCTGACCTCACATCCTGCTTTCAGACTTCCCCGAGGTTACATTTGGTGTGAACAGAATGTTGGGATTAGACAGACCTTGAATCTGATCTAGCAGGATGGCAGCAGAGCCGGCCCAGGACTGGAGTGGAAATTGTCCCTTATACCAGCACTGGCAAAATGGCCAATGCCCTCTGTTGCCATCTGATATAACTCTGGATCTGGGCCATTGCTTCCCAACTTTGGATCCTCAGATGCTGTTGGACCACAACTCCCAGAAATCTTAGCCAGCACTGCTAGTTAGTGACTGAAAGTTTCTGGGGGCTTTATTATGTCTAAGAACATCTGAGGACCTAAGGTTGGGAACCATTGATCTAGATGCAACTCATTCCCAGTTCATCCTGACTGAGGATCATGAAAGTATGACTTGGTGTGACACCCGTGAGCCGGGTCGTGAGGTGATGCTAGGAGTGCCGTCTCGCCCAAAAGCCTCCGTGGGCACTCAGACAGCCCCCAAGCCGTTCCCACCCTGGATGCTACACCAGTCCGTTGACACAGTGGACTTGGAAAGGGGGCTGAAGGGGTTAAATATAGCTACCCAGACTCCTCTGGTTTGGGCGGGAAAGGGGGCTAAGGATCCTGAGGAGGGAGCGGCAGGGGGAGTCAGTCACCGATGGGCAGGGGAAGAAGGTGGATGGGAATGGGTGTCCATCCAAGACCCCTGATCGGGCAAATGAGAACAGGTCTGTCTGACTAAACAGGAGGCAGAAGAGAGAAGGAGGAATGAGGCTAGGGTCCGCCCCTCTTTTTGGGGAGAGAGAGAGACCCAGGAGTGGCGGAGGAAATTAGTAGAGGAGAAGAAAAGGGTAGAGAGGGAGAAAGAAGAGAAGACCAGATGGCATCTGGAGGAATTGAGACTGGGGTACTATCCGGACCTTGGGAACACCCCGGGGCAGAGACTCGAAGAGACGACCCCATTATTAACAACGGAGCGAGAAGACTTCGATCCCGAAGAACCTTCACAGGTTCAGGCCGGTCCATGGGCGTCGAAGTCAAGTAACCCGTTCGACGAAGATTGGGTGCCCCTGTATGAACCGTTACTTTAGCAGGAGAAGTTTGTTCCCAAGTTGATTGACATTTCTATCCCTTTACCCCAGTTAAATAAAGAAGATAAGTGGTTTTGTTCAAATGCGTCTACGGCTTTGTTTGGGACGGGGGAGGTGAAGAATAGCGGACCCTCACACTTGGAGAGACAAAAACTCAGCTTTGCTTCCAAATTTCTTAGAAAGGGGGCCTTTTTGTTGTTTAAAGTTTTTGACCATCAATTTTTCTGACCACTTCATTAATTTAGTTTTTACACCACCCTGGTATAAAATTTCCATTTTGTGTCTGGGGAAGTGAATTTTCTTACACTGGATATTTTTAGTGGATTTAATGAAAATATCACTGCCTCTACCCTTGGATTATAAACTGTCTCTTTAAAGTGCTCCAGCCGGGAACCATTACTGGGGTAAACTGACTTGTAACTAGATAAGGTGTAATAAGACTGCCCGTCCCTGACTGCCCGGAAGGAAAATGAGCTGGTATTGACAGAGAAGCAGGAAGTGTTTTGAGTTGTGAAAGTAAAAGTCAGCATTCACGTGAATCAGTTGACAGCTATGGCAGCAAAGAGTTATTTGCAGAATCTCTACAACGAAGCAACCTGCCCACTCTGCCGGGACTATTTCAAGTATCCAGTGACCACAGAGTGTGGCCACAACTTCTGCCAAGCCTGCCTGACCCAGTGCTGGGGAGAATCCGCTACCGAGGGCTTCTGCCCTCTGTGCAGGCAAAATGTCCAGCAAACCTGCCTCATCCCAAGCAGGGTGCTGGCCAACATTGCAGAAAAACTGGCAGCTGAGGAGAGCAATCTTCAAGAAGGAAGAGAAGCAGAAGGAAAGTTGAGCATCTGTGAAAAACACCAGGAGCCCTTTAAACTCTTCTGCAGGGATGATGAAACCCTCATCTGTTTGGTGTGTGACAGATCCAAGGAACACCGAGACCATGAGGTGGTCCCCATGGAAGAGGCGTCTGAGTACAAGGTAGGAGGAAATCCCCCCAGTTTTTGAAGGAGAGGGGAAAGGCCTCTAGTTATGGAGTCCTCCTACTGGATTCTCTGCAGGGAAGAGCTGTCCGGTTCCTCAAATGTGGGCAGCCTTATTGTCCTGTTATGCACATTTGTACGGCTGTAAATCAAGAATGAGGAACATCCTTTAGTCGAGGACTGAATGAAATGTTTGAAACATGGGGAGGGGCATATTCAACACAGTTCTTTTGTGTCATCAAGTTGCTTCCAACTTACAATGGCCCCAAACAAGGTTTTTCCAAGTTAAAGCCATGCCCCGCTTTACGATTACCCCGTATAACAACAAATCCGCTTCACGACGATGTTTTTGTGATTGCACAATGATGGTTTGAATGGGGGTTTTCCGCTTTGTGATGATCGGTTCCCTGCTTCGGGAACTGTTTCGCTTTACGACGATCAAAAACAGCTGATCGTCAGGTTTCAAAATGGCCACCGGCTGAAGAAAATGGCCCCCCGCTGTTGCTTAGGGATGGGTTCCAGTGAAAATGGCCATCCCTATGGAGGATCTTTGCTGGACGGTGAGTTTTCAGCCCATTGGAACGCATTGAACGGGTTTCAGTGCATTTCAATGGGCTTTTTAATTTCGCTTTACAACATTTTCGCTCTACAGCGATTTTGCTGGAACGAATTAACGTCGTAAAGCGAGGCACCACTGTATGTGAGATGTTCCTATGATTGGGTTCACACAAGAAACCTTGGAGTTTCTCTTAGTCCAAAAATTAATTGATATCTAACCACTGTGAAGGAGGCAAAGCACACCCTAAGCTTTTATTTTTGCCCCAGGATCGGATGGTTAGCTGCCTCGACAATCTGAAGAACAGGGAAGGGAACATTGTCGAAGAATTGGCAGCTGAGGAAAGCAATCTTCAAGAGGGAAGAGAAGCAGAAGGAAAGCCGAGAATCTGTGAAAAACACCAGGAGCCCTTTAGGCTCTTCTGCAGGGATGACGAAACCCTCGTCTGTTTGGTGTGCGACAGGTCCAAGGAACACCGACATCACGACGTGGTCCCCATGGAAGAGGCTTCAGACGAGTACAAGGTAGGAGGAAATCACCCCCCGGGTGTTGAAGGAGAGGGGAAAGCCTGTAGCTATGAATGTCTCCGCAACCTACTTCTGTGTAAGATAGAACAAAGTGGGATAGACAGAGCAACTAACTGCCAGATGGATTTGCAGCTGGCTGACCAACTATACTCAACATGTGGTCCTCAATGGAACCACTTCTACGTGGAGGGAAGTGTGCATTGGGGGTCCCTCAAGGTTCTGTCTTGGGCCCCGTGCTCTCCAGCATAAATGACCTGGATGAGGGGATTGAAGGAGGACTCATCAAATTTGCTGATGACACAAAGCTGGGGGGAATTGCTAATAATTTGGAAGATAGACGCAACCTTTAGAACAGGCTTGTCCAACCTGCGGCCCGAGGGCCACATGCGGCCCAGGTCAGCTCGTAATGCGGCCCAGTGCAATTTTTTATTTTTAAAGAAATTCAAAAGCTTCAAGTTACACTGTTGGCGCTTGCGGCCGGGGCACGTCACAACAATAGAGGGGGAGAGAGGGAAGGAAGGAGTGGGAGGGGAGGGGACGGGGGGGCTGTGTGACTGCATTGTGCCATCCCCGTCAATAGGTGGACCCCCTCCCGGCCCCATAAAACTGCGGGAGTCGAAGCTGGCAGCCTCTGCTGTCTGAGATCGCAGCTGCCAGTAAGCGCGCTTGGAGCGGGGCTGTGGAGGACAGCTAGGGCTGCCCCCCCCCATGCAGCCCAAACCAAATTTATGTGCCGCCCAAACCAAATTTTCATGTTCTAATGTGGCCCAGGGAAGGTGAAAGGTTGGACACCCCTGCTTTAGAAGGATCTAAACAGATGTATTTGCGAAGGCTTTCACAGCCAGGATCTAATGGTTGTTGTGGGTTTTTTGGGCTCTTTGGCCATATTCTGAAGGTTGTTTTTCCGAACGTTTCGCCAGTCTCTGTGGCCGGCATCTTCAGAGGACAGCAAGGTTGGTTGAAGATGCCGGCCACAGAGACTGGCGAAACGTTAGGAAAAACAACCTTCAGAACACGGCCAAAGAGCCCGAAAAACCCACAACAACCATTGATCTAAACAGACGTGAACATTGGACCCTATCCAGTAAGATGCAGTTCAGTGATGGGAAAAGTAAGGTCCTGCACTTAGGCAGGAGAAACCAGATGCTCGGGTACAGGATAGATGGTACCTGGCTCTAGAGTAGTACCTGTGAGAGGGATTTAAGTGTCCTGGTGGACCACCGCCAGCAGTGTGCTGCAGCTGCCAAGAAAGCCTATCAACAGGGGGATAGCATCAAGGTCACAGGAGGTAATAGTACCCCTCTATACTGCGCCGGTGAGACTGTACTTGGGAGTTCTTGTGTCCAGTTCTGTTCACCACAAAACAAATAAGACATTGAGGGCCTGGAAGGGGTGCAGAGAAGAGCAACAAAGATAAGGGAACTGGAGGCTAAATCTTATGAAGAACAACTAAAAGAACTAAGTATGTCTAGCTGAATGAATAGGAGACTGAGGGGAGACAGGAGTCTTCCAATAGCTGAAGGTTTGCCACAGGGAAGAGGGCATCGATGTATTCTCCTTTGAGCCTGTCGGTGGGACAAGAACCAATGGTTGGAAAATCATTGGAGGGAGATCCAACCTGGAAATAAGGAGGAATTTCCTGACGGTGAGAACCATTAAGCAGTGGAACACCTTGCCTCCCGTTGCTCTGGGTGCCCCCTCGCTGGAGGTTTCCAAGAAAAGATTTGACAGCCATTTGTCTGGGATGGGATGAGGTCTCCTCCCTTGGGCAGGGGGTTGGACTAGAAGACCTCCAAGGTCCCTTCCAACCCTACGAGGATTCTATGATTCTCTTGTCATTCTACTCCAGTTCCTCAAATCTGGGGCAGCCTAATTGTCCTCTTACGCACATTTGTATAGACGTAAATCAAGAATGAGGAACATCCTTTAGCCGAAGACTGAATGAAATGTTTGAGACATTGGGAGGGGCACATTCAATACGGTTCTTTTGTGTCAAGTTGCTTCCAACTTATGATGGCCCCAAACAAGGTTTTTCCAAGTTATGTGAGATGTTTCCATGATTGGGTTCACACAAGAAACCTTGGCGTTTCTCTTAGTCCAAAAATTATTGACATCTAACCACTATGAAGGAGTCAAAGCACATCCTAAGCTTTTATTTTCTCCCCAGGATCGGATGGTTAGCTGCCTAGACAGTCTGAAGAACAGGAAAGCGAAAATTTTGTCATCTGAAGCAGACGTGGCTAATGAAAGTCAAAATATGCTTGTAAGTACCATTATTATATGGAGCAGCTTGAACATAAACCAAACCACAAAAATGGTTTTCTGTTGCCAGGTCAGAGTGTCTGACACCTGAACCTCTCCCCCTAAGAGCCTTACAGAACTTTATAGACCTCTAGTGGAAAATCAGCAGCCTGTATTCATCACAGTTCGCATTTATCCAAGTTAAGCATTAATTCCAGAATGACAACAATTTCCAATCCTATCAAAATTCATCTGGATGTCAAGATGTAAGTCTTTACATTGTTACAATAATTCAAGGCAACATCAGCTTGTCTAATTTTACAAGCTTTATTCGTCTACATTGCTTCTACCTTCCATAAGCAAAAACATACTTCAAAAAGGAACAAATCAAAATGAATTGAAAACATGGTTACAGTTGTGAGAAAAACTATAGCCATAAATGTTGGAAAAGAAATTCATCCTTGCAACTTGTGAAATACTGTGACTACCATCCAGAATTCTCATACCTATGAAAAGTTGCAAAGAAAGGTACAATTGGAAGCAAAACTGAAGTCATATGCAGTATCTAAATCAAGTTACAGCGGTGCCCCGTATAGCGACGTTAATCCGTTCCAGGATTAACATCGCTATACGGAAACATCGTAAAGCGAAATTAAAAAGCCCATTGAAACGCATTAAAACCTGGTTATTGCGTTCCAATGGACTAAAAACTGGCAGGGACAGGGTGGGTGGGGGATCCAAACTAGGGAGTCAAGAGGCAAAAGGAACAATAGGTAACTTTGGTCTTGGAGTTCAAAATGAAGCAGGGCAAAGGCTAATAAAGTTTTGTCAAGAGAACAAGCTGGTCATCACAAACTCCAACAACACAAGAGGCGACTCTACACATAGACATCACCAGATGGGCAATACCGAAATCTGATTGATTATATTCTCTGCAGCCAAAGAGATGCTCTATACAGTCAGCAAAAACAAGACCTGGAGCTGATTGTGGCTCTGATCATCAGCTTTTTATAGCAAAACTCAAGCTTAAACTGAAGAAAGTAGGAAACACCACTGGGCTAATCAGGTATAATCTAGACCAAATCTGATATGAATACACAGTGGAAATGAAGAACAGATTTAAGTAACTAGATTTGATGCACAGAGTGCCTGAAGAACTATGGATGGAGGCTCATAACATTGTACAGGAGGCAGCAACAAAAACCATCCCAAAGAAAAAGGAAATGCAAGAAAGCAAAGTGGCTGTCCAATGAGGCCTTACAAATAGCAGAGAAGAGAAGGGAAACGAAATGCAAGGGTGATAGGGAAAATTACAGAAAATTGAATGCAGACTTCCAAAGAACAACAAGGAGAGACAAGACCCTGATGTTGGGAAAATGTGAAGGCAAGAGGAGAAGGGGATGACAGAGGACAAGATGTTTGGACAGTGTCATCAAAGCTACCAACATGAATTTGACCAAACTCTGGGAGGCAGTGGAAGACAGGAAGGTTTGGCATGCTCTGGTCCATGGGGTCACGAAGAGTCAGACACAACTTAACGACTAAACAACAACAAAATTGTTATATTTCAAAACTGCAGTAGCTTGCATTCTAAAAATACTTGTGACCGGCGCTTTGAGATATGACCGGAAAAAAGGCTCCCTCCTTTCCTGCCCTTTTTTAAACCTTAAAGGTCATCTTAGGTTAAAAAAATGTTCCCCCCTAGTGGAGAGATTAACCGCTTTTGCATTAGTTCCTATGGGAACTAGTGCTTTGAGATACACCCAGCGCCTTGAGATACAACCAAAAAACGCCTGGAACGGATTCATCGCGTTTCAATGTATTCAATGGTGCTTTGAGTTACGACCAACTTGAGTGACGACCATCATCCCGGAACAAATTAAGTTCGCAACTCAAGGCATCAATGATCTTGCTTCTTGACTTGGTTGGAAAACAGGCCAATTATTTCACAGTGAGTTTTAGTAAACTGCAGCTCATTTTTAAAGCCCAATAACTTCAGGGCTGTATTTTCTACACCCTTCTTAATTAGTTAAGCACTGTAACAACGATGAGCCATCAGGTCAATTCTGAGTTATGACGACCCTTTTCAGGTAGAGAAATATACAGAAGTGATTGATCCTTCCCTCCATCTGGGGCCACCCTGGGACTGTGCAGCTTGCCTGAAATGCACAAAATTTCTCACGTCAGTGGGGGAGTGGCACCTTGCCTTCTTTTAAAAAAACACATTTGTGGAAACCATATGTACCCAGCCATGGTGTAGCCTGCATTTCTCTGCCTGTTTCAGAAACGAATAGAAATCATGAGTCAAGACACGAAGGCAGAAGTAGAGGAGCTCTGCCAGATTCTGGATACAGAACAGAAGGTACTCCTGGGTAGCCTGGAAGAGCAGAAGATGGAGATTTCAAGGAAAAGTAAGGAACAGCTGGACAGATTATCAGAGAAACGTTCTTCCTTGGAGCATCTCATCCAGGAGATGGAGGAGAAGTGTCAGCGGCCACCAAGTGAACTCTTGCAGGTAAATCCTGGGCTACGTATGCCCCTGAACATATAAGGAAACAAAACATGAGAAGATTGTAAGCTTTGTAGTGATACCTATAAAAATTTGAAATCTTTGAAGACGTAAACCTCCATTGTTTTGAGAGGACCTCTAAAATTGTGGCTCAAGGCAGACATTAACCTCCTCCTCCTTTTTTTCTCTCTTTTGCTTTCTAGGATGTGAGAAGCACCTTAAACAGGTCTGTAGCTATCACTCATTTCCCTCTCTCTCTCTCTCTCTCTCTCTCTCTCTCTGTCTCTCATCACAATGATGATTTAATGTTTTTACTTTTTAACCTATTTTTTAAAGACAATGGTTTAAAAAATTTCATGTCCAATAACTTTTAATGAACGAATGATGTTTGTATCTTGTTTTAATTTTGTGATTGTTTTAAAGATTTGTGGGCCACCCTGAATCCTGCCACTTGGAAGAAAGGCAGCAGAATATGAGATCTAGATATAGAAATATAAGTAATTTTTTTAACATGCACTTGTATGATGCCTTTCTTCCAGGTGGCAGGATTCAAGAGAGCTTGCAAATCACTAAAGCAATCACAAAATTAATTCTCAATCCCTCCCTCTCTCCCTCCACCAGGCCAGCCGTATCCATATCTTGCCCTCAGTATCATAAACAGTCTGTATGTTTCTTAGTGTGGGCTGGTGGGGGACATGAGTAGGAAGGGTGCAGTGTAACTCCCATCCTGCCTGGTGGTCTTCCTTTCGGTTCATTAGCTTGGTCCATGTTGGAACAGAAGGCTGGGCTCGGTGGACCCTTCTGGGTCCAGTCCAGTCCCCCTCTTGTTCTTCTCTTTTCCCTTTTTCCTTCCAGTTCCTTTATTTCCCTCTTTCTGACCATTCGAGGTTAGATGGTGAGTTATCACTATTTCCCCTTGACTAGGTGTGAGAAGAAAGAGGACACCAAGGATCCTGTGGCTTCTCTTTGTCAACTGAACTGGGGGATCTGGACGACCTGGAGTGAAATTTCCCTTCTAAAGAGTGTCAGGAAGCAAGTGCAAGGTAACTAAAGTCAGCGGCCAGTATTCTGATGGGAAAAACAAATAGGAAGCAAAGCATGCTGCTTATTAGAGGTGGGGACACTGTATTTGTATTCATATACAAACACGAATATCCCTGCACAGCTGGACTTATCATAGAATTGTCGTAGGGTTGGAAGGGACCTTGGAGGTCTTCTAGTCCAACCCTTTGCCTAAGGCATACCATCCCAGACCTCATACCATCCCAGACAGATGGCTGTCCAATCATTTCTTGGAAATTTCCAGTGATGGGGTGCCCACAACATTTGGGGGCAAGCTGTTCCACTGCTTAATGGTTCTCACCGTCAGGAAATTTCTCCTTATCTCCAGATTGGATCTCCCTCTGACGAGTTTCCACCCATTGGTTCTTGTCCTACCCTCAGGCGCAATGGAGAATAAATCAATGCCCTCTTCCCTGTAGCAACCCTTCAGATATTGGAAGACTCCTATCATGTGTGGGAGCGGCTGGAATGATACGCGAGGCTGCCACCATCGCCAGACATGGGAGTGGACAAGCAGGCTGCAGGATCTGGCCCCTCATTAAGTCCAGCTGTTCAGGAATATTCGTATACAAATACCCACATCTCTACTGCTTATATACTGCCCCATTAAAGCACTCTCTGGGTGGTTTATGCAGGCTACACATTCCCACCCACCCCCAAACAAGCTGGGTACCCATTTTATTGACCTCGGAAAGATGGAAGGCTGAGTGAACCTTGAGATGGCTACCTGGGATAGAACCCCGGGTAGTGAGCACAGTTTGGCTTCAGAACAGCACTTTAACCACTGTGCCACGAGGCGTGCTAGAAACATTCTAGTACAGAGCTTGGAAGCAATGAGTTATTTTGGTAATGTCTTACATTTTTCTGTAACAAGGTGAAACAGAGTTCATTTTTTTACCTGTAACAACAGGCTATAACTCACTCCTTTTTCAATGTAATGAAAACAAGTGCCTTCCTGTTTCTTTACTGCTAGTCTGATCAGTGTGTATGTCGATGGGGCAGCTATATTTCAAGTGCCAAGAAAAGTGTTGTTTTTTAATGTGTTTCTGTGGTTTTGTGATAAACAGAATTGGCAACTTGAGGAAACCATCTGGTAGAGTAACACACTCTTTCTTCATTCATCATTACTAAGGTGCTACCATTCCTACTACTGGTACATCTACAGAAAAGTATATGAAAATGTTCAAGTTTCCAATTCTGTTTGTTGCATATTGATAAAACTGTAGAAATACATTAAAAAGCAGAGAAGGCGGTCCTACTATAGTTCGATCAAATGGAGAGGCTATGAATAACTGCATGGCACCATATTTGTTCTGTTCTTATCCTTTTTTTAGTTTGTCAAAGTTAATTTTTTTATTTTGAGCAGGATTTTGAATATGCGTTTTGGAATAAAATAATGAACGGACCTAATTTTGGTTTCCCTTTTCCTCCTCAGACATGCTTTTAAAAGGAATTCATCTGAGTAAAGGTAAATTTGGAAGATCAATTGTATGACCATTTATGTAAGAGGGCTGTGGGGCTCCCCTCAGAAGAATGAGCTGCGTTACAAATAATACGGGGAAAAATGAGTGAGAAGTGACCATTTACGCCAGTAAATCCCCGATTTGACAGGGAATGTAATTACAGAGGTGGGTTTAAGCTTAAATGAGTTTCCTAGTTGATTCTGTTCTCTTTTCCCACATCCCATTCAGCAAGCGTGACTTTGGATCCAAAGACAGCTCATCCCCGGCTTATTATCTCAAAGGATCACAGACATGTGAAGGTACAAGAGGCACGTCAAGATTTACCCAACAACCCAGAGAGATTTGACCAGTTCCCTATCGTGCTGGGAATGGAGAAGTTTTCCTCAGGCAGGCATTACTGGGATGTCCTTGTGGGACCCGAGGTGCAGTGGGCTGTGGGGGTGGCCAAGGCGTCTGTGAGGAGAAAAGGTGCGGTTGCTTTTGGTGCTGTTGAGGGGATCTGGGTTATAGGGAACTGGAGTTATGGGTACCTGGCTCCTAACCACCCCGACTATGACCTTGTGCCGGCGAAGAGGAACCTCAAGAAGATCAAAGTGTTGCTGAATTATCAGGCAGGCCAGGTGGCGTTTTTTGATGGGGAGCGAGCAGAGTTGCTTCACACCTACTCAGAAGCTGAATTCTCTGGAGAACCTGTATACCCTTTCTTTTGGCTAGACGAAAAAGCCCAGCTTCAGCTTCCTGTCAGCTGACCACCATTTTATGACAGGACCTTGCCGTTACGACTCTCCAAGCTGTAACACTCAGTCAAAAACAGTAAACATTGGTTCATCAAAAGCAATCTACAGACTTTAAGAAAAAACTTAACCCAGTACTTTTTAGACTTTCTGTTGTCTCCTCTTATTTTTGATTATAACATAATTGGGTTGAGAAAATTTGTACTACTTCCTTCTCTTCATGTTCTACATGGCTGAAAATATGGTGGTACCTTAAAGACTGTTATATTTTAATTTGATCTTTATTGGACAAGTCCAGTTCCTCAAAAGCTCACATTAAAATATAGCAATATCTGTGGTGCCACACATTTTTGTCTTCTTTATTTTCCTTTTTTTTTTGTTTTGTTTGGCCTGATATTGCACAGACTAACACAGCTACCTCTTCTAAAACTACTGGAGGTTGGACACTGTCATGGCTATCTTGACTTCGGCTGTCACAGCTCTAAACAAGGACTCATGTTGTGTTGCACCCAAACCAGATTCTCCTGCCAGTAAGATTTTTTTGCTTCCTGTATTTCTTTTGCCATTTACTTTACCTTGCCTAGAGGAAGTTGTTGCTAAGCAGAGGGGGGAAATCTCTATTGAGTAATCCGCCAGAATGTTTTAGTTCTGTTTTAAATGTCTATTGCTCAGTTTGATTTGTTAATGTAATGCATTTGATTATGCCATGTTTGTTTTTGTTATAGTCTGTGAACCACCACATTGGTCAGATGGGTGTTATAAAAATCAAACAAATAAAATACTTTACATTTCTTGTTGCATGTTCAGCACATTCTGCTTTGCCCCAATTATGTAACATTTCAGTGACCCTAATAAGTCTTTTACCAGGTCTGGATTTCTGTTTTTATTTTTATTTTATTTTTTTAAATATTGTATTTTTAACAAAGGGTAACAGGAAGGAAAAAGGGATTGAGGTTAAGGGGAAGAGGAGAAACAATGACATACTAACATCCATTCTATACATATTGCCATATCAAAATTCCAAATTGCTCTTTTTACTATTTTCTGCCTTGCAGTTTTAAGTTCTCATTTTAATGCATGTTCTTCAAGCAATGTCTAATGACTCAAGCCATTTGTGAATAGTTAGTTGGACTGTGTTACTTGGCCTGTGGTGTAGATGTTTGTATTTTTAGTGGGGGACTTTTAGTGGGTGGGGAGTTTTGGGGGATTTTTTTTAGTGGGTGGGGAGTGTTTGGGGAATTTTATGTGTGTGCATGTGTCTGGTCTCTGGATGTCTGTGAATTTCATTGTATGGGTATACAGTACTGTGTATATACAGTGGTGCCCCGCATAGCGAGGTTAATCCGTTCCGGATTAACCTTCGCTATGCGGAATCGTCGCTAAACGGGTAGGGAAAATGTATTGAAACGCATTAAACTTAGTTTAATGCGTTCCAATACCTTTCTTACTTACCCGTTCAGCGAGGATTCCAATTGCCGGCAGCCATTTTCACGCCCTCGCTAAGCGAGGGCACGGCGTGAAAACGGCTGCCGGCAGCCATTTCCGGGCTTCCGGCGGCCATTTTGAGCCGCCGAACAGCTGTTCGGCGGCTCCAAAATGGCCGCCGCAATACCCGATCTTCGCAATGCAGACCCTAATAAGTCTTTTACCAGGTCTGGATTTCTGTTTTTATTTTTATTTTATTTTTTTAAATATTGTATTTTTAACAAAGGGTAACAGGAAGGAAAAAGGGATTGAGGTTAAGGGGAAGAGGAGAAACAATGACATACTAACATCCATTCTATACATATTGCCATATCAAAATTCCAAATTGCTCTTTTTACTATTTTCTGCCTTGCAGTTTTAAGCTCTGTCAGAGGCAGGCCATGTTAACTGGGGCAATCTTTCCTCCCCCAGCTACAGATAAACTTTTGGACTTTCAAAAAGGGAGAAGGGCCCAGATGGCCTGTGACTGTCCTCTGTTTTAAGAGATGGGCCATAAATGCCAAATGGCTAGCTGAAGAAGAGCAAGTTGAAACCAACAGGCCTGCCTGGCTTTTGCATCATCCATCCTGGGAATTTGGGACATTACAAACAGCACAGAAGTGTGGGAAGTGCCCACAAGAATCGGAGGCACAGCCTGGAAGAAGACTGATCAGCGAAAGCTGGCTATTTGCTCTCTCTCTCTCTCTCTGTGTGTGTGTGTGTGTGTTGTATATATTCTAATTTATATATGTAACAGCCACCCTCAAACCTCAGAGAGTGGTTGCTACTTCACTTTAAAAACTCTGCTGCCACCAACTTATCCTTAAAAATCAAGAGAAGGACAAGTGTATCTTTTCAAAAACAAAAACTGGTTTATTGATTACAGAAAATATAGTAAATCACTGGTAAAGAATTAAATTGTCAATCACTGTTAATAAACACTGGCTCACACAGACTATTCCTCACTGACAGGCTATCTCACTCACTATAACAATCACTTTCAACTCTCAGCTCTATCTCAAAATCTCCCTCACACACTCTTCACCCCCGTTTTTATACTAGCTCCTCCCCTTAAGTTCCACCCTCCTTCGCACCATAGGCTGATGACTCACTGCCCAGCTGTGACGGACAGGTGATGTTATGGCTGCCCGTTACAATATAACAACACAAAACATATATATTATAAAATAGAGAATATTTTAATGTGGTGTTATTTAGTTATTGTGTCTGACTGTTTGTAAACCCATGGACCAGGGCACGCCAGGCCCTCCTGTCTTCCACCGCCTCCCGGAGTTGGGTTCAAATTCATGTTGGTTGCTTCGGTGACACTGTCCAACCATCTCATCCTCTGTCGTCCCCTTCTCCTCTTGCCTTCATACTTTCCCAACATCAGAATCTTTTCCAGGGAGTCTTCTCTTCTCATGAGATGGCCAAAGTACTGGAGCCTCAGCTTCAGGATCTGTCCTTCCAGTGAGCACTCAGGGTTGATTTCCTTTAGAATTCATAATTTTGTTCTCTTTGCAGTCCAGGGGACTTTCAAGAGCCTCATCCAGCATCACAATTCAAAAGCATCAATTTTTTGGAGGTCAGCCTTCTGTATGGTCCACCTCTCACTTTCATAGCTTTGCCTATGCCAACCTTTGTCGGCAAGGTGAGGTCATGTCGCTCCATGTCATTTTAGCTCAACCCCCCCCCCCCCCCGCGCACTGATTCCTGCCCTGACCCTTTTACCTCTTCGTCCTCCTCCCTCCAGGCGGAGGCATCGCCAGAAAACACTCCCTCTTTCCTTCTCCGGAAGACTGGAGGAGGTGCGCTGGGAATTTTCTTCCCCCTTCTGCAAACGTCCTGCCTCTCTAGGAGCTCAGACTCTGTCCATTTTAACCATTGGGGGGGATGAGTGGCAGGAGCTGATCTTTCTTTCCCTCCCTCCCTCCTTCCTTTCCCGCTCCCCGTCCTTTCTCTGCAGTCGTTTCAGCTGCTGAGTTTGCAACCCAGAATCAGTGAGATACAGGGCTCCAGGGGGCAAAGGGGAAAAGTGTGCAGGCCCCAAATGAACGTAATACAGTATTATTAATGCTGTTGCTGTTATGGGCTATCAAGTCACCTCTGACTTATGGCGACCCTATGAATGATAGGTCTCCAAAATCCTGTCCTGTCCTTAACTTTCCTCCTCAACTCTAGGGAGTTACTCCATCTCGTATCTGATCTTCCTCTTTTCCTGCTTTTTTACAGATTCCGTCTCTGTGGCTTGAAACAGTTCTATCTGTATCCCATCTACCCCCGGTGATTTATTTCTCCCTAGTGGTTTCAAAGCAGCTCTCACTTTACTTTCTAGAACTGCAGGTTCTTCATCATAGGATCTCTTTTCAAAGGAGTCTGTAAACCTTCTGTATAAGTCTTCAGTATACTGTTTCCACTTTCTATTCATTTTCTTCTTTTCAGTGTACTTTCCTGTTGGTTGTTCAGCATTATTAATCTATGCCAAATTTTATCTTTAATACAGTATCTTGGATTTTCTGGAGATCTCTTGTTTCTTTCCTCTCTTTTTTGTTCTCTATTTCTTTGCACTGGCTGTTGCAGTGGTTCTCTTTCTCTGTATATAACAGTTGCTGAAAAACTGTATTCAAGGTTGTGACCCTACTTTTATCACCTTTTACTTTGGCTTCTCATTCATCCTTTACACTTTTACCTGTTTCTCCCATAATACGCCTATGTTTTTCTTTTCTTTTTTACTACAGAAATTGTCTTTTTGGTGTCTTCCCTGATAATATCTCTGGTTTCAACTCCACATATCTTCTGGTTGTCAGTCAAGTTTAGTAATGCAAACCTTTTCTCTATGTGGTCTTTAAATTCATCAGGAATATTGTTTAGATTCTTCAGCTTTCCTGTAATGCTTGATATTAACAGTTCATGATCAGTACTACATGACTTTAATGTTGACAGTGAAGAAATTAAAATTGTTATGCATTGTGTATCAATCACTGATAGTTCAATCATCAATTCAAATTAAAACTGCACTCAAAAAAGTCAGATGTTTGAGTCTTGGAAGGAGAGCAGTGAAGGATCTAGAAAAGATTATCAAGGATTAAAAATGTGTCTCTGGAGACCAAAGCCAACACTACTGTATTCCTAGTTACTACCCTGTTTTCCTGAAAATAAACCATACAGTAGTATGATTTTTCAGGATGCTCCTAATATAAGCCCTACCCCAAAAATAAGCCCCAGTTAAGTGAAACCCCACTCATCACCCTTGTGCAGCAACCAGAAGATGATGACAGGATAGTATTTGAATAAATGTAGATTGTTGTACATGAACAAAAATAAAACATCCCCTGAAAATAATCCCTAATGTGTTTTTGGAGCAAAAATTAATATAAGACCCTGTCTTATTTTTGGGGAAACACGGTATGTATGGATGTGAAAGGAGAACAGAAAGAAAACTGTGTTCATTTGAATGTGGGTGTTGAAGAAATGGGAAAGCCACAACATTTGATGATCCTGATGTTCAGATAACACTGAACAAAAGAATGTTGTTAGCATATGGAGAAAGAGCACTTTCCAACCAGCAGAAGTGTGAGACTCAGCTGTTTTATCTCACCTGTTCAATCTCTAAATGCAGAACACATCACACATAATGAACTAAAGACAGATGAAGGATTCAGAATTGAGGAGGAGATATCAATAAATACAGTATCACTAAATTAAGATACATACATGATATCGTATTGCTGCCAGAGAACAACATGACTTTAAATTACAAGTGAGGACGGTTAAAGAAGAATGCAGGAAAGGAGAATTACAGTTGAACAGTTGAAGTGGTAGGTGATAAGAAAATGTAAAAGCTAGTGTAGTGAATAGAGTTTCAGAGTAGGATTCAGGAAACCAAGCTTAAAATCCTCACTCTGCCATGGAAACTCACAGTGGGGTTGCAATGTAAATCATATTGGGATTGCAATAGTAAACCATTAATGCCTTACATAACTTAAAAACCCTATTAAGGGTTATAAAAGACTTGACAAAGTAGGAAAACTACAAAGTAGGAAAAGAGGGAGAACTAACGTGAGATGGATTGACTTCATAAAGTAACCTGTGATGTTCACTTGCAAAACCTGAGCAGGGCTGTTAATGATGCACCCTTGGGTGGTGACCAATTCTCACAGCCACCATATGATGGAAGTGTCTGGATTACAGTATACATAACAATGCAGTTTGCTACTGAGTTAGCTGACTCTTGACACGCATGGGAGGAGAATTTGGATAAATGGATCCAAAATAAAACCCAGCTAGCTAGATCAGAGCTGAGGGAATAAACCTTTCTGAAACTCAGCTAGGCGGCAAAAATCTCCAATCCTTAAATTGTTCCACATGGGAGGATAGACCCCACCGGGTCCATTCCCCTCCCCTTCCTCCAGGCTTTTTGGTACAGCCATGTTGCAAAGGGGCAACCCCACATCAAAAGTACCTTCGTGCGTGTCAGTAGAACTGAATGGTCAGCCACATCCCACATTTTCTGGTGTGCGAATGGGTGGCCACAGATGACTGACATGGAAAGTGACACCTCCCGTGGGAATGTCGTTACTCTTGGACAATCCTCCACAAGTGAGTGCCTGTTATGTCTTCTCCAAAAAATATTATTCCACGTTTTTGAACAATATAAACATCTATCAAGTTTAGCACGGTATCAGAGCAGTGCTGCACTGCTAAGGCTGTTTTTAGTTTACTTTCCTAATTCTGAAAGTTAATTGAGGGGGCGGTGCCGTTGCCATTAATGTCCCAGTGGGATGCAGACGAAATTGACAAAGTTTTCCTTATTTTTATTGATAAAGCTAGTCCATTTTGCTTGGATAATAAACTGTGAAATAAATTCTGAGCTATGTCATTTCAGAAATTTAAAAGAGAGTACAGTGGTGCCTCGCTTAACAAGTGCACCGCATAACGACGAAATTGCATAGCGATCCATTTTTTCGGATCGCTAATGCAATCGCTTAACATTTTTCTAATAGGGCAAAATTCGCTTTGCGAAGACCGGTAAGCGTTTCGCTTACCGATCTTCGCAAAACGAAGCCCAACGATCAGCTGTTTGGCGGCCAAAATGGCCGCCGGAAGCCCGGAAATGGCCCAAAATGGCCGCGCGCAGCGTTTTCGCGCCCACGTTAAGCGAGGCGAGGGCGTGAAAATGGCTGCTGGCCATTAAGAAGCTTTGCTGAACGGTGAGTATTTGGCCCATTTGGAACGCATTAAACCATGTTTAATGCGTTCCAATGGAAATCCCTGCCCTGTTCAACGATGCTTCAGCATAGCGAAGGCTATGCGAGGCACCACTGTATTCAAGTAGTGCACGGCAGGGCCATGAATGTCATCCCTCTGCGCTAGATGGAAACACAGAAGTTGTCATTGTGGAATAGAAAATGGAGATTCATTCTTCTCAGCAGCCCTGATGGTTGACAGCTGCAGCAGCTGACCTGAGAGGAAAGCTAAGGTTCAAGCTGTCTCAAGGGCTGTGTCTCCCATTATGAGCCTGCCCAGGCTTTAAGATCACCAGGAGAGGCCTTTCTCTCAGTCCCACCACCTTCACGAGTGCATTTGGTGGGGACACAGGAGAGGGCCTTCTCTGTGGCTGCTCCCAGTCTCTGGAACTCCCTCCCACTGGAGACCAGACTGGCCCCCTCTCTGTTGTCCTTCCACAAGCAGGCAAAGACCTTTCTCTTCAGGCAATCCTTCCCTCAGTTACCAGCTACCTGTGTGTGATTTTTTTGGATAGATTGTTATGCAGTGCTGCTTTGACTGGATTTTTGGTACAACCTGTGTTCTCCATTTGTGTATTTTCCATTTCTCAGACATTAAAAAAAGTATACTTACTGATCTTTGCCTTAATATTGCCTGTTGATAACGTACGGCCTCCTTATCCATTGTTTACAGTTCTGAATTATTGTCTTTTAATGATGTTAACCACCCTTGTATACTCATCGTTTTCAACTTTAAATATTGTTTCTCGTTGTAAGCCACCTTGGATCCTTTTCAAGAAGAAAGGTGGGACAAAATATTTCAAATAAATAAATAAATAAATAAATAAATAAATAAATAAATAAATAAAGGGGGAGCAATGAAGAGAAGTGGTGTGGAAACCATCCCAATGGGAATTGAAGTGATTGTTTCTTGTGTTTGGATAATTTATTGTATGTGGATGATTGCAGCGATTACAGCAGCAGAGTAGCCTCTAGCCAGTTTTAAAAACTCTGTTTCCTCCCTGGCTTTGGGATAGTTTTAGAGCAAGAGTAGAGCAGATACCTAAAATTAAAATAAAGGCAGGTTTGGCAACAACAAAGTGATATTACAGTATTGAGCGCAAGTGGGAAGGTATTGCTGATTAAGATATCTCCAGGAAAAGAAGAATCAAGATAACTTGGTCCCAGTCATGACTGACAACGCACACCTGGCCACAACCCAGTTCTTCTATTTGTGGTCCAGCTTGAAAGACCTCTAAAAAGTCTCAATTAGCAGACTACCTATCCCCCACTGAAATCAAGCTGTTGTGGCAGCAGAAGCACTGGGCTAAAAAAAAATGTTTTCTAATTGCATGAAAAAAATCCTTAAATTTGAGCTTGGAAACTGGTTGCAGATTTTGTCCGATCATACATTTAACTGTGAAATTTCAGTTATTAAAATAGTCTTCGTGCTGTGCCAATGTGCCCAAACTCTACAAACTGACCCGGATTTCCAAAGGAAGGTAAAACTCATGGAAACGAGGTGTACAGATTAGGTGACATCCTATGAAGAAGAAAAGAAACCCAACCTTATGGAGACTCAATCCCTTTATGAAGACCAGCTAACATTCCAGGGAAGTGTGCAAGCTTCTGGATTCTCCAGAATTCTTCTTCTTTAGCCCATTTTTAGCGAGTACCATCAAGTCCCTTTTTATACACCTGATCACAGTGCCAGACACATGTGGTCTTATTCTGGTGTCTGAGGAACAGGATCTGCTCCATGAAAACACATATTAAAGTACTAACCTTGACTCGTTAAGGTGTGACAAATTCTTTGTCCATCATTTTTATAATTTTGTGTTTGTATTTGATACACTTTTTTCCTGGACGAGAGAAAGAGATTATTTGAATCCTCTATCATGTCTTAAACTACTCTGAACCCAGAATACTTTCTAGATAGCATATATTGCTTCTTCCCGTAATTCATACTCTCCGTTTGTTTGCTTGTCTGCATCTGCCTCTTTAGACAAGCCATCTTCGCTGTCCTTCCTCCCCACCCAAAACACACTTGCCTCTTTTTTTAAAGGCGGATGATTTCATTTTGACCTTTTTGCTGGGATGGAAACGCCCCTTTTCTAAATGCCGGGGAAAGTGAAAGTGAGGAATTAACATCCTGGGGAGACGCGAGATGGCCGCTGCTCTGGGCAGATCCCTGCAGGACCTCAGCGAGGAAGCCACTTGCTCCATCTGCCTGGAGGATTTCAAGGATCCAGTGATCACAGAATGTGGGCACAATTTCTGCCGAGCCTGCCTGACCCACTGCTGGGAGGGGTCGGAGGGCGAGAAGGTTTCCTGCCCCCAATGCAGAGTAAAAGTCGGAAGGAACCTGATCCCCAATCGGCAGCTGGCCAACTTTGTGGAGATCGCCAAGGGGCTTCGCTTTCAAGAGGAAACGATCACTGAGGGAAAGGGGGGTGCCTGTGGGAAGCACCAGGAGCCCCTGAAGCTCTTCTGCAAGGATGATGAAGCCCTCATCTGCGTGGTGTGTGACAAGTCGAAGGAGCACCGAGAGCATCAGGTGGTTCCTCTGGAGGAAGCTGCCCAGAACTACAAGGTAGCAAGAGCGCCTGCAGGAATGAATGAATTGGGGTGGGAGCCCCGGGGATCCTCCCGGATTCCTGACCTGATAGTAGTTTTTATCTGTAAATAGTTAAAAGAAATGTTCAGTTGATTCTGAGTTCTAAGACATTCATAGAACCAAGCAAGGCATGATTTCAACTTCATAGTTTTCCTTATGAACTTGGGGGGGGAGGAGAAGAGAGAGAGAGAGCGAGCGAGAGAGAGAGACCTTCCTTTGAAACACAAAAGAGTAGCTTCAAAACGCCCTTGATCCATTTCAGTTTGGGTTCAGAGCATGTCATGGCACGGACATGGCGTTGGTTGCCCTACAGGATGACTTTCTGAGGGAGGCTGATAGGGGCAAAACGTCCCTGTTGATCCTCCTCGACCTTTCAGTGGCCTTTGATACCATTGACCACAGTATCCTCTTGGGGAGGCTCTCTGGGTTGGGGATTGGTGGTCAGGCCTTCCTGGAGGACCGTCCCCAAAGAGTTCAGCTTGTGGAGATGTCTGCTCCGTGGACTCTTGATTGTGGAGTCCTACAGGGGTCAATCATCTTCCCAGTGCTATTTAACAAATATACGAGATTGCTGGGAGAGGTCATCAGGAGTTTTGGAGCTTTGCTCCCTGTCTCCTTCCATCCCTCTGCAGTGGATGCTGTCTTGTCCCTTGTGCGCTGCCCGGACACTGTGCTGCAGTGGATGAAGGATAACAGACGTAGGTTGAACCCGGACAAGATGGAAATCCTGAGGATGGGTGCTCCCAGTGTTGGCGGTCTGGGGACTTCTCTCTCTTTTGGGGGCTCACTGTTTCCGTTAAGAATGAAGTGTGCAGCTTGGATGTACTCTTGGACCCGACGCTTCAATGGAACCCCAGATAGCGTCTGTGGTCTCTACCACGTGAGGCGGATTGCCCCGTTGCATCCCTACCTTGACACTGGGTTTCTCACCACGCTGGTACATGCGCTGCTAGTCTCGAGGTTAGACTACTGCAATGCTCTTTATGTGGGGCTACCATTGGGGCTGTTACGAAGACTCCAGTGGGTCCAGAACTTGGCAGACATAGTAGTAAGAGGGGTTAGGAGATACCAACATATTTTCCCCAGTCTGTTCGCCTTGCCCTAGTTACCTGTCCGCTTCCATGCCAGCTTCAAGATGATGGTGCTAATCTACAAAGCCCTAAACAGTTTAGGACCTCAATATTTGACCAAATGCCTCCTTCCAACCAGATCTGCCTGCCCTATAAGATCCTCACAGGCTGGGCAGTTGAGAGTCCTGACTCCGAGAAAGGCCCCCAAAAATGATGCACCACACTTGTGGAATAGTCTACCATCCAAAATCCGCCTGGCCCCTTTTAAAAACTACTAAAAACCCAGCTTTTTAGACAGGCCTTTCCAGATTCACATATATTTTGTTGCTGTTTAGTCATTAAGTCGTGTCCGACTCTTCGTGACCCCATGGACCAGAGCACGCCAAGCCCTCCTGTCTTCCACTGCCTGCCGGAGTTGGATCAAATTCATGTTGGTGGCTTTGATGACATTGTCCAACCATCTCATCCTCTGCCATCCCCTTCTCCTCTTGCCTTCACTCGTTCTCAACATCAGGGGCTTTTCCAGGGAGTCTTCTCATGAGGAGACCTGCCTGGCTCACTCTTTGCATGTTTTCAGGAACAAACTTAAAACCTGGCTATTTGGGCAGGCTTTCCCTCCTGCCATATCTTAATTACAGTGGTGCCTCGCAAGACGGGCGCTCCGTTTAATGACGAATCTGCATTACGACGAGGTTTTAGCGATCGCAAAAGCGATTACAAAACGACATTTTGAATGGGAGAATTTCGCTGCACGATGATCGGTTCCCTGTTTTGGAAACCGATTTTCACTTTCCGACGATCAAAACAGCTGATCGTCGGGTTTTCAAAATGGCCACTGGGTGCTCAAAATAGCTCCCCGCTGTGCTTAGGAGCCATTTTTCGCTGCACAAGCACCAGAAAATGGCTGCCCCTATGGAGGATCTTCGCTGGACGGTGAGTTCTGAGCCGATTGGAACACGTTGTTGTTTAGTCGTTTAGTCGTGTCCGACTCTTCGTGACCCCATGGACCAGAGCACGCCAGGCCCTCCTGTCTTCCACTGCCTCCCGGAGTTGGGCCAAATTCATGTTGGTGGCTTTGATGACACTGTCCATCCATCTCATCCTCTGCCGTCCCCTTCTCCTCTTGCCTTCACTCTTTCCCAACATCAGGGTCTTTTCCAGGGAGTATTCTCTTCTCATGAGATGGCCAAAGTATTGGAGCCTCAGCTTCAGGATCTGTCCTTCCAGTGAGCACTCAGGCTTGATTTCCTTTAGAATGGATAGGTTTGTTCCCTTTGCAGTCCAGGGGACTCTCAGGAGTCTCCTCCAGCACCACAATTCAAAAGCATCAATTCTTCGGTGGTCCGCTTTCTTTATGGTCCAGCTCTCACTTCCATACATCACTTACAGGAAAACCATAGCTTTGACTATGCGGACCTTTGTTGGCTAGGTGATGTCTCTGCTTTTTAAGATGCTGTCGAGGTTTGTCATCGCTTTCCTCCCAAGAAGCAGGCATTTTTTAATTTCAGGGCTGCTGTCGCCATCTGCAGTGCTCATGGAGCCCAAGAAAGTAAAATCTGTCACTGCCTCCATATCTTCCCCTTCTATTTCCCAGGAGGTGATGGGACCAGTGGCCATGATCTTAGTTTTTTTTACGTTGATGGAACGCATTAACCAGGTTTTAATGTGTTTCAATGGCTTTTTTATTTTTGCTTTACGACGTTTTTGTTCTACAGCGATTTGGCTGGAACGAATTAATGTTGTAATGCGAGGCACCACTGTATTTATAATTCACAATCTTGGACATTTTGGTTTTTGGTTTTATTGTTTTTAAATTTGTAAACTGCCCAGAGTAGACCCTTTGTCTAGATGGGCAGAATAGAAATCTAATAAATAAATAAATAAAACAGGGCTAAGGACTTTTGGAAAATGATTCATGAAAAGATAGAGAAAATTTTAGGGGTTAAAATTGCTTTGACACCAGAAATCTTCTTATTGAATATATTATCAGCTACACTTGAAAAAACAAGACTTACTTGACCTTACACCTGATACCGGCAGGTAGAATTGTATATGCCAGTAAGTGGAAGATGACAAAGGTGTCGACAGAGAAGGAGTTTATTGAGAAGATTTTGGAACTAACAAAAATGGATGTTTTGACAGATACACTAAATGATAGACTGGATAATAATAAATACGAACCTCTTTATACCTGGATGAAAACTGCACCAATTTAAGTAGAATATATTAGATTAATATTATGTAGAGAGTAGAAGACAAGATGAAATGAGTGAAACATATTGTAATAAATCACTGTGGTGGCAATGGGTAGAAAAGTAGAAGAAAATACAATAAAAATATTTAATAAAAGACATAAAGTACTAAACTAAGATTTTATTTTCTCTAGGATCAAACCTGTACCTTCATAGAGTTGCTGAAGTTCTCAAGAGAAAAAATTGCAAGTAAAAAAGAGGAAAATGAAAAGGATAGCCAAGACCTACTTGTAAGTGCCACCGTTATTGAGAAGCAAACAGGTACAAGAAGAACAAACAAATCCAAATGCCAAAAGAACAGCTGTCTTCCCCAGATTATTATGGATTTAGGGTTGGTCTGTCAGAGTTTAAGGGATTTTTTTTTATTTTATCTACCTGGGAAACCCAGAAAAAAGAGTCTCCATTAGTCAGAATTGGCTGGATAGCACATCATTAATTAATTAATTTTAATGGAAGCTAGGATTACAGCAAAAAGTATGGATTTATTGGGCATATATGTCCCTTTTGCCACCAAGATATAGTGGTGCCTCGTTTAACGAGCGCCCCGTTTAACGATGGATCCGTATAGCGATGGCTTTTTTGCCATCGCTTTTCGGATCACATTACGATTTTGCCTATGGGGAAAAATCGCTTTGCGATTTTTCCCCATAGGCACCATTTTCCCACAGCTGACCGGCGGGAGCCTTCGAAGGACCACTCCCGCCGCTCAGCTGGGGGGAAATGCAGGCAGTAGCCTCGGAAGGACCCTTCCGAAGGGTCCTTCCGAGGCCACCCCCAGGATTCCCCTGCGGATGCCTCAGATCCTCCCACCCTGCCCCCGCGGCCGGGATCCCTACCCTCGCCAGGGAGGGACTGATCCAAGCGGCGGCGGCAGGATGGGAGGGGTCCGGATACCTTTCAGGCATCCAGGGCTTGGATCCGCCCCCGGCCGGCTTCCCCATCCATGGACGGACTCTCTGGAGTCTGTCCATGGATGGGGTAGCCGGCCGTGACGCGGATCACGGCCGCCCTCCTCCCAACCCCTCACCCCCTTCTCCGACGCCGCTGCTGGGCTTTGGAAGCCGCTTCCAAGCCCAGCGTCAGCAGTGGAGATGAGGGTGAGGGGTGTGTCGAGAAGGGCAAGGCTCGGGTATTCCCTGAGCCTTGCCCTCCTCTTAACCCCTCACTCCCTTCTCCACCACCGATGCTGGGTCTCGGAAGGGGCTTCTGAAACCCGGCGCCGGAGATGAGGGTGAGGGGTGTGTCGAGAAGGGCAAGGCTCGGGTATTCCCCGAGCCTTGCCCTCCTCTCAACCCCTCACTCCCTTCTCCACCACCGATGCTGGGTCTCGGAAGGGGCTTCTGAAACCCGGCGGCGGCGGAGATGAGGGTGAGGGGTGGATCGTCCAGAGCCGGGAGGAGGGGGAAGGCTCCACCACCGGCGCTCGGACGCGCTGGCCGGCATTTTCCCGGCCAGCGCTTCCGAGAGGCCTTGGGGGAAGGCTTCTCCACTGCCGCTCGGACGTGCTGGCCCCGCCGCCGGCAGCCACCCCGCGCCACCTACCCCAGCCGTTCTCGGACGCCTGGAAGTCCGAGAACGGCTGGGGTGGGCGGCTTCAAGCGGCGGCAGCAGCTGCAGGGTGGGGGGGTGTCCCGAAGCCTTCCAGACACCCCAGCCACCCTGCAGCCGCTGCCGCTTGAGCCCGCCGCCCAGCTTGGGGGGAAAGGCTGTCCGGCTCTTGGGAAGGAGGGTGGAGGAGGTCCCCACACTCCTCCCCAAGAGCCCGCCGCCCAGCTGATCGGCGGTTCCAAAATGGCTGCCCGTTTGGTGCCTCGCTTACCGAGGCAGCGAAAATGGCAGCCCTATGGAAGATCTTCGCTGAACGGTGAGTTTTTGCCCCCTAGGAACGAATTAAACAGGGTTTAATTAGTTCCTATGGGGTTTTTTATTCCGTTCAGCGATGTTTTCGTATAGCGACGTTAATCCTGGAACGGATTAACGTCGCTATGCGGGGCACCACTGTATATGTTAATTCAAGAGCTGGTAAGAATGTTTGTGGCATTTGTTACTCTATGCTGGAATGAAATCTGAAAAGGAGAATATTTTCAGATCACTGTACCTTTAATGGGGAACAGAAATCTGTTGGAGATTTAATACTGTGATCTCTAATTTTATCATCTTAGAATTGCAAAACTGGAAGGAACTCTATGGATTATCGAGTCCAGTCCCTGTCAAGGAGGCACAGTGGGGAATCGAACTCCCAGCCTCTTGCTCGGCAGTCAGATACCTAAACCACTGAGCTATCCAGCAGTTCTTATGCTCACTCTGTAGCTGCAGATAATCCTTATACAGTCGTGCTCCGCTGGACAATTACCCCGCTCTACGATGAATCCACTTAACGTTGAAGTTTTTGCAATCGCTTTTGCGATTGCAAAACAATGGTTTAAATGGGTTTTTTTCGTTTCATGATGATCGGTTCCCTGCTTCGGGAACCGATTTTCACTTTACGATGATCAGCAAACAGCTGATCGTCAGGTTTCAAAATGGCCGCCGGCTGAAGAGAATGGCCTCCCGCTGTTTTTAGGACTGATTTTTCGCTTAACAGGCACCACAAAATGGCCACCGTATGGAGGATCTTCGCTGGACGAGCAGGTATTCAGCCCATTGGAACGCATTGAACAGTTTTCAATGCATTTCAGTGGTTTTTTTAATTTCGTTTGACGTTTTTGCTCTACAGCGATTTTGCTGGAACGAATTAACGTCGTCAAGCGAGGCACCACTGTACTGAAGAAACAGCATAAACAGTAAAGAATTTTTAAAAGCAGTGTGTAGTCCTTCTGTGCAATCCAAAGGTAAAGGTAATATCTTTATTAGACCACAAACATTAGCTAGTGTTCCACCTTGTACATGTCTGATGAACACCCATGCAGGGAAGCTATTATTTCTTTTAGTGCACTAATAAAAGTATCAGCCACTGTTGCCTTCAGACCATAAACAGTGAGTTCCTTCCAAGGAAACTAAGAGCTGTCCTCCTGAAAGCTCCTATCGTTCAGACAGAATAAAGTGTGAATGTACAGTATGTGTAACAATATTTATCTCTGGATATGTCTGAAATACAAAATGTTGATGGATAAGCATTCTAAGGACAGGTCCCTTGAAATTTTGGAAGAAGCAATTTCAAAATATTCATCAGACCTTGGTAAAATATCATGAGCATTCTCTGTGCTGTACTCTTATTGCCCAGTTCTTGATGCTGCACGGAATGACCCTATCCATAACCAGGGATGGGGACTTGAGTTGCGAGACTCCCTGTCAATGGTTGTTGTGGGTTTTTTGGGCTCTTCTGCCGTGTTCTGAAGGTGGTTCTTCCTAATGTTTCTCCGGTCTCTGTCGCCGGCATCTTCAGAGGACATGGAGTCAGGACTCTGTGCTGTGGTTACTTTTATTAGAGTTGGACTTAAGTCCCTGTCAAGTTGGACTTAAGTCACACCAGCGACTTCACTAGTACTTAACTTGACTTTTAGTTGTTTTTTTTTTTAATGACTCAGACTCAACTAGTAACTCAGAACCTGGCCACACTCCATTTTTCTGGGTAAAAAAAGCTTGTTTTAATAGGGGCTCAGGACTTGGTACCAAAAACCGGACTTAGAGTTGGGTCTGAGGCCCAAAGACTTGCCAACATCCCTGTCCGTAACATGGGCCTACTGTCCCCTCCTCTGCCCCCATTTTCATTCTTGTTGTAGAAATGTATAGAAGCAGAGGAGGAAGCTACCACAGGCGTGTTCCGGCAACTGCATCAGTTTCTGGAAGAGCAAGAGAAGCTTCTTTTAGCCCAGATGAAAGAACTGAAGGAGGAGATAGCCAAGGAAAGGGATGAGCTACAGGTTGAATTCTCCACTGGACTTGCCACTCTTGACGGCCTCATTCAGGAGACGGAAGAGAACTACCAGAAGCCCCCATATGAATACCTGAAGGTAAGAGTATAGCTGACTGTGCAATGGAACACAGCATAGAAGTACTGTGTTACAAAGCACATATTTATCAGAACCTGGAAATGTTATTTTTTAGACTACATTCCCACACACACACCCAGATCACTGAAGGCCTCCAGAAAGCCACCACCACCACTCTTATCTGTCCAGTGTGTGGAAATTGTTGGGTTAAAACCTCCAGCTATACTGTGGGAGGAAAGAAAAAAAATCCAAACAGGAACCTTCAGATGGCAGCAGTGCTTCTATCCTAAGCACCTGCCAAGGAGCTTCTCTCGAGCCTAGAACCCTCGTGTCAGGGACGAAGAGGGTGGCCATGCCATCCTTCCAGCCTGAAGCTCTCAGCTGCTTCTGGGCTGGCGCTAGGGAATAATGCTAATAATACCTACTAGGGAAAGAAAGGGCCAAAGTACTGTATTGCCTTGGCAGACAAGGACATGTTTTGCTCACTCCTTACCGTAAGGTCTCAGTTGAGGGCCTGTAACCTTATTCCTAAAGATGACCAAGGAGCAGCCAAGGTGAGCAGCCAGTGGATGAAGAAAGCCATCATCATCACTGTCCTCTCACTTTTCTTTCCCATCCTCCTGGTTGGGCGGGGTTGGGGAAGATAGTGTACCATGATGGCATTAGGGATACCTCTCTCTCTGTTTGGTGGGAGAGCTTGCCCCAGCACTGGTGGGAATGTTTTTGGACCTCTAGTGTCCAGTTTTGTGATGTAAGGTTGATGTCACCGTGCGTACAGAGTCTGGCATTCATCACCGACTTAGGTCTGATGGGGTGCCTCTCCCCAGGCCAGTTACTGAGTTCTTTATTTTTTTATCTCTTTCCTCTTTAGGACCTAAGAAAGAGTCTGATGAGGTAAGTGGCTCCCATTGCTCCTCTTTGTAGGCTATGATTGCATTGAGAATGAGTGAAGATCACAGCCAGCCCTCTTGGGGGTCACAAATGAAAAACTCTGTCTCCTGTTCTTGGACTGCTACAAAAATAAACCAGACTGCAAGATTTTGTGGAGGAATCCCACTTCATCAGGCTAAGCATCACCTGATGAAGTGACATTTCTCCATGAAAGCTTGAGATTTGTTTGATTTTTTTTTTTTAGTGGTCCAATAAAATGTATCACCCATTCTTACATTCATGTAATCTTAAGGACCACATGGTCTTTCCCTTGTTCTTTCTATGTCTCCTAGCATTTTACAGCTGAAAACAGAGTTGCTGCTGAACTTTTGTACCCCTGTTCCCCCAAGAAAAAAGAATTCTCAGAGAATTCTGGGAGTTAGAGTCCCCCCCCCCAAAAAAGAGAGAGAGAGAGTACTACACCCCCTAAAAATGCAGACTTGACTTCTAAAAGCACAGGACCAGAGGCAAGGGTCCCTGACAGACTGGTTTATTCTGACACCAGGTTCCTTGAATCCATATATGGCAGATTTGTTTTGTGGTAGATCACTGGACGACAGAATAGCTTGCTTTGCCCATCTGTTGTCTCAGGGAGTTAACACTTAAAGCTTTACAGTAGTGTAATAAAAGGAAACAGGCTTTTGCTTTAATGGGTGATCTGACATCTCTCACTGAGCTTTCCTACCGCTTACTTATTTAATTGATTATTTATTTAAAACATTTATAGCCCACCCTCCATCACAAGATCTCGGAGCAGGTTACAGAGCTGTATAAAACAATTTTAAACCCTAAGATCCTTAAAGTGGTTTAACATTAAGCAATGTAAAACATGAAATTAATGCATTAAAAGCCATGCAGGCCACAATCCTCCACCCCCAAATGGCTCTATTCGATGCGTTTTCGCTTGCTGCCAATTTATCAGCATCTATTGAGCCTCTTGGTTACACCCAAGAAAGAACTGCTGGAGAGTTCAGTGGTTTAGGCATCTGGCTGTGGAGCCAGAGGTTGGGAGTTCGATTCCCCACTGTGCCTCCTTGATAGGGGCTGGATTTGATGATCCATAGGGTCCCTTCCAGCTTTGCAGTTCTGAGATTATGATGTTGATTGTTGTTGTTATTAAGCCCTCCCCCTGTGTCTCCACATAACAGCTTCTAAAGGTGGGAAGCTTAGAGATGTGGAAGCTTTATATGGAGAGGAGAACTCTTTCAAAATATCCAGGTCTCCAACTGGGACTTGAGGCAGGACGTGCTGCTGCCGCCACCAATGAACTTTGCCTCGTTTTGAATGTCTTCCTTGTGGGCCATTGTCCTTGTTGCCAGTTGCCAGCCCTTGTTGACGATGCCAGCAAAGGTCCGGGGGAAGAGGGAGAGGGAGGGAAGTGGGTCCTGTTGCAACCACCACCTAATAAAATGCACCCTTAAAATGGCTCTCCCCCCCCCCCGCAGGGAGCAAGGACCTATTGTCATGGTCCGTCCTCGAAGGCTACTGGATCCGACCGGATTCCAGGAAGCCATGAGAGGTGTTACGGCTGGCCTGGCTGGCGCTCCTGTCGAGGCTCTGGTCGACGGCTGGTCTACCGCCGCGACTAGTGCCGTAGACACAATCGCTCCTAAATGCCCTCTCCGCCGCAGAGACCGCCCGGCACCCTGGTTTAATCAGGATCTCCGGGCGTTGAAGCGGGTCAGGAGACGGCTAGAGCGCAAATGGAGAAAGGACCCGACGGATTATAATTGGATAGCTGTCAAGGTCGCTACTAACCTTTACCTTGCCAAGGTAAAGGCTGCCACTAGATCATACTTCGCTAACCGGATAAGCGAGGCGTCCAATCAGCAGGCGGAGCTATTACGTATAGTACGCAACCTATCCGGAATTGGTCTGGGTGATGGGCCTCCCCCTAGTTTTTCGTCAGACCAATCTGCAGCATTTTTAAAATCAAAAGTGGAGGCCATCCGCCGGGACCTCTCTCCTTTTGTGAATACAGTGAGTCGAGCAGAGATGTCCAGCGCTCCGTCCTGCCCAGTGATATTTGACTCTTTTCAGCCTGTCACGCCTGACTCTGTGGCCAGGGCGATTGATCGCTGCCGTGCCACCACCTCCTCTTTGGACCCTTGCCTGGCCTGGCTAATCAAAGCAGCCAGGAATGGGCCATGGTAATAATTAATGGGTCTCTCCTTGAGGGCAGATTCCCATCTGCCCTGAAGGACACGCTCATTAGGCCCATTAGGAAGAAACCTAGTTTGGCGGCGAATGAAATTGGCAATTATAGACCCGTCGCCAACGTTTCTTTCTTAAGCAAGGTGGTCGAGAGGGTGGTGGCCGATCAGCTTCAAGCGCTCCTGGATGAAACAGATGCCCTGGATCCATTCCAGTCGGGCTTCAGGCCGCGCCATGGTACAGAAACAGCATTGGTTGCCCTGTGCGATGACCTACTGAGGGAGGCTGACAGGGGCAAAGTGTCTCTGTTGGTTCTCCTTGCCATCTCAGCGGCCTTTGATACCATTGACCACGGTATCCTCCTGGGGAGGCTCTCCGAGTTGGGAATAGGTGGTCTGGCATTGTCTTGGCTCCGTTCCTTCTTGGAGGACCGTCCCCAGAGAGTGCAGCTTGGGGAGAGTGTCTCGGCCCCGTGGAGCCTCAATTGTGGGGTTCCACAGGGGTTGATTATCTCCCCAATGCTATTCAACATCTACATGAGGCCGCTGGGTGGGGTCATCAGGGGGTGTGGAGCCTTGTGTCATCAGTATGCGGATGACACCCAGCTCTACATCTCCTTTTTGCCAACCACAGGAGATGCCGTTCTGTGCCTTCGGCGCTGCCTGGAGGCCGTACTGCAATGGATGTAGGAGTACAGGCTGAGGCTGAACCCGGACAAGACGGAGGTACTGAGGGTGGGCCCTCCCACAGTTGGGGATCTGGGAAACTCCCTCTCTTTTGGGGGGGGTGACTCTACCCGCCAAGGATGGGGTCCGCAGTTTCGGGATCCATCTGGACCCGGCGCTCACTATGGAATCTCAGGTGGCGTCTGTGGTCCGCTCCGCCTTTTTTCACCTCAGGCGGATAGCCCAGCTGCGGCCCTACCTTGATGTGGGGGCGCTCACTACCTTGGTGCATGCACTCGTAATCTCAAGATTAGACCACTGTAATGCGCTCTACGTGGGGCTGCCTTTGAGGCTGCTGCGGAAACTACAGGTGGTGCAGAATGCGGCGGCCAGATTACTTAGTGGACTGAGAAAATTCCAACATATCTCACCCACTCTGGCTGCATTGCATTGGCTGCCCATCCGATTCCGCATCGACTTCAAAGTGTTGACGCTTACCTATAAAGCCCTAAACGGTTTAGGGCCTCGATATCTGGCGGAACGCCTACTCCCACCAAGTTCTACTTGTGTCACTCATGCGAGCCAGGAGGTGAGGCTGAGGAGCCTAACGCCGAGGGAGGCCCGGAAGGAAAGGACAAGAAATCGGGCCTTCTCGGCGGTGGCTCCTCGCCTCTGGAACAATCTACTGTACCTCCTGGGATTTGCGGGGCTCCCTCGCTGGGTATTTTAAAGAATCAATTAAAAACATGGATGTTTCGGCAGGCCTTTCCTCCAGACAATTCCTGATGTTCCTCTTCTTTTCCTCTCCACTTGGTTTCTATCTTTGTAAAGTTTTTATTATTTATGCTATTTTATATATGTATATTTTTATTATTTGATGATTGTTAGCCGCCTAGAGTGGTCCTGAGTTGGCTAGATAGGCGGGATATAAATAAATAAATAAATAAATAAATAAATAAATAAATAAATAAATAAATAAATAAATAAATAAATAAACAAACAAACAAACAAACAAACAAACAAACAAACAAACAAACCCGACCAGAGCTAGAATGACCAAGCAAGGGTGAGATCATGGGATAGAGGTGGTAGCCATGATGGTCAAGGAAGGTAGAGAGAGGCCAGAGGAATGAGAGGGTCTGCCACCCCCCACCATCCCAGAATTAGAGACCCGGCCAGCAAGCAGGATGAGGTAGGTAATGATAATGGTGCCGAAGTGAGCAGAAGGGCAAGCTAAGAAAAGAAAGGTGGAGCAGGGTTGGTGGGGTCTTCTCAGCAGGGGTAATCTACACGTCACCCCTCCTAATCCTCCACTGGCTCCGGCAGTTGCTTCACCCTCCCTAATGGTAGGGCTGGCATTTCTTTGCACATCCAATCAGTTACAAAGGAGTCGTGCAGCTACAGAAAAAAATGTAACTGCAAGAGAAACACATTTCCCCTGAACGTCTGATCACCCTAAAAATTTTAGTTAGTATGTTAGTAACATTATTTATTTTCAGGCACGTTGAACCGATGGAATCTGTCGTCCCGGAAGAGAGACAATTTTCTCCTTCACTGAAATGGAAGACATGGGAATTCAGTGATATAAATCCCTTTCTGCAGGGCATTATGAAACAATTCAAAGGTAATGATTAATGAATGCCAAGATTATTTTTTTCTGGCTGTTACACTGGCCCACGTATGGGTGTTGAAAGGCTGTAGATCACCTGAAAAAATCAGAAGTACTTTGAAAGAGTTGGAGTTGAGTGCCATTAAGAATGTAATTTTAATTCACTATAGCAATGAGTCCCCAGATGTTATTGAACAACAACTCCCAGAAATCCTGGCCAGCACAGCGAGTGGTGAAGGCTTCTGGGAGTTTTAGACCAAGAACATCTGGAGACCCAAGGCTGGGAACTATAGCACTAGAGACAGGTTTTCTGTAAACAAGCAAGAGTTGCATTTTTAGATTTAAAAAAAAAAATCTTCATTTTTATTTTCTGTCATTCTTGCCAGTCTTATGAAGAATCCTGTGCCACAAGAATAACCAATTGATTATATGTTATGCTTTCATAAACTGAAATTCATTTAATCAGGTGCCTGAAAGCAGTATAATCCGTAGATATGCTTATGCAGACTTGAGCGTATGGGGGAAAAATCAGTGGAAGGGGGATTGAAATGACCAGAGATTGAAAAATTTTAGAATGTCTCACCAGTCAATCAAAAATGTCACCAGTCAGCATGACCAGACTATAGCCTTGCAATTTATGTTTAAACTTAAATTTAAATTTAAACTAGGCTCTTTCTACATAACAATGCGTACAAACCCAAAATAAATATACCCTCAGACTTGGGTTGCTTTATTATCTACATGCCTGTGGGTTCATGAAGCTTGTATTTTAAATGCCTTTCTTTTGAATGTCTCCAACAAAAATAAAACTGAAAGCAAAAGTGCCCGGTCTCTTAAGGAGCCAGGTCGTTCCGTTGAAATTGGGAGCAGGGAATTTCCATATTCTCCAGCATGGGACTACTCTGCATTCTCATGCAGAGCTATATATATGTGCTGCTCGAACTCTCCTCTCGCAAGAAGAGGGCTGTTTTTCCTTTTGCAATGGGAAGGGGGAGGGGAGGACTGCATGATCAGAGAGAGAGATACATAGAGAGGGACTGAGGGTAAGGAGGCAGGGAGGGAGGGAGCTGTGGCTCATCAAGCAGCATTTTTTCACTCGTCAGAGACGAGTGGATTTTTCAAGCCCTGGAAATGACAATAAAAAGTACAATTTTGTGACCATTAAATGCTTAAATCAAGGGCAGGGAACTTGTTGGCCTATAGAGCCAGTTGGACTACAACTCCCAGTAACCCTCTTGAGTTCACTTAATAGTGAGAAGGGTTGTTGGCTGCAGCTTAAATGAATGTAAAGCCAAAGTATATGATTTTGTTTTATGAAAATTGTTCAAAATTGCTTTGTTTTTTACAAGTTACGTAAAGTATAAACAAAATGTAGCTGTTATTTTTACCTTGTGTCTTTGACCAGAGATGTTTACAAATTACAGCTACTTCTTTTTTAAAAATATAAAGAGTTAGTAAAATAATGATGTACAAAGAAGTAAATACATATTGTACTGCCCAAAAGTCACTTCTGAAAATGTGTACTTCCCAAACGTGACTTTGGGGAAGTACAGTAAGTAATTCAATTTTTCAGCATTTCAGCGTTAGAAACAAATGTGTGAGAGCCCAGTTATGTTTTCATCGATATGTTAGAACCCTAGTAAGATAAGTTCAAACATGTTCATATTATTTGGTTCCGCTTTTAACAAGTCATACTTCTTAACTTCCATCAAACCAGGCAACTCTTCTTGCAACGAAAGAGGAGATGAATTCTTAACTCTAGGTGTCCATTTCTGCCTAGTGCCTGAGGTGTCTGGCATATATTGTCCATTAGGGCAGAGGTCCCCAACCCCCGGTCCACGGCCCGGTGTCGGTCCATGGCCTGAGCCAGACCGGGCCACCAAGACAGACCTCCCCCACCGCACAGCCTGTTTGCACCTGCACACCGCCCTTTGTGCATATGCCCGAGATAGAGAACTCTTTTGCACATGCGCATGCATGCAGGGGGGTGGCCCGCCTTCCCCAGCCAGTCTGTGGGGCTAAAAAGGTTGGGGACCGCTGTGTCAGGGCTATGGTTGTGGAAAGGTTAGAAGCCACCTATGATGATACTGTCCCTCTTACAAAATGCCCTTTCCAGCAGTCATTTCAACTTGAATGCCTGTTTCTTACAGCGGCTATCTTAGAATGCTGCTGATTAATCTCCCAGTAAATGATGTTTAGTTGATTTTTAATACAGTACTTTATTTGTTATAAGCTGAACAGCATAGTACTCTATTTCTGTTTTCATTTTTTTCCCCTCAGACGTGTTTGTATCTGGGCTTCAACCACAGAAAGGTGAGTTTGGGGTCTAATGGTTCATCCTCCATGTTTGGATTTGAGGTAGGGTGGGAGATGATGGTCAAAATTCACACAAAAGATGGCTACTTCTCAGAAGGTTACCATCATGGATCTCATTCCCGTCTCATACTTTGTTCATAAAAACGCTAAATCTGTTAAATCATTCCTTGTATGATGGGAATACTTAAAAGATTGCTCTCCTTCTCCCTCATATCACACATCTTCCCTCAGCCACAACCCTGATACTTATGCATTAATAATAATAGCAGTCATGTGCCATTAAGTAAGTTCTTTATTTATTTATTTATTTATTTATTTATTTATTTATTTATTTATTTATTTATTTATTTATTTATTTATTTATTTATTTATTTATTTATTTATTTATTTATTTATTTATTTAGTCAGTCTCATTTATAAGCCACTTTTTCCCCATAAGAGGATTCAAGGCAGTTCACAAGGTTAAAACAAGTAAAATCATAACACAACTTTTCAAGAAAAGATTGGACAGCCCTCTGTCCGGGATGGTATGAGGTCTCCTGGCTTGGGCAGGGGGGTTGGGCTAGAAGACCTCCAAGGTCCCTTCTAACCCTATGACGATTCTATGAACACATTAAAAAGCAAATCAAACTATTATAATAATAAATTATGTCAAGTCATTAAAGGCATGAATGTTAAAAACAAATGAACAAGCTGAAAATTCTGCCTTGTGGTGACCCTTTTTCAGGTGTTGTTGTTTTTTTAAAGCTATCCCAGATTCCTGACTGTGCCTCTTGTGAGTAGAGCCAGCCTGTGTGGCTTTGGGCAAGCTGTACAGTTAAAGAAGAAGGGGGTGGGAAATCACTTCTGAGTATTCTGGAATACTGAGTATACCCGGAACACCTGAAAGGGGTCGCCGTAAGTCAGAATTGATTTGATGATACATGATGGTGACGATTTAACATGTAAGGAAGGGGAACCTTTTGTATTATGTTTTGTAACTTTTTACTGATCCAGCAAAGGTCCTGTCCCAGCCATGGATTTGTTTCTGCAGATGGATCACTTTTTTTTTTTTTTTTTTTGGTAACCCACCTCTAATGGCAGAAAAGGAAGGGTGCAGTTACTTTTATATAAACCTTGTGTGACAGCTACAGCCCAAGTCTTCAGTCAGCCCTCTTCGTTGATTTTGTTTGCCTAATTTTTATTTTCCTTCCTTCCCGCTCAACAGCTAATGTAACTCTGGATCCAGACACAGCACATCCACGAATCAAATTGACCAACTCTCATAAAACCATGCGCATAGGATTTGAAGGCAAAGACCTCCCCCCAAATCCTAAGCAATTTGACCATTATCTTTTTGCGCTAGGACGTGAGGAATTCAAAGAAGGCAGGCATTTCTGGGAAGTCACCGTGAGCCATAGTGAAGACTGGGCTGTGGGGGTCGCCAGAAGTTCTGTGAGAAGGAAGGGCAGGTTTGCATGTGGCCCTGAAGAAGGGTTCTGGGTTGTGGGGCATTGTGAAGGGGAACACACAATTCCTGGTTTCATTTATGTGAGTGAGGTCAAGACGATCCGAGTGTCTCTGAACCATCCCGGGAAACGTCTGGCCTTTTACAATGGAAAAACAGGAGACCTGCTGTGCGTGTTTTCTGCACCCTTGTTCTCTGGAGAACCTGTTCGCCCATTTTTCTACCTGGGAGAAAAAGGAGGCTGTTTTTCCTCTTTTAAAACTGAACTCACACTAGCTCCCTAAAGCGGGTCTTATCCACCTCACCAAGCTGTGTTTTGTGGTCACCCTCAAAACCAGCAGACATAAATTTTTTTTAAGAAAGAAATTCTTCAGCTCATTGCTTAAAGAGGCTGTAAATTCTATGAGCACCTGAATAAGCGTCACAGTCGTGACAACTCTCTTGAGTGACCACAAGTCTTTTGACCCAGCCGGTGGCCATTTCTCTTTCCTATTCCAGACCTGCAGAACTATGTAGGTACATTATGTGCTGTCAAGTTGCATCTGACTTGCCTTGGTTTCTGTATATGAGGTATTTGAGTAGTTTTGCTTGTCCCCGGTGATACACAGTGTAATCAATGGAGTGGTGGACCAGGATTCTGGAGACCACGGTTCAAATCCCCACTTGAGCATAGAAACTCAAGATATCCTTAAATATCTCACTTAACTTGAAAGTCCTATTAGGGTTGCTATAAGTCGGTTCCGACTCGGTTCTGACTTGAGGACACAGAACAACACCAATGGTTTTTGACCCGTGCCTGCATTCTCCTCCTGCTGAACTCCCAGCCTCAGTCTTAAGGAGTGAATGTCCATGGAATGGGAGAAGTTGCTAATGCATTTGCTGAAATACTGCCTCCCATTCGTTCACTCTCCTGAGGAGCAGGGAGGGAAAAGGATCATTTATGTGAATCAGAACTGTGTCTCCTACTGATTTTCTTCACTACCTGGTTTAAAAGATGACCAGTCAACTTATTCACTTCTAGTCATTAGCACTTCTTTGTGTGCAAATTGATTCTACATTGTTCTGCCCACAACAGTGGGACATAACATGTTTCATGTGTTCAAGCCAATTCCTCTTCCCACTGCATTTTACCTTTAAAGGGGGGGATTAGCTGTCTGTCATCCTGAGTCCAGTGATAAGTCAATCTCCCGCTTGCTTTCTTGTTGGCTCGGACTGCCAGCAGTGAATTGGAAGGCCCGTGACTTTCCAAAAGGAAGAACCAAAGACGACTTTGGCATTAGCTTTGCTGGTTATGGTTTCTCCAGCATTAGTGTTGTTTGACTGTAATGCACCATCGGTATAGTAATATTAAAGAATTCTCCCAAAGTATTTCAGTGATTGCTTTCAGTGCTGGGATCATCCCTTGTCTGTTCCATACATCCAAGTTTTCTCGCTATTCCCAACTTTACCTTCCAGTGTTGTTTTCAAAGTATTTGTCATGCTGATGTCTTGCTTTGATTAAATATAAATAAAATTGTTAGAAATCAATCTTTTTGCATTATTCATGTGTCTTAACAGGATATTTTCAAACTTAGCCTTTGCCTCCACAGTAAAGCTAGTAACACAATCATATAATTGATGGGAAAGAATGCAGTTCATTTGCACTCCCTGAAGCTCTTTTACATTTACTTTTGCTACTGTCAGATGGTTTAATAATAATAATTGTGTACCATCAGCTGTGATTTACTGCAATCCTTTCCAGGATTTTCTTGGCAAGTCCTCAGAAGTGGTTTACCAGTCCCTTATTCTGGTGATGATCTGGAAGCATGCAACTTGCCACAGGTAGCAGGGCAATCTGGCATTTAACCCCACCCAACCATACATGCTCCCCTCCTGGGAGGCACAGTGGAGACAAACTCCCAGTTTCCAGGCACTCATACTCATTGAACTATACCAGTTCTTTCAGAGGGGTTACCCCTTTCCTCTTCTATAAAACCATTCTTTCTGCTGAATGCGCCACTCTTTACTTACATAGGTCAAAAATCTGAGTGTTAACAGGAACAGAAGTATACAAGGGTATTACTGGTATTTATTTTCCACTTCTGGATTTTAACATGGCACATAAAGGCAGACTAGCAACCTATTTTAAAACTCTTATACAGTGGTGCCTCGCAGGACAAAAAACTCGCAAGACAAATGGTTTTGGCAATGGGGTTGATGATTCCCAAGACAAATGTTCCTATGGCCGTGCTTCGCAAGACGAATGTTTTCCGTTTTTTGTTCCTGCCTCATGTTTGCTGATTTTTAAATGTTTTTCTATGATGTTTAAAAAGTTAGTTTTTTAATTCCAATTTTTAAATCATCTGCACAATATAATGGCTTTCAAGAGCACTTAATAAACCCTTTGTAAACCAAATTTGATTTTGTTCTGACTTTTTTTTTTGCCCATAGGAGCGCATTAATTAGATTTCAATGCATTCCTATGGGAAAATGCGTTCCGCAACATTAACCGCAGAACGAATTAAAT
The DNA here is from genome assembly GCF_051106095.1 of Pogona vitticeps. NCBI lineage: Eukaryota > Metazoa > Chordata > Lepidosauria > Squamata > Agamidae > Pogona > Pogona vitticeps. Next base: position 24,915,164 of record NC_135784.1, read on the forward strand.
TTGTCTTGCGAGGCACCATTGTACTTTCTCCTCTGCACTTTTTTCAGTTAACTGTGGATATTTCCCTGTTGCTTCTGTACTCTACCAATAGCTTCCTTGAGGCTCCTTCCAAATACAACAACAATATTTTTAACTCTTATCGTTAATAATATTTCTGTATACTTTCCCTGGATCTAATATCTTCTGCCTAAATTTCTGACACTCAAATCTCTTACTTGCTTGTTTTTCAGGGGGTGCCTCCCAGTTCTTGTTTATATCTCATTTTTCCTTTCTCATAGTGCCATTAAGTCGATTCCAACTTATGGCATGCATTCCAGGATTTCCTAGGCATAGAGTATTCAGAGGTGTTTTATCATTCCCTTCTTCTGGGGGTGCTTTGGGACTGTGCAACTTATCCAAGGCTATCTAGGCTGGCTCTTTTCCCAGGAGGCACAGTGGGAATCAACCTCTCCACCTCTGGCTCTGCAGCCAGGTACTAGGATCATTTACTTATCGGAGATGCCAGAAGTTCTAAAGAGAGGAGAAAAACAAGATGTAACCAAGCACAAGCCTAGTTAGCTCTTCCACTTCAAAAAAAGTTTCTTAAATCAAATATTTAATAGGTTGACTTTTAATAGGTTGTGTCACTTCAATGAAATATTGTCTAAAATGTAAATTTCTCAGAAGTCCAAATGTAAACCCCCATTCGAAATGGTCAATATTTTCTGTTCATTGAGAAATCAGACTGCTAGTGTCACCTGTTTCTTTTTACGTATAAGAGTGGCACTAAATATCCATCATCATCAATGCTGTTAAGTCAATTCCAACCACCCTTCAATGTTGATTAGTTATGTCCGACTCTTCGTGACCCCATGGACCAGAGCACACCAGGCCCTCCTGTCTTCCACTGCCTCCCGGAGTTGGATCAAATTCATGTTGGTCGCTTAGATGACCCTGTCCATCCATCTCGTCCTCTGACGTCCCCTTCTCCTCTTGCCTTCACACTTTCCCAACATCAGCGTCTTTTCCAGGGAGTCTTCTCTTCTCATGAGATGGCCAAAGTATTCGAGCTTCAGCTTCAGGATCTGTCCTTCCAGTGAGCACTCGGGGTTGATTTCCTTTAGAATGGAGAGGTTTGTTCTCCTTGCAGTCCAGGGGACTCTCAAGAGCCTCCTCCAGCACCACAATTCAAAGGCATCAGTGCTTCGGCGGTCAGCCTTCTTTATGGTCCAGCTCTCACTTCCATACATCACTACTGGAAAAAAACCTTCAATACAGAAATTCAAATTCCACTGATCTGGGGAAACACATGAGCTTTGCTGCCTTAGAAGGAATGATGTCACTGGCAACAGCTGATTGCCACTGGATAATGGCTGGCTGACTGGACAGCTCAGTGGTTTAGGTCTCTTGACTGTAGAGCCAGAATTGGGAGTGCAATTCCCCACTGTGCCTCCTGGGAGTAGAGCCAGCCTGTGTGGCCTTCAGCAAGTTGCACAGTACCAGGTCACCTCCAGAAGAAGGGAATGGGAAACTTCTGAATAGTCACTACTTAGAAAGCCTTGGAAAGGATCAACATAAGTCCACAACTGACTTGACAACAGATGATCATGAAAAAACTATGTGCTTCGATTTCAGGTTTCATGCAACTTGTGTGTAACCTGAAAGCTTCACAATCATGCACAACCCAGCTGTCACCCTGTTTTTCTCTTTCCATGTACTGCTGCACAGTAGTGATGTAAACATGTTCTCCCAGCCCACCACCTGCCTGAATAAAATGTGCACAGATCAGAGCCGAGCCCACATCCATGCTCTGTTGGTGACATTCTAAGCTAATTCTCATCCAGGTTTGCAACCCTATTTGTGCCTTTCTGGTTCTCCATGAAGACACCATCTCTGCAAATGTGGAAACGCAACGGCAAGACCAGGTCTGCCAATGGGCACATTGGTCTTTGATCTCTTCTTGAAAGGGCAATGCTGCTCTAGTTAATATACTTTCCATCCTCTCGGTCCTGCCTTAGATGTTTTCTGGGTCTGAAATAAGCAGAGTTGCAGCCAGACTTTGATGATTTAATCGGTGAATTTGCTACATGAAAGAAAATATACTTTCAAAGATAAAGTGCACACACTCTTCTGCTGTTACCATCAGCTCAGCATCTTCCTTAGATATTTTTTTTCTTTTCCATCACAATACACGAATGCTGGATTTAATGTGAGGGATGCATGTTAATATCTCTACGCTCTTTACACAAAAAATAGTTCTTTTTCAATTTATTTTTACATATTTATCTCCTATTGAACATCCTCCATCCTCACATTTAAATCAAACTATGGCCACTGCCACTGTTTGCCAAGTCCCATTCATAATCCAAAACAAGATGGCCTGGATGAGCAGCATCTCTGTGATGCTGTGGCATCTTCAGGAATTTCACCTTCCCCCTTCTGATTCTTCCCTATAAATAAACCTATACTGTATATAAATTTTCATTCTTTGAATAAAGACACATTGTCATAAATTATCCATGTAACTTATATTTTTTAGCATAATTTACATTTTAATCTCTTAAACCCTCATGCCTCTTATTTGTTCTCTAGAATGACAAATACCTTTACAACTGCAGAATCATTTGGACATGTTGAATTAAAGCTAGTGTTTTGTTTTGTCTTTAACTCTTCTGTCTCTTGTTTTAATTGTGCTTTTGGAAGGGCTTGGAATTTTACCTGCTTGTCAGCCAAAACTCCCAGCTAGTACCAGAATAGCTTCCTTTTTTTAACAGGAAGCCAAGCCAGGAAGCCTTTGAGCTAGCTCTTTTTCTAGGAGAGCAAAATTTGTAGGTATGAGTCTCTCAAGTAGAACTCCCAGAATGGAGAATTCTGGGATTTAAGAGACCAAAATTCTGCGGGCACATTTCTATTGTTAATCGCAGCAGTCCTTACCAATCTTGTTATTTTTTCCCTTCAAATTTTGTTTTAACTGCACTTGCAGGAAGCTTGCAGTCTTCTTATCCCTTTCTGTACAGATCTGGTAGCTGTGTTATCAGCTCCATTTTGCGGCAACTGCTTTGTTTACTTCATTATTGTTTTGATTTTGGAAAAGAAACCACCTACAGCCAGGGTTTTGTTTTACTTGAGCTGTCTGAAATCTCCGAGACACATCCATGCATTTGTAAAGCCTCTTTACTATCTAGATATGAAGCAATCAGATGTCCTTCTTAATCGGACTTAGTCTGATTCCGGCACCATTCAAATGCCGGTGAAGATATGCTTCTCCTGAATATCTTCAATGTGTGAGATGAAGTTCTTCATTTTGGTGAGCTGTTACAATGGCAAAGAAAATTCAGCTTCTCTCACATCTCTTCTCCTGCACTGCCAAATCCTCCACTTATTTTCCCTCTGTGGAATTTCTGGTGATCTGCACAGCACTTACAATGAATATTCCTGCCCTTAATGCGGCTTCCCCCATGCAAGGAGCAGGACTTTGCTATTGATTTTTATGTTGCACATTAACGCAAAAACACTTATGTATTCAAACAGTTTACATCTAGGGTGGCGGTGTATTAAGAAAATGTCTCTCAGTCCTCAAGCACTCAGTCGCCATACTAAATACTATCAACATCTTTAATTAAAAGAATCAATTTCCCAGCCCTCCAACTTATAAGTCCTCTTAAAAGTTATATCCTTCAGATGGTTTCCCTCTTATACAAGCTGTTTGGTAGACGACCACAAGTTTGGCTTTCCAAAGAAATAATTTCCCACAAGTCAACATTTGAATGCTTTCTCACCTGTGTGAATTCTCTGGTGATTCTTGAGTTAAACCCTAAGGAAAACCTTTTTACACACTGGCATTTCTATGGTTTCCTCCTCGTGTGTACTCTCTGATGCCTCACAAGGTGCGAATTCTGAACAAAACATTTCCCACAGTGCTCACATTTGTATGGCTTCTCCCCTGTGTGTTGCCTTTGGTGGCTCACAAGGACTGTACTGGAAGCAAAGCATTTCTCACACTCCTGGCATTTGAATGGTTTCTCTCCTGTATGGACTCTCTTATGCTTCACAAGGTGTACCTTCTGAATAAAACATTTCCCACACTCCTGGCATCTATATGGTTTCTCCCCTGTGTGGCCTCTCTGATGAGTCACAAGATTGTCTCTCCATGCAAAACATTTCCCACACTCTTGGCATTTGTATGGTTTATCTCTAGTGTGGACTTCTTGGTGGCTCACAAGCTGGGAGTTCTGATCAAAACATTTCTTACAGTGCTGATATTTGTATGGGTTATCTTCTGTGTGGATTCTCGGATGCATCGTTAGGACTGAATCAGAAGTGAACCATTCACCACAACTTTGGCATTTATATGACTTCTCTCCCATGTGGACTCTCTGGTGGCGCAAAAGGTGTGAACTCTGAACAAAACATTTCCCACATACCTCACATTTGTATGGTTTCTCCCCTGTGTGGACACTCCGATGCCTCACAAGTTGTGCATTCTGAACAAATGATTTCCCACACTCCTGGCATTTGTATGGTTTTTCTCCTGTGTGATGTCGCTGGTGGCTCACAAGGACTGAACTAGAAGCAAAGCATTTCCCACACTCCTGGCATTTGAACGGCTTCTCTCCTGTGTGAACACTCTGGTGCTTTACAAGATGTGCCTTCTGAACAAAACATTTCCCACACTCCTGGCATTTGTATGGTTTCTCTCCTGTGTGTACTCGCTGATGAGTCACAAGATTGTCTCTCCAAGCAAAACATTTCTCACACTCCTGGCACTTGAATGGTTTTTCTCTTGTGTGAACTCTCTGATGTTTCAGAAGACCCGAGCTGGAATCAAAACTTTTTCCACAATGTTGACATTTGTATGACTTTGTTTCCATGTGGACTATCTGGTGATTCACAAGGAGAGACATGGAAGGAAAATGTTTTCCACAGACCAGGCATTTATATGGTTTCTCTCCTATGTGACTCACAAGCTGTGAATACTCATCAAAACATTTCCCACACTCCTGATAATTGTGTGGTTTCCCTTCCATTTGGACTCTGTGATCTAGCAGGACTGCACTGGAAGTAAAAAAATCACCACACTGCTGGCATTTGTATGATTTCTTTCCTGTATGGACTCTTTGGTGGCGCAAAAGGTGGGAATTCTGAACAAAAGATTTTCCACACTGCTGGCATTTGTATGGTTTCTCTCCTGTGTGGACTCTTTGGTGGCTCAAGAAGTTTGAACTGTTACCAAAACATTTTCCACACTCCTGGCATTTGTATGGCTTCTCCCCTCTGTGAAGCCCCTGATGTGTCATGAGGTGTGAATTTTGAGCGAAACATTTCCCACATTCCTGGCATCTGAATGGTTTCTCTCCTCGGTGGAATCCCTGATGTGTTATAAGGTGCGACTTCTGAGCAAAGCATTTCCCACACTCCCCGCATTTGTATGGTTTCTCTCCTGTGTGGACTCTCTGATGAACTACAAGGACTGAACTGGAAGTAAAACTTTTTCCGCATTGCCAGCATTTGTACGGTTTCTCTCCTGTGTGGACTTTCTTGTGCCGCGCAAGCTGGGAGTTCTGAGAAAATCCACTCCCACAGTGCTGGCATTTATATGGTCTATCTTTGTTATAATGTCCCCCTTCTGCATGGGCTTGCTTGTGCCTGCCAAGGTCGAATTCAGCTGTTGAACTCTTTTGCTGGTTTGTGCATATTTCTGTATCTTTTTTCTTATCTGCTGGGAAGAAGAAGCACAGACAAGACTGAATCCCAGCTCTTAAAAATAATGTACTGTAAGGAGCAGAAAAGGTGAGGTAAACGTTTAAAAGGCAGAAAGAGAGAGAGAGAGAGAATATTCACCCTACCTTTTCCTCATCTCCTTGAGCCCTTATGTTATGGTCTTTTACTTTCCAGGCATTTTGAGAACTCTTTTTAGTGCATTTAGAACGTAGCACCTTTTTAATATGCTGGTAGTTTTATTTTGGCTTTATTATGTGCTTGCTCATTATTCCATTTACTAGAGAAACTTGGTTATATCTAAAAAGGAGTTGGGTATTTTTCATCCAAAAAAGATCTTACCCATCTTTTAAAGCCTATCATGCAGGGACAGAGGCCGATAATTAAAATTAGAGGAAAGGATATTTCAGCTCAACGTTCCTGAGAGTCAGAGCTGTTCCACAGTCAAACATATTCCCTCAAAAGGAAGTAGGTTTTCCTTCATTATTGCGGTGTGTTGGCGCCTTAACTAAAAGGTAGGAATAGCGATCTTTTTTAAAAAAAATATTGTGTTTATCTTCAGGTCCAACAAATTTATTATGACTTAAGATTTCATGGATCAAGGCTGCTTCATCCATTGCTTGAAGCATCAGGGAAACATTGAAAATAACCCTTCACCCATCTGATGAAGCGAAGTCCAATTCAAGGAAGTTTAAGTCATCATAAATATGTGAGCCTTTAAGGCACCACCAGGCTCTGTTTTAGTGCAACAGACTAAGAACTGGCAGGTCAACACCTCTCTCTCCCTCCCTCCAGAAAAGTAATAACTAATTGGGCAGAATGGAAATGATATTTGATGCTTTTGTTTCAAGGGAATATGTGTAAAACAATGGCAGAAATCATTCACAAAGCTACATTGATGATCGCACCCTGGCAGGATACCGAGAGTACCTTGACTAATCAAATGCAAATGGCTTGCAACACTTACCGCAGCAAAAAACATAAATGCTAGAAAGTTTGCTCCCTTCAGAAAAGATGGGACTACTTGGCTGGGGAACCTCTGGGTGATATTAGCAAATCACTCATAGTTGAATATTTTTGGTGCCAAAACCCACCCATGTGAAGAGATCATACTGCACCAGATGGTGACAGATTCCTCTTCATGCAAGCTGCATTGCTCCTCTTCTTCTTGTAAGTTCAGTGTAATATCAGGAATAAGAGGGACAGGGCTAGCCCAGTGAGACGAGAACTGGATTTGGCAAGAAATCTCTACAGCAAGGGTGAAGAATATATCGTTCTCCAGATACCACTGGACTGTAGCTACCATCCTCCATCACCACTGGGTATAGCTCATGGGCATTACAGTCCAAACAACCCACCGTCTCCATGCTTGGGTGTTGTCCTGATACGTCATTCCTATGACTTTTTTGTCCCCTCACCTGTGTTGTGCTGTGACCTACGTTTCATTTTCTCCAAGACAAGCTGATCTGAAATCAGGGTCTCTTGCTCAAGCCGGGAGATCACATCAGCCTTGACGAGCAGACATCCTGTATAAGAACAAGGAGAGGAGGCAGGAATTATTCATATGGGGTGTAGAATACAAAATATGGAGCTAGTATGTGTTAAGCAAATGGAACAAACTAATTCAAACACGCTTCCTTAAAAAAAAAAAAAAAGAGCCCCCTGCCATCCAGAAATTCTGGCTCAGTTCAAACTATGGCGAAGGGCATGATTAGTTGTAGGCTAACACACACTTCTTTTGGACTTAAGAGGAGGGTGGCAAATCTGCTCTTTAATTTCCAAGTGGTTAATCATAAAGCTGATTACCAAACCAGGGCATGGATCTTAGAAATAACTGCACATCATCATCATCATAACTGTACATCATCATCATCATCATCACTGGAACAGCAAAATAATTAAAAAGGTTACATTTACAGTGCAAAAGAAGTGAAATTATCCTTTATTAAGTTGAAATTATGATGATTTTATTAGGGAAATGAGTTATTACAAGTTACTAGTGGCTTGCTGTAAGTTGTGAGCCAAAGAGCCTGGAGTTAAATAATTACAAGTGGTGCCTCGCTTAACGAGCGCACCGTTTAACGACAAATCTGCATAGCGATCTAATTTTTTAGATCACTAATGCGATCGCATTGCAATGTTTTAATGGGTAAAACATCGCATTGTGATGATCGGTAAGCATTTCGCTTACCGATCTTCACATTGCGATGTTTTTTTAAACAGCAGATCGGCGGTTCCAAAATGGCCGCCGGGTGCCCAAAATGGCCGCCACAAGTGTTTTCGCGCCCTGCCTTCGCTTACCGAGGGCGCGAAAATGGCGGTGCTATGGAGGAACTTCGCTGAACAGTGAGTTTGGGCCCCACAGGATCGCATTTAACGAAGTTTAATGCATTCCCATGGGTTTTTTCGATCTGTTTAGTGATGTTTTTGCATAGCAACGATTAATCCGGAATGGATTAACGTCGCTATGCAGGGCACCACTGTATGAAGGTGCTGGCTGAGGAGGTGAGTCATTAACTGGGTTGGCACAAGGGCTGGGAACAATCCCGGACTACAGATGCTCCGTTGGAGCCCCTGAGCAGACAATGAAAGAGCGGAAGTCAGCAGGCCATTTGGGGGGGATCGGAGGGAGAGGTCAAGATCACCACTGAACCGCTTACCCAGCATGCTACAGCAACCACTTGCCATACGTGGGCCATCTTTGTTTTCCTGCCTAAAGAGATAGAAAGCTAGACTGGCAGGAAGTGCAAGCTTGTTGCTCAGCTAGAACAGACAATAAGACAAATGAAGGACCATCTATCCATGTTTTGGAATATGAAGTGTTTAAGGATAGAGCAGAGGTGACTCTCCTGTACGAGAAACAGGGGGAGTCCTCTAGGGTGGAAGAAAGTGAAGGCTCTTAGGACACAGCTGTTTATTTAATCCCTCCTCCTCCTCAATTAAGATCCTGGCCCAGGAGGATATTTAAAAAAATACTGGAAGGAGGGAAACACTTGGAACGACGTGACTCCCAGAAACAGGGCTATGGCAGAGCCTTACTTTGTCTTAGGAAGGACCGGGACCTGCTCACACGTTGGGATCCTCACGTCTGCCCTGCTGAAAGAGGAACACTTGTCCCATGCATCAGAGAGCACTGCAGAGAGGTGGGGTGGTGGAGGATGACTTTGTTCTGAAAGGGACCAAGACAGCAGCCTGCACACCCCAGATGACATTTCTGGAATGGATCTGTCCCACTGGTGGAAAGAGCCAGCTCCCAGCAGAGCCTGCCAGCATTATCCAAGTCACTAGTATTTATCTCTTCCTTTTAATGCGATTGCATTGTGATGATCTAAATGGCCGAAAACCGCATTGCAATGATCGGTAAGCGTTTTTTTAAACAACTGATCAGCGGTTCCAAAATGGCCGCCGAGTGCACAAAATGGCCGCCTGCAGCGTTTTCGCGCGCTGCCCTCGCTTACCGAGGCGGCAAAAATGGCAGCGCTATGGAGGATCTTCGCTCAACTGTGAGTTTTCCCCCCATAGGAACGCATTAAACGGAGTTTAATGTGTTCCTATGGGGTTTTTCTTTCCATTTAGCGACGATTCTGGATAGCGACGTTAATCCTGGAACGGATTAACATCGCTATGCGGGGCACCACTGTATAATGGTCATTCAAGAAAGAATTTAGCTAGACCCAACTTTCCGGCATTTGACTGGGATAAAGCTATCTATCTACCCCACAATGGTACAGATCCTTCACCTCCATCAACTATAGTATTTAATCTACATTTAGTTATGAGCCAGCATCAGATCCTACATAGGCAAATAAGTACAGTGGTGCCTCACTTAACAACGTTAATTTGTTCCAGCAAAATCGCTGTAGAGCGAAAACGTCATAAAGCGAAAATAAAAAACCCATTGAAACAAATTACCCGGTTAATGCATTCCAATGGGCTAAAAACTCAACGTCCAGCGAAGATCCTCCATACGGCGGCCATTTTTGGTGCCTGTATAGTGAGGAATTCGTCCCTAAGCACAGCGGGGAGCCATTTTGAGCACCCGGCAGCCATTTTGAAAACCCGACGATCAGCTGTTTTGATCATCGTAATGTGAAGAATCGGTTCCCGAAGCAGGGAACCAATCATTGCAAAGTGAAAAAAACCCATTTAAAATACCGTTTTGCGATTGCAACATTGTTGTGAAGTGAATTTGTCGTAATGCGGGGTAATCGTTAAGCGGGGCACGACTGTATAGCAATTTTCCGGTAAGAACAGTAAAATTTTGAACAGTATATTAGAATAGCATTCACCTCCCATTGCTAAAGTTATTTAGAAATTCCTGTAAAACTTGCAACTTCATTCAAGCACCTAATGTAAGGCCCAGTTAGGAAATGAGTGCCTTTCTTAAACATACAGTGCCACCCCCCATAGCAAGAAATACCCAAAAAAGGAGCTTTGTTGAAAAATTAAGATGTCAAGGTCGAAGACACTGGAACAAAGTTTTCAGAGCACCATAAGAGGTTTATAACACTGCTTAGTAGTTTTGAGTCTGTGAGGAACCATCACAATGGGCACTTATCATTGTATGGGTTAATGCCAGTGTGAGATCAGATCACCCCTTTCAGTCACGTCAATATTCATTTGGGTCTCAAATAGTTTAAAGGATCGGCTTGTCTCAAGAGGACCCATTATTGTACTCATGATAAATTAAGTCTTCTCTAGACATCCATATTATTCATTCTAGTTTTCTCAAGCAGATAAATTATTCAAGGCAACATCAGTTGCCCAATTTGCAAGTTTTATTCATCTAATTGCTTCTATGCATCAAAATCCAAAACTATAATTCAAAAACCATTGAAAACATGTAACATTTGAGCAGTTACAGACACATTTAATTCATTGTATAAAACTCAGTCTTACAGCTATGAAAAAAGCTGTAGGTGCAAATGCTGACAAATCTACGAATATTAAACTAAAGGTGCAGGCAATCAGATCTCAAGCCAGAAAAGCAGAAGCATAAAAGGTACGATAAAAATAACAAGCCTAAAAGCCACAACCAAAAGGCAGAGAGTAAATCTCTTTAAATATCAAAGTTCTTAAGTCAAAAATCTAAGAAACTAAAATACCCTAAGGCAGGGGTCCCCAACCCCCAGTCCATGGCCTTGTGTTGGTCCATGACCTGGGCCAGATCAGGCCACATAGATAGATCTCCCACCCACCCCCACACGTACTCCCCCTGCACAGCCCCTTCATGCATGCGTGCGAGTGCCCCCCCTGAGAGCCCTGTGCCCTTCACAAATGCGCACGTGTGCACATGTCTGCGCAAGTGCCCCCACCCTTCGCACATGCGTGCACGTGCCCCCTGAGCACCCCCACCCTTTGCATATGCATGGGGGGTGCCCCCGCCTTCCCCAACCAGTCCGTGGTGTTAAAAAGGTTGGGGATCACTGCCTTAGGGTATACCTCAGCTGACCACCTTCCTTCCCCTCTTCCCTCCCTTCTTTTTCTCCATCCACTCTGAAATTAGTTGGTTCCATCTGGTTTTCCTTTTTTTTAAGGGTTTTTGTTATCAGTTCTAATATTTCTCATTTGTGTTTTCTATTTTATGAGATTGTAACTCATCCAGAATAAGTGCTATGACACTAATGGGAGTGGGATACAAACTGAATGAATGAATAATATATATTACCAGCTATATAGCTTATTGGTTTAGGTATCTGGCTATGCAGCCAGAGGTTGAGAGTTCAATCCCCCATTGTTCCTCCTGCAAGCAAAGCCAGCCTGTGTAGCCTTGAGCAAGCTGCACAGTCCCAGGATGCCCCCAGAAAAAGGGAAGAGTAAACCCTTTCTGAGTATTTTCTACCTGGAAACTGTTGAAAATGTCACCATAAGTCAGAAATGGCTTGCTGACACATTATTATTATTATTATTATTATTATTATTATTATTATTATTATTATTATTATTATTATTATTATTATTATTATTATTATTATTATTATTATTATTATTATTATTATTATTATTATTATTATTATTATTATTATTATTACTTAGCCTTTTGGCATGTCCAAGAAGAAAAAAAGAATAACTATTCCGGTCACTCTGTGTGCTTCTGGGGGGAAACATTTGAAGGACATTCAGAGGGACAAAGGTTACTTACTCGTGCACAACAGATAATCTGGATTGCAGTGCAAACAAAATCCAACACAAGGATTGTTAGCTGTGACAAACGTCACAGGCTGAATGGTCAAGAAGTGTTATATATTACATAGTGTTCTGAAGACTTAGTTCACACATTGTCCAACAACATGATGAAGATACAAGTTTATTATCATCTTCTGAACTAAAGAGGCAACAGTTTAATTTTGAAATGTGAATTTAGAGAGCAAGTAGGTTCATATCAGACTAGCAGCAAAATGGAAAAATGGGATGGATAGTTACCCCAGCCTGTCCCTGCAACCATCTTCAAATGGGCTGAACAGGATCTGAAGTTTCAACCATCTTCCCCAGATATTTGCTTGAAATTTGCTCCAGTAGCTGCCTATCCAAATAGCACCAGTGTTACCTTCTGTCTTTTCCCAAAACCCGAGACATTGCGTGGTGTTTGTTGCTTTTATCATCTTTCATTTTGCAAGCATAACAAAAGAAGAGAAGAAAGGAAAGTGTGTGTGTGTGTGTGTGTTGTGTGAATGCGTAAACATGTCATTAAAAGGAGGGAGAGAATTATAATCAGTGGACAGCCAGTACCGATGCCTCAATAGGGAAAAAATCGCAGAGCGAAGGTCGGTAAGCGGTTCGCTTACCGACCTTCGCTTTGCGACCCGCCGATCAGCTGTTCGGCGGCTACAAAATGGCAGCCGGAAATTGCAAAATGGCCACACGCAGCATTTTCGCGCCCTCGTTAAGCGAGGGGAGGACGCGGAAATGGCTGCCGGCCATCGGAGAAACATCGCTGAACGGTGAGTACAGCAGCCGATTGGAACGCATTAAACACTGTTTAATGCGTTCCAATGGGCTTTTCTGCCCCGCTCAGCGATGTTTTCACACAGCAAGGTTTAATCTGGAACAGATTAACCTCGCTGTGCGAGGCACCACTGTAGTAGAAAACCAATGTTATGAGTTATTCATCTGAATTAATACAAACCACAGTGGTTTGGGGTGCCTGGCTGCAGAGGAAGGGACAAGGAGTTTAAAGCCCCACTGAGCTTCCCTCAGTGAGTCTGATGAGAACATCTGGATCACTTTGATTGAGGGGTTACAAGTCTTGCCACCCCTACAACCCAGGGTAACTTGCCCAATTCCACAGCGCCACCAGGAGCCTGGGATTAATTTAGGCATCCATTACAGTCATTGTTTACAGAACAATGCCACTGAACCATCCAACAACTCATATGCCATTTCTTTACTATATACCATTGCCACCTCTCAAGACCCATTGTTGATTCGAGATGCTCATACCATACTGGTCCTGATACCAAAAGCCTAGGATTAATTGAGACACCCGTCATTGTCACTGTTTACAGAACAATGCTTCCCGAGAAGGAAACTGATTATCAATAAAGGTCGTTGCCAGATAATAACGTGTGCCCAAACTCAAGTCACTGATTTGGAGCCATGTACTTTTGCCATGTAGTCCACAAGGAAGTTGACTTGTCCAAAAAAGCTCACATTAAAATATACCAGTTAGTCTTTAAGGTGCCACAACACTTTTGTCTCCTCTATTTTTCTTTTGTTTTTGTCTGATATGCTAGCACAGACTAACACAGATGGGAAATCACTACTGAATAATTTAAACCTAGAAAACCCTAAGAGGATCACCATAAACTGGATTAACTTGACAACACCTAATAATTATACCTATCGATTCATCTCCAAATTAATGACTGATGACTGTAAGATAAACATTCAAATATCAGTGAAGACCTTTCAACCACTGTGTGATAGATGCTGGGTGTTTTGTCTTTTTAGGAATCAAATACCTTTACTAGAAGAAGGAATTCAATAACACAATGTATCTGTTTAAGCCAAAAAAAGCATAATTTATTATAACGTGAGTATGAAACATACAGTTTTTTTTCTAAAAAGTCAAATTGAAGTCCTATATACCCAGAACGTCCATCTCTCTGCACAAACAGACTTAATTTTGAATAAAAAGAAATGAAGAATACAGAAATAAACGAAGACAGAAAATAGAGCTAAAGGAAATTTCCCAAAGATTAATATATTATACATAACATTCCAGTTCCCTGGTTCACTTGACTCTCAAGCTTCTGAGGATCAAATTTCGTTCATCCCAAAAAGCATTTGTAGATGGGCGCTTGTGAGTTTAGAAGATGTTTGTAAAGATCTTTTGCTTGCAGTATACGTTCTTCTGACACCTTAGTAGAGGTGTTGTTACCCACAAAGAAACACCACCCTCAGAAGTACTGCCCTCTGGCTGAAACCGGAGACACGGAGAATGGGGACCGGGGAGGGGTCACTAAATGAACGCAAATTCCATTACCACAGGCAATATTACACATTGACACAAGACATGTCCTGCCCTGCCTGTGAGTTTTTCAGAAGCATCTGCCTGGTCAATGTTGAGAGCAGAATATGGGACTCTAGGAAGATCCATCTGGGCCTCTCTTATAAAAGGCTATTTCTACAAAGGTTCTCATGATGGTTCGCAGAAGTGATGTTCTACGGAAACATTTTATTATTTATTTTATTTTGTCTCATTTTATTTATAGGCTGCCTTTCTCCCAATAATTATGACATCACAGAGTGTCTTTCACAGCAAAGAAAGTCTGGCTCCTTTTCTTGCACCTTCTTGTGTATTCCAAGCAATTCCACCATGTCTTTCTTCAGTGACATTTCACAACAAGGGCTGGAAGGGAGCAAAGCTCTTCCCACGTTCCTCCTCAGAACTGCAAAAACTTAACTTTTTGGATTAAAACTTCCAAAATCCCTACCCAGCACAACCGGTGGGAATTGGGGAGTTGTACTCACTTTTCCAAGAACTTCCCCCAATTCTGTAGAGATTCTGAGGATGATTCACAGGTTGCTCAACTGCAGTCCTTTTTCCCACTATATTCAAATGACTTCTTTCCACTGAGGGCCTTAGGGGTCATTTGCTAAGTGTAACTACTCAGGGCAAGGCAATGAAGAGGTTTCTTTTTTAGATTACAAAATCTAAGATATGACAAACATTTTCCAGATGTTGACTCTTTGGAACAAATTCTCAGAGGCCTCTTAAAATGCAGGAAATAAGCAAATATGTTCCACACTCAGATCATTAACAGGCTTTTTTTTCTTCCTAGAGATGCAGGTTTTACTGAAATACTGTACTGAATGGCAAAGAAAAGTGTTCCCCTTATACAGTCCTTCCATTTAGGTCAGGCATCCCCTGACATGTTATTTTGAAATTTCTTCCAATCACAGCACTGATGAGGGGTCTCTGTTCTGTGGATTCTCTAATAGTTCACAAAATTTGTTGTCCAAGCAAACCCTTCCTACATTTCTGGCATTTCTAAGGTTTCTCCTTCTAGGCACTAACAATCTAGGGCCTCACAGTGCCTGCCTCATGAACCAAACGATTCCCAGACTCTTAACATTTTAAGGTTCCTCTCCTGAGCGGACTCTGATGCGATTTGTGAATAAAACCTTTTCAAGACTTCTGTCACTTTAATGGCTTTGCTCCTGCATGGACTCTCTGGTGCCGAACAAGTGTTGAATTGTAAGGAAAAAATTTCCCACACTCCTGACATTCATGCGTTTTCTCTCCCGTGTGGACTTTAAGATGACTAGCACGTTGTGAATTCTGAGCAAAACATTTCCCACAGGCTGGACACTTATATGGTTTCTCTCCTGTGTGGACCCTCTGGTGCATCAGCAGCCGTTTTTTGCAAGCAAAACATTTTCCACACTGCTGGCACTTGTATGGCTTTTCTCCTGTGTGGACTTTGTGATGTGTGACAAGATCAGTCTTGTAAGCAAAAGATTTTCCACACTCCTGGCATTTGTAGGGTTTTTCTCCTGTGTGAACTCTCTGATGTATCAAAAGCTTTGAATGGTAAGCAAAACCTTTTCCACATTCCAGGCATTTATGGGGTTTTTCTCCTGTATGGACTGCCCAGTGAGGTTTAAGTTGTGAATTCTGAGCAAAACATTTCCCACACAGCTGGCATTTGAATGGTTTCTCTCCTGTGTGGACTCTCTGGTGGGTCATAAGTTGTGAATCGCAAGAAAAACATTTTCCACACTCCTGGCATTTGAAGGGTTTACCCCGTATGTGGACTTTCTGATGGGTCCCGAGCAGTTTATCTGAAGCAAAATATTTCCCACATTCCTGGCATTTGTGTGGTTTCTCTCCCATGTGGACTGTCTGATGGGTCACAAGATCCAAACTGTGAGCAAAACATTCCCCACACTCATGGCATTTGTAGGGTTTCTCCCCTGTATCTGCTTCCTGAGGCCACTTGGTGCACATGTTCATTCCTCTCCAGTTATCTGTTGAGAATAAGGACAAACACAGACAAGGTTGAATCCCAAGTCTGCAAGGTAAGGAACCTCAGTGGGCAGAAAAGAGAATGAACAAATTAAGACGATGCTGAAATGAATTGTTTTTTTTAAAAAAAGAAATACTATGTTACTTTGCCCACTTCCCTTACATTATGGTCCTTTAGTCTCCTGAATGCTTTTCTCTTCTACCACTTTTGCATTTTTATAATTTATATAAATTTATATAATTTTTTAGACATCATCACTCTTCTATCTTGCCGCTGATTGTGTTTTGGTTTCACATGCATTCATCTTTTTATTCCTTCATACTGTTTTTGACTTGGCTAGTTGAGGTACTGTATTTCACTACTGAATTGCTACTTACATTTTTTATTTCTAATGCCGTGCGCATGTATTTTAGGCAGCCTGAGATCCTTGGTTCCCGGGGAGTCTAAGGGCACGTTAAATAAAATAAATAATTGTCAGTCATGACAGTGATGAAGATCATCACTGTGATTGACTACAAGAACCTGGGGATGACCAACAAACTGAGAAGACAGTTTTGACACACAGAGGTAGTTGGAAACGGTAATGATGACCTCAAGGTGCATCAAATCTAAGCAGTAAATTCAAAGCCAATGTATGTGTGAAAAAATAAGGAACTAATTTTAATACAAGGAAAGGCCATCAACTTTTGGGGAAGCCCATTCTAGTGCTGGAACAGCTTTTGCCATTAGACAGATTTGTCGAATAATCTTTAAAAACAGATACCTCTCCCATGGTGGAGGAGACAATAGAATCCAGACATCCGAAACTGACACATCAAGTAGTCTAACTGATCATGATATGCACTTTTGATAAATGCCTTCGGAAGAAATCATAATCTTCCTACTGAAATAAAGATACCTGGGTTTCCTTCTCCAGATGAGTGAAACAATGGTCCAAATCCTGTTGCTTAAACTAGCAAGTAGCACTAGAGTACACCTACTGAATCAGTGGGAATTTAGTGTGTCGACTCCTCTGTAAGTTTCACTGATTCCTGTGGTCCTAAAAACAACTGACTTTAACATAGTAAGTCACAGTTAGAGTAGGACCACTTAAATTAATGGAATTTAGGGAGGAGTTGACTTAATAAATCCCCATTGATTCCATTGACTACTCTAGTGCCATTTAATATGCTAAGCAAGGACTTTGGCCAACTGACATTAGGTAAGAGAATAAATAATAGGAAAAGGAGATCTAGAAGACAGAAATTCTAGGCAAGCTGTAAAAGTTGAAGAAATCCCACAGAACCCAATTCAAATAAATAGTGCAAATTTGTTTCTTCTAAAAGAAACAAAGGAAATTTTATTTTGGCACTGAACTGATGCATCCTGTACTCCAACACCCCAAAGACAATGCACACTCACATTTCAAAATTGCTTGCCTAAACTCTATGTTTTACAGTATCTTTAGCTAATGAAGAGCTTTGTAGAACTCTTTCAAATTCTATCTGTATTTATCTTTCAGTACAGATCTTTTTACTTAGCGGTCAGACTCCCCCCCCCCTTTCTCCAGGTTCTCTCTCATTTCCCAGATTATCTGCCAAACTCTTCTTTTTCTCTACAAACGTCATTTGGTTTCATTAGCAGCCCTTGCAGTATCTTCTCTGCCAAAGTGAAAGCTGATGTTCTTTGCTTTTATACACCCTTCCTAATTTCTATTCTGCTCAACAGGATTTCATGCACCATCTCTACATGGACTCAGATTTCATGGAAGGTGGGTGGAATCAAACACAGCTAGTTAAGATTTTTAACAAAAACACTTTTAGATTGCATTCTAACTTCACTGAAGTGCTAAATTGTTGATTTATTGCACATTCCTTTAAAAATCAGTTTAACTATTACAATAAAATGTGGTTATTTCAGGATGCATTTGATTGAAATCAAATTGATTTAAATAATGATTTAAATCACGATTGAAATGTTTAAAAATCTGATTTTTTTATTATTTAAAAAAGTCTTTTGACAATTTTTTTTTAAAAAATTTTTTCATTTAAACCAAGTTGATTTTTTTAAAAAAGCATTGATTTTTATCCACACTGGGTTATTTTAGCTCATCCCAACTGGAGTCTAGGAAGCCATACTACCTGGCCTTCTATATGGTGGGAAGGTCATCTATAACTGCTTCAGAGGTAAAGATCCTTTACTCTGGGTTTGGGAGAGAAGATACCCAATCTGCCCTGCGGGAATACTTCCATCAACTCTATCCAGTGAGTCAGGATGAGGTCTATAAAAATTGATCCCCTCACTATCTATTCTACTTCCTTGAAGATGAAATTGTCAGCATGGAAGGTGAAGAGTATGATGAAGTTTATATTCTTCAAATAATTCTAGTACATCTGATACCCAGGGTAACAGATGCTTTTCCTTGCTACTATATTTCTCATTTTTCAATCTTTGGTAATCTGATCTAGAAAAAAAAAACATACAGGTCCTTGGTCTAGCTTGGAGATCAGACCCCCACCATGGCATCAGCCTTGTTTCTTCCACTGACAATTTTTACTCAAATGCTTTCAGCTGGAAGTCATAGATCGCTCTGCAAGTGACCACATATTTTAATTATAATGCTACTCTTTCTTCCAATCTGTTCAATTCATTCCTTTTAGGAAAGTGACAACCTCTAGTCACTACACTCCAGCCACGAATCTCACCCAGGAGGTAGCCCTCCTATGTTAGAAGTTCACTTTGCTTTTCCCGTACATCTGAAACCAAGTGTCGTTCCTTTTGGCCCCAGCTTTGATTTTTTTTTCTGATGCCCATTAGTGGACTCCCACATTCCAGTCCTGGTTTCCTGTAAAGCTTTGTTTTACTTGTCTCCAGCAGTTGCTATCCCCTCTTTTTTTTTAGGATATTGGCTTTCCTCAGAACAGATCTGTGAGATGCACAGGTGAGATGCTAAACACCTTCTTCCTGTCTTTGGGAGGCGCAACTCCTTTCTTGCCAGAAATCCTTATCACCTTGGATTCTTGAGACTACAGTCCAACCCGCGAACCCTTCTTTGACACCACCCTCTGTGGAGCCCATTATTCACTCCCGCTCATCCTCTCTCTCCACCAGGACTTTCAACAAGAGGAGTGATGAAATAAAACACCTCTGCCTGATGACCCTTCCTTTCAGAGCTCTGAAAATCACTCGCAACACGTGGAAGATTCTGTTCGGCAGGATGCCTTCTTTCCAGGAGAAATTGGTTGCTGTCAATGGTTCTGGCGAGCCTTGGCAACCTCACTGTCACAACAAGGAACCAAGAAACTGACGAAGACAACATACATGTGTCAATATCAACAGCACACACCTCCTCTTCCTCCAGGAAGGGGCTGGAACACTTCTATCCACGAGACTCTGACGTTTATGAGTACTAGTCCTGTTTCAGTCATCCGGAATCACTGTCCAAACAAAGTGAAAGTTCTTCCTGAAGCATCCTCTTCCTGTGCATTCAGTTCTTACAGATCTTGAGAACATAACTTCTTTTGGCTCACCTCCCCAGAATCTTCCACTGGCCGTGATGACTGAGGGATTCTGGGAGTTGGTTGTAGTCTAGAATAAACGTGACCAGCTCTATGCTCTTGAGCCCCTGCCTGCTGCCGTTCCTTCTTACTCATCACTTAAGATGACCACCAACGGAACCTCATGGCACAGTTAAACGGCAGTACTGCAGTCAAGAGAGAACAACCTGAGCTCAATCCTGAATGGGCTCGGGTAGCCAGTTCAAGGTTGACTCAGCCTTCCATCCTTCCAGGGTCAGTAAACTGAGTACCCAGTTCACTAGCGGGGGACAATGTGTAACCAGCATAATTAAATGTGTAAACTAGCCAAAGAGCGCAACACACTTTGCTTTTTGCTTTGTTTTACTCTTCTAGAAAAAAAACTATCCTATCAAAAAAAAAAAGATTCTTTGTATTTCCTGATAAGTGAAACTGCAAAGAGGTGAACCTCAAGTCTTTGTATCTACTTTTCCAACACAGAAACCATCTTGCACATCCTGCAGATACACCTTCCTCAGGTAGGAACATACGAACAAATCATTTTTCAATCACTGCAGTAGCTCCTTCACCCGCCGTGTCTCTTGATCCTGCACAGCCCCCAAACTCACTCAACATCCGTAACTGAACACTCATTTTCCTTCTTGTCATCAGCTTCTACAGATTGTGAAGCTAACTACACTGAGATGAAACCCTAATCCAGCAGTCCCCAACCTTTTTCGGTCCGCGGACCGTTTGGGGTGTGTGTGCTCCATGCACGGACCGGTTGAGGGGTGGGGACCCCCCGCTTACTGGTGGGTGTGTCATGTTTGCTGGTGGGTGTGTCACACTTGCAGGTGTGTGGCCTTCATGCTAATGCTTCCCCCAGCGCCCATTCCCTATGGGGAAGCTGCCGTGGGGCAGCCAGCCTGGGAAGTGCCCTGACGCACGGCTTTGACTCTTTGCTGGCTTGTTAGGGAGGGTGAGGAGCGAGCAAGCCAGCAAGCAAAGAAGCAAAGCCGTGCATCGGGGTGCTTCCCAGGCTGGCTGCCCCACGGTGGGGGGGGGGTTTGGAGATCTGTGTCCGCGGCCCAGTTCCAGCTAACCCGCGGACCGGCACCAGGCCACGGACCGGGGGTTGATGACCCCAGCCCTAATCCACCACAGACAGCCAGGTGAGCGCCTTTGGAAACAGGAACATGAAAAGCTACTTCTAGCCAGGCCAAGCCAAGCGTAAGAGAGCAAGTCATATTAGGCAGACCTGGGGCATGCAGTCAATAGGTTTGAGGGGAGAACCAACATCAAATCTCAGGCTGAACGAGAAGGGATTCAGACTGAACAAAGTTCCTTACCAAGAGAAGACAAAATCTTGTAGTTGTCCAACATGACTTCCCAGTATAAAGATCTCTGGTTTGCATCCAGCAGGCCCCACTCCTCCTTGGTGAAATACACAGCCACATCTTCGAAGTCCACTGGGTCCTGCAACCACAAAGCAGCCTACGTTCAGAATGATAGACCAGACAGAGAAGAAAAGCAGATCAGTTGGGTCCAATCTATAAGCAAGTCTGGAGGGAACCATCTTTGACGAGCTGAAATATATTCATCCTGCTTAAGTTAAGGCAGTTGAGTCCTAGATCAAATCAAGCCTGAACTATCTTTGGAGGCAAAAATGTTGAAGCTGAGGCTGTCCTAGTTCTGGCACATTGCAAGCAGGCAGGATTCTCTAGAAAAGACCTGCTGGGAAAGAAGGAAGGCAGCAGGAAAAAAGGAAGGCCAAATACAAGATGGACCGACTCCCTAAAGGAACCCACTGGCTTAAGTGGCTGCTGCGTAGGGCTGCTGGGAACAAGCCATTTTGGAGATCACTCATTCATGGGATCGCCGTAAGTTGGAGGAGACTTGAAGGCACATTAACGACTACAACAATTTGAGAGCCAGTGAGAGTCAATGGATCCAGTAGGAAACAAGGACTCAGGAAACCTGGGTTCAAATTCCTGCTCGGCCATAGGAACCCACAGGGGAGGGGCTGGTAAGAGAAAACTATTTCTTGAACACACACATATACAGTATATTGAGAACCCTTTCTGATGGCCATGAGTCAGAAGATGACTAGAGATGGGGGTATGTGTATATCCGTATACGAACACCCCTGCATAGGTGGACATAATGAGAGTCCGGACCCCTGAGTGGACAGTACGACCCCTTGTTATGTCCACCTGTGCGGAGGCTATTTGTATACGAATATGAATACCCCCATGTCTAAAGATGATACATCATGACAATAAATCCCACCTAAGAGCAGAATCAGCTCAATACACTTTTTGGTTCGGAAGTGGAGTTGCGCATGACTTCCTCCATATCCAAGTCCAGGTATCCATGAGGATTTTGCAAGCCCCCTCCCATGTCCAACCCAGTTCTTTCATTCAAATCAGTCATAGTCAATTTTAGATTCCACAGGATTATTAAGCATGGTAGAAATATTGGTCAACTCAGTTTTACCTAACTTGGCACTTAAAACATTGTCCATAGACATTGAATATCCCTTCTTTAAAAGGTCCCCTTCTTGGGTTTTAACTGAACTTGAAACAGGTAATAACAAATGAGCTCCATAGACAACTGCAGCTAACTCCATGCCTGGATCTAGCGGTGAAATACCTTAATGGTAGAGCTGGCCCTGCTTAAACACAATGCACTGAGTATTAAGGTGGACACAAAGCAAGTCCCATCAATAGGTACAGAGAGAATCTCGAAGCACCCATGCTGGATAAGACTGCACAGTCCCACCCTTGAGCCCCCATTCACTACCTAAAGGGATAAGAACATAAGAAGAGCCCTGCTGGATCAAGCCAAGGGCCCATCTAGTCCAGCTTCCTGTGATTCAGAGGGGCCCAACCAGATGCCTGGAAAGCATTCACGGAACATGCTGCAAAGGCCTATCAGCCAAATCCCAGAACTAAGACTGCATTACACAACTTTTCTAGTACAGTGGTGCCTCGCTTTACGATTGCCCTGCATTACGACAAATCCGCTTTACGACAATCTTTTTGCGATTGCAATTGTGATCGCAAAATGATGGTCTAAATGGGGGAATTTCGCTTTGTGATGATCGGTTCCCTGCTTCAAGAACCAATGCTTCGCAAAACTGTTTTTTAAACAGCTGATCGGCGGTTTCAAAATGGCCGTCGGGTAAATAAAATGGCTCCCCGCTGTGTTTAGGGACTGATTCCTCACTATACAAGCAGCGAAAATGGCCGCCGTATGGAGGATCTTCGCTGGACGGTGAGTTTTAAGCTTATTGGAACGCACTGAAAGGTTTTCAATGTGTTTCAATGGGCTTTTTATTTTCGCTTTACGATGTTTTCGCTTAACGGCGATTTTCCTGGAATGGATTATCGCCATTAAGCGAGGCACCACTGTAGTTAGGGACACAGACACAGTAATAATTGATGCTCACCAAACTAAGGAAAGCCAACCTGCCCAACAAGCTTGAATAAAGCGCACCAGTACTTTTTACCAAAACATGGCAGAAACATATGATACGCCTTACCAAAATGGGCAACAAATTCAATCAACGTGTCAGTCCTCAGCAGATTTAAATTACTGGCAAAGTAATGCAAGACAGTGCAGACTCCGTTCCAAATCTGGAAATCTTACCAGTACTCCTACAGGCTATAATCAAGAGAGCACTCATTCATAGAGTTGCTATAAGTCAAGGGCAACTTGATGATATATTAACAACAGCAAAACAGTGAAGAGTGCAAGCTCTGTTTTGCAGTACATACAGATTACTACCGACAACAACAACAAAAAGCATACCGGCAAAAAATTTGTGAGGACACAGCATTTGGGGCTTCAGAGTGCAGTTTTCAGAGGGTTAATTAGGAATCCCAATTCGCATATCGATTCTTGCATGGTTATATCCGGCTCTTTCTCAAGAAAGCCAAGGCAGTAGCATATGCATCTCTCTTGCTCCCCACTTCCTCCTCACAACAAGCCTGTAGAGCAGGGCAGGCTGAGAGAGAGTGTGTGGCTGGGGAAGGTCACCCAAAGAGTTTCCAAGGAAGGCGGATGTCCCAAAGTCCAGTTTCATATGCTAAACACCAATCCATACTGCCTCTCTAGGTTTGAGCATGCCAGCTACACCTTCATGGATGGTACTGCAAAACTCAGTTTGCGATGCAAAACATTACAGGACTCCAATAAAACTGTGCCACATATCTGATGAATGAAAACCAACATACTGTTTAAGATTAGAGCATTATACAGAAACCCAATTGGAGCCGACAGTTTCCCACAGGAGGATGGAATGCTGAATACAGGGAGATAGCAGTGCAAAACTATGTAAAGTTGCTACAAGTGTTGGCATATGATTTTAGCGACATTTTCTATACCGGTTTTGGAGTGCTCGGTGTGATTGGGCATTTCCACGCCACAGTTGTGAGTGGCAGTGCATGATGACAGGTTTGTGCTGTAGAACAGTGCAAAACCTTAGCAAAGATTTTGATGAGATCATTACATTGCAAGCTTCCTAAGAGTTGACACACAGGGAAGATGCAAACCACAGCTTGCATAAAGGATCTCTTTCTTGCAGAATCCAGTCCTCAACTGCTTCTCCTGAGGAGAGGGCTTGGACGAAGACTCCTTTTTCTCCCTGAGTCAGAAGATCTCACAGGCTTTTTCTCAAACTCAGAACACCTGCAGAATATTAGGTAGGTAGTTCTGCACATATAGGAACGAACATGATCTCTGCCACTCTTTGAACCGGAGCATTTTCAGAAACAACATAACTCCTACCTGAGCCGGTCTTTCTGCAGCCATTTGCTCTCCATTCCTCTTCTCTCCGCATTGAGGCAGAGACACCACTGCACCTTCCGCAAAGGGGACAAAACAAGACAATGGAGGAGCATTTTAGAAAGGCACCTATTGTCTATCACAGCTGCTGTGTTGTTTGAAGTGGCATTTAAGAGATGACATGACTATGCTGTTGCTGCTGAAACAGATGAACAAGTAATAGGTTGGTGTATGTGCTTGTGTCACTCTCTGCCCGTTCACACATAGAGAGAGACATGCATGTGTATGTGTAGAGAAAAAACAACAGCAATGAAATCAAAAAGATAGAAAGTTAAAAAAAAAATGGACTGAAAATTACACAGATTCTTCATACACGTGAAATAATGGCCAAAATCCTCTTACACAGATGCACAAGTAGCATAGCTTTCAGAGGCAAGTTGCCCCAAGTTAAGAAGTCACTACATATATTATCAGTCACACAACATAGTATGCAACAGACAGTATCTACAGCAATTTCCTAACTTGAGACAATTCACCTTCAAAAGTTATACCCTCCGTGTTACACCAGCATAATTAGGCAAGAGGATTTTGGTCAATGAGAATGAACAGTCACAAAACTGTGTTGAGGATATGTCACCTGTGTTGATACCTGAGGAGGTCTCCAACTTCCACTGATCTTGGCCAGGTAGCTCCTCTTCTTGTTCCACCTTGACCATCATATTACGAAACTCTTGGTAAGAGGAAAAGAAAGTGAAAAACAGGGTTAAGAAGGAAAGAGTGACCTCCTAGGAGATACATACAGTGGTGCATTGCAAGACGAACACCTCGTGGGACAAAAAAACCCGCAAGACGAATGGTTTTTTCTATCGCTATGGTGCCTTGCAAGACGGCTTTTTCTACGGCCATGCTTTGCAAGACGTCCCCCCACCCCCGGAGACCAATGCCTCGCAAGATAAAAAAATTCATTCTTCTTGCAATATATTCCTATGGGAAGTTGCTTTTCACAAAACGATTTTTTCACAAGACTGCGCTACTTGCGGAATGAATTACATTCGTCTTGCAAGGCACCACTGTATTTGACAACAGATCTCTGGACAAGGCACGGGCCTCCAAAAGTCATTAAATTGCAACTCCTATCATCTGCTGCCATTTGCCTAATGATGAAGCGGGTCACATTCTAGCCATGTCTCCCCAGCCCTGCTATACAGCTTAATGCCACACTGCCCAAACTTTCCTGGTGTGGGTAACTTCCAGGAGAGCCAGATGTGCTGATGGCTGCCCAGGCCCCCTCCCAACACTCTGAGTCACTCGTCAGTGATCCAGCGAGACTTCAAAAATTCACAAGGTTAAGCATTTTTGCCTGTACTTCAAACCTGCCAGGTAGGAATACTAAAACACGCACAAAATATAAAGTATTCAGTAGGTGACTGAAGCAAGGCCCTTCCTTAGTACTAACAACCCTCTTTCCCCCAAATAATTAAAATGCAGTAAAAATATATTATGTTATTGAAGATGCTGCAGAACGAAGTAAAAAACAACAACCCAGAAACAAATAAATTTCCAAACTGTTTCAAAAGTCTGAAAAGCAGCCAATATGGTAGGTTCTGGAGCAAATAAGCATTTGAAAGATCCAGAGGCCAGAACAATTCCCACAAGAAAATAAGCAAACTAGCTATCCTAAGCTAATACTCACATTCAGGCAAAATTGATTGATTGATTGATTGAGCTTATATGCCACCCATTTAGACATAGTCTACTCTGAGCGGCTCACAAAACACGTAATAAAAACAATTAATATAAAATAACAATTTCCAACATTAACACAAAACAGAATACATAAAGATAAAGAGAGAGGATTACGTAGTGTCCGGAGGGAAGGCTTGTCTATATAACAAGGTCTCGAGTTGGTTTTTGAAAATACCCAGCAGAAGAGGAGTTCTGGATTTGGTAATGCCTGTCTCTATAGGAGGGGAAGCGAACAAATGGCCACTAGATGCTGTTGGACTGCTATACTTATCTGTCACCACATGCTATGCTGGCTAAAACTGATGGGACCTTCAGTACAACAGCATGTGGTCACATGTTCCAGACCTCTGCGTTAGAGCACAACACATATACATATTTTTGTAGCATGTGCTGTTGTCTCACCTGTGTTGCACTGTGCTGTTACTTCCATTTTCTCCAAGATGAGGTAATCTGGGTCTCACTCAGTCCAGGAGATCAAACACGGCCTGATAAACAAAAAACCTGGCCAAGAATACAAAGATATTCAGGTGGGATTCAGAATCAGAACCAAGCAGTTATCCGCTAATCAAAATGGACAAATCCATGCAGATGCCTTCTCTGTTTGCAAGTTCCCAAAAAGACTTGAGTTCAAATCCCCAACTTGGCCATAGAAAGTCATTGGTGGGTGGCAATGCTACACAGCTTCTGGTTCAGTTAAAACAATTTTTCTCAAATCTGAGTTTTGAAGGGCATCTGAAGCTAGCAATGGGGTGACACGCTTCTCTTGTGCATTCAGAAAGGGTAGTTCCCTCCTTAATCTCCTGAAAGTTGTTTTCAAACCATGACTTGCAGATTAAAGCTAACCATAGTTCAAATGGCATCGAATGGGATAGAGATCAACTGATAAATAACGGGAGTACTGCTTAGTTAAAAGAACAAAATAACCTAACACAACAGTAGTGAAACAGGAAAACACAGAGTTGTTGCTTTGACATGCAGAATCAGTATTGATTGACCACAGTATAAACAGAGTACTGGACCAGGTAGCCTTCAGTGTGACATGCAACATGGCTCTTACCTCGAGAGGCATTCATTTATTCAAATTAATTTATATACCAACCAATTAGTGAATTCTCACAACTCTGGGCGGTGTACAAATAAGAAACCCCACAACCCCCACCCAATTCATTTCCATAAAAACATAGTAGCATAATCAAAAATGGCACTATATAGTTGGTTCAAATGTGGCATTTAGAAATTAATAGAACATGTTGGAAGTCTGCAAGAAACCATGTTTGTGCAGTGGGAGTGGCAGTGGAAAAATAATTCTGGGATACAAATGGCTATCTTGAGGATACTGTAAATCCTTGGACCAGGATTTTTTTGGGGGGGGGCTTTGAACACACAGTTGGTCAACATCTCTCATCTTTCCTGACTTGGCCTTGACCTGCTGGGGCTGATGGGGTTCGGAGTCAGACAACATACAAACAGCCACAAGTTCTCCATTACTATTTCTCAGGCAAACGGCTCACTTTCTTTGCACGGTCATAAAAGAAACGTCTCACAATCTTCCCCTTCCCAATTCACAACCACCCTCCTTTTTTTTTTTCCAGGGAAGATGGGAGAAAAACGCACAAAAAAGAGGTCCGTATAGCATCCCCTCCCTTTCTGTTGTATGTGCCCAATCCTGACCCGTATCACTGGATTCCTAGTTCTTTAATAATAATAATAATAATAATAATAATAATAATAATAATAATAATAATAATAATAATAATAATAATAAACAACCTTTGAACTGCACAGCTGGAAAGGACCCTATGGATCTATGGAATCCAGCCCCTGTCAAGGAGGCTCAGTGGGGGAATCGAACTCCCAACCTCTGGTTTCGAAGCCAGAGACCTAAATCACTTAATTATCCAGTAATTAAGGTGCACTAAAGGCTGATTTCCAAGAAGGGGGGCCGTTTCCACCGGGCACCGCCAGGCATACCCTGCTAGCTGGACTCTTGCAGGTGACCTTAGGCAAGCAGAACCAGAAGCACCCAATTAAGACCGCATTTGAAAGAGGCGTAAAATCCAAACGGTGAGGCAGCCTGTGGGGAACGGGGATCCGACCCCCCGCCTCTCGCCCTTCGTTGCAAAATGTCTGTCTGTCTCTCCGCAGCCTGCCTCTTTCTTCTCTCACCCACAAAAGCCCTTCTGCCTCGGGGCTCCCCTGCCCTGAAGCCACGGGGCTCTTCCCTTCCGGCCCCCTTTCTTGTAGGGCTGGGGAAGCTTATTTTCCGCCCCCAATCGCGCACCCGCTGCTCCCACCGCCTTCGCCCAGTTGACTCCCCCTTCAAATGCCGCCCCGCTCCTCTTTACCTTCCTCTCGCGTTATGGCGGGCGGGCGGGCGCCGCGCTCTTCCTCCCACGTGACTGAAGCCACGCCAGTCTCCTGGCAGGGCGACCCGACAAGTCCCACCAATCCATCGCCGGGCTTTCCGAGGGAGCGGCCGAAGTCGCCTTACGAATGGTCATTGGTCGGCGCCGGAAAGGAGATTTTTTTGTTTAATCCAGAGTTGAATTCTGGGCGTTGTAGTCCAAAAGGAAAAAAAGTTGTGCCTCTTGGTTTCCAACCTCACCCAAGCGCTGCAGCGTTTTCTACAAGATCATTTTGTCTATTATTTCAATACATTTTGTACTACTTCTCAATGTGGTTTTGGCTTAGTAAGGTATAGAATTTAAGTCTTATAATGTTAGAAGCTTTTTTTCCTATAACAGAACTGTTGTGCCTCTTTAGTAAAGCTGTGACCTGTTTTTATAATCTTAAACATTTCCATTTGGAAAGCATCGCACTCATCAGTAGAACAATGCTCCTTTGTTTGATGTTATGCTCTTGTTGCATCATAGTTATTCGAGGGGAAACCAAGATACCAATAGCTCAAAACATTTATTGAATGACCCAATAAATGCCAGAGACAAGAAACACACAGAAGATTTGAAGTAGAGAGAAATGAGTATAACAGAGTTTTTCCATTCAGTTCAGTTTATTCCTCATTCACAAACCAGTTTTTTTCCGAACACAATAAAACTATAATGAAAACAAAAAATGCATAATAACAAGGTACTCAGATGATCAAGTAGACTAAAACGAAATCAATGCAGATTTTTATTTAATTAAAATGGCATGAGAACCATGTCTCATTGTCTGAGAAAATAATATACAAACTCCTATTCCCCCAGAGGTTATTTGACAAATTTTGAAAACCTGGTTATTGTTCTGTCAAGGAGCTTTCACCTTACAGCATTCTTATGAATGGGTGAGATGCAAGAGATCCGTTTAGTAAAAGCCCTGCTAAGGACTGCTCTAGGCTGTGGGTCCATTTATTAAGTCTTACCCATCTCATTTTGGGTCTTCCTCCTTTCTTATGGCCTTCAACTTCTCCAGACATTGTCTTTTCCAATGGGTCTTGCCTTGTCGTGATGGATGTGTCCAAAGTACAACAAGCCTCAGTTTTGTCATTTTTGTATTTAGAAAGTTTAGGATTGATTTGGTCTGGGACCCATTTATTTGTCTTTCTGGTGGTCTATGGTGTTTTCGCCACCACAGGCACTAGAAGACCTGCATGTTAGAAAAGAACCTGTCCTAACCAAAATAAATACTGTACAATTTTACTTTGGAAAGCAGTATCTTGGGGAATTATGAAAAGTACCCGAGCTTCCATGCAGGCAAAATCCGTCTTCTTCGTGCTGGTCAGAATACTTCCCCTTGCAGGACACTGAAGGATGGATCCCATGTGGAAACAACTGTACGGTAGTAATCCATGGTTCTGCCCTCATAACTTCAAATGCTAGCAGAGTCGGAGGTGAAGCTAGCTGAAAAAATGAGCTTGAAACCAAAAGTACATCAACGCTTTCTACATTATTCCCTATGAACCTATGAGGGAATCATTTAATTTTTAAAAGATTGACTAGCTTACTTTCCTGGCCTGTTCACTAAAGAGAAAATGACACCAGCAGCTAACATTTGTTCTTTACACAAGCAATTTGCAGACCACGGTCCAGAGGTTTTTTAACTACCACCACCCTACAAAATGCTTACACAAGTTACCTTGATACAACAGTTGACTGTCCAACTGCTATCACTGTTTTTTTTAAAAAAAAATACTATCCAAAGATAGCAAAAAGGAGGCCACAAACTAACCATCATGAATTATGGATTCCTGTTGAACATTATACTCCAGGAAGACAGGTACCAAGTAGATGAACGCGGCCGGGATGGTGGTGGTGAAGAATCTACTATGAAATGAAGGAAGCTTAAGTTTCAGAATCCCTAATTCCAGAAAGGCTTCACAAGTGACTTCAGTCCATATTTTAAAAAAACATAGTGGTGGTCTGTCATGGAACAACTCCACCGAAGGAGATAACAGTGGTTACCCAGATCTCTTTGCTGGTTCTGAAGGTCCCCCTATAAAAGTTCAAGCTTCAGGGCCCCCAAAATGCAGAGTCTATAACTGAATGTGGAAACTGAAAGACAATCATTCAAACATAGTTAAAGATTTTTTTCTCCCCCTCTATTTTAAAAAAAATAGCCCCAATAGATGAAAGCAATGACTGGAAGACAGCCATTTCAAATACACTCAGTGCAGTGAGATCAGTAGACTGCTGAATGATGGGAAATGGTTATTTGGCTTCCCAGCCATGAAGTACAAGATAAAGTTTTTGATACGAAAAATTTTCCTACAAGAAGATTGTTCAGGACCCACTTCTGAGATCCACCTCTTACCCCTACAGTTTAGGTCAACGAGAATATTCAGGCATCACCTCAGATTTTCCTGAAAAGGCATAGTGGCCTCCAATTACCACTGTCTGTTCTTGCTAAACCAACCTGAAGTTTAGATCTAAAGAAACATTATGCATAGAGGTTAAGGCAGATACCTACTAATTATATTTTAGAGAGAAAACTCCAGTTCCTTATTTTTCTAGATTCTAAGCTCCTGAACATCAAATTCTCTGTGCTCCGATAAGCATTTTAAAACTGGTAATGGCAGATGAAAAGATTTTGGCAAAGTCCGAGGACAATGTCCTAACAATGCAGCACATGACAAAATTTTCAAAGCTGATGAATAAGTACTCTTATTCAGCACTAAGTGGTAAATGGTATCTAAGGGGCAAGTCGGGAAAAGGCTCCATTAACCAATCAGATGTTTAGCAGTGAGAACTGTCAGGAAACTGCTACAGTACTGCTGCTAACAATGGGATGATGGCATTTTATTTCTAAGGTAGTCTCGTGATTTAGCCTAGAAAATTTATAATCTTGCCATGTTGGGCCCAATTCTGGGTGAATCAGTCTCCTCCAACCACATGTGAAGCATCAAGAAGGTTCTTGGATTTCCTTGATTGTAAAATTGAACCTCCACTCTCAAAGGCAATCTACCTTATAATAAGTTGAAAGGAACAAGTGGAAGAGCCAGCATTTTCCTGCCCTGCTTAAGCATATCTGAGCAGCATTTGTGAGGCCAGGTGAAGCAGAGGGCTGGATTACGGGGACCTGAGTCAGATCTATCAGGGCCCTTCTTATGCAGGAGATTCTTAAAAATATTTTTCCTGGGTGTTGGCATAGACATTAATCTCGTGGGCAAATTTTACAAACTGGGAGGTGGGGGTTAAAGAGGATACATAATCTTCATGTCAAACAAAGTTCCTTCTTCCAATACTTTCTACCACGCTACATTCAGGGTTTTTTAATGGCTCAACATTGTGATAATCAGGAAAGGACCTCATCTGAGCAACGGCCTTACCATACTCCATCTTATATAGGTGGCTTCATTTTTCTAGATATAATACATTTATGAAAAGCCAGCATACTTCATAAAACAACCTGGGCATTTAATATTTTGTTTCACAGTGTTTACCTACAAGACCCCTTCGCTTGAGCATTGCTTATCTCTTGAATGGACAAGCCGGTGGCTCTCAAGGCGTGAACTAGAAGCAAAACACTTCCCACAGTCCTCGCATCTGTATGGTTTCTCCCCCGTATGGAATCTCTCGTGGTTCAAAAGGGCTGAACGGAAAGCGAAGCATTTTGCACAATCCTGGCACTTGTATGGTTTCTCTCCTGTGTGGAGTCTCTGGTGCTTCCCAAGGTCTGATTTATAAGCAAAAGATTTCCCACACTCCTGGCATTTGTACGGTTTCTCACCTGTATGGACTCTCTGATGGGTTACAAGCTGTGAGTTGCAAGGGAAACACTTCCCACATTGCTGACATCGGTAGGGTTTTTCTCCTGTGTGAACTTTGTGATGTGTCACAAGATGTGAATTCTGAGCAAAGCATTTCCCACACTCTTGGCATTTGTATGGTTTCTCTCCAGTGTGCACCCTTTGATGTTTATCAAGGTTTGATTTATCAGCAAAACATTTTGCACATTTCTGGCACTGATATGGTTTTTCTCCAGTGTGGATCTTCTGATGCCTGACAAGTTCTGAATTTTGAGCAAAATCTTTCCCACACTCCTGGCATTTGTAGGGTTTCTCACCTGTGTGAACTCTCCCATGGCTCATAAGGGCTGTACGGAAAGCAAAGCATTTCCCACATTCCTGGCATTGGTATGGTTTCTCTCCTGTGTGGATTCTCTGATGATTCACAAGATCTGACTTGTAAGCAAAACATTTCCCACAGTCCTGGCACTTGTGTGGCTTCTCTCCTGTGTGGACTCTCTGGTGTTTCTCAAGGGCAGACTTATAAGCAAAACATTTTTCACACTCCTGGCATTTGAATGGCTTTTCTCCTGGGTGGAGTCCCTGATGTGTCACAAGCTGTGAACTCTGAGCAAAGCATTTCCCACACTCCTGGCACTTGTATGGTTTCTCTCCTGTGTGAATCCTCCTATGGATCACAAGATCTGAATTGCGAGCAAAACATTTTCCACACTCCTGGCATTTGTAGGGTTTCTCTCCTGTGTGGACTCTCTGGTGGATCACAAGGTCTGAATTGCGAGCAAAACACTTCCCACACTCCTGACACGAGTGTGGCTTCTCTCCCGTGTGGACTCTCTGATGCATCATGAAGTGTGAATTGCGAGTAAAACATTTCCCACAGTCTTGGCATTTGTATGGCCTCTCTCCCACGTGGACTCTCTGGTGGCTTCCAAGATGTGAACTGTGAGCAAAGCATTTCCCACACTCCTGGCATTTGTACGGTTTCTCTCCTATATGGACCCTCTGATGAAACGTTAGCACCATCTTTTGAGCAAATTGTTTCCCACACACAGCACATTTGTAGGGCTCCTCTCGAGGGCAACGTGCCACCCGCTTTTCAGTATGGGTTCGCTGGTGTCTGATGAGATCCCATTTGTATGTAAAAGACTTCCCACAGTGGGCGCACACATTCGAATCCTTCAAGTTATCTGATGGAAAGAAGGACAAGATCAGGGAAGATGGAATTAGGCACCATCCAAATGTTCTGTCGGGCATGGAGATAAATCGCCCACCTCCAGAGTGACCTTCCGAATCTTTTCCTCTCTTTTTATTTTTAACTAAATGCATCCAACCAGCCTTCCCTGCCTTGATTCATGATTCACAGATGCACAATCCTATACTATACCTACAAAGCTCCTCTCCATCCATGTATGTTCAGTCTATTCCTTCTGAATAAGTTGTTTTCAGCTGAAAATAAGCCCTAGTATGATTTTTCAGGATGCTCGTAATATAAGCCCTACCCCAAAAATAAGCCCCAGTTAAGTGAAACCCCACCCTCCACCCTTGTGCAGCAACCAGAAGATGATATGACTGTATTTGAGTAAATGTAGATTGTTGCATGTGAAAAGAATAAAATAAGCCCTAATGCTTATTTTTGGAGCAAAAATTAATAAGACCCTGTCTTATTTTCGGGGAAACGGGGTAAGTGCAATGGCTTAAAATTCATCCACAAATTGCCGATTAAAAACAGTGGTTCTTAACCTTGGGTTACTCAGGTATTTTTGGACTGCAACTCCCAGAAGCCTTCACCACCAGCTGTGCTGGCTGGGGTTTCTGGGAGTTGCAGTTCAAAAACACCTGAGTAACCCAAGGTTAAGAACCACTGGATTAAAAGATCGCTGCTGGCATTTCCTCATTGCACACCAACAATGTGACTGCTGCATAACAAGCCACTTAAGCAAAGATTTCATAACAGGCAGATTGACATTGAGGTTTATGCCATTGCACTTATTTATTTATTTATTTATTTATTTATTTATTTATTTATTTATTTATTTATTTATTTATTTATTTATTTTTATTTATTTTATTTATATCCCGTCTATCTGGTCGGTTAAGACCACTCTAGGCGGCTGGTACACTTAAATAACAAGATTCTGGCCACTGAAACAAAATTGTCTTGCCATTTGCACTAGTCAAATTCAACAGGTCTAACTATTCCCCAGTTTGGAGAGGTCAAAATTCAAAGTGTGGAGCCCTTTAGAAAGACGAGCTGGAGACCCTAATTCTGCATACATATTGTGGAATACACAAGAATGTTCAAAGCAGACATCTAAGGGCTAAATCCGTGGCTTCCAACAGATTGCCTCCAGGAGCGTATCACCCTCAACACAAAAAAGATTGCCTACCTGTAAGGTCAAAGGTTCAGGAGCTGAGAAACACCCTCTACCTGAAATCCCAGGCAGGTTGGGGAAGAGGCCGAGTCCTGAAGCACAGTTTATGAATAGCCAGTGACACTAACCACCCCCTCACCTGTGGTTCCAACTTCCTCGGATCCCTGGTTGAACAGCCTTTCTTCCTCTTCTATTTTTATTATAACATCAGGAAGTCCTGAATGGAAGGAAGGAAGCGAGAAGGGATTGTCAGCCTGGCTGCAAAATTCTATCAAGTAACTGGTTTGCAACCATCGACCCTGGAACATTTTGTCCGGCAGAAAAGATGTCCTTGATGTAAAAAAAATAATAATAATGTTGATTTGTATTTTTAATAGAAGTGCTTCTGAAATACCTTCTTAGAAGAGCCATTTGTTTTAGAGGAAACATTATTTCCTGGAAAAAAGGATCAGGGGAGGTAAGTTTTCCTTATTGCCCCATTGGATGGGCTTTAGTGGATCCAAGTACAGTGGTGCCTTGCTTAACGATTGCCCTGCATTACGATGAATCCGCTTTACGACGATCTTTTTGCAATGGCAATTGCGATCACAAAACGATGGTCTAAATGGGGGAACTTCACTTTGTGACGATCGGTTCCCTGCTTCAGGAACTGATTCTTCACAAAATGATGTTTTTTTAACAGCTGATCGGCGGCTTCAAAATGGCTTTACGATGTTTTCGCTTTACGGCGATTTTGCTGGAATGATTATTGTTGTTAAGCGAGGCACCACTGTAATGCCACCCAGTGCCTGTTTTAGGCACCACCCATTGCCTTGGATTCTCAGCTTCCAGTTTATAAATCGGCAAGTCTCTAGCCTTTGTAGAAGCTGAGATCCGGGCCAAAAATGAAGGCATCTTATGAACCTGCCCTGCTCATGAACCTTCTCACATTCTCACCTGAGAGATCACCATCAACACTTCCACTTTCCCCGGATCCCTGGTCACATGACCCCTCTTCCTCCTCTTGTTTGACAACAGCATCAGGAACTCCTGAATCAAAGAAAAGAGCAAATCGTGAGCAGGGCTGCAATGAATCATGAATAGGCTTCTTCTTGTAATCCAGCTTGGAACAGAAAAGGTATCCTCAAGTTCAGGTCTTAAGTCTATTTAAAAATTGTTTTTAATACAGGTGTTACCATTTTAAATATTTCCCTCGCTGAGAAAAGTACAGGAGGGGTTTCCCATAAACTACTCCACACTGTGACACGCCGCACATCATCTGATATGAAGAAAAGCAACCACTTTTCCTCTAGAACAGTGGTTCTCAACCTGGGCTCCCCAGATGTTCTTGGCCTACAACTCCCAGAAATCCTGGCCAGCACAGCTGGTGGTGAGGGCTTCTGGGAGTTGTAGTCCAAGAATATCCAAGGGCCTAAGGGTGGCAGCCATTGCTCTAGCACCACAACAAAGCAGCAGCTACTGTAATTTTGAAACGTCGACAAAAACTGTTCTCATAAATGCAAAAAATGTCTTTGAGATTGTCGGAAGGCAATTACCTCTCACAGGTAAGGCAAAAAAAATTGTGGTTGCTTTTTCCCCCCACAGGTGAGAATGAAATAAGCATGATTTTAAACCTCTACACGTCCCAAACAGCATACACATTTATGGTACAAATATGCATTCATGGGGGAAGGTCCTGAGCTACCGTGACATCACCTGAGCTGGTGCCTGGGAAGGTCTCGGATTCCCACTGGTGGAGGTTGCACGGCTTCTCTTCTTCTTCCAGTTTGACTGTTGTGTCATCAAACCCTGATTGGAGGGAAAGGGTTGAGAAAATGGGGTTACGAGGGACAGACTGACAGTGAGGTAAATGTCAAGGTAAATTTAAAGGTCTGATCAGAATAAAATACAGTGGTGCCTCGCATAACGATGTTAATTGGTTCCATTAAAAACATTGTTATGTGAAAACATTGTTAAGCGAAACACGATTTCCCATAGGAATGCATTGAAAACTGGTTAATCTGTTCCAATAGGAGCCTATTCAATACATTTCAATGGTGAAAAACAATCACCAAAAATTCAAAAAGACTCAGAACGAAGCCAAACTACTTTAACGAAGGTTTTATTAGGTGCACTAATGATTCCAAGCATTTTAAACATTTTTTAAACATTTTAGAATATTTTTAAAATAGCGAAAACAGGGCTGTAAAAAAAAACGTTAAGCGAAACAGGGGACCTAAAACTGTTATCGTTAAGTGAAGCAAGGTCCCAAACATCATTATGCGAAAATCCCCCATAGGAAACATCGTTAGGTGAGGCAGCAAAAATTCCAGCAAAGGCCATCATTATGCGAATTCATTGTTGAGCGAGGCACTCGTTAAGCAAGGCACCACTGTATATTAATGAGCAGCCATGATGAACAGATGTGTTAAAACTGAGTCATGACGACTCAGCAGTGCTGACTCATGGATGATGCAACACATAATGTGATTGGACACAAGCAGATCTGTATGTGTATATATGTGTGAAATGAAGAGTTGATGTATCTTCCTGCTTGATGATGATTGCTACCTGTTATGCTGCCAGACTGAACTGCTGTAAATACCTTGTAAATACACGTTGGTAGAGGAGAAGCTGCTGGTGTGTGAGAGAGTTATTCTGGACTATCTGGACTGCTTAAATACTCTGCTAAACCTGCTATTATTCCGCGTTTTTGCGCTAACAGAAATGTGTGGCTCTCCAGCCACTGCAGGACTTCGGCAACCGCCTCTGGTTATGCAGAGGAATAAAGATGCTCTTTCATATGAGGAGTCAGCACAAACATCTGCACCGCCTTTAGATCCATGGCTCCTCTTCCTCCTCTTATTTTATGTCAGTGCCACAAATTCCTCGGCCAAGAGAACAGCACAAATGAGAAATGGCCAGCAGGGCACCAGTGTTTCAACTTGATGGTTGGATTTTTGTTTTCCTTCCCACAGCAGGAATGCCACAGTCTAGTGCTCTAATGGAGAAGCTCTCCCCCAAGGGAATAATGAGGAGATAATGAGGCTTTCAATTTCCACTATGGTTTTGCAACGAGTGACAAAATAACACACAACTGTTGTTCTAAAGACAGAGCAGGTTAAGGATGCAGACAAATGGGAACAGCTTCAGAGGAGGGCAACACCCATGATCAGGGGGACTGGAAACCAAGCCCTATGAGGAAAAACTAAACGTATCGGCTATTTTTAGCCTTGAGAAAAGACTGAGGGGAGACACGATAGCACTTTTCAAATACAGTGGTGTCTCACTAGACAGTTACCCAGCATGACAGTTTTTTCGCTAGTCATTGACTTTTTGCGATCGCTACAGCGATTCGCAAAACAGTGATTCCTAGGGGGGAATTTCGCTGGACAATGTTTGGTCCCTGCTTCGCAAACCAATTTTTGCTAGACAACAATTTTGACAGCTCCCTCCGCGCTCGCAAAACGGGTGTTTTCAGGACCTAAGCTTCACAAGACAGCTATTTAAACAGCTGATCGGCGGTTCGCAAAGTGGCTTTCCTATGGCCGATCTTCGCTAGACAACGACGATTCTTCCCCATTGGAACGCATTAAACAGGTTTCAATGCATTCCAGTGGGGAAATACTTTTCGCTAGACAATGATTTTGCTAAACAGCGATTTCAGTTGAACGGATTATCATCATCTAGTGAGGCACCACTGTACTTGAAAGGTAATCATACAGAGGAGGAGCTGGATGTGTTCTCCAACCTCTCAGGGTACAGGACACGTAATAATGGCTTCAAGTTACAGAAAAACAGATTTTGGCTGAATATCAGGAAAAACCTCCTAACTGTTAGAGCAGCATGACAACGAAACCAATTACCCCAGGAGCTAGTAAGTGCCATCTGACAGATATACCTCAACCTGGATTTCTGCACTGAGCAAGGGATTGGACTTGATGGCCTCACAGGCCCCTTCCAACTCCATTGCTCTACGATTCTATCATAGGGGAATTTAAAGAATGAGAAAAATCATGAAACGGAGGCTGGATATGTAAATAGGGAAGGCTTCTCTGAAAGGTTGCTTCAGCTTCTAAAAGGAAACTGATGAACTTCATTTCAGTTGGCTAAAAATATTTTTTCCCCCAGAACAGTATCTTTTACAGGTTCACCTAAATTCAGGGGTCTCAGATAGAGATGGGGACAAACCACGTTTCGGTGGCTTGATGCAGCCACCACACAGGTGTTTCACAGGTGCTGTGCACTTCCCCCTCCCGCATACGTCTTTCCTCTGCCTCCTCCAGCAATCGGCCACTCAGACGA
This sequence comes from Pogona vitticeps, assembly GCF_051106095.1. Taxonomy (NCBI): domain Eukaryota; kingdom Metazoa; phylum Chordata; class Lepidosauria; order Squamata; family Agamidae; genus Pogona; species Pogona vitticeps. The sequence continues at coordinate 24,954,201 of NC_135784.1, forward strand.
GGAGGTGGGGCAAAGAAGCTTGGGCTGCTGCCAGTGAGTGGGTGAACCTCCATCTCTAATCACAGAGCCCTGCTGGATGAGGCCAAGGGCCCATCTGGTCCGGCTTCCTGCATCTCACGGTGGCCCCACCAGATGCCTCTGGGAGCACACGAGACAACTACCCTGTCTCCCCAAAAATAAGACCTAGACTGAAAATAAGCCCTAGTATGATTTTTCAAGATGCTCGTAATATATGCCCTAACCCCCAAAAAGAAGCCCCAGTTAAGTGAAACCCCGCCCTCCACCAGAGACTCATTGTGCAGCAACCCGATGATGATATGATTGCATTTGAATAAATCTAGACTGTTGTACATGAATAAAAAACTTCCCCTGAAAATAAACCCCAATGTGTTTTTTGGAGCAAAAATTAATATAAGACCCTGTCTTATTTTTGGGAAAACACAGTAGATACCTGTCTCCTGATACCCTTTCCCTCCATCTGGCATTTGGGAGGTACCCTTCCCCTTTAAAGCCTGGCGATTATACATCCCCATCATGGCCTGTAACCTGCGATGGACATTTCCTCCAGAAATCAGTCCAATCTCCCTTTCAAGGCATCTGGGCCAGATGCCATCAACACATCCTGTGGCAAGGAGTTCCACAGACTAACAACATACCGAGTAAAGAATTATTTTCTTTGGTCTGTTCTCACTCTCTCAACACTCAATTGGAGTGGACATCCACTGGTTCTGGTATTGAGTAAGAGTGAAAAGAGCTTCTTTCCTTCTTTCCTTCTTTCCTTCTTTCTTTCTTTCTTTCTTTCTTTTTCTAGCTAGCTAGCTAGCTAGCTTGCATGCAGTCCCTCTCCTGTTTACCTAAAAGTATTGATCTCTATAATATGTACTGCTGTTGCTCTCGGGGGCCAGGTAGAAGGGGCATTTACACACAATCAGCACAGGCTCCTGCACTTCAAGATTAGCCACTGCACGACTAACAACAGTTATTGTAAAGACCAAGTTTCCTCATCAGTACATTGCCTCCACAGCTGTTTATTTTGGAAGGGGACGTTGGGCCTCCTAGGCTGAAAAAAAATACATATGTTTCGGATCTTCTGTTTACCACCCTTTCATCAGAATAGGCAACAGGAAGAGGCCGAGGCACTGAATACATATCAACAGAACAGAGGGAGCTGTCCTCCCTCTCCAAAATAAAAATAAATTCTTTTTTTTAATTGGGAAGAATGCACCCTGGTGGAGGATGAGTGCAATCTTGCACTATTTAATGTCCACCTAAAAGAACCAGCAATCACTTCCTGTTTTAAAAACAATGCTCCTCCTTCCCATATCTCTGGAGAGTGGCCCTGAGCCATCCATACTTCACCTGAGGTGGTCCTTGGGGGGGCTGATGATTCCCACTGAAGCAAGCCACATGGCTCCTCTTGTTCCTGCTTGATTGCCAGGGCAGGAAACAAGGTTCAGCAGAAAGAGGAAAGAAAACGGCTTTCAGAGGTGAATTCATTTCCCAGCCCATAGAAGAGGAGAACTGGATTTGTTCACCAATCCCTGCCGCTGCTATTGGAAAAGTGTGGCCCTCCAGATGTTTCTGAACAGCCATGCAGTCAGCCTGCACCAATGGCTATGCTGGTGAGCCGCGATAGATCCTGTAGTCCAAAAACATCTGGAAGGCCAGAACTGCTCCACTTAGCAAAATAAGTAATCCCCCCCCCCTTCTCCCCACACCTGCATTGTGCTGTAATGGAAGCTCCATTCTCTCCGACATGACTTGATCTGGAAATGATAGCTCTTGCCCAATCCGGGAGATCAAATCCGGTTTGGCCGGTGGAAATCCTACACAGGAATAAAAGAAAGAGGAAGTATTCAGGTGGGACTGAGGATGTGAAGTACGGCTCTGCGTTCAAATCAAGGCAAACAAATCAGTACAGATGCTAGTTCCCAATAGATTCTGTAAGCCCATTCGTTGTCAGCAGGAATATCTGACTGTCTTGTCCAATTTATGTGTTGTGAGGTGATCCAAAACAGACTGCTGGCAAACACATTCCTTTCTAGAGGTTGGGTTTCGCTTCTGCGTCAGTTTCCAGGTGGATGTAACAATGACGCTGGCGTCCAGTACATAGTTTGGAGATTAAACCCCACTAGGGTTTACCCAATTCAGATCCCATGACCTGCAGTGATCAAAACAATCTGGAGGAGGAAAGAGAGACTGTTGCAAGAGAGGGAAGCTGACGGCAAGTTCGAAAGATCAACCAAGCTGGGCTCAAAATCAGTTGTCAGAAACCCGGTGCAATTTTTTTAAAAAATGTCATTAAATTTGTTTCCTGCCGTTTTCTTACCTGTCTGATAAGAGTTTTGAAAGGGTCAACAGTCATTCAGATCAACAGCAACACAAGCATTTAACTAAAACAGCAAACCACATAAAGCCAACAGCAATAAAACAGGAGAACATACAGGGCCGTGAGTCCAAAAGGGGAGGGGAAGAAAAACAATTGTGGCTTGCAGGTGGTTTGCATAGCAGCCCACGGACTGACCTCTGTGCAAATGGAACGCTGGAACACATTTGATCTTTTACAGCTAGCCTTGTCTTACATTCTTGCTGTTTTTATTACTATGTATTATACTCGAAGAGAATATTGGCCCAGTGCTGAGTTTGTGACTTTTGCCCTAGAATACAGAATCTGGGCTCTACCATTATTTTTTAAACGGTACCATTTATTATCTCAGGAAATCCATTTATGGAGGGTGCAGGAAAAAAAGAACTAAGTTTATATATTATATATGCGAGTAAAACCTCACACATTATTGCCCCATTTAGTGATTTGTACACATGCTCCTGCGTCCATTTTGGTCCTTCATGGGGACTTGGTCTACCTAAAGAAGATAAGACTGGCTTCTGGGAGACCTGGCCCGAGTGCATCCACTCCAGAGATCCAGAATCTCATTGAAGGCTGATTTGGTTAGGACATCTTTTAAAAAAAAAAACACTTCCAGAGGCCATTATGGAGCCCTCATGTACTGCTATCTCTACCTAGTGGAGAGAAGCAACAGACAAGCAATGATATCAGAGGAGGAAGGGTGTAAGCTTAAGAGTACCAATCTTCATGTAGATCTAGAAAAGACAAGAGAAAGAGGAAACACCTAGGTGACTTATCTGCCTTATTTCACACATCCCATCCCCCCGCTTCAGAGCAATTCATACATGCACTGGCGCTCAACTTCCAACATTTATAAACTTTCCAATCTTTTGGGGTATACCCAAGAGCACTGGTTGACAACAAGGTGAACAGAATGCTGGATTAAGGAGGATTTTAGTTTGATCCAGGAAGAATCTTTTTACATATTTACACTGTTTTCTACATCCATATTAAAAATTAGTAAAACGGGGGGGGGGGACGGCGAGCGTCTGCGATGGTGCCAGAATAAGCAATTCTGAAATATTTACTTTCACCTTCAGGAACTTATAAGATATTAGAGCAAGGATGCTGAGCCTGTGGAAGCTCTGAACCCTGAACACAGTGATGGCCTTAGGTTGATGTGGTTGGTTTTGGACCACCCTGGAGGGCTGGAGAGGTTCCTTCTCCCTCTGCCAAAAGCTCAATCAAACAAATAATACAATCTAAAACCACCACCACCACCACCACCATTCTGAAGGAAATCAAGCCTGAGTGCTCACTGGAAGGACAGATCCTGAAGCTGAGGCTCCAATACTTTGGCCATCTCATGAGAAGAAAAGAGTCCTTGGAAAAGACCCTGATGTTAGGAAAACGTGAAGGCAAGAGGAGAAGGGGACGACAGAGGATGAGATGGATGGACAGTGTCATCAAAGCAACCAACATGAATTTGACCCAACTCCAGGAGGCAGTGGAAGACAGGAGGGCCTGGTGTGCTCTGGTCCATGGGGTCACGAAGAGTCGGACACGACTTAACGACAAAATAACAAAATACATAAAAGGTCAACGAAGAGGCGGACACGACTAATCAACTAAACAACAACAACCCCCAAAACATAAATAAACAACACCTCGTGTATTTGTTGTGATCCAAAAACCTGTGGCCAACTTTATGACTGTGAACTTCGGGGGGGGGGGGGTGCATGGCAGCCCTTTTGAACCCAGCCCGGATTTCACTGCGGTCGTCTGTGGCCAAATCCTGTCTCTGAGATGACTGCCCGTTTAGGGGGTGCAAACAGACAAGCAGAGAGTTGAAGGGGAAACCATGGGGGGAAAATCACTGAAGGCACAAGGAGATCGCGGTATCTACCTACACCCCCCCCCCAACTTCGCACCTCTGCTCACTAGCTCTTGCAGAGGTTTTGCACAAATCTAGGCAGAGGTCCTGTTGAATTAGGAGAGACAATTAGGGGGATCCAGATTACATACAGACTCCACATGGGAAGCCAACTCTTTCCCGCCAAATTCTCACCCCTTTCACCTCCTTCATAACTTCCAGACGCCGGGCTTAGTTTTCAGGTGGTATCCTGGAAAACACCTCCTTCATTTTGCACCGCCCTTCTGCTGCTTCTATATATGTGTGTGTTTTTTTCTCCTCCTAATTTGATGGCAAGCCCTCTTTTCACTTCCTGTCATGTGACTGAAGCCAAGCCAGGTTCCTTGGCAAGGAAATTTAAGCCATGAAAATCGATGGCCAGAGCACACGGATGAAATGGAGGATGATACGTATGGTGATGTTGTGTGATTGAGGGCGCGGAGTGGGGGGGGGGACATTTCAAAGGTAGGATCTGCGGAGGGTGGGGGAGGAACCAATCCTCAGCAAAGAAACTTTTACAGCTTTTTTCCCCTTCTGCCTTTTCTTGCTTTTGCAGATCAAACGAATTCCTGCCCATATATTGGGCTGATTTTGGGTTCTAAAGTTCTCCTCTAGGCGTTTGTTGCTTCTTGTTACTACCAATTTATGGTCTCATTTGTTGCTTGTGCTTGGCAAGGGGGGTAAGAGGGCGGGTCCCTGCCCCGAGGAGTTTACAACTCCGATTTGATGGTTCGGAAAAAGACGACCATCCCCTTTCAAAGGGGTCAGAAAGGTGGTGATGCGAAAAGACACCTCCATCGTCCCTCTTATTCTGGAGCATGTTAACAGTGCCGTCCCTACCATTAGACACAAGGAGGCAGGTGCTGAAGGCACAGCAGCATGGGTCCTGGTACCAGAAAAATCCAGGAAAGGGTCAAGGAGGATGGGGAGTGGAATCCTTTGTTGTGGTGATGTGCTGTCTAGTTGCTTCCAACTTATGTCAACCCTACGAGTGAGCCATCTCCAAAATGTTCTGCCCTCAATAGCCCTGCTCAACTATTGTAGCTTCAAGCCTGTGGCTTCCTTCAGGGAGTCAGTCCATCTAGTACTTGGTCTTTCTCTTTTCCTCCTGCCTTCAACTTTTCCCAGCATTATTGTCTTTCCCAGAGAGTCCTGCCTTCTCTTGATGCACCCAAAGCAGGACAGCCTCAGTTTCAGCATTTTCGACTCCAGAGGTAGTTCAAGCTTGACTGGATCTAGGACCCACTTGTCCTTCTGGCAGTCCAGAGTACATCCACAATAATCTTCTCCAGCTCATTTCAAGTGAATCAAATTTATTTTTCTTGTCCACTTCCTTAACTGTCCAGCTTTCACATATCCATGTATGGTGATTGGAAATACAAGAATGTGGATGGTCTTGGTATCCAGTGACACATCCCTACCCTTGATTATCTTTTCTAGTTCCTTCATTGCTGCCCTTCTAGCAACATAATAAGGCTCAGGGGCTTCCTAAGCTTAGGCAATACAGAACCAAGATAAGATGGAGCATCTTTGCTAGTCCTAGGCACTCCACCACCTCCATCTATTTTGACATGTGGCACAAAATGTGCTTATAATTATAAGCACATTGTATAACGTATTTTCAGATAATGCGCCCCTCTCTTAAGCTAGTACCCCATGTCTGACCATATGAGCTCCACCATAAACAGAAAGATGCTGATATTCCCTCTGCAACACGGAATTCCTCTAAAAACAACTGGCGGCATTCTGTTTTCAGAACAAAATGGAGGGTGCCTTTACTAGCAGTTCTCAACCCGGAGTCCCTAGACTAAAACTTCCAGAAGCATCCACCACTAGCTGTGCTGGCCACAATTTCTGGGAATTGCAGTCCAAGAACATTGGGGGACCCAAGTTTGGGAATCAGAGAGGGTTTAATGGAGCATGAAAACCTCCTTCATAGTGTTTGAACTGCAGTCCCAACCTTTCTTTCTTCAATAACCCTGAATGAAGGACAGCCATTGTTCTTACCATAATTTGACAGGAACATTAAGATATCCCCCCTTTTTTGCATGTTAAGAGAAAAAAAGAGGTCAATGTGTCACTTTCTGAACTTTGTAACTGCAGAAGACTGGTTATGTTTCTCAAAGCCAAATAAAACCTGGCATGGTTGTACTGTAGATTCCTTCAGTAGACCACAGATGCCACGTTTTGGGTAGTTGGCTCAACAAATGTCATTTTTGTAAGCAACAGAATTTTGAGGTTTATAATGCAAATCTTTTTTTGTGTGTGACTCGCCTTTGCTAAAGGGATATTTCCATGCCTTTTTAATTACGTAAGTTATACCTCTATAGCTGTAAATCTTTCCATTTTAGAAGAATTTCATTAACTCATATAATAATTTCTCATCTTGGGACTGTCCTCCTGTTGTTTCACAGCTATTCTCTGGGGAGCCAATGTACTGAAAGGTGCCAAATAGCTCAAAATTGTCTTGATCTACTAAATGCAAGATACAGAAAACACACTGAAGCTGAAACAGCCCCAAATGAAACTACAACACAGTGCTTCCAGCAGCTCCTTTGCATTCAGAGTTTTTCAAGTAGCAGTTTATTGCTTATTAGCGGGCCAGGCCTCTTGCAAAAGTTACAAAGAAAGAACATGTAATAACAAGGAATTAACAAATCAACCAGACTAAGACTAAACAAACACAAATCATCATTTAATTACAATACCACAATATATGTGTATTTTCATCTGATAAAATATACTACTTCCCCTTCCTCTCAGCCAATCAGCAAATTCAGAAGAGCCTGTGCGTTACAAAACGATCTGCCCCGGACAACATTTTTTTTTACTTCAGAAAGTAATTTCTCTTAAGACTGGCAGTGAGAAGTTCAATGTGTCGTGTCAGCAGTTCAGAATATAGTAACAGGCATTCAAAAAATAAATGAGCCAGACCTTCAGATTCCTAGTACCCAATTGGGAAAAATCTGACTTGCTTCACAACTGTGACAGTACCATCCTTTCACCTCCACAAAGTGTAATGTATTCAGTCTGCATTTAATTTAAAGTAATTGTTATTTCCTGAATACAAGTAGCAAGGCAATGTAAGAAGAATAACATGTGTACAGCGCATCTGGCCATTGGTGCTGAGATAGTCAGACAATGGCGAGGAATAAGGCCTCCTCCAACATGTGTTTAATCTGTTCATGATGAGATGAACGCAGTGTGGAAACAAGTGCATTTCAGTGGTCTATGCTTCTGTCCCCTGATCTTCAAATACCAAAAGGAACAGAGATGACACCTCCCAAAGAACTAGCTTAAGCCCAAAGAGAACTGCCAGCTTCCCTACTAATATTTCTGCAGAATTCGTCTGGCAATAGTTTAGATTTAAAAGCTCAAGGAACCTCAAACCCAATCCCTTACATGTCCACAAAAACAGCAAATGGTATCTCCAGTCATGGTTTGTTGTTCATGCAATCATTTTCCCAAGGGTTACATCAGAACCTTCTTAGCATCTGCTCCAAAATATTTAGATAAGACAGCTTGATAGGACAGGTAGCTGTCCAATTGCCATTGGTGTTCCTTCCTTCTTTTCCTAACAAAGCCATTTTGTGGATGCTTTCTGAAAAATTAACTTGCAAACATGACACAACGAAAGGAAGGGGAAAGGAAACGAGTGGAGGAGAGACGAAGGAGGAAAACCAGAAAACAGTAACAGTAGCAAAGGGAAGGGACAACAATGATAAGTTAAATATTTATCTTATTGTATGCACTGTGTATACATATGTGTGTGTGTCTCTATGTATTTATTTTGTGTGTGTATGTGTACACACATATACAGTCCATGCATGTGTAGGTGACCATCTAGAAGATATCAATTCAAATAGTGTACAGAGAGTGCAGTGAAATTGTCCTCGAGTGATGGATTCTCTGCCAGTCAGTCAAGAGTCTGAAGTGAGCTCGCAAACTCCTAGTGTTTGCACAGCTTTACTCTTAAAGGGACAACTCTGATCATTCACCAGTCGAAACTGGAGATAAAAAAACAAATCTCAAACTCTATAGATTCGACGTATTTCATTCCAGTGTGGAATGGTTTTGTCAAGTTTTATTGTTCTCAAAAAAGCATCTCTCAAATTCAGAAAACTGAGAGCGTGTATCTCTTGAGCGGAGAGATTCTCTTGTTCCTTATTCAGCCTGAGGGGGTCTTCAATACAGGACGAACAGGGTTTATTCACCTCAATTAATTATCAGAAGTGAGTGGAAGGATTTACTGCACTCCCACTGCTTGTCTCTCCTGCATAAGATCTCTGGTGCATCACACAGCTTGAATCCTGAGCAAAACATTTTCCTCACTCCTGGCATTCAAATGGTTTCTTCCCTATACAGACACTTGTATTACAAAACAACAAAGACCTCATACACTATTACAGTGCAAAATAAATCCACCATAACATGTGAAATAGTAAAAATGTACATGCACATTATAGCACATAAATCTTAAACTGTTGTTTTCTAATCCATTTTCATATGGGCAAAGATGGACAAAGTTCTTACATCCCCCCATGTTTGAAAGTCTTTGATTTATTAGAAAAAGTGCACAAATGGCTAATTGAAAAGCTCATCTAAAGATACTAAATCTTAGGAAAATGCTTCCTATTGAAACAGAGGTTGGATGTCTGTCAAGGATCGTTTAGCTGTCGATTCCTTCTTTGCCTTTCACGGCCCCTTCAGCTTTTTAATTCTGTGATTCTAATTCTCTTGCAAACATTCTGCACGTCAAGGTCAGTCTGGATTTCTTAGGTTCAAACGGATCCCTTGAAGAATTCAACCAAGGAACTAGTCTTGAAACAGCACAGAACTGGCCAATATAAGGTCGGCCATATGCTACAGAGCTGGATTCAAAACTAACACCATGCAGTCACTAAGGCATCAGAAAAAAAGTAGAACTCATTTTAGGGAGAAAGATTACAGTTCACTGAGCATTAACACTTTTCAAACACCCGATCTATTTATTTATTTAATTTTAGTGTGATTCTCTCTCCTATAGCCACACTGACACATGTGGAAGGGGGTCTCATTCATTACCAACAAAGGACCTCCCTTCCATTGGTGAGCTTTCAGAATACATTTTCCCCACTGGTACATTCAGTCAACCTGGAACTGACCAGATTTCTTTATGACCCAGTGGCCAGAATCCTATTAGAAGTTACATCCACAATGTGACTCAGCTGACGTGGATCAGAACCGCAAGCCATTGCCAAGTGAGGAAGTCAGTGAGGGCATTTTCTACTGTACACAATTGTGTGACCCAGTACACAACAGCAAATACCTCTGCTGACCTCTTGTGAGGCCATTAGAATTTACAGTTGGAATTTTCACAGGTAGACCTGTGCCAGCGTCATTTTCTAACTAGATTCTGGTCTCTGGAATAGAAGAAATTAAGCTAAAATAGACTTCCGGTCTCCGCCCCCTTTATATATCTTATTCGATTTTTCCTTTAATTGAGGTGTTAACATGTATGTGTATCTCGGAAAAAGAAATCAGCAAAACATAATTTGTTGAATTCCATGTCTATCACAATGCATGATTGCCATGTGATTATAAATATGTGCCTGCTTCCATACATGAAACATTTGGGATATTTTACATGAAATGGTGGATTTATACTACCTTTGTTCAGTTGTACTTGTAGCCCCTCTTAACTTGAGCACTACTTCTTCCCTGCATGGACCCGCTGGTGGCTCTCAAGGCGTGAACGGGAAGCAAAACACTTCCCACAGTCCTCGCATCTGTGTGGTTTCTCTCCTGTATGGAATTTCTGATGATTCACCAGGCCAGAACGGAAAGGAAAGCATTTTCCACAGTCCTGGCATTTGTGTGGTTTCTCTCCTGTGTGGAGTCTCTGGTGCTTCCCAAAGTCTGACTTATAAGCAAAAGATTTCCCACATTCCTGGCATTTGTAGGGTTTCTCTCCTGTGTGTACTCTCTGGTGTGTAAGAAGTTGCGGATTGCAAGGAAAGCATTTCCCACACTGCTGGCATTTGAAGGGTTTCTCTCCTGTGTGGACTTTGTGATGTGTCACAAGGTGCGACCTCCGAGCAAAACATTTGCCACACTCCTGACATCTGTAGGGCTTTTCTCCTGTGTGCACTCTCTGATGCTGGTCAAGATTTGATTTATCAGAAAAACACTTCCCACATTCCTGGCATTTGTAGGGTTTCTCTCCTGTGTGAACCTTCTGATGCCTGACAAGTTCTGACTTCTGAGCAAAACATTTTCCACATTCCTGACATTGATAAGGTTTCTCTCCTGTGTGGACTCTCTTATGGCTCATAAGGGCTGTACGGAAAGCAAAGCATCTTCCACACTCCTGGCATTTATATGGTTTCTCTCCTGTGTGAACTCTCCCATGGCATATAAGTGCTGAACGGAAAGAAAAACATTTCCCACACTCTTGACATTTATAGGGTTTCTCTCCTGTGTGTACCCTCTGGTGGTTCATAACATCAGCCCTGGAAGTAAATCCTTTCCCACACTCCTGGCACTGGAATGGTTTCTCTCCCAGATGGAGTCCCTGATGAGTCACAAGCTTTGAACTCTGAGCAAAGCATTTCCCGCATTCCTGACATTTGTATGGTTTCTCTCCTGTGTGGACTCTCTGGTGGATCACAAGATCTGAATTGCGAGCAAAACATTTCCCACATTCCTGACATTTGTAGGGTTTCTCTCCTGTGTGGACTCTCTGGTGGATCACAAGGTCTGAATTGCGAGCAAAACACTTCCCACACTCCTGACACGAGTGTGGCTTCTCTCCCGTGTGGACTCTCTGATGCATCATGAAGTGTGAATTGCGAGTAAAACATTTCCCACAGTCTTGGCATTTGTATGGCCTCTCTCCTATGTGGGCTCTCTGGTGGCTCCCAAGATGTGAACTGTGAGCAAAACATTTCCCACATTCCTGGCATTTGTACGGTTTCTCTCCTATATGGACCCTCTGATGAAACGTTAGCACCATCTTTTGAGCAAATTGTTTCCCACACACGGCACATTTGTAGGGCTCCTCTCGAGGGCAACGTGCCACCCGCTTTTCAGTATGGGTTCGCTGGTGTCTGATGAGATCCCATTTGTATGTAAAAGACTTCCCACAGTGGGCGCACACATTCGAATCCTTCAAGTTATCTGATGGAAAGAAGGACAAAGACAAATAATATGAAATAAGAAGACTGGGAGAGAAGAGAGTGTGAGGGAACAGAAAAGAGAAAGGGAAAAAAAGTTACACATACAAAAAATGAAGGTCATGAAATAAAAGAGTGATTCTCTTCCCAAAAAAAAGGGGAGAACACACTTGGATTTCACTTCATAGCGAACCAATGTCTATGACACATTTTTTAGGCTCCATGCAAAAATCTATATTCTACCAGGTATTTTTAAAATGTTACATTTAGACCGTAGGTTTCTTCATTTTGCTATTGATTTTATTTCACTTTGACATTCTTACTAATGGTTTTCCGTTTTATTGACTTTTGTATTATGTTCTCTCTTTAGTCACTGACTTACTGTTCTGGTTTGGTATTTTGATGAATTTTACCCAGCCCACAGGACCTTATTTGCTGGATATGTGGGAGTGTGTGGATGGGTGTGTTTTAAAAAATAAAAAAGTGAATAAATGTTACTCACGATGGCTCAATAGAACCACTTCATAGCCAGTATCCTACTGAGCTTTCAGCTAAGCAGGAAGGACCACTGGCATAGTAATTCTTTTAGACCAGATGGGCGGGGTATAAATCAAATAAATAAATAAAATAAATAAAGTAACCACTGTCATTGTGTAAGGGGCAGCCACCATTAAGAAACTGACCTTCCACTTACACAACAGTAATATTTGTTACTACAGGTGTTGGTCTTTCTGTTTCAGGGAAATTCAAGAGAATGCTGGGCAGTACACCTGAAGCTCTCTTCTTGATGATCATCATCATCGACGATGCAATCATCATCATCATTGACATTGCAATTCCAGGTGATGCCAGAGTTGAAAATAAAGAATTGGAAAAAATAATGAAGTACAGAGACCTGGCAATCGAAGCATCTCACTTGTCGATGAAACACATTTCAGTGGTCCCCATAATCACTGGGGCTTTGGGAACAATATCAAGAAATTTCACACAGTGTTATGTACAGTTGCAGATCTCAGAAATAATACCACCAGAGCTACAAAAAATGGCAATACCGTGTTTCCCCCAAAATAAGACAGGGTCTTATATTAATTTTTGCTCCAAAAATGTATTAGGGCTTATTTTCAGGATGTTTTATTTTACAGTCATGTCATCTTCTTCTGGTTGCTGCACAATGGCATAGGGCAGGGTTTAACTTAACTGGGGCTTATTTTCAGAGTAGGGCTTATATTACGAGCATCCTGAAAAATCATACTAGGCCTTATTTTCAGGTTAGGTCTTATTTTCAGGGAAACAAGATATTAGGAATAGCACACACACTGCACCGATATTTAACAGATACTTAGGTTTTTGGTTAAAACGTGTATCTGTTATATAACACCAGTTAGTGTTTTTATAATTTTGACTGTGTCTTGGTATTGTTGAATAATATTAATAATGTACCGTCAAGTCAGTTCTGACTTACGCTGACCCTTTTTCAGGGTTTTCTAGGTAAAGAATATTCAGAAGGGATTTACCTTACCTTTCTTCTGGGGACACATTAGGCCGCCCGAGGCCACACAGGCTGCCTATTTTGGGATGCAGCATGGGGGAATTGAACTCCCAACCTCTGGCTCCACAGCCAGACATCTAACTCGCTTTGCTGAATGCAACCCGTTCATCCACAAGATACAACAACCCTTGTTATCTTTTTTGCTGCAACAGATTAAACATGGCTAGCGTTTGGGCAAATACTGATGACAGGGTGGTGGTCACTCTCCCTGTGTGCATCAGTCAAACTCAAAAGATACTGTCTATTTCCAGCATGGAGAGGACCATGTTTCCACAGAGGTGTTCAAAGTCAAGGGGTGACCTGATGAAGTGGTGACCTGAATTCAGAATGAATACAGCTGAGTACATAATGAATCAAATCCAGACTCTGAGGGCTAAACATGAGACCCCGGCAGATAAATCCCTAGAGCTTGTTGCCAGGGCTGTAACCAGTCATTTTGGCACCTGAGGCATTGATGTCCTATTAGTGAATCCTGGCTTATATGAGGTTGGCCTATGCAGGGAGAGAACAGAGGAACAGGGAGCCATGCCTGCCTCTTAGTGAACGGCGGCCATCTTGGTTCTGCTCCAAGTCCCCCTATTCCCAGTTTCTTTTTGCTGAGGAAGAAGTGGCTTTGGAAGGCGTAAGCCCTTTTGGAAGCAAATATCAATGGGGACGCATCAGGGAGCAGAAAAGATCCTGTCACCTTAGCAGGATCCTTTTGTGCTCTCTAGATTTCAGTGCGTGTTCTTCTGTGAAGTCATTTCCCATCCGACATACAGCAACCCTAACAGGGTTTTTGAGGCAAGATATTAAAGGAGTGGTTTTATGGGTGCACCTACCCCTCAATCCGTTTTCATGGCTAAGCAACAATTCAAACCCAGATTCCCTGAATCCTAGTCTGTCACTCTATCCACTACCCCACACTGTCTCGTAGGCTCAAAGCCCCAGACACCCTCCCCTAATTACGGCTCTGACGATTTCCCTCAATACAGAACAGGGTGCCCACGCCTGAATTCTCTTCACCTCTCCCTGAAACCGGCAGCCAAGCCACCATGACCTTTTAAATCAGGCTGTCTGCATTAACACTAGACTCAGTGGACCACAGTAGTGTATGTAATTGCACCGTTTCCCCATTTCATTTCCCCCCTGGGTGTTCTGCAACTATTGCAACGGGGGGGGGGGGTCCTTAATCCAAGATACTCCCTCATCTTCCCTTTCAGTATTCTGTTGCTTTACAAACACCGTATAGGTTCTCGGTCCAAAATGAGGATCAACAATTTTCCACCGGTCTGCCACTACTTGTGCCCAGATCTCAAGAGGTGGTGAGGGCTCCAACTCTTGGAGGCATTCAAGAGAAATTCAGACAACCACCTGGCGGATATCCTTTTATTTGTATTCCTGCACTGAGCCAGGGGTGGACTCAATGGCCTTATAGGCCCCTTTCCAACTTCAGTATCCTCTGATTCAGGATTCCAAATCCTGGTGCTTCTTTCTGGGGCCCTTACATACATTATTCTACTATCTCCAATTGCAGGCGTTCTTGCCCTGAGACTTCTGCATGGAGACTGGGTGTATTCGTCTTTTTCTGTTGCTGCACATCTGCCAGACCTTGCTTCTGGAAAGGTTTAAAGGTCATTTAAAGAAGTCTCCCCTCATTATTGGCACTAGGCAGGACCATGGGAAGATCTGGGCTGGCTTGGTCATCATAAGGACAGGATCCAAAAAAAGGCCCCATGCCCCATCGGTATGCAGGCCTCATGCCAACTACCCTATCCATGGCTTCTGTGCTCTCGGAGAGATGACGTCCTGCTGCTCTGCCCATCTGACGATACATCCCTGGCCCACAGACATTGGAAAACTCTCTCTCCCACGTATGATCCTGACCAATAACCATAGGGGCTTCTGGAGTAAAGTGGGTGCAATATGGGATTTTGAAAACCTTATTTCAGGAATTGCAAGCTTCCCTCACATTTGGACAACTATGACTCCTTTCCTTCCATAGGCTTAGTAATCTAGTGCAACAATGCATCAGACTCTCCTTTGGCTGCCAGGACTTCACAGTAAATGCTCTTCCCTTGCTGGATCTGTGGGCTGCTCACCCCGGAACATGGGGGCAGTGCTGGACACAGCCGTTCACTTTCCTAGATCCTTAGGACACTACCTGGGGTGAGCCCTCTGTGTCCACTCTCTTCAAGACGCTGCTCATATTCTGACTTTGTGATTAATTTTTAATACTGCACATGACAACTAGCTGACTTTATTTGGGCCAGCTTTGGAGAATACTTTCTTCCGTCCATTTACAGATACTCAGAGTGGTGTAATACAGGGGTCTTCAAAGTACGTCTCGTGGGCCACATCCAGCCTGCCTGGCCTTTTTATCTGGCCCATCTGTGCGGGCGGACAGGCGAGCAGGCATGCATACGTGCAGGTGGCTGAGAGTGTGTGCATGCAGGAGGGAGTGCATGCAGGTGGGTGAGAGTGCGTGTGTGCAGTTGAGCGGGAAGTGCATGCACGCACACGTGTGTGTGCACGTATGTGCGCACTCCTTCAGCCCTCGAAAATATTGCAAATATATTATGGGGCCCTCTGTGTGAAAAGTTTGGAGACCCCTGGTTTAGTGGGTAGAGTGAAGGACTATGACTCAGGAGGTCTGGATTCAAATCCCCCCTCAATCATGGAAACTCTCTGGGGGGGTGTAGAAGTGGAGCCTCATGACACAGTGGTTAAACTGCAAAACTGTAGTGAAGACTCTGCTCATGGCCTGAGATCCATCCCAGGCTCCAGTAGCTGACTCAAACTTCCATCCTTCCAAGGCCAATAAACTGAGTACCTGGCTCAATGGAGGGGCAATGTGTAGCTTGCATACTTAAATTGCAAGCCGCCCAGAGAAAACGTCAAGCATTATAGGCATTCTTTTATCAGTACACTTTGCTTTGGAACAGGTGAAGCCACTCCTTAAATATGTCAGTTACCTTGAAAGCCCTATTAGGGTTGCTATAAATCAGTTCCAACTTGACAGTACATAACAAAACCCATTTCCAGCTATGGCAAAGCACACTTCAGGGGTCCTGCATGTAACCTGAACCTTCTGCCAACAGCTTGTGATCACCCGGGGTTCACATTACGGTATTTCCTTTCTGCTCTTTCATATCTGCCCTTCCTTCTTTGGTAGGCATACACTTCCTATCCTGCACTGACAACTATACGTTACATATAAGGCCAGGGCTACACCCTCCAAACCACCATATGAGGTAAAGTCCATTTTAAAATCAATGGGGGCCTGATTCCAATGGCACGCCACTTTTCAAATTTATTATCCAGTGTGCCTGGCCCCCTGCATAAAGGGTGGGCTCATGACTGCCTTTGGGGATCTGATTATACAAGAAGCCTCTTGCTGCATGACACATATAGGGCAACACGAATCATGGAGAGTATAGACAATCTGGCCTGTTGGGACTGTAGAGGAGACCCATGTAATACCTCACGGCTGCCCATGGTCTCACGCTTTTGGGTTGGGGTTGTGTGGAGAGAGTTTTACAGTAACGCCCATAGACGGAGGAAGTTGGCTGACTGCCCATACCTATATCTGTTAAGCTGTCCTCATGTTAAGCACTGGTGACTGAGGGAAGAAAATATATTAGCACTGTTGCTGGTAACTGGGTTTTCCTATGCCAGCCGTTACCAACAGAGAAAGGACAGGAGCCTTCCTGCCTTATGCTCAGGAAATGGTTGAAAACAGAACTATCAAAAGCTGCCTTCAACCACTAAGTTAACTAGATGCAGTTAATTTTTCTTTCTTCTCTTTTTTCTTTTCAGTATGATTTTTTTTAGTTGCCATATTGGTGCTTTTTAATCACTACTTGCAACGGGTACAGGCCCCATGAGCTACTGAAGTTTGAACTCTAAAATCTTGATATATGGAGCTCCCGAAGAAGGCTGTGAGCTGAAATACAGTATATTGAGCATTTTAAAATCAGAAGAAAGATCAATTCCATCTTTCTACATCCTGAAACCCATCTATTTCTGAGGGAGTGTCCCATTCTAGAGGCAGAGATAAGAAATACAGATGCCCAGCTATTAAGGGAACACCTGTTGTCATCAACTTGATGAAACATCAGTCCAATCTCTGATTATTGGCCCTCTATCAGCTGATGGGCTCACAGCATCTGTTAACTGTAATATACAGTTGTGTTCAAAATTATTCAACCCCCACTGAAATTGAATGTTTTGGCCATTTTGACATTGATTTTGATCATTCAGTCATTTTGCTTACATTTACATGAAAGAGGCACTTGTAGGTCAGAGAAATATAACCTTAAGTTTATAATGAAATAACCACAAATGTCTTTTCTGTGCTCACATCATTATTAGTTTTTATTCAACCCCCAAGTGACATTCAATCTTACTACTTAGTACAACATCCTTTTACAGTTATAACAGCTTTTAAACGTGAAGCATAGCTTGACACAAGTGTCTTGCAGCGATCTACGGGTATCTTCGCCCATTCTTCATGGGCAAAAGCCTCCAGTTCAGTCAAATTCTTAGGCTTGCGCACTGCAACTGCTTTCTTTAAGTCCCACCACAGGTTCTCAATCGGATTTAAGTCTGGTGACTGCGATGGCCACTCCAAAATGTTCCAGCCTTTCCTCTGCAACCATGCTCTAGTGGACTTGGAGGTATGCTTGGGATCATTGTCCTGTTGAAAGGTCCAACGTCTCCCAAGCCTTAGGTGTGTGACGGACTGCATCACATTTTCATCCAATATCTCCTGGTACTGAAGAGAATTCATGGTACCTTGTACACGCTGAAGCTTCCCTGTACCTGCAGAAGCAAAACAGCCCCAAAGCATTATTGACCCTCCGCCATGCTTCACAGTAGGCAAGGTGTTCTTTTCGTCATATGCCTTGCTCTTCCTCCTCCAAACATAGCGTTGATCCATGGGCCCAAACAGTTCTAATTTTGTTTCATCAGTCCACAGAACACTATCCCACAACTTTTGTGGTTTGCCACATGACTTTTGGCATACTGCAGTCGACTCTTCTTATTCTTGGGAGACAGCCTGGGGGTTCTGGCATGGAGACCTTCATTACGCAGTGTGCGCCTTATTGTCTGAGCTGAAACTTCTATACCCACATCTGACAAATCTTTTTTCAGTTCCTCAGCAGTCACACGGGGACTTTTCACCACTCTACGCTTTAGGTAGCGCACAGCAGTCGAAGTCAGCATCTTCTTTCTTCCACGACCAGGTAGCATTTCAACAGTGCCCTTTGCCTTGAATTTGTGAATGATGCTTCCTATGGTGTCTCTTGGTATGTTTAACTTCTTTGCAATCTTCTTATAGCCATTGCCCTTCCTGTGAAGACAAATCACCTCTTCTCTTGTCTTCCTGGACCATTCTCTTGACTTCACCATGTTTGTAACCACACCAGTAAATGTCTAGAAGGAGCTGAGTATCACAGTCATTTTAAAGCTGCCTAATTGGTGCTTATTATGCTTGATTGGTGCTCGGTGACATCCACAGGTGTTTTCAATACCTGATCGAAAACACCTGAATGAACCTCTCTTCTTCAGAGTGGTAGTCTTTAAGGGGTTGAATAATTGTGGCAATGAAGAAACCACAAAAGAAACATTTACTACTGTATTACATAAACAATTGATGTTATTTTAGTTGCATTTGGTTCTTTAAAACGTCCTTGTAGGATTTCATTCTGAATACAATTCCAAATGTACACTATAGTCCCTAAACCCCTTTACAGCATTGGGGGTTGAATAATTTTGAACACAACTGTACTATACTACGATCTTTCTACTAGTTGCCGTATTGTCATATGTACCCTGGGAGTTGAGTCATGGCAACTGGCCTTCTTTCTTGTTAGGCTGAAACGTTTTGCTACTCATCCAGGTAGCTTCTTCAGTCTTTGAAGGACTGAAGAAGCTACCTGGATGAGTAGCAAAATGTTTCAGCCTAACAAGAAAGATGTCCAGTTGCCATGACTCAACTTCCAGATTACTTCACCTAAATGACCGAGAATCTTCACAGATATATGTCATATGTACTGTGATGTGGGTTCTGTGGGATTTTAAAGTTTTAATTTGTAAACTGCCCAGAGTAGGGCTCACACTAATGGGAAGATATACAAATCAAAAAATATACCATGCTGTGCTGGGATTCGTGACTGTTCCTGTCCTTGTTGACAGCCAGGCACCTGTAAACATGTTCTTCTTGGCTAGAAGCTGCATGTACACAGATCCTTTTCCCTTCCCAGTCACCATTTCATAGTGTTCAATCACAAGATTTACCTGCGGAGTGGGTGGCCTTTGCGCTTGGTGTCCAACATGGCATGACTGGCCTTTTAGTGGACAATGGCAAGTACAGTACCTTCCATCCAAACCTCATTCATCTTCACCCCCAATCCGCAGACACCGAGAGGCTTAATTGTCATGAGTGCATATTAACTATGAAAGCACACTCTATATGGAGAACATCATGCATTCTCCCTCTCACCTTTGCCTCCGTGATGGTCCTTCACAATGACTATTGCCACAAACTTCAAAAGAAAGCCATCTCTTTATTAAGGACACACTCCAGGCCAACATGGATGCTTACTGAAAATAACAATATTTCTGCACTCGGGATATAAAATGTAGGCGCAACTCTAGCATAAGCCATCGTAATTCTTGCCTATGCAAAAGCTCGGTTCTCTAGCAAGGGGAGAACGTTTTTGCTGGCCGGCGGGTACGTTTCTCAGGAGTCGAGGATGATAATGATGATGATGCTGGGCTTGGCTGGGCTCTGCTCTTAGTGCACTGCCCCTCCTCCCCCGTAACCATTGCATACGACTCGTGGACCCTGGTGGAAGGCGATTCGGCCGCTTGTTCTCTCTTCTGCACGGACATTCCTTCCCTTCCAGACATCCCGGTGACGGCAATGTTCCTCCTTTTTGTAGGGCAATGTTGACCCTTATTGGCAAGGGAACCCCATTTGGGCCACTTATGCCCCACCACCCCAGGACGGAAAGGAGCTCCCGGCTTTCTTTTCGTGGCCGCAGTCACGGCAAGCCCTGGTTGCTCATCCTCCGTCCTGTCTTTTGTGCCGTTCTCGTTGCTGGCGCCCTCTCCCTCGCTGAGACGCCTCACCATGGAGGTCATTTCCTTGGCAAGGTCTGCAAAGATGTCCGTGTTACGATCAATTCTGGCCAGAAGTTGTTCCCGGTACCGTTCCAAGCTGGCGGCTTCCCGGGCCATCGTGTCCCTCATCTCAGCAAACACTTTGTTGTCCTCCCTGGAAAGCCGCCGCATTTCATCCACCATTTCACGGGAGTCTCTGCTGGCGCAACGGAGCATCGCATGCACCAGAGATTCCCCTTTGGCTGATTTCTCCTTACGCCTTCTTATGTTTCCAAGCCGCGTGGCAGGATCCAGGGTGGCGGTCGGGTTGCAAACAGCGGGGTCTGAAATGCAAGCAGCAGGAACGTTCAAGACATTGTGCTGCTTTGTGACCGAGATTTCCCACCCCCCTGCCGTTCGTTTGCGGTTCACTTAAACTTCAACAGGGAGACGGACTGGTAGTGGCCAGCCACATTACGAGTCCGCCAGACGGCCATACACGCCGTCCTCAGAAAGGCCCCAGCTATAATGCCCGCGTAGGCCATTCACAGTTAAAATGGGAACTTACCAAATGCATCAGCTGAACATCGACTTGAACATGAGGACTCAATGTTTGATGCTTCACCTGAAAAGGCAAGGAGAAGATTTACTGGGAAGCAGGAGCTATGAATACACATTACAAACAATTACACAATGGGTAGGCACACTTGGGCCTCTACAGCAAGTGCGGTCACATCAGCTTAACAGGAACAGTCCTCAGCTGGCAATGCAACCTGTGTAACACGGAGGATGGCTTGCTTAAATTGTTTTGCAAACAAAACAGGGCATTTATGCCTACAAGGACCTCCCTCCCTGTAGATGGCGCTACCCTTTGACTGAACAACACCCAGCCATGGAAGCCACACAGCCAGAGGAGTGGATCTATGTGCCCATTCGGCCACCTAGCTTTCTCATTTCACTGACCTGCTCTGGGACCTCCTCAGCAATAAAACTGCTGCAATTCAAAACCAAGAATGCCTCATTTATTTCCTTGTGCCCCCTGGGGATGCCAGAAAGTAGATCTGATGACACCGGCCATCACCCTGGCCAACCTGATTACCACACCTCAAAGCCCTAACCACTGGGAAACAATGTCATGCCACTAATTTACATTTAAAAAAAAAAAACTTTTAAAAACATTTTTTTCCAACTTCCCCTGGCTCTAGGCCTGAACAACTCTGATCTCTGAAAACCTGGGCTTAAAGGGAGAACACCTTCCATATCATCCTTAAATAAATGAGAACGAATATTTCATAGGATTCAGACCCGGAAGAAAAATGCTAAGTGAATTGGTGGCAGAGACTGGATCCCACCTCTGATGAAAAGAGAAGCAAACCTGTATTTCCCCCACCCGCCCCTTTCTCCATTTGAACTGCTCCTGATACTTAACACTATAATGCTCTGAGTACAGTATGGCACACATACCAATGTCCTCTATTTGGCCCGATGGATCCTCCTTGACCGCCACAAAGTCCAGGGTGACTGTGGTGTCAGTCTTGTCAAGGACCTCTGAAGAAGGAAGATAAAGGGAACAATCAAGGAACGTTCCGCCCAGGTAGCTGTCGCCAACAACTACCATTGGAAAGGGTTGGGGGGACTGCGGGAAACAGGGGCCCTGGGGGAAAGGGGGAGAGCTTAGCCCACCGTAAACTCACCCGCTATGTCGGGAGCCTCGTGGCTATCCGACAGCCTCAAGGCCTTAACGCTGGGGTCGCCCCGCAGTATGGAGTCCAGGAGCTCAAAATGCGGGCATGTCTTGGGATTGTTGCCAGACTTCCCGATCTCCTGCAGCGCGTACTTGTACTGCTGCCGCAGGCTTTTTGTCTTGGTGCGACACTCGTTGGCACTTCGGTTGAATCCCCGCTTGTGCATGGCCCTGGCAATCAGTTCAAAGGTCTCGATGTTCCGGTGGCTGGACCTGAGCTGCTCCTGAACATGCTCCTCTCCCCACAATCTGAGGAGGGCGATGGTCTCTGCCCTTTGCCAGGCAACGCCTCTGACCTTCTTAGCGGCCGTGTCTGTGGAATCTACAGGCTGTCCTCCCATGGCTGCCATCTCTGCGCCTTCTACGATGTCGGTACCTTAACACAAAAGGTTCTCTCAGTTGCAGAAACTGATCTGAACACCTTGGTAGATATAAATTTATTTTTTGGCAAGTAGGCAGGAGTCAAAATGGAGATGGCAGCCAATCTGGGGAGGGGGGGGCACATGTTGGTACAGAGAACTCTGCGTAAGAATGGCAAGGAATGGTTGAAGGGCCAAAGCCTCCACGGCCACTGCCGTGCCAAGGAATGTCTTCAAATGGGACTTCCAAGACATTGGCTATTGATAAACAACTCCCGTGTGAATGACTCCATGCTTTCCTTAAGGAGACACCTGGGACTAAAGAGGCTTTTGTATGGTCCAGCAGAAGAAGCAACCCAAGCTTGGAGAGCACATCATCCCCAGCCACTTTAGATTGAAAGGCACCCCTTCTCACCAATGAATGAGCATTTAATCAACCCTTTCCCGCTGCGGTGAAATACTTTCTCCATTTCCCCCAGGTAGGGAGGGACTTGACGAAAACGGCCTTACAAAAGGGGGCCTGGATGCTTTCCCATGAAGTATTGAGGATGCAGCAACAGGGGATACAGAATGTTTTGGGGTGCTTGGGCAGTACAGCGCCTCACCACTCCCACCTCTGGGGAGACCCAGATCAATGCTGGGGAAAATGCCGAGCCAGACACTGGATACCGAATTCAATCACGTTTCCGTGAACATTACAAGCCAGCACCAGTGAGAGTCATAAGTATTCCCTTTCCTCCTCAGTGTACTCTAGGTGTGCTTCACTAAAGCTGCTCCGTCCAGCAATGGCATATATCCCCCACTTTTGGAAATACATGGTATGGACTACTGTCCTGAGTTCCAGTTCAAATGACATGTCACCTTCCCACCCTGCAACATTTATTATAGACGTGCTTCATAGGATCCATTCTTATCAGTGACAATGTGGATCCCCCACCTTGAAAGTGTTCAGAAACAACAACAATAGAGGTTGAGCAAACATCCTTTATTAATACAAAACCAACAACGTAACACGGAACAGAACAGACCCACTACCAACCCCCTTTTAAAGAATGTGAGCTATAGCTTCCCTTACCCTCTCCCCTTCAGCCACCATGGCCACACCAGAGGGATCGTGTTCTCCCTGGGCTGCCCCTTTAATGGGATCCTCTGGAATTTCAAGGTCCTCCTCCACCACGTGCCCTTTCGCCTCACATATGTTGTGCAAAACCACACAGGAGGCTATGACGGAGATGAAGTTCTCCTGAGCCACTGGGAGTCTGTCTGACAACCGCCGCCACCGGGCCTTGAGACGGCCGAAGGCCCGCTCAACCACACTGTGGCAGCGGTTAAAAACTTGATTGAACTTTTCCTCACGGCTATTCTGGGGTGAGGGGTAAGGCTTCATGAGCCATTTTCTCATGGGGTAGGCCTGATCAGCCAGGATGAGTGGCGGCACAGTCACATCCCCCAAAGTGATCTGGGGGTTCCCAGGCACAAAAGTCCCTTTGTCCATCATCTTGCGGAGGGATGACGTGTGGAAGACAAAGGCATCATGAGCGTTTCCAGGCCACCCAATCTGAACGTTAATGAATCGGCCTCGGTGGTCTACGGTTCCCTGTAAGATGACTGAATAAAAATATTTTGTATTCCAATAAGCTTCGGACTGGTTCTTAGGGCAGAGGACTTCCACATGACAGCCGTCCACCACACCTACGCAGTGGGGGAACCCCATTTCTTGGAAGCCAGCCATGATCTGAAGGGAGAAAAACGGGGAGACTTTGTTAGCGGGTGTTAAGTGAAAACTGAAATAGCATTAAGGTGATCTAGTGCAAATCTCACGATGAGAGTAGCATTCTGTAATGGCTCCCCACACACCACCCTCATTGTAATTATGCCCAGGGAGAAAATGTTCTGTCAGGCCATGACTTTACCTGGTTGTAGTCCCCCAGAAAGACTGTTTTCTTCAGAAGAACATGTTCAATGGCCAGGCACACCTCAACCACAATCCGGGCCACAGTAGATCTGCCGCGATGAAACACTTTCCCGATCTCCCGATAAGACATTTTGGAGGTCAGCCACATGACCGCAATGGCCACTCGCTCGTCTTCAGGAACGGGCAGCCTCATCACAGTTCGATTCCGGTGCAGGTAAGGGCGAAGGGAAGAACAGATTTCCATGAGCGTGGCCTTGGTCATGCGAAAGTTTTGTAACCACTGGTCATCATCCCACTGGGGAACCGTGTGGGTCCACCAACTGCCCCGTCCTGGCTTGACCCAACAGCTGCGGTGGATCTTGGTACACTCCATGGCCGTGGCAATAAACGCACGTCGGACAGGCATCCTCTGGAGGGCGAGGTGGAAGAGCTGCCTGCGGTTTCTCATGCGCTGACGCTTCAAAAGACACAGCCGCCTGTGCCACATCATTCTTCTAGCTGCCCAGGCCTCCTCCTCGCACACGAGTTCCAGGGTCAGCTCTCGGATGGAGTTGAGCAGGGCGGTGCACAAGCTCAGGCAATACTGAAATGCCAACAGCAGGCGAGATCGCTCCGTGCCTGTAACAGGGTGCCGAGGCTTGGCCACTGCACTCCTCACACAAAGAGGTGTAGGGTGAGCAACAGAAGCATTTCAGAAGCCGGCCTGATGCTGAGCGCTGCCCAATCCAATGATATGACTACCATTCCCTCCCGTAAAATGTCCACCCATTTCAAGACTCTGTTGAGTCAGTGCTACAGAACCTAATAAGATATAGCCGAAGTGGTGTTTCATTGGCACCTGATCCTATTTTTCACCTGTTGTATGTCCCGGAAGACGCTGTGGACATGCTACAGCATTCCACAATGTCTCTGAAATGGTTTCCTGGGAAACCAACCTATAAGAAATCTCTCCTATCACTCTAGTTCTGTGAGGAGAGCACCGCAGAGATGTTGATTTAGCACTAGCACAGACAAGCGGTGGCGCCTACGACGCTTATCTACATGAAGAGCCTCCTGGTCATGGCAGCCAACCTCTACAAGAAATTCCACAGAGAGGCTCATTTGGGGCATTTTCTGGCAGCATGGGGCACTCGCCCTCCTCTTAAACTTAATCCAGAAGAACGAATTTACTCCACAGCTGATGTGGAGTGGCCCGCGGAAGGACAGGCTATATTACCAATGCTTACCAAGAGAACTGAGCACCCGTACAATTTACGTGCAGCTCAGCAGATTAAATCTCAATTTAAAAGAATGTAAGGAGATGTCTGCAAATGTGTAGAAAACTTTGGGGAGCATCCCAGAGGCCAATTTTAGCCTCCTTTTCTTTTGACAAGATGAGGGAGCTGTAGATCTTAGCAGGTAGGCCAAGGACAAAACCTCCCGACTGATTATTTCTAAGCCCCCATAGCAAACAGAGTTCAAGTGGAGTTCCCGTTCTCAAAGCCAAAGGAAGAAAATCATGATTGCAATGAACCAGGACTGGTTCAGTTGCCCTTTGACAGTATAGTGAATGAAAAAAAGATGGTTGCCAGAGATGGAATTCTGCCCGTGGCAATATTACACAGCAAAAGGCTTATACCTAAAGTGCCCAGTTCCCTTTACCTCTCTTCCCTGGCCTGTAACAAAGTTCCTAATCACCAACCAAAGGCTAAAATATAGATGGAAAGGATATGGGTATGGCCCCCAATTGTTTGAAGAAATACCTACAGTACATGCATCTCCCACATGGGCCACCTTGCACTGGCTACTTGTTCATTTCTGGGCCAGTTTCAAGGCGATGACTCTGACATACAAAGCCATAAATGGTTTGGGACCTCGATACCTGACAGAACGTCTGCTCCCGATGAGATCTGCCCCACCTACTCGCTTATCGCAGGAGGGGTTCAGGTTCCTGACCCGAGAGAGGCCCGGAAGCAGAAAACTAGAAAATGGACCTTCTCAGCTCCCCGTCTCTGGAATGATCTCCCACCTGAAATCCACCTGGCCCCTTCACTGGGAACTTTTAAACGATCCTTGAAGACATGACTCTGTAGGCAGGTCTTCCCAAAATTTACATTTGAATACCTCAGCGGCACTTTCCAGTTTTTACATCGTTCCGCCATCTTGCTTTTCAACTTGTTATTTATGTTATGTTGATTTTATTTCCTCTGTATATTTGTTATTCTGATTTTGCATTTGACTGTATAATTATGCTAGACTGGTAATGGAACATTGCATTTTTGTTTTGTTTATGTTTTATAGTTTGTGTGTTACGAACTCATTGAGTGTAAACCGCCCAGAGTGGATTTGAAATAACAAGCTACAAGGAAATAAAATGAAATGACACCAAATGCAATGTGCTCATTTGTTCATATTTTATCTCACTTTCCCGCCCAGCAGTTGCCATGATCCTTAAACAAAGTGGTGAGGCAGGAATATCTCCCACTTGCAAAGGGATCTAATACTTTGCATGGCCAAGTGACGATCTGAACGGCATCACTCCATTGCGACAAATACTGGCTCAAGTTCAGTATTCAATCGAGACTAAATTAAACCCATTGGATCGGGCATTTTTTTTGGTAATTGTTTCCCAAAGTCATTAGGGTAGCATCAAAGCAAGCACTGATTTAACATTCCAATGATGAAATCTCACTTGTGAGCATGAACACTTCAAGACATGCAAGTCTGGCACTTTGTTTTTCTCCTTAAATGAATTCCAAACCTTTCATAGGAATCAGAGCCAGAAGGGTAATGATACATCCAAGGCCTTGCCAGTGAATCAGTGGCAGGGGCCTCATGCCATCTTTGCTGACAAGAGCTGTCAAGATGTGAAATTTGGGGTAGATAGACCGTTAATTAATGAGATGTAGAAAAAGCAGCCCTAAAAAATGTACATGTTTTTTTTTAAAAAATAAGGCTTGAACAGCAGTTTACTAAAAGTCACTGCAAAGCAATTAGCTAGCTGCAGCCAAGTCTGGAAGCCAGGTGACAGTACAGTAACACCGCCTGGCAAAAGAATCTCTTTTATGTCTAACAGTCCAGAGTGAAAGTAAACAACTGAGATGAAAAAAAAAAGTGGTCCTTCAGCAAGATAGTCTGCAAGCAATTTAGGCTCACTGAATCAGAACCCAAGTACAGTACTGTAGTTTACACCCAGTGCAACTTGCTTCCCTGAACTTACACATTAGTCAAAACAAGAGATCTTATTTGCCATTACGGCAACTTGCCAGACATATATTTTACAAGAATTCTATTTTACAGGTGTTGTAAAAGCAAGAGATATTTCTATTATAAATTTTCTGACCGTGGATCAGGCCTTGATAAGTTACAATACTGGCAGAAATCAGGTTTTTTTTTTACAGTTGAAAGGAAATGTAAATATATGAGAGAAATATAAATATAGGAAGCCAACACAACACAATATGCCACACATACTGGATACCAGCAACACCAGATACCGGGGAAAAGTCAGGAAATCATGCACTAGTAGCAGCAACATGGATTTTCCTCCATAGATTCCAACTGGCTTGGCTGGGTGAGCACTTAAGAGTAATTGTCTGTGTAATATGCTTAAAGGCTAGAGAGTCCTCAAAGTTATATGCTTTTTACTTCTAAATGACGTATGTTATAGATATTCTCTGCTTTTTAATTATGCCTTTCTGAACCTTATTTTGTATTTTTAATTGTATGTTTTATGCTTTCATATTTTGGATTGAAACCTGACTAAAATATTTGCTGGCAAATATATACGTACGTGCGCGTGCGCGCGCGCGTGTGTGTGCGTGCATACACACACACAGAGTTCTGATTTGATTGGAAAAGACTGTCTGATTTCATTCCAGAATTAACCTTAAATGTGATAAATTGCAGCTGTGATGAATGCAGACTTCTGATTTTTCCCTAGAAATCTACAGAGCTCTTCTTAGGGAGATATTCAGGAGTCAGCCTGATCTGACCAAGCAGCAAGACTTCACTTTTTCCACTGCTTCCACCCTATGCTGCATGCTTCAAAATACAGCTGCCGGCATCCTTCCATGACCCCAAACTCCCTTGTGCCTCACTGCTCTAACCACTGGGGAGGCTGCCCTGTCGGGCCTGCTCATGAGACTGCCTCTGACCCATGAGGGATGTGTCAGCCTCTGCCACTGATTTACTGGCAGACCTTGGGCTTCCCATGTCTTCTCAATCCAATTCATACAAAAGGGTTAGTATTCAAATAAGGAGAAAGTATATAAGTGCTGCATGCCATGGGAGCAAACGAATGCTCTCCCTGTTCTTCCTTTAAGTACCAGCCTAGGTAGTTACTCCAGGAACCCAGCTGCACCCCAGACCGCCCTATGCCTCACTGTTGTAACCACTGGGAAAGACTGCCCTGTCAGGTCTGCACTCTGCTTCCCCTGCCCCTGGGGCTGCCCCTACCCATATTGCAATGCCTCAAGCTCTACATGTCCTTTTTTTCCATCTGCAGTGGATGCCATTCTGTCCCTTGAGAACAGCCTGGGGGCCGTTCTGCAATGGATGCAGTTGAATGGACTGTGGTTGAACCCGGACAAGACGGAGGTCTTGAGGGTGGGTGCTCCCGGCATCAGTAGTTTGGGAAAGTCCCTCTCTTTTGGGGGAGCGACTCTCACCACAAATAATGTAGTTTGCAGTCTGGGGGTTCACCTTGACCCGGTGCTTACCATGGAGACCCAGGTAGCGTCAGTGGTCCGCTCCACCCATTTACATCTTCAGCGGATTGCCCAGCTGCATTCCTATCTTGATGTTGGGTCGCTCACCACCCTTGTCCATGCACTTGTAGTCGCGAGATTAGACTACTGTAATGCTCTCTGCATGGGGCTTCCTTTGAGACAGAGGTGGAAGCTTCAAATGGTGCAGAATATGGAGGCTAGGTTACAAACTGGGGTGAAAAGATTCCATCATATTTCCCCCACCTTGGGGTTACCTATTCGCTTACGCATCGAATTCAAGATTCTAACAATTACATATAAAGCCCTAAATGGTTTAGGACCTCGATACCTGGCAGAGCACCTCCTCCCACCTAGATCTACTCATAACATCCATTCTAGCCGGTCTGGGCAGCTGAGGGGCCTAACCCCGAGAGGGGCCCGGCAGGAAAAAACTAAAAACCGGGCCTTTTCGGTGGTGGCCCCCTTTGGAACCTTTGGAATACACTGCCCACTGAGATCCGCCTCCCCCCCCCCCGGAGCTTTCAAGAGTAAATTGGAGACCTGGTTGTTTTGTCAGGACCAGCTAGTACTGTACTTCGCTCCTTCTCTCGTCTTTCCCATCTTGGATTTTCATATGTTAACATTTCTTATTTTGGTGGTTATGGTTTTTCGGGCTCCTTGGCCGTGTTCTGAAGGTTGTTCTTCCTAACGTTTCACCAGTCTCTGTGGCCATGGGCATCTTCAGAGGACAGCACTCTGTTTCTTATTTTATTTTTATTGTTTGTTTAATCCTATCTGTGTTTGATTGTACACTGCACAGAGCGGATTTCTCCAGATGGGTGGTATAAAAATCAAATAAATAAATAAATAAGCTCAAGTGGGGAAAACAGTCTTCAACTGAAGCAGCCTTCTGCTCCCCCCACCCCCGCTCCCCACAAGAGACTGCTCCAACCACTAATTAACAAGGCAGTTCACTCGAGAGACTCCTGGGCATCAACCGCTCATGGAGTGACCAGCCTGTCACCACTTTCTTGTATGTCTCTGCCCCCACCCCCACCCCCCATGGCCAGGTGAAGGATTTTGGTTCTCTTTGCAGGACTTGCAAATTAGAGAAGAGACAAATATGGTTTCAAGCTATTGCATTGTATTGTCTTTCTTTGCAACTCAACGGCCAGGCTTGGCCTTGGTTTGCCCATGCAGGAAGGCACTGAGGAAATTCTCCCTTCTCCACTGGTACCGACTAAAACAAAAGGACATTTGCTTTTTGGTTCATTTTATAATTCCATTTGCTGATGGCAGCAGCCACAGTCCTTACCATAACTCCGAGAGCGAGGCAAATCTACATTCGCCTATTTTAGGGGCCAACTCGTGCAGCCTTCGTCAGACACATGAGAAGCCGCAGGAGCCTGTGTCACAGCAGTCTTCCCTAGGGGCTAGGTTTGAGATGTGGGCTAGTTTGCAGAGCGGATGGGTGTCAGGATGGAGGACTGGTGTCCTCCACTGCCATTTCAGGCATCCCCAAAGGGTATGAGCAAATCAATAGGGTCTTCCTGCTCTTGGGTAAAGGAACGGGGGGTTAAGCCGCTGATTTACTGGCAGGCCTCGTGCTGTATGAATGCATTGCAGTCCGAGTGCTGGAAGTTCCACGAAACCTGAGAAGGTTTAGCGCCAGAACACCCTCCACAAAGAAAACAAATGGGCTAAGAAACAGAAGCCACCCCCAACCACATACAGAAGAGGACGCCTCTTCCTGCAGTATGTGTGTGTGTATGACTTTGCATGTTCCGAAGACTTCTGCAAAGCTGCCGCCTTTCCCAACACTGTACACCCCTTTGAAAACCAAGCGGCTTGACAGTGAACCGTAAAAGGGATCCTCAGAGGCAGGATCCAAGGAAGGAAGAGCGGGGAAGCGGACCGAAATGCGGATGGCACAACATCAGATTGAGAAAGCAATTCGTTGGCGCCCTGTGTTGTTAATAGGCCATTCTAATGAAGCATCAAGCGGGCTCCCCATCAGACCGCAGCCAAGCTGAATCGCTCCAGTCACTCACTACGTAAAGTTGAGTCCATTGTGAGTGATTCAGATCCGGATGTTAAGGGCTAAACACGAGGAGCCGGCAAATAAATGCCAAGAGTTTGTTGCCAGTGGTGTATCCAGCTGTTTTGGTACTTGGGACTTATATCAGGTCGGCCTATGCCGGGGGAGGAGAGAGGAATAGGGAGCCATGCCCATGTCTGGTGGCCAGTTTGGTTCAGCTCCAAGCACCCACCCTCTCCCCCATTTTCTATTCCTTTTGCCGAGGAAGAAGTGGCTTTGGAAGGCGTTGTTGTAATATCAATGTATAACATGTCTTTCTCTTTAATGGATAACCTTGAAAGGAACCTCATGTGTTCCCTGTAATTAATTAGCCTTATAAATGTAGTCTCTTTCACCCTCTATCTCGACACCCTCCCTCGGACGGTGCGAAGCTACGAGCAAGGCAGAACCTTTTGAGTTTGCCTACTTATCAGCATTACCTTGACTGCTGTTGCTTATTTTGCTCAATTATATGGTATGTAATATGTTTTAGATGTTATGTTTGTTTATTAGGAATTCCCATATACCTTTTCCCTAAGAGACTTAGATAAAGTATATTTTGAACAACTTATCTCGGTGTCTCGCAATATATTTTTCAACAGGCGTTAGCCCATCCAGAAACAAATACGAGCACAGGAAGTGTCAGAGAGGAGAAAAGGTTATGTCACCCCAGCAGCCTTTTGGTACGATGTGTGCGCGTGTTGCCACATGCTGTCAAGTCACATCTGACTTAAGAGCAACCCTAATGAGGGTTTTCAAAGTAAGCAAGATCTTTCAGGAGTGGCTTTGCTGGAGTTGCCACCCCCCCAGTGGGTTTTCATGGCGAAGAAGTAACTCAAACGCAAGCCTTCCTGAATCTCAGTCTCTCACCCCACCCAGTGCCCCACACCGTGCCTTGGGTTCAAAACGCCTCAGCCGCCCTCCCCTAGTTATGGCTATGACTCCTCCCCTCAACCCAGTATATACAGGGTGCCCAAAGATAATGGGATTCTGTGCCTTAAACCCCGGATGGGAGGCTTTTGGTCTCTGGCCTCAGGAAGGTAACTTGGTATGAGACTGACAGCATCAGATGAGTTTATATGACTCACAAGCCTTTAGGTATAACAAAGAGTTCCCTCACCTGACTGTTCACCAACAGGGCTTTCCACAGATTCCTCCTGGGTCCGCGGCCTCTTTTCCCCCTCTCGCTTTATGACAGTGTGAGGAAATCCTGAATTGAAGGGAAAAAAGGGAAACAAGGGGTCGGCGGAGCGGCCACACGTCATTCGCTAACGGCTCGCCGTCTTCAACATGAGATCATTTTGCTAGAGGAGCAGAGAAGCCGGTTGACGGAAATGTCCGGAAGAAATTTTATTTTCTAAAAAAAGAGATTTGTTTTTAAACTGAAGTGCTTCTCAAATAAATGTATCGTAAAACACCCTCTGAGAAGACCCATTTCCTCCTGGAACTAATGGCTGAAGTTGAGGGGAAGACAAAGTTGCCATTCTGCCCAGTTAACTGAGCGTTATTTGGATCCAAACCAGGCCGCCTGAGGCCCATTTGAACCCTGAACTGGCCTAGAGCCCGAGTTTAAATTTTAAATACCTCTCTGTCCCTTGGAAGAGCACAGATGCAGAAAATGAAAACAGACATTTTTCCTTCTCAACTGTTTTCTAAGAAATGCGCTCACTGCTGCATCCAGGTAGATTTGACCAATAAAAGAGACGTCCTTCGGGTGATCAAAGATTTAAAATTGTACCTCCTCATCCTAGTTCACTTCTCTAGGTAAATGTTGCAAGTTCTGGACAAAAGCTCATGTAATGTAGTGTAATAATTATTATCTTGGAACTGCGAAGCTGGCTTTGCAGCCAGACGCCTGAACTACTGAGCTATCAAGCAGTTCTTTTATTTATTTTTTTAGCAAGCACTTATTTTTAGAAGCAGTTGAATTAAAAACAAATCAGTGCATATGAAGCCACAGAGGCATGGGAATGAACGGGAGAAAGGGGAGCAAACAACCAAGGAAAGCACCGAGGCAAAGCATGGTGAAAAAACACTTGTTATACTGTAGGACCCCCATATCCACAGGGAATCAGTTCCAAGCCCCCCACGGAGGCCAAAAAATGTGGATTATAGTGAGCTCTATTATCACTGTGAATGCTATACATACAGCATGTAGTGCAGTCTCTGGCATCCTCTAGTGGCCAGCTCTGATAATGACATTGTTAGAAATACGGATATATTTTGGGCTTTTTTTTTCCTTTTAATATTTTCAGACTATGATAAATGAACCAGCAGATAATGATCCTATGGATAAGAGGGTCCTACTATATAACCAGTGTTCTTTATATATGATAAAAATAATTTTCTATATGATAAAATAATTTTTATATGGTGAAAAACAATAAAAATGCTAAATAATTAATTCTTTTTGAGGCCATGGACTTGATCCTTTTTGCTGCAACAGGCTTGGCAAGAAAAGAGCTTGAAAAATGGATTACAGTTTCTTGAATCCCACAAGCACTGTGGCCAATGGCCATCCACACACTAGCTCCACATTTACTCATTCTGGAAGTATAGTACGGCCCTTTGAATTTTTACTGTCCCAGAATGAGGCACACATTGTAATTTTTTAAAAAAGAAAACAAGAAAGAAAACAAAGGAGGTCCCCTCCCTTTTGTCCTTCCAGCAACAAGTGAAGAGCAGGCGTTTAGCAGCTTTCAAGAAATTGGGCAGTGAACTGTTTTAATTACAGGACGCCTCTCTCAGTAGGATCACTATCCACTGATACATTTATCCACTTGCCTGAAAATACTAAATTTTAAAAAACCTCAGAAATATGGATTTTCCAGACCTGGCCACTAGAGGGAGACAGAGACTATGCAATGTGTAGCATTCAATACTTCCACATTTTTTCAGCATGGGGCGATGGGGCACGGCTCGGAACGGATCCCCACAGATATCGCAGTCCTAACTGTATAGTTTTTCCAGGGTGGGGTGGGTATGTTGCCACCTGATCTCTATGTGAGAAGCCACGGTTAGGGCCTACTGGTGAGGTGGATCAGAGGGAGGTTGGGCTGGACCGTGGATGGCAGAAAGGGTTACGAGAGCCCTACCGTCTCCCTTGACCCACTCTCTCTCCTTCGTAGCCACAGAGATGGCCACGGGTGGTATAGGGGTATGCTTTAAGGGAGGGGAAAAGTCAGCTCCCTGGGTCAGTACATCGAAACCGAGGAAAAGCCCTCTGGAGAAGACTAGACATCCTTTGGCCAACAAAGGCTAGCTAACTGCTGTCAAGAGGAACTGTATGCAATACCATGGTTTGCATTTAAAATCTCCCCCCCCCCGCCACCGCCCCTGTTGGTGTATGCCCCCTTTTCTCTCCATCATAGCAGATCATTACTGTTAATCTTTTTTCTGGCCCTTCCCAGCCAGCTTGTAGACAAATTGGTATTCTACTTTCCTGGGTGAGCAATACAGTATCTCCCATACCCAGAAGGCAGGTAGAGTGGTGCCTCGCATAATGAGTGCACCGTTTAACGACGAACTCGCATAGTGACGCGTTTTTTGCAATTGCTAATGCGATCGCATTGCGATGATCTAAATGGCCGAAAATCGCATTGC
Organism: Pogona vitticeps; assembly: GCF_051106095.1. Taxonomy (NCBI): domain Eukaryota; kingdom Metazoa; phylum Chordata; class Lepidosauria; order Squamata; family Agamidae; genus Pogona; species Pogona vitticeps. Next base: position 24,988,638 of record NC_135784.1, read on the forward strand.
GATGATTGGTAAGCGTTTCGCTTACCGATCTTCACATTGTGATGTTTTTTTAAACAGCTGATTGGCGGTTCCAACATGGCCGCCGGGTGCCCAAAATGGCCGCCCGCAGCATTTTCGCGCGCTGCCCTCGCTTACTGAGGTGGCAAAAATGGCGGCGCTATGGAGGATCTTCGCTCAACTGTGAGTTTTTACCCAATAGGAATGTAATAAACTGAGTTTAATATGTTCCTATGGGGTTTTTCTTTCCGTTTAGTGACGATTCTGGATAGCGACGTTAATCCTGGAACGGATTAACGTCGCTATGCGGGGCACCACTATACTGGGCAAGTTCGGGATGGGTGGGTTTTGCAGTCCGGAGATGTTTTTAAAATGGGGGAACAACAAAAAGAAAAGAGAGAGCTTAAAACAAGCCCAGTGAGAATTATATTGGCCAAAACTGTACAGAACCAAACAGATATTCGTCTCGCGTTCTACGGCAACAAATTTAATACGGCCTTGGTTTTAAAACGCTTCCACGGCAGTCCTACAGAATCAGGAACTGCAATCAAAATGTGCAAGTTCTGGGCAAACAGGTCAGGAGCAGGCTAGTGAAGGATGCATGTCCCTCCTCGGTTCTGCAGCGCAGAAACTTAAAAGTATGATTGTTCCCCTGTTGCAGATCATTACTGTTAATCCTCGTGGAGTTTGCCACGAGTTTCTAAGTCTGCCTACCTGAGTGTCTCACACTGAGATACGCAGGGAGTGGAAGGTGGCGTGGCTGGAGGAAACCCCCAGCACTGTCCCGTGGTTCAGTAGAGAGAATATCGAAACCAGACTTTCAAGGACTAAAAGTAATCTTCAACATACACCTCAAAGGAATATTTGTTTGATCTTATATTTTTTTAATTTAAAATATTGTCACCCCACCTTTTTTCTCCTTGAAAAGGAGCCGCTTACAATGGAATACAATAGTTAAAGTTGAAAAGAATGCGTCTACGATTGAACCTCATTAAAGGTCACTTGTTTGCCCTTAAAGAGATGAAAAAGTGCCCCCCAGGAGTCAAAAAAAATTAATAATAATGTCAAGTCACGGGAAACACCCTCCCTCTCAAACCCTGAACAGGGGTTGTTGTTCAGAAAACTCAATGGAAGGGCTTGGAGTAAAACACAACTCAACAACAGGAAAACCTGAGGCAAGATCTTCTGAGCTGGTTCTGATCGTGAACCTCCAAATCTGTGAGCTGCTCCCTTACCTGACTGGTGACCAGCAGTCTGGTGGTAAGATGGGCCTTCGTCGTCCTCTTCTTTCATTATGATGTCAGGAAATCCTGAATCGGGAAAGAAGGCAAGAGGAAACAGTCAGCAGGGCGGCAGTGGTCCCTCCACCGACTGGCTGGAGCAATCAAACCTTCTGAACGGTATGACCGATGGACAGAAAAGGGTGTCCTTGAGCTGATTTTCTACAAAAATATGGAACTGATTTTAATAGGACTGCATGTAAAAGAGAGAGAGAGAGATTCCCACCTGGAAAGAAAAGTTGAGGTGGGAATGTCTCTCTTAAATTTGTCTCTCCTGGGGCACCATGTCCATGCACCCTCTAAACATAAAAAAGAGCATTCTCCCTTCTCCTTTTAGAGTGGTCAAACTTTTCTTACATGGAAATAGGTGCAAAAATTTCCTTTGGATATTCCATTGAAGTTTCTTGACGACAACAGGCACAATGGAGAAAGAGGGGAGGGCAGTTCATGTCATGGTGGAGGTGGGAGGTGCTTTGCCATCTCAATAACAAGGGGGGTTTGGTTACTTTTGAGTAGCCTTCCCTAGCCTGGTGATTGTGGACAATCTGGATCACAATTCCCATAAGGCATTAACCACGCTGATTTGATTTCCTTAAAGTACAAGGTCTCTTTAGAGTACTTACTAGTATAGTATAGTATAGTATAGTATAGTATAGTATAGTATAGTATAGTATAGTATAGTATAGTATAGTATAGTATAGTACAGTATAGTACAGTATAGTACAGTACAGTACAGTACAGTACAGTACAGTACAGTGGTGCCTCACATTACGATGTTAATTCGTTCCAGCGAAATCGCTGTAGAATGAAAACATTGTAAAGCAAAATTAAAAAGCCCATAGAAATGCATTAAAACCCGATTAATGTGTTCCTATGGGCTTGAAACTCACCGTCCAGTGAAGATCCTCCATAGCGCGGCTATTTTTGCTGCCCGTGCAGTGAGGAATCCGTCCCAGAAAACAGCGGGCGACTATTTTTTTTACCTGGCGGCCATTTTGAAACCGCCGATCAGCTGTAGGAAAATCGTCATTTTGTGAGAATCGGTTCCCAAAGCAGGGAACCGATCATCACAAAGTGAAATTCCCCCATAGGAAACATTGTTTTGCGATCGCTTTTGCGCTCGCAAAAACTTCATCGTTATGCGATTTTGTGGTAAAACGGTGCACTCGTCTTGCGAGGCACCACTGTATCAGTACAGTACAGTACAAGTAGAGGTCCCCAACCCCCGGCCCTCTGCTGGTCTATCCCTGCATGCACAGTCCCTTTGCACATGCACGCACCAGCACCCACGCAACCACTCCCCCACCATTTTGCACATGCGGACAAGCGCCTGCAAAAGTGCCGCGCTGCCATTTATGCATGCGCATGAGCACTGCCGTTTGTACACGAGTGCCTGCACGAGCACCCTCCCGCTCCTTTGCACATGCACACACATGTGAGGGGGTGCCTCGCCTTCCCTAGCCAGTCTGTGGGATTTAAAAGGTTGGGAACTCCTGTAGTATAGTATAGCAGTGGTCCCCAACCTTGGGCCTCCAGATGTTCTTAGACTTCAACTCCCAGAAATCCTGGCCAGCAGTGGTAGTGGTGAAGGCTTTTGGGAGTTGTAGTCTAAGAACATCTGGAGGCCCAAGGTTGGGGACCACTATAGTATAGTACAGTATATAGTATATATAGTATGTATTCATCAGAAAACAAAGCAGCAGCTGTTAGAGGGGTGTGTTTTTTTGCAATTTGTGTTCCCTGCACAAAAATATGTTTTTGAAAATGTGAAAACTCTTATTGCGCTTAATACTTGTCTCTCTTGCATATAAGAGGGGGGAAATGTTCCTTCTTTTTCCTGTGCATGGGAACCAGACAAACCTCCACAGATATTTAACACCCACACATCTATGGTGCAAAAAATAATAATAATAACATTCATATGTGAGTAGCCCACAATTTACCTGAGCTGCTGGCTGGCGAGGTCTCAGCCTCCGACTGGTGCAGGCTGCACGGCTCTTCTTCTTGTTCCACTTTCACGGTCATTTCAGCAAATCCTGAAGCGGGGAGGGGGGGGAGAATAGTATAACAAGATGCGATAAGAATAACACCTTCCACAGAGGTAGAAACAACCCTGTAGATCAGGGGTCTCAAACATGCGGCCCGGGGGCCATTTGTGGCCTGCCGGATGATAGTTTGTGGCCCCCACCTTGCCTGCCCCCAAAGTGCCCACGTGTCCTCTGTTGTCAAGAGTAAAAAAAAAAGCCTTGCCTCCCTTGCTGTCTCTCTCCCAAGACAGCGCCTCTGTTTGTGTGCGGCCGTGTGCACACAACTGTGGGGGCCCCCACCCCATTCTGTTTAATTTCGCAGGTACCAATGGGGGTTTTTCTCCTCTGGCAAGGCGATTCTGTGAAGTTTTTTATTTTATTTTATGTCATGCCCTCCCCCCCGGCTAGGCAGTTGCTGGCGCTCCCTCCCTTCTCCGCTTTGTCCTGCTGCTGCTGGTGATGATAGTGAAGAAGGAGCCGGGGGGGGGGGGTGGCCGGCGACGACGGCTTGAGTGTTACTACTCCTCCTCGGAGCCCCAGCCAGGCTAAGGAAACTCCTGGGTGGCTTCCTCAGGCTCTTGCTCCGCTTGGCGGAAAATCTGATGCGGCCCAGCCTCACCCAGACTCTGCCTCCAGCAGCCCCCAGTTAAATTGAGTTTAAAACCCCTGCTGTAGATCAAGTCCAGCCCTTGCCAAGGAGACCCAGTGGAGGAATGGAAATCCCAACCGCCGGCTCCGTAGCCAGAGTCCAGAAGGACTGATTGACCTCATGGCTCCAGAAGAGAACTGGGTTTTTGGAACGCATCTCACCAAATTCACTTTCTCTGGATTCTTCTTTGCACGGCCTTTCGTCCTTCTCCGGCTTTATGATAAGGTGAGGAGATCCTGGAACAGGAAAAAAAAGTCAAGAGGAACTGGTTAGCAGGGTTTCCTCCTCTCTCATGAGCTGCATCATTCAACCTTGGAAGAGGTTTGCTTGATCAGCAGGAAGTACCGTATTTTTTTCCATGTATAAGACTATACTTTTGTCTAAAATCCTTAGACTAAAAATTGAGGATCGTCTTATACACGGAAGTAAGCTGAGGAGACAGAAAAAAAAACAAGTGGAAGGGAAAGCAGGGATCAAAGCAATCCTGCAGTCCTTTGATCCATTTCCCTCTACACTTTGCTATGCCCCACTTAGATTTCTCAATTTTGAGTTAGAAAAGTGGGGGGCGTCTTATATATTGGGGGAATCTTATACATGGAAAAATACAGTAAATCCTTCATCTAATTTAGAAACTGCTTTGAGTGAAAGTATTTCTAAAAATACCACCTTAGAACAGACTTTCCCTCCTGAATGAAAGAGGGCTGGGGGCTCCTTCTCCTACCCTGATGCTTCCTCTGAAGATTAAAAAGAGGGATTTCCATTTTAACTGCAGAGCAATGGTACAAGACTTTAGTAGGCCCAGTGGGCCCAGTTTGCTCACCCTGGCTTTCCAGTCATCATATATTCCTTAAATGAAAAGGCATGTAAATATTAAAATTCTTTTAACCAGCTCTCAGATGTAGGAGTCAAAGGTGGTATTTCCCTAGGACAGCTTGCCCCTCCTACAGGAGTTTTCTCCCTCCATCCCAAACAGGGGTAACAGTCCTCTATTCTAACGGAAATTCTCTCCTTCTATTCAATGAGGGGATAATAAGGCTTTCAAGTGTTGCTCCGATCCCGATCCCCATTTGTTGCTATTATTTGCCATCAAGTTGGAACCAACTTATAGCAATCCTAATAGGACCTTCAAGGTAAATGAGATATTTAAGGAGCGGTTTTACCCATTCCACGGCCCTACTTAATTTCCATGGCTGAACAGAGATTTGAGTCTTAGTCTGTCACTTTATCAACTACACTAGATGTCCATGATTAGAAAAGGGGAAGTCCAAAAAATATGAAGAAATGATCAAATTGAGGTAGGATATTTAAATCAGTAAGCTTCTTTGAGACGCTTTGCCTTTCAGATGGCTGAAGAACTTTCTTTCAAGAATAGTTTGTTTTACAAGTCCAGATGAATTAAATACTATGGAGTTCAGTGGAGCTCGCACTGAGTTAACTATGCATGAGATTCCAGTCCTGCTGGTCGTAAGGAGTCGATCCTTATAGTATGTGCAGCTGTAGCTGCTCTTCGGAGAATCGGTGGAAGGTGACACCTATTCAGGACACACAGTCCTGACATACTGTACAGTGGTGTCCCGCATAGCGATGTTAATCCGTTCCGGATTAATCGTCGCTATGCAAAAACATCGCTAAACGGATCGAAAAAACCCATAGGAACGCATTAAACGTAGTTTACTGCGTTCCTATGGGTCCCAAACTCACCGTTCAGCAAAGCTCCTCCATAGCGCCGCCATTTTCGCGCCCTCGGTAAGCCAGGGCAGGGCGCGAAAACACTTGCGACGCCCATTTTGGGCACCCGGCGGCCATTTTGGAACCGCCGATCAGCTGTTTAAAAAAACATCGCAATGCGAAGATCGGTAAGCGAAACGCTTACCGATCATCGCAATGCGATGTTTTACCCATTAAAACATCGCAATGTGATCGCATTAGCGATCTAAAAAATTAGATCGCTATGCGGATTCATTGTTAAACAGTGCGCTCGTTAAGCGAGGCACCACTGTATTTCTACCTTTCAGAATTACAAACCAATGTGTTAAGATCTTTCTGTTACCACCAACTGATCAAGGATAGGCTCCTAAGAAAGGTCCAGAGCCCCATACACCTCATACATCTTGGAGGGCTGTTCCCCAAGAATAGTAAGAAAGGGCTTCCACTAGCCGTGAACTCTCTCTAGAAGCAAAAAAGGATGAAACGAGGGCTGTTCATATTTCAAGAGCCTCACGAGAAGGGAAAGCATGCTGTAAAAGACAACAAGGCTAGGAAAAGTGGAAGGCAGCAGGAAAAGAAGAGGACCAAACATGAGACGGATTGACTTCCTAAAGGAAGCCATGGCCTTGAGTTTGCAGGCGCTGAGCAGGACTGCTAATGGCAGGATATTCTGAGGAGCACTCATTCATACTGTTGCTGTAAGTCAGAGGTGATGGGACAGCATGTAACAACCATTAGCTCCTTTGTCACCTGAGCTGGTCCTTGGGAAGGTCGGGGATTCCCATTGATGCAAGCCACACGGCTTCTCTTCTTGTTCCAATTTGATTGCCACATCATGAAGTCCTAATCATGAGACAAAGATAGGGAAATGGGCTTCAGAAGGTTAGACTGACCTCTTATCCCAGAGAAAGAAAGCACTGCGTTTTCATAACCAATCTCATAGGTTTCCTCAGGGGTAGGAAATCTATGGCCTTCCAGGTACTGCTGGGCTACAACCCCCAGATTTTCTCACCCCAGCCTATGCTGGGAAGCATTAATGGGAGAGGCAGACCAACAATGTAGAAAAGGCCAGGATTTTTCTATCCCTGCTCTAGAATTTAGCACAAATGTGTAAATCCCCTTTGTTTTCCGCTTTGCTGCTTTTGTTTTTCCTCCTTACCTTGGTTACGCTCCAATGTAATCTCCATTTCCTCCCCCCAAAAAATGAGGTAATCTGGAAATGGTTTCTGATCAAATCTGGCTTACTCTGTGGAAATCCTGCACAAGAATACAAGGGAAAGGAGGAGAGAAAAATATGAGTATAAGATTTAAGATCTGAAACACAAAAAAAAATATCAAGTGACATTTGGCACTGTAACAGGTTCCACAATCATATGGTAGAAGATCAGATTTGATGTATGACACGCCTAAATGCACACCCTCTCGCTTTTATTCAGATACACTCAGCAAAAAAAAAATGGAACTAAGTACAGTATAACCAAGTGGTTTCTTTCTGAGCCGATTTCTGATTTCAGCTTGGTCACATCTGTACCAATTGATGGATTGGATGCAAATGGACAAACAGTTTAAGTTAAAAGCAATTTGAAAGAGACTCTGGGTTTCCATATGCATTCCCACAGCCCAACCATAACCCTGTTAATTAGATCTTGAAGTTTTCGTGAGAACTGCAAGTAAAACCTGTTGATGACCAGTAAGGACCAGAGCACTCTGTAGAATCTGCATCACAGCAGTCACTGGAAGCGAAACCTTTCACAGCACCAGCCTGAAAAGCAGGAGGTCTATTGGTTGCCTCTGTTTTCCCTTCATCTCTTCTGATGCTCATCAAAACTGCTCAAGCGCTCCCAGTAAAGAAGTCTTTCAATTTATCCCTTCATGAACTCCTCTTGCTGCATCGTTCTTTCCCAGCCCAATTTAACAGCAGTCAATTCCCACCTGCTCCCCTCTTATCTCCTTCGTGAATTTCACAACTGGTGTTCCCATTAACATGAATAATTCTGCATTGCCCCTTCAACAGTTTTTGACTGAGTTTCTCTAACTGGGTGATAAATTCACTTCCTACATCCTGTCACATGACTGAAACCAGGCTCCTCCTGGCAAAACAAACTCAAACTCATTCAACAGACTCCCTGAGAAGACAGATGATTGGAAGAAGGAAATAGGCATCATCTCTTGCAGTGGGGAAAGGAAGCTGCTGAAATCTATTTCTCTGGGTCAGTGTTACTTAGCTGGTCAAGCAGAATGGATCTCCGTTTATGTGGCCAGGCTCTGCTCTTTTTAAAAGGAAGGAGAAAGGTTCCCCTTGACATTTTGTCCAGTCGTGTCCGACTCTAGGGGGCGGTGCTCATCTCCGTTTACAACCCATAGAGCTAGCGTTTGTCTGAAGACAATCTTCCGTGGTCACGAGGCCAGTGTGATTAGACACGCAACGCCGTTACCTTCCCGTCGTGGTGGTACCTATTTATCTACTCGCATTTTTGCATTTTGCATGCTTTTGAACCTCTAGGTTGGCGGGAGCTGGGACAAGCGACGGGAGCTCACTCCATCGCATGGATTCGATCTTACGACTGCAGGTCTTCTGACCTTGCAGCACAGAGACTTCTGCGGTTTAACCCGCAGCGCCACCACGTCCCCCTCTTTTTTACCCCCACAGAAAAAGCAAAGCACCTTCATTTGGTGTTATCAATGTATATGGACCTAAGTAGGAGGGTTAAGATAACAGACAAGAAGAAAAACATTAAGACCTACTTGGAAGACACAAATTAAGGCAATAGTTAGTGAAGAATGGATTAAGGACAACACCTGGACAGAGCAGGAAAGGCAGAGTTGAAAGCAGTTTATTTAAATAAAAAGCCCTTTGCCTAATAGAACTCCAAAAGCCTTATTATTTAGGCAAGCCTATAAAGGTACTGTACATGGTGGCGCTGCGGGTTAAACCGCAGAAGCCTCTGTGCTGCAGGGTTGGAAGACCAGCAGTCGTAAGATCGAATCCATGCGATGGAGTGAGTGCCCGTCGCTTGTTCCAGCTCCTGCCAACCTAGCAGTTCGAAAGCATGTAATTGCAAGGAGATGAATAGGTACCACCACGGTGGGAAGGTAACGGTGTTCTGTGTCTAGTGGCGCTGGCCACGTGACCACGGAATCTGTCTATGGACAAACACTGGCTCTACGGCTTGGAGATGGGGATGAGCACCGCCCCCTAGAGTCGGACACGACTGGACTAAATGTCAAGGGCAACCTTTACCTTTACCTGGCCCATAAGAGCTTTCAAACCACAGAGGTTTCACTGATGTGCCTCTTTCCCCTCTTTTTTTAAAGCAAATTATCATTGGCATTCTACTGGAAAGATTAATGGGTCTTAATTTCAATTGAATTTTAATAATACAGTGCCTGAAACGCACCTACAACTTCTCTGTAGGTGCCACCAATTCAATGGGCCCATACTAATTACAATTTACTATATTAAGCAATAGGATTTCAGTAAATGAGTTATTCTTTTTTATATTGGTGACTTACTGTATTTTAATTTTGCTGGCCAGAATCCTAACAATGTTTGAACAATGTATTCGCGAAGGCTTTCATGGCCGGGATCTAATGGTTGTTGTGGGTTTTTCGGGCTCTTTGCCGTGTTCTGAAGGTTGTTCTTCCTAACGTTTCGCCAGTCTCTGTGGCAGGCCTTATGAAGAAAAAGGCAGCATCTACACTTCTTCAAAAAGAATTAAAAATAGTAACTCTTATTTAATTTATTTATTTAATCTTTAACTGAAGAGCTAGAAGGGACCTTATGGATCATCCAGCCCCTGTCAAGGAGGCACAGTTGGGAATCAAACTCCCAACCTCCAGCTCCACAGCCAGACGCCAAAACCACTGAGCGATCCAGCTTGCGATTTAAAAATATTTTTACCCCGCCTTTCTCCTCAAAAAGAACCCAAGGCGGCTTACATCACTAGAAGCCAACACTGAGAGCTAAAAACAGAAAGTAGATAAACAAATACCACACACACAAAAAAACCAAGCAAACAGAAGCAACATCAAAAACACACTCAACGTGGTAAGGCACAACAATCCATTTAAAAAACCCACTCAAGCAGCCATTTGTCATTTTCAGTGATCAAACGGAGCTTAAAAATTAAGGGAACAAAACCACAACCAGTCATAATTATGTACTTGCGTTAAACCAGAATTTGGATTGTCAGTTTTTTAAAAGTACAGGTGGATCAGGCCAAGGGCCCATCCAGTCCAGCTTCCTGGATCTCACGGTGGCCCCACCATATGCGTCTCTGAGCACACGAGACCACTGGATACCCGTCTCCTGATGCCCCTCCCCTGCATCTGGCATTTGGAGGTCCCTTCCTTTTAAGCCTGGAGATTATACATCCCCATCATCATGGCTTGTAGCCTGCGATGGGCTTTTCCTCCAGGAATCTGTTCAATCCCCTTTTTTGAGGCATCTAGGCTGGATGCAATCACCGCATCCTGTGGCAAGGGGTTCCACAGACTAACAACACGCTGGGTAAAGAAAGATTTTCTTTTGTCTGTTCTCACTCAATTGGAATGGACGTCCCCTGGTTCTGGTATTGAGTGAGAGGGAAAAGAGCTTCCCTCCATCCACTGTATTCATTCCCTGCATAGTTTTAGACGTCTCAATCATGTCCCCCCTCAGACGCCTTTTCTCTAGATTAAAGAGCCCCAAATGCTGTAGCCTTTCCTCATAAGGGAGGTGCCCCAGTCTAATCATCATTTTAGTTCCCAGAAGCCTTCATCACCAGTTGTGTTCTGGGAGTTGCAGTCCAAGAATACCTTGGTTACTCAGTGTTGGGAACCATTGGTCTACCAACCAGCAAAGTAGGCGCAGCATCACTGAGTTGTGGCCTGTGGCTGCCCCCGTCAAGTTTTCTCTGTAAACTCCTCAGGGCAGGGACCTTTCAACTTCTATTCTGTCAAGCACACCAATGGAGTAGAAATACAAATTAGTAACAGCAACCTCCTCAAGCTCACTCATAGCCACCAGGAAATTCTGGCTCAGAGTTCAAATCATCTCCAATCTACAGCTGGAGAAGATATTATCTGGAACATGTTGCCACCAAGCATCAGGAATCCCTCCTCAATTTCTAGGTGGATCTAAACAGGAAATGGGCTTCTAATCAGTGGAGAGCTAACTTTAATTCAGATGTTGTGGGTCACAGTGGTTACAGTGACCAGAAATTAGATGGAAACTATTATAAAAGAAGGAGAATTATACAAGCCAATAACCTTGAAAATAAGCTCAACCAAAACAAGGTTGGTTTTCCTCACAATCACTTTCACACCAGTCAAAACCCAAAAATGCAACATCCGGAGGAGGCCCAGTTCCTCACTCCAGCAGCAATGCAAGCCCACAAATTACGTACACACGGAGTGGGACTACATAGCAAACGAAATGCGCATTCATTCACTCGCTGTGAAGTCTCATCAGAGAATTCGGGTCATAGTTCTACTTACAGCCCTGCAGGTTTAAAGAACTGCAATAATAGGCAAAAAAGACAGGCTTTTCCCAGTCTGGGCGCTTTGCCTTGTTAAATTGTTAAAAAATAAATAAAGTAACGAAATAACAGGAAGGCTGTCCTGGAGAAGAAGCTTTAAAAAAAAGGAGTAAGAGAGGAATGGAGAGAGGCCTTGCTGGGCAGTGTGTGTGTTATTGCTCTTTTCTCTGTGTGTGTGCATGCACACCCAAGCCTTAATGAAGTAAGATGCTTTGAGTGCGCACTGCACACACCTCTTCCCTTTCCGCATTGATTCAGGAAATTATATCTTTGCATTAATTAATCCAAAAGGATTCGAAATTTCGAAAAACAGAAGGTGGACAGGAGGAGCTACAGAGTGGAAGGATGGGCGATTGCGGGCTAATTCGCGTTTCCCGTTGAGTCATCTGATCAACAGGGGGAGACAATGCGAATCAGCCCGAGGATTTTGCGCAGCTGTTGACAACAGGATCGCGCCCCCCTTTGTTTGCCTCACAGTCGGTGTGCAGGATTCCAAAACAGACCACAGTCTGGCACACATATGGAGCAGCCCAAGTTTTTCACGCAAGCGAATCAAACACACAAACATCGGTTTCTTTCTCCGTTTCCAAAAGCTTTAGCCAACTTTATTCAATAAAATAAAATTAAAGGTTGCTAGAACCCAGGAGGGAAAGGCAACGGTGGAGAGAAGAGGTGACACCCACCCTCTTCCATTCGGAGCCGAATTCGGGATTTCAGCCCGGGGGGGGGGGAAACAAAATTCCGTCGAAGTGGGCGAGGGATTCCCGTCCCTCTCCGGGCGAGGAAGCGAGAGTTGCAAGAAGTTTTCAGGAGGGAGAAGGCGCCTCCAGATCTTGGAGAGGGGCTGTTAGACATCCCTGCAAAGCCCGGCTACGCGACCTGACAGAGCCCACCCTGTAAACAACCACAGCAAGCAAGCCAAGCCTTTCTTAAACCACTTCCCTGCAAACTACAAAATGTCGGTCTGCGTCGCTTCGGCTCTGCTTTGCTTTCCCGTCCCTCCGCCTTCGCACCAGCTGGGCGATCCACCAGGATTGCTTCCCTGCCCGGAAACCACTCTTATTTTGCTCTCCCCTCCCCCAACCCGATCCCTTGTTGTTGCATGCTTCCTATTTTATATATATATTGTGTATATAAACCCGATCCTGCGCCAGGAATTTCCTTCCCCTCCCCCCCACGCCTTCCTCTCTTACTCTTTTGCACGATTTCCACAATCTTTGTCCCCGACTTCAAGCTGGTGCTCTTGGGCGGACCCCCACCCGGTTAACGTTGCTGCGCTTTTGTTCTTGTGTATCTTGCCTTTTCTTTTTTTTCCCTTTAAAAATTGATGGCCAGCTTGTTTCCCCTTCCACGCCCCCGCCCCACTTCCTCTCACGTGACGGACTGAAGCCACGCCAAGCTCCTGGCAAGAGGAAAGCAAAGCCCGAGAGGCGCGTGCGTGGAAGAGATCGCTGAATTAATAAACAAACAAATGTATTTTTAATTAATGGATGTGTTTGTTTGTTTGTTTGTTTGTTTGTTTGTTTAATTTGTATCCCGCTCCCATTTAGTATCACAGCACTACTCTGGGCGGGTTACGACAGGTATACTAGAAAACAAAAATAAAAATAAGAGACATTAAAACCAGCAGCAATAACCCCCCCCAAAAAAAAAAACCACAGATGGAGTTCTGCACTTCTGGACCAAATCCGTCTCACGCCCACTGGTCAGGTAGCCTTGGATTCGTTCTCTCTAGACCAGGCATTTTATGGCAATCCGCGTTCCTAATACAAGTGGTCCAATAAACATTTAACTTGACTCTCACACTAAGCTAATTTATCTGTGCCATGGTATCACTTCCTTTCGGACACGTTTTGTGTTTACCTCTACCACACACCTATGCTGTGTGTGATCATGTCACTTCTGAATTATAAGGATCCTGATAGGATTTTGGAGGTATGTGATATGGTTCAAGAGTGGTTTATCATTGCTATCACCCCCTCTTCGTCTACCTTGGCTTGGGCATGTTGTGAGAATGGCTGATGGTCAGATTCCAAAAGATCTCCTGTATGGAGAATTAGTGCAGGGAAATCGCCCCAGAAGGGGCAATACAAGGATATCTGCAAGCAGGATCTGAAGGCTTTAGGAATAGAACTCAAGAGATGGGAAACCCCGACATCTGAGTGTTCAGCCTGGAGGCAGCCGTTGCATCACAGCCTCTCCCAATTTGAAGAGACCCTTGTCCAGCAGGCCGAGGCAAAGAGGCAGTCCCAAAAGCAGCAAAATCAGGGAGCTGGACAGGGGACAGTTTGTGTTTGTCTTCAGTGTGGAAGGGATTGTCACTCTCAAATTGGCCTTCTCAGCCACACTAGAGGCTGTTTCAAGACTTCTATTCAGAGCACATTACCATAGTCTCTAGAGATTGAAGGATGCCTACACCCCCCCTTCGTTCTTTCAGCAAAAATGGACCGGAATAAACACTTTCCCAAAAAGTAGAGACAAAAAGGTCAGTATGTCAAATGTATGGATGTCTCCCTGGAAACCAAGATCAGCTACTCTCTTGATGATCACCATTTATGAGCGCGAAAGCTGGACAGGAAGAAAGCTGACAGGGAAAAAATGGATTCATCTGAAACATGATGCTGGACGAGAGCTTTGTGGATACCCTGGACTGTCAGAAAGACTAACTAGGCAGAATCAAGCCTGAACTATCTCTGGAGTCAAAAATGTTGAAACTGAGGTTGTCCTGCTTTGGGTACGTCAAGAGAAGGAAGGATTCTCTAGAAAAGACAATAATGCTGGGAAATGATGCTCTGCCTTTAATAGAATTACTATGAAGTTCCAATCCTTATTAAGAGTCTGAAAATAAATGACAGTTTCATTTTGTCTCATTTATACCGAGATCAGGAAAAAAGTGACTTAAAAGAACCCTATAAATAACTCATTGGCTCTGGATTGACTGTAATGCTGCAACAATATAAACACCATTATCCACCACTTACAACAGGTACGGTAATCTATAAAATTATATCCTCTGGGTGCAGTCTAGTTACCAGCTTGCCATCTTCAGTGGGGAAGTATCTCAGGCAGGTCTCCACTGATTACTTCGTACAAAACCCTTCAGTTCCTCTCATTTAACTGTGGGTTCTTGAATATCAAATTTTCCAACTAGCTTTTTTAAAAGAAACCAGAAATTGTGGGTTGAGAAGATTTTTTTGATAAGAGCATTGAACAATATACAGTAGTAAGAAACCAAATGGTCTATGCAAGAATCAGCAATGGCATTTAAATGGCATTTAAACTGAAAAAAAAATTTCCCTCTTTGATGGGTTCCCTTATCGGGAGAAAAAAGGTAAAGGCAAAGGTTCCCCTTGACAATTTGTCCAGTCATGTCTGATTCTAGGCAGCGGTGCTCATCTCTGTTTCCAACCCACAGAGCTAGCATTTGTCCGCAGACAATCCTCCGTGGTCACGTGGCCAGTGTGACTACCTTCCCCCTGAGGTGGCACCTATTTATCTACTCGCATTTTTGCATTTTGCTTGCTTTGGAAGCGCTAGGTTGGCGGGAGCTGGGACAAGCGACGGGGGCTCAAATGAATAAAGAATTGATGCTTATTAAACAGCGAGAATTTCCAGGAACCCTCTGCAGTACTTTTGGTGAAAGTGAGATGGTTATGTTAATTTTCACAGTACAGCCTGGACTATTTAGCCAAAGCACATTAGGCTCAATGCCAAGTTAAGGAACTAAGTGGGTCCTCTTCCATATAAATGAGAGGCAACAAGAATGGGATTCAATACTGCCAATAGGTTTGACCTATGGCCCCAAATCTCTGTTACTAGGGGCCATATCTATCGGAATACCAGACATTTCAGAGGAGAAAGGCCATAGCTTTCTCATCTTGCTTGTCTGTTTCTCAGAAGTATCTCTCCAGGACATCATCAGAAGCTAGACACTAGACCAGTGGTTCTTAACCCTTGTTACTCGGATGTTTTTGAACTGCAACTCCCAGAAACCCCAGCCAGCACAGTTGGTGGTGAAGGCTTCTGGGAGTTGCAGTCCAAAACTCCTGAGTAACCCAAGGTTAAGAACCAGTGCACTAGACTACGTGGACCTCAGACATCTCTATTAAGAGTTGCTCTTGACTTTTCATTTGGCTTTTTTTTTCCACCGAGGTTCTCAGTCACATTATTTTACTGATATTAGTGAAGACATCCTTCTACAAACTGTGAGGTAAACAGGATTGGGTGGATGAAGTTCAGTTTCTTCCTGTACTTCCACTCAAAACACTTCTGTGGTTTCTTTCCCGGACTCACTGGTATTTGGCAAAGAATTTTTACAGAGGTCTTCCCATATGGTTTCACTCATCTGCAGATTTCTAAACTCATTGTAATAAAAACACTTCTCACACATATAACATATTCCAACTATTTATTTCCAGTGGATGGCTTTGGGTGGCTTGTCATCTGCTACTTTTCAAGAAAGCATCTTTCTAAGACACAGCTTCTCTCCAAAGTAGATTCTATAGTAAGTTATCAAATTGGAATGGGGATCATAACATATGACAGCCTGGGCACTGGAATATATAGGGTGATTCTCTTCTACAAGTTATTTTGTAGGAAGTGCCCCATTGCAGGACTGCTTTCTTGCATAATCTCTTGGACGCATCACAGACATTGAAATCTGAGGAAAACGTTTACCTCGCTCCTGGTATTTGGAAAGTCTCACCCCTGTGTGGCTACACTGCCACAAAATAGCAAAGACCCCACATTGTATTACAATATATAATATATAACCACATGCCATTAAGTCAATTCTGACTAATGGCAATCCTTTTTAGTGTTTCCTAGGTAGATTGTACCAAGAAGTGGTTTACTGTTCCCTTCTTCTGGAGTCACCCTGGGACTGTGCGGCTTGCTCCAGGGCCACACAGGATGGGTCCACCTGCAAAAAGCACGGTAAGGAATCAAATTCGCAAGCTCCGGCTATGCAGCCAGAGACCTAGACCAGTGAGCCATCCAGCCAGGTTATACAATAAATCTACCATAATATTCAGAATAACAAAAATGTGCCATGTATGTAACACCCATATCTATCTAAGCCTTTGAAAAAAGAATTATTCACTAAATAGTAATAGTTATGCGCTGCCTAGCCCATGTGCAAATGGACTGGGCCTTTCTGTCTTTTCATAAGTCTTTCTCCGTCTAACGACATTGCACAAATGGCTAAAAAAATTTATCTGTCCTAATTCATTCAAAAATGTCTGCAAACCAAGGTCAAGAATAAATTTTTCCAAAGTTCAGACTAATCCCATACAGAGCATGACAAAGACAATTTAACTGAAATGAATTTGTATCAGCATTTGTTACTGATATTGGATTATGAACACCTAATGGTGGAAATCCTGTATGTTCTCGTGTAACATAAAGTTATGCCAGTGTACGTATGCTGGAGACAGTCCTGTGGCTCCCACTGCAAGGCACACATGCAGACGTGTGTTGTGAGTAGCACTTACCGGCCCATTTTTGCTAATGCTGCAGGAGCATCGCATTGTGCATGCACAACTCTGCAATAGGATTTCAGTATACACTATATGTAACATACATGGTATGTATGTTATTGTATTTTGTATGTTTGTATTTTCTTTTATACAGGATAATGGATTTATTATACCTCATAAAAGAAACTGGAGACCTTGCTGCTTTTTTATAGTGCCTGTTTACAGGAACCCTTTATTCTAGCACTGCTTCTCTGCAGTGTGGATAAGCTGGTGGATCTCAAAGCGTGACTTGGAAGCAAAATATTTCCCACATTCCTGGCATTTGTACGGTTTCTCTCCTGTATGGACTCTCTCGTGGCTTATAAGGCCTGAACGGAAAGGAAAACATTTACCACACTGCCGGCATTTGTAGGGTTTCTCTCCTGTGTGGACCCTTTGGTGGCTCCTGACATGTGAATTACGAGCAAAACATTCACCACACTGCTCACATTTGTAGGGTTTCTCTCCTGTATGAACGATTTGATGTGTCACAAGATGCGAATTCTGAGCAAAGCATTTCCCGCACTCCTGGCATTTATACGGTTTCTCTCCAGTATGGACTCTCTGGTGTTTATCAAGGTTTGCCTTGTCAGCAAAACATTTTCCACACTGCTGGCATTTGTAGGGTTTCTCTCCTGTGTGAACTTTCTGGTGCCTGACAAGTTCTGAATTATGACCAAAACATTTTCCGCACTCCTGGCATTGGTATGGTTTCTCTCCTGTATGAATTCTCCCATGATTCATAAGAGCTGTACGAAAAGAAAAGCATTTTCCACACTGCTGGCATTTATATGGTTTCTCTCCTGTGTGGACAGTCTGGTGATTCAAAACATCTGACCTGTAAGCAAAACCTTTTCCACATTGCTGACATTTATATGGTTTCTCTCCTGTGTGGATTCTCTGGTGCTTCTGAAGGGCCGATTTGCAAGTGAAACCTTTCCCACATTCTTGGCACTGATATGGTTTTTCTCCCAGGTGGAGTCCCTGATGAGTCACAAGTTTTGAACTCTGAGCAAAGCACTTCCCACACACCTGGCATTTGTATGGTTTTTCTCCTGTGTGGACCCTTCTATGGATCACAATCTCTGAACTGCGAGCAAAGCATTTCCCACAGTCCTCACATTTGTACGGTTTCTCGCCTGTGTGGACTCTCTGGTGGATGACAAGATCTGAATTGCGAGCGAAACATTTCCCACACGCCTGGCATGTGTGTGGTTTCTCTCCTGTGTGGACAGTCTGATGCCTCACAAAATGTGAACTGCGAATAAAACATTTCCCACACTCCTGGCATTTGTATGGCTTTTCTCCTGTGTGTACCCTCTGGTGGATCATCAGTTCCGAACTGCGAGTGAAACCTTTTCCACATTCCTGACACTTATTTGTTTTCTCTCCTGCGTGAATCCTCTGGTGAAACGTTAGGACCATTTTTTGAGCAAAGAGTTTTCCACATACAGTACATTTGTAAGGTTCATCCCTGGGACACCGTGACGGGCGCTTTTCGACATGGGTTCTCTGATGTCTGACAAGATCCCATTTGTACGTAAAAAACTTCCCACACTGACCGCATGTATTTGATTCCCTGCAATTATCTGATGGAGAGAGAGACAATCACAAATAAGTCAGAATCCTAAGACTTAGAGAGAAAGTACATTGCAGGAGTACAGCAAGGGGAATAAACATACTGTAAAAGAGAAGTAATCAAATGAACCATTAAAAAAACAGAAGAAATAATTTTCATTTTTTTTCCCTTTACAGACATTTGGTGCTTATGTTACAAGTTTTTAGATTGCAAATTCAGTCTTCATCTTCTATTATACATTTTAATAACTGTTTAGTGTTTGGTTTCATTTTGCTGCTTGTTCTGTTTTAGTATTCTATCCTGTAATGTTTTCATTTTCCCTAATTTAAACCAGTGTTTTCAAATTTACTCTGTAGCCATTTCTTTACATTTAGTGTTTTGTATGTTTGGCGCTTTGTGCACAAATAACCTTGCATATTAGAAAAAAGTAGAATAATAATGTAAAATGTTTCTGCTGAAGTATCTGTGTAAGGCGTTTCCAGATCCATCTTCTAGGCAGAGAAGAAGAATGCAATAGAATGGAGATATGCTGAAGTAGGAAAGTCTGAGAGATGAGATTATTCAGAACTGGGACCTACACTTCACCACAGCTTAATACTCAGTAAATATAAATACTTCTTTAACTGTAAAGCTGATTTGGGGATCTGGTATTAAATCCAATCTTGCCTGGGTTGGTGTGCAAGTAAGGGGCACAGCCTTGTGGATTTTTGCAATTCCTGGAGGCACAGCCTAATTAAGGGCAAACCGAGCATGCTCAGAATGGAGATTTCCATAAAGGTTTGCAACCGGGGCCAGAGACTGCCTGCCTGAGTCTCACAAATGCTCACAATGTGGAAGGTAGCATGATGGAACACAGAATGGAATTACAGCACTTGTGTGCATTTTCTTAAAGATCACAAACAATAATTGCAATGGGGTATTCTAAGGACAGGCTCATCATTAGGTGCATGGTGCATTCCTCTTTTTTTAACAGTACCAGAAAAGCCGGGTGATTATTTTCATATGGGTCGTTGGAACCGAGCAACCTTTTTTAACTAAGTTGCTATTCCAGAAAAGGGCAAATATACAACTTGTCACATGCTGTTGCCCTATCAACTCTTCCCCAATTCACACCATGACCCCAGATAAGGTCTCCTGGTCAGAAAAGTCAATACAGGGTTTGGGAAGGGGCAATTCATCTCACTTAATGTAGTCATTGTTGTTGTTGTTTCCACTTATATACTGCCCCATAGCGCTAAAGCACTCTCTGGGCCATTGACCATATAATTATGCAAACAACACTTTGACTCCCAGCTAGCTGGGTACACCTTTTATGGACCTCAGAAGGATGGAAGGCGGAGTCAACCTAGAGCCAACTATCTGAGCGCCTCAAGATCAAACTCAGGTCAGGAGCAATTTGCTATTTTTTGCTATTTTGTTACTTTGTTGTTTAATGTTATTTGTTGTATACCGCCCAGAGTGGCCTTGGCTGCCAGATGGGCAGTATATAAATAAATAAATAAATAAATAAATAAATAAATAAATAAATAAAGAAAGAAAGAAAGAAAGAAAGAAAGAAAGAAAGAAAGAAAGAAAGAAAGAAAGGAGCATGTGTTTGACTGCAATACTGCAGTTTAACTACAGCGCCAAAAGGCTCTGTACGTAGCGTCTTATGACTGTCAATTTCCAGTTCCATGATTGACTCTCTTACCTGAGTGATTACCTTCAGCAATGCTTGTACCTCCTTCAGATCCCTGGCTCCAGGGCCCATCTCCCAACTCTTGTTTTATTATAACGTCAGGATATCCTGAAATGAAAGGAAAAGGCAAGAGAAGGCGATTAATAAGGCAGCAGTGTTTCCTCTACTGTCTGGCTGGACCACTCTTGAAAGTCAGGATGATGTCCTGTTCAGAGGATCGGGAGATGAGGATTGCAATCTGGGCTCAGCCTTGAAACTCATCGGCTGTTAGTCAAATACACCAACGTAAACGTAATGGCATAAATCTTGGTGGCAAATTTCCAATATTTATGGACTCGCCGCCTGCATTCCCCATTATATACCATTTATATACCTTGACATATGACAAGGAACACACCTGGTGAATCTGTTGCTGTAAATGCTAACAAAGGAATAAACAAATAAAGAAAAGGTGTCCTTGATTTAACCGTTTGATTGAATTTTTTAAAGCGGAATCATTTTGTATGCAGATTCTTCTGAAAAGACCTTCTTAGAATACATGCAAGCAATATCTCTGTGAAGTCACCTGGCGATGAGAACCCTCCGGCTCCTTCCCAGGCAAAATGGCTCAGGCGGCAAGAAGCACACTCCCTGCAGGGAAGATTCCCAAACACATCAGAGCAAGCAAGAGC
Organism: Pogona vitticeps; assembly: GCF_051106095.1. Taxonomy (NCBI): domain Eukaryota; kingdom Metazoa; phylum Chordata; class Lepidosauria; order Squamata; family Agamidae; genus Pogona; species Pogona vitticeps. Next base: position 25,009,261 of record NC_135784.1, read on the forward strand.
TCAAGGAGGAGGCCACACCTGCATCTCATTTCTTGAGATGGTGTCCTTCAAGGCGAAAGCCAGCGAGTTCCCTGGTGCCAAGTGAATAAGGAAATGATTTTGGCTAAGAGATGGGAGGGACGGAGCCAGAACATGAGCCAGTCTTTAAAAACCTTCAGGGAAATTCGAAGCCTGATGTCTTGGTTCTAGACTGGAAGGGTCTAGAACAGGGAATCTAATATATATATATATGAGGGATTCAAAAATTACTTTAGCTGGCTTAGCGTTGCACTTAGGAGATGCTATGTTGTGTTGCGCCTTGCTAATGGGAATACACTCTGTGCATGCCTCAGAACTATGCTGTCTTCTGTGTTACTGAGTATTAGATAGGATAGTTTAGCTTTATTATTTTCTGGTGTGCTCTCCTGATTTCCTCAAACTTGTCTTATATTGCTTTTTTGCCTTTTGATTTTCCTTGGAAACATTTTGGGTTCCCCACCACCACCGCTTTGACCTTTTATTTTAATAAAACATAAAGTCTTCACTCAATAGCCTTGGTTGGTTGGTTAGTTGGTTTAATTAATTAATTAATTAATTAATTAGCTTTTTATCCCACCCTTCTAGACTATGTCTACTCAGGGCGGCTCACAATAAACTTATTCATAAAACAATTAAAACCATAAATTAAATTGACAATGTTAGTATTGATCAAGATGGAAGATAGAACAAAAGACTAAGTGAAAGTAAGAGTCAAGTATTGACAGGAGGGAAGGCCTGCCTAAAGTCTTTAATTGGCTCTTAAAAACACCCAGTGAGGGTGACAGGCGGATCTCTGATTTGGTTATTGGCTCTAAAGGGCCTGCAGTACCGAATTCAAACTTAGCCCTTTGTGTACCTACCAGGAAGATGGTTTTGTGGGTGTGGGGGAACTATCGTGCAAGGTGGGTTTGGAAGTGCTGAGTGCCCAGCCTTATAGATTCTGGTTTTCTTGGAATCTTAGCCACGCCAGGCAAGACACTAACTGTGCTGGGAAAAGTTGATGTCAGGTTGCTTTCATGATCATTAACAAAACTCACTCCTCTCTGTTTCACCCACTCCAGAGGCACCAACGTAAGGTGGCTAAGTGGCTAAAGGAAAGACCCTGGCATTCATCACAGTTGGTGACTTCATTCCCACGTCCCCGGCAAAGCTAGGTAATAGAATACTGGTCATTATATCTTAGCTTCAGTTTATATTTATGTAAAATAATGGAAGTGGACTGATGATCCTGTCACTCATAAGACAATGACAACACAGATAACAATGAGCAATATTCCCCTATTCATCATGTGCTGTCAAGTCAATTCTGATTTACGGTGACCCTTTTTAGGGTTTTTCAGGTACAGAATAGGCAGAAGTGGGTTGCCATTTCCTTCTTCTTCCAAGGGCACCTTGGGAGTGTGCCGCTTACCCAAGGTCACACAGGCTGGCTTTATCGACAGGAAGCACAGTGAAGAATCGGACTCCCAACCTGTAGCTCTGCGATCAGATACCTAGACCACGGAGCTATCCAGCCAGCCATTTCACTATTAACACTGACAAAATACAGTGGTGCCTCGCTTGACAATGTTAATCCGTTCCAGCGAAATTGCTGGAGAGACAGAAATCATCATCAAGCGGGGGGGGGGGGGAACCCACTGAAACGCATTAAAAAACAGTTAATGCGTTCCAATGGGCTAAATACTTAATCGTCCAGCGAAGATCCTCCATAGGGCGGCCATTTTCCGGTGCCTGTACAGCGAAAATAAAGTCCTGAAAACAGCAGGGAGCCATTTTGCACAGTGGACGGCCATTTTGAAACTTGACGATCAGCTGTTTTCTGATCGTGGGAAAGCGAAAAATCAGTTCCTGAAGCAGGGAACTGATCATCGTAAAGCAAAATTTTCCTATTAAAACATCATTTTGCAATTGCAAAAATCTCATCGTCAAGCGGATTCGTTGTTTAATGAGGTAATCGTTAAGCGGGGCACCACTGTATGAGGGGAAATTTCTGCATGCATACAAGAAATGATTACTGCTTATCTGCAATTCAAAATAACCAGGGAAAGGCGCTTTTGGCAGGCCGTACGGCACCTGAGCTGCTCTCTGGGAAGGTCTGAGATTCCCACCGATATGGATGGTGTGGCTCTTCGTCTTGTTCTATTTTGACAATCACATCAGGAAGTCCTGATCGGGAGGGAAAAAGTAAGAAAAATGGATTAAGGACAGACTGACATCCTAACTCAAACAAGGGACTGGATTTGGTAACATATGTGCTACAGCCAAAGCAGGGAACATTAAGTCTTCCTGATGTTGTTGGACTACACTTCCCATCATTCCTCATCATCACTGACAATGCAGAGTAAGATGGAAGGAGATTCCAGTGAGATTTGAAAGGCTTCACTTTGTCCAATCCTGAGACTGTTGGCCACTTGGCCTTAAAAGAGTAATATTTTCTGCTGTTTTCCTGCCAGGTGAAAGAATCCCAGTTATCATGGAACTGTAGGACTGGATGGAACCTAAAGGACTATCAACTTTTGACCCTCAGATGAGGCAGGAAATCCAGAGTTCAACGGTGCAAGCATGTGGTCCTTGGCATATTAGCTTAACGGGAATGTCATCCTCAGTTTGGAGGGGGGAAAAGTCCTTTCCAAGTTAAAAGGATCAGATAATTCTCCCGGAAACTTTTGAGAGGGGTTGCTCATCAGACAATTCTATTGTTAGGTAAAGGTAAAGGTTCCCCTTGATATTTAGTCCAGTTGTGTCTGACTCTAGGGGGTAGTGCTCATCCCTGTTTCCAGGCAAAAGAGCCAGCGTTTGTCCGAAGACAGTTTCCGCGGTCACGTGGCCAGCGCGACTACACACAGAACACTGCTACCTTCCACCGAGGTGGTACCTATTTATCTACTCACATTTTTACATGCTTTCAAACTGCTAGGGTGACGGGAGCTGGGACAAGCGACGGGAGCTCACTCCGTCATATGGATTCGATCTTACGACTGCTGGTCTTCTGACCCTGCAGCACAGAGGCTTCTGCGGTTTAACCTGCAGTGCCACAATGTCTCTTATTCTACTGTTAGGACTTGACAAATAAACAACAAAAACTGTGTTGATATAAGGCAGCATCCTATCAGCTTTTCCCTTTTATGACTTCCAATTATACGAATCACTGCCTCACCTGACTGGTCTCCAGCTACACCTGCACTTTCCTCAGATCCTTGGCAATCCAGGATGTAGGACCTCTCTTCGTCTTCTTGTTTTATGATCATGTCAGGAAATCCTGAATTGAAAAAAGAAAAGAAAGAAAGAAACAAGAGGAAGCAGACAATAAGGCTGTGAATATCTCATCCACAAGCTGGCTGGAGCAAGTAACCCTAAAAATTTCGTTTTATTTGAATAGAAGACGTCCTCAATTTCAGTCAGTTTTTTAAAACGGATTTTTTTTTAAAAAATGCAAGCTCTTCTAAAAACACCATCTTAGAAGGTACACAAAGGATCCTATCAGTGACTCTTCTGCAAGTCCCTTGATTTTGTGTACATACTATCATCACTGTAGCTTGTTCTGAGATAACCAGGAAGGAGAAAAAAATCAACATCCTTTGAGGAATATTCCCACACATCAAAGGAATTGCTATGTCATCTCTATGTCAATGAAAGTTGTTTATTTTTTAATAGGCTTAACCTAATTTCATGAAAACTGTAGCTCAGACTTTCAGAAGGCACCCAGTTGGGGAAGGCTGCAGTACAGTAATTAAGCCAAATGTCTGTGCAATTGAAATGATGATAGAATCTCCCTCTCTTTCTTTGTCTTCTTTCCACACTCCTTTTCTGTTGTTCTCCTGAGTATGTTTTTAAATTCTACAACCCTTAGCACTGAGAAGCGGCAAACGATCCTGTTGCAGTAAAACCTACAGAATGTCTTGCAGCTTCTTAAACTCTCACAAAGGTATTGTGATTCAAGCTTTTTGTCTATTCCTCCATCTCGACATATTTCTCAAGTGACAAATGAACCTTTCACATAGCATTTCACCCAGCGGGAAACTGATACACACACATAAAACATGTGCAGAGAAACAAAAACTACAACAAAGGCAATGTAGCTGAAGGGAAATATGATCATTTCGTTTTGTTGTTATTGTTGTTTAATTGTTAAGTCGTGTCCGACTCTTCATGACCCCCATGGACCAGAGCACGCCAGGCCCTCCTGTCTTCCACTGCCTCCCGGAGCTGGGCCAAATTCATGTTGGTCGCTTTGATGACACCGTCCAACCATCTCGTCCTCTGTCATCCACTTCTCCTCTTGCCTTCACACTTTCCCAACATCAGGGTCTTTTCCAGGGAGTCTTCTCTTCTCATGAGATGGCCAAAGTATTGGACCCTCAGCTTTGATATCTGTCCTTCCAGTGAGCACTCAGAGTGGATTTCCTTCAGAACAGATAGGCTTGTTCTCCTTGCAGTCCAGGGGACTCTCAAGAGTCTCCTCCAGCACCAATTCTTTGGTGGTCAGCCTTCTTTATGGTCCAGCTCTCACTTCTATAGACCACTACTGGAAAAACCACAGCTTTGACTATGTGGACCTTTGTCCGCAAGGTGATGTCTCTGCTTTTTGTTACATTTTGTTACAGCATATATACAATAGGACCATGGTATCTGCGCAGAGTCGGTTCCAAGCTCCCCTCATGGATGCTGAATAATGTGGAAGTATTCCGTTGTCTCTGGTTCTCTTTAGTGGACAGTTCTGGTAAATACACTCCCAAAATACATATAAATAGGTATTTCTTAGGGTTTTCGTGAAGTATTTTCAGCCAGTGGATAAGTGAATCAGTGGATACTGATCCTAGGGGGATCCTACTACGGTATGTATGCTTTTGTTATATAGTCACACACACACATAGTAACAAAAATATATACAGTACTGTATATATGCTGTAACAAAATGATCACATCATTTCTCTACATGTACATTGCCCTTTTTTGTTTGCACTCTACACATTTTTTGTGTGTGTGTATGTATCTCTTTTCAACTGGATTATACACACACATACAGTACGTGAGAGAGAAATAACAAGGGTGATGATTCACAAAAGTGAATTAAGGATCCCACCCCTAGTAAGCCACAGTAACATCTTTAATGATGAGCAATATTCCACTTTGAAAATTAAGAAAATGTGAAAGGAAAGGTCTGCATGCATGTCACAAATGTCCGTAACACACCCATAGTGCAAGAATTTGTTCAGAAGGGAAGGCTTTTAGTTGCCTATATTTCACCTGAGCCAGCCTTTGGGAAAGCCTCAAATTTCTGCCGATGCAGGGCACGTGTCTCCTCTTCTCGTTGTAGGTTGAATGTCACTCTTGGAAACCCTGATCAAGAGAAAGGGGGAAACAATGAGGTTCAGAAGGATAGGATGACATTCTAGCCATATAGGAACGGAGAAGAAGATTGGACGGCGCATGTCAAGAACATTCCAGACGGACTTCTTGATGACTCTGGTTTGAAAAGCCACTCCTCCATCACCATTGGCTACGGGGCTGATGGGAGTTGCCTATAGCAGCGACTCTTGTATATTTACTGGATACCTGGTTCCATGGCCCCTGTGATTCCTCTCGTTTTGTTATTCTTTCAGGAAATCCTGAACTGAGAAAAAGAAGCAAGAGGAAGAAGGCAGCAGGCCTGCAATGTTTCATCCACTAATTCAAACAATTGTATGTCTACGGCTGGCACAATCTCCTTTGGAATCTTTTGCTTGACGGAAATAAAGGCTGTCCTTGCTGAAATTATTCTGCTGATTTTGTTTAACTGAAACATTTTTTTAAGCAAACACTCCTAAAAACACTGTCCTGGACAGAAGGACAGAAGGACTGAAGTCTCTCCTGATGGTAGGTATCTGGCTGTGGAGCTGGAGATTGGGGGTTCGATTCTCCATTGTGTCTCCTGTGAGTAAAACCAGCCTCTGTAGCCTTGGGCAAGCTGCACAGTCCCAAGATGCCTCTAGAAGAAGGGGGCAGTAAACCACTTCTGAGTACAGTGGTGCCTTGCTTAGCGACGTTAATCCGTTCCGGAAAAAACGTTGCTAAGCGATTTCATCGTTCAGCGATATTAAAAAGCCGATAGAAACGCATTAAAATGTGATTAATGCGTTCCTATGGGCTTAAAAACTCACCTTAAAGCGAAAATCCTCCATAGCGCCACCATTTTCGCTGCCCGTCAGCCATTTTGAAACCGCCAATCAGCTGGCCGAAAATGGGGGCTTTGCGATGATCGCTTCCCCACGATCATCGCAAAGTGAAATTTCCCCATAGGGACCATCGCAAAGCGATCGCTTCTGCGATGGCAAGAAGTCCATCGTTAAGCGATTTCATCACTCAACGGAGCGATCGCTAAGCGAGGCACCACTGTACTCTTTACCCAGATAAGCCTGAAAAAGCATTGACTCAACAGCACCGAATTATTTTCTATCAAGCATGTGGCCAACAGCAGTCTGTTTAGGTTGCCAAAAATACAGCCCCAGGGAAAAGCTCCTAGGAGCCCATCGTTCACCTGAACTGGTTCCTGGCAACATCTCAGGTTCTCTCCAATGCAGGTTACATGGTGTCTCTTCCAGCTCCTCTTTGACGGTGGTGCCAGGAAACCCTGATCAGGAGAAAAGGGGGAAAAAGAAAAGTGGGATTAAGAAGACTTCCTTGCCCAGAGAAGGAGGCAACTGGATTTTGGCAGCAAATCTTCAAAGCAGGGGCGCAAAATATATGGCCCCCGAGATGTTGTTGGCCAACAACTGCCATCTCCCTTTACTGGGAGTTGCAGTTCCAATAAAAGCTAGAGGACTATACCTTCTCTGCCATTGCTCTATAGTTTAATGCAAATATTCAAAATCAGGGTGGGCATACATTCAATACACCACTAAAACAGCATATAAAAATGAGTCTTTGAGCCTTGCTGAATTTTTGACCTTGTTTCTTTTTACAGTGGAAATGTACAATTCTCGTAACTTCTGGTTTTGTGCCCTCACTCACCTGTGTTGTGCTGAAATGTAACCTCCATTTTCTTCAACACGAACTGATCTAGAGACCATGGATGTTCTAAAGTCAGGGCATCAAATCAGCCTCCATGAGCAGAAAAACCTGCCTAAGAAGATTTAAAAAAAGGAATCATGATAAAGCAAAGCATTCTGGTGGGATTTAGGTTTTAAAGTATGGAGCTGTAAGCGAACCAAAGTGTATGAGCCTATCAAGCCAATATTTTTCTCAAGACAGACCATTTCTGCAGAGTCACTCATAGGGACATGGCGATTTCCAACTGAAACATTTCCTTCAATCTATAGTGGGGAGGAGGGAATCGGAATCTAGAACATTCTGAAGGAAACGTAGTGGCCAAAATCTTATTCCTTAGCATAAGCCAAACTGTAAATTTCAGTATTCCCCAGTAGATCAACCATCCTTGTTGTGAATTGTGGTGCTGGAGGAGGCTCTTGAGAGTCCCCTGGACTGCAAGGAGAACAAACCTATCCATTCTAAAGGAATGGCCATCTCATGAGAAGAGTCCCTGGAAAAGACCCTGATGTTGGGAAAGTGTGAAGGCATGAGGAGAAGGAGACGACAGAGGAGGAAGTGGCTGGACAGTGTCATCGAAGCTACCAACATGAATTTGACCCAGCTCCGGGAGGCAGTGGAAGGCAGGAATGCCTGGCGTGCTCTGGTCCATGGGGTCATGAAGAGTCTGACACAACTTAGTGACCAAACAACAACAACAATGTACCATCTAAGTTTTATTTCTATAATTATATTTTTTTTAAAAATTGAAGGAATAAGAACAGCCCTGACGTACAGACCAAAGCCCTCTTTATGTGTTGATTTTTCAAACAGCTTAATAAAAATGTCCATACTTAGAAATTAGCAACCTCCAGAGAGCCACAGATTCCCTTCTCTAGGTCACAAGCTCAGTCAGGCAAATTATTCACTCACACACAAAAACAACACTACACAGTTTTCTTCCTGCTGGCTCAAAAGTGATGCTGAACTGTCCTCAAATTTTCAGAGTAACTAGGAAAAAAGGGCGAAGCAAGACAGCAGCACATCAACCTCTTTCGTTCTTAACCTAACTGTGCTTTCACCTCGGTTGTCTATGCCAGCCATTCTCGACCTTTTCTTTGCCACGGCCATAAACACAGTCTGAAAGAAATATAGGACGACTCAAGATTGTGTAAGTTGCATGACAAATCCCTAGAAGGTGGATGTGTGAAGAAGGGGGGGGGGTCTGTGGCCCCCTTAAAATGTGCCAGTCCCCCCCCCCAGTCCCTATGGACCAGCACCACCACCCCAATTGAGAATGGCTGGTCTATGCCAACATCCTGTGTTATGTGCCTTTTAGAGCGAAAACAGAGAAGCCAAAACTCAAAAGGAGCTTGAAAGAGGGAACAGTTTTCCCATGGTGGGAAAAAGGTTCACTTCTGCTAGCCATTTCATACAGGCTTCAGAAGAATTGCAGGCAGAGAACCACTAAGACAAAGGAATAGGCAGGATCTACATTTCAGACTGTCATTGGAGGCAGCATTTTTCCCAAACCACTCTAGACTATGTCTAGATGGGCGGCATATAAATGCAATAAATAAATAAATAAAAATATAGGGTTTGGCCTCAGCTTCCCAAGCTAGTTAGTGCCCTCCTTTTTCACTAGGAGAGCTCTCTGCTCACTTTTTCCCCCTGTCCAGAAATGGCTTTACTCTTCTCTCCCCCTCCCTCCAAACCTACATCTTTTTGTTGTTCCAGCTGAATCTTTCTTTTCCAATTCATTTCCCCACTGGCAACGCCCATCCTTACCTGTCTCATGATTTCCAAAAAAAAAATAAAATCGGTGTTCTGACGCAGATTTGTAGTTCAGAAGCACCCCACTGAATTTTATTTTATTTTTAACATTCTGCACTGGCTTCTTCTGGTTTTTTTTAACCCTCTGTATCTTTTTTTTAAAATCAGGAGGCAAGCTTGTGTTCCACTTCCCGTCACGTGACTGAAGCCATGCCAGTCTCCTGGCGAACAAGACTCAAAGCCATACCATCTGCTCCTGGTGCACATGGATCAGGGGAAAGGGTGGGGAGTTGTTTAAAAGCTTTGCTTATAGGCGCTGGTTGTTTTATTTTTATTTTTTTTTCCTGCTAAACAGACAAAGATCATCTTCAAGTGTCCATGCCTTGAATTTGTGTTTCCACTGGAAAAGCAAGAAGCCTATAAATAGATAGATAGATAGATAGATAGATAGATAGATAGATAGATAGATAGATAGATAGATAGATAGATAGATAGATAGATAGATAGATAGATAGATAGATAGATAGATAGATAGATAGATAGATAGATAGATTTAAATTATGTAGCTATTTTTTCCGTCTGTGTTCTTGTTTCCCGTCTGTTTTCCAGGATACAAGAAAAGAAGGCATGATGGATTTTTGTATTATTATTATTTCATCCAGAAGCATAGAATAAAGGCTTCTAAACAAGGTAAATCAGATAGATGACCAGAAGCAGACGTATTAAGTTTATGTAAGCTTATCAGACAAAGAGAAATAAAAACAATCAAGAGGAGACAAAAATTTGGCATTTTAAAGACTAACTGCTCTGCAGCATTTCAAGGCAATCCAATTACATAGATCAAATCTGAGGAAGTGGACTTGATCCACAAAAGCTCGGCTTAAAAATATAGCAATTAATCTTTAAGGTGCCATAATATTTTGCCCCTTGGAGTTTTTTGTCCGATAATAACCAGAGCCTCTTACCCACCCTCTCAGAGTCAAAAGTGAAATGCTATTTAGGGCCTGAACTTAAACACATCAGAACGTAATCAGAAAACAATACACCCAGAGGAAGTATACAAATATATTAAAAAATGTTTGTCCATATATACATTACTAGAAGAACGATTGCATTCAATGATAAGAAACAAAACCCTGTTGGGTTAAGCTCAGAGCTGAGGCTTTACCATGTTGACTTTTGCGAGATAAAGACAGAAATTTGTAAATGAAGGAGAACAGCTTAAGAGAGTAGACTTGTGATCAGAAATGAGGTTGTGCTGTGGAGGAAATTATGCTTCCTGTCAACTTTATATCCATGCCGTCATTGCTCTTGCAGGCTTAAACCTGTAATGCCATGGGCCAGCAAATATGAGTTCCCCCTGCCCTAGTTATCTTTTACCTCTGAAGCATCTGAGCCTCACTGGAAGCTGGCCTATCTCTGTCTACTCTGAGTGCATGAGTATTCACTCAGCATCTGTTAGACTGAGTAATGAATTATGCCCAGTGGTTTGGGTCTCTGACTGTGAAGCCAGAGGTTTGGAGTTCAATTCCCACACTGGGCCTCCATGACAGAGGCTGGACCTGATGTTTCATAGGGTCCCTTCCAGCTCCTTTCAGTTCCAAGATGATAAGATTCGAACTATTTTGAACACTCAGAAGGAAAAACAAATGGGTTCTATTTGTGTGTGATTTTTTTAGATGGATTGTTATGCATTAATGCTTTGATTGGATTTCTAGTACTACTTGTGTTTTCCATTTTTTGCGTATTCCATTTCTCAGAGTGGCATTGGTTTTACTTTCTTTTTAATTGTATATTTACTGTTGTCAGCATTAATATTGGCTTTTAATGATGTAAGATGCCTCTTTACTCATTGTTCTTTGCTTTAAACATTGCCTTTTCAGAATGTGAACCACCATTGTATATTCATTAACCACTATTTGTATAGTCACCATTGTATATTCACTCTGCTTTACTTCACTGTTGTAAGCAACCCTTCAGTCCTTTTCCAAGGAGAAAGTCAGGGGGAAAAATATTTTAAACAAACAAACATTCTAGATCAAACCAAGAGAGAGAGGCCCGGAAGGAAAAGACACGTAATCGGGCCTTCTCGGCGGTGGCTCCTCGCTTCTGGAACAATCTCCCTCCTGAGATTTGCGTGGCCCCCACTCTGGGCACTTTTAAAACTCAATTAAAACATGGCTATACATTCAGGCCTTCCCTCCAGCTAATACCTGATTTTCTGTTTATTCTCCTTTCATTTATTTTCTATTCTATCTTTGTATTCTATTTCTCATAGTATAATTTATGTATTTCTGTACTATTTTATTGTTTGCACTACTGTATATTGGAAGCCGCCTAGAGTGGTCTTACAGGCCAGACGGGCGGGGTATAAATAAATAAATAAATAAATAAATAAATAAATAAATAAATAAATAGTCTGCACTCTCACTAGAAGCTAAAAATGACTGAACTGGGGCTGTAGTACTTTGGAGATATCGCGAGAAAATAAAACACATTGGAAAAAGATCATACGCTGGGGAAAGCCGGCGGCGTTAGGAAACGAGGACAAGCACAGGCTTGAGATGGAGTGACTCCACAAAGGAAACTACGGCCTTGCCTTTGCAAGACCTGAGCTGAGCTGTTCAGGATCAGACCTTTCCGAGGGATATTCACCTCTCACCTACCACCGATAAGATATTAAGCAGGAGGAGGCTTAATACGTGCCCCCCCCCCGCCGCCGCCAAAGACGGGTAGGTGGGTGGGGAACAGACGAATCCGGATGGGTTTGTCTTGCCAGGAATCTGGCGTGGCTTCAGTCACGTGACGAGGAAACGTCACCAAATTGAAATCCAGATAACAGGAGGAAAAGTGGGGATCGTGGGGGACCTTTGGCGAACGACGGGCCGAGGCCGGAGCAGGGCTCCTGGGAGTCGCGAAGGAGGAGGCAAAGGCACGGGTGCAAGATCGAGGTGGAGGAGAAACGGGATTGCCCGGTGGGAGGTAGTGAATCGGAGGGTGGGTTTCCTGGCCGGGGAAACGTCTGAACGGGCCATTTTGCTGGGAAGAAGGACGGGAGAAGGAGGTGTCGAGACAGGCGGATTTCTCGGAGCCACTGGGAGCCGGGCTGCGAGTGCAAAGAGTGCAAAGTCCCACCGACTCCTAAAGGTGTGTTTATGGGCTGGTGGCAGTGGGTTTCCCACCACCCACTCTGTGTACAGGAGTGTTTCCCTGGCTTGGGTCCCCAGATGCCCTTGGACTACAACTCCCAGAAATCCTAGCCAGCACAGCGAGTGGCGAAGGCTTCTGGGAGTTTTAGTCCAAGAACATCTGGGGAGCCAAGTTTAGGAAGCACTGCTGTGTAGGGTTTCCTTCCGGTGCTTAGCTAAGGATGTGTGGCGTGGCTCCCTCTCTCTGGCTAGGCAGCACTTCAGGGGGGGGGGGGCTGAAGCAGGCCAGGGGTGGGTCTGTGTGTGGTGAGGAATCCAGCTGGCAATGTGAGGCAAGCTGGTGACAAAGGAAGAGGACAACAACAACAACAACAACCTCAGAACTGCAGAGCTGGAAGGGACCCTATGGGTTATGGAGTCCAGCCCCTGTCAAGGAGGCATGGTGGGGAATCGAACTCCCAACCTCTGGCTCTGCAGCCAGATACTTTAAACCACTGAGCAGTTTCAAACCATTTGAAATAGAATGAACACCATGCTGTATGGCCAGTGAAAACATCATGAAATATTAAAGCCATAAAATTATGTTTAATAAAAAAAAAAAACCAGTGTCAAGCTACTTTTTTTAAATTTAAACATAATATTAAATAGGGTACCAGGTTCCGATGGAGAGGATTATTAGCATATACTTGTCCATTACAAATCTTAATCACAATTGAATGTTTTCTTGTTTCTTTTCCTTATTTTCTCTATAAATTCTTCAGTAGGATTTCTACTCTTCAATCGTTACTAGGAGTTTGTGGATTGAGCGAGGCCCACCCCGGTTCCCATCATCTCATCTTAGGAAAAATGGAGGTTATGTTGGAGGACAACACAGGTAAGGGAACAAAACCACAAGCGATCGTAATTATGTACATGCATTAAACTAGAATTTGGAATGTTCGCTTTTTACAAGTACAGGTGGATCAGGCCAAAGGCCTAGTCCAGCTTCCTGTATTTCACAGGAGCCCCACCAGATCCTCTGGGAGCACATGAGACAACTAGATCCCTTTCTCCTGATCCCCTTCCCCTGCATCTGGCATTTGGAAGTACCTTCCTTTTAAGCCTGGGGATTATACATCCCCATCATCATGGCTTGTAACCTGCTATGAACTTTTCCTCCAGAAATCTGTCCAATCCCCTTTTAAAGGCATCTAGGCCAAATGCCATCACCACATCCTGTGGCAAGAAGTTCCATAGACTAACGACATGCTGGGTAAAGAAAGTAATTTGTTCTTGCTTCCTGGTACTCTGTATGCTTCTTCCTAAGGCAAATAATATAGGCATCCTTCAGTTTCGAAAGACTATGGTAACGTGCTCTGTATGGAGGACTCGGAACAGCGTCTAGTGTTTCAACGCTGTATGCGAAGGTGGAGTGTCATCTCCAGGGCACGAAGCCTGGGTAAAGTAATATGGAGGATAGGCTGTTACCCAAGCAGCAAATCCCCCCTCTCCACATCACCTGAAATAGTCCAGTGGAAAGGCAAGAGCCAATACAACTGGTTCCAGTGACGTCACAGGAGTGGACAATCACTGCAAAGAAAGAAGGCAAAAAAAACCCCTCAACTTTCTTTGTGTCCAGACGATGCACAAACATGTTGAAGAAGGCCTTTCTCTTAGTAATGGCATCCCCTCTCCTGCCCTTCTCTCTAAGATGGAATATCTCTCTGAAGGCTGTGTTTGCTGTCTGCAATTTTCAAAAGTACTTCCAGCAATAAGGGTTTAACAATTTTTAAAAATCTCGTGAACAGTTATACAAGAGGAGGATAGGATAGCTGACTTGGAAGGGGCTTATAAGGCCATCAAATCCAACCTCCTGCTCAAGGCAGGAATCTTAGTCAAAGCAGGTCTGACAGATGGTTGTCCAGTTTTGTCTTGAAAGCCTCCATTATTGGAGCACTCGCCATCTCCTGAGGCAATGGGTTCCGTTGTCGTGCTGCTCTAACAGTACTGCTGTCAGCACAAGAGGGGGTAACTTCCTATGTTAATGTAGTGTAATTCTCTGAAGCTGATAGTTGTAGCCAGTTTATTGATACACAGCTGCAGTCCTGCTTGACCACCTTTTCTTGCCTGTTCCTCTCAATTCAGGTTTTTCTAACATTACAATAAAGCAGGAAGAAGAAGAAGAAGAAGAAGACAGGCCAGGGAACCAGGGATCTGATGGAAGTGTAAGCATGGCTAGCAGCCACTCAGGTGAGAGAGTCATTCACATAAACAGAATCATAGAATGCTGCCTTGTGTGAGGAATTGGTTCATAAAAAAAGCAAAGCAAAGTGTGCTGCTTATATACCACCCCATAGCACTTAAAGCACTCTCTGGATGGTTTACAAATTTATTATGCAGGCTACACATTTGCCCCCACCTCACCCAGCGAGCTGGGTACAGTACTCACTTTACCAACCTCAGAAGGATGGAAGGCTGAATTAGACTTGTCCCTTTTTTCTGAGGGCCTCTTCATTCTTTGTCAGCTTGTGAAAAATGCTGTGGTCCAGTAATTCTTGTGGTTCTATATCCACCAAGCTTACCCGCTGCTTTTAAAAAACGGAAAGAACAAAATTGCTAGTGAATCATCTCTCAGTTAGAATCCTGATTTACAGTGGTGTAAGTATAATTACGTAAAATGCAGTGGCAAATTACTACCGATTAACAAGTTGCCCTTCACATAACTGGTCACAGGCCAAGTCCTCAACTGGCATGCAACTTGGTATATGGGTGGCAGCATGTTAATTAGTGGCTATTCCACCCAAGGTTTGCACAATTATGTTTACACCATCCTAAATCCAGGTTAGTGTCCCTCACTGAAAAAAAAAAGAAAGAAGAAAATAGACTAGGAGCCTAGTGACAAACATAAACATGTCAACATAATTGCTGAAATAAATTAGCTTTCTACAGGTGTTTCTCTGCCATGCATTCAAATTTTTAAGGGGGTGTGAGGTTTTTGTTATTTTAACTTCTGGGTTTTCTCTCAGTTTTCTTCCATGTGAGTTTGGAAAACTTAAAAGCTAAGTTTAGAAAACGGATTGTACTGTTGTTGTTGTTGTTTTATGTTCTTTCGCACATGTATCAAATACAGTGGTGCCCCGCATAGAGAGCGCCCCGTTTAACGACGAATCCGCATAGCGATGCAGATTTTGCGATCGCATTGCAATGTTTTATATGGCTAAATATCGCATTGCAATGATCGGTAAGCGTTTCGCTTACTGATCTTCGCATTGAGATGTTTAGAACACAGCTGATCGGTGGTTCCAAAATGGCCACCAGGAAAAAAAAATGGCCGCCTGCAGCGTTTTCACGCCCTTTCCTCGCTTACCGGGGAACGGAAATGGTGGCCGGATGGAGGATTTCTGCATAGCGGTGAGTTTTTTCCCCATAGCAACACATTAAACAGGGTTTAATGCATTCCTATGGGGTTTTTCGTTCCGGATAGCGACGATTCCGGATAGCGACAATTTTCCTGGAACGGATTATCATCGCTATGCGGGGCACCACTGTACTTTGGTGGATTTCTTCTGATCCTTACCTTTCTCTTTTTTCCCTAACTTAACATCCAGTTCCAGAATGTGAGTTGATTCACCATATGGAACAGGAGAAGTTGTCATCAGTACCAGATTCTCAGGAGTTGGAGAGAGTGGAAATCTCAGATGGCAAATCAGGTGATCCATCACATTTACAAAACTAACAAAACCTGTTTGTGAGTAAGAAACCCATTATAATGTTAGGAAGTTCGTTTTGGATCAGGGGTGCAGTAGTTGTGACAGAGTCTTGACTGCAACGCTGCAGTTTAAGCACTGTGCCGCAAGGCTCCTTAATTTTTTTTTTATGTTTAAAGCACCGTTTTTACAAATACAGCCTGCTCTCAGAAGTATAAAGAAAGCATGCTGCTCTTGAACTGAATCGTGGTTTAAATCACTATTCAGAAACAAATTATTTAATTATGTGATTTTTTTTCTCCAAAAAGTGCAGTTTCTTATGAAAATCTTAATGTCTGTTTTTCACAGCTTCAAAATATTTTTATTGACTTACCCATTTTGAAAAACAGTGGTTTATTGTGAGCGCAATGACAAATAAATTTCTTATGTCTTATGTCTTATGTCAAATTCAAATGGGTTCTGCAGTTATATCCAATGATTTAGTTGTCAAAGGTCATTAAAACAAAAGTTTGCCAAGACAGACACTGGCAGCTGAACAGTCTGTTCAGAAAGTGTGACCTTTCAGAGAGAGAGAGAGAGATAAATTGCAAAGGAACAATAATTAGGGTTGCCACTCTGATGGAAGTGGCAGTAAGAGTAAAGCAAAGCAAAATGCACTCTTAAACCACTCTCAGGGTGGTTTACAATTTTAATGATACAGGCTATACATAGCACTTCCAATTAGCTGGGCCCTCATTTTACCGACCAAGGAGCCAGCTGCAAGAATCTGCTAGTATCAAATGCAGACTGTGAGCAGAGTTTTGATGTAATTGTAATACAGTGGTGCCCCGCATAGCGACGATAATCCGTGCAGCAAAAATCGCTGCAAAGCGATTTCGTCACTATGCGAAAATAAAAAGCCCATAGGAATTCATTAAAACCTGTTTAATGCGTTCCTATGGGCTTCAGACTCACCTTAAAGTGAAAATCCTCCATACGGCAGCCATTTTCGCTGCCCGCTAAGCGAGGAATCCGGCCGAAAACACAGCGGGCGCCCATTTTTTTTACCCGGCGGCCATTTTGGAACCGCCGATCAGCTGTTGGAAAATCATCACTATGTGATAATCGGTAAGCGAAACAGCGAACCGATCGTCGCAAAGCAATTTTTCCCATTAAAAACATCGCAATGCGATCGCTTTTGCGATCGCAAAATCTTCATCGCTATGCGGATTCATCGTTAAACGGGGAGCCCGTTAAGCGAGGCACCACTGTACTACAATTTAACCACTATGCCAAAGAGCTCCTTATGTAAGGAACCCATTCTAAGCTATCCTGAAGATATTTTTTTAAAAATATACGTTTGCAAGTTTTAAACTGGGGCTCTGGAGTAGCAATTTGGATGCAAAAAAATAAAAATCCCTAAGGCTGCATGCAATCTCAAGGCCACATCTTGACTATGGCTGGTCTAAAGGAATTAGAATACCCCCCCCCCCATTTTTAAAAAAAGAATCCTGAAGATTTTTATAGAGCTTCTTAGAATTTCCAAAAGTATCTCATTTTAAAGGGGCGGGGGGAGTTCCAGGAATAATTTGTCAGAGTTGGAAAATAAGTCTGATCATATCTGTTATTTTTCACCTCTCTATATTGTTCCCTAAAAGTGTGTAATTCTGGAGATAGAAATCTAATTTGAGAACAGCAGTTGTTGCTTTTTCAGATTCAGATCTAGAGGAGAAACAATGGTTAATCTAAGCAATCTACATAATAGATTTCAGGTTCCCACAAAATTGAGGCTTCAGTTGAAGAACTTTTCGGCAATGCTCGCAACACTTTTTAAAAATTATGATATAAATATATGGTCTCATAATATAGAATTAGGGTTCTACATTTAAATCTTTGAATTTTAATGTATTTTACATTAAAGCTATTAGAGAAAAGCTGTTTTAACAACAATTTTAAAAGCTACTCAGTAAAAAAATTGTAATTAAAAAGTTTAATCATTTTAATGAACTCTGAAACAATGTGGATTGACTGCACATATCTTGCAAGTTTGTCTGTTTGGATATAGTAACTGATTCCATCTGTGTGCACTGACTTGAATATATTTATTTGATTTGTTTTATTTCTAGACCAGCAGAGTAGGAAATGTTTTGCTCAGATTTCATCTCTTACAAATCATGAGATGGTCCACAGAGATAAACCATACAAATGCCTGGAGTGTGGAAAATCTTTCGTTTACAGTTCAGTTTTCGTGAACCACCAGAGAATCCACACGGGAGAGAAACCCTACAAATGCCAAGAGTGTTGGAAATGTTTTGCTCAGAATTCACAACTTGTGAGACATCAGGCGGTTCACACAGGAGAGAAGCCATTCAAATGCCTGGAGTGTGGAAAATGTCTTGCTTACAGGTCAGATCTTGTGAGGCACCAGAGAGTGCACACGAGTGAGAAACCCTACAAATGCCAGGAGTGTGGAAAAGGCTTTGCCCAGGTTTCCAACCTCGTGATGCATGAGAGAATCCACACTGGGGAGAAACCATACAGATGCCAGCAGTGTGGGAAATGCTTTTCTTCCAGTTCACCTCTCCTAAACCATCAGAGAGTCCATACAGGAGAGAAACCATACAAATGTCAGTTGTGTGGGAAATCTTTCCCTTGGAATTCAAACCTTGTGAAGCATCAGACAGTCCACACAGGAGAGAAACCATATAAGTGCCAGGAGTGTGGGAAATGTTTTTCTTACACCTCAGATCTTGTGAGCCACCAAAGAGTCCACACAGGAGAAAAACCCTACAAATGCCATGAGTGCGGAAAGTGCTTTGGTTCCACTTCAGTCCTTGTGATCCATCAGAGGGTTCACACCGGAGAGAAACCATACAAATGTCAGGAGTGTGAGAAATGTTTTGCTCAGAATGCACAGCTTGTGAGACACAAGAAAGTGCACACAGGAGAGAAACCATATAAATGCGAGCAGTGTGGAAAACAGTTTGCTCAGAACTCACACCTGATGAAGCATCAGGCTGTCCACATAAGGGAAGAACCTTTATAAATGCTAGGAGTGTAGGAAATTATTTAATTCCAGTGAAGTCCCTGTGAAATACCAGAGATGCCCCTATGCTAGTATTATGGAACCTCTTAAACCATCTGGGAGATGACACAGGAAACTATCCAGTGAAATGTCAAAAATGTGGAGAAATCTTTTGTTTGGAGAGACAACCTGGCAAAGCTAAATTCTTCAGGCCAAATCTAAAGGATGCCAGAACAGCACCTACAGCTGATTGGTAGATGAAATGGGAAATTTTCTGTCTTGCAGCTTTAATACCATTACTGTTCATCCCTGAATAGTCTTGCTTCCGATTGCCACAAACATCATATCTGTTTAATAACTTTACAAATATTTTTCTATTGTTTATAATATCATTGATGCTGTTCCGGATATATTTTGTTGACAGTACATATTGAATATTTTGTATAACATCATTCTTGTTGTTGCGTAGTTAATGTGCCTTTTCTTTGGAGCAGCTGCAGGATCCTTGAAATAACACCACGCAGATGGTAATTTCCACCAAGAATACCCTCACAAGACCCTCCCTCCAAAAACAAAACTGAAATGTTTAGTCGGTGATCATGCGTTGGATAGATCTTTGTTGCCACATGGTCACTGAAATGTTCAAAATGCTAGAATCACCTTCTAGACAGGAAAGATTGATTTTTAAAAATAGACTTCAGAAGTGGGCGGCTCATTGGCCGTGTGCAGTTCAAAATGCTGAGTCCATTACCCACAACGCCCCCCCCTAAAGAAATGGCCAGTTGAACCCCCAGAACTGCCCCCCCCAGGTTGCGATTTCCTTCTCAGTGGTGAATCCTGTCATCCTCTCAGCCCAAAGTAAGTTTTTATCTTCATTTCCCTTTTTAAAAAATGAGCATTATTTTCAGGGGATGTCTTTCATGTGCAACAATCTACATTTATTCAAATACAGTATAGTCATCTTCAGGTTGCTGCACAAGGGTGGAGGGCAGGGTTTCACTTAAGGGGCTTATTTTGGGGGTAGGGCTTATATTACGAGCATCTTGAAAAATCATACTAGGGCTTATTTTCAGGTTAGGTCTTATTTTCAGGGAAACGGTATTTATTTCAAGCAATTAGTGTGATTTGTACCTCATTTGGGGGAAAACATAGGAAAGCAGGATAGAAATGTGTTCTTACCAACTTGCTTCCAAATACTTTGAATGCCAGTAAATGACCCCAAACTACCAATTCCAGATAAACCACCCCCAATTCAGTGCTCCGGGCATGTATATTTGGTGTCCAGTTGCAGTGCGGAGAGAGATGCACACCCTCACATAACTGTCCAGATACATCTTCCTGGTAGAAACTTATGATAAAGTGTGGACCATCTTTTCTTAAAATAGACATTTTTCATTCCTGCTGCCTCTTACATGCCATAGGTTACACAAATCTGCCTAAATGCAAGGCAGCATTATCATCTGACGTCCAGAACCTGAACTACTCCTTTGAACCTATATATATATTTTTTTCCACTTCAGCAGAAAACCTCTAGGAAATGCTTTCTGCCTCTTTCTTTGCCTACCAGCTCATGCCTCTGGGGGAAAAATTCTACTGGTCCCAGAACAGGAAGAGAAAGAAAACCATAGATGGAGGTGGGGAAGAGATCTATAGAAACAAGAGTGGGAAGAGGAAAGAACAGGAGAAGAGAGGTGTAAAGGAGGGTGAAGAGTTAACTGCTCTTTCTTTTCCAATTCCCTTTGCTTTTGCATTGATCGCTGTGGCTCATTACCAGAACAACAGGCGGCAAGGCAAAGCAGACTGTTATTGTGTAGTAACACTTCCGTTTTCCATACAGATCATCCTATTGAATGAACCAGACCTTACACCTCAATTGCAGTAGGAACATGGTATGGTATACCTATCTGGCAACTTTCATCCAATACTTTTGTCACTGTAGCACGCTAGAAAGAGGTTTGAAGAAGCAATTCCAGACTTGATGGCTTCCACACTGGATTTTACATCTGCAATCACCCTGGTGTCATCACATTAGTACTCATTAAAATTATTAAAATTATTGCTCTTTACATTTAAAAACAATGTTGAATTATTTCCTCCTTCTGTGCTACCAGAAGTTCGACATCCTCATGGGCGTTTTCACCACGGTGCTGGCAAAATGCAGCAGTATCGAGCTATAGCAGCTTTGAATGATGGTTTTTATGCTACCCCCAACTTCCTGTCACATGACTACCATTCCCACCTTCTGTCAAATGGCTGCAGCCCAGCCGGGTCAAGGGAGGGGTTTCCAAGACCTCCTTTGGCCATTCTTTGGGGGCCAGAGAGCTGAGAGAGAACCCCTTTTTGTAATCTGGGTTTTCCTTCTTTCCTCTCTGCCCTTTCCCACTTCAAAAGACCAAAAACAGCTGCCTTGATGCTAATGACCGGCCCTTTTTTTGCATGGCTTCTCTGGCACAGACGTTGCCTCGTGATGGTGGCATGCTTCATTTCCACAGTCTGATAGCAGCCCAGGAAAAAAGCCCTCTGCTGAGAGGTGGGAAGGAGGGACATAGAGACAAAAGGAAAGATGGGGATCAGAAAGACAGAAAAGGAATCTATGAGGGGTGGAGGGTATGCATGAACACACCCTGCAGTTCTCTCCCTTCCAGCATCCGTTGCTTTTGTAATGATTCCTGCACAGGACTGACCAGCTAAGGGCAGATGAAAAGGGGAGGCCAGGAAGGAGGGCAAGATCACAAACTCAGGTAGAACGGGCAGTGAGGGACATAGCGTTTTCCTTTTTTTTTTTTAAATCCATGATTTCTCAAACCAGCCCCCCCCCCCCGAGCGATTCACCATCTTTGCAGTCTTGAGAAGTGTAGGGACATCCTTGTACACCTGCCTGTCAATCTTTATCTACTGTGTTCACAGTACAGCTGGAAAGGGGCACATTGAAGGAGTTCCATACGGATAATCTGGACTCTGGAGTAACTAAGTGCCTCCTTATTTTCGGTTCTTTCCTTATGGAGGGTGGACTTCTTGGCGGTTCCTTTAATTTTGGAGGTGGCAACTCTTTGGAAGCACAGCCATAATGACCAATTTTGAACGCAGGGAAGGAGACCTGCCTTCCACTCTCACAACCACACAGCTCCTTATCACTGTCGATATTTAGAGAGGACAGCCATGGTGCCATTATGTCCTCTTCTCTCCTGTAAATTTTCTCTTTCTTTGAGGCAGCGCAATGGTGGCCCAGGGGGTGGTACAGTACTTTGTTTTCTGCCTCAAGTGGCAGGAGAACTCTAACTGATTCTGTGGAGGATTCTCTTGAAAAGGAGTAAGACCCACCTCTAGAGCCCTGGGACAAAGCTGTGGTTGGATCACCCCAATTACATATCTCTGGCATCCTATGAAAAATCCACATCTCAGATGTGTCAATCTCTGTTATAGTGACCTCTGTCAAAGTCCACAATTTCATGCCATCATCACATACAACACACGTTCTCCAAACCATGTTTCTGTTGTGTTGCGCAATCTCCCAGCATCAGGAGGCTGCTCCGAACCATCAGTGTTCTGCTTTGTGTGTATGCGTGTGTTAAGTGCCATCAAGTTGCACCTGACTTATAAGGACCCTAAATGGGGTTTTCCAGCAAAGTGGGAAAGTAGTTTTACCAGAGTCCTTCCTCCCCTCAAGCTTCCATAACCAAACAGGAATTAAAATCCTGGTCTCTTGTGTCCTAGTCCATTATTCTTTCTGCTACACTACACTAAGTGTGCTGGTTTTTGATTGCGTAGCTGTTCTTCCATTGTGTACATTAAACCAAATTCCAAGGTATACAAATTTGACAATATTCACCCACATGGTCCTTTCAGCTCTTTAACTGCACTTCTTCACTTGCTCGCTTTTAACCGATTACCAAGAACTTTTCTTAATACCCATTTTTATACTGTGTTCAGTACCTCAGTGGCTTTTTGAGTCATCCTTGTGGACCATTTACCTGTTACGTTAGTAATACTATGTTTTCTGCCTGTAAGATGTGACTGATACCATCTCCATTGACAAGGATACTATCAAGTGATATGGAAAATAGTTATTTTAGGATGTTCTTAGTAGACAAACTGGAAAGCAGTGGTGAGAGTAGACATCTTCATTGTACTCGTCATCTCTCTGTGTCATTTTATCTTCAGTTTTTTGCTTTGCTTTTAATTGCCAGCACTGGTCCATACAGAGTTTTTAATTCACATTCCTTATTGATAGAGACGGTGAGGGACCACAGTCCAGCCAGGGATGTATCAACAGCTATCGTTCTACTTGCAAGAGGATTCCTCTAATAATAGGGAATACCTCAGCTACAGAAACAGGATCAAGCACCAGGGAATCCTCCACAGTCCACACTATACATCTCTTCATTCCTGGACAAATGCAGGGCTACCGTTTCCAGTGGCTCAAAAGTCACTGCCAGCAAACAGAGCCTGAAACGCTTATTACTCCAAAGTCACAGCATGTTTCCTGACAGACTTGCTTCTCTGCAGAATTTAAAATACGTACACTATTCCAGACAGATGAGGGAGAATAGTCCTCCTACAAGGCCCTGATGGTGCCCTGGATATAAAGAAGGATAAAATGAAACTTTTTGTTTTGTGGCTGGTATTTCAGGGCTCATTTCTGTCCTGAGATCACCAACCCTGGCAGTCACCTGGACTGAGTGGAAACTGCAAGGAAACATGGGCATTTAATTTTTAATGAGAAGCACGTTTTGAATATGTCATCGGGGACAGTATTTATTAAGGACATTTCTGCCCCAACTCTCCACTTAGAAAAGGAGAAAATCTTTAATTTACAAACTAAAAGCAATTAAAAGTGAAAGCATTACAATCTTAATAATCAAAGGGACTAAGTTTAAAAGGCTATTTTTTTTCCAGTGGTGTCTCACATCCTAAAAGCAGGTAGTGTGAAAACCATCACTACTCTCTAGAGTGCATTCCACAGTCTGGGAGCAATGCAGGAGAATTCTCTCTTTCTCTTACCTGCCTCCCAACTGGGCCTTCATAGGGGATGCCATTCTCAGGAAGACCTCTCTCGGGGCGAAAAAGCAGGATAGCTATAAAAGAGACTGTCAGAAACCCCAACACCAAGTGAACTACTTCAGTGGAAGAGTGCATTACATCCACATATGGCAGCCATTCTCAATGTGCGAGACTGATGAATTCAGATACATCAATCTTATTAATAGTAGTAAAGTACACAATTCAGTGCTATTTGATGGAATTGAAAATACATTTTGTTGTCATTTAGATGTTGTGTCCAGCTCTTCGTGACCCCATGGACCAGAGCACGCCAGGCCCTCCTGTCTTCCACTGCCTCCCGGAGTTGGGTTAAATTCATGTTGGTAACTTCAGTGACACTGTCCAACTGAAAATATATAGCAGCATAAAATACATAGCAACATACAATAACCATTCTCAAATCAGAGTTGTTATGATATAGCACAGTCATCATCTTAAGGAATCTCCCTTCAGTCATCTCTCTCCTGCCTTTTATTGCATAACTATGATCCCACACATACATTTTGGATCTTTAATTGCATTTCTTCAGTGGCTTGCTTTTAGCTTGATTTTCTTAACACTCGTTTTTACACAGTAAAAATCAGGAGTTCATTGGCTTCTTGACTAACATTTCCAGACGAGGATGGATAGCTCAATGAGCTGTGGACCTAGAAATTGGGAAATCAATTTCCCATTGTAATGTCCCAGTAGAAGAGCCAGCCTGTGTAGCCTTGGGCAAATCTGAGAGTGGCCTTAGAAAAAGGAAATGTTAAAGCCATTCTGAGTATTCTCTACCTAGAAAACCCTGGAAAACGTCACCATAAATCAGAATTGCCCTGGTAGCATGTCATTATTTTTCATAAATAAGACAGAGGTATTTGTGAGAAACAAAAGCAACAGGAAAAGCAATGTTTAATACGTGGAGATCTAAAACAAGACAAAACCACTGTGGTCTTACATTAAGAGAAAATAGAGATTTTAATTACAAACTAGCCATAGAATGTGCTATCAATCAGCATTAAAAAGCTTCTCCCTATATAGGCTGATTGTACCCAAATTCCAATTGATGCCCTATTAGGGTTCTTTTTTTTTTCACTCAATGTACAGACTACCCAATTGTTGGCAATAAGCAAAATTAGTTACTTTTAAGCTAGAGCTTTGGGTCTCTTTGAATAGCAATAGTGATATCCACTTCCAACCTGACACCCTAGAAAAGTTCTTGTAGGGCAGAGCAAAAAAATAATAATAAAGTGGTTGGGGACTACAAATATGCCTATAAAGAAAAATAGTTTCCATTATGCTTTACACTTTTTGATTAAGAAGGACTGCGTCTTCTCAGAGCTGCATTACATGGGATTGCGACCAAAAGCAGGTCCATCTTAGGCTAAATACTGGCATGAGACCAATAGCTTATATGAAAATACATTGGGTTTCCCATATAACTGACTTTGCTACTTTCCTTTCCGAAAGGAATCTGCAGAGGGAAGATAGAATTTGGAGAAAGGGAGGCTTGTAGGATAAATGGCTGTGAATGCCTGAATAGTATACTTTCATAAGCTGAGTGCTTGTATGGTTGGCAGATGGATGATAAAACGTTGAGTGAAGAGCTAAATGTTGATTAGTTAGTGTGATGGGAATGTGTTGCGAGGTGGCAGCTGAGAGAGTCCATTCTAGGTAGTCTGTTTTTGACTGAGTTAAGAAGGGTCTGTTGAAGATACTAATGGGAGTCTGTTATCTGATAGAAAGCTGAAATCTTATTTGTGCTGTATAGTCTGTGAAACAAGTTATTTAGAGAATGAATACAAAACAATATATTTATATTTTATAATTACTTTACTCTTTAAGTTATATACCCTAGTACCTCCTTTTCCCTTCCTCCCATTTGCCTGTTTTCCAAATAAAATTGTTTTATTTGTGCAGAACCAAACTCTACCCATTATTTTATTTCATGAATAATTTGTAAGACACTCAGCAATCAACAATGAGAAGTATTACGCCCATTTCACACATGTCTACATATTACCAGAGGGAACAGAAGATATTTTTATTTATTTATTTATTTATTGTATTTATACCCCGCCTATCTGGAGATGGGATCAAGGTTGACACAGCCTTATTTATTTATTTATTTATTTATTGGACTTATATACCGCCCCATAGCGCTACAAGCACTCTCCGGGCGGTTTACAATTTTTAATTATACAGGCTACACATTGCCCCCCCCCCAGCAAGCTGGGTACTCATTTTACCGACCTCGGAAGGATGGAAGGCGGAGTCAACCTTGAGCCGGCTACCTGGGATTTGAACCCCAGGTCGTGAGCACAGTTTTAGCTGCAGTACAGCGTTTTAACCACTGCGCCACGAGGCTCATATGAGCCTTCCATCCTTCTGAGGTTGGTAAATTGAGTACCCAGCTTGCGGGGGAAAGCAATGTGTTGCTTGCATAATTAAACTGTAAACTGCCCAGAGAGTGCTTTAAACACTATGGGGCAGTCTAGAAGCCGCACTCTTTGCTTCCGCTTTATATAAAATAGATACCAGGTCAGGGCAAAGAGGATCATGTGAGGTATAGTAAAAAGGGGCAATCCCAAAATATTAGGTCCAGGATTTGGGGAGTGGTTTGAGCTAACATCTATTCTAGTGTCACTAAGGAGCGGTGGCTAGGTTTTAGGTGTAGGAGCGTGTGAAAATTATTGGAAAGGTAATCACCTCAATGTTACCCAAATGCTAAACTGTAAAAAAAGAGTTAACTCTCTATATATTCATATATCTCTTCCACTGTTGCACATTTATGAAGTTTCTTCTCCTCTGTGGGCTCTCCAGTTGACTCTCCAAGGGAAACATACTCCATATCCCTGTTACGCAAATAGATTTTCTCTCCTTTGAGGACTTTGTAATGGTTCACAAGAAAAGATCTGTAAGCCATATTATTTTCACACACTACTAGCATTTGCACTTTTCTCCCTGTGTGTGTTCCCAAATACATAAGGTTTGACAATTCAACAAAACATTTCGCACAGTGCTGGCATTTCTGTGGTCTCCACACTGTTTGCATGTTCCTAGTAGGCATGAGATAATTGGACTACAAATCCCATAATTTTCTATTCTGGGAGTTCCACCAGACAGACCCACCCCTACAGACACTTAAATACAGTATGGCTCACCTGAAGAAAAGGCCTAGGTGTGATCGCTTCATGGCTTAACATAGACCCAGTTATGTCCTAGCTTCCTGTGCAGAAAGGAAGCTCCCAGCTAGTATTGGGCCAACATGCTTTCTACACAGGAAATTAGGATGGAAATAATCCTCTGACAGAACATGAAGCCTTTCCAACTAGTTCTACTTCCACACGTCACACTAAGATGTCTGTAGAAGTGGATCTGTCAGAACTCCCAGAAAAAAGAATTATGGAGTTTGTAGTCCAAAAAACCATGCCTATTTTTTGCATTCTATCTATCACGACTCAACTGGCAATAAAAACATTACCAGTTTGAAGCATGGAGGTAAACCAAACAAAATAGATCACCAGGGAAGAACGCATATTATCTACCTAGGCAGAAAAATATGCCAAATCCAGAATGTGACACCAGACTAGCAGTGATATACGTGAAAATGATTAAAGGGTCTTATTAGAACATAAACATGAATCAAGAGTGAAATACAACAGCAGAATACCCTCTTTAAAACAATACTAAGGCACATCAACATATGTTTAGTACCAAGAGGAAGGGAAGTATGCTGTGTTCACCTCTGAGCACAACTTGACAATGATAGTGAAATGCAAAATTATGACCAGGATGGTAAATGCCATTCACACTGCATGCTTCTCTCCTATGTGAAGTGCCTGGTGCCTGACAAGGTGTGAATTCTGAACAAAACATTTCCCACACTCTAGGCATTTGTATGGTTTCTCTCCTGTGTGGACTCTGCAATGGATCACAAGTTCTGTTTTGCGAGCAAAACATTTTCCACACTCCAGACATTTGTATGGTTTCTCTCCTGTGTGGATTCTCTTGTGCTTCTGAAGGTTTGATATCTGAGTAAAACATTTCTCACAGTCCTGGCATTTGTATGGTTTCTCTCCTGTGTGGACTCGATTATGCCTCACAAGCTGTGTATTACACGAAAAACATTTTTCACACTGCTTACATTTGTACGGTTTCTCTCCTGTGTGGATTCTCTGATGGATCACTAGTACTGAACTGGCAGCAAAATGTTTCCCACACTCCTGGCACTTGTAGGGTTTTTCCCCTGTGTGAACTCTATGGTGTTTTAAAAGCTCTGACTTTTGAGGAAAACATTTCCCACATTCCTCACACCTGAATGGTTTCTCTCCTGTGTGAACTGTCTGATGTGTCACTAGATGTGAATTCCGAGCAAAACATTTTCCACACTGCTTACATTTGTATGGTTTCTCTCCCGTGTGGACTGCCTGATGTGTCACCAGTTGTGAATTCCGAGCAAAACATTTCTCACATTCTTGACATTTGTATGGTTTCTCTCCAGTGTGAATTCTCTGATGGATTGCAAAGTCTGAACTAGAAGCAAAATATTTTCCACAATCCGGGCATTTGTATGGTTTTTCTTCTGTATGGATCCTCTCATGCCTCACAAGCTGGGAATTCTGAGTAAAGCATTTCTCACAATATTGGCATTTGTATGGTTTTTCACCAGTGTGGACTCTTTCATGCTTCCGAAGGTTTGAAATCTGAGCAAAAGATTTCTCACAAGCCTGGCATTTGTATGGTTTCTCTCCTGTGTGGACTCTTCTGTGCCTCACAAGCTGGGAATTCTGAGCAAAACAGTTCTCACACTCCTGGCATTTGTATGGTTTCTCTACTGCATGGATTCTCTGATGGATCAGGAGGACTGAACTGGCAGCAAAATATTTCCCACACTCCTGACATTTGTATGGTTTCTTTCCTGTGTGCATTGCCTGATGAGTTACAAGGTGTGTCTTCTGAACAAAACATTTTTCACACTCCTGACATTTGTGTGGCTTCTCTCCTGTGTGGATTCTCTGGTGGTACAGAAAGCTGGATATCTGAGAAAAACACTTTCCACATTTCAGGCATTTGTATGGTTTCTCCCCTGTATGAACTCTATGGTGTGTCACAAGGTCTGCCTGTTTAGAGAAACATTTACGACATTTCTGGCATTGATATGGCCTCTCTCCTGTGTGTACTGTATGATGTGTCAACAGTTGTGAATTCTGAGCAAAACATTTTCCACACAGGTTGCACTTGTATGGTTTTTCTCCTGTGTGAATTCTTCTATGGATCACAAAGACTGAACTGGAAGCAAAACATTTTCCACAGTCCTGGCATTTGTATGGTTTCTCACCCGTGTGGATTCTTGTATGCCTGACAAACTGTGAATTCTGAGCAAAACATTTCTTACAATCTTGGCATTTGAATGGTGTTCCTCCTTTGTGGACTGTCTGATGCTTAATAAGATTTGAAGGCTGGGCAAAATATTTTTCACAGTCCTGGCATTTATATGGTTTCTCTCCTGTGTGAACTGTTTGATGAGTCACAAGATGTGCCTTCTGAACAAAACATTTTCCACACTCTTGACACTTATATGGTTTTTCTCCCGTGTGGATTTTCTGATGGTAAAGGAAGATTGCAATCTGAGTAAAACATTTTCCACACTCATTGCATTTGTACAGTTTTTCTCCTGTGTGAATCCTGTGGTGGTTCACTAGGACTGATTTTTGAGAAAAACATTTTCCACACTCCTGACACTTGAATGGTTTTTCTCCTCTGTGCACTGCCTGATGTGTCACTAGTTGTGACTTCTGAGCAAAACATTTCCCACACTCATTGCATCTGTATTGTTTTTCTCCAGTGTGGACTGCTTCATGGCATACAAGCTGTGAATTCCGAGCAAAACATTTCTCACAATCCTTGCATTTGTATGGTTTCTCGCCTGTGTGAATTCCACGATGGATCACAAAGTCAGAACTGGAATCAAAACATTTCCTACACTCATGGCATTTGTACAGTTTCTCACCTGTGTGGATTCTTGTATGCCTGACAAGCTGGTAATTCTGAATAAAACATTTCTCACAATCTTTGCATTTATATGATGGCTCTCCTCTGTGGGCTCTCTTGTGCT
Source organism: Pogona vitticeps (assembly GCF_051106095.1). Lineage (NCBI taxonomy): Eukaryota > Metazoa > Chordata > Lepidosauria > Squamata > Agamidae > Pogona > Pogona vitticeps. The sequence goes on from NC_135784.1 coordinate 25,039,033, forward strand.
TCCAAAGACTGGAAATCTCAGCAAAACATTTTTCACAATCCTGGCATTTGTATGGTTTTTCTCTTGTGTGAATTCTCTGGTGGTTTGCAAACTGTGAATTACAATCAAAACCTTTCCCACACTCCTGACATTTGTATGGTTTATGTCCTTTGTGGACTGCCTGATGGATAGAATGCTGAGCAAAACATTTTTCACGCTCTTGGCCTTCATGTGGTTTCGCTCCTGTGGCAAGACTGTGGTGCTTCACAGGATATGCATCCTGAGGAAAACATTCGTCAAGCACTTCACAGTTAAAATGTTTCTTTGCAGTGTCGATGAAACTGTGACCTGTAAGCATCATCTTTTGGCCAAAACATTCCCTAGATCTAATGTATTTCTGGGATTTCTCTCTGTAATGATAGTCCTCCTCTCCATTGGTTTGTTGGTGTTTGGCAAGATCCAATTCAACGCAGGCCTTTGTTGATCTCCAGTTATCTGTGAATAAGAAGGAGAAGCAGAAAATAATTTGAACTCTGATCCTGGGAGAGAAGGAACCTCAGGAAGAAAAAGGAGACTTAAGAAATTATGAAGATCCAGGAGGGAAAAGGAAGAGGAGACATGGTACACCTTTCTCCTTTATACTGTATATTCCCTATCTCTTTGAGTTCTAGACAAATGCTTTTTTATTCTACCAAGCGTTATAAGAACTCTTTTTTGTCTTCTAGATTTTAGCTTTTTTTCATTTCTGTAAGAATTTAACTTTTGGTTTACATTCTGCAACGTTTGGAGAGGTTGATTTTATAATTCCGTTCATTGCTTGTGGTGTTTTAGAATGATACACAAGCATCAGCTTTAACTGAACCTCGTCTTTAGCGTTTCTTTAGCAAAAGATTTAAATATTCCTGGTTAGCTCTGAATCTACATGCACATTTTTCTTCATAGGAGGCAAAGTACAAGAGGCATCCTTTTCTTTAAAAAAAGCCTGCTTCATCCACATAAAAGACAAGTTCAGGAGGACGGTTGCTTGCCTCACTGATGGTTTTCAGAATTGCAGGAAATTCCTCGGCTACCCTAGCATCAGCGCTAGTCCCTTCACCAGTGATACATATGCTGTTGATGTTTGAGTGCTTTTTAAATGTCAAATCATCCACTGCTCACTGCACGTGCTTCTGACATATCTCCTCTTTCTCCCTGAATAGGTTTAAAGAACATCTTGCCCTTTTCATTATTATCAATTGGCTTAAGGGCATCTTCTCATGCATTTGATTATCCACCCAAATACTGAGCCTTCTTTTCCTTTCTTCAAGCAAATGACTTCTGGAATGAGTTGACTTAGTTCCTGGCTATTTTTAGGTTCTGGTTGCAGATGCTATTATATTATCTTTATTATTTATTATTGTTCTTATTGTGGACGTTGACTTAAAGAAGCATCCACAACAAACTAATGCTCACCCATTTTCAAATGTCATAAAAAATAAAATCTTAGATCCAAAGAAATACCCTTTCTTTGCATCTTAGATGAAGAAATATCACCTACAGGCCTCTTTCCAGCCATGATCAGTAAAAGGCCATGACAGCTAAAATAGCCACTCTTCGGAAGTTATGAGCAAATGCACTTAAGTGAAACAGCGCTACATTGTACCATATGGGGTATTACTGTACTGAATCAGAAAAAAGAGACAACGCAAAGCAGTTAGCAGAGATGCAATCAAGCAATTGGCTACAGGAATCATAGAAGTGCAGAACTGGAAGAATTGTAAGGGTCATCTTGCAATTCTTCTCTTTCCATACATTTACATGAACTACTTCATCACCTGACTGGGCACCAGCTAGATTTGCCCTTCCTTCAGCTCCCTGACTGAACACTCCTTCTTCCTCTTCTGGCTTTATGGCAAAGTTAGGAATTCCTGAAGGAAAGAAGCGGAAGCAGGTGGTCAGCAATGATGAAATGTTTCATCACCTAACTGGTGACAGGAATCATAAAACAACCTCACAGGATCATAGAATAGCATTCCATAATCCTGTTCATCTGGAGGTCTGAGGTTCACCTCACTGCACCCTCTACAAATGGAGTTCTATGAGCCTCTACCTCACCTGATCCACTTTCCTTGGAGCCTGGACAGTACAACGACTCTTCCTCCTCTGGCTTTAGAACAATATCAAATCCTGAATCAAAGGATAGAGAGACAGGGTCATGTTTTGTAGAGCGACAGTGCTTCACCAAGTAGCCGGCTTTAGGGATCACAAACTCCTAGAACTGTAGAGTTCCTTCCAAAGAGTCATCTAGACTCTTTGGAAGCCGCCTAGAGTGGATGAGTAGTCCAGATAGGCGGGGTATAAATCAAATAAATCAAATAAATCAAATAAATCAAATAAATCAAATCAAATCAATCAATCAATCAATCAATCAATCAATCAATCAATCAATCAATCAATCAATCAATCAATCAATAATCTGGTCTAAACCTCTTTTGAAGCAAGTACACAAAATGTTCCCTCCTCACCTGAATGATCCCCGGGAACACGTGTCGTTTCCACGGATGCCTGCTTCCACAGCCCCTGTTTCTCCTCAGGCTTTACGACAACACCAGCAAATCCTGAATTGAAGGAAGGGGAGAAGAATACAGAGTCAACGGAGATACAACTTTTCATTCATAGAATCACAAAATCATTAAAAAGTGAGGTTGGAAGGGGCCTACAAGGCCATCAAGTCCAACCCCCTGCTCAAAGCAGGAATACCATCAAAGCATATCTGCAGGCAACTATCTAAGTTTTTCTTGAATGCCTTCAATGTTGGAGCACTCACCAATTCCCGAGGGAACTGTTTCCATAGCCATGCTGCTATAACAGTTAGGATGTTTTTATTCTGATATTCAACCAAATTCTGGCTTCCTTTAACTTGAGCCCACTGTTGCATGTCCTGCACTCTGGGAAGATCGAGAACAGATCCTGCCCCTCCTCTGTATGACAGTCTTTCAAATATTTGAAAAGTGCTGTCATATCACCCCTCAGTCTTCTTTTCTCAAGACTAAAAGTTCTTTCAGCCTTTCCTCAAAAGGCTTGGTTTCCAGTCCCCTGATCATCCTTGTTGCCCTCCTCTGAACTTGTTCTAATTTATTCATTGCCTACAAGATTCATAAAACTAGAATTACTAGAATGAAAAAAAAAACTGCAGAGCAGGAAGTCCCACCAGTTATTTAGCTGAACCTGCTCCCAACACAGTTACATGGATTGCTCTCTCACCTGAAGGAACACCAGCGAGGCTTCCACTTTCCTTGGACAATTCCTCTTCCTCCTCTGGCTTTACAACAGAATCAGGAAATCCTGAATAGAGGGGATAGAACACAAGGAATTGGCTATAACAGCTGCAGTGCTTCTAAAACCCAATGGTTTTGAGAATCATGGACATCTAAAACTGCAGAGTTTAGAAGGAACTCCAAGGGTCACCTAGCCTAGTCCTTTGCAAATGCCCATGATATGAATGGGTTCTTCACCTGATTGGCCCCAGGCAACACTTGCACCTTCCTCAGCATCATGGCTGTACAGCCCCGCTTCCTCCTCTGGTTTTATGATAATGTCAGCAAATCCTGAATCGAGGGAAAGAAGCAAGAAAGATAAATGCAATGCTTCAACTAATTGTCTGCAAGCATCATAAAATCAGAGAATCATAGAACAGCTGAACTGGGAAAGGCCCTCAAGATCAATTGACTTATTGACTCTTATCAGTGCAGTTATAGAAAGTTCCCCTCACCTGGGTGGTCACTGGCAGCACGTGCCCATTCTTTGGATCTCTGATTATACAGCCCTTGGGCCACTTCTGGTTTTATGGTGACGTCAGGAAAATCTGAATTAAATGAAAAAAGCAAGGAAACGTTTCACTAACCCATTGGCCGGAGTGGTCAAACTTTGAAAATTTGCTCACTCTGGCTTCAGCCGACAAGAACCGTTGTTCCAAACATCTGGTGAACACTAGAAAAGTTGTCCTTCAATTTAATGGTTCTTAACAATATAAATTTTATATTGTGAGTCTTCTTGGGTCTTGCAGGAGAGAAGATAATAAGCAAACAAAAAAAAATGAGTAAGACTTTCCGTGCTAATAACATTACAGCTATTTCCTAGATAATCTGGCAGGGGGTGGGAATGCACTTCCTGTGGGAGACATGGCTTCAGAGGGGGAGGCTTAGGAGGGAGGGATGTTGTTTTATCAGTGGTTAACCGAGGCATTCTTGGACTGCAACTCCCAAAAATCCTGACCAGCACAACTAGTGGTGAAAGCATCTGGGAGTTGCTGTCCAAGAACACCCGAGACTGGGAACCACTGTGCTATATACCGTATTTTAACATTTATAAGATGACCCAATGTGTAAGACGACCCACCTCCCCTTTTCTAACCCCAAATTAGAAATAGCAGGGATCAAAGGGCTCCCTTTTTGCCAAGCCCCATGCCTTGACAAAAGGCAAGGAAAGCGGCTGTCAAAGGAATGCCTCCCCTTCCTTTTTGCTAAAGTCCAGTGTTCCCTTGCCTTTTGAGAAAGCACCAAGCTTAGCAAAAAGGAAGGAAGCAACGCCTTCCCTTCCTTTTTGCTAAGCCCCATGTCTTCACAAATGGCAGTGGTAAAGAGCTGCCTTCCGTGTATAAAACGACCCTCAATTTCCCCCCTCAAATTATTTAAGGAAAAAATGTCATTTTATACACGGAAAAATATGGTGGTAGTAATAATAATAATAACCTTTGAACTGCATTGCTGGAAGGGACCCTCTGGATACAGCCCCTGTCAAGGAGGCACAGCGGGGCATTGAACTCCCAGCCTCTGGCTCTTGGGTCAAAGACCTAAGCCACTGAGCTATCCAGCAGTTCCGGAACGGATCCCTCACCTGGAGCAACATTTGCCATGTCCTCAGATCTCTGGTTATCAAGCCACTCTTCTTCCTCTGGCTTTACAAGGGTATCAGGAAATCCTGGATGGTGGGAAAGCAACAAGAAGAGGTGATCGGTTAAGGACATAATATTTCATTACTAGCTGGTTGCTAGAATCATAAAACTATAAAAAAATTAAAAAATGTAAAGCTGTAAGAGATCCAAGGGTGACCTCCCCCAACTCCTTCCCTATTCAGTTATAGAGGCCATTCCCTCACCAGCAACACCTGCACATTCTTCAGCTCCCTGGCTGTACAGCCCCTCTTCTTCCTCTGCCTTTACAATGTCAGGAAATCCTGAATTGAAGCAAAGAGACGAGAAGGAGTGGTCAGCAGAGCTGGAATGTCTCCCCAGTTAACCAGCTGGAGCAACTACCTTTGGGAAATCTAGTCACGGTCACTGTAGATTCATAACCCGCTGTTGTAAAACTCTGCTGCTTTTGATGATTCAACAAGCAGACCAGAGTTCAAAAGACTTAAAATTTAAGAATTCTGAATTAATTCTGAGCACTGAGAAGAGAAGACTCCCTGGAAAAGAGCCTGATGTCAGGAAAGTGTGAAGGCAAGAGGAGAAGGGGACGACAGAGGACAAGATGGATGGACAGTGTCGTCGAAGCTACCAACATGAATTGGACCCAACTCCGGGAGGCAGCGTAAGACAGGAGGGCCTAGCGTGCTCTGGTCCACAGGGTCACGAAGAGTTGGACACGACTGAATGACTAAACAACAACAACCAGAACTGGATGAAATTCACAGCCCTTCCACACCAAAAGCCACTGTTCTTCATCCCACACCTGCAGAAGCTTTCTTCATTTCAGTGGGATCATTTAAAGCAGATTACAGTCATTATTTCAAAAGGCCAACCTATGTACAATTGAAGCAACTGTGCATTCTTTCCATACTTATCCCGCCTTCCTCTCCCCACCTCTTCCTGTTATTCTTCTGGATCTGATTATAAAACAAATCAAATAACAGTTCATCCATCTGACACTAGTCAATTGTAGTCCACAAAAACTTAAGCCATAAAAATGTGCTAGCCTTTAAGGCACCACTGGATTCTTTGTTGATTTTGCTGCAGCTGACTAACAGATGGACGGTATTTGTGTATGTTTATCTACTTATTTACACAGATGTTTGTTTGCAGAGAAAGAAAGAAAAAAAACCAGAGTGAGATCAGAGGAAGAGAATGTGAAGAAATATGGACTGATAAATATAAAGGCTGGATTAGATGAACGAGAAGTGAAAGTTAGAGGAAGAAATAACAGAAACTTAAAACAACAGCACTTGTCTAGCAGAAAGCAGCAATGACTTGAAATGTGTACTAACCAAAGTTAAAGAAAAAAGTGCAAAAACAAATTCCAGTTGAACATTATAAAGAAATAAAATACAGATGTATTGTACTTCATAACTTTAACAATGACAAATGAAGTAATCAATATTGCTATAGATTTTCCTATATCTTCATTCAATCATCTACCTTAATGAAGACTACGGCAAAAAAAAAAATCAGAAGATACTGTATTCAACTTTTTAGTACATGTTAGTAAAAGCAGAAGGGAGTATGAAAAGAAGAAGGCAAACAGGAGACGGATGGACTCAATAAGGGAAACCATTGCCTTTAGGTCACAAGTTCATGATTTCTCCTTTCACAGGTAATTAATTCAGAGGGTTGTCATAAACAGCAGTGAATTGATGGCACATAACAACAGACTATCTTTCCCAATTACACTTGCTCTTCTAATGATCTGTCCAAAGTACAAAAAACCTTGGTTTAATTACTCTAGCTTTCAGTGAGAGTTCAGACTAGATTTGATCTAAAACCCACGTCTTTATCTTTCTGGAGTCTGTGTAGAATTCTCCTCCCACACATTTTGAGTGAAATGTGGGGCTTTTTGGTTATATTTCATCACTGTCTAGTTTTCACATCTAGACATACTGATCAGGAATACGATGGAAATTTATTATTTCACTTTCAATTGTCTAATCAAAAGGTGTGTGTTTTTTTAGTATAAGCAACGTTCCGTCTAATTTTCAGCTTCCCCCCTCATGCATGCCACTCCACCATCCATGTGGAGTTCCCTCAGTGATCCATCATGATCAGAACCAAAGGGCCTGGAAAAAAATCGCTGTAGGTACACAAAGGAGGAGGAGCCCTGCATGGAGGGGGTGGAGTAATGCACGCTTGCATAGCCACACACCTTGCAGGGAACCCTGAATGTAAGATATTTATACTTCAGGGTTTACCCTAGCTGCCTTTCACACAGCACTAGTAAGAAGTAGCTTAAATGTCATTACTAGAGATGAGGGTATTCTTTTACGAATACAAATATCCCCATACAGGTGGACATAACAAAGGGAGTGCAGAGCCCATGGCAACAGCAGAAGGTGAGTAAATGGTCCACCCCCAGGAGGCTGGGCCCTTGTTATGTCCACCTGTGCATGGGGTATTCATATTCCTAAAAGAATACAAATACAGTGGTACCTCGCTTTACGATTGCTCTGCATTATGACAAATCCACTTTACGATGATCTTTTTGCGATCACAAAACGATGGTCTAAATGGGGGGATTTCACTTTGCGATGATCAGTTCTGTGCTTCGGGAACCGATTCTTCGCAAAACGATGATTTTTCAACAGCTGATCGGCGGTTTCAAAATGGCCACCAGGTAAATAAAATGGCTCCCCTCTGTGTTTAGGGACGGATTCCTCGCTATACAGGCAGCGAAAATGGCCGCCGTATGGAGGATCTTCGCTGGATGGTGAGTTTCAAGCCCATTGAAAGGTTTTCAATGCGTTACAATGGGCTTTTTATTTTTGCTTTACGATGTTATCGCTTAACGGCGATTTTCCTAGCACGGATTATCGCCGTTAAGCGAGGCACCACTGTACCCCCATCTCTAGTCATTATCTATGCACCATCTTCCACCAGTGTTACCTTCCATGACTGCTACTGTCCAGTACCTGCACTTCTAAAATTCCTCTATTCCCATAACTACCAAGAATATCAATTCTTTTCTGCTGATGTGACCAACAATTAATGAACAAAGAGACGTCTTGGCTTACTGACCATTTTGCCTTAGGTGACCCTGAGAGAAGTCTAGACTCAGACGAGTCTAGTCTCCAGCTGGGATTGCTCTCAGCTTCCCTGACATCTCAAACACCTCACCAGCTTAAGCAGCACATCTAAGTGGCGGTGGGGGGTGGGGGAGGAGATACTGTGCATGTAACAACAGTGTAGATACTATGCAACAAATTCATATTAACATTTTTGCTATGCAAAGATCCAGTCACAAGTAGAAGCCCTCAGTAGCCCATCTTTCACCTGAGCAAGTCCTTGAGGTGGTCTTCCATCTACTCTCATCCAAGCCACATGGCTTCTCCTCTTCCTCTAGTTTGACCATTACATCAAGCAACCCTGACCAGAAGGAAAAGGAAATGGAGTTAAGCAGGACAGAATGACCCCCCCCAAGCGCATGTAATTATTAATGGATTTCTAGTGCAATGGTGGAGAAGAGTTGATCCTCCAAGACATTGTTAGACTGCAACTCCACTCAGCCTTCCTTGTTACTGATGATAGTGGCTGACTACTGGTGAGAATGACCACAGACTCACAACTGTCCTGTTGTGTTGGGCTAGCCACACTTTTGTCACTTCTGGTCCAGAGTTTTGTTTTAATTTAAATTAATTTTATTTTTATACTGTCCCACAGTGCACAAGCACTCTCTGGGCAGTGCACAAACAGCCAGGATATAATATAACACAACAACAAAATTTGTGGCTAAATGTATTAATAATCATCAGAGAGCAAAAAAATAATTTAAAAAAAGTGACATAATCTCCTCTCCTAAATGAAGACAATTACATTAAAATTAAATTAATATCCTAACCATCTAAACCTGAAGGTTTAGTGCAGTTATGTAATTCTTATGTCTTTCTTTCCTCACCTGTAGTGTGTTGTGATGTATTTTCCATTTTTCTCCAAAATGAGCTGATCCGGAAAATACGAGTTGCAGTTAAGGGAGGATATCAAGTCACGCTTTTTGACTAAAAATCCTACTCAACAATATGAAAAAAAAACGAGAGAAAAAGAATCAGGTAGGTTTTATAATTTGAAATAGCGACGTGTGCGCTAATGAGGCTGAAAAAATTATTATGGATGCCTTTAATGCAGACTTCATCTACAAGTTCATTCATAGGACGGTCTGTATCCAATTATTACTCCCAGCCACCTTTCTAATCATCACAATTATCATCATCATCTTAGAACTGCAGTGAAGAAAGGGTCCCTAGGGACCAGGGAGTCCAGCCCGTCAAGGAAGCACAGTGGAGAATTGAACTCTCAAAGGGCCTTTTCAGCAGCTGCCCCCAGATTATGGACTGCCATCCTGAGTGAGATTCATCTGCTGCTGACATTGATGATGTTTCGGCGCCAGGTTCCAGAAGGTTTTTAATTTAAGTAATATCAACTGTGGGTCCTGATGGCAATTTTTAGAGCATTGTATTTTTAATTGTATTTTAATTGTTTTAATTGCACTTAAATTGTTGTAACCCACCCAGAGACCTTTGGGTATTGTGAGCGGCATATAAATTAACTACCTACCTACCTACCTACCTACCTACCTACCTACCTACCTACCTACCTACCTACATACATACATACATATCCAGCCAGTTTACCTTTTATATCTTTCATTAGACCCACGGAATCAACGGGAAATTGTGGAGCGAACGGTAATATGAATTCCATTGATTCAGTTTGTTTATTGTATTTGGGATTGACCTTTGGACTTAGGCCATAATCACAAGGAGTCTCTGGTTCAAATCAGAGATCTTTTCTAACAGACGATAATATGAATGAACCTAGAACACGTTGTGGGCTAACAGTCTCTTCCCACAACGTCCTCTCCTAAACCAGGAACGCAGAATATCTGTCAGCTCTCTGGGAACAGGTGGCTAGCAGCTCTAATCGGCAATACCATTTCATTAAATAATTTTTCATGCCCACTGGAAAATCGGCGGAGTGGTAAGATGTTGGTCTTTGTGGCACCCCGCTCTAGGCACAACGTCAGCACCAAACAGCACCCTGTCTTGTGCTACTGCTGAAATATCCTGACTGGATGGCCTCTAAGTAAGGAGAGGGGGGGGTAATTCTTTTCATCATTAAGAATGGCTAACGCCAACATATCCAAGGATTACCTTGGGGGGTGAAAAGAAGCTTTTGATTAATTTAAATTAAATATTTCCTTTTCCAAATCTATTAGGACTTTGGAATCAGAGGTAGAGAGTGGAAGACAGACTAGAAGGCTGTCCTTTCTCCTTGATCGGAATGACGCTCTGCTTGCATACTTTAGGGCAGGGGTCCCCAACACCTGTTCCATGGCCTGGTGCCAATCTGTGGCCTTCGCAGGACCAGGCTACGAAGACAGACCCCCCGCACGCAAGCCCACATGCACACACGGCCTGCCCACCCACATGCTCCCCTGCGCGTGCACGCGCTCCACTCATCTGTAAGCATGCCATGACCATCCACACATTTGTGCGAGCACGTCCCGCCCGCCCACGAGTGCCCCACACCCACCCATGTGCACAGGGGGTGTCCCGTCCCCGCACACAGATGCTGCCCCCCCAACCAGTTCGCAGTTCGGAAAAGGTGGGGAACACTGCTTTAGGCTGAAGCACTGAGCCGCTGTGAAAATATTTTCCACATATAGTTCCAGTTAATATCTTATTGCTCTTTTTATGTATGGGTCCAGCCAGGATGGTACTGTCTCTGGTGGGGTTCCCTTCAGTAAGAATTTTGCCCAATATTCCTTTTTGTTTGTTTACCTGGAACAGTAAAATCCTGTTGTGTAAAGTTATGGTGATATACTGAATACTGTATACTGAACTGACAGCTTCCTATCCCTCTCCCTTTCGTGTTCTGACTCTCCCTAGGGTTCCCTTTTGGCCTGGAGCCATTAATAGCTAAAAAGTGCCACCAGTTTGCTGCTGCAGTACAAAAATCAACAGCAGTCTGGCAGTGATTTTTTAGCACAAGCTTCCCGAAGACTTCCCCAGGGCAAGAAGGAGCCCTAAGGAGCCTTGAAACCTGGAGCTGGGGGGTGAAAAGCTTTTGATTAATTTAAATTAAATATTTCCTTTTCCAAATCCAGTTTACTGTAGCGTAACTTTACACAAAAAGGATTTTTCCCATTAATATTGTATGTTTCTGTGTTTGTCTGTTTGAAAAAAATATTTTATGCTTTTCAGTTTTCCTGACTTGATTTTTAGGTATGGGGTAGGAACCGGCAATTCCACTCCAGTATCTTTGCCAAGAATGCCCCATGATCAAAAACAAAAGGCTACTTCTTTTGTTAGAGACGTGGTGGCGCTGCGGGTTAAACCGCAGAAGCCGCTGTGCTGCAAGGTCAGAAGACCAGGAGTCATAAGATCGAATCCACATGACGGAGTGACCTCCCGTCGCTTGTCCCAGCTCCTGCCAACCTAGAAGTTGGAAAGCATGTAAAAATGCGAGTAGTTACCACCTCAATGGGAAGGTAATGGCATTCTATGTCTAGTCGCGCTGGCCACATGACCACAGAAACTGTAATTTTTAGGACAAACGCTGGCTCTATGACTTGGAAACGGGGATGAGCACCACGCCCTAGTCGGACACGACTGGACTAAATGTCAAGGGGAACCTTTACCTTTCCCTTACAACTTTTACAATTTGTGATTGGGTTCTGGTTCTAACTTAAGCTGTTCCTCTTCTTTAACATGATTCACCACAGGAGACGGAGTATCTTTAACAGAACCTTTACTAACTTCAGGAGGGGAGGGGTGCACAACAACTTTGGTAGATCCAATGGGACTATTAACTAACTGGAAATCAGTCCAGGTTGTAGGTAGTCCTGTCCACACCAAACTTTCTTTCAAAGAGACGCTGCCCCAAATCTCGCCCGGTCGGTCGGTCTTCACAATGGGTTGCTCCTCACATCGCAAATGGTCCCACAACAGGGGTGACGAGCCCAATCCCCTTTACGATGTGTCTCCCCAGTAGGGACAGGGTCTGGATGGAGTCCACTGTTCCTTTGGGCACCCTGCTGCCGTGGCCACTCTTTCACAGGTATGTAAATATGTTTCTGAGTCATCCTCAGGTCCCATTTTCTGGATACGAATAGGCGCTGGTCCCGATATCTATGAATATCTAGTGATGCCCACCAGCTCCAGCGTTTTTCTATTCCTGCTCTCCTCCTCTTTCTTTAGCACTTGTCCCAACAGTATTATATACTGTTCAGCCAGCATTTCCATTAACTTCTGTCTCTCCATTGTGTTCTGTAACCACATTCTTTCTGTGGTCGTTGTGATAGGAACAGCCCCACGTTGGGTCCCATTGTGATTGGGTTCTGATTCTAACTTAAGCTGTTCCTCTTTGTTAACACAATTCACCACAGGAGACGGAGCATCTTTAACAGAACGTTTACAAACTTCAGGAGGGAAGGTGTGCACAACAACTTTGGTAGGTCCAACGGGACCATTAACTAACTGGGAATCAGGCCAGGTTGTAGGTAGTCCTGTCCACATCAAACTTTCTCTCAAAGAGACGCTGCCCCAAATCTCTCCCGGTCGGTCGGTCTTCGCAATGGGTTGCTCCTCACGTGGCAAATGGTCCCACAACAGGGGTGACGAGCCCAATCTCCTGCGCGATGTGTCTCCCCAGTAAGGACAGGGTCTGGATGCACCACCTTCTTCCAAGGAGCCTTCTCTCTTGAGGAATCATCTTCTCGCCACAGCTGAGTTTGCTCCCATGAAGTTTCTTCTCCCAAATCTAATTTTTGTGCATCTCCCTCACATTGCCCTTGTAAACTTTCACTTAAACGTACCACCTTATAGGCCCCTATCCAGTCTCGACCCAGCAACATCTCTTTAGTTAAACTTGGAACTATCCCCACTTCTAGCCTTCTTCGTTCTCCCAAAACTTCTATATCAACCCACGCGGTCTCATAGGATTTTAAATCTCCATGTATAGACTTGACCTCTAAATTCTCTCCGGAGCGTATGGCTTTTAAGTCTCGGACCACAGTCTTCCCACAAGCAGTGTCTATGAAAGCCTTTTTGGTTTCTCCATTAACAAGTGCCTCTACCTCCCATCCTGCTAGGACCTGCATGGTTCCTGCTTGCTGTCTGACCCACAAAAAGTCCATGTCTGGGCATTCTTGTGGAGGATGTCCTTCTCGGCCACACCCGAAGCACACGTCCTTTTTGTTGCAACTCCCACGCCATCCGGCCCGGTCCTCTAGGATCCTCGCATCCACCGTCACAGGGGGTAGGATCCATCTCAACCCTCCAGGATTGAACGCACTCCCTCTGCCTCCTCTCTGTATGTTTGCGTTCAGGACTCCACGTGGAGCCGCCCCGGGTGGACCTCCTGCCGCCATTTTGTCTCTTCCTTTCGTTTTCTCCCACCGGAGGGAGGAGCCTTCTCTCTCCCATAGTCTCCCGCATTACCGAAATCATCCACTAGGAGGACAATTTCCTCCTAATGTCTTAGGTAGGATGATTTTTCTGCACCCAAGCTCCTAGCATTACTGCTTCAAGTCGTCACTAACTGTTCCATCACGAGCCTATCTTAACAACTGGCCTTAGGTCTTTCCCTCTGGTTTCAGCCACCAAATTAAAAATTTCAGGGAAACTGGCAAAAGAGAGGAAATATAGAGTCCATCCTCGTGAGCCCGGCTCCTATTTCTGCTTGGTTGCCATGCACGGAGGGGAGGGGGAGAAGGTGCCGTGGACAAGGTGATGATGGAAAGCAGTTTGCAACACTGTTTTTTTCATGGTACGTGTGCACTCACCCCAAGGCATAACCCGTGCTCATTAGATGTCGATGCCTTTCCCAGATGCAGACTTGTGCATGGTAGACAGCCGTGGGAAGGCAAGGCTTTTTCACACACACACATCCTTCTTCTCTTCCTCCTCGCACACACACACACCCCGCCAGAGTGCTCCCCTCCATTGCTCCCCCCTGCCCCCAAATCTCTCCCCAGCCTCCCCCACCCCACCGCCTTCCTCATCTTGCTTCCCCACTTCTATGCTTGCGCCAGGATTCCCCCACCCCACCCAATCCTGTCTGCCTCTCTTACCTCTTTCACACGGTTTCCAGAAACCCAGCTCATCAGGTCCCCTTTGTGGACGTGACCCCATTAAAGCTGCGCCCCTTACCTTTTTATATCCCCCCCTCCCCTGCTCGTCTAAACCTGCTGGTTTTCTACTTCCCATCATGTGACTGAAGCCAAGCCAGGCGCCTGGCAAGAGAAAGACCTGAACTCATCCCATCGACTGCCCGAGCCTATGGATGCGGGGAAAGGGCGGGTGCTGCCGGGGGGGGGGGTTTGCTGGCAAAAATAGGCACGTTGCACGCTTTTTTTTTCTGGAAGAAGCAGTTACCCCCAGGTACCGTTGTTGGTTTAGTGGGTTTGACCAGGAACAGGAGGATGGCAGGTCCCTGCCCCGAGGAGTTTGCAGCTCAAATCGGATGGGGCGGCGGGGTTACAAGCCACGACTAAAGAAGACGCCTCCCACTTGACATGCAGAAGCAAAATAAGAGCATCTCCAGTTGAAAGGATGAAGCTGCAGGTGATGGGCAAGAAGACACTTCCCTGCTTCTACACTCAGGTATGTCTCTGGGCCAGCCCCGCCTACAGACGTGACAGTACAGTACATAGTGCCTGAAGCATTGCTCTTCAAGAACTGAGGTCTTGAGTTCAAATTTTACGTCACTACAAGCCACTTTCTTCACAGGGCTGTTGTATGTAAATGGTGACAGCATCTCTAAATGCCTCGTGAGTTAATATGGGGAAATGGAAGCATAAGGATAATTATGAGAGCTGAAATTAAACTTTAATGCAAGTATTGATCTAAACACCTTTTTTTAAAAGTTCCCATTTTTAAAAAGTACCCCACCCCTCTAGACCATGTCTAGAGGGACGGGGTATAAATTTAATTTAAAAAAATTTTTTGTTCATACAAAAGAAAATAGGAAAGACTTCTCACTTTAAAACAAATACATAAACATCAAAACCTCCTTCATTTTAAATAATAGCCTTATGTACTGAACCTATTCAGATACTCCTCATTTGTTCATAATAAACAAAACTGGCCTCTGTTAAAGTAGAGATTTCCCTAAAATAAGTCACAACAGTCTCTTTGAACAATTGCTATTTTATTTTGTAGCCACTTGAAGTCACATGGGACAGATAAAAAACCAATACTGTATAAAAATTAAAACCAGAGCAGGGAAGGAGAAGCCATTCAAAGAACAGTAATATCCTTCACCGAGAAGCGGTCTCTTCCAGAACCAAGCTGCACAAGGAGCAGGAGAAACCTCCATGGGGGAACCTTTGCCAGAGCAGAAAGAGTTCTGAATAATATTTGCCCGATTTCAAGGTTAATCTGTCCAGCAGAGCAAGTTTCTGTTCAGTAGACCTGCTCTGCTTCCAGAGGACGCAGGCTGATCGCTTGGTGAAAGCCTCATTCATGATTTTTCACAGGAGGCATAAACATAATCCTTTTGCAGTCTCTCGTCTTTCCCCACTACTGCTTCCCCACATGCCAGAAAAACATCTACTTTAAGATGGCAACAAACAGCCAAATGACCACCCAACATGTTTTGCCGTTAGGAGCCCTCTGTTCAGAAGCACCAGGAACTGCTCAGAAAACAGATATACGGAGGTTGGTGTTCTCCCTTCAAAAGACAAAACAGGGAGACAAACAGTCTTTCCAGACAATTAAGCTCTCAAGAATATAAAAAGCCAGGTTGCTCTTTAAGGGCTCCCATCCAGTCCACTATGGATAACAGGCAAGGAACATTCATGCCACAGGATTCCTTGAGCACCATAAAGGTAAAGGTTCCCCTTGACAATTTTTGTCCAGTCGTGTTCGACTCTAGGGGGCGGTGCTCATCCCCGTTTCCAAGCCGTAGAGCCAGCGTTTTGTCCGAAGACAATCTTCTGTGGTCACATGGCCAGTGCGACTTAGACACAGAACATTGTTACCTTCCCACCGAGGTGGTCCCTATTTATCTTCTTGCATTTGCATGCTTTCGAATCGCTAGGTTGGCGGGAGCTGGGACAAGCGACGGACGCTCACTCCGTTGTGTGGATTCGATCTTACGACTGCTTGGTCTTCTGACCCTGCAGCACAAGCTTCTGCGGTTTAGCCCACAGCGCCCCCACGTCTAGCACCATAGCAAGACCCTAATGAAAAGGTGGACATCCTCGCTGGGCTCAAGCATTCTTCCTTCCACTTCTGATTTGAGTCGAAAGAACCAAGGAAAATGTGGGTACCCTATAGGGTAGGTTGTGAAGGAGCACAATTTGTACCACCACGCACCAATCTTCCCCAACAGGTTTCCTTTGTGAGGGTGTGCCCGCTACGACAAATGACCTTGCTAGTCCTACTTTGAAATAGTACTTTACATTCCCTTTCCCATTGATCCTTATGGCCAGCCATTTTTGCGCCCGGTATCTGCCCTCATTCCTACTGCAGCCCGCCATGCTGGGACCTGCAGGGACAGAAAAGGAGAGCTCTGTGCAGAATAGCAGTACCCTCACAAATCGGTTGGCATGGCCTCTGCCACAAGCCAGCCAGGCACCAAATGTCCAGTTTTGAGGGCCCCTCAGAATCCCAAACCTCGGGGGTCTTCAGTCTCTGATGGCCACTTGTCACATCCCGATTCATCCTTCCGCTGCTATAGGAGGCCACCTTATTAGGCCACCTAAAGGTTGGGACAGATTGATCGCACCTGCCTCTCCATACTACCCAACACTTCTTCATTTGTATGTTTCTATTTTGCCTTGCATACTAAGATTTCGGGGAAGACCACAACAATAAAATCAATACAAAACAATTCAGCATGTTAAAGCCTTTTAAACAACGTGCATACATTAAAACCAACAACAATAAACCACTCTCTGCAGAGGCTGACATCATGTTTGCAGCAAAATGATATGGAATTTGGATTTTATTTCAAGCTCAAGGAGTTCTGTAGGCTTGTTGAGAACTATGGGTGATTCTCACCCATCTCTCAAGCTCATGAGGAGTTCCCCCCACCACCACATGTACGTGGTGCATTATAAAATCAAGTATTTTCCATAGGGTTCATTAACAGGGATATTGTCTGGCAGTATGCGTTGTCTGGTTTCTCATAAGATACGTGAAATGACTAAAATGTATTACACACATGGAACACATATAGGGCTTATGTCCAGTGGGGATATGCAAATACTACCTAAATATAGAACTCCAAAACTTTCTCTTGCTCTCCAGAGACTTCTCCTTCAGTTTGGGCTCCCTAGTTACCTCTCCAAGCAAAGCATATCTGGCACCTGAATGGACTGTTCACTATGAGAACTCTCTGGTGTTTTACAGGTTTGAAGTAAAATACTGTATATACCATGCCATTGGCGTTTTCACATTTATTCCTCTGTCTGGACATCTTGATACATCGTACAGTTTGAAATCCTAGCAAAACATTTCCCACTCTCCTGTTATTTACAGTGGTGCCCCGCTTGACGATTACCTCGTTAGATGAGGAAATTGCTTAACGATGAAGTTTTTACGATTGCAAAACAATGTTTTAAATGAGAAAAATCGCTTCACAGTGAGGATCAGAAAACAGCTGATCGTCGGGTTTCAAAATGGCCACCCGCTGTTTAAAATGGCTCCCCGCTGTGCTTAGGTTGGATTCATCACATTACAGGCACCAGAAAATGGCCACCCTATGGAGGATCTTCGCTGGACGCTGAGGTATTTCGCCCATTGGAACGCATTGAGCAGTTTTAATGCATTTCAATGGGCTTTTTCATTTCACTTGACGAGGATTTCACTTAACAGAGATTTGAACAGAATGGATTATCCTCAACAAGCGAGACACCACTGTATATGGTTTCCTGGCTACATGGACTCTGGTGCTTGACAAGGAAGGAATTGGAAACAAACCATTTCCCACACTCCTGGCATTTCCACAGATCTTCTTGTGTGGAACACCTGGTGCTTCAGAAGGTGCGAATTCTGAGCAAAAGATTTTCCACACTCATCACACTTATATGGTTTCTCCCCTGTGTGCAGTCTCTCATGCCTTGCAAGCTGTGACTTCTGAGCAAAACATTTATCACAGTCTTGGCATTTGTAGGGTTTCTCGCCTGTGTGGATTCGCTGATGGATTACAAGAACTGAACTGGAAGCAAAACATTTCCCACACTCCTGGCATCTGTAAGGTTTCTCGCCTGTGTGGACTCTCTGGTGGGTCAAGAGCTGTGAATTGCGAGCAAAACATTTGTCACATTCCTGGCATTTGTATGGCCGCTCCCCTGTATGGACAATCTGGTGATTTACAAGAATGGAACTGGAAGCAAAACACTTCTCACACTCCTGGCATTTGTATGGTTTCTCTCCTGTGTGGATTCTTTCATGTTTGTTGAGATTTGAAATTTGAGCAAAACATTTCCCACAATTCTCACATGTGTATGGTTTCTCGCCTGTATGGATTGCCTGATGTCTCACAAGAACAGAGCCAGAAGAAAAACATAACCTGCACTCCTGGCATTGATACAGCTTCTCTCCTGTGTGGACTGCCTTATGCTTCACAAGCTGTGATTTCTTCAGAAAACATTTCTCACACTCTTGGCATTTGAATGGTTTGTCTCCTCTGTGGACCTTCTCATGGTTCACAAGTTCTGCCTTGCGAGGAAAACATTTTCCACACTCCTGGCATCTGTTTGGTCTCTCTCGCGTGTGGACTCTCAGGTGGCTCACAAGGTCTGAATTGTAAGCAAAACATTTTCCACACTCCTGGCATTTGTACGGAGCCTCTCCTCTGTGAACCTTTTGATGCTTGAGAAGATTGACTCTCCAAGCAAAACAATTACCACACTCCTCACATTTGAACGGTTTCTCTCCTGTGTGGACTCTCTGGTGGCTCAGAAGGACTGAACTGGAGGCAAAGCATTTCCCACACTCCTGGCATTTAAATGGCTTCTCCCCTGTATGGACTCTCTCATGCACAACGAGGTTTGAAATCTGAGCAAAAGATTTTCCACACTCTTGGCATTTATATGGCTTCTCTCTTGTGTGCACCCTCTGGTGTTTCACGAGATCTGCCTTGTAAGCAAAAGATTTTCCACATTCTTGGCATCTGTATGGTTTCTCCCCTGTGTGGACCCTCTGGTGTTTTACAAGAATTGAACTGGAGGCAAAACATTTCCCACATTCCTGGCATTTGTATGTTTTTTCTCCTGTGTGGACTTTTTCATGGCTCATAAGGTGTGAACTGTGAGCAAAACACTTTCCACACTCCTGACATCTGTACGGTTTCTCTCCTGTGTGAACCACCTGATGAGTCACAAGATGGGAATTCTGAGCAAATGATTTCCCGCATTCCTGGCATTTGTATGGTTTCTCACCTGTATGTACTCTCTGGTGCTTCACAAGGTCAGATTTATAAGCAAAGCACTTTCCGCACTCCTCACATTCATAAGGTTTCTGTTTTGTATGGACTGCCTGATGCGTCACCAGATGTGAATTCTGAGAAAAGCACTTCCCACACTCGTCACATTTGTATGGTTTCTCTCCTGTGTGGACTGCCTGATGAGTCACAAGGTTTGAATTCTGAGAAAAGCATTTTCCACACTCCTCACATTTGTATGGTTTCTCTCCTGTATGGACCGCCTGATGCCTCATAACGTTTGAAAGGTGACCAAAACATTTCCCACACTCTTGGCATCTGTACCGCTTTGTTTCTCCTTGGACTTTCTGGTGGCCTGTAAGTGGCTCACACTGGCGAGACATTTCACATTTAAAGGGTTTACTTCTAATGTGGTTCCTCTTGTGAAGTGTAAACGCGACCTTTTGAGCAAACTGTGCCCCACACATGGTGCATTTGTAGGGTTTCTCTCTATCACAGAGTTCTTCTGCATGGGTTTTCTGGTGTCTGTCCAGACCCACACTGCGTGTAAAACATTTCCCACCCTTGTTGCACATTTTTGTTTTCCAGCAGTTATCTATTGCAAAAGAAGGAAAGAACAGAAAATATTAAATTGCGATGGTCAAATAGAAGGACCCTAAGTAGCATGAAAGGGGCATTTAATAATGAAGATCCTGAAATAAAGGGAAGAATAAATTCTGTGACCTTATTTTCCTTATTGGACTAGCTGGGAAAATTCCTAAGAAATTTCTAGCTTACCTCTTACAAAACAGTACAAGGATTTTTGATATAAAAAGTCAACCAAAATGCTGTGAGGACGCTGCGGAGAAGACTGTGCTCCTTTGTGCTTTGGGGCTGCAACCCCCAGAATGCGACACTGATTCCTCAGCCAGAATTCTGGGAGCTAGAGACCACAAACATAGATCTGCAGACCTCTGGATTCTGCCCCCCACCCAGGAAGGGCTTGGGGGTCATTTGCCACCAATGCCACTGTGCTCTGATCATTTTGCTCTTCAGTCAAGCACTGTTGCTGTCGCATGACAAACTAGTAGAGGCCAGGTCCTCCTGGGCATGGGAGTTGTTATTTCTCTGCCTATTAGGCTCTATGTTGTTGTTGTTTAGTCGTGTCCGACTCTTTGTGACCCCATGGACCAGAGCACGCCAGGCCCTCCTGTCTTCCACTGCCTCCCGGAGTTGGGTTAAATTCATGTTGGTAACTTCAGTGACACTGTCCAACTGAAAATATATAGCAGCATAAAATACACTGTCCAGCCATCTCATAGATGAATACATAGAGTATTAGTGCCCTCTATAGAGCTAATTAAGCACTATAGAGGGCACTAATACTCTCAGGAAGAACAACAGCAACTTTCTTTTTTTAAAAAAAAACTAACAAAAGAAGAGTGCTCTGCAAGACAAGCTGGCACTTGCCAGTTGCCAATATGGAGCCAGCAGAATTCCCTAGGGACCGTCACCTTAATCACAAAAGAATGCCTCTGTGTTTAAAGGATCAAGTGAGGAGAAAGACCCTCTAAGCTGAAATTCGGAAGAGGGGCTCTTGCTCAGAAAATCAACGCTTGAGTTTGGGAGAAGGATAAACAATATGACCTGGTATAAGGCAGCATCCTATGAGCCAGCCAAGATGGTGAACCTCTAATAATACAAATTGCTTCCTCACCTGATTGGTCACCTGCAATGCTTACGCTTTCCTTGGATCCCTGGTTGCACAGCCCCTCTTCTTTCTCTGGCTTTATGGCAATGTCAGGAAATCCTGAACCAAAGAAAAGCAAAAACAGGTACAGTAGTTCTAAAGAATTGCAATGATTATTGGTTGGATAGCTCAGTGTTTTAGATATTTGGCTGCAGCCTCAGAGGTTGGCAGTTCAGTTCCCTGGAGGGATTCAAGAGAAAACTGGGCAACCATCGGTCAGATCTGCTTCGGTCTGGATTCCTGCCTTGAGCAGGAGGTTGGACTTGACAGGCCCCTTCCAGCTCCATTATTCTCTGATTTTATTGTGCATTCTAGAAGAGCCAGCCAGGGTGGCCTTGGGCAAGCTGCACAGTCCTAGAGTGTCCCCAGAAGAAAGGAATGGCAAACCACTTCTGAGTACTCTCTACCTAAAATACCCTCAAAAGGGTTGGCATGAGTCAGAATTGACTTGATCGTTCACAATTATTGTTTATTATTACCAACCTTAGACTATATTGTTTAATTGGCAGAAAAAAAATACCACTGGTTTAATAGTTCAATTGAATTTTGAAAACAATACACTGAATAATTTTGTATAATATACAATTTTCTAAATTGCAAACCGCATTTGAGAAGAGTCATTCTGGCTTCTCCTAACCTGCTGTCACAGGTGTACTTATATATTTTTGTGTTTTTAATTTTCCTGGGCTCATTTTCCCTCAGGTATGGCAATGTAGGTCCATTTGATTAGCAATAAGTATAAAAAGGCGTAGGAGTCAAAGATAGCATTCTTTGCATCAGCCTTCTCCAGTTTGGTGCCTTTGACTATACAGTCTTCACCATATTATTTGCATTTCTAATTAAATTAAAGAGCCTCACGGCACAGTGGTTAAAACGCTGTACTGCAGCTAAAACTGTGCTCACGACCTGGGGTTCAAATCCCAGGTAGCCGGCTCAAGGTTGACTCAGCCTTCCATCCTTCCGAGGTCGGTAAAATGAGTACCCAGCTTGCTGGGGGGGGGCAATGTGTAGCCTGTATAATTAAATTGTAAACCGCCCGGAGAGTGCTTGTAGCGCTATGGGGCGGTATATAAGTCCGATCAATCAATCAATCAGTCAGTCAGTCAATCAATCAATCAATCAATCAATAAAAGCTGATGGGTTGCCTTTCCCCCCCATCCAAGTTTATTGTGGGTATTTTTTTTTAATCAGTTCAGTCCTTACTGCCCCCATATGTCACCTGAGCCATTTCCAGGGGAAGTCTTGGATCCCAACTGGTACAGACCGCATGGCTCCTCTTCCTGTTCCACTTTAACCATCACGTCAGAAAATCCTGAGCAGGAGAAAAGGAAAGAAATGGGGTGAAATGGGAAAAACCGACCTCCTTGGCAAAAGAAGAGAAGTTTGCAGCAGGGGTGGCCCTCCAGATGAGCCAACAACCCTCTCCCCTGGATACACTGGCGTGGGCGATGAAGGGTTGCAAGCCCAACAGCATCTGGAAAAACCAAGCGTCCTCCACCAGTGGGGTAAAGATTCGTGTTTTGATTTCCTTACCTGCACCGTCTTGTGATGTAACCGCCATGAAGTCTTCTTGCTGGATTCTTGAGGGTTTGATTTAAGGAGGTCCACCCCCTGCTTCCATCAGTACCATGAGCCCATGGGTCCTTGGCCCCTGCTTGCAATACATGTGAGGGTTGCAGCAACCTTTTGTCCCTTGAATCGGGCCATGATCAAGGAGTCTGTTGCCCATCCATGGCAGACAGCCCTGGGGAAAAGCCAAATATTTCTCTTAAAACACCGCTGAGGAACCGAGGCTTTCAGCACCCGCCTCCCTCGCCTGTTCTCCGGCTCACACTCCCAACACAGCCTCCCTTCCCGGGGATTCCTGCCTTTTTCTTGTAAGTGGGCTCCTACAGGAGATCTGCACATCCCACCTTTTCTTTTCTTTTTTCTAACCTTCCTGACGTTCATAGACAGCTTCGACTCCGGACCCTACTTCGGAAGTGATCCCTTGGACGGTTCCACCTCTTTTCTTGCATTTCTTCCTTTCACCACTGCCTGTCATGTGACCGAAGCCAAGCCCGGCTCCTGGCAAGACCTTCTTAATCGACGGCTAGAGAGCATGGATTCGGTTAGAGCAGGGATCAGGGAACTTTTTTACCTTTTACCCCCCCCCCCCCCATTTATATACGCCGTTATTACCCCCTTGATTCGAAAGGAAGGAAATCATACATTATTTGAATTCGAAATCTTATTGAATCTATTCAAAATTACTTTGAAAGCTTCAATTTCCTTGAAAACTTCAGGTTTTGGAGAAATGATATTGTTTCATGTTGGATATGAGAGCATCAATATTGGTGCTCTGCTCATTCTCATTACCCCCAGGATTTTCATTTTACCCCATTTGGGGTAATTTACTCCTGTTCCCTGACCACTGGGTTAGAGGGTTACTCGCTCCCTGCTTGTGGAAGGGAGGGTAGGATTGGGCTCCTTAAAAAGGGAACATCTGCGACGGGGGAGAAAAGCCTGGGCAAAACGAAATTACGAATTTTGCGGGACCTGAGCAGCTCACAGATTTATTTCAGGCTGACCTTGTAAGGATTGCACAAGCAACCTTCCACATTTTTTTTAATTTAACTTATATGCCGCCCACACTACCCGAAGGTCTCCGGGCAGCTTACAACATTTAAAATACAATAAAAAGGCAAAATAATTAAAATGCAATTAAAATATATATACTCTAAAAATTGCCATCGGACCCACAGCTGATATGATTTCAATTAAAAGCCTTCTGGAACAGGAAGGCTTTGACCTGGCGCCGAAATGTCATTTTCCACCCAACAGAAGGTTTAGTAGCAACAGTTAAAGAGAGGACCTGCCTTCGGTTCTTTTTTTTAAGGAGAAGGGCGGGATAGAAATATTTTAAATAATCAAATATACAAAATTAAGAATGGTGTCTGTCTCCATTTTCAGATAAGTCGAATGAAATAAAATAATTACCAATAACCAGCAACGAACCTGTCGGTTGCTTAAGACAACTATGTTTTGTTTCCAGGTGCCCATTTAACTTCTTTTAGGTATATGCACCTCAGTCAATGCAGGTGATACATTTTTAAGGAATAAACAAAGGCCATCAATCAGCTTTTAAGTCACCCAGACAAGTTTATTAAGAAACCCTCCCCCCAAAAAAGCTAGCACTTGTAGTTTATAATGAATGGTATGGATTCAATTTGTCTCCTTTACCGCCCCCTCAGTCGTCTTCATTTTCCTAATTTCTTTTCTGCTGAAATCTTCTGTTTTCCTCAAAATACATCCATAGAGCAGTTCTTGGGCCGAAAAGGGCTGAGCATGATCTGGAAATACACTTACATTCTTACTATGGCAAAGATATATGGATCCCAACATCAACTAATAACATGGGAGATGTATCTTGACTTCCACCACCTGCATCCTATTTCCACATACTGTACATTTCTGGGGGCAAGGAATTATCAGCTTTGCAAAATGGTGTAGCATCTCTCTTTGCACAGCCTGGAGAAAACTCAGTCGGAGTTCTTTTCCTTGAACAGCAAAAGCAGAAAGACTTCAAACTAAAAATACTAAGACACTGCCTTCACCTTTCCACAGCTTCTCGAGTCATGACGTCCTTACAGGTACTAATTGTGCCACCAAATTATACCGAGTTTCCCTGAAAATAAACCCTAGCATGATTTTTCAGGATGCTCATAATCTAAGCCCTACCCCAAAAATAAGCCCCAGTTAAGTGAAACCCCGCCCTCCAGCATCGTGCAGCAACCAGAAAAAGATGATGTGAGTGTATTTGAATAAATGTAGACTGTTGTACTTAAAGAAAATAAAACATCTCCTGAAAATAAGACCTAATGCATTTTTGGAGCAAATATTAATAGAAGACCCTGTCTTGTTTTCACGGAAACACAGGTATCAGATTTATACATGAAAACTGTACCAGCATAACACAGAACAGAGGTGAGCACTACTAAAGGGTGTTCAGTATTAACAACCCTTGTTTCTAACAATGGTGCATTCCAGCAATCACAATGACAGATAACGAGTAGCAAGGGAATGTACTGTATATGTTATTTATTTCTTACATCTAGACCCCACCATTCCTCCAAAAATAAAATAAAAACCTGAAGGTGGCTTAGTAGCTTATTAAAAGAATAAAAACAAGTTCAACCAAATTGGACTGGGAAATGATAAAAAACATTAATGAGGGAAAGAAAAAGGATAGCAATTTGCTGCTGCTACGTGGTAACAGAAAAGATCTCAATTAAAAATACAGATTTTCTTTTTCAGAGGTCAGAGTTTGCCAGTTTGACCCTAGGCCTACAACTGCTTTAGCAACATGCAAGAACTTATTTTTCCAGGGCTTTTCTCAGATTAAACTTCCTCTATGGTCTTGCTTTTTTTCCAGCTTGCAACCCCAGATCTGAATCCACAGAGACACTTCCCCATCCCTCGCAGGCCCGCTCTCGGCTTGTGCCTCTCCATCTCTGTGGCTTCCCCCACAATCCCTTCACAAGACCTTCTCCCCAAATTTACTGCACGCTCCCCAGACCCCTCGCCATTAGGGTGCAAGTACCTCCCGCACAGCTACCAGCCAGGGGTGGGGTTGGGTTCCTAAAGCAAAAAACGTTCTCTGTCCCTTAAGAGCTGCCATGATGAGAGATTGCAAGGATCTCCGATTGGTTTCATTGGAGAAATACAGCAGGGAGTTATAAAAAAGAGACCAGCTTGCAAAGGCGGTCGAGAGGGGGAAAACACACACATACGCACACAGTCCTAATCCATGTGGCAATGAGCAGTCTGACCCTCTAAAGTCATGGTCTAGACCAGTGGTTCTTAACGTGGGTGATAATGCCCCCCAGGGGGCGATTTCATTTTTCAGGGGGGCGGTAGAACGAAAAGGGGCGGCGTGGGGGCGCTGGAGCAGAAGGGGGCGGTAGGGGGGCGCTGGAGCAAGCCAAACCTGTGAAGATGGCTACAGCCTTTTTACAGTGTGCATGAATATATGTTTTCCTCCAATCTTAATTTAGTTTCAGAGTTTTCGTCTTGAAATTTTTAGTTCCTGCACTGCAGTTTGTATTTATGCCCTTTTTATATTTCTTTTTGTGTCTTAAAATTCACTTGCAACTAAATCATTAAATGTTACTTTTTTGGGGCATTTCATTTTCTTGGAATTGAATTTTGTTTTCAGGGGTCATTGGATTTAAGTGTCATAAATAAATAAATAAATAAATAAATAAATAAATAAATAAATAAATAAATAAATAAATAAATATCAGTGCGGGGAGGGGGGCGATGATAACTTCCTCAATGGCTCAAGGGGGCGTTTCTTTCAAAAAGGTTAAGAACCACTGGTCTAGAGTCTAGAGACATAACCAGAACAACAGGAGATGCCAATATTCCTTCTATAACCGACTTCTTCTCAAACCCTTGAAAGAACTGGCAGCTTTCTCCCTTCAGAACAAAAACTGAGCATGGATCGCCTTCCTTTGGCAGCAGTTGCTGCCATAGGGTTTTTAAACAGGAGCAGAAAAATCTCCTTCCTCCTATTTGAATGGCTTACTCCAAACTTCCTTCCTTTAACAGTCCTGAAGGAAGGGCATCTATGGCTCTTAGCCTGATTTGACAGGAATATTAACATATCCCTTCCTCAAAAGTAGAGACACGGAAGTTAATGCATCAAGTAGTCACTCTTACTAGGTTCAAATTGATTCCTTTCAGAATCTGACCAAGTAGCCTTGAAACAGTACAGAACTGGTGAACATAACATGTGTTATGTGCTATGATGATCCAATGCAGGAGTTAGTGCTGGCTTAGAAATTAATCAACACCATACAGTCAGTCACTAAGACTTCAGAAAAACAACTCATTTTAGGAAGCAAAACTTCAGCTTACTAAGCATGTTAACACCTTGATTTAAAATATCTATATGCCACCTTTCTATCCAAGACGGCTTACATTATTAAAAGAAGCAATATTAAAAAGGTCCTCTCTCTCTCTCTCTCCTGCAGTCATACGGATGTATGCGGAGGGGTCTAAATCACAACCAACAAAGGACCTTCCTTCCCTTGGTGAGGTTTCAGAATACACCTTCCTCACTTCCATGTCCAGTCAACCCATAACGTACTTGTTTTATTCACAACCCAGTACCCAGAATCCTGCTCATCATTCAACTTGCCCATATGACTTAATTGGTGTGGAACAGGTCTTCAAATAGTTATAAATTTAAGAAGTTGGTGTGAGCATTTACTACTGCACACAAGGCATGTGACCCAATACGCAACAGCATATCTTTATGCTGAATTCTTGTATGGTCACCAGACTTCAAATTTGACATTTAGAGTGGTGGGCTTGTGCTAGCACAATTTCAGCTGGATTGTGACCTCCGGAATATAAGAAGTTACGTGAGTATAGAAAATGGATGGAATTTCTTTAATGTTTCTTCCTGTTGTTTCTTCCTTTTTAATACATTTACATTATTCATATTTCCTGTATTTTGTATGTTAACAGAAAACGGAAAAAGAACTTCATTGGTATTGTGATTTGTCTGTCATTGGATGACATACATGTGTTGGGTTGCATACAGTACATGGTACATTTTTGGTATTTTGCATGGAATGGTGGATTTATGAAATCTTTTGTTGTGTCTGCCTGCTTATAGGATGTCTTAATTTGAACACTATTTCTTCCCTGCATGGACATGCTAGTGGGTCTCAAAATCTGAAGTGGAAAGCAAAGCACTTCCCACAGTCCTGGCATCTGTGTGGTTTTTCTCCTGTGTGGAGTCTCTGGTGGGTAATTTTTCAAAGAAAATGCGACATTTAATCTGTGCACATCATATCCAGAACCAAAAATTAGAAATAGAAAACAAAAATGTTGTGGTACCTTATAGCAAAACCATTTGTCATTAAAGGAGGGGATGGATTAACAAGAAGGATATTGGTTTAGGAGGGTAGTCCTATTATACACTGTTGTTCAGTGTTACATATTGAAGTACAGTGGTGCCCCGCACAGCGAGGTTAATCCGTTCCGGATTAACCCTCGCTATGCGAAATCGTCGCTAAACGGGTAGGGGAAATGTATTGGAACGCATTAAACTTCGTTTAATGCGTTCCAATACCTTTGTTACTTACCCGTTCAGCGAGGATTCCAAGTGCCGGCAGCCATTTTCGCGCCTTCGCTAAGCGAGGGCAGGGCGCGAAAACGGCTGCCGGCAGCCATTTCCGGGCTTCCGGCGGCCATTTTGGAACC
Organism: Pogona vitticeps; assembly: GCF_051106095.1. Taxonomy (NCBI): domain Eukaryota; kingdom Metazoa; phylum Chordata; class Lepidosauria; order Squamata; family Agamidae; genus Pogona; species Pogona vitticeps. Next base: position 25,067,355 of record NC_135784.1, read on the forward strand.
GCCGATCAGCTGTTCGGCGGCTCCAAAATGGCCGCCGCAATACCTGATCTTCGCAATGCGGGTTTTCCCCATTGCGACGATCGGGGGAGTTTCCGTATAGCGATCCCGAAAAAGGGATCGCTATACGGAAACATCGCTATACGGTGCACTCGTTAAGCGAGGCACCACTGTACAGATGTTACAATATTTTTATTTTCTATTTTTTTTTGTTTTGTCTGAATATCTAATAGATAAAAAATTGTGAACTGAAAGGAAAATGATTCCTGATGTGCTGCAATTTGTAGAGTCTCTCCCCTGTGAAAGTTATGTGAGGCATCACAAGGTATGACCTCCAAGCAAAATGTCAGACTGACATCTGTAGGGTTTCTGTCCTGTGTGAACTTTCTGGTGTCTGACAACGTCTGCTTTCCGGGGAAAACATTTTCCACATTCCTGGCATTCATAGGATTTCTCCCTCGTGTGGATTCTCTGGTGCTTCACAAGGACTACTTTCTGAGCAAAACACTTTCCACATTCTTCACATTTGTATGGTTTCTCTCCTGTGTGGATTCTCTGGTGGATCACAAAATGTGCCTTTTGTGCAAAACATTTCGCACACTCCTGGCACTTGAATGGTTTCTCTCCTGTATGGATTGTCTGATGTCTCACTAGTTGTGACTTCTGAACAAAACATTTTCCACACTCCTTGCATTTGTATGGTTTCTCTCCTGTGTGGATTGCCTGATGTGTCACTAGTTGTGAGTTCTGAGCAAAACATTTCCCACACTGCTCGCACTTGTACGGTTTCTCTCCCGTGTGGATTCTCTGGTGGTTCAAAAGGACTACTTTCTGAGCAAAACATTTCCCACACTCCTGGCAGCCAAATGGTGTTTCTCCTCTATGGACTTTCTGATGTCTTACTAGTTGTGACTTCTGAACAAAACATTTTTCACACTGCTTGCACTTGTACGGTTTTTCTCTTGTGTGGACTTTTTTATGACACACAAGCTGTAAATTAGAAAGAAAACATTTCTCACACTCCTGGCATTTGTATGGTTTTTCACCTGTGTGGGTTCTCTCATGCTTCCGAAGATTGCAAATCTCAGCAAAACATTTCTCACACTCCTGGCATTTGTATGGCTTTTCTCCTGTGTGAACCCTAAGGTGCCTTGCTAAGCGTGAATTGAAAGGAAAACCTTTCCCACACTCCTGGCATTTGTATGGTTTCTCTCCTGTGTGGAATGTCTGAGGTCTCGTATTTCTGGAATGTTGTACACATTTTTCATGCTCTTGGTGTTCATGTGGTTTCTCTCCTGTTGGCAGACCCTGGTGATTCACAACGTTTACATCCTGAAGAAAACATTTCCCAGAGACTTCACATTTAAAATGTTTCTTTCCATGGGAAATATTGCAACCTGTAAGTGCCATCCTTTGGACAAAACATTTCTCAGCCACAGTGTATTTGTGGGATTTCTCTGTGTGATGATGTTCCTCCCCTCCATTGGTTTGCTGATGTTTGGCAAGATCCAATTCAATGCAGGCCTTTGTTTCTCTCCAATTATCTGTGAATAAGAAGGAGAAGCAGAAAATAAATTCAATCCTGGTATTAAGAAACAACTTCAAGAAGAAAAAAAGATACACTAAATTATGAGGATGCAGTGGGGAAAATGACAATGAGACATGGCACACCTTTCTCCTTTTACTTCTTCTTGCTGCCATTTAGCTCTAAAAGCACTTTGTAACTTTTATCCCTGTCTCATCTTTTGGATAATTTTGAATTGGTTTCACGTGTGCATGAGATTTGGAAGAGGGACAAAAAATTTATCTAGCTTGGTTGAAGGCAGCATCCGAATCCTGGCTCTTCAGATACATGGATGGCTCACTCACCTGCCGGCTCAGCGGTAATGCTTTCACTTTCCTCAGAGCCATATTTATTTATTTATTTTATTGATTTTTATCCCGCCTATCTGGACCAACAGTCCACTCTAGGCGGCTTCCAATATAAAATCTGAAAGTAAAAACACTGTCAAATACAAAGCGACTACAATAAAATAAAATTAGAAAAAGTAAGGAAAAGTCAAGAATTGGCTGGAGGGAAGGCCTGGATAAACAACCATGTTTTAAATTGGGTTTTAAAGATGCCCAGTGTAGGGGCCGTGCGAATCTCTGGATGGAGATTGTTCCAGAGGCGAGGAGCCACTGCTGAGAAGGCCCGGTTTCGTGTCTTCTCCTTCCGGGCCTTTCTCGGCGTCAGGCTCCTCAGCCTCACCTCCTGGCTTACGCGGGTGATCCAGGTAGCCATGAAGATCCAGGACACATGGTTTCTCTTCCTTCACTGTCACCTCAGAAAATACGGAATCACAGAAAAGAGACAAAACAAGGTAGTGGGCAGGGAGGCAGTCACAGAATTGGCTGCAGGAATGGTGGAGTCATAGAATCCTAGACGTGGAGGGATCCCAAAGGTCATCCAGCTCAACCCCTTCCCAATGAACCGCTCCCTCACCTGACTGCTCACCAGCAACACTTGCACTTCCTTGACGCCCCTGGTTAAAGAGCCCCTCTTCCTCCTCCGGTTTTATGACAAGGTGAGGAACTCCTGCATGGAAGGAGGGAAGTGACAACAGGTGGCCATCAATGAACGAGATGTTTCGTCACCTGGCGGGTGACAGGAATCATAAAACAATGGCATCACAGAGCCTTGGAATGTCCCAAAGTTCATGTTCCCCCCCCACACCCTCTGGCAATGCAGGTACATGAACCGCTACCTCACCTGACTGGTCCGCAGCGATGCTGGTCCTTTCCTCGACTCGCGGAGTGTCCTGATGCTCTTCCTCCTCTAGCTTTACAACTATTTCGGGAAACTCTGAATTAAAGGGAAATGGCAAGAAAAGGAGCTTAAGACGGCCACAGTCCTTTGTCAACTGAAGAGCTTTAAGGACCACAGAATCCTAGAATTGTAGAGTTGGAAGGGACCCGATCCGGCCAGGCCCCGGTGGGAACACGATGCGAACGGCTCCCCTCACCTGCCTGGTCCCAGGAAACGCTTGCACTTTCCACGGATTCCTGTTTGCACGTCTGCTCTTCCTCCTCTGGCTTTATGACAACATCAAGAAATCCTGAATTGAAAGGAAAGAGGCAAGAAAAAATGGTCAGCAAGGGTGCCATATTTCATTCGTTCATTCACTGGGTGCAAGCATCAATCAATCGTAGAACTGCAGAGCAGGGAGAGGCCAGAAAGATCAAGAAATCCAGTTCCTTTACCGGATGAACATTTATCCCACCTGACTGGCAAAGAGCAGCATCTCTGCTTTCCTCTGATCCCTGGTTGCAAAACCCCTCTTCCTTCTCTGGCTTTATGGCAATGTCCAGAAATCCTAAAGGAAATTAAAAAGGCAAGAAAAGATAGTCAACAGGACTGAAGTGAATTCATCAATAAATTGCCTGGGAGCAACAAAATTTGCTCACGCTTGCTTTGGCTGATGGGAAAGGTAGGCATCTGGAAGGCAACAGAAATGTAACCCTCAATTTAATCGTTCAGCTATTTAAAAGCTGATTTTTTTTAAAATTTAAGTCCTCTTGATCAAAGGACATCCCCTGCCTGTATACTCCCGAAAATTGCATATAGCAAACATTATTCCAGAAAAAAAATCATTGGCAGGAGTCTACAGTCTACAGACTGGCTCGGGCGAAGAGGTGTTTAATGCTGGATGAGTGTTATAACGCTATATCGATACTTTTTTGTGTTTTTAAATGGTGTTAATTCTGTGTTGTTTTAACGTGACAACTTATTTAATGCTGTCATATGTTATCTTTTTGAAATGTCTACTGTGAGCTGCCTTGTGTCCTGCAAGGAAGAGAGGTAGGGGAATTAAAAAATAATAATCAAGTAGGCTTTCCATGCTAATACCACTATAGTTGGTTCCCAGATAATCACGCAGGAGAGGGAATGCCCTCCTTTGGGGGTTTGGGAGGGAGGGATGTTGCTGATATATGAACTCATTCCTCACTTGACTGGTTTCCAGCAACATATGCCCTGTTCTCAAATCCCTGGTTAGGCAGCCCTGCTTCCTCTTCTCTTTGGATAACCTTGTCAGGAAATCCTGGGTTACAGGAAAGAGGCAATGAGACCTGGTCAGCAAGGACACAAGATTTCTTCCCTGAATGCAGATATCATAACACTATGGTGTCACACAACTGCAGGGCTAGAAGAGACCCGAGAACAATCTTGTTCAAGCACTTCCCGATGCAGTTGCATGAACCACTCGTCTGCCATGCCTGGACCTTCCTCAGATTGCTGGCTGTAACACCCCTGTTCCTCCTCTGCCTTTACAATGACGTTGGGGAAAATTCTGAATTGAAAACAGAAGAGGTGCCTAGCAGCGCCGATCTATTTTTCTCCATTAAACAGGTAAAGCAAACGACCTTTAAAATGCCAGTTTGAACTGATGGGACAGCTACGACAGACTTCTGGAGGTTACTTGACTAAAACCTTCAGATCTGACACGCAGAACTGGGTTCAAAAGGCAAATACTTTTAACTGAAGAATCCTAAGTCCAGGAATTGCTCTTGAGCCCCTGTACCAAATGACATCCACAATTCTTCCCCGGCCACTCCTGTTTATCCCTCACCCTCCACAAACTTTTTTCATTTCAGCAAGACAATTCAGGGCAGATTTCAGCCAACTTCTTGTTGCTGTTTTTTAGACATTGAGAGTTAGGGACGCTTACCGGTAGATCAGCAACTGCCAAGAGCTCTAATCCGGACTGCCTTTCCACTGAGACCAGTGTAATAATGGTATATAGGAAGGAGTGGCAACACTCAGCATGAATACACTGTCTTCCATAAAGAAGTGCTTTTGAATCCTTGGGCTGCTAGGCCTCCCAGACTCAGCACTTATCCAGAGCCCCCATCCACAGAGAAAATTTTGGAAATGTGACATAACTCCAGTGCCAAAAGGGGGAGGTTTTCCTACCACCATTTTCTGCTACCCTGTGTATGCTTCCGCTAGGAAGAAGGAACACCCCCTCAGTCCCTATGATTCCTGGGGATTACCACAGTTGCTTCAAAGGAAGGAAGCCTCACTATCAATTAGTGTCTAGAAGGGGAATATCTCACTAAACTATCCTTCATGCGGGTTCTAATCCCATTCATAGGCACTATAATTTAATACCACTTTTAAAAATATGTCAGGATTTATTTTATGATTACACAAATCTTAATTCCTGTTGATCATTTATTGGAATTTTGTTAAAGTATTTATCTCCTTTTTGAATAGCTGCCTGCACACACACATATGCTTGGAGAGAAGGATTAGACAAAAAATGGTCACTAGGTCAGATACAGAAGAAATACAGACTGCGATGATTAATTACAGGAGGCATAATGCAGGTAAAATAATGAAAGTGATCTTTGACAAAGCTATGTTGGTGGTCCTGTCACTAGGAATACATTGCTAATAACAGAGGAGAAACTCCACAAGACAGTATTGCAGCAGGAGTGCTTTGAAAATGCAAGTAGCTATATCAGAATTTATTTATTTATTTATTTTATTTATATCCCACCTATCTAGTCAATTAAGACCACTCTAGGCGTCTTACAACAAAATATAACAATATAATTAAAAACAATTTTATATAAGGGGAAAAACTTTGGACAAGATGGGATAGACACTAGGAGAAGGAGAGAGGGGGAAATCAGGAATTGGCTGAGGGGAAGGCCTGCCGAAACATCAGTGTTTTTAGTTGTTCTTTAAAAATACCCAGTGAGGGAGCCGCGCGAATATCAGGGGGGAAGTTATTCCAGAGGCGAGGCGAATGTTATGCATGATCTGTTTCTTCTGCAAAAATCTAAGTTAATAGCTCCCGGTAGCCCATCCTTCACCTGAGCTGGTCCTTGAGAAGGTTCCCGATTCACTCTCATCCCAACCGCATGGGTTTTCCTCTTCTTCCAGCTTGACTGTCACATTAAGAAACCCTGATCAGGAGAAAAGGGTGAGGAAATGGAATGAAGAGGGAGAGATTGACCTCCAAGCCGCACCCCCCAGATGTTGCTTTTTAACCATTTTTTTTTGTGCAAAAGTGGTGGCTCTCCAGACGCTGTTAGACTGCAGTGTCTTCCCTCAGCCCTCCCCATCACTGATGATGGTGGCAAGTGAAGACCTCTCCAGTCTAACAAGATATGGAAGACCACACCTTCTTCACTCCTGCTCTAGAGTTAAGTACAAATAGGTAATTCATATCCTTTCTCTTTCAGTGTTCTCTCACCTATGTTGTGCTGCGATATATTCTCCATTTTCTCCAAGATGGGGTGATCCAGAAAGAAGGTGTCCTCATCAAACCAGGATATCAGCCCAGGTTTTATAAACAGAAGTCTTGTTCAAGAGGATGGCCACCTGATGACCATGTCGATCATTACGTTGTCACTTTGGAGACAGAGCAAAGAATAGCAGTTACATCACAGAAGACCTCCGGAAAAGGCTGAGAGTCTGTGACCTGAAATGAACAACAAGAAAGTGGGACTGAGGTTTCTTTGTCTTCCTCAGGGACAAGAGACATCGGTAGGGGGAAACCAAACCCCAAAGAGAACACATATTAGTTGGGAACTTTTCAGTTGTATCAGGTCCACTAAAGAACAATTTCAGTTTTAGAACCACTTAACTTCAGAAGAAATTCATTGCAATCTCTTGCAGACAAATAAGGAGTGCCATTAACTGGACGTGTTCCACTTCCATATTTAGAAAGTAATAGAAGGAACAGGGAGCAACTGATGTTGAGGGCAGAGGAGGAAATCCTCTCACCTCTTCCTTCTATAAACTGTTAGAAGACAGGGAACCTGTGGCCTTTAAAAATAAAGGACTACATCTCCCATCATCCTCATCTTATGCTACTGGGCTGGAGTTGAGGGGACTGGGAATACAACACCTATGTGTGGCTACAGGTGCTCCAGCCTTGCTTGATCAGACAAACTGTATATGTTTCTTGTAGAATTACATACAAGGAACATCCTACAGTTTTATTCTCTCAAACCGAACCCTGATTCCTGCATGATTTCCAGGAGAACTGTGGGGAAAAAGCTGCATGGCATGAGGAAGAATATCAAACCCTTCCTTGTGGCTTCAGCTCTCGTTCTAAATTTGGTCCCAACGCTTCTGCCCCAACATTTCATTTGAGGGAATCACCCTTAGCATGCAGCGGACAAGGGGGGAAAGGAAGAATAGCTCGAAATGCCATCCTCTCAGGCTGTGTATCCTCCTCCCAACATCTCGCCTCTGCTCCCTACCTCTGGGTGTCTTTTGCAGAAGCCCAGGCAGGAGCTGCTGAATCAAGAGAAGAAGGGCGGGAAAGCCAAAAGAATGTGCAGAAGGGGCATTGTGAGCAGCCCAGCTTCTCTCCAAATCCCCTGAAAAAGCGGGTATGGGTGGGTGGGTGGATCGTCTTCTCTACTGCAACCCTAACCCTCCCCGCCTCTCTCTTTCTCTCCCCACCACAGCACTTCTCCTCCTCCTGCTTCCCTTCCCATCCACAGCCCCACGGCCCCCCCTTCCCTGTCTTCCTCGTCTCCTCGCTGGATCCTGCTTTCTGAGCTCAGGCCCTGCCCCAAGGGTGCCCCCCCCTTCTGACCTCCTTCGACAGAAGCCGGGTGGCTGCCGCAAAAGGACAGGAGCCGCTGGACATGAAGCCCCCCCCCCCCCCCGATTCGCCGGCTCGCCGCTCCGGGTTTGCGCTTGGGACCGAGCACGCTTCCTACTTCCAATCACGTGACTTCGTTCTCCACCTCTCGTCACGTGACAGCAGCCTATTTCCCCCCCGCAAGGCAAGGGGAGCCCCCCACCCTCCGAAGCCTGAGCTCATGGAGACAAGACAGCGTGCTTTTTCTTTGGCTGGTCTTGGGGGCTTCTGGCGAGTGGCAGCTGTCGAAAAGCCCGATCTTGCCCGGGAGAGAAAGCTGCACCCTTTCTTTCTTTCTCCCCCACCCCCGACCGAAAGGGTTCCCTCTTGCTATGGGGTTGGGGAGCCTTGCCTTCAATGGTTCTTAACCTTGGTTACTCAGGTGTTTTTTTGAACTGCAACTCCCAGAAACCCCAGCCAGCACAGCAGGTGGTGAAGGCTTCTGGGAGTTGCAGTCCAAAAAACATCCGAGTAACCCAAGGTTAAGAACCACATGTAGAGTTCTGCTCCCTTATTTATTTATTTAACTTATATGCCGCCCACGCTACCCAAAGGTCTCTGGGCAGCTTACAATAATTAAACTTCAATTAAAATACAATAAAAGATAAAATGATTAAAATACAAACCTTGGTGGGTTTGGCAAGGGCCCCCCCGAAAGGCGGGTCCCTGCCCCGAGGGGTTTGCAGCTAAAATGGGATGGCCATCGCTGAATGACGGGGGTAGGAGGTTTTAAGTATCAAAGTCAAACCAGAGCGTTTTCAGTTGATAGGATCAAGCAGCGGATGATGGGAGAGGCGCTTCCCTGCCTCTCAGGGTAGAACCTACACCAGAGCCGGCCCTGCCAATGGACACAGTGGTGCAACCACCTCAAGACTGCAGGCAGGGAGAGGCTACAGTCCAGTGGCTGATGTATCAATAATCGCTGTTCCACTACAAAAAGTATTCTTCTAGCAATGGAGAACGGCTCAGATCGAGGACCACAGGTGCCCAGGGAATCCTGCACACCCTTCTCTTTATTCCTGGGAACTTGATAGTGCTATCCATGTTCCCGGGGCCCAGAATCAGTGCCCAGCAGAGGGAACTGCATCACTCCATAGTCACTGCGTGCTTCCTGACAGATTTGGTTCTCTGCAGCACTTGGAATGCCCCAGACAGGTGGGGGGGGGGGAAGCTGAAGTTTCCTCCTACAGGACCCCGACAATACCCACCACACTGTTCAAATATGTAGCAACCCAGCATGCTATGCATGGACCCATTAACAACACACTTGGTCACATGGGCTGCTAGATGGCTCAGTGGTTTGGGAGTTCAGTTCTCCCACTGGGCCTCCTTGACAGGGGCTGGATTCAGTAATCTATAAGGTCCCTTCCAGTTTTGCAGTTCTAAGATTATTACAGTGATGATAATAATCCTCTTTAGAAGAGAAAAACATCTCTAAGAAAACTAATTTGTTTGTTCACTTGTTCTTAAGCAACCAATCAACAGCTCCCTTTCTTTCCCACCGCTAGGTGCTTGACCTTCTTCCCTCCGGGCTACTTTTATCAGTTAGTTCTTGACATGCATACTGTATATACTCTGCCCTACGTTTTGCTGTGTAACAGACATGAGGAATGCTAAAATAAAACTTATCATTTACTGTCTGTTCTTTCCCTTGATACACCCGTTTGTTTTCAAGACTGACTTCAATTTTCATCTAATTCTTCACACTAGGCTCCAATTTAATACTGCCACCAAATGCTTATTTTCTGTGCCATTTTTGGGGTTGGGAAGGTTAAAAGAGTCACATTTCTCTCAGAAGGTCTGATGAGCTACAGCTGAAAATGAGTGTGGTAAATATAGTGCATAAATTGGTGCTGTTGTTGAACAAGTTCAGCCTGGTTTCAAATCCTTGCTCAGTCTAAGCAGTTCACTAAGTGGTTTTGCGTGAATTGGCAGCCCTTGGCCTACATTACCTCAGAGACTACTGTGAAAATGAAAGATGCTAGTATTCATTCATGAATGCCCCTTGAGTTAACAAGACAAGAAGATAATGGTAGTAAAGAAAAGGAAAATACTTTTTGGAGTCAAGAACAACAGAAAAAGCATTCTTTAATACAAGTACATATCTGAACACCATGCCAAAAATTCCTCCATCATGGTCAGACACAAAAGAGGAAAGAGAGGTTAATTTAATTTAGAAACTAGCCATGGAATATGCCAGAAACAAAAAAACTTCTTTTGACATGTCTGTTTAAACTGATAGTAGGACCATGAGATTCGTACCTAGTTTCATTTATCCACTGCCTGTAAATATTAAAACCCCCCCAAAAAATGCATGTTTCCAATGTGTATCATGAGAACTGGCCACTAGATGGTCATATAGACCATGTTAAGTACTTTTTTTTGTATTTTTGGAGCATGGATAAGTGAATCAGTGGATACTGATCCTGTGGATAAGGGGATCCTACTGTATATAGCAGACCTGGGCAAAGTGCGGCCCAAGGACCACATACGGCCCACGAGCCACCCCTGTCCGGCCCACGGACATTTTTGAACATCAAAACCATTTATAGCTTTTTGTTTAAAATTAATCAGTCGCTTATCTTTAACATACCACAAAAAGCCTCTTTAGTATTTGTGAAGATTAACAAGTTTAAAATAAAATCATAACATCACTGTTTCATTTTATTTTTAAGTAAAGTTGGTTCAGCCCCTGAACACAGTTCAGATTTTGTGCCCCCCATAGAAATTAATTGCCCGCCCATGGTATATAGCATGTATATATTCGTGCTTTTCTGCCTCTGTGGGGATGATGGTGCTTTGAGCTGATCTCCTGCGGATACTGTGGTCCTACTTGTGTTGTTTCCCACCATACCAGCATTTCCATGTTTTCTCTCCAGGGTGGACTCTCTTTTGCTACAAAGATGGGGATTCCAGAAAAAATATTTTCCACATTCCAAACATGTGTTGTTTTTCTTTTGTTTGGAGATTTCCATGCAGCTGAAGAGCTGATATCTTAGTAAAACATTTCTCACATGCTTGGCATTTGTATGGTTTCTCTCATGTGTGGACTTGTCTATGCCTCACAAGCTGTGTATCGTAAGTAAAACATTTCCCACACTCCTGACACCTGAATGGTTTTTCTCCTGTATGGACTCTGTGATGAATCCCAATTTGTGTTTTCCAAGCAAAACATTTCCCACACTCCTCACATTTGTATGGTTTCTCTCCTGTGTGGACTCTACTGTGCCGCACAAGGTGCGACTTCTCTACAAAACATTTTCCACATTCCAGGCATTTATATGGCTTTTCTCCTCTGTGGACTTTTTCATGTGTCCGAAGGCTTGATACTTGAGTAAAACATTTCTCACAAGCCTGGCATTTGTATGGCTTCTCCCCTGTGTGGCTTCTTTTATGCCTCACAAGCTGGTTATTGTAAGCAAAACATTTCCCACACTCTGGACACTTGAAGGGCGTCTCTCCTGTGTGGACTCTGCAATGGGCCACAAGTTCTGTGTTCCAAGAAAAACATTTGCCACAGTTCTCGCATTTGAAGGGTTTCTCTCCTGTGTGGACTCTTTTATGCCTCACAAACTGTGTATTGTAAGCGAAAGATTTTCCACAGTCCTCACATTTGTATGGTTTCTCTCCCGTGTGGACTCTTTTATGCCTCACAAGGTGTGTATTGTAAGCAAAACCTTTCCCACACTCCGGGCATTTGTATGGTTTCTCCCCAGTGTGGACTCTCTTATGCTGTACAAGGTGTGAATTCTCTACAAAAGATTTTCCACATTCCGGGCATTTATATGGCTTTTCTCCTCTGTGAACTTTTTCATGTGTCCGAAGGCTTGATAACTGAGTAAAGCATTTCTCACATGCTTGACATTTGTACGGTTTCTCTCCTGTGTGGACTCTTTTATGCCTCACAAGATTTGCATTGACAGCAAAATACTTCCCACACTCCTGACACTTGAATGGTGTCTCTCCTGTATCTCCTGTATGGCCTCTGAAATGAACCATGAGTTGTTGTTTCCAAGCAAAACATTTTCCACACTCCTGGCATTTGTATGGTTCCTCACCTGTGTGGACTCTTTTATGCCTCACAAGCTGGGTTCTATGAACAAAACAGGTATCACACTCCTGACATCTGAATAGTTTCTCTCCTGTGTGAACTCTTTTATGCCTCAAAAGTTGTGTTCTCTGAATAAAAGATTGCCCACACTGCTGGCATTTATACGGTCTCTCCCCTGTGTGGAGTCTCCCATGGTATTCAAAGTTTGCTTTCTGAGAAAAGTATTTCCCACACTGAAGGCATTTATAAGGTTTCTCCCCTGTATGAGCTCTGAGGTGTATCACCAAATGTAAATTTTGAGTGAAACATTTCCCACAGTGTTCACATTTGTGTGGTTTTTCTCCTGAGTGAATTCTCTTATGGATTACAAAGACTGAACTGGAAGCAAAGCATTTCCCACAGTAATTGCATTTATATGGTTTCTCACCTGAATGGATCCTCTTATGCCTGATGTAGTGGTACCTGTGCGTAAAACATTTCCCACACTCCTGGCATTTGTACGCCTTCTCACCTACATGGACTTTTTTATGTGTGGCAAGCTGGTAACTATGAGTAAAACATTTCTCACATGCAAGGCATTTGTACAGTTTTTCTCCTGTGTGAACCCTCTGATGGCTTGCTAAGTGTGAATTGCAAGCAAAATATTTTCCACAGTCCTGGCATTTGTATGGTTCTTTTCTTGTGTGAACTGCCTGATGTCTCACAGGGTTAGGACTCTGAGCACTATTTTCATGCTCTTGGCATTCATGTGCTTTTCCTCCTGAAGCAAGACTATGGTGTGCGTCGCTAGGAAAACATTCTCTAGGAACTTCATATATACTGTAGACACTATTACGATCTGCCAGCATCATCTGTTGGACAAAACACTTCCCAGGCACAGTGTATTTGTGGGAGTTCTCTGTGCGACTATGTTCCTCAGCTACATTGGTTTGCTGGTGTTTGGCAAGATCCAATTCAGGGCAAATCTTCGTTTCTCTCCAGTTATCTGAGAATAAGAAAGAGAAGCAGAAAATAGTTATGAAAACCTAAAAGGGGAAATAAAATGGCGTGATGCGCCCTTTTTTTCTTTATATATTCCTGTTGCCAATAAACCGAAGGTGAATGCCTTATTATTCTGTGGAGCAATTATAAGAAGCATTTCTCAAGCATTCAGATTTTATCACAGCTTCGTCTCTATGAATTTTGTTTTTCTTTTCTTTAGTTTTTTGGTAGCTTTATTGTGTGCTGTAGTCATGATAGCAAAATGAAAACTCATACAATGTCAGAATAAAAGCCATGGGAACAAACAACTACCTTTGAGTAGAGGTGCCTTCATGCTTTGTTTTCTGACCTTTTGACACAGGGAGTGGGAGTGCAATGAAAATCTAATTATTTATTATTATTATTATTTATTTAATTTATATCCCGCCTATCTGGACTATAAGTCCACTCTAGGCGGCTTCCAGCATATAATAAGAATAAAATACAATTAAAAAAACGTGCTAAGAGTTGGAGGTGACTTATGGCTGAGCCAGCATCAGAAACCGTGTTTTACTTAGGACCACAGCTCCTTGAGGGCACATACGGCTTAATTATGAAGAATGTTCAAGACAGGGAAGGTCAAAGACAGCTGTCAACTATATATGATGCCCTTCTTCTCATTTCCACATGGGTCACCCCAATCTTGCAAAGCAGTATGAGTGACCCTATCTTCTGGTACATGTCAAATTGGGGAGGATTTCTGCCTGTGCCTTGTTTACATATACAGTTGTGCCCCACTTTACGATTCCCCCGCATTACGATGAATCCACTTCACGATGACGTTTTTGCGATCGCTTTTGTGATCGCAAAACAATGGTCTAAATGGGGAATTTTCGGTTTGCGATGATTGGTTCCCTGCTTCGGGAACCGATTCTTCACATTATGACAATCTTTACAGCTGATTGTCGGGTTTTCAAAATGGCCACCGAGTGATTAAAATGGCTCCCTGCTGTGTTTAGGGACAGATTCCTCGCTATACAGGCACTGAAAATGGCTGCCGTATGGAGGATCTTCACTGGACGGTGAGTTTTTAGCCCATTGGAATGCATTGAACGGTTTTCAATGCGTTTCAATGCGCTTTTTATTTTCGCTTTACGTCGTTTTCGCTTAACAGTGATTTTCCTGGAACAGATTATCGTTAAGTGAGGCACCACTGTAGTTATAGTATTGGAAATGCAATCCAAATGCAATCCAAAGCATGCACATATCCTGTTCTGAACCGCATGCCTTGTTCTGGAAGGAAATCTGGTGCTTTTTCTTCAAAACTGTAGCTGGAAATTTGGTGATGGGACGGTGGGGAAAAATAACCAATGAGTGCAATGCAGGTGAGGGGCTCGATCCCCGACATCTGAGCTACCCTGCTGTAAAACGAAATTTGAAAGCCTACGGATTTCTGTGAATGCCAGTATGCTCATGTCATGCTATTCTAAAAAAGTGGCTTTCCCAGGTACTCATTTGGTCAGGTTTCCCACTTCTCCTTCAATGATGACCATCTCCCAGCCAAAGGTCCTTCCTCCCATTTGTTGCTGACTGTCTCAATTCTAAAGGAAATCAACCCCGAGTGCTCACTGGAAGGACAGATCCTGAAGCTGAGGCTCCAGTACTTTGCCCATCTCATGAGAAGAGAAGACTCCTTGGAAAAGACCTTGATGTTAGGAAAGTGGGATGGCAAGAGGAGAAGGAGATGACAGAGGATGAGATGGCTGGACAGTGTCTGCGAAGCAACCAACATGAAATTGACACAACTATGGGAATCAGTGGAAGGAGGGCCTGGCATGCTCTGGTCCATGGGGTCACGAAGAGTCGGACACGACTAAACGACGACGTCTGGTATTGGCATTGTTGGACTAAAGCAGTGGTCCCCAACCTTGGGCCTCCAGATGTTCTTGGATTTCAAGTCCCAGAAATCCTGGCCAGCAGAGGTGATGGTGAAGGCTTCTGGGAGTTAGAGTCCCAAGGCTGGGGACCACTGGAATAAAGGAAATACAGTGGTGCCTCGCATAACGAGCGCCCCGTTTAACAACAAATCTGCATAGCGATGCAGATTTTGCAATCGCAAAATCGATCACATTGCAGTGTTTAAATAGGGAAAACATCACGTTGCGATGATCAGTAAGTGTTTCGCTTACCAATCTTCGCATCGCAATGTTTTAAAACAGCTGATCGGCAGTTCCAAAATGGCCACCGGGTCAACAAAATGGCCGCCTGCAGCAGTTTCGCACCGATTCCTCGCTTATCGAGGTGGCAAAAATGGCGGCCGGATGGAGGATTTCTGCATAGTGGTGAGTTTTTGCCCCATAGGAGGTTTTTCGTTCCGTATAGCAACGTTCCCGGATAGCAACGATTTATCCGGAATGGATTATTGTCGCTATGCGGGGCACCACTGTACAGGGCTCATTTACCATAAAGCAACTCCCCGTGTTTCTTTCCCCCACCACCTATTTTTGTGTGCCATATTTAAAAAAAGAAAGAGGAAAGATCTGACCACCATCTCCATGTTTGAGTACTTACCGTACAGATAAGAATTTCTAACATATTCATTCCAGTTTTATTACACCTATTATGTCTTTTACGTTTTTCTCCTTCTTTTCAACAGGATACATTTTACAAGAAGCCACATAGCTAGCTGGTTAGTTTTGAAAAATCATTGCCAAAATATATCTGTAGGAGTTGCTTGACCACAGAAACATACATGGGCTTGCAAAAATGAGGAGCCATCAAAGAAAAGAAGAAACTTTAATTCAGTATTGACTTTGTTGGGTTCAAAACGGGACTTTGAATGGCCAATCATGTGCCCCCCAAAGGACCAACCCCAGGGGAATGTTTCCAGTAACATACACACACACTCCTTGGATTTCAAGGATCTGGTCCTGCAAAACACCCCCTCCATCATAGCCAACAGGGGGACTGCTAGATCAGGGGTCTCCAAACTTTTCAGTATGAGGGCCACATTATATATTTTACACATTTTTGAGGGCCGAAGGGGGAGGAAACAGGTTTATAATGTATGAATAATTTTTATTTGGATCAACAAACTTGGATCAACAATACTACAATATTAATGTGAATGATGGAACTGCTTGTTTAATTTCAAAATATTGCCAAACTGAGGTTTCAAGCCTGAGGAGCCAATGACTAGAATGGACTGAAGATGCTCATCAGATAAACTTGCTCGATAATTGGACTTGGCATACTTCATTTTTAAAAAGGTTTGTTCACACGAGTATGTTGTACCAAAGACTGACACAAATACGCAAGCAAATTGCTTCAAATTTGGAAAGTGCTCAGGCTGCAAAGATTTATAAAATTGGATCAGATTTCCTTTTTTTATACAGGTCTTTCACTCTAGCCGCCTAGAGTGGTCCTAACTGACTAGATAGGTGGGTTATAAATAAAAGAAATAAAATAATAAAATAAATAAAAATAATTGTCATTTGACTGAAGATCAAAAATTTCCATTTGAAACTGACTTTGGACTTTTTCAACATTGCAGTCAAAAGGATTTTGAAACAACCTTATTTCATCGGTTTTTCCATCAAGATCAGAAAATCTTTCCTGAAATTGTTTTCGCAAGTCAGAAATTAATTTTGTTGCAAATGAAGAAGGAAATTCTGCTTTACATTCTTCAAGAATTTTTTGACAACATGGGAAATAAACCAAGTTATGAACTTTCACTTGTCTTTGAAGTAGCACAAGTTTTGCCCTGAATGCCTCGACATGCGCAAAGAGATCACAAATTAAATTTGTTTCACCTTGCAACTTCAGATTCAATTGGTTCATATGGCCTGACATATCTGCAAAAAGTGCCAATTTCCAAAGCCAGTGAGTGTCAGATAAAAGTGGCTGAGGTCGATTCTGTTCCGTCAGAAACAAATCAATGTCTTTTCTGAGCTGAAAGAACCATGATAGAACCTTTTCACAGATAAGCCATCGAACTGCTGTGTCATATAGCAGGCCAACCATTACAGAATTGGTTTCTTTCAGAAAATCACGAAACTGATGATGATGAAGCCTGTGAGATCGAATGAAATTCACTGTTGAAACAACAGGTTTCAGGATACAAGACATATCCACATATTTTCCACACAATGCTTGCTGATGGATAAGGCAATGCAGAAACATCGGCACTGAGACTCCACCAACCGCACAAGCTTTTGTGATTTGTCCAATCAAACCTGTCTTCACTCCAGACACGTTCTTTCCTCCATCAACTGTCACACATTGCAGTTTATTCCACTCCAGGTTATAGTCAGACACAGTTTTTTTTGCAATTCTTTGAAGATGTCATCTCCAGTTGTTGTACTGTGCATGCTGTGCGCTGACGCTAATTCTTGGGAGACATTAAAGTCACTGTCGACGCCACGGATGAATACTAGGAGTTGTGACGTCTCAGACACATCCGTTGATTCATCAAGTGCGAGAGAATAGAACCGAAAACTTCTTGCTTTGTCCACAGTTTGATGAACTATATCGCCTCCTATAGTTTCGATTCTTCAAGCAACAGTACTTGATGCAAGACTCAATGTTTTGAAAAGATTCGCTTTTTCTGGGCATAACTCTTCCACAACTTCCATCAGACACTATTTTATTTATTTATTTTTTTATTTATTTTTGGACTTCTATACCGCCCCATAGTGCTAGAAGCACTCTCCGGGCGGTTTACAATTTAATTATACAGGCTACATATTGCCCCCCCCCCCCCCAGCAAGCTGGGTACTCATTTTACCGACCTCAGAAGGATGGAAGGCTGAGTCAACCTTGAGCCGGCTACCTGGGATTTGAACCTCAGGTCGTAAGCACAGTTTTAGCTGCAGTACAGCGTTTTAACCACTGCGCCACGAGGCTCTTTATGAGACGTCCGTCAGTGAACGGCTTTCCTCTTTTAGCCGAAGCATAAGCTACTTTGTAACTGGCCCTGGTTAAAGCTTCATTTTCAGTTTTTTGCTTCATAAAAACAGATGGTTGGGAAAGAAAGCTGTGTTCCATTGATTCAATTTTTTTGAACGCTGTGATTCTATGTATTGGGAATAACTTGACTGATGTTTGGTCTCATAGTGCGGACGTACGTTGTACTCCTTCAAAACAGCAACAGTGTTGTTGCATATGATACACAAGGCTTTATCACCAGCTTGTACAAAGAAGTACTTTACGCCCCAATCTTTATTAAATATTTGGCCCTCGTGGTCCACCTTTCTCTTCCTTTTCCCTCCCATAACTGAAGGGTATATATCTGAAATATATAACAGCTAGTCTTTAAAATGCCACCACGTTTTTGTGGTTTTCATTTGTTCTTTTATTTCTATTTTACATTTATTTACAGTATTTTTATCTAGAATGCTCGCACAGACGAACAAGACTACCTCCTCTACAACTACAGCCTTATTATTGTTACTTTAGGTATGAAATTGCAATAATTTGTTTCAAAATAATTTGTTTCAAATAAATAATTTGAAATAATTTGTTTCAAAATATCAGAAATAATCAGATGACCCTTGGAGATCCTTCCAGTCTCTGCAGTTCTAGCATTTGTTAGGTGAAATAATTTGTTTCAAAATATCTCTGCAGTAAAAGCTTTTCTGAGTCCTTGGGGTCCTCCTGAATCATTTTTCCCCCTCAACTTAATTCAAAGACATATTCCCTTATTTTTAAAAAGAAGAAATCTTTATCTCTCTTTTTTTACTTCCAGCACGTACAGTGCAACCCTAGACAGACAGAGAGAGAGAGAGAAGCCTGGGGAAGGGTGGGAGCTTCGTTGTTTTCCCACAGCAGATAGGAAGAGAGAGAGAGTGCATGTGTTAGTACAGGGGATGAGTGAGAGACCAATCCTGTTAGGTGATGTTAGAGAAGGTGGGAGGCGGGGGCCGGGTGGGAAATTCCTAGAGTCGCTACTATTCATTCTAGGCAGCTGTGGACCCCCAGCATACTGGACCGGGCCAGATAAAAAGGCAAGGTGTGCTGGACGTGGCCCGCGGGGCATAGTTTGGAGACCCTTGTGCTAGATGGACAAGTTCTTGCTGACATTTAGAGGAGGGATAAACAATCTAACTTGGCAGAAGGCACCGTCCTGACTGTGACTCTTCAGATGAAAGGCTTGCTACCCCACTTACCTGATCAGCAATAATGCTTTCTCATTCTTTGGGGGCCCATGATGATCATGGGTGCACGGTTCCTCTTAGTTCTTTTTCCCAAGGCTCATTGGCCATACCCTCTTCTCATACATACGAAGAGCTTCCTCACCTGACAGCTGTCCGGCAACACTTCCACTTCCTTCGGACACTTGGTTGTGTAGATCTTCTTCCTGCTCTAACTTTTTGACATTGGTAGGAGATCCTAAATTGAATAAACAAGATGAAAACAGGCAGGTGATTAGCCATGATGAGATGTTTCATCACCTAACAAATGCTAGAACTGCAGAGACTGGAAGGATCTCCAAGGGTCATCTGATCTAAACAATGCAGGCATACAAGCTGGTCCCTCACCTGACTGATCCCAGGGAACACTTGAAATCTCCACAGTTCCCTGGTTGTGCAGATTCTCCTCTTCTTCTGCCTTTACAACAACATTCAGAAATCCTGAATTAAAGGAACGAGACAAGAAAAGAGACCTTTGGGTAGTGTGGGCGGTATATAAATTAAACAAACAAACAAACAAACAAACAAACAAACAAACAAACAAACAAACAAATAAAAGGTAGTCAGCCAGGGTTGCAACATTCCAGAACTAATTGACTGCAAGCATCGTACAATCAGAGAATCACAGAACCATAAAATTACAGAGTTGGGAGAGACCCAATCAACTGGCTCAGCAGCTTCCCGATGCAGTTCTACAAAGAGCTCCCTCACCCGTCCGGTTATCACTAGAGCTTGTGATTTCTTCAGATCCTTGGTTGTAAATCCTCTCCTCTTCTGACTTTACGAAAAACTTTGGAATCCCTGAATTGAAGGGAAAAGGTAAAAAGAGGTGGTCAGCAACAATGAAATACTTCATAACTAATAGTAAAAAACTATAGATTGACAGAAAGGGAGTCTTCCAAAGCTCATCTCATCCCACCTTTCTGCCAATACAGAGATATGAACAGCTACCTCACCTGGTTGCTCTCCAGCTCCTGTGTTTTCCTTGGATCCCTGATGGTACATCCCCTCTTTCTCCTCTGACTTTATGGAAATGTCAGAAAATCCTGAATTGAAGAAAAGAAGCAAAAACATGTGGATCAGCAGGAATGCAATGTTTCAGCTATTCACTGGCCACAAGAATCATACACTTGTCGAAGTACTGAATGACAGAACTTTGGAAGGTCCTTCCAGTCACTGCGCCCAGCCCACTGCGAAAGCAATGAGGTGAAGGGCTACCTCACCTGAGTGAAGACCAGCAATGCCTGTATTTCCTTTGGGTCCCTGGTTGTAGAACTCTTCTGCCTCCTCTGGTTTTATGAAAAGGTTAAGAATTCCTGAATGAAGGGAAAGAGAGACGAAAAGAGATGGTCAACAGGGATACAATCTCCCATCAGTTAATTGGCAGCAAGCATCATAAAAATCATAGAATCATGGAGTCATAAAACTGTAGAGATAGAAGACGTGACCCAGTCCTTTATCTATGTAGTTATATGAGCATCCCCCTCACCTGACTCGTGAGATCCCTGGTGATCCATTTCCTCTTTTACCTCAGGTTTTATGGCAATGTCAGTATATCCTGAATTGAAGGATAAAGGCAAGAAAAAAATGTTCAGCGATGATGCAATTCTTCATTTATTAAGTGGCGGGAGCAGTAAAGCTTAGAAAATTTGCCAGCTCTAGCTTAAATGGGTAGTCTCTGCTGTTCAAAACATCTGGAGTAAATCAAAACAGAATTCAGTTTAATTGTTGAGCCATTTTTAAAACTTAAAAATATCAAATCTTTTTTAAAGTACAGTAAATATTCCTAAAAATTGCAGAGAACAAACATTAGCTGATGTTTTCCCCCTTTTTTCCTTTAAGCTGGGATTTTATTTTTTCTCAAATTAAAATTTATGCAAGTTTAATCAGCTAAGAATTCTTTAACCAGGTGATACCAGCTGTACAGTCCCACTTCCTCCTCTGCCTTCACATCTGTATCACAAAATCCTGAACGGAAAGAAGGAAGCAGGAACAGGTGGTTAGCAAAGGTGAATGATTTCATTCATTCCTTGGCTGGAGTACTTCACCCTTGACTAACTGGCCCAGCTGGCATGGGCCGATGGATGCATTGCGACAGGCTTGCAGGGTGGACTCTGCCACATTTATGGAAACTTTCCATTTACAGGTGAAAGTATGGAAGTGATCATTCACAAAGCTGTGTTGGTGATTATGGCCCTAGGAATACACTGTTAACAATAAAGTATAACAAGCAAAATCCAAAGAAACAAAACAAAAAGAAAAAACGTGACACCTTAAAGACTAACTACAGTGGTGCCTCGCATAATGAGCGCACTGTTTAATGACGAATCCGCATAGTGATCTATTTTTTTAGATTGCTAATGCGATTGCATTGCAATGTTTTAATGGGAAAAACATTGCATTGCGATGATCCGTAAGCGTTTCGCTTACCGATCTTCGCATTGCGATGTTCCTAAAACAGCTGATCTGCGGTTCCAAAATGGCCACTGGGTGCCCAAAATGGCTGCCACAACCATTTTCGCATGGTTTCCTCGCTTACCGAGGGCGCAAAAATGGAGAAACTTCGTTGAACGGTGAGTTTGGGCCCCATATGGGTTTTTCCGTTCCGTTTAGCGATGTTTCCACATAGCGACGATTAATCTGGAACGGATTAACATCGCTATGCGGGGCACCACTGTATTATATTTTAATGTGAGCTTTCATGGACACGTCCACTTCACCAGACGTATGGAAACAGAATGAAATGTTGAATCATTCCATTCTGTTTCACAAGTTAGAACATTCTAAATATTCATTGGCTCTTGGGTGTATGGTACATCTACATGCAGTAATTTATGGCCTATGTTGTTTTGGGGTACTGTTAGAAATTTTCCTCCAGGAGACAGAAAACAGACATCATGTCTGAGCAAAGGTGGGAGGGAGAAAAGACAAGAGAGAAGGGGTGTGTTTTGTTTGTTTTTGGAAGGCAGGGGATTCAGTTAAAACTCAAGCAAAAACAATCTATAAAAATAAATGTAAAAGTGAAAGAAAATAGCAGAGGAATCACATGTGCTAATGTAGGGAATATTGAGTTTTTACTTTTGAGCCTTATGATGAGAGATGGGTTTGGTACCTTGTTTCCCCCCAAAAAGACAGGGTCTTATATTAATTTTTTTTTTCCAAAAAACGCATTAGGGCTTATTTTCAGGGGACGTTTTATTTTTTTCATGTACAACCATCTACATTTATTCAAATACAGTCATGTCATCTTCTTCTGGTTGCTGCACAATAGTGGAGGGCGGGGTTTCACTTAACTGGGGCTTATTTTTCGGGTAGGGCTTATATTACGAGCATCCTGAGAAATCATACGAGGACTTACTTTCAGGTTAGGTCTTATTTTTTCGGAAACAGGGTAGTTATGAAGGAAATAGAACTGGTGGTAGATAACAGCAGATGTATGACGTTTGGTAATGATTTCAGAAACCTTGGCTTATAAAGTGTAAGTTGCAGAAAGGTCTACTTCCACCGCACAGTCCTGCAGCAGCACTGAAAGAACGCAAGGGGAGAGATGCTAGAAAGATGCAATGTGACCAAGTGACTCTGACATCTTTTTACAGTTAATTATCCTTGGTAGCCCATCCATCACCTGAGCTGGTCCTGGAGAAGGTCTCCGATTCACTCCCATTCAAGCCATGTGGGTCTTCCTCTTGGTCCACCTTGACTGTTATGTTAGGAAACCCTGATCCAAAGAGGGGGGGAAAAAGAGAAAATGGAATGAAGAAGGACAGATTGACCTCCAGGCCCTCTGTTTGTTTGCTTGTTCGTTTTTTTGCTGCCTTTCTTCTGAAGGATCCAAGGTGGCTTAGAGAAGGTCAAAGAAAGAAAGTTAAAAGCCAATTAATAAATTATCACAGTATTTAAAAGCATTAAACAAATATCCTATTAAAACTCATAATAAGAATGATATTAAAAGCACAAGTAAAACATAGAATAAAATGCTTCCTTTTAAAATCCCCTTGGTTGTCATTTAAAGCAGGGGTCTCCAACCACAAGGCTGCAGACCAGACCATCCCGCTCTGTGGCCTTGGAAGGACCCGGCCACGGAGACAGATTTTCAAGGGCCAAAGGAATGAGTGCATACCCGCAGATGCGTGTGCACATTCCTGCCCACACGCACGCACGCTCACACACACATGCCCTCCGCATGCATACCCGGACGTACTCACGCCTGCCGCCCTGCCCTGCCCCCACCCGCCTGATGCACCCCCCGACGTGCGACCCATGCACATCCCCACTAACAGATGCCCGCCAGCACCACCCCAGTCCTTGGGAGAATGGTCTTCAACTAAACCAGTCCCTGGTGTCAAAAAGGTTGGAGATCACCGATTTAAAAGAAAGCATGCCAGAAGAGAAAAGTCTTTGTCTGGTTGCAGAAAAACAGCAGAGATGGGACCAGCCTGGAGTTCCAGAGCAGTGGGAGCAGTGACAGAGAAGACCCTTGGCTGTGTCCCCACCAAATGTGCAAGGGGTGGGTGGGACCGACAGAAAGAGTCTCTCCTGATTATCTTAATGCCTGGGTAGGCTCATAAAGGGAGATACAGTCTTTTAGATAGCTTGGAGCCAAGTCATTTAGGGTTTTATAGGTTAAAACCAGCAATTTGAATTGTGCCCAGCAATAGATTAGCAGCTACTGGAGCTGATCTACTATGACCCTGTGACCAGCCCCGGTTAGCAATCTGGCTGCAGCATCGGGATCTGCAGCAGTTTTTGAACAGTCTCCAAAGGCAGCCCCATGTAAAACACATTACAGTAATCCAGGCAAGATGAACTAAGGCATATGTCACAAAGTCCAGAACAGGCCTCTCAAGGAACAGGTGCATCTGGTGCACTAGTTTCAATTATGCACAGGCAGTCCCGGCCTCCACAGACCCAAGAGATGAATCCAGGAGCACCCCCCCAAGTTGCACACCTGTGTTTTCAGAGGGGGGGGTCATCCCATCCACCACAGGCGGAATCCCTATTCCTTGCTCTTCCTTTCGACGGACAAAGGAGCAGCACCCCTATCTTGTCTAGATTAAGTTTCAGTTTATTCCTCCTCATGCGGTCCATTACTGACCAGATATCGACCTAGAGCTGAAACTATTTCTTTGAATTTAGGTGGAAAGAAGAGGGAGCGTTGGGTGTCATCTGTATTCTGGTAACACTTAACCCCAAAAACTCTGGACAACCTCTCTGAAGGATTTCCTGCAGATGTTAAAGAGCACAGGAGACCAAACCGGACCCTGAGGGCCACCACAGGCCCACAGGTCAGGGGGTCGAACAGGAGCCCCAGCACCACCCTCTGGGTTCATTGCAGGAAGGACCCAAGCCGCTGTTAAAACAGGGCTTCCAAGAAAAATTGCTTTTTTTGGGATGCCATTTTCAGCAGTATCAAAAGCCACTGAGAGGTCCAGCCGAACCAACAGGGATACACCAAAGCCGTCTCCATTCCATAACCAGTCCTGAAGCCAGACTGAAATGGATCCAGGTAAGATGTGATCTTGTTTTGTTCACACATTTCTTGTGCACAAGTGGGGGAGGAGTGGCTCTCTAGACATTTTTAGACTGCAGGTCCCATCAGCCCTCACCACAGTGAGAGACCGGAGATAAAGGAGCAGGATTTCATCCTAACAAGATATGGGGGGGGGGGGGTCACACCTTCTTCGTTGCTGCTCTGGAGAGTGAAACTCACTTCAGTAATTCGTACCACTTCTGTTTTGTCTTCCTCACCTATGTCGTCCTGGGATATGTTCTCCATGTTCTCCAAGATTAGCTGATCTAGAAACGAGGTGTCCTCGCCAAATCAGGATATCATAGCAGGTCTTCTCGGCCAAAGCCCTGTGCAAGAATATAGACAATCCCAGACGTTGGGTTGCCACTTGGGGGAGAGTCTGTAATCTGAAATGAGCAACAAAAAAGCAAGACTGAGGATTGTAGGTAAAGTGATGCAGGCTGTCCTCTTATGGGATGAGATATGCCTGAGATGGGGAAACCAAAGCCCAAGCAAATACGAGGGGCCGCTGATAAGTATTGAGCCTATTCCAGAAAAAAATGAGCTAGGGAGCTATAAATTGCAGGGTATGTACATTAATTTGTCTGTATTCAATGGTGCAAAAATCAACTACCTATGATTTTAACTTATCTTTCATGTTCAGGTCCAAAGTGAACATGGCGGCACCTCCAGAAAAGTTCGATGTGGAAGAGCATAGGGCCATAATCAGGTTCCTGTTTCTCCAAGGGAAAGGTGCAAAGCAGATCCATGATGAAATGTCACAAACTATGGGTGACAGTGGCCCTTCATATGCAACAGTTAAACGTTGGGTTGTCGATTTTAAAACTGGCCATTTCGGTGTTGAAAGTGAGAAACCCAGTGGAAGGCCTGTTTCTGTCTCTGTGCCTGCAAATGTGAAAGCCATCCATGACACGATCATGGAGGACCACCGACTATCAGCCAAAAGTATTGCTATATATCTGAGAATATCACATGAGAGAGTTGGTGCCATTATCCACAACAACTTAGAAATGAGAAAGCTGGCAGCAAAATGGATCCCCAAACTTTTGACAACTGAAGAAAAGAGGAAACGTGCGGAGTCATCGGTGGCTGTTTTGGAACATTTTGCAAGAAATGAGTCAGATTCCCTGGGCAAATTGGTGACCGGTGATGAGACACGGATCTACTGTTATGATCCTGAGACAAAGGAACAGTCTAAGGAATGGAGGCACAGTGGTTCCCCCAGCCAAAAGAAGTTCCGAGTGCAAAGGTCGGTGCAGAAGCAAATGGCAACAGTTTTTTGGGATAAGAAGGGAGTTCTGCTGGGGGACTACCTTCAATGGGGTTCAACCATCAGTGCAAAATATTACTGTGCTTTATTGACGAAGCTAAGGCAAAACAAGGAAAAAACATCGAGGAAAGCTCTCCAAAGGTGTCATCCTGCTGCATTACAACGTCTCGTCATACACTGTAGGTGAAACAATGGCAAAACTGATGCCCTCAGCCTTTCAAGTGATGCCCCATCCACCCTATTCTCCGGACCTGGCTCCTTCTGACTATTATGTTCCCCAAACTCAAAAAACACCTAAAGGGACAATGATTTGGGAGTGCTCTGGAGGCAACTAATGCCGCAAATGTGTGGTTACACTAGCCGTCAAAAGAATTTTATTTGCGGAGATTTAAAAAGCTGCAAGACAGCTGTCACAAGTGCATTGACTTCCTGGGGGAACATGTAGAATAGTGTGGCAGTTACAGCTTCCTAACTCCATTTTTTCTGGGAAAGGCTCAGTACTTATCGGCACCCCCTCGTACAAGCCAGTTTAGAAGACATGGGTTGCATCACTTTCCACCGCAGAAGAACTCCCATTTGAGAACTGCCTGGTTTATTGCTTTACAACAGTCTTTGTCCTTCACTCTAGTTAGTACCTTGCAGGATAATAAAGGGCTCTGCTGATTGGACCTGTTTCCTATTTCCACACTTAGAAATTTATAGAAGGAATGGGGAGGGAAGAGGTGGAGGTCACCCTGCTCACCTCCGGACTCCACACAGAGTTGGAACATGGGAGGGGATTTTGTGGCCTTTCAAAGACTGGACTGGACTATCATTCCTGCCTTGAACAGCCAATGGGAGGAGGAACCTGACCAGATCTGGTGGGCCACAGGTCCTCCATCCTTACATTTTAGAAACTTAAATCGATTAAATTATACGTTCTTTGTAGAGCAAATGCTAAAAAGGAACACCACAGTTTTGTTCCCTCTGATCGAAACTTGATTCTGGCAAGTTCCCAGATTTTCAGGAGATCTGGAAAAAAAATGCCATGCAAAAGGGAGGATATCAAACCCATCACTGCAAACTCTTGCTTTCCATTTCGTACCAACATTTTATCTGGGGGGGAAACACTTTAGTCTGCAGCAGATAAGGCCAGAATTTAAACAGTTCGGAAATCTTACGTTCAAGTGTTTTTTTGGACTCTCCCCAAATGTTTCCTCTTTCAATTTAACTCCCATTTCTTCTCTCCCCCTCCATTCCTCTCTTGCCCTCCACCAATCACACACACACCGCCCATCTCTCCATATCCGCCTCGTTTCCTCACCGGATCCTGCCTTGCCGGCTGAAATCCCTGCACCCGGAACGCTCACCTCCTTCCCACGGTCTCCAGAAACCCGGTTTCTTTAGGGGGGGGGACGCGCCCTGTTTAATCTTCACCCCCCTCCCCTGCTCCCCCCTCCTTCTTCCCACTTGGGAACCAGCACCATGCCTACCTCCGATCACACGACTTTTATCACGTGACGCCGAAGCCTATTCCGGGTCTCTGCTGAAGAAACGCTTACACGCCCTCCCCCCATGCGCCGCCTGCATCCCTTGGCGGGGGGGGGGGGAGAAGGTCTCCCTTAGAGAAAGAAAGGCGAGGCCCACATAGTGCTGCCCATCTGAAAGTATTCCCTCCCTCCAACCCGGTCCCTTCTCTCCAGAAGAGGATTTGGAACTCCAGGTTGCAGGGTTTACATTGCAACAATGGACCTCTCCCCAACAAAGCCAGACCAGAACTCGCCCTCCCTTGAGGCAACTCCTCCAGGTCTAAAGAGCTCCGTACAGCCCCACCTGTCCTTCTCTCCTAAGAGGGCCAAATGCAACGGCTGTCCCCATTTCAAGAAAAGGCTAGATAGGCACACGCAGATACCTGGAAATATGGCATGAATGGGTCAATGTAAACTCATCAGAGAAAACTGATTTGTGCACATTGAACTCTGGAGAGATTTTAAAACTGCTTTATCATCTTAAGCCTCAGTTAAGATGACGGATCAGAGAAAATGCTACTATTGTTTCAAATGCTATAAACAAGCATGCTGCATATATTGCACATACAGCAGTGCTGTTGTTGAACAAGTGCAGCCTGAGTTCAAATCATGCGTCAGCCGGAGGAGTTCACTCAGTGGCATGGTGAATTGCCAGCCGTTGGACTATGTTACCTTGCAGCCTTTGGTGGAAACAAACTATGATAGTATTCATTCATAAATGCCCCTTGATTTAATGAGGTAATGGTAAGATAAATAAAATGAAAATACTTTTCTGAGCCAGGAGCAAAAGGAAAATCATTCTTTAATACATATACATATATGAATACATTGCCGAACATCCCTCTATCAGGGTCAGACACAAAAGGGAAACACATTTCAATGTACAAACCATGGAAGATGCTAGGAACCAGAAACGGGGGCAGAGAATGCCATTGAAATAATCTATTTAGACTGATGGTATCATGCTGCCAAATGCTGCCCTGCCAGGGACTGTTTCTCTCACTGGAAATATCAGACAGTTGTAAAGTAGCGATTTTGCCTCCAGACAAGCTGGGTGAACTTGACTACAAACTCCCCCATTCCAGTATTGTGGGGTAAAGCAAACTACAGTGGTGCCTCGCTTAACGAGCACACCATTTAACAATGAATCCACATAGCGACGTCGCAATTGTGATTGCAAAAGCAATCGCATTGCAATGTTTAGATAGAGCTAAAATCGCATTGCGATGTTTTTTAAACAGCTGATCGGCGGTTCCAAAATGGCCGCCGGACACCCAAAATGGCTGCCGCAACCATTTTCGCGCACTGCCCTCGCTTACCGAGGGCACGAGAATGGCGGCGCTATAGAGGAACATCGCAGAACGGTGAGTTTAGGGCCCCATAGGAACGCATTAAACTAAGTTTAATGCGTTCCTATGGGGTTTTCCGTTCCGTTTAGCGATGTTTTTGCATAGCGACGATTAATCCGGAATGGATTAACATCGCTATGCGGGGCACCACTGTAAAGCAAAATTAAAACAAGGGGGTTGTGAGAATGGCAGCAGGCATTCACGCTCAAGTGCCATTCACCTTACCTAACTGGGAAGACAGAATCATAGAGGGAAAAAACAGAACATCCAAGATGTCCATAGAAAGAAAAGAGGAGGAAGAAAGGAAGGAAATAAGCTCCCTGAAGGAAGAGGGTAAAATATAAAAATGACAGGATAGTTAGACGAGAATAGAGCAAGGTTATTGGTAGAGAAGAAAAAGCAGGAAAGGAAGATAAAAAGGAGAGTAAGAAGGCAGAGGAGGAGCAGAGAGGAAGAGAAAGGAGAAAATACTACCACCTACCAACTGGGAAAAGCTTATGGTTCTTTGAGAGGAAGCAGAGAGGAAAAGGAGGGGTAACGCCATAGTGAAACCTTCTTATTGGGGATGAAAGGAAGCCCTGGAGTGGCAAACGAAATACAGTGGTGCCTCACTTAACGATTGCCTCGTTAAACGATGAAACTGCTTAACAATAATCGGTTCCCTGCTTCAGGAACCGATTTTTCACTAAATGATGATTCAGAAACAACTGATCAGCGGTTCTAAAATGGTCGTCCGCTGTGCAAAATGGCTCCCGTTGTGTTTTCAGGAAGGATCCTCTGCTTTACAGGCAGTGAAAATGGCTGCCCCTATGGAGGATCTTCACTGGACAGTGAGTTTTCAGCCCATTGGAACACATTGAACTGGTTTAAATGCATTTCAATGGGCTTTTTCGGTTCCCAAGATGATGTTTTTGTAAGACAGCGATTTTCGTGGAACGAATTAACATCGTCTTGCGAGGCACCACTGTATCAAAGAGGAAAGGGCAAGAATAAAGGAGAGAATGATCAAGGTGGATCTATATACATGGGAGGGAAAGGAACCCAACTCAGTACCTTGGGAGATCCCTCTACTGCAAGAAAGGCTATCAAGAGCACCCTAGTGCCGCCCATAGTGAGATGCCTACAGGGTCACTATCAAGAGTCCCCGATGAGAGATCTGGGAGATGTGGAACAGATAAACACTCTAGAGTGCTGAGTTACAAAACCGGTTTATTGTTCAAGATAAAAATCCCTTCGATACCCCATGGTTACTGAAGAACTGTTAGACAGTAAAGTGGAAATTGCCAGGGTTTTTTTTTGGATGTTCCAGAAATAAATGTTAACAGTTTGAAAGCAAAAGCTGATTGTGTGGTGACTTACCCTGAGATCCAGGAGAAGCTGAGGCAAAAGGACAAACCCTTCCACTGGTTGAGGACTGTGGATGTTCCACCGATCTAATCAAAATACTCTTCTGCTTTCCCTTAAAACCAGGATCCCCAACCCCTGGTCCGCGACCCAGGTCCATGGCCTAGGTGGGACCAGGCTGTGGCAACAGATCTCCTCCCCACCCGCAAGTGCCGCTATGCGCATGCGCTCAAGCATGCTCCAACCCCCCAAGTGTGCCATGCCCCCTGAACGAATGTGGCATGCCCCCCCCAAAACCGGTCCGCAGTTGGGAAAAGGTTGGAGACCACTGCCTTACAGTATGTTTTGACTCCAAAATTTTCACCACTAGCTGGGCTGGCCAGGATTTCTGGGAATGGGAGCACAAAAATATCAGGGAACATAGGTTTTGGAACTGAGTGGCACAAGCCATTGTCCTGGCTGGGCATTTATTGTATTTATTCTCTTTTATGAATTGGGAATGTGGGAATTAAAATTTCTTTCCTCTTAGAAAAATTTTGTAGAGTATCTAAACACATGGGAAACTCAAAGTTCACTGAAAAATAAACATGGAAATGATGGTGGTTGTAGGTTTTTCGGGCTGTCTGGCCATGTTCTTGAGGTTTTTCTTCCTAACGTTTCTCCAGTCTCTGTGGCCAGCATCTTCAGAGGACAGGAGTCAGAACTCTGTCTGTGCGCTGGTGCATGATAAACCTTTTGGTATCCTCCATACACTGATAGACCTCACCTTCTATGAGCGCTCATGGGCAGTTCTCAGAGGTTTCTTCTCTGTGGGCTTTCCATGTGAATCTCAAGAGAAAACATTATCTATATCCCTGTTTGCAAAAGGAATCTCTCCTCTGGTGACTTCATAACATTTTGCAAGGCAATAACTCTGAACAAAACATTTTTCACATTCCAGCCATTTATGGCTTTGCTGCTCTGTGCACTTTTTCATGCCTCCAAAGACTCGATATCCGAGTAAAACATTTTTCACACTCCTGGCATCTGAACAGTTCCTCATCTGTGTGGACTCTGTTATGATTCACAAGCTGTGAATTTTCAGCAAAACATTTCCCACACTCCTCACATTTGTATGGTTTCTCTCCGACATGGACTCTTTTATGGCTCACAAGCTGTGTATAGTAAACAAAACATTTCCCACACTCTAAGCATTTGTATGGTTTCTCTCCTGTGTGGACTCTGGAATGGATCACAAGTAGTGTTTTCCAAGCATAACATTTCCCACACTCTTCGCACTTGTATGGTTTCTCTCCTGTGTGGACTCTCTTATGCCTCACGAGATGGGTATTGTAAGCAAAACATTTCCCACATTCTTGACATTTGTATGGTTTCTCTCCTGTATGGACTTTCTTGTGCCGCACGAGCTGTGAATTCTCTACAAAACATTTCCCACATTCCAGGCATTTATATGGCTTCACTCCTCTGTGGATTTTTTCATGGCTCTGTAGGCTTGATGCTCGAGTAAAACATTTTTCACACTCCTGGCATTTGAATGGTTTTTCCCCTGTGTGGCCTCTTTTATGGCACACAAGATGTGTATTGTCAGCAAAACACTTCCCACAGTCCTGACACTTGAATGGTGTCTCTCCTGTGTGGACTCTGCAGTGAACCACAAGTTGTTTTTTCCAAGCAAAACATTTCCCACAGTCCTGGCATTTGAATGGTTTCTCCCCTGTGTGGACTCTTTTATGCCTCACAAGCTGTGTATTGTCAGCAAAACACTTCCCACAGTCCTGACACTTGAATGGTGTCTCTCCTGTATGGACTCTGCAGTGAACTACAAGTTGTGAGTTCCAAGCAAAACATTTCCCACACTCCTCACATTTGTATGGTTTCTCTCCTGTGTGGACTCTGCCATGGACCACAAGTTGTGTTTTCCAAGCAAAACATTTCTCACATTCCTGGCATTTGTATGGTTTCTCTCCTGTGTGGACTCTGCAATGGACCAAAAATTGTGTTTTCCAAGCAAAAGATTTCTCACATTCCTGGCATTTAAATGGTTTCTCTCCTGTGTGGACTCTTTTATGTATCACAAGCTGTGTTTTGTAAGGAAAACATTTCCCACACTCCAGGCACTGAAATGGTTTTTCTCCTGTGTGGTTTCTGTAATGGACCACAAATTGTGTTTTCCAAGCAAAAGATTTCCCACACTCAGCACATTTGTATGGTTTCTCTCCTGTGTGGACTCTCCTGTGCCGCATAAGATGTGAATTCTCTATAAAACATTTTCCACAATCCATACATTTATATGGCTTTTCTCCTCTGTGGACTTTTTCATGTGTCCGAAGCTTTGATATTTCAGTAAAGCATTTCTCACAAGCTTGGCACTTGAATGGTTTCTCTCCTGTGTGGATTTTTTTATGTCTCACAAGATTTGTATTGTCAGCAAAACATTTCCCACACTCCTGGCACTTGAACGGTGTTTCTCCTGTGTGATCTCTGAAATGGACCACAAATTGTTTTTTTGAAGCAAAACATTCTCCACACTCCTGGCATTTGTATGGCTTCTCTCTTGTGTGGATTTTCATATGCCTCACAAGATTTGTATTGTCAGCAAAACATTTCCCACACTCCTGACAATTGAATGGTGTTTCTCCTGTATGTTCTCTGAAATGAACCATGAGTTGTTTCTTCCAAGCAAAACATTTCCCACACTCCTGGCATTTGTATGGCTTCTCTCCTGTGTGGACTCTTTTATGTATTGTAAGGTATGTATTGTCAGCAAAACATTTACCACACTCCTGGCACTTGAATGGTGTTTCCCTTGGGTGTTCTCTGAAATGGACCAAAAGTTGATTTTTCCAAGCAAAACATTTCCCACACTCCTGACATTTGTGTGGTTTCTCTCCTGTGTGGACTCTGCAATGGACCACAAGTTGTTTTTTCCAAGCAAAACATACTCCACATTCCAAGCATTTATGTGGCTTTTCTCCTCTGTGGACCTTTTCATGCATCCGAAGGCTCGATATCTGAGTAAAGCATTTCTCACAAACCTGGCATTTGTATGGCTTCTCTCTTGTGTGGACTCTGCAATGAACCGTAAATTGTTTTTCCCAAGCAAAACATTTCCCACAGTCACGGCATTTGTATGGTTTCTCACGTGTGTGGATTTTCTTATGCCTAATAATGTAGTCACTGCGAGTAAAACATTTCCCACACTCCGGGCATTTGTATGGTTTCTCTCGTGC
This sequence comes from Pogona vitticeps, assembly GCF_051106095.1. Classification (NCBI taxonomy): domain Eukaryota; kingdom Metazoa; phylum Chordata; class Lepidosauria; order Squamata; family Agamidae; genus Pogona; species Pogona vitticeps. The sequence continues at coordinate 25,100,434 of NC_135784.1, forward strand.
ATGAACTGCTTTATGACGTAGAAGCAATGAATTCCGAGCAAAACATTTCCTACAGTTTTGGCAACTGTATTTTTTCCCACCTATATGGGTCTTCTTATGTGTGACAAGCTGGTAACTATAGGTAAAACATTTCCCACACTCCTGGCATTTGTATGGGTTCTTTTGTTTATGGACTGCTTTATGACGCACAAACCATGAATTCAGAGTGTAACGTTTCCCACAGTCTTGGCAATTGTATGGTTTCCCACTTATATGGATCTTCTTATGCATGACAAGCTGGTAATGATGAGTAAAACATTTCTCACAGTCTTGACATTTGTATGATTTTTTCCCCTGTTCGAACTGATGCTGGGCACATTTTTTATGCTTTTGACGTTCATGTGGTTTCCCTCCTGAAGCATGGCTATGGCGGTTCACAGGGTGTGCATCCCAAGGAAAACATTCTCTAGGCACTTCATATAAAGTGTAGACACTGTTGCGATCTGCCAGCATCATCTGTTGGACAAAACACTTCCCAGGAGCAGTGTATTTGTGGGATTTCTCTGTGCGACTATGTTCCTCAGCTCCATTGGTTTGCTGGTGTTTGGCAAGATCCAATTCAGGGCAAATCTTCGTTTCTCTCCAGTTATCTGAGAATAAGAAAGAGAAGCAGAAAATAGTTATGAAAATCTAAGAGGGGAAATAAAAAATATGTGATTTACCCTTTTTTCTTTATATATTCCTGGTGCCAATAAACTGAAGGTGAAGGCCTTTTTATTCTGTGAAGAAATTATAAGAAGCATTTTCAAGTGTTCAGATTTTAGCACAGCTTCATCTCTATGAATTTTTAAAATTCTTTTATTTTTCTTCAGTTATTTGTTTAGCTTTATTGTGTCACGATACCAATATGGAACCTCTTACAATGTTGGAATAAACACCCTGGGGACAAATGATTGGCTGAAAGGAGAGGTTCCAAAGGGATCTCCCTGATCCAGAGTGGGATCACAATGAATAGATGTTTAGGTAGGAAATTCTAAGAGATGGGGGTTACCTGTGGCTGAGCCGCATTGGAAAAACCCATTTTTACTCATGGCTGCTTGAAGACACATACTGCATAACTATGAAGAATGGGTAAGACAGGGAACTTAGAAAGATGCCGGCAAGCCACACAATTGCCTTCCTCTGCCTATTTCCACAAGCATCACCTCTGCCCTTGCAGACAAGTATGAGCAACTCCCTCCTCTGGTACATGTCCAACAGGGAAGCCTTCCTCTCAGTGACTTATTCCCTTGTACAGTTACAGTTCTTGAAGGGCAATCCCAAAGCATGCACGTTGCACATATCCTTTTCTGAAGTGTGTGCCTTGTTCCGAAAGGAGAATCTGGTGGTCTTGCTTCAAAACTGTAGCTGCAAATTTGGCAACAGGATGGTGGGGAATAACAACCAATGAGTGCAATGCAGGTGTGGATCCAGATCCCTGACATCTGATTTACCCTGCCTTAAAATGACATTTGAAAGCCTACAACCTGCATTAGTGGCATGAGATTTCTATGCCACTGCTGGTAGGCTTGTTTGATTCTACTACTGTACATTATAGATTCTGTGGTTTTCCCAGGTAGTCATTTGGTAGGGAGTCCGAGTTTTCCACTTCCCCCTGAGTGAGAACCATTTCCTAACTACAATTCCTTCCCTTCTTCTGCTTCCGCCTGTTTGGACTTGACAAGTATTGGATTAGAGGAAACACTATCATCAGGCAGCTCCCCCCCCAGTACAGTGGTGCCTTGCATAACGAGCGCTTCGTTTAACGACGAATCCGCATAGCGATGTGTTTTTTGCAATTGCAAAAGCGATCGCATTGCGATGTTTTAGATGGGAAAACATCGCTTTGCGATGATAGGTAAGCGATGATCGGTATTGCATAACGATGTTTTGTAAACAGCTGATCGGTGGTTCCAAAATGACCACCGGGTAAATAAAATGGCCGCCCAGTGTTTATGCGCCCTTTCCTCGCTTACTGGGCAGTGAAAATGGCGGCCACATGGAGGATTTTCGCAGAACGGTGAGTTTTTTGCCCATAGGAACGCATTAAACGTGTTTTAATGCGTTCCTATGGGCTTTTTTGCCCCGCATAGCGACGAATCCGAATAGCGACAATTTTTTCAGAATGGATTATCGTCGCTATGTGGGGCACCACTTATTTTTGTGTGCTCGTATAGAAAAGAAGAACGAGGAAAATATTGGACCACCCTCTGAATGTCTGAATACCTGACATACAAATATGAATTTCTAGTAGATATTATTTGTTCCCCTTTTATTAAGGCTATTGTCTGTCTAATCTTTTTGTCCTTCTTTGCGGCATTAACTCAGTTTTACAAGAATGGTGGTAAAACCATGGTTAGTCGGTTAGTTTTGAAATATCAGTGCCAAAATATATCTACAGGAGTTGCTGGACCGCAGAAACTTACACCGGCTTGCAAAAGATGAGGCGCCACCAAAGAAAAGAAGAGAAAGAAACCTTAATTCCGCCTAGAGTGGTCTGGTAGCCGCCTAGAATGGTCTGGTAGTCCAGATAGGCGGGATACAAATCAAATCAAATCAAATCAAATCAAATCAAATCAAATCAAATCAAATCAAATCAATAAATAAATAAATAAATAAATAAATTCAGCATTGGTTCTTTGTTGGGTTCAAAATGGGAGCCTGAAAGGCCAATCATGTGGGGGGGGGGGCAAAGGGCCAACCAACCAACACGCACATATCTTCAATTTCCGGGATCTGGTCCTGCAAAACACCCCTTCCATCATAGCTGACAGAGGGGTTGCTAGATGGACAAGTCTTTGTTGACACCTGAAGGAAGATGAACAATGTAACTTTGTGTAAACTGCAATCCTGATTGTGACTCTTTGGGTACACAGATCACTTCCTCCAATTCCTCATCTTCAATAATGGTGTTACCTTCCTCTAATGTTTCATCACCTAACATAATGGTAGAACTGCAGAGATTGGAAGGAACTCCAGGGGTCATCTGACCTAATCTCCCTCCAATGCCGGCATACAAGCTGGTCCCTCACCTGACTGATCCCAGGGAACACTTGAAATCTCCACAGATCTCCGATTGGACAGACTCTCCTCTTCTTCTGCCTTTACAACAATGTCTACAAATCCTAGTTTGAGGGAACGAGACAAGAAAAGGTAGTCAGCCAGGGATGCAATCTTCCAGAATTAATTGACTACAAGCATCATACAATCAAAGAATCACAAAATCATAAAATTACAGAGTTGGGAGAGACCCAAAGATCAACTGACTCAGCAGCTTCCCGATGCAGTTCTACAAAGAGCTCCCTCACCCGTCCGGTTGTCACCAGGGCTTGTGTTTTCTTCAGATCCTTGGTTGTAAATCCTCTCTTCTTCCTCTGACTTTACGAAAAGGTTAGGAATCCCTGAATTGAAGGGAAAAGGTGAAAAGACGTGGTCAGCAACAACAAGATGCTTCATAACTGAATAGAAAAAAAGTATAGATTGACAGAATGGGAGTCATCCAAAGCTCATCTCATCCCACCTTTCTTCCAATACAGAGATACGAACGGCTACCTCACCTGGTTGCTCTCCAGCTCCTGTGTTTTCCTCGGATCCCTGATGGCACATCCCCTCTTTCTTCTCTGACTTTATGGAAATGTCAAAACATCCTGTATTGAAGAAAAGAAGCAAAAACATGTGGTCAGCAGGAATGCAATGTTTCAGCTATTCATTGGTCACAAGAATTATACAATTTATTTATTTATTTATTTATTTGTTTGTTTGTTTGTTTATTTCATTTATATCCCGCCTATCTGGTCGGGTCAGGACCACTCTAGGCAGCTAACAATTATATAAACAATTTAAATAATAAAAGCGATACACAGAGTGAGAGAAACAATAAAAGAGGAAAAGAAAGGCGTCAGGAATTATTTGATGGGAAGGCCTGCCGAAACATCCATGTCTTTAACTGCTTCTTAAAGATACCCAGCGAGGGGGCCCCGCAAATCTCAGGAGGTAGATTGTTCCTGAGGCGAGGAGCCACTGCCGAGAAGGCCCGATTTCTTGTCTTTTCCTTCTGGGCCTCCTTCGGCGTTAGGCTCCTCAGCCTCACCTCCTGGCTTGCACGAGTGACACGGGTAGACCTTGGTGAGAGTAGGCGTTCCACCAAGTATCGAGGCCCTAAACCATTTAGGGCTTTGTACGTGAGCATCAACACTTTGAAGTCGATGCGGAAACGGATGGGCAGCCAATGCAGTGCGGCCAGTGTGGGCGAAATTGTCGAAGTACTGAATGACAGAACTTTGGAAGGTCCTACCAGTCATTGAGCCCAGCCCACTGCCAAAGCAATGAGGTGAAGGGCTACCTCACCTGAGTGAAGACCAGCCATGCTTGTATTTCCTTTGGGCCCCTGGTTGTGGAACTCCTCTGCCTCCTCTGGTTTTATGAAAGGGTTAAGAATTCCTGAATGAAGGGAAATAGAGATGAAAAGAGGTGGTAATCTTCCATTAGTTAAGTGGCTTCAAACAGGATAAAAATCATAGAATCACAGAATCATAAAATTGTAGAGGTGGGAAAAGTGACCCAGCCCTCTTATCTACACACTTCAATGAGAATCCCTCTCACCTGATGGGTCACGAGCAATGCTTTCTTTTTCCTTGGTTCCCTGGTTATTCATTTCCTCTTTCTCTTCTGGTTTCATGGCAATGCCAGGACATCCTTAATTGAAGGATAAAGGCAAAAAAGATGGTCAACTATGACACAATTCTTCATTTATTAACTGGCTGGAGCACTAAATCTTTGAAAATGTGTCCATTCTAGCTTAAACTGGTATAGCTCAAAATATCTTGTGTACACTAGAAAACTTAGTACCCAGTTTAATTGTTGAGCCATTTAATAGATCCAAGTTTATAATGCAAGTATTCCTAAAAATGGTAGAGAGCACACACCATCTCAGAAAAATCATTTGGGGCAAGACAGAATGGGAGGGAAAGGGTGAATCACCCATGCAGATGTCTGTGGTGACGCCTGTATGCATCATCTGATAACTGAAAATGGCATTTCCCCATTTTTTCCTTTATGGTGGCTCTTAATCTTTTTCTCAGCTAAAAATGTATGCAAGATTAATTAGCTAGAATTCTTGTACTAGGCAATAAGCACAGTGGTCAAAGAGAGCATTCCCTGTAAAAGACTCCCCAAAATTCATTCCCATCGAATGGGTTGGGTATTCTGATATGCTCTCCTGCTTTGGGAAATATTTGTGTGCCTATGCCCTCAGATGACACACTTCTGTGCTTCAAAATGGATGACCAGCTGCTCATCATTATTCTTTTAAAAAGGCCTCCTTAGCAAGACTGCCTCTAATATAGCTCTTTACTGTATTAGCGGTGGTGCTGCCTCTATCTAACAGTACTACTTGTTAATGTACTTAAGTTTTAATACAAATTTATATTAGATTTGTAATCATATTTATTTTAATAGATATGAATACAGTGATGCCTCGCACAACGAGTGCACCGTAGAACGACGAATCTGCACAACGGGGCCGTTCTAGCGATCGCAAATGCGATCGCACACCGACGGCCCCTATGGCTCAAAATCGCAGAGCGAAGGTCAGTAAGCGGTTCGCTTACCGACTTTCGCTTTGCGACCCGCCGATCAGCTGTTCGGCAGCTTCAAAATGGCCGCCGGAAGCCCCAAAATGGCCATGTGCAGCATTTTCACGCCCTCGTTAAGCGAGGGGAGGGCGCGAAAATGGCTGCCGGCCATCGGAGAAACATCGCTGTACGGTGAGTAAAGCTGCTATTGGAACGCATTAAACTACGGTAAGTTTAATGCATTCCAATGGCTTTTTTTGATCCGTACAGCGATGTTTTCACACAGCAAGGGTTAATCCGGAACGGATTAACCTCGCTGTGCGAGGCACCACTGTATTCATATCCAGAATTTCCTCTGCCCTGTCAGAGACAAAAGTATGGTATTAAATAACTATTTGACATTAGGAAGACTTCCCACATTAATCGCACCATAATTGCTTCCCCGATATTCAAGCAGGGGAGGGGAACACACTTCCGGGGGGGGTACTTGGCCTCATCTGAGGATTTGGAAGGAAGAGATGCTGCTCTAGGCATCATCTCCAGGCTGTTGCTCAGGTTCCTGGTTATCCAGTCCCTTTTCCTTCTCTGGCTTTATGATAATGTTTTTAATCATAAATCCTGGATTAAGGGATCCTGGATTAAGGGAAAGAAGCAAGAAAGGACAGTCAACAAGGACATAATGTTTCATCGTTGAATTGAGGAATCATAAACTTGTGGGGTTACAGAACAGGACAAGACCCAAGGATGAGCTCCCGCAGCTACCTCCCTAAGTAGCTACAGAAACCCCTCCCTCACCTGACTGCTCTGCAGCAGCACTTTTACCTTCCATAGATTCCTGGTTGTACGACTCTGCTCCCTCCTCCGTCTTCACATCTGTATCAGGGAATCCTGAATCGGATGAAAGCAGCAAGAACAGGCGGTTAGCAGAGCCAAAAGGTTTCATCAGTTCACTGGCTGGGGCCCTTTACCCTTGACTAATTGGCCGTGCTGCCATGGGCGGAAGGGTGCTGTACAACAGGCTTGCAGGGTGGAATTTGCTGCTTTTATTAAAGCCTTCTGCTTATATACAAGTATAATTACGTGAAAATTATGTGACTTTTCACAGAACTTCATTGGTGATCCTGTCCTTAGGAACACACTGCTAACAATAAAATACAGGCTGCAGAAAGGTCAACTTCCACCACACAGTCCTGCAGCAGGAGCACTGGAAGAATGCAAGGGGAAAGAGGCTAGAAAGGTGCAACGTGACTCCGACATTTCTTTACAGTTAATGGCCCTTGGTAGCCCATCCTTCACCTGAGCTGGTCCTTGAGAAAGTCTCTAATTCACGCTCATCCAGCTTTTCCTCTTCTTCCACCTTGACTATTACATTAGGAAACCCTGATCAAGAGAAAAAGGAGGAGAAAATGGGGTTAAAAGAGACAGACTGACCTCCAACCCACTCAAGCTATTCTTTTCTAAACAAATTTCTCATGCTGAAATGAGGAATGGGTAGCCCTCCAGACCTTGCTAAGACTGTAGCTCCCCTCAGCTCTTGTCCTTATTGGTGCTGTTGGCAGTCTAGCAAGATAGGGAGGGCTCCACCGCCTTCGTTTTTGCTCTTGATGGACACACAGGTAATTCATATGGATTCTGATTTAAATTCCCTCACCTGTGTCATGCTGGGATGTATTCTCCATGTTCTCCAAGATGGGCCGATCTAGAAACAAGATGTCCCAGTCAAATCAGGATATCACGTCAGCTTTTATTAGCCAAAGTCCCTTCCAGAACCTGTCCCTATCCGGTGACAAGCTTGGATGCTGGTAAGAGGTAGAAGTCACCCTCCACAAACATTTAGAATGTGGAAGGGTATTTTCAAGTTTTCAAGTACTGGACTACATTTCCCATTATTCCTTCCTTCCAGAGCAGATGGGAATAGGAGTCCCAGCACATCTGCTCATGCCAAAGGTACTCCATCCCTACATTAGAAATTTGATCCGACAAATTACATGCCCTTTGTAGAGCAAATGTATATAAGGAATTCATTTCTTGTATTCCTTATATGTGTGTGTATACAGTATAACCACACAGTAGCATTCCCTCTGATCGAAATCTGATTCTTGCATGTTCCCAAATTTTCAGAGAAATCAAACCCCATCCTTTGGAGCTGTAGTTTCTATTTGGTCCCAACATTTTGTTTTGGTCGTTTAGCCTACAGTGGACAAGGACAGACAGTTCACAAATATTAAGTCTCAGGATGGGTGGTGGCTGGGGTTTTTTTTTTAACTCTCCCCTAATTTTCCCTCTGCTGGCTACATCTGGAGATCGTTCATAGAAAGAAGTATAGGCGGAACCTGCACAATTGGAGAGCAAGTGAAGCAAAGGAAGGACACAGAATGTACACTGCAGGTCGTCGTGGAAAGCCACGGCTCCCTCAAACTCCTTCCTCAGACCCCCCCCCACCGCAGCACGCCCCCTCCATTCCTCTCTTGCCCTCCACCAATCGCCCCCCCTCCGCCCATCTCTCCATATCCGCCTCGTTTCCTCACCAGATCTTGCCTTGCCGGCTGAAATCCCTGCACCCGGAACGCTCACCTCTCTTGCCTCCTTCCCACGGTCTCCAGAACCCCGGTTTCTTTTTGGGGGGGTGACGCGCCCCGTCTAACCTTCACCCCCCTTCCCTGCTCCCCTCTCCTTCTCCCCACTTGGGAACCAGCACCATGCCGACCTCCGATCACGTGACTGTTATCACGTGACGCCCGAGCCCGTTCCCAGTCCCTGCTGGAGAGACGCCCACCCACTCACCCCCTCCCAATGCGTAGCCTGCACCCTTTGGGGGAGAGAAATGGGGGGGGGAGAAGAGAGCCTTGCTCCTCCTTTGGCCTTTCTCCGGGTCTGGCCGGCGGCAGCTGATGGAAAGACCAGATCGGGCCCGGAGAGAAACCCTCCGCGATGCCTAGCCGGCTTCTCCTCCTTTCTCTCGCCGCCTTCTACCATTCCCGCCTCCCGGAGTGAAAGGGGTCCCCCTCATGCCTGGAGACCATTCCCGGGGGGTCTTGGGGGGGTGTCTGTCTTGGCGGAGGCACTTGCTCCAAGGTTTCCTTCCTAGAGGAGACAATCCAGATCCATTTCACTTCAGACTGGGGTATGGGACGGGGACTGCTTTGGCCCTCTTGGTGAAGGACCTATTTATTTATTTATTTATTTATTTATTTATTTATTTATTCATTCATTCATTCATTCATTCATTCATTCATTCATTCATTCATTCATTTATTTATTTATTTATTTATTTATTTAACTTATATGCCGCCCACACCACCCGAAGGTCTCTGGGCGGCTTACAGCATTTAAAATACAATAAAAAGGCAAAATAAAAGGGCAAAATAATTAAAATGCAATTAAAATATATATTCTAAAAATTGCCATCAGACCTACAGCTGATATTATTTCAGTTAAAAGCCATTTGGAACAGGAAGGTTTTGACCTGGCGCCAAAATGTCATCAGCGTCGGCGCCAGACGAATCTCAGTCAGGAGGGCATTCCATAGTCTGGGGGCTGCTGCCGAAAAGGCCCTTTCTCTACAAGCCCTCCCTCTTATATCCTTAAGGGATGGCTCTTTCAAAAGGGCCCCCTGGTTAGATCTTAACTGCTGGGTAGGTTCATATTTGATTTATATCCCGCCCATCTGGTATATTATAGCACTCTGGGCGGCCAGGAACTGTTGGTTCTGTTGGACCTCTCAGTGGCTTTGGAGACCATCGACCATTGTGGGCTTCTGGGACCTGGAGACACTGTTTTAGAGTGGCTCTGGTCCTTCCTGGAGGGGAGAACTCAGAGGGTGGTTCTGGGGGACTCTTCTTCGACGCCCTGGCTGTTCGCCTGTGGTGTCCCTCAGGGTTGTGTCCCCTACGTTATTTAACATCTACAGAAAACCACTGGGGTTTGGTGTCACCAGTCCCTAGATGACACCCAACTCTACCTCTTATTTCCATCTACAGTAAATCCAAGGAAGCTGTTTTGGCTCTGTATTGGTATCTGGTCAGTAAAACAGGGTATATTATGGTGAATAAACTGAAACTTACTCCATGCAAGACAGTATGTCCTGGTCAGTCAAAAGGCAGATCACGGAACAGGGATTCAGACTGTGCTGGATGGGGTTACACTTCTACTGAAAATACAGGTTAGCAGCTTGTGAGTGCTCCTGGATTCATCTGTGCGCTTGGATACCCAGGTTTTGGTGGTGGCTAGGAGTGCCTTTTTTATGTTTATTTTTTTTCCCAGCTAGAAATGTATTCAAGTTTAATCAGCTCAGAAAATGAAACAGAGTCATGAGTATGAGTTTTAAAAAGGTATTTAATAACTATTTGACATTACCAAGACTTTCCACTAGAGATGGGCACAAAGCGCTTCATACAGCTTCGTACAAAGGTATCAGCGCAGCACCATAGGTGATGTACTGGCCTATCCCCTGCTGGCCGGGCCACTCACTGGACTTTGCACACGGGGTTCTTTCTTCTCCAGCAGCGCTCCAATCCAGGCAGGAGCTTGTCCGTCCCGTCCCCATGTAGCCAACCACTCATCAGTTGCACAGGGGAAGTCCCCCGTCCTGCCTCCTTGACAGAGTGGCCAGCTGCCTGAGGAGTCAGGGAAGGGCCAGCCCAGCCTGGATTGGAGCACTGCCAGAGAAGAAAGACTTTGGTGGCGCGTGAAGTCCAATGAGTGGCCTGGCTGGCCAGGGGGTGGATGAGAAATGGGCCAGCTGACAGCTTTGGATGAAGCTGCAGAAATTATTCATGCCCGCCTCTACTTTCCAAATTCACAGGACCGCAGCTGTTTCTCAAATAATCAGGCAGGGGAGGAGAATGCACGTCCTGTGGGGGACTTTGCCTCATCCGCCATTGGGAAGGAGAGATGTTGCTCTATGGCTCCTCACCTGAATAGACACCAGCCGGGTAACCGCCACCTCTCACCTCCCCATATAGTTGATTTCAGACCCCTCCTAATTTCTTTAATCAATTTCTAAATATGAAAATGGAAAACAAATCAAGAAGCCTCTTATTTACGCCCTAAAGAGATTAGGGCGAAGGACAACGACTGCTGCAGAATGTCCAAGTTCCAGGTAGTTCTCTGGAGTGGAAGTGATGCAACCATAGGCTTCTAAAATGGCTTGTGTCTTCGGGTTTGGGCCTCCTCTCATGGACAAATCCCACCACCCACCCACCCAAGTGGACTGCCTGAGGCCATGGAATAGTTGGGGGGGGGAGTGTGTTGTCCTCCTTTGGCCTTTCCTGGGAGTTGAAAATGTGATGAAGGTGTGGATCTCTCCGGAAGAGAAACCAGAAACCCTCCCCGGGGCCTGAGCAGCTTTTTTAAAAATTATTTCCTCATGCTTTCCTGTCTCCCGAAACGAAAGGGCTCCTTCCTCCCCTGAGACTGGGGAGCCTTGCCTCTTGATAGTGGCATTTTCTTCATAGTTCTGCTCCCTTGGTGGACAGAATGGGACAGAATGGCAGGTCCCTGCCCCGAGAAGTTGGTAGCTAAAATTGGATGGGCTGGCCATAACTGAATTATAGGGTTTAAGTATCAAAGTCAAACCGGAGCATCTTCAGTTGAAATGATCAAGCAGTGGATAATGGGAGAGACGTTTCCATGGCCTCTCCCTATAGCACCTACACTAGTGCTGGCCCTAACACTGGACCAAGGGAGGAAACCACCTCAGGCACCAGATAGGGAGGGTCTGCCATCCAGCCTCCAACATGAGCAACAACAGCTATTGTTCTGCTCCCGTGAGGCTTCCTATAGTGACAGAATAGCTCAAAGGGAGCACCATTACCATGTACTGATGGCTTTAGCCATGAGGAAGGGGTTTGGGCGGGAAGGGAGATGGGAAGGCAAACACCGGACTGAAAACCAGCCTGCCTCATTCTCCTTATTTGTCTCTGAGATGGGAGCCCAAGAGTCTGAAAACTTTTGAGCTAGGAGGAGGAATGTGTGTGGGTTTTTTCATGAGGCAAATAGGGCAAGCTTTCTCTTCAGTCTCTCTGGTGTCCCATTTGCGGGAGACAGCCTTTCCCCCTTTTTCAATGCGATCAGAAAAGGTCTTCCTCCTGGTGTGTACTTCAGATAGGCTAGGAGGCAATCTACCTAAGCTGGATGGGTACTTAGGGATTGTGTTTGCAACCTTTGTGTGTACCTGGACCCAGCTCTCTCCTGGGGTTTCCAGACTGCAGCCATGATCAGGTCAGCCTATAACCAATTTAGGCGTATTGGCCTAGCTGTGCTCCTACCTAGATGAGGGATTCCCTCAAGACGCTGAGGCATGCATTGGTGATCTCCAGGACCGATTACTGCAACACTGTGTGTAGAATATGGCCACCAGACTGGTGGCAGGTGTGGGTAAATTTGACCACAACGCCTCAGTCGTGGCTCACCTGCACTGGCTATCTGTGGCATCACAGGTCAAGTTCAAGGTCTCGATGCTCACATATAAAGCCCTTCACAGTTTAAGATCCTGTTACTTGGCAAAGCGCCATCCCTCAAGATCATCCACCCACAACATCAGAACTGCTCAAACAACGCTCCTCCACATTCATGCCAAGAAAACATCAGCTAGAAGCGGGGCCTTCTTGGCAGTGGCGCCCGTCCTCTGGAACCGACTCCCGGTTGAGCTGTGTCTGGCCCCCTCCCTCTCTGCCTACGTTTAAGAGGCTGCTGAAAACAATGCTCTTTAGAGTTGCTTTTGATGGCAACCTCCTATGGTTTTCTTTGCCACTGCCCTGCTATTCTGTTCTTTTACGAAGCTCCATGCCACCTGTTTCAGCATTGGATCTACCTTATTTTTTCTATATATTCTTCGATTTGTTGTCTGTTTGCCTTTAGCTTGTTCACTGCCCAGAACAGTGCATTTGCACTCATGGGGCAGTATAGAAACGAAATGAAAGAAATAACAGGACCTTTTCGTCTCACAAACTTTCTGGCAACTCCCACCTGTTACACTCCCTTGTTTCCCACAAATGGCTCTGATGATCAGAATGTTCAGTCCCCAAACCCACTACCATAAAACTAGAAAAGGGTTTCCCACAAAATATGGTTTCACTTTTTTGCAAGTTTTGTCCGTGTATCAGGGCAAGGGGGGTTGTGGTGGGTCTTAGGATAGAAAACCTTCCAAACTTGGCTATCTCATGTTGTTGTTGTTTAGTCGTTAAGTCGTGACCCCATGGACCAGAGCATGCCAGGCCCTCCTGTCTTCCACTGCCTCCCATAGTTGTGTCAAATTCATGTTGGTTGCTTCAATGACACCGTCCAACCATCTGTCGTCCCCTTCTCCTCTTGCCTTCACACCTTCCCAACATCAGGGTCTCAGCTTGGCCCCGGCCAGAGAAACACCCCCCTCCCACCACTAATGCTAATGGTTTAGGTAGCGTTCGGACGTTCGATTCCCCACTGTTCCTCCCTCACAAGGGCTGGACTCGATGATCCATAGGGTTCCTTCCAACTCTGCAGTTCTAAGATTATTCAGCTTAAAACCAAAAATGACCCACCAGGGAGGAATGTCAGAGAATTGTGTAAAATTGTACATAGGGTGGAGGGAGTGTTTTTCTCCCATCCCTCTGGACAAAGATGCTGCTTGCTCACCCTATCCTCCTTAAAGCCCGTCTTCTTTGTCTTTGAAGTGCTTACTGACACCATGTAGTAAGGGATTTTTGTCACAAAATACCCAGATCCTCCGCTTCCACTTAAGGGGAGCGAATACACCGGAATAGCAAAATTCTTTAAACCTAGGACAGAGGAAAAAAAAGGTTAATTCATTTTCCATCCAATTCAGAATTCCTGCCTGAAATACAAGAATCTTGAACAATCTATTATAGTAATTTATTAGCGGTTATAATTTTTGTGTATATTTTTGTGTATATTTGTATGTTTTATTTATGTTTCTGGAAGCCGCCTAGAGTGGTCACAGGACCGGATGGGCGGGGTATAAATAAAATAAATAAAATTATAAAAAATAAAAAAATAAAAAAAGAAATGAATGCCCGGCGTTGAGGAACGGCAGAAAGAGGAGCGAGGTCAGCAGATCTGGAGAGGGTTTCGGATTTCTCTCCCAGGCAGAGCCGGGCTCTCAGCCGCCGCCGCTCGCCACCCCCAAAGGCAAGCCGGAGAAAGAGGGGTGTCTTCTCCCCTTAGGCGGCGGGGTGTGTGCGTGTATGTTTCTCTCGCCGAGACCAAGCTGAGCTGCAGTCACGTGAGGGAGAGTGGACCTGAAGTCACGTGATTGGAGGCATTCAGCTGCTGGGTCCCAAGTGGAAAGAAGGAGAAGAGGGCAGGGAAAGGGGGTTGAAGGTAAAGCGGGGGTCGCCTCCCCCCAAAAAAAGAAACCGAGCAGAAGCCGGCCTTCTGGAAATCATACGAAGGAGGTAAGAGAGGAAGGAATTGCTGGTGCAAGAACTGAGCTCGGAAACCCAAGATCCAGCAACAAGAGGACGATAAAGGGGGGCAGTGGGGAGATTTGGGGTCACGAAAGCGGTGCAGGGGGGAGAGGAGGAGGGAGATGAGTTTGAGAGAGGCTTGGCTTGCCACCACTACCTGCAATGTACTCTACGTTTGCTTCACGTGCCTTCTTTAGTTAGGCAGGTTTATATATATTATATATATAACGTTTATTTGCATTAGCCAAATGCCATAGCAAAGTAAATATAAACTCTGCAGAGATATAGAATCGACGCATCTGAATCAAAATAACAGATGAGTACATATGCATCGGATAACTATACCTACCAAAAATTGGTCAGATGAAACTATACTGTATAAGATTTTGTTGTTGTTGTTACTCCTTTAGAAACATAATAGTTAGGCAGGTTCTGCCTGTACTTCTAGGAATGAAGAGGAAGAGAAAGAATTAGGGGAGAAAGAAAAAAAAATCCACCCTGAGACTTAAGGTTTTTCAAACTGTCCTTGTCCACTGCAAAATCTTAGGACAGGTAAATTGTGACCAAACTGAACCTAGAGTTTACACGATGGGTTTGATCCCTCTTGTATTCATTTTTTTTCTTGGTTTCCCTGAAATTTTCAGAACATGCGAGAATTGGATTTCAATCAGAGGGAATGAAATTGTTATATCTTTCCTTATATACATTTGGTCCACAATTTGTAATTTGTCTGATCAAGCTTCCGATGTGGGGATGGATTACTTTTGGCTGACCAGATGTTCTGGGACTACTACTCCCGTTAGCTCTGTGAGGCAGGAATGATGGGAGATGTAGTCCAATATTTGAAAAGTCACAGATTCCCAATCCATATTCTAACCACTTGCAGAGCCTTGCAGGTGAGCAGGGCGACCTCCACTTCTTGTTCCCTCTCCACATAGTTGCTCACAGACATCTCCCAATTCCTTCTATTGATTTCTAAATACGGAAATAGGAAACAGGATCAATCAACTGAACTGGTGAAACACTAGGAAGAAAAACCTTCAGAACACGGCCAAACAGCCCAAAAAACCTACAACAATCATCGGATCCTGGCCGTGAAAGCGTTCGAAAATAAATCAAGTAAACCTTTGAAAGGTATTAGAGAGAAGAACAAGGAGTGTTCTAAAGCATCATGTCTCCAGGCAGTTTATTTATTTATTACATTTATATCCTACCCATCTAGACTGCATCTACTCTCAAATAGAAGTTGTTCTCAAATAGAAGTTGTTTTGGAGTGATGCAGAAAGTCTAGTTGATTGGTTTGTGTCGGCTTGGGTTTTGGCTTCCCATCGCAGGCATCTCCTTTCCCATAAGAGGACAGAGCACCTCACCCGCAATCCTCAGCCTTGCATTCTCATTGCTCATCTCAGGTCCCAGACTCTCTCTCCAAAGGGGCAACCCAATGTCCAAGCTTGTCACTGGATAAGGACAAGTTCTGGAAGGGACTTTGGCAAATAAGAGCAGACGTGATATCCTGATCTGACTGGGACATCTTGTTTCTAGGTCATTCCATCTTGGAGAACATGGAGAACACATCCCAGCACGGCACAGGTGAGGGAAGTGAAACAGAATCAATATGAATTACCCATGTGTGCTTCACTCGAGAGCAAAAACGAACGCGGTGGAGCCCTCCCTATCTTGCTAGACTGGAGTCCTCCCCATTTGCCAACAGCACCAATGAGGATGAGGGCTGAGGGGAGCTACAGCCTTAGCAAGATCTGGAGGGCCACCCCTGTGACAAACCCAGACCTACTGGGATCTGCCACACGTTAACTAAGCTGCCACCAACCATTCCCTGTAAGAAGTCACACAGACCAGGGATGGATTTTTAACAAATAAAAGAATAAGGTTTATTAAATACAACACACAGGGAAAATAAAATGATCAGGTGAATAAGATATAGTAACGTGGCTTAGTCTCATTCATACATGCATACAGTTTGGTTCACACAGAACCCTTAACTTGGAGCACAGACCCTGAACCTATCAGTTCTGGCTAACCAACAGACACCTGAACCTATCAGGTTGGTACTCTGACACACAGTAGTACCCTGTCTGACACACAGACTCCCACACCAGCTTCTTCTTCCCAGCTGCTGCTGCTTCACATCCCAGCGTCTCCTAACTTCTCCACACAAGCATCACATATATATACAGTACAGCCCCTCCTCCTGATGTCCCGCCTTCCACTCCCCATAGGATGGAACTTTCCCTCCAAACCCATGACAGACAGGTAACATCAGTGCTGTATGTAACACCTCCCCTCTTTATAAGTTGTTTTGTAGGGGGAAAGCTAAGGTGCTTTTTCTCAAAAAACAACCTGAATAAAACACACAACAACAGTTATACATACAATATCATACTTACTTATACTTACATTCTAAGTTAACCATAGCAATTAGGCATTTAAACATTTACCATATACATTACATCAATTTACCTTTATTCACACAAACCAAGTTCAAAAAACAGGTACATTTAACTTTTTGTCATCAATATATATACATAGTCCATGTTCTTTCGCCGTCTTCAATCTTCAGGTCTTCTTGACAAGGCGTCAGCAACACAGTTCACTGACCCTCTGACCACCTTCACTTCAAAGTCATAGTCCTGTAGGTTTAAAGCCCACCTCATAAGTTTGCTATTGTGGGTTTTCATTGTCTTTAACCATTGCAGTGGTGAATGGTCAGTGCACAGAACAAAATGTCTTCCCCAGATGTAAGGCTTGGCCTTCTGGATCGCGTAGACTATGGCCAAACACTCCTTCTCCACGGTTGCCAAATGTCTCTCACCTTTTTGAAGTTTCCTACTCAGGTAGGACACTGGATGCTGGTCACCATTCTCATCCTCCTGGCACAGAACTGCTCCTACCCCGCTGTTAGACGCATCGGTGTAGATGATGAACTCCCGGTCGAAGTCTGGAGCACGCAGCACTGGATAGTTGATTAGCGCCTGCTTCAACCTCTGGAACGCCTCCTCACAGTCGCTGGTCCACGGGATGCGGTCATCAGCCTTCTTCCTCGTCAGATCGGTCAGCGGAGCCGCAATCTCGCTAAACCTCGGGATGAACTTTCTGTAGTAGCCCACCAACCCAAGAAATGATTTGACCTTTTTCTTGGTGTTGGGTCTAGGCCAATCACGAACAGCTTCTATTTTGGCCTCTAGGGGTTTTATCACTCCTCCCCCTACCATGTGACCCAAGTATTTTATTTCTGGGCTACCCAGCTGCAGTTTGTTCTCTTTGCAGAGCCTAGGCCAAAGCACTTCCTCCCCTGGGTCAAAGTGCCTCTCCCTGCCTTCCTGGTCATCCCAAGCTTTCTTTCTGACCTTTTGAGCTTGCAGGGTCTCTGCTGCTAGCTCTAGGTTTCTCTTTAGGTCATTCCTCAAAGAGTCTATGTATGTCACAACGTCTTGTGGGTCATCCTGGGTGATCTGCTCCCAATTTTGTTTGATCAAATCAAGGGGCCCTTTCACCCTTCTCCCAAATAAAAGTTCAAACGGACTGAACCCGGTACTGGCTTGTGGCACTGATCGATAAGCAAACAAAAGGGATTGCAGCTTCTGGTCCCAATTGTTTGGATTCTCTGCCAAGTAAGCCCTAATCATGCGCATTAGAGTCCCATTGAACTTCTCAGTTAACCCATTACTTTCAGGATGATAGGCAGTGGTTTCCTTGTGCTTAATTCCACAGATTTGCCATAAGCGTTTCATGAGCTTTGATGTGAACGATGCGCCCAAATCTGTGATTATTTCTGAGGCAAATCCCATCCTGGACATATACCCCACCAAGGCATCTGCCACTGTGTTAGTTTCAATGTTAGTCAAGGGAATGGCTTCAGGGTACCTCGTGGCATGGTCCACAATGGTGAGAATGAACCTGTTCCCCCTCTTTGTGGCCTTGGGCAAAGGTCCCACAATATCCACCCCTATGCATTTGAACGGAGTGTCAATCACAGGCAAAGGGCACAACTTTGCTTTGGTCCTGTCGCGGTTATTCCCCTGCCTTTGACACACATCACATTGTTTACAGAACTCCCTGATCTGCTTCCCTATGTCAGGCCAGTAAAAATTCTGTGTGATTCTCTGCTGTGTTTTGTTCACCCCTAAGTGTGCAGCAAACATGTCAGAGTGCCCCCTTTGTAAGATCATGGGGCGATACTTTTCAGGTACCACCAGCTGACTTCTGATCCCATCTCCCCCTTTTGAGGTATTCCTCAGGGTCTCTCTATATAAAATCCCCTTTTTCTCCAGAAATCTCACTGGGGTTTCAGGTGTTAGCTGGGCGTCAGTCACCTGTTCAAAACACTTTTGGAGAGTGCCGTCTGCCTTTTGCTCTTGTCCAAATCTGCTGTCTGTGGTTAAGGTTTCCACCACAGCTTCTGAACTCCCCCCACCTGCTTCCGTCTCTGGCTCATCATTACCCCCCTGAACTGTCCCCGTGGTGGCTTGTTAACGTGTAATCACTAGCACCCTTTTCACATGTTCAGCCAGGTCATTTCCCACAAGCACGGCTGCTGGCAGAGTCGATGAAATTGCTAGCCGCCAAACTCCCCTCCAGCCTTGAAAGTTGACAGGTACCTCCGCTACTGGCAGAGAGATCACCTGCCCCTCAATCCCTGCCACCTTCATGCTCTCATTTGGGATTAGATATTCCCTAGGAATAATATCTGGATGGCACAGGGTCACCTGAGAACAAGTGTCCCGCAGCCCCCGATACTGACGGTCAAGTATTCCTACGTCCACCCCTGCTGTCTCAAACAACTGAGAATCTGTTCTCACCAGCAGGCAGCGCCTGACCTCTACAAGAGGACCATTTTCCTCAGCCTGATCAGCAGATGTAGCTGTTCCAGATTGAGTAGCCATGGCAACAGGCTCCCTCAGTGACAATGAGCCTTGCTCTTTCTGGACACAGAACACAGCTTTTGGCTTGGTTCCACTCGAATCCTGAGGCACAATTCCTTTTAGCTGCTTTAATTTCTCACACTCTGAGATTAGATGGCCCTTTCCCTGACAGAAATAACATTTTCTGGTGTATTTTGATTCTCTCTCATCTTGTTTTGGTTTTCCCTCCAAAATCTGAGGTCTTGGTTTCATTTCTGAGGGCTTCCCTTCACCATGGGCCCCTCCCCCTTGCTGGCTTTTCCCTGGTCCCTGAGAGTACTTGCTGTAGGTCTCTTTGGGTTTTCCTACAGATTTCTCCTCACCTAAGGGCTTTCTTATCTGGTAAATAAAATCTGCGATCTCGGCTGCTTCGGCCACAGATCTAGGTTTCCTTTCCCTCACCTGGAATTTCAGTTCCCCATGCAGGACTGAATAGAACTGTTCCCGCGCTATCAAGTCTTTGAGCTGCTGAAAGGTCTCTGTCCCCTCCTGAGATAGCCATTTCTCTAGCAGCCTCACCAATTGAGCCCCCACTTGGGTAAAAGTCTGCTCCGGTTTCTTTGTGAGGGACCTGAATCTTTGCCTCAGCTGTTCTGAATTTATCCCATGTCTTGCAAACACCAGTTTTTTAAACTCTGCAAAATCTCTCATCAGTTCCTGTGGCATCTCTGAATAAACCTCAGCCAGGCTACCACTGATTAAAGATCGCATGATGGTCATCTTCTCAGTTTCCCTCACTGAGAAGTCCACAAACGCTCTTTCCACTAAGGAAAAGAACACCTCAGGACAATCTCCCTTGTGGTACACAGGGAATTTCTTCAGGTCAGCTTTAGACAATTGGCCTCCCTCAGAATCCCTATTGTTATTATTGTTCTGATTCATCAGTTCCAATTTCCTTAACTCAAACGCCATTCTTTCTTTTTCCAGAGCAATTTTCTCTCTCTCCCTCTCTATCTCAAATTGCCTTTGTTTCTCTCTTTCCCTTTCCTCCATTTCCCTCACCCTCAGTTCATGCTGTTGGGCTAGGAGCAATTTTCTGAGTTCTGGGTTCTGCTCTCCTGTGCTGTCACCCTGCACTGAGCCAAATTCATCCTCAGAACCTTGGTCTACCTGGGGGTCTTTCACTTCACCCATTTCTGCCATCTGGCTTCGAGTCAAGGGCATAATCCCCCCCCAGAACAGGCTGCTTTAAAAAGTCAAGCCTCAAAATAAAACGACCACTTTTTTTTTTCTCTTTTGCCTCAGAACCAGCTTTCCCTATAGATTGCTGCTGTCCTTCAGCACTACTTGCAACTGTAGCGAGTTAGAGTCTACCCCCCTCTGCTGGGCCTCTCAGCAGGCAGGCTAGATCACTGCTGTTTCACAGTTTTGCCTCAGCTTTTTTCCCGCCAAAACAAGTTGCCTCAGAGCTCCCTAATCTAGCCCCCAATCTGAGGTTACACGTTCTTCTACTAGTGCACCCCCCCGTGAGGCACACCTAGAAGATTACCTACGCGCTCTCAGATTGTCCCTGACTAGACCCCCCTTGCTCTGGGCACACTTGCCAAGGCTTTGCTGGACCACTGGACAACTGGACCAGTCGTATCCCACACGCTGGACACCAATCAATGTGACAAACCCAGACCTACTGGGATCTGCCACACGTTAACTAAGCTGCCACCAACCATTCCCTGTAAGAAGTCACACAGACCAGGGATGGATTTTTAACAAATAAAAGAATAAGGTTTATTAAATACAACACACAGGGAAAATAAAATGATCAGGTGAATAAGATATAGTAACGTGGCTTAGTCTCATTCATACATGCATACAGTTTGGTTCACACAGAACCCTTAACTTGGAGCACAGACCCTGAACCTATCAGTTCTGGCTAACCAACAGACACCTGAACCTATCAGGTTGGTACTCTGACACACAGTAGTACCCTGTCTGACACACAGACTCCCACACCAGCTTCTTCTTCCCAGCTGCTGCTTCTTCACATCCCAGCGTCTCCTAACTTCTCCACACAAGCATCACATATATATACAGTACAGCCCCTCCTCCTGATGTCCCGCCTTCCACTCCCCATAGGATGGAACTTTCCCTCCAAACCCATGACAGACAGGTAACATCAGTGTTTCTAGGTCATTCCATCTTGGAGAACATGGAGAACACATCCCAGCACGGCACAGGTGAGGGAAGTGAAACAGAATCAATATGAATTACCCATGTGTGCTTCACTCGAGAGCAAAAACGAACGCGGTGGAGCCCTCCCTATCTTGCTAGACTGGAGTCCTCCCCATTTGCCAACAGCACCAATGAGGATGAGGGCTGAGGGGAGCTACAGCCTTAGCAAGATCTGGAGGGCCACCCCTTCTTCACTTCAGCCCGAGAAATTTGTTGAGAAAAGAATAGCTTGAGTGGGTTGGAGATCAGTCTGTCTCTTTTAACCCCATTTTCTCCTCCTTTTTCTCTTGATCAGGGTTTCCTAATGTAATAGTCAAGGTGGAAGAAGAGGAAAAGCTGAATGAGCATGAATTAGAGACTTTCTCAAGGACCAGCTCAGGTGAAGGATGGGCTACCAAGGGCCATTAACTGTAAAGAAATGTCGGAGTCACGTTGCACCTTTCTAGCCTCTTTCCCCTTGCATTCTTCCAGTGCTCCTGCTGTGGGACTGTGTGGTGGAAGCAGACCTTTCTGCAGCCTGTATTTTATTGTTAGCAGTGCGTTCCTAAGGACAGGATCACCAATGAAGTTCTGTGAAAAGTCACATAATTTTCACGTAATTATACTTGTATATAAGCAGAAGGCTTTAATAAAAGCAGCAAATTCCACCCTGCAAGCCTGTTGTACAGCACCCCTCCGCCCATGGCAGCAGGGCCAATTAGTCAAGGGTAAAGGGCCCCAGCCAGTGAACCGATGAAACCTTTCAGCTCTGCTAACCGCCTGTTCTTGCTGCTTTCATCCGATTCAGGATTCCCTGATACAGATGTGAAGACAGAGGAGGGAGCAGAGTCGTACAACCAGGAATCTATGGAAGGTAGAAGTGTTTCTGCAGAGCAGTCGGGTGAGGGTTTATGTACCGTTCCCATCAGCCAAAGCCAGCGTGAGCAAATTTTCAAGTGTTTGTCGCTCCAGGCAATTAATTGATGAATTCATTTCAATCCTGTTGACTATCTTTTCTTGCCTTTTTAATTTCCTATAGGATTTCTGGACATTGCCATAAAGCCAGAGAAGGAAGAGGGGTTTTGCAACCAGGGATCAGAGGAAAGCAGAGATGCTGCTCTTTGCCAGCCAGGTGGGATAAATGTTCATCCGGTAAAGGAACTGGATTTGTTGATCTTTCTGGCCTCTCCCTGCTCTGCAGTTCTACGATTGATTGATGCTTGCACCCAGTGAATGAACGAATGAAATATGGCACCCTTGCTGACCATTTCCTCTTGCCTCTTTCCTTTCATTCAGGATTTCTTGATGTTGTCATAAAGCCAGAGGAGGAAGAGCAGACGTGCAAACAGGAATCCGTGGAAAGTGCAAGAGTTTCCTGGGACCAGGCAGGTGAGGGGAGCAGTTTGCATCGTTTTCCCACCGGGGCCTGGCCGGATCGGGTCCCTTCCAACTCTACAGTTCTAGGATTCTGTGGTCCTTAAAGCTCTTCAGTTGACAAAGGACTGTGGCCGTCTTAAGCTCCTTTTCTTGCCATTTCCCTTTGATTCAGAGTTTCCCGGAATTGTTGTAAAGCTAGAGGAGGAAGAGCAGCAGGACAGTCCACGAGTCGAGGAAAGGACCAGCATCGCTGCAGACCGGCCAGGTGAGGTAGCGGTTCATGTACCTGCATTGCCAGAGGGTGGGGTGGGTGGGGAACATGAACTTTGGGACATTCCAAGGCTCTGTGATGCCATTGTTTTCTGATTCCTGTCACCCGCCAGGTGACGAAACATCTCATTCATTGATGGCCACCTGTTGTCCCTTCCCTCCTTCCATTCAGGAGTTCCTAACCTTGTCATAAAACCGGAGGAGGAAGAGGGGCTCTTTAACCAGGGGCGTCAAGGAAGTGCAAGTGTTGCTGGTGAGCAGTCAGGTGAGGGAGCCCTTTGCATTGGGACGGGGTTGAGCTGGATGACCTTTGGGATCCCTCCACGTCTAGGGTTCTATGACTCCACCATTCCTGCAGCCAATTCTATGACTGCCTCCCTGCCCACTACCTTGTTTTGTCTCTTTTCTGTGATTCTGTATTTTCTGAGGTGACAGTGAAGGAAGAGAAACCACCATGCATCCTGGATCTTCATGGCTCTGAGGAAATTGAAAGCATTACCGCTGAGCCGGCAGGTGAGTGAGCCATCCATGTATCTGAAGAGCCAGGACTGGGATGCTGCCTTCAACCAAGCCAGATTATTTTTTTGTCCCTCTTCCAAATCTCATGCACACGTGAAACCAATTCAAAATTGTCCAGAAGATGAGACAGGACTAAAAACTAAAAAATGTGAAATGTGAAAGTAGAACAAAAGGCTTTCACCTAGAACTTGAAGGCAGCAGGAATATGTAAAAGGGGAAAAGAGTCTTTGTAATTTATTGTATTTATTTTTGCTCTGATATTCCTTCTCTTTCAGGATCAAGATTCAAATAACTTTGTGCTTCTTGTTCTCAGATAAGCAGAGAGAAAAAAAGTTTTGCCGTGAATTGGATCTTGCCAAACACCAGCAAACCAATGTAAAGGAGGGACATTGGTGCACCGAAAAATTGCACAAAAACACTGTGCCTGGAAAATGTTTTGTCCAACAGATGATGCTGACAGATCACAATAGTATCTATACTATACATGAGATGTCTAGGAAATGTTTTCCTTGGGATTCACATCCTGTGAACCACGATCGTTTAGGCTCAGGAGAGAAACCACATGAATGCCAAGAGCATGAAAAACATTGTGCTCAGCGTTCTGACATTATGAGACAACAGGCAATTCACACAGGACATAAACCATGCAAATGCCAGGAGTGTGGGAAAAGTTTTGCTTTCAATTCATGCTTAGCAAGGCATCAGAGGGTTCACACAGGAGAAAAACCATACAAATGCCAGGAGTGTGAGAAGTGTTTTGCTGAGCTTTGCAATCTTCGAAAGCATGAGAGAACTCACACAGGTGAGAAACCATACAAATGCCAGGATTGTGAGAAACGTTTTGTCTATAATATACAGCATGTATGTAATAAAACAATCCATGCAAGGGAAAAACCATATAGATGCAAGCAGTGTGGAAAATGTTTTGTTCAGAAGTCACAACGAGTGAGACATCAGGCAGTTCACACAGGAGAGACGCCATTCAAGTGCCATGAGTGTGGGAAATGTTTTGCTCAAAAAGCAGTTCTAGAGAACCACCAGAGAATCCACACAGGAGAGAAACCATACAAGTGTGTGCAGTGTGGAAAATGTTTTATTCAGAAATCACAACTAGTGACACATCAGGCAATCCACACAGGAGAGAAGCCGTACAAATGCAATGAATGTGGGAATTGTTTTGTTCAGAAGTCACAACTAGTGACACATCAGGTGGTCCACACAGGAGAGAAACCATTCAAGTGCCAGGAATGTGGGAAATGTTTTGCTCGAAAGGCAAACTTTGTGATCCACCAGAGAATCCATACAGGAGATAAACCATTCAGTTGTGAGCACTGTGGAAAATGTTTTGTTCATAAATCCCAGCTAGTGACACATCAGGTACTCCACACGGGAAAGAAACCATACAAGTGCAAAGAGTGCGAAAAATGTTTTGCTCAGATTTCAAACTTTCTTTACCATCAAAAAGTCCACACAGGAGAGAAACCATTCCAATGTCTGGAATGTGGGAAATGCTTCATTCGTAAATCAGAATTTGTCAGGCACCAGAAGGTGCATACAGGAGAAAAACCATACAAATGCCAGGAGTGTGGGAAATGTTTTGCTCAAAAAGCAGTTCTTGTAAGCCATGAGAGAATCCATACAGGGGAGAAACCATACAAGTGCCAGGACTGTGGGAGCTGTTTTGCTCAAAAGACAAACTTTGTGATCCATCAGAGAATCCACACAGGAGAGAAACCATACAAATGTAAGGAATGTGGAAAATGTTTTGCTCAGAAGTCACAACTAGTGACGCATCACGTGATTCACACAGGAGAGAAATTATACAAATGTAAGGAATGTGGGAAATGTTTTGCTCAGAATACATGCCTCGTCATCCACCAGAGAATCCACACAGGAGAAAAACCCTATGAATGTCAGGAGTGTGGAAAACATTTTCCTCGGAAAGCAGAAGTTGTCAGGCACCAGAAGGTTCACAAAGGACAGAAACCCTACAGATGCCAGTTGGATGTTTCACTCAGAGGTCATACCTTGTGATGCTTTACATCAGTGGTTCTTAACGTGGGTGATAATGCCCCCCAGGGGGCGATTTCATTGTTCAGGGGGGCGGTAGAACAAAAAGGGGCGCCGTGGGGGCGCTGGAGCAGAAGGGGGGCAGTAGGGGGGGCGCTGGAGCAAGCTAAACCTGCTAAGATGGCTGCAGCCTTTTTACAGTGTGCATGAATATATATTTGCCTCCAATCTTAATTTAGTTTCAGAGTTTTTGTCTTGAAATTTTTAGTTCCTGTATTGTGGTTTGTTTTTATGCCCTTTTTATATTTCTTTTTGCGTCTTAAAATTCGCTTGCAACTAAATCATTAAATGTTACTTTTTGTGGGCATTTCATTTTCTTGGAATTGAATTTTGTTTTCAGGGGTCATTGGATTTAAGTGTCATTCATTCATTCATTCATTCATTCATTCATTCATTCATTCATTCATAAATAAATAAATAAATAAATAAATAAATAAATAAATAAATAAATAAATAAATAAATAAATAAATAAATAAGAAACATATCATCACTGCGGGGAGGTGGGCGATGATAACTTCCTCAATGGCTCAAGGGGGCGTTTTTTCAAAAAGGTTAAGAACCACTGCTTTACATAATTTGCAACGGGGGGGGGGGGGGGAGACTCTATTAATGCCAGCACAGCAGGAAACATTTTTCCTTTCAGTCCACAATTTATTATCCACCAGATGCCCAGACAAAAGAAACAAAATTAAAAGTTAAAAAAATTGTGATAGCTTAAAGAATGCTATGGTTGTGTATCACACTGAATAACATTATATAATGGAACTAACCACTGAAACTGGTATTCCTGTTGTTAATTATTTGTGACAGTTGTTCTGTTGTTGTTTTGTTAATCCCTTTCTCTATGACTTTTGGTTTTGCTTCATTCTAATATGTCTGAAGAAGTGAATGTATCCACGGCATCTTGAAAGGTGACTTTAAGGTATTAAAGTTAGCCTTTAAGGTAGCACAACGTTATTGTTTTCCAATATTTATATCTGGATCTGGTTACACGGATTAATGTGGCTATTTTGAAAATTGCCCACAAGAGACTCCACACAGGCGTGAAACCATACAAACGCCAAGATTGCGGGTCCGTGTAGGGAAGAAATAGTGAGAAGTTAGGAGGCACAAAGAAATATGTCACAGATCCACCATTCCATGTAAAATACCCAAAATGTACCATTTATGTAACCCATCATCATCATCATCTTAGAGCTGCAGAGCTGAAAGCGATCATAGAGTCCAGCCCCTGTCAGGGAGGCATAGTGGGGGAATCAAACTCTCAACGTCTGGTTCCGCAGCCAGAAACCTAAGCCACAGTCAAATTGCAATACAAGTGAAGTTCTGTTTTGAAGTTCTATTTTTTATGTTATTTATGTTAACATACTGAATACAGAAGCAACAATTTAAGTGGATGTATAAAAAAGAAGAAACTACAGCAAAAAGTGGGTACATACACTGCACACACATTTTACTCTCCTCACAGGTAAATTGCTTTGCTACGAACAGCCTCATGATGCAGTGGTTAAACTGCAGCACTGCAGTGAATACTCTGCCCATGACCTGAGTTCAGTCCTTGGCCCAGGTAGCTGGCTCGAGTACCCAGCTTGCTGGGTAGGGGTGCAATGTGTAGCCTGTATAATTAAATTGTAAACCGCCTGGGGAGTGCTTTAAGCACTATGGGGTAGTATATAAGCTGCATTTCTTTAATGGAAGATATAAGAATTTTAATGATATGTAGACTGAACGCCCTGCATTTGGTGGCGGTGATGGGATGCGAGTGTCACATTTATGAGGTAGAGTCTCTCCAGCTGAATGCTAGAAACTTACTATTGTTTCATTTCTTTTTGAATGCCAATAATTATATTCCGATCTGACACAGGGAACCTCTCATTGCCAGGCTTAAGAGAGATTAATTTTCTGAAGTACAAGTTTACTTTTGCTGGGATGGATCATTTTGTAACACACAAGCTTTTCTGAATTTGCTGACTGGCTTAGGGAAAGTGGAAGTTGCATGTTTTATCAGATGAAAATATATTCTTATTCTGGCATTGTAATTAAATTATAATTTGTGTTTGTTTAGATTTAGTCTGATTCCTGTATTGGTAACTTGTTTTTATGTGTCTTTTCTTTTTTTATATAAGTTTGGAAAAGCTCCAGGGGATTAATAAGTAATAAACAGCTATTTGAAGAATGCTGAAAGCTATGTGTTAATAGTTTTATTTAAGACTGTTTCTGCTTCAGTGTGTTTCCTGTAAAATTAACATCTGTTGAGTGAAGGAATCTACAAACATGGCACATTTTAGACAGCTGTGATAAAACAGAAAATTGACACATTAACTTCTGTGTCTCTACTTTTGAGGAAGGGATATGTCAATATTCCTGTCAAATCAGGCTGAGGACAATCGATGCCCTTCCTTCAGGACTGTTGGGGAAAGCAACTTTGGAAAAGCCGTTCAAATAGGAGGAAGTAGATTTTTGTGCTCCTGTTAAAAACCCTATGGCAGCAACTGCTGCCAAAGGAAGGCGATTCATGCTTAGTTTTTATGGAGAAAACTGCCAGTTCTTTCAAGGGTTTGAAAGGATGTCCATGTTTTATACAGAGAATATCAACATCTTCATTCAATACCTATCCTTCTGGTGATGGCAGGCTCACAGGGTCAGACTGCACATTGCCACATGGATGAGGACTATCCTATACAGTAGTACAATGGCTCCCTGCCTTCGGACCCCAGAAGTTGTTGGGCTGCAACTCCCAGAAGCCCTTGCCAGCACAGCTACTGGTGAAGGCTTCTGGGGGGTTGCAGTCCAAAAACATCTGGAGAGCTAAAGTTGGGAACCACTCACTGCTGCAGTGTTTGGTTTTTCTCCTTCAGCGACCTTGCCATCTGGTCCATTTTTATAACTCTCCACTGTATTTCTTCACCGAAATCGATCCCCTTTGAAATACCTCAGAGAAAGTTTGCAACTTTAGGAGTCCTGAAGGCTCCACAACGCCCGGTTGGAACCCATGTGAGGCAGTAGCCCCTGGATGGCAAGGGGGCTGGAGAAGTGTTTTTCCTCACAGCTCCTGCAGTGAACCTGAGGAGGACTTGTCTGTGAAAGGATAATGGGGGAAACAAGACACATAGAGAAACACCACCTTAGAGGGGGCCTGGGAAGGGTGTGCGTGAAGTGTCTTGTGTGGACTCAGATGCAGAGTGGCTGGTCTGCTGGCAGGCTGGAAGCAAAAGGCCACCACGGAATGGCCTATTAACATGACCTCTGAGGAAAAAGCCCTGGAGAAGGAAGTCCTTGCATGTTGCTAAATCAGTTGTAGGCCCAAGATCGAACTGGCAAACTCCGACCTCTGGGGGAAAAAATCATATTTTTAATACAGATCTTTTCTGCCTCCACTTGGTGGCAGCCATCTTCTGTCCTTTTCCTTCCCCCTATTATTTTTTAAATAATTTTCCAGTCACATGTGGTCAAATTTCATTTTTATTATTTTAATAAGTTCCTAAGCACCTTGGGGACACTGTTTTTTTAGTGGAAAGGTGGGGTATAGATGGAATGAATTAATAAATGAAGTCATTTGCTTTGAGTTTCCTGTCATTGTGACGTTGTTGCAAAATTCTGTGTTGTAAACTGACCAGAGTGGGTAGTATATAAATTGACTGAGTGATTGATTGGTTGGTTGATTGGTTGGTTGATTGACTGATTGATTGTGATGGGTGGAATCCACCAGGCTTAGTACAAAGGTTCCTAACACTGAAGACTCTTCGGTGCTCACCTCCATTGTGGTTGTACTGGAACATTTCTCATTTATAAATCTGATATAATGATGTGGCAGAGTTAGTACTTGTAAGGAAGTAGTAACCTAAGGTGCTGTGGAAAGGTGGAGGTACCATCTAAGTATTTTTGGACTGAGACCCTTTGTTCTTCAGAAGGAAATCTTACTGGACTTGCAAAAAGAGATGCTACACCATTTTGCAAAGCCAAGCTGACAATTCCTTGCCCCCAGAAATGTTTTGTGGAAATGGGATGCAGGTGGTTTAACTCAAGATATACCTCCCATGTTTTTACTTGGTATTATTGTCTCCTGATTACCTCTGCCATAGTAAGAATGGAAGTATTTCCAGCTCATGCCCAGGCTTTTTTGGCCCCAAAAACTGCCCCAAGAGATTTTAAGGAGGTATTTTGAAGAGAAGGAAGATTTTGGGAGGAAATAAATTAGGGAAACCACACAGAGTGAATGAAGGCCACCAACTAGAAGGGGGAGCAAAGGAGACAAATTTAATTAACACAATTAATTATAAACTACAAGCACCAGTTTTTTGGGGTGTGTGGAATCTAACAAACTTGTATGGATAACTTAAAAGCTGCTTGATGGCTTTTGCTTATTCCTCGAAAATGTATTATCTTGCTATCATCTGCATTTATTGACTGACTGAGGCGTACATTTTGAAACAAAATATTATTTTTAACAATGAATAAGTTACTTGCTGGGTATTTGTGATTATTTCATTTCATTTGACTTCTCTGCAAATCTTGACTTCTCTGAAAATGGAGACAGACACAATTTCACTCTGAGTTGGATAGCTCAGTGGTTTAGGTCTCTGGCTGCAAAGCCAGAGGTTGGGAATTCAGTTCCCCACTGTTCTTGTTTAACAAGAACGAATCTTGTAAGTTAAATTAGTACAAAAGGACATCACACATCCCTGGATATCTTGAGCAAAGATTTACTCAGGAGTCTATATAGTTCAGGGTGTTTCTCAGTCCTTAAAAGGTCTGCCATGCATGATCTAGAAAACAGGCCTCTGATTCTGAACCAGCCAAAGTTTCAGTGAGTTTACGATTGAGTCCTGATGAAGACAGAAAGCCACCAGTGCCTGAGAATGGTTATCACATAGATTGTTGATGGCAAAACTTTATTTATTTATTTATTTATTTATTTATTTATTTATTTATTTATACATACATACATACATACATACATACATACATACATACATACATACATTTGTAAAAGTTCAAATCTGTACTGTGCTTCTATGCTTATGGCTCCCATGAAGCAGATGCGCCGTATATATCTATAGATAGATAGATAGATAGATAGATAGATAGATAGATAGATAGATAGATAGATAGATAGATAGATAGATAGATAGATAGATAGATAGATAGATAGATAGATAGATAGATAGATAGATCCAAATGGCAGAGAACCACCCAACAAGTTTACAATTCAATACCTTATCCCATCTCTGTATCAGGGTGGGGTAACGAAATTGTGCAGCCTGTTTATCTGGTTAGCAGGAGCTGGGACAAGCGACGGGCGCTCACTCCGTCATGTGGATTCGATCTTACGACTGCTCGGGCTTCTGACCTTGCAGCACAGAGGCTTCTGCGGTTTAACCTGCAGCACCACCACATCCTCAAAGACCCACATAGGGCAGCCCCAAACCAGTGTATTGGCCACCCAGATGCTTCAAAAGTGGAGGGAGAGGGGCTCTTAATACTGCCACTCAAACAGCACTGTGTTAACCATTCCCTTATTGGATTTTTTTTTAATGAAAAAGACCTAAAGCAGCAGATGCAAAACATGAGAAGGTTTCAAATGGAAAATGTCAGTGTCCGGAGCCTTCCAAAATCCTTTGCAAGAGGCCAATACAATACTAGGGATGCAACCTAAAGCTGTTTTCTGGACCCATAGCAAAATTCTACGAATGAGTCAATACACAATAGAAAAAATCTTGCTTGGAAGCATCCCTTATGATTGCTGGAGATGGAGACTCCTCGGGGCAGGGAACTGAACGATCAATCCGCAAGGCTAACAAGAGGCGCCAAGCGGGGAGAGAGTCCAGGATCAGGGCAAGATCTAGAAAGATCTTTGCTCTAGAAAGGGGCAAAGGCTTTGGCCAGAGTTTCTCCCCCTATAAAAGATGCTGCCTTTAAAGATTCCCCTCCTCCCTACCCCCAAAACACGAATCCATGCCCTCTAGCAGTCGATTAGGTAAGGCTTCGGTTTGCCTTGCCAGGAGCCGAGCTTGGCTTCAGTCACATGATGAGAAGTGGGTGGGAAAGCAACATCGCCCTCAAAGGAGCAGTAAAGGGAGCACTTCCGAAGTAGAAATCGGAGTCGGAGCCGGGTTTCTGGCCATCAGGAAGGTGAGGAGGAGGAGGAGGAGAGCGGGTGGGGGGTTACCGGCGGAGCCACCGGCTGGAAGAGGGAAAGGGAGGAAGAGGAAGGGAGTGGAAGGCGGTGGGGAGGGCGGGGGAAGAGCGAGCTGTAAGACAGTCACATTGCAAGCATGGATTATGGACACGCATCAGCCCAGGGTCTCCTGGCACGAATGAAAGCGAGGTTGTGACGTGCTTACGTCAAACTCTCTAATATCAGGGCTGCAGGGCTCGGGTGGGTGTCAGTGCCCCGAGTTCTCCTGATCGACCCCCTTTCCCCGTCTCCTTTTAACTCCCATCCTGCGGACAGCGCCTTTGTTCAAAGAAGAGCATCTCTCTTGGTTTAGTCTGGACTATCCAGAGATCCGTACCGCAAATCTTATAACCCATATGAAGACTCTCTCTCTCTCTCTCTCTCCTCTCTCTCCGTCCCTCCCCCCATTAAGCTTTATTTTGATTTCCCAACTGGAGGAAGACCTATGGTTTGTGGATGAGCTTGTCTCGGATAAAATGGAGGTTACATCACAGGGCTGTGCAGGTAAAGGAGAAAAAAAACACAGGAAACCTTATAACAGAGGTTCGGGGTAGGTGGGATATTGACCCCTCCGGATGCTGTTGGGCTGCAGCCCTCCTTTACCATGGCCAGGGGACAGATTTGCTGGATCACCTGGAGGGCCATATCATCCTCGCACCTGGTGCAGACACTTGATACCAAGTCCAGCCTTCTTCTGTTGGCAGGGAGGTCAGTCTGTCCCATTTCACCCAATTTCTCTTTCTCCTGCTCAGGATTTTCTGACGTGATGGTCAAAGTGGAGCAAGAAGAGGAGCCAAGTGGCCTCTACCAGTTGGGATCCGAGAGATTTCCAGGAACCAGCTCAGGTGACAGATGGGCTGGTAAGGGCTTTTTCTTTTCCCTGGCTTCGTTCTGAGTCATTTTTTGCATGGCCAGGGGTTGGGGATCATGGAAGTTGTAGTCCAGAACGTCTGGAGGCGTCCCGGTTCGGGAAACCTCCCTTGACACAACCACATCCATTTTTTGAGATGCCGGTGTGTCACCTATGTTTGACAGGCGACTTCTTCAGCCTATCTGGGCTATTGTTGCACTGGTGAGCATTGCAACACCTCTACGTGGTCACAAGTTTCAGCTTGAGCCATCGCAGAAGGTCCATCAGAATCCACCAGTAGATCTCTGGGGGGCTACTGGCCTATAGACAAGAATGTCTGCCTCCCAATAGCCACACTATTAAGGAGCTGTGCTTAATTAGTTGCTGAAACACTGTAGCCCTGCAGGCCATCTCTTCTTACCCCTTTCCCCTCACTTCAGGATTTCCTAATCTTATAAAACCAGAGAAGGAAGAGGACCTGTATTATTATGGATCTGAGGAATACCCCAGAGGTGCTGGAAAGCAGTCAGGTGAGGAGATGTTCCTTTGACTGCACGGATAGGGAACTGGGTTAGTTGATCTTTGGGGTCTCTCCCAACTGCAGTTCTGTGATTCTATGATTTTACAGTGATTGCAGCTGGTTAAATGAAGCATTGCATCCCCTTTTGACCCCCTCTTCTTGCTTCTTTCCCTTCATTCAGGATATCTAGACGATTTTGTTAAAGCAGAGGAAGAAGAGGGGCTGTACAGCCAGGGAGCTGAGCAATGCGCAAGTGTTGCCTGGGACCATTCAGGTGAAGGATGCGTTCATATCTCTGCATTGGAAAAGGACTGGGCTAGATGACCTTTGGAGTTCCTTCCAAATTGTAGGATTCCTAAAACCAGTGGGTTTGATGAAGCCATGCAGCTGTACTAACCACTTCCTTGTGTCATGTTCCCTCCATGCAGGATTTCCTGACGTGGTTGTAAAGCCAGAGGAGGAAGAGGAATTTTCCAACAAAAGTGGAAGCGTAGCTGGTGTTCCTTCAGGTGAGGGAGAGGTTTGTATAACTTCATGAGCGGTAGGTTGGGCTAGATCAGTGGTTCTCAAAGTGGGGTCCCTAGATGTTCTTGTATTGCAGATCCTGGAAATCCAGCATAGCAAGTGATGAAGGCTTCTGGGAATTGCAGTCCAAGAACATCTGGGGACCCTAGTTTGAGAACCACTGGGCTAGTGGGACATTCCAGGTCTGCAGTTCTGTCTTAATACAATGGCATGATTCTTGCAGCTCATTAAAAATAGCATTATGGCTACCGGCTTTGTTTTCTTGCCCTTTTGCTTCAATTCAGGATTTGCTGGTGTTGTCATAAAGCCAGAGGAGGAAGAGGGGCAGTGCAGTCAGAGATCTGTGGGAACTACTAGTGTTACCTGGGACCAGGCAGGTGAGGGAGGTCTTTATATAACTGGGGGTTCCCCATCAAGGCTACTTCATAGTATGTTGCCATACACGAAATCATAGTATTTGTCTGTGTTCCCAAGTTCCAACATTGACTTTTCTGAGCAACAGCCCTCTTCAGAGTTTCAGGCAGACAGTCTTTCTCATCACTTGATCCTTTAAATGCAGAAATGGGAATTTCTTTTTCCTCTGATAAAATTGGTGACATTAAGGTTTCCCATAAACAAGGATCTTTTGGTGGTAAACAGCGCATTAGCGATACAAAATGCAAACAAGCAAATAATGATTAAAACAGTGCACAGTAAAACCATGATCGAACGAGCAGCAGAGAGACAATACTCTGGCGCATGTGAAGCCAAAAAGGAACAAGCAACAGAACAAGCAACAACAAACCATGTCAAGATCTAAAAGCATTAAGATTATGTCCTAAAATGCTTACCTTTCAGCAGTTAAATAGAAATGCAAGCAATCAGGAAAAGAATGCATGGTCAGTGTCTCCAGGTAGGGAAAGGACGCCTAGAGTGGTCTTTTAGGCCAGATGGGCAGGGTATAAATCAAATAAATAAATAAAATAAATAAATAGGGAATGCCAGCTTTGACTCCAAGGCCTGTCACCAGGCTACATGCATTGCCATGTACAAGGGAATATGTCACGATACAGAAAGATGTGTGCATGTGTGGTCCAGGTGGCATTATCTCAGAAGAAGCCTCCTTCCCAATCCACCCCTGTTCTTTTCCCCAGGCAGGAATCCCTCATCTAGAATTTTATTTTGTTTTTCCTGTATGCAGTTTTTAGAAGATTTTATCGCATAAAAATAACTCCTTGACTGAAATCTTGTTGCTTAGCATAGTAAGTTGAAACTAGAATAGGCCCCTTTCAATCAATGCAACTTTTGAGGAGTTGACACACCAATCCCCACTGATTCAATGGGCCTACTCTGTGACTTTTTATACTAAGCAACTGGATTTCAGCCGCTGAGTTCTTTTCACATCAACCAAGTAATTACAAGAAGGATACTTTTTTCCTACCAGTCAAGAGAAACAGTTTAAAGTTGGTAGATCTACATAATTCATTGCTGAAGCATTGCAGCCCAGCAGGCCATCTCTTCTTGCCTCTTTCCCTTGTTTCAGGGTTTTGTGACTTTTTTGTAAAGCCAGAGAAGGGAGAGGAACTGTGTAATCATGGATCTGAGGAAAATGCAAGCGGTGCTGTCAACCAGTCCGGTGAGGGAGATGCTCATGCAACTAAACTGATGGGGGAACAAGGTTAGCTGATCTTTGAGGTCTCTCTCAACTTTGCAGTTCTCCGAAGCTATAATTCTACAATTCTCCAATGCGTGGAGTCATTTAATTGATGAAGCATCGCATCCCTATTGATCGTCTCTTTTCCCCCTTTGTTCAGGAGGTCTGGATGTTTTCATAAAACCAGAGGAGGAGGAAGGGCTGTACAACCATGAAGCCGAAGGAGGTACAAATGTTGCCTGGGACCAGTCAGGTAAGGGAACCATTCATATGATCGCCTTAGCAAGGGGCTAGACTTGATAACCCTTGGAGTTCCTTTCAAATCCTACAGTTCTAGATGTTTGTGATCCCTAGAGCCATTTGGTTCCCGAAATAATGCAACCGTACTCACAACATTTTTTTTTTGTCCTGTTCATTCAGGATTTCCTGACATTCTGGTAAAGGCAGAGGAGGAAGAGGTGCTGTATAGCCAGGGAGTGGAAGAATGCGCAAGTGTTGCCTGGAACCATTCAGGTGAAGGACCAGTTCATACCACGGGCATTTGCAAAGGACTAGGCTAGGTGACCCTTGGAGTTCCTTCCAAATGCTGTTGTTCAAGCGCTATATGCTTCCTAAAGCTGATGGGCTGATGAAGCCGTGCAGCTGTACTAACCACTTCCTTGTCTCCTGTTCTCTCCATTCAGGAGTTCCTGACTCTGTTATAAAGCCAGAGGAAGAAGAGGAATTGTTCAAGGAAAGTGCAAGTGTTTTTGGAGACCAGTCAGGTGAGGGAGGAATTCATAGAAGAGCAGCATTAGCAGAGGATGGGGTGAGGTGGACCTCGGGACGTCCTAATACTGCAGTTCTTTCATTTCTCTGCTCCTATAGTTGTAGTCCATTAATAGCAGAAGCATTGAATCTCTGCTGATTAGCTGTTTTTGCTTCTTCGCTTCAGGATTTCATGCCATTGTTATAAAGCCAGAGGAGGAAGAGGGGCTGTGCAGCCTGATATCTGGGGAAAGTGTAAACATTGCTGTTGAACAATCAGGTGAGAGGGAAGTTTGTATTACTGGAGGCTCAGCATTGCGATGGATCCATAGGATGTGCTGCCTTATGCCAGGCCATAATATTCATCCTTATCACAAGCCCAAACATCAGTTTTCTGAGCAACAGCTCCTCAGATTTTCAAGCAGATGGTCTTCCCCATCACTTGATCTTTTAAATGAAGAGATAAGGTCAAGGAAACCCCTTGCTTCTTAATTTTTTCCTTTCCTTTTTCCTTTCCTTTTTTTGTGTGTGTTCAAGCTGACAGTCCCTGGGAATTTATCTTTTGGAAAGTAATCTGTATGCTTCTTCATATGCTTCTTCTTTAGAAGTCCTTGGAATTTTAAATTCTTGCATATAAATACTAGTGTTAGGTCCTAGGTAGCCCCATAGTCTCTGGGTTTTATTCAGTGATACTTAGTGAATGGTGTTCAGCTTGGTTTAGGATTTCACAAGGCAATGGATCATGAGAATTTCCCAATGACTGTCCTGCACAGCAATTGCTGATTTGGCCTCTAATTCATGGATGCTTCAATATTGACTCATTGTTTTGTTCTATTTATACAGTTTTGTTTTTTAACAACAAACCCCACCACCATTTCTTAATTCTGACTCATTAAGCATTTGTAGTTGATTTTTTTATATTTAAAAAAAGATATGGTTTTGAAAGAGGTGAGCTCAGAAGGTTTCTCAGCAACTACAGCAGGGAAAATAACATCACAGCATTTCATCTTCCCTTTCCTTTGGGATTTTCCTAATTAAAAGTCCCTTTTATGCCGATTAGGGTCCTTCTGCCCAAGCATCACAGTTTAATCTTGTTTGTTCTTTCCTTCTTTACAGTAGAAAACTGCGGGAAAACAAAAATGTGCATCAAGTGTGGGAAATGTTTCACCTGCAATTTGGATCTGGCCAGACACCAGAAGTCCCATGAGGAAGACAGAGAGAAATCCTACAAAGCCACCAAGGGAACATTTATGCTTCACCAGAAGGCCAACACTGGAAATAAACACTTCAAGTGCAGAATGTCTGGACAATGTAAGCCACTTGCCGGCCACCAGAAAATCCAAGCAAAACCACAACGATACAGATGCCAGGAGTGTGGAAAATGTTTTAGTCACCCTTCAAAGTTTCTGAGGCACCAGGCAGTCCATACAGGAGAGAAACCATACAAATGCGACTGGTGTGGAAAATGTTTTCCTCAGAATTCACATCTTGTGACACATCAAGTAGTCCACACAGGAGAGAAACCATACAAATGTGACGAGTGTGGGAAATGTTTTTCTCAGAATTCAAACCTTGTGATGCACCAAGCCGTCCACACAGGAGAGAAACCCTATGAATGTGAGCTATGTGGAAAGAGTTTTGCTTATAAATCGGACCTTGTGAAGCACCAAAGAGTCCACACAGGAGAGAAACCATACAAATGTGAACAGTGTGGGAAATGTTTTTCTCAGAATTCAAATCTGGTGAAGCATCAGGCAGTCCACACAGGAGAGAAACCCTATAAATGTCAGCAGTGTGGAAAAAGTTTTCCTCAGAATTCAAACCTTACGATGCATCAAACGGTCCACACAGGAGAAAAACCCTATAAATGTGAGCAGTGTGGAAAATGTTTTTCTCAGAATTCAAACCTAGTGATGCATCAGGCAGTGCACACCGGAGAGAAACCCCACGAATGTGAGCTGTGTGGAAAGTGTTTTGCTTATAAAGCAGATCTAGTAAAGCACCAAAGAGTTCATACAGGAGAGAAACCATACAAATGTAAACAGTGTGGAAAATGTTTTTCTCAGAATTCAAACCTGGTGACACATCAGGCAGTGCACACAGGAGAGAAACCATATAAATGTGATCAGTGTGGAAAGTGTTTTTCCCAGAATTCAAATCTTGTGACACATCAGGCAGTCCACACAAGTGAGAAACCATACAGATCACAGGAATATGAAAAATATTTTGCTCACGGTCCACACATTGTGAGCAATGAAAAAGTACACAAAGGAGAAAGAACATATAAATGCCAGGAATGTGGGAAATGTTTTGCTTCCAGTTCAATTCTTGTAAAACACCAGGGAGTCCACACAGGGGAGAAACCATACAGATGTCAAGAATGTGGAAAATCTTTTGTTTACAAGGCAGATCTCGTGAAACACCAGAGGGTGCACACAAGAGAGAAGCCATACAAATGTTGTGAGTGTGGGAAATGTTTTGCTCAGATTTCAAACCTCGTGATGCATGAGAGAGTCCACACAGGGGAGAAGCCATTTAAATGCCAGGAGTGTGGTAAATGCTTTGCCTCCAGTTCAGTCCTTCTGAGCCACCAGAGAGTCCACACAGGAGAGAAACCATTCAAATGTGAGGAGTGTGGTAATTGTTTTGCTTGGAGAGGCAACCTTGTCAAGCATCAAAAAGTTCACAGAGGAGAGGCTCCGTACAAATGCCAGGAGTGTGGAAAATGTTTTGCTTACAATTCAGATCTTGTGAGCCACCTGAAAATCCACACAGGAGAGAAACCCTACAAATGCCCAGAATGCGGGATATGTTTTGCTTCCAGGTCTGACGTTGTGATCCATCGGAAAAATCACACAGGAGAGAAACCATACAGATGCCAGGAGTGTGAGAAATGTTTTGCTTGGAATTCACAGTTTCTGAGGCATAAGGCAGTTCACACCAGAGAAAAACCATACAAATGTGAGCAGTGTGGAAAAGACTTTGCTCGGAATTCAAATCTTGTGACACATCAAGCTGTCCACACCGGCGAGAAACCATATGAATGCCAGGAGTGTGGAAAATGTTTCTCTCAAAAGGCAAAGCTTTTCAAGCACTATAGAGTCCACACAGGGGAAAAACCATACAGATGTCAGGAGTGCGGGAAGCTTTTTGCCGCAAGCTCAGCCCTTGTGATCCATCAGCGAAAACACACAGGAGAGAAACCTTACAAATGCAAGGAGTGTGGAAAGTGTTTTGCTTGCAATACACATCTTGTGAGGCATGAAAGGATCCATACTAAAGAGAAACCATATAAATGCCAAGATTGTGAGAAATCTTTCACTCAGAAATATCAATTTATGATACATAAGAGAGTCCATACGGGAGGGAAACTATATAAATGCCAAGAATGTGGAAAATGTTTTGCTCAGAATGCACGACTTGAGACTCACCGGGCAATCCATACAGCAGAACAGCCATATAAATGCCAGCAGTGTGGGAAATGTTTTGTTCAGCGTTCACGACTTATGAGGCACCAAGCACTTCATACAGAAGAAAAACTAGTAAAATCATAGCTTTGTACCCCTGGAGGACACCTCAGGTTTCCCAGGGTCCAGTTTTGTGCTGAAATCCATACAGAGCCCATACCTGATGGCAGGGCATCCAACCTCTGTTTAAAAGCCCCCATCAAGAATGCTCCATCAGTTTCTGAGGTGGTGATTAGACCCATGAACGTATATTCATTTCAGGATGGAAATAAAAGCTAAACAAAAAATAAGAGGCGATTATGAACATAAGAAGAGCCCTTGCAGGATCAGGCCAAGGGTCCATCTAGTCCAGCTTCTTGTATCTCACAGTGGTTCCCCCCCAGATACCTCTGGGAGCACACGAGACAACTAGATCCCTATCTCCTGATGCCACTCCCCTGCATCTGGCATATGGAGGGACCTTCTTTTGAAGCCTGGAGATTATACATTCCCATCATGGCTTGTAACCTGCGATGGACTTTTCCTCCAGAAATCGGTCCAATCCCCTTTTAGAGGCATCTAGGCCAGATGCCATCACCACATCCTGTGGCAAGGAGTCCCACAGACTAACAACACTCCGGGTAAAGAAAGATTTTCTTTCATCTGTTCTCACTCTCCCAACATTCAATTTGGCTGGATGTCCCCTAGTTCTGCTATTGTGTGAGATGGAATAAAGAAATAAATCTGTAATACAAATATCACCATGAACACTTGAAGACCGCCTCTTCAAACACATTCATAGACAAAAGAGGAAATCTACATTTTGTTAAAAAATTGGCAGCGGGGTTTTGTGAGATAGGTAAAGGTTCCCCATAACATTTAGTCCAGTCATGTCCGATCTAAGGTGCAGTGCTCATCCCCGTTTCCAAGACGTAGAGCCAGCATTTGTCTGTAGACAGTCTCCGTGGTCATGTGGCCAGCATGACGACACAGAACGCTGTTACCTTCCCACCGAGGTGGTACCTATCTATCTACACTCATTTTTACATGCTTTCGAATTGCTAGGTTGGCAGGAGCTGGAACAAGCAACAGGAGGTCACTCCATCGCGTGGATTCGATCTTACGACTGCTTGGTCTTCTGACCTTGCAGCACAGAGGTTTCTGCGGTTTAACCCACAGCGCCACCATGTTTGTGAGATACTGATTATCAAAAGAATAACTATGTTAGGAGACTTTAGAGGTGTTGTCTAAAATGAAACACATCTTTCAATAACGACTGCTTGCTTTGCACCTTAAGAGATAAACAGTCGTGGTCTTGGGGAATGAGAAGTGAAAATTAAAACAATGTTATTTTTGATACCTCTTTGTACTGGGGGGAGGATCTTAGCGCTATGGCACTTCTAGGTCAAGTATATATAAGAGGGCTGTGTGTTTTAGAAGCCAGTTGGAGATAAAGTTTTTCTTTCACTCGTGGTTCCTTTTGATTTCTGCTTGTCTTGCATTCTTGTGAGCTAGAGGGTGGTTGAAGTGTGTAAAAGATCAGTAAGTAGTAAGCAAATGCCAAAGGCCTTGAAGAGAAATTGTAAAAGTTGGAAAAAAATTCCTTTGGAATGAAGACATCACTGAAATTCACTTCAGTTCATGAGTTGTAATTGTCTTACAGTGAAGCTGACAAAGGGCTGTGTTGCTCAGCTGTTCTGTGTACTGAGGAACATGGGTGAGGATGTGGGTCCTGATAAATTCTATCATCTTTCAGGACAAGTAGCAACAATGCTGGTGGAACAAGGCAGCGCACCGACTTCCTCTCGAAGGCCCCTACGACAGTTCTAATTTTGGTGTGAAGAATCAAGCTGTGAAGGCAGGAAGGGACGGTGGGAAACAGGGGGACCAAGAAAGCAGGACTTGCCTTTTGAACAGAATTTAGGAAATGGGATTATTCATTTATTTTATTTAACTTGTACATCACATTACTGTTTACCAAGGCTCATGGACAGGTACTAAAATAATCAAAAACAGGTTAAAACATTCAGAATAAATTGAAAATATTGGTAAAATGTTATTAGGACACCTAACGGCAGATTTTAAACATTCCCCACAAGAGAACTTTTTAAAGTGCCCCACTCTAGAGACAAAAGACCCAGTACAGTTTTAGCTATCTGTTGGAAATAAATACTGTACAAATATATATTTTTTGAAAAGGTGTAACATTCCCCAGCCATTGGAGAACAGTTTGAGAGGAGCTCCAGGAAACTACAGAGAAGATCCAGATTTACTTGCAAAAAGACAAGTTTATTGAGTAACTTACATAGGCACTCAATGGGATGGGTAACGGCATGTATCATGAGTCACAGCGTAACGTCTGAACACCCACTGAGTGAAGCAAACAATATAAAGTTTTGCTATTTACAATAATAATCTGCAGCTGGGTAATACATCATTACTATACTGTATTATACAGTACTTTGGAGAATGAGACAGTATGTTAATTTTTCCTAATGCAGTGTCTCATGTGATAAAATCAGGCATGTACAGTAAATAAGCTCATTAGTAACAGCTGATAAGGCAATATCTGCCTCTTCATGCTCCCAAAATATAATTAATGCAGCTTGCATATCCATTGTCCATCACCGAACAACTGGAGCAACTTTACGCAAAATGGATGACAGCAAATCAAAATGGAAGATGGACTGCTGCTCTAGGTTCTGGGCCCAGTGTGTTCCAGCAGACTAATTGGGGAGCCCTCGGGGAGCCTCAGCAGAAGGGGCGTATAAAGAACATGACAATAGTCCTATCGGAAAGGACCTTCAGGGAGTCTTGCAAATAAAAAAAATGCTTTGGGGCACTAAGAACAGATACATTCTCATGGCCAAGGCAGCATGTTTAGAGAAATCTGTTTCTATGAAGAATGCTCCCTCACTTCAAATAAAAGAAAAAAAAATATGTATCACTTAATTATCTTCCAAATGTAAACAGTGGCTGAAATCCTGCTGCACAACTCTGGATCAATGTCAAATTACTGCTGATTAAGGATTTTCTTAGTGGATTTTGTACTGCTAGTGAGTTTGTCATGTTATGTACCCCAAAATTGCCTTTAATCAGCAGTGATTTTCCTTTCATCTGCAACTTGCCACTGATGCCGATGTTATTACCACTGCAAACACCAAGGTGCACAACTGAATCACAACCACTGCCTTTGTTTCCTTGTATTCTTCCAGAGTCATGCACAGGAAAACAGATCATACTGGTGGAGGAAAAGCATTGTTAAAAGCAGAAAAACTGCGTTTTTCTGAACATGTGTTTTAGGCACATGTTCTTTGATACATTTCATTAATCTTTGATATATTTATCACTCATACCAAGCTTGTAAAGTCAGCTTGGCTGCCTGAAGGAGAGATTCTGAGGTAGCCATCTAAGAACACACGAAAGAAAGGATGGAGGATTTCTCCTGAGAACGAGGCTTCGGAGAATTTACAAAAGGTGGCCCCTGTATCAGCATCATCAAAAGACACACAGGCCCCGTCATAGTCCAGACACACCCGAATCCTCTTGAGGTCCCCCTTCAGGGACAAAGGAGTGTAACGAGGAGGGTAATAGGCCTTGTACTTACCCTCTGACTTCCCTACAGCCCAAATCCCTTCCTCAGAGCTTATGTTAAGGGGGCCTTTTCTCTTGACAGACTTTTTGGCAACCCCTACTGCCCACTCTTCCTCACTTCCCACAAGGACTTCCCAGAAATGTCTGCCTGCTGAGAATCCTTCACGTCCCAGCACGAAAGGGCAGAGGTGAAATCTCTCCGGATTCTTGGGGAGATCTTGATATTTCTTTCCCCATCTCACGCTTTTACAGTCCGCAGATAGGATGAGCCGGGGAAAAGCTGTGTCGGGATCCAAAGTTACATTTGCTGTAGGAAATGGAGGAAGAAGATGAGAAGTAAAATAGAAATAACAAAACCCACGGAAGGCTAATGCCCTGCAACCAGCACAGCAAAGTTACCACATTCCCTTCTAAAATCACCACAACTTCTCTCTTTGTCTTCCAAGTGTTTGTGTAATAGCATTCCTTCCCTCCTGGTTCTCATTCAGTGGCCACTTTCAAGATGCCAAGTGTACAAACATGCACACACAAAGATGCACACCCACAAGAAAACAGTTGCTCTGCTCTTGTTTCAATGACAAATGGAGATAAAATGTAAAGAAATTTCCACAGGGATACCGGTGGGCACTCTTGCCACAGCAAAAACAATAAAGTGACCAGGGGGGGGACTTAAAGACCACCATATTTACCACACCTTCAGGGGTATATACAGTAACCCAGGAGATGGGCCAGTTTTGTCTCGATCAGGGCAACAGAAGGAAATTGAATGGAGATTCTAACAGACGCCATTACTAAAACTAGCCACTTGCAAAACTCTCGTTGATAACACAATCCCCCTGGAAGGAGTGAATTTGTGCTCAGTTTTCCAGAAGGGAGTGAACTCCATTCAGGGGAGCAGAGAACAGCCACCATGTTCTACTCTCTCTTCACTCTGGATTGGAAATAACAGCAAAGGTTGGGAGCAAGAAATTTAGAATCCCTGACTTACAAAGCCCTGAACAATTTGGGACCTCTTTACCTCTTGGAGCGCTTCCCCACAAGAATAGGAACCAAACCGAGCCTTTCAGGCTTCACTATTGAGGGCGCCCATCTTGAGGGAAAATAAAACTAATGCCAGGAATCGGGCCTTTTCAGCTGTGGCACCTTCCTTAAGGAACAAATGTCGGATAGAAATTAATATTAAAATTAAGTTCCCAAAAGACCTTCAGATGATGATGATTCAACAAACTGAACTGTTCAGGGAGCCCTTTGGCAACATCTTAAGTTAAATTTCTGTGAGCCTAGAAGATTCTGATGTAACAATGACTGACTGACTAAAACAAACAAACAAACAAATGCCTGCACAGGCCTTCACCGGCTCCCAGTTTATAGACAATGAGATCTCCATTTCAACAACATTTTTACTCAGCAACAAGTGTGGTTGCTCCACCACCTCTTCAAAAGTTTCATCTTCCTTTAATGATTGCAACGTATGAACCGCCCTGCTTCGTGTCCCATGGAGCTTCCGGATTCAGCAAGACATTCCCCCAAACCTCTGCCTGTAGGTAGGGTACGCAGCGGTGGACACTTTCTGGCACGAATACTGCCGCAGCAGGGGTGACGAGTAGGGATGGGCACGAACCGCTGGTTCGCCGGTTCGTGCTGGTTTGTTTACCGTCTGAAGAGGTGTTTGGCAGTCCCCAGCCCAGCCTCCTCTAGTGGGCGCCCACTCAGGGGCAGAGCCTGGAAGAGGCAGGCAGGGAAGCCAGGGTGCTGCCTGCCAGAGGAGACACCACTAGGAACTGCCAAACACCTATTCAGCTGGTAAATGAACTGGCACAAAAAGAACAAACAGCAGTTCCTGCCC
Source organism: Pogona vitticeps (assembly GCF_051106095.1). NCBI lineage: Eukaryota > Metazoa > Chordata > Lepidosauria > Squamata > Agamidae > Pogona > Pogona vitticeps. The sequence continues at coordinate 25,145,076 of NC_135784.1, forward strand.
ATCTCTAGCGACGAGCCCAGTGCCTCTCTGAGTCCTGCTCCTTCTGCAAACCCATCACCCTGTTTCCCCCAGTCACTGAAAAGGATTTCCTCTTCCTTCCTTCCTCTTTGACCTGCAGTCACGTGATCTTTCATCTTTCTTTTCTTTTTCAACTTTCTCTATTCTCTCAGTTCTCGCTCACCCCAGTAAGTATGAGGATTTCCTATGGACCTGCCTTTTCTTTTTTTATTTTATTTATTTATTTATTTATTTTATATCCCGCCTATCTGGTCGGATCAGGACCACTCTAGGCAGCTAACAACATAAAAGTACAATAAAATAGATATATAAAAGAATTGTTAGATAGTAAAACATTACACAAAGTGGGGGAAACAATAAGAGAGGGGAAAAAGGGCGTCAGGAATTATCTGATGGGAAGGCCTGCCGAAACAGCCATGTTTTTAATTGATTCTTAAAGATACCCAGCGAGGTAGCCGCGCGAATCTCAGGAGGTAGGTTGTTCCTCTCTTCCTCAACTTTTGGAACCTGGAATGCGACCGGTTCTCACGTCCACGGATCTTTGGCTTCCCAATTCCCAGCCCTCAGGTAGCTGTAACTGGGGATCCATCCTTCTGCTCTCCTTCAGCTCCTCCTTCTCCCACTTCCTGTGTCTCCTCCTTATTTCTCTCCTTCGTGCTCACCATTAATCCTTTCTCCTCCCCTGATTCTTTTCCCATGCTTTCTTCTAACTGCATGCACTCTGCTGCCATTGGTCCTTCTCTCCCAGAGTCCTTCCTGCCTTCTGGGGCATCGACCTTCATTGGTAAACTGTTTCCCAGGTTCTCTAAAGCCTTAGGACTCTCTGTCCGTCGGAATGGATCTAGGCTTACGGCCAAGAGTCCGACCTCAATTGGAGAGCTGGACATTCTGTATCCAATGCTGGAGAAGAAAAAGATGACACACCAATGGGAAGGCTGATAGCTTTGTCATCTTCCTCACAGACCCTTATTTCATATTTTGTATTTGAAGGTGTTTATTTTACTTTTTAATGTGTTATATTGGGATTATATCTGCTTATTCTGTTATGATTTATTGTAATTTGGTTAGAGTTATTTTATTAGGTGCCAGTGTGGGTCTCTTTTTTTTTTGCTATTATTGATGACTGATTAATGGGAATGTGGGGATTTTTGGTTTTGCTGGTGGTCTGATTTTTTATATCATATGAACTGCTCTTAGTAGTGATTTCACTATGTCAGATGGTCTATAAGCTTTATATGTACATAAAATAAAATAAAATAAAATAAAATAAAATAAAATAAAATAAAATCCTATTAAAGCCTTTTCATTCTGGAAGAAAGGCAGCCAGCCAAACATCTGACCAGTCCCCAATCAGCCTTAAAAGATGATCTTGCTCTGAAAATTTACCTTTCTGCAGCTGAGCTCCAGAGGAAAGACCACCTAGAAGCAAAGAGGCAAAAAACAAAACATTTCAATCACCAAGCTATTCTGTCTATAACAGTTGTCACAAAAATCTCCATTCATAATAAAGCACCTGTTTTTTCCTTATTTCAAGCAATGAGTTAGTGAAACCTGGAAAGAAACAGATGTGTAATTGGAAGTACTCTCACTGTAAGTACTGCCAAATTGCTTATAAAATGGAAATTGTTCCCTAGTTTGGGTGTTGAAGGGTTGTGGGATGACATTGGGGTGGTTCATAGATAAGGACCTGGAAGAGGGAACTACAGTGGTGCCTCGTTTGACGACGATAATCCGTTCTGTTCAAATCGCTGTTAAGCGAAATCGTCGTCAAGTGAAATTTAAAAACCCATTAGAATGCATTAGAAACCGGTTAATGCGTTCTAATGGTTGAAATACCTCATCGTCCAGCAAAGATCCTGCATAGGGCGGCCATTTTCTAGTGCCTGTAATGCGAGGAATCCGTCCCTAACACAGCGGGGAGCCATTTTGCACAGCGGGGAGCCATTTTTAAACCCGACAATCAGCTATTTTCTGATCATTGTTAAGCAAAAAATCGGTTCCCGAAGCAGGCGTCAAGCGAAAAAAGCCCATAAGAATATCATTTTGTGATTGCAATAGCGATCACAAAAACCCATCGTAAAGCGGATTCATCGTTTAACAAGGTAATTGTTAAGTGGGGCACCACTGTACTTTAAATCATCAGGATCCTTTCCTCCAATAAGCCAACAACAGCATGCCTGACGGTTCCACAAAGCCTTCCATCACAATATTTTCCAGGACTAGACAAGGTCAGGACTGCTTCCAGACAAAGCTTTTATTGTGTACAAACCTGGCTTTATCCTTTGAACTTTAGAAGGGGTCCAGTTGTCCGTCTCTTCCATCTGTAACTCTCCCATGTTTCCCATTACATTTTCTATCTTTTTATGGAAGCCTTCCAGCTCCACATTTAACTCTGAAAGAGGAAGCATCTTAGAGACAGCGGGCAGTAGTAATAAATGAAAAAGATCAAAGGGAGTTTTCTGAAAACCTTGCAATAACAGATGTTCAAAAAGTAATGTCCGCCAGAGTTTGAAGATTGCGGCTCGCCTGGTCTTACCTTTGAATTGCTTCATGACATTTGCAAGGAAGGTTTTTAAGTTAGAGACTTCTGAGATCATCTCCGTCAGCTCAGGAGGCAAACCTCCAGGGTTCTCAAACTTCCCTCTCAGCTCAATCCTGAGGCAAAGAAATATTTTGGGGTCACTATTTATTTGATCCAGAATTCCTAATTAGAAAACAAAATATCTGTGTGGGAAGGGGGCAAACAGCAGAAAGCTTAAAATGATAGACAGATGCTGAATGGCAGGCAAAAAGGAGGACAAAAATGGAAAGAAATCCGGCTGCGTAGAAAGCAATCAATCTACTGAGACGACTCTACTGGGGAAAATAATAGATCCTGTCCACACTAAGCATTGTTCAGCTTTTCTCACAGCTATGATAGCGGTACTGCACCCTGGTGTCCACACAACACAGAGATAAAAATGGCTATATACTGAGAAGGCTAAGTTTCGTTGGTCTGCAAGGACCCGAATCTGGATCTCCCAAGTGCCAGTCCAGTACTCTAGCCACGAACCACATATGAGTTAGAAGTGTTCTCTTTTGTGTGTTTGAACAGCAACTCCCGGGATTGATCAAGAATTCCTCTGGCACAATTCTGAGAGTTGCCACTCACAAGCACAGACATTAAGAGAAGGGATATCATGTTATTTATCTCCCATGCTGCTGCATTTCCACCTGTTGCTAATTTAGAAAGAAAGGGGGGGAGGAAGGAAGCTGCCATGCTGGGAATCATAGTTCTTCAGGAGGCACCCCTGAGAGCACCTCATGGGTAGTATGACTCCCAACATACTCCACACCCAGAAGGATCCATTCCCTGTGGGTCAGTCACCAACAGGTGGGAGTGCAGCTGGTGAAGTTCAGCAACATGACCTGACAGCCCTTCTCTAGGTGGTTGGAACCTATGGGTCAGCAGATTTGTGTCTGTGGGCTGCAACTCCCAGAATTCTGCCTGGGGAATTCTTGATAAATTCTGAGGGCTGCAGTCCTAATATACAAAACAGCACATCTCTAGTACAAGTATGATAATTTGGAGATGAAAAAAATGGTCTCGACTGTAATTTTTCAGACATTGGTACACAACATCATATTAATCCTTTACCCCAGAGCTTGAGGCCATTTCTGTTAGGTAACACCCAGCTTCAATATCGTCAAGGGAAAGAAGTGGCATCACTTACCCCTGCAAAGTCCCTCTGATATCCTGGAGTGGAAAAAGGGAGAAAGAGAGAGAACTCAATGCAAACCACATAAGCCACACTCTGGAAGATGATGCCTTTTGTCACACTTATATTCAGGTGAGGCATATTTTTATTTTATTTATTTATTTATTGGACTTATATACCGCCCCATAGCGCTACAAGCACTCTCCGGGCGGTTTACAATTTTAATTATACAGGCTACACATTGCCCCCCCAGCAAGCTGGGTACTCATTTTACCGACCTCGGAAGAATGGAAGGCTGAGTCAACCTTGAGCCGGCTACCTGGGATTTGAACCCCAGGTAGTGAGCACAGTTTTGGCTGCAGTACAGCGATTTAACCACTGCGCCACGAGGCATAGCGCCTCCCACTCATGATCTGCTGCAGGAACTTCTCAAGATGAGGACAAACAGTTGCCTTAGTTTCTTGTGTCAGAAAGCCAACATGCCAAGTGGAACCATTGTAACTAGAGATGGCGATATTCATATTCATAAACGAATACAAATATCCCCGTTGCAGCTGAACCTAATGAGGGTCCAGCCCACAGAACTGGCCCGTCTACTCACATGTCCTGGAGTCTCAAAGGTCCACTCTTCCCACCAATTGTGGCAGCAGCTCTGTCGTCTCTCTGCTCATCTGGCCATCCCAGGCAGGGGGCAGGAGGTTGGGTATCCCCACATGGCTGCTGAGTGGCCAGTTGAGTGGCCAGTCAAGCAGGGAGACAGTGGAGCTACTGCTCCTATTGGTGGGAAGAGTAGGACCTTCGTGGTGCCGGGATGCATGAGTGGACAAGCTAGTTCCAGGGGCTGGACCCTCATTAGGTGCAGCAGGGACGGGAATATTCGTATTCATGTACGAATACAAATATCCCCATCTCTACTCAAGACAAACCAGCCTAATTAAAATGGAAACATCTAAATGGACAATAGGAAAAAAAAACTATACACTATTTATTTGAATCACGATGCAAGGAGTGAAAGAACAGCAAGACTTTCCAGCAGAAGCAACGGGCTTCCTCTGCCTTCTTTCACAATGTCAGTAGTTGCAAGAGATGGTTTAAGAGATCCCTTCTGGAACTACAAAGCCACTTTCTCTGAGGCAAATGGGAGCACAATCAAACTCCTTTGCCCGCCAGCTGAACAGTGCGAGCCAAGAGGTAGAAATGGGAGAGAGAAGCTTAAGATACATAAGGGAAATGCTCACACAGATCCTCTAACAATGTTTCCACTGGAAAGGAAGGCCTTTCCAGAAACTCAGGACTTCACTAGAGAAAGGTATAAAAATATGATGGCCAATTGAAATGCCTACCCAGTCCAACAGCATAGTCTCCTCATTAGTGAAACTGCATCCCCTGTGTCACAATCCCCAGTAAAGGATACTGGCCTAAATCCTGTTGTTTAGCATAGTAAACTGCACTAAAGTAGGCCCACTGAACCAACGGGGATTTACTGAGTTAACTCTTTTGTAGCTTCCATAGGTTCAAATGGGCCTACAGGAAGAGTTGACTCACCAACTTCGCATTGATTCAATAGGTGTACTCTACTGTAATTTAAGGGGACGTGGTGGCGCTGCAGGCTAAACGGCAGAAGCCTGTGCTGCAAGGTCAGAAGACCAGCAGTCGTAAGATCGAATCCACGCGATGGAGTGAGCTCCCGTCGCTTGTCCCAGCTCCCGCCAACCTAGCAGTTCAAAAGCATGCAAATGCGAGTAGATAAATAGGGACCACTTCGGTGGGAAGGTAACAGCGTTCCGTGTCTAAGTCGCACTGGCCATGTGACCACGGAAGATTGTCTTCGGACGAAACGCTGGCTCTATGGCTTGGCAACGGGGATGAGCACCGCCCCCTAGAGTCGAACACGACTGGACAAAAATTGTCAAGGGGAACCTTTACCTTTACCTTTACTGTAATTTACTGTGCTAAGCAACAGGATTTGGACCACTGAGAGACATAATGTGTATTTATGCTACTGCAAACGATACATAGCCAGCCACCCTTGATGGTCTTCCTCCATTAATTTATCCCATCCTCTCTTCAAGTAATTCAACTTGGCAGTCATCACTACATATTTAGGGTCTGAACTACGGATTAAGGGAGGATTTCACTCTCATTATCCCTCACTATTGGCTATGCTGGCTAGGACTGATGGGAATTGTTGTCCACCAACATCTGAATGACCACAGGCTATACACTCTGATTTATTCCAACACCCTATTTACAACATAGATCAAATGGATGGCTCTGGAGGTTCACATATATGAACAGGGCATGAGCACTGTCTAGACAGGATGCATGGCAGGGGTGGAGAAGAAATACAAGCAGTGGGGGAAGCAATAAGAAATCTTCAATATCAACTAATAGACACCACCGGTCCAGAAATGGGAAATATCTGACTCTCTATTGCTGAGTTGTAACTGATGCCATCCCTTCTGATTAGCTACATGAGCGTGGGATAATGGGAACTGGAGTTGTGAGTCCTCCATATGAAAGGTGCATCATCCTGGGGTTTTTTTCCTGTAATAAACCCACTTGTCAGGAACTGTTAACAGAAATCCTTCATTTTTCATACATGTTGCTTCAGTTGATTTTGCTGCCATCTTACCAGCAGGAGCTCCTCTGCGGACTGTTGGCGTTTCTCTTCCATATTCTGGATCAGATCGCCAAGAGAGGAGAGCTTCTTGGTGAGTTTGGTGAGGTGCTCATCCCTTCTCCTTACAATGACTTTCTCCAGTTCTTTAACCTGGGCCAGCAGAAGCTTCTCGTGTTCTTCCAGAAACTGATGTAGCTGCCTGAACTCAGCCACTGCCTTTCCCCTCTCTGCGTCTGCTTTCATCTGCGAATGGAGAATCACATAAGGAGTATGGAAGCATACTTTTGCAACACTGAACAGGAGAATCCCGTAATAAGAGGAGTGGCTTGTGGATGGAGTAGGGGACAGTTTGCTGAGATGATTCATCCTGTTGTAGTCACCCTATTACTAATAAAATGTATAAATTTTCCATGAAGGGACATCAGCTGAAATCCTGTTTCTTACCGTAGTAAGTCACAACTAGAGCAAGACCACTAATTCAGTGGGGATTTGGTGGTTCAGCTTCTCTGTAAGGAACACTGATTCAATGGGTCCGTTCTAGTTGTAACTTACTATTCTAAGCATAGGCTTTCAGGCAATAACATTCAGGAGGGAAAGAGGTCCTGAAAGAATGGAAAAAACACAACAACCCACACTCAGAACAGCTTTTCAGGAATGTTTCTGGAAAATGTGTTATCGAATGTGTTCTTGTTACTTCTGGAACACATTCAGGTCATTCAGACTGACACCTATTCTAGGCTGAGGGGCTACCTCATGGCTGTTTACCCTTCACCTTTTATATCTGACTTCTCATATCATACATTAAGTTCCATTATTACTCCCACATAGAATAGACCCACTGAACCAATGGACTTTACATCAGTGTTGATCTTCCAAGGTCCTGCTGATTTACAAGGTCTGCTTTAACTAGACTGAGTCCATGGCTCTATCCCACTTACAAGCAGGTCTTGATATTCCTTTTCTGTGGCGAATTTAGATGCCAAAATGCTCTCTCTCTCACTCCTCAGGTTCTTCAACCAACGACAGATCAGATCCTGGAAGAGAAACGCACAGACACAAAAGTTCAAGTTTGCCTCTTACAAGGTTCTTGCAAACAGATAATTTATTCTCCCAATGTAACCCCTTGTGTGATCATGATACTGAGTAGTTTGGTATTAGCTTTTCTATTTAGTCTTTTCTGTATTCAAGAACCACGTTTCCTGAATTGACTTATTGTCCCATCTGTTTAATTTTGCTTTCCTATTCTTCCTCAGAATAGGAAACAAAAATACTGCCTCACAGGTTGTATGTGGACTTCTGGATAAATTTGTTTAGTCGCTAAGTCATGTCCGACTCTTCGTGACACCAGGGACCAGAGCAGGCCAGGCCCTCCTCTCTTCCCCTGCCTCCCGGAGTTGGGTCAGATTCATGTTGGTCACTTCGGTGACACTGTCCAACCATCTCATCCTCTGTCGTCCCCTTCTCTTCTTGCCCTCACACTTTCCTAACATCAGGGTCTTTTCCAGGGAGTCTTCTCTTCTCATGAGATGGCCAAAGTATTGGAGCCTCAGCTGCAGGATCTGTCCTTCCAGTGAGCACTCAGGGTTGATTTCCTTCAGAATGGATAGGTTTGTTCTCTTTGCAGTCCAGGGGACTCTCAAGAGTGGATAAATGGCCAGTCCCAAATCCAGTCCTTTGACTCTGGTTGTCGCTACTGTGTCCGGTTTCTTCTTGAGCCTCTGGGAAAGCAGGGGGCTCAAGGTTCGGGAGTCTCCCTCTGTGTCTCGGTATAGGTTCTTCCTCTCCCTCTGACAGTAAGGATGTAACATCTTTACTTGTTAAAAGCTCCTCAGTTTCAAGGGACTCAGGCAATCACTTCCCTTCCCTTCAAACCATAACTTGGCACTGAAAAGAAGTTACTGTACTGTACTTGGTGTCAGCTTCTCAAACTAGTTTGTTACTATTTTTGCCCCAGGGCAAGAAGGGGAGGAGTAATGGAGGCAAACCAGGAGCATAAGAGAGAGAAGCTGACAACAGAGGAGGACAGGGGAAGCAGCGTGGAAGGTTTTATGAGGAAATGTTGCTGTTTTCATGCTTGGGGTGGAGAGAAACACCAGAATTTTCTGGAAAAAAAGACCCTGGACGTCTGGTTAAGAAGAGCAAACCCCACTATTATGAAGAAGCAGTCCAGTATAGGGGTTTTGTAACGCGCCTCTTCAAATCACTCCTGTCTAAATCAGCCATGCATGTTTTTTGTTGTTGAATAAATACAAGCTAAAGGGAAGTTCCCGCAGAGCGAAGAGGGAGAGCTTAACTTCCTGGCTGGCTGATGTCCCAACTAAAAACTGACCACCCTTCTGAGCTGCTTTCTGCATGGAGGTGGAATACTTCCGTAGTAGAAAAAGTGTACATTTTAAGAAGAGAGTAAATCAGGTGCAGCCTAGATCTTGGATTTAAAGATACTGAGTTAAGCACGAGTCATATAAAATTGCTTACATGTTGCCCGTTCCTTTCATTTCTCTGCCGATATACTATAATGGTTTATATATGTTCCCTGTGTGTATTTTTTCCCATTTATTTTATATTTTTATCTTTATTTGTTTAATAGTCTTATAACTATTTATATTTTGTCAAAGTAGGGGTTAGCTCTGTGGTCCGAACAAAATTAAATGCAAAAAAATGTGCAATATGTACCTTTTTGACCACTAGGAGGAAAAAAAAAATCTATTTTTCCATTTGTCTTTGTTTTGTGTATCTGTTGTTGAGGTACTGTTTACACCGCAAATGTATTGATTTTGGAGAGGTGGGTCCCACGAGGAAAGAGCTGCTGGGGAAATCAGACCTCGTGTCTTCCACAGGGAAGTCTCCTTTTCTCAGCCATTTCCTAAAAAAGTAAATTAATCCCCATGTTTGCAATGTGCCACCTGGGATGGGGTGGGTTTCTTACCTGGTACTCCTGGGCGGCCTCCTCCAGAGGAACCACCTGGTGATCTCGGTGCTCTTTGGCTCGGTCGCAAACCACGCAGATCAGGGCTTGGTCGTCCTGGCAGAAAAGCTTGAGGGGCTCCTGGTGCTTCTCGCAGGATCCCCTTTTCCTTTCCTCGGCGGCGGCCGGCACCCCCTTGACCCCCTGAAGACTGAGCTTCCTGGTGAGGATCTCCACGAAGTTGGCCAGGGGCCGGTTGGGAATGAGGCTCCGGGGCTGAACGGCGACTCTACACTGAGGGCAGGGAGCCTCTTGCTCCGATTTCCCCCAACAACGAGCCAGGCAGGCTTGGCAAAAATTGTGCCCGCACTGGATGGTGACCGGATCCTTGAAATAATCCAGGCAGATGGCGCAGGTGGCTTCCTCGCAGAGATCCCGGAGGGGATCTCCTCCTGCAGCCATTCCCCCCCCCTTTTTTTTAAATCACAAAGGAAAAAGGAGCGATCGCTCGTTTACTTTCACTTTTCTGGCATTGAGAGTGGGTGTTGCCTCAGGCGGAACTCAGTGAATACCGGTAAATCATTTACATATAAAAAGGACGGGAATAAGTCTCTTTTTAATCACGTTAAAACAAGATCATTTTAAAGGAGGCCCCGTGAATCAGCGATTTCCAAAAGGTCCCGGTCCTCAGGAACCTGCCTCAGCTATTGCAAACTCAAGCCTGTGGGTTCCTTTAGGGAGTCGATCCATCTCGTGTTTGGTCGTCCTCCTTTCCTGCTGCCTTCCACCTTTTCCAGAATTAGAGAGTATCATGATGTGCCGGACATTTGAACCTCCAGAGATAATTCAGGCTTGATTTGATCTAGGATCCACTTGTTTGCCTTTTCTGGCAATCCAGGGCGTCAGCAAAGCTCTCCTCCAGCACTACATTGCAAAACGAATCATTTTTCCCCATCAGAGTTCTTTACTGTCCAGCCTTCAGAAAGGTAGATTAAATTAACTCAGTCTGTCAACTACTGACTCTTTTGTCAACAATCTGTCAACTATTTAATTCATGGTTTTAATTATTTTATGAACAGGTTTATTCTGAGCCACCCTGAGTAGACATAGTCTAGAAGGGCGGGATAAAAATCAAATCAAATCAAATCAAATCAAATCAAATCAAATCAAATCAAATAAATAAATAAATAAATAAATAAATAAATACTTCGAGACCCAATGGATGATCCAGAAGACCTGATGGCAAACATTCACTCCAAAATTATCCAAATGTATTTAGGTACACATTTATGAACACAGAAATGCTTCTCCAAAGCCCTGCTTTTGTGCACACTGGGGGGGGGGGGAAGATGTCGTGACAAAATGAATTAAGGGCTCCCCCCTATCCCTGTGACTGCATCTTTACAAGTATGAAACAAAAAAGCAAATACTGCTGTTAACAAAAAGTTCAGGTCCGGTGGGTCAAGAAGCTAGAATGCAAATAAATAATAGCTTTTTATCTCTCCAGCATTTTTAAAACGTTGATGAAATGTGCAATCAATTTTTTAATGGAGCTGCGAGAAAATGGGTTTTGTAATACAGTACTTGTTTTTCAGAGTTTGCACAGGTGCCATTTCTCTGCCTGGGAAGTAGATTTGTTTTGTCTGCCATCATTTGTCTTCAAGGTTGCAGTCAAGAGTGATAACCACCTGATTCCATCTAAATTGCTTGCTAGCATGGGAATGAGAGGCTGAACTCTGGAAAATTACAAGGTAGGGCATGGACTTCAGAACAAATAATTTTAATGGTTTTTGTGGGTTTTTCGGGCTCTAGTAATTTTAACAACAACCTCCGATATGCAGATGATACCACTCTGATGGCAGAAAGTGAGGAGGAATTAAAGAACCTTGTTATGAGAGTGAAAGAGGAGAGTGCAAAAAACGGTCTGAAACTCAACATCAAAAAAACTAAGATCATGGCCACTGGTCCCATCACCTCCTGGGAAATAGAAGGGGAAGATATGGACGCAGTGTCAAATTTTATCTTCCTGGGCTCCATGATCACTGCAGATGGAGACAGCAGCCCTGAAATTAAAAGACGCCTTCTTCTTGGGAGGAAAGTGATGACAAATCTTGACAGCATCTTAAAAAGCAGAGACATCACCTTGCCAACAAAAGTCCGAATAGTCAAAGCTATGGTTTCTCCTGTCGTGATGTATGGAAGTGAGAGCTGGACCATAAAGAAAGCAGACCGCCGAAGAATTGATGCCTTTGAATTGTGGTGCTGGAGGAGGCTCTTGAGAATCCCCTGGACTGCAAGGAGAACAAACCTATCAGTTCTAAAGGAAATCAACCCTGAGTGCTCACTGGAAGGACAGATCCTGAAGCTGAGGCTCCAGTACTTTGGCCATCTCATGAGAAGAAAAGAGTCCTTGGAAAAAACCCTGATGTTAGGAAGGTGTGACGGCAAGAGGAGAAGGGGACAACCAAGGATGAGATGGCTGGACAGTATCTGCGAAGCAACCAACATGAACCTGACACAACTCTGGGAGGCAGTAGAAGACAGGAGGGCCTGGCGTGCTCTGGTCCATGGGGTCACGAAGAGTCGGACACGACTAAATGACTAAACACACACACACAGTAATTTTAATGTGTTCTTAAAGGCTTTCACAGCCAGGTTCTGATGATGGTTGTGGGTTTTTTGGGCTGTTTGGCCATGTTCTGGAGGTTTTTCTTCCTAATGTCTCTGTCCATCTTCAAAGGACAGGAGCTAGAACTCTGTGTACTGGTGGGGTGTGTGGGATAGTTGAGTACAGTATTTGTAGGTGCTATGAAATCCTATTTCAAGATGCAAAAGTACTGGACAACACCAGCAATCATTATGTTAGACACTGGGAAGCCACTGAAATCAACAAACACCAGCACAGCTTCAACAAAAAATAAAGTCTAAAACTCAACAAAGCCTGGCTCACAGCACTGAAAAATACAGCCTGAGAAAAGGTCAGTGAACTCTACCCAGCCACAAGGACAGGTGATCACTGCATGCAAAAGACTAACTAACAACACCCATCAATCACAGTGACAGATAATCTCCCACCCCCCTTATCACAACAAGACATCCATAACAAAAAAACACCCTAATCATAGGAAACACCCAATCTCCTGAAAAGAACAAAAACCCTGATCCCACAGCTACAAATACTCAACAATCCCACACAGACAGAGTTCTAACTCCTGTCCTCTGAAGATGCCGGCCACAGAGACTGGCAAAACGTTAGGAAGAAAAGATCTCCAGAACATGGCCAAAGAGCCTGGAAAAAAAAACCAAAAATTTTTAAGGTAATTAGATACTATCACCATGCAGAGACTTTGATTTAAGTCGTAGAAAGAGGGGACTGAGATGAAGTGTGTATGCCTAAGAAGGAGGAGGGAGTAACAGATTTTACAATCTTCAATGATTGATTGAGAGACTTAGCAATAATTAGAATAGAACTGTAATTAAGTAGTAAAGTCGTTATGGACTAGTTAGTCAGACTTTTATTGTTTTATTAGGGATTTGTTTCCAAAAGCTCAGCTAATCCTTTAGAGGCTTGTACTTTTGAATACCTAATGTTTTATGCCTTTTTAAATGTTTTAAAAATTTTTAAAGTCTTGTTTTATATTTTACTCAAGTGTGATCCTTGGGGGAACAAAGGATTGAGTGTCTAAAGAAAGTGCCTTAGCCACAGGGCTAAGCTGTCTATTTTTGTTATTTGGATATCCTACCTGATCGGGCTGGTGTGCAAGGCTTAAAGTTCACAGTCAACAGAATTTTGTGTAAAAATAAGTGGATAAATGGAAATCCAGGGTTTCCCATAGGTACCAATTTACGCACCTTCTAGGTTTCAACTAGCCTAGGGTTCAAAGGGTGGTGGAAACTGGAAACTAAAGTTGACATCTTCTCCTGAATAGCACCCTTTTAGGAGGGGTGTCCCTGATGGGAGCCAGATACACTTTCAGCCTCCCATGCAGATTTTTTTTTCTACCCTGAACCAGCCACTCTTTCTGATGATCACATAGACTTTCTGTCCCCTATTAACAGAATCATTACAATTATTCACAAACCTTTTCTATATTTAAAAAAAGTTGGTACTGATTATTCAGTATTTGGTTGGATGCATTTTACCTGGTTTTTAATTTGGGTTTTCCCTGGCTGGTGCTGCCATGGAGCATGATTGTTACTCTTGACTTGCAGAGCCCTTAAATCAACCAATTCGTTCATCTGTCCACTTCCTCCAACTTGGATCAGATGGAAACTCCTGCCTTTTGCAGCTGTCATGGCAACGGAGATTACTTCATCCGTTGCATCCATCTACTTTTGCTAGGAAGTTAGTCTCCCAAGTACTCCTGTACTTGCTTATGAAGCATTTGTACTGCTTTACAAAACATCTATTGCTAGAGGAATGCTCAGGCTTGTTCGTTCCTTGCATCGTAACTCACATTGCGATCTGACACATGAGAAGGGTGTCGTGGAGGCTGTGATCAGACTGATGGAAAAATCCCCCTTCTTTTACTATTTAATACATATATCTTGCTATCCTCTAATTGCTAAGTTTCTATGCCCTAAGGTCAAGCACAACAAGGCCTTCTTCAAGAGAAAATAGCTGACCAAGAGGAACTTCCCGCACTACCGATCTATAAAGGTAATGCGTTCCTTTTCTACTCTTGAGATGGCATGATTTGAACTGGTTAATGCTCCTGCCCTCTCCATTTCTGAGGTTCCAGGTAGAAAATCTATTAGCCTTCAGTAAACCCCATAGTATTATAAAATCCATATTCTTGTGCCAAGTTGTAGTCTCCCCCCCCCTCTCCAGGTACAAAAAAAGAGAACTGGTCCTTGCCACAGTAAAATGCACCTGCATTTTTACAACAAGATGGCCAGAAAAGCATGCATCAGATCCCACCGGGCTCACTTTGCCAGGGGTGATACTAGAAGGGATGATACTAGAAGGAAGACCTTTAGATCTGAAGAGTCTGGGGAAAGTTTTACTCACACGTCACTGCTTGCGAACCACCACAGAGTCAATGAAGAAGAGAAAGCATTCAAATGCAAGGAGTGTGGGGAATGTTTTGCTTCCAGTTCAGTTTTTGTGATCCACCAAAGAATTCACACAGGAGAGAAACCCTACAAATGTTGTGATTGTGAAAAATGCTTTGCTTAGAATTCGAAGCTAATGGTACATAAGGCAGTCCATACAGGTGAAAAACCATATAAATGTCAGGAGTGTGGAAAACATTTCTCTCAGAATTCTCACCTTGTGACACATCAGGCAGTACATACGGGAGAGAAACCGTACAGATGCCTGGAGTGTGGGAAATGCTTTATTCAGAATTCACACCTTGTGACACATCAGAAAGTCCACACTGGAGAGAAACCATATAAATGCCAGGTGTGCGGGAAATGTTTTGCCCAAAATTCGCACCTTGTGGCACATCAGGCTGTCTATGCAGGAGAGAAACCATACAAATGCCAAATGGGTGAGAAATGTTTTCCTTGCAGTTCACAGCTAGTATCCCACCAGAGAGTTCACGTGGCAGAGAAACCACACAAATGCCTGGAGTGTGAGAACTGTTTCCCTTGCAATTCTCAACTTGCAGCCCATCAGAGAATCCACTCAGAAAACAACCCACACAAATACCATTTAACTATTGCAATGGTGAAACCATTTTTTTGATCAGAGTCTTGAGTCTGACATACAGTATGTAACCTTAAGGCAGCCATTTAAATGGAGATATTTGAAGATATGGGAAATGGGATCCTACTCACTTCCAAACCGGGAGTTTCATTGGGTGCCTGGGCAGCAATTCGAAGAAATCCAGGTTACTTGAAACTATTCCAGTGCCTCTGGCTAAATGTTGATCTAACATGGTGTACAAAGATCTTACTGATCTCCTTGGGAAATTGCTCTCATACCTGTTTTTACTTGTCCACTTGGGATCTGATGTCTTTTTACTCCACGCAGACCAAATACCTTGCCTTTGATGGCATTGAAAGAGTATTGGATGTGCCCAGATGGATTCTAGTAGGCATCCTTCAGTCTCGAAAGACTATGGTATCGTGCTCTGTATGGAGGACTTGGAACAGCGTCTAGTGTGGCTGAGGAGGCCAATTCGAGAGTGACAATCCCTTCCACACTGGAGACAAATCCAATCTGTCCCCTGTCCAGCTCCCTGGTTTTGCTTCCTTTGTGACTTCCTCTTTGCCTCAGCCTGCTGGACAAGGGTCTCTTCAAATTGGGAGAGGCCGTGATGCACTGCCTGCCTCCAGGCTGAACGATCAGATGTCAGAGTTTCCCATCTGTTGAGGTCTATTCCTAAGGCCTTCAGATCCCGCTTGCAGATATCCTTGTATCGCAGCTGTGGTCTCCCTCTGGGGCGATTTCCCTGCACTAATTCTCCATATAGGAGATCCTTTGGAATCCGACCATCAGCCATTCTCACAACGTGCCCAAGCCAGCGTAGACGTCGCTGTTTCAGTAATGTATGCATGCTGAAAATTCCAGCTCGTTCTAGGACTACTCTATTTGGAACTCTGTCCTGCCAGATGATACCAAAAATCCGTCGTAGGCAACGCATATGGAAGGTGTTCAGCTTCCTCTCCTGCCGGGCACAAAGGGTCCAGGACTCGCTGCAGTACAGGAGTGTGCTCAGGACACAGGCTCTATAGACCTGGATCTTGGTATGTGTTGTCAGTTTCTTATTGAGCCATACTCTCTTTGTGAGTCTAGAGAACATGGTGGCTGCTTTCCCAATGCGTTTATCCAGCTCGACATCTAGAGAGAGGGTGTCAGAGATGGTTGAGCCAAGGTACACAAAGTCATGAACAACCTCCAATTCTTGTGTGGAGATGGTAATAGAGGGAGGTGAGTCCACACCCTGGCCCATGACTTGTGTTTTCTTCAGGCTGATTGTTAGTCCAAAGTCTTGGCAGGCCTTGCTGAAACGGTTCATGAGTTGTTGGAGGTCTTCAGCAGAGTGGGCAACAATGGCTGCATCGTCTGCAAAGAGGAAGTCCCTCATGCATTTCAGCTGGACTTTGGTCTTTGCTCTCAATCTAGAGAGATTAAAGAGCTTTCCATCTGATCTAGTCCGGAGATAGACACCTTCTGTTGCAGTTCCAAAGGCATGCTTCAGCATGACAGCAAAAAAGACCCCAAAAAGTGTTGGTGCGAGGACACAGCCCTGTTTCACTCCGCTTCGGATGTCAAAGGGATCTGATGTTGAGCCGTCAAAAACTACAGTGCCTTTCATTCCATCGTGGAAGGACCTGATGATGTTAAGGAGACGAGGTGGACATCCAATCTTGGGAAGTATTTTGAAAAGGCCATCCCTGCTAACCAAGTCAAATGCTTTTGTAAGGTCTATGAAGGCCACTAAGAGTGGCTGTTGTTGTTCCCTGCATTTCTCCTGCAACTGTCGGAGGGAGAATACCATGTCAGTGGTGGATCTATTTGCTCGAAATCCGCACTGTGATTCCGGATAGACTCTGTCTGCAAGCACCTGGAGCCTCTTCAGCACAACACGGGCAAGCAGCTTCCCTACAACGCTAAGAAGAGAGATACCACGGTAGTTATTGCAGTCACCCCTGTCACCTTTGTTCTTGTACAACGTGACAATGTTTGCATCCTTCATGTCCTGTGGTACTCCACCTTCCCTCCAGCAGAGACAAAAGATTTCATACAGTTCGGTGATGATGATCTCCTTACCGCATTTCAGCACTTCAACAGGGATGTTGTCCCTTCCAGGTGCCTTGCCAGAGGTGAGGGAATCCAAGGCCGCATTTATTTCTGCTAGGGTTGGTTCGCTGTCCAGCTCTTCCAAGACAGGCAGGCACTCAATGTTATTTAATGCTTCTTCGGCTACTACATTCTTTCTGGAATATAGCTCGGAGTAGTGCTGCACCCAGCGTTCCATCTGCTGTGCTCGGTCCTGGATGATCACACCTGTAGTAGACTTCAAGGGAGCAGATTTCTTCTGTAATGGACCTAAGGCCTGCTTGATACCATCATACATTCCTTTGATGTTACCTGTGTCCGCTGCTATCTGTATCTGAGAGGAAAGCTGAAGCCAGTAGTCATTGGAGCATCTCCTGGCAGCCTGTTGGACTTGGCTACGAGCGGCTCGAAGAGCTTGCAGGTTGTACTCGCTAGGACAGGCTTTGTATGCTGCTAGAGCTCTTCTCTTATCCTCAATGGCTGGCATTAACTCCTCCGAATGGGCTTCGAACCAGTCAGCCATCTTTCTGGTCTTCTTGCCGAAGGTGGACAAGGCAGTGTTGTAGACAGTGTTCTTGAAGTGTTCCCATCGTTCAGGTGCATTTACATTTGCTGGACCTGGAAGGGTTTCCTCGAGTGCTTGGGCAAATTCCTTCACTTTTCTTTGATCGCGAGTCTTGTTGATGTCAATACGTGGTCTTCCTTCCTTTTTCATGTGATACAATTTCTTTGTTCGCAGTTTTACTCTACTACACACCAGGGAGTGATCAGTATCGCAATCAGCACTCTGGTAGCTGCGTGTGATCGTAACACTAGGAAGGCTAGAACGTCTAGTGAGGATCAAATCGAGCTGATGCCAATGCTTGGATCTTGGATGTCTCCAGGAAACTCTGTGTTGCAGCTTCGTATTAAAGAATGTGTTGCTGACACAGAGACCATAGTAACAGCAAAACTCCAGTAAGCGTTGGCCATTTTCGTTCATCTTTCCAATGCCAAAACGGCCTAGACAAGTGGGCCAAGAATTGTGATCAGCACCAACTCTAGCATTAAAGTCTCCAAGAATGAACAGTGACTCTCTTTCAGGGACTTTTTTGATAGTAGCTGCCAGATCGTCGTAGAATTTGTCTTTCACTTCTGGAGTGGATGACAGTGTTGGTGCATATGCACTAATGAGGGTTACTGGTCCTGCTGATGAGTGGAGCTGCAGAGACAGGATTCTTTCACTCCCCACAGTGGGTGGAACAATGCATCTCAGGAGAGTGTTTCTGACTGCAAAGCCAACACCATATTCCCTGGTCTCATTCGATGGTTTTCCCTGCCAGAAGAATGAGAAGTTTTTTTCTTTGACAGATCCCGAGTCTGGCAGTCTTGTCTCTTGCAGGGCAACAATGTCCATCTGCAGTCTACTCAGTTCCATGTCAATGACAGCTGTCTTGCGCACATCGTCTATTTCTTGCAGGTCGTTAGGAAAGCCGTAGTCAGGAAAGCCAGGGGTCATTGTCCGTACATTCCAGGTGCCCAGCTTTAGGGCAGAAGTTTTCTTATGATTGTTGCATGGTGCACGGTTGTCGATCTACTTGTCGGGTTTCACCCTAAACCCCACGCACCCCGTGAGGTTAACAGACCGTGGCGAGGTAGCACCTTACTGGCTGGGGGCTGCCCAGCTTAAGGCGGGCGGTATCTACCTAGTGAGGTGCAATGACCTCTCCCACCGTCAGAAGTAGCCCCTGGCGTCCTGCTCTACGCCAATTGAGCAGAGACTTATAACCGGTAACTGCTACTTCCCGTGTTGTTTCGACGCTGTATGCGAAGCTGGAGTGTCCTCTCCAGAGCACGAAGCCTGGGTAAAATTGTATGGAGGATAGGCTGTTACCCAAGCAGCAAATCCCCCCTCTCCACATCGCTGAAATGGTCCAGTGGAAAGGCAAGAGCCAATACAACTGGTTCCAGCAACGTCGCAGGAGTTGGCAGAATGAAAGAAAATGCCTCCAGGACTCCGGCTCCGGATTTTGCCTCGAGGTTATCTCCTGAAGCCCTTTCCATAAGTGGATATAGCCACAAGGCAGTGGAGGTTTAAATTCGGAGTGGTCCTTCTCCTAGATGGGCTGCCTTCCAGGGCTGACGAGAGAAAATAGAAAATGTAAGTTGTTTTTCTCTCTTTGGGGGAAGGGACTCCTACTGCGAGTGATCTCGTATACTGTGATCTGAGGATTGTTTGTCTTATCATCCATATTAGACATACTAGATTCTTAAATAAAAACGTATTTAAATTGGAGGCAATGGCTTATTTTGTAACACCAAGTTCTGCTAAATTTGCCCGATTGGCCTTTGAGAAGAAGATGTATTTGTGCCATTTGAATCACATGGCAATCTGCATATATATAACTTTAGTCTGGCTGGCTTGTTGACAGTCTTGTTATTATTAAAGTATTAAACGAGCACTCAAGTTCCGCTTTAGTTAAGACAAGTTACAGAAAACCCTGCTGTTAATATAGCTGAAAATTCCATTGCTTTTGAAAACGAACCCTATTAAGTTAGTCAGTTGAAACCAAGCACTGATATTCTCCTTTGTGAGATCTACAAATGCCCAGATTTCAGAGCAGTCTAAGGTACACTGCCAGAGCTACGGAAAGTCTAAAAAGTGCTGAAAATCGACCCATAAAATCTTATTTTGTAAAATTTTGAACATGCATGCAGTATATTTCTGAGAAATGTCACTGAAAGCTATCACAATACTTTGTTCTGGCGTACTGAGGAGCATTTCATAGGTTTTGCAAAATTTTGAGAAGCGTCTCATAAGCTCTTCCAATTATACAAGTTCATGTAAGTATCTGCTGCACAGCCTTATGTATTTGTTAATTTTGTTTATTAACTTTTGAGTGTTTTATATTATATTATATTATATTATATTATATTATATTATATTATATTATATTATATTATATTATATTATATTATATTATATTATATGTAATATACAATATATTTAAAACAGAAATATTGTGGAGTATTTCATTCAATGGAGACTGAGCCATTGGGAGAAATCAATACCATAGATATCGGTCAGGTGCACATGATGCTTAAATGCTTAAGATTCTGGTCAGACCATTTGAATGCTATTGTATTACTGTATTATTATTAGTTTCATTTATATGCTGCATTTCTCCCAGCAATTTTTTTGACACCACGTCACTGCCAGTGGCGTTCTTCACTTGCAGCTGGTTGACATAGTGAGGTAGTCTCACAGTCCAGTTCAGACTTTCAAAGGCTACATCCTTGATTCCAACCCCTGTATGGGCTCACTTTAAAATCCCAATTCTGAAATGGGAGCCCGCCTGTTTTTTTATCAGAGCAGACCTAACCATGTGGCCTTCATCAGTACATCCAGCAAATGCCAATGGAGGCATTGTCTAAGGATAGGGCTGGCTTTACCAGATGCTCCAGGAAAGGGGTCTCTTTCACATTGCCTGCTGCCTGACTCAGGGGCTCTGTCCCTGGGCTGAGGCCAGGGGCTACCACATCAGATCTGTTTTGTATTCTCCTTGGGGCAGAGACTGGTCCTTTGCCTGGTGAAGGATGGAAAGGAACTATAAAGGAGTCCTAACATGTGCCTGGATCAGAAAAGAAATCCAGAGTTGCCCAGTTTCTGGTCACGGTATGATTCTGGCCTGGGAAGCTTGAGATGGAAACTTGTGATGGCTTTGGCGAGGCTTTTCTCTCTCCCAGAAAAATCCTGCTTTTGGACAGATTCCCCTTCTCCCTGCTCCGATCCGCGCCCGATCACACTCAACTGGGCTTCTCATCCATGTGCTCGGGCGGTAGATTGGCTGGGCCTGGGTTTTGCCCCTTGCCAGGAGCCGGGCAGGGCTTCGGTCACGTGGCGAGGAGTGGAAAGCGATCTTGCCTTCAATAGCACAAGGACAAAAGCGGTGCGGGCGTCGTCGGTGGAGAGCCTGCGAAGGGACGGGTCCCCGCTGGAAGGAAGGCTGGCGGAACTTGGGAAGGAGGCGAGCGGCCCGGTAAACAGAGAAAGACCGGGGCCCCGCTTGGCTTTGGACAAAGAAGAAAGGCCGCAGGAAGAAGGAGGAGAAGACAAAGGGGCGGAGACGGGGGGGCGGGCAGAGAGAAAAGACAATAGAGCTCTCTTTGGGGCTGGGTAGCCAATGATGCAAACGACGAGAAAGGGAAGGGAGAAGGCGAGGTTGCAGAGTGGACTTCATTTTGGTGGAGAGAGGCTTGCCTTTCCGAGCAAGGTACTGTAGGACCGCGGTATCCGCGGGGGATCGGTTCCAAGTCCCGCGGATACCAAGAAACGTGGATGCATCGAACGCTGTGCGTTGCATCGTCTCTGGCTCCCTCTAGCGGCTATATCTGGTAAATGCACACTGGAAATATATACTGTACTGCAGTGGTCCCCAGCCTTGGGCCTCCAGACGTTCTTGGACTACAACTCCCAGAAGCCTTCACCGCCACCTCTGCTGGCCAGGATTTCTGGGAGCTGAAGTCCAAGAACATCTGGAGGCCCAACGAGTGGGTTATTTAGTATTTTTAGGCAGTGGAATAAGTGATTCAGCGGATACTGATTCTGCAGATGGGGGGGCTACTATAGATTCTAGTGGGCTGCAGTCTTCAGAGATTATACCAAATAAAACCTGTTGGTCTCGAAGGTACCACAAGATTTCGTTTATTGCTTCTTCCACCTCTTCCCTCAGTTTTGGTCCTCACAGGCCCTCTCTCCAGGTCTTCTATTGATTTCTGAAATGCAGGAATGGAAAACTGTTAAAATGTGGCCTCGTTTGCCTCCAAAAAGTAGAAGATAAGGCTGAGGAAATACCAGAGAGTTGTAAAGTGGGAAGAGGCAATCAAGTATCATCATCATCTTGCATGATAAGGCACATTTATTTAAATTGTGTAAAATGCCTTTACCCCAAAGAGGATTTCTGACCATTTTTCACAGAAATCAAATGAGCCGTACATTAAACTAAATGGAAATATAATAAAATTGAACATGATTTTTCAATCATCTCTAAAATTTGAATTTTAAATTTAAAAGAATTGAACAAATAGGAAAAAAAAACAGCAGAAGAGAAAGCTGCCACAGACATGACAGATGGATGAAAGAGCTACATATCATTCAGCTAGCACAGGTTTTACATCCAAGGACAGCCACTCTGAACCCCCACCCCACCTCATGAAAAAATACTGGGCCCAAAATTATTAATCAGACCATTTCATCTGAGAAGCCTGTTTGGTCACTTCCAGCTTCTAAAAGAGCCCTCGAGGTGCGTTCATGAATTGGGGCAGGGGTCTGGGGGATTATACAGGTAGCCCTGGGGGCTTCATGACGTTGGTTGGCCAAATTTTGGCTACCTCTGTCCTAGCAGATGATAAAGCAGCAACTAGAATTTGGTTGGGAGAGTTGAGTTTGCAGTGGCTCAGTGTTTCATTACAAAGTGCAAATTTATGGTGGAAATCCTGTTGCGTTTTGCCTTCACAAAGGGAATGATGTCTTCAGTGGCAACTTGCAGCTGATTAAAGACGTTCTTTTTTAAAATTCTGGGATGCCTGTGACTTCATCTCATTGCATGTGAGCCGTGCACATCTCAAAACCAAGAGAAAAGTCTTTAATTGGTCTCAGTCTGCTACTGCTGCTGGCTTCATTCCCGTTGTTCCAATAGAACTGTTTGGCAGGACTTTTAATGGTGCAGTAAGAAAAGTTGTATCTTCTGTATCTTGAAACAAGTTGAGTTGAGAATATCATATTTTTTTAGTTTAGGCATCCTTCAGTCTCGAGAGACTATGGTAACGTGCCCTGTATGGAGGACCTGGAACAACGTCTACTGTGGCTGAGAAGGCCAATTTGAGAGTGACAATCCCTTCCACACTGAAGACAAATACAGTCTGTCCCTTCTCCAGCTCCCTTATTTTGCTGCTTTCAGGACTTCCTCTTCGCCTCGACCTGCTGAACAAGGGTCTCTTCAAATTGAGAGAGGCCGTGATGCACCGCCTGCCTCCAGGCTGAACGCTCAGATATCAAGGTTTCCCATTTCATATTATATGCTTTAGATTGAAGTCTAAGGAAATGTAAAGATCTTCTGAAGTAACAAAGGCTAAAGATATTGCTTTGACTGCCTGCCCCTCCCACCCGGAGTGTCTGCTTGATGGGGTGAAGAGCTGAAGAGCAGGGGTTAATCCTAATGGTGGAATTAAAGGAGGAAGCTGTCATGTACACCAGATCAGACTGTTTGCCTGTCGAGCTGTCTATTGCCTACTCTAATTGGAAGCAGCTCTTCGGAGTCTCAGCTGGTCTAGATCCACCAAACCAAAGAGTGGAGAAGATGGTTTGAACTGAGCCAGAAATTTCTGGGACATTTAGAGAGTCTAAAGAATCTGGGTTAAGGGCCATTGCCTGTATTGGTTTGATTAATACATATCATTATGCTTTACATGCTAAATATCACCTCTATACACTCATGATCTCTTTCTGTATATCTCCTTCTCTCTCTTATCTTTCTTCTTGATCAGAATTTCTATTAGAAAGCCTGAAAGTCATCCCTTGGCTTAATTCTGTACAGTTCGAAGATCAGCTCATCTTTGAGAACATGGAGGTCACAGCACAGCACAGCACAGGTGAGGAAACCAGAACATAAATCCTAAGAATTCTGTATTTTCACAAAACTGCAGAACACGTGTGTCCCCTTCAGATGCTGTTGGGACTTTTCATTTCCCTGAGGCCTTGCCTGCATCACCAGATATGGTGGATGATGAGAGCTGGAATCCAAGAACTTCTAAAGCGCCACATGTTCCTCACTTAACCTTTTAGAAATGTGTCCTCAGAACCCTTTCTTTCCTTCCGTAGTTCAAGACACCCATCTCTCTGGCTTAACTCCGTTCTTTGTACACCTTTTATCTTGCTTAGAGATGAATTCTGCTAATTTGTTACACCAAGGACAACAGGGAGCCAAGAGGCACCCTAAAGGCTAGCCAGTTTTATTTGATGTAAAATTATTATTTTTTTCTACCTGAATGAAGAACTTTACATTTTTCCCTGGTGAAACTCATTTTGTTTGTTTTGGCCCTGTTCTCCAATTTGTTAAGGTCACCTTGAATCCCGATTCTGTCTTCTGTTTGTTCATAGCTTGAAATTTGATCAGAGTTCTTGAACAACATGTTGAACAACGGTGGGCCCAGGGCAGAACCCTATGGCACCTTCTTTGCCACTGGCCTCCAGGATGGCAAGGAATCATCTCTTTTGTCAGCCACCTATAAATGTCTCTCCACTTGAATATTGTGGGGAACCTTCTTAAAAGTCTTGCTAAATCAAGATTCATTAAACCTATATAACCTGTTCCTTTGTTCAAAGAAAAGATATCATTAATCTGGCATATTTTGATTATGGGAAAAACATGCTGGTTCAAAATAACCATGGCATTCTTTTTTAGTGCCCACATATCAACTGTTTAATTGACCATTCAAGAGCTTTTCGTGGTTTTGACATAGATTTGACCAATCACAGGGTGCCCAGATCCTCTCCTCCTGCCTTCTGGAAGATGGGTACAAGTTTTGCCTTCGTTCAAGTCTTCAACTACCTCATCTTTTCTCCGAGAACTATCAACAATTCTAGAGAGAGACTCTGAGATTACATTTTCTAGTCTGTTTAGTAACCTTGAATGCCGTTCATACGGCTTTTAGGAACCTGGATTCCTTTAGCATGGCTAGGCATTCCCATCTCACGTCTACCATTTCCCTTTTGGAGAAAGGAGGAGGTGAAATATCCCCACGTGGTGGACCAACGCTTGTTTCTTCCGTTAGAATTTCCTCGCTGTAAATATTAGCTATTGCTCCAGACCTGGCCTTCATTCCATTTCATAGGCACGTCCCCTTTCCAAAGCTCCTTTATGGATCCACTCCAGTTTCTTTAGATTAGCCCTTATCTTTCTTGTGTCGTCTGTTAATAATTGTACCACACTGCGGTCACTGTAAATGGCAGAATTCACTGCCACAGAAAGTAGCAAAAACTGCCAACCTGGACAGCTTTAAAGGACTGTATATATTTCATGGAGGCTAGACCTGTCAGTGGCTACTAGCCATGGTAACTGTCCAGTACCTCCAGTATTAGTATGTCTCCGTGTATCAGTTGCTGAGGGACACATGATGGAGGTTGTAGTGGCCCTCAGGTGTCCCAGAGGCAACGGGGTGATCATTATGTAGACAGAATGTTGGATTAAGTAGGCTTTTGACCCATCACGACTCTTGTGTTCTTATGAATTGCAGGCAATTGCTGTTGCATCTCTGTTGCTGATTCTTGCTGTTCCCTTTTTTCCCCAACGTATTGTCAAGGTCTGAAGCCTGAGCTAACTGCACAGACAGAGCAAGGGTTGCAGCTGAGGGGGCCGGATTCTCAGGAACCAGACTTAGAGGAGGCAGGAGCCTTGGCCTTCAGAAGAGGCAACTCACCAGGTGAGCCGGCTTAACTCCACACAACCCAAAATCCTCTACTGGCGGTTGCTGAGAAGAATTAAAAATCCTGGCACTATAATATCTGGAACTTTATTTTATAGCAATCAGCTTTCCGAGTTTGGGAGCCCACAGTGGTCCTGCCAGGGGTGATGGAAGAATATTCCTGATGCATCTGGTTTACAGGCAGAGTTGCACTTCCCAATTTACATGTAAAAAAAGGAGATTACGGAGTGGACACCTTGTTTAGAAGTTATGGCAGCCTTACACCCCCCCCCTCCTGCTGCTCCAGTGAAATGTTATATTATAGGGAAAGGGGTTTGGATGTGCAAACAGAAATGCATCTGTGTCTTAGGAGGTCTTAACAGCAGTACCTTCTGGAACGAGGTGTTGAAGGGCCTGACGTGTGTTCAAAAACCAGACACCTTTATCACAGATGCTCTTAGTAGTCAAAAGGTATCAGTCTGCACTGAGCAATAACCCATAATGAACTGGGGCTTCAGTCTCAGTCATGAAGCTCATGGGTACGGTATGTGTATTACTCAGACCTCCTTAAGTTCATGTCCTTAAAAATCCAGCACCATCTGCCCAGGAGGGGCCATCTGAGAATGAGAAAAACAGTATGTAGGATCCCTGGTGTTTCCCTCAGGTCACATCTTCTCATTGATACTCTTTGATGTTCCTGCAGAGTCCTCCTCTTTCTCCATCTTGGGATTCAATCTTGTCTGTGTTTGTCTCTGTTTGTTCTTCTTCCCTGCAGATAAAGAGGGTGAAAGAAAAGTATCAACAGAACCTGAAATTAATCCTGCAGAAAAATTAGACCTTCAAGAACATCAGCCGACACACACAGAGGAGGAAAATCATATAGAAGCGAAAACCTACGCATGCACTGTATGTGGAAAACATTTTGCCCAAAAGATGGCCCTTGCAGGGCACAAGCGGGTCCACACTGGAAAGAACCGTTTTGGGTGGGAAGAGCCTGTGAAACATTCGGCTGGTCATGTACAATCGAGGAGTCCCCAGAGATTCCAGACAGGAGAGAAACCATACAAATGTCAAGAATGTGGGAAGTGTTTTGACCATAATTCTCACTTTGTGAGCCACCAGAGAGTCCACACAGGAGAAAAACCGTACAAATGCCAAGCATGTGGAAAATGTTTTGCACAAATTTCACATCTTGCAACTCACGTGAGACTCCACACCGGAGAGAAGCCTTACAAATGCCAGGAATGTGGGAAATGTTTTGCTGCCAGCTCAGTTCTTGTGATCCACCAGAGAGTCCACACAGGAGAGAAACCATATAGATGCCAGGAGTGTGGGAAATGTTTTGCCCAGAATTCAAATCTTGTGAGCCACCAGAGATTGCACAAAAGAGAAAAACCATACAAATGCCAAGAATGTGGGAAATGTTTTGCTTCCAGCTCACAGTTGGTGATGCACCAGAGGGTTCACACTGGAGAGAAACCATACAAATGCCAAGAGTGTGGGAAGTGTTTTGCTCACAGCTCACATCTGGCGAGTCACCGGAGACTCCATACAGGAGAGAAACCATACAAATGTCAGGAATGTGACAAAAGCTTTGCTTCCAGTTCACAGCTGCGGACTCATCAGAGAATACATACCGGTGAGAAACCCTACACATGCCAGTACTGTGGGAAATGCTTCACTTCCAATTCACAACTTGTGCTGCACCGACGGGTTCATACAGGTGAGAAACCATACAAATGTCATGAGTGTGGGAAGTGTTTTGCGCACAGTTCACACCTTGCAACACATTTGAGAATCCACACAGGAGAGAAACCTTACAAATGTCAGGAGTGTGGAAAATGTTTTGCTCAGAATGCAAGCCTTCTGAGCCACCATAGATTCCATACAAGAGAGAAACCATTCAAATGCCAGGAGTGTGGGAAATGTTTTGCTTCTAGCTCCCAGCTTGTAATGCACCAGATAATCCACACTGGAGAGAAACCATATAAATGCCAAGATTGTGGGGAAGGGTTTGCTCACAATTCAGCCTTTTTATACCACCAGAGAGTCCACACAGGAGAAAAACCTTATAAATGCCAGGACTGTGAAGAATGCTTTGCTTCTAGTTCACAGTTTGTGACTCATCGGAGAGTCCATACTGGAGAGAAACCGTACAAATGCCCGGAATGTGGGGAAAGTTTTGCTCATAGCTCTACCTTTCTGTACCATCAGAAAGCCCACACAGGAGAGAAGCCGTACAAATGCCAAGAATGTGGGAAATGCTTTGCTTCCAGTTCTGCCCTTCTAACCCACCATAGAGTCCACACAGGGGAAAAACCCTACAAATGCCAGGAGTGCGGGAATTTTTTTGCACAGAATTCACAGCTTGTTGCCCATCGGAGAGTTCACACAGGAGAAAAACCTTACATATGTCAACAGTGTGGGAAGTGCTTTGGCTCCAGTTCCGCCTTTCTGAGCCACCAGAGAGTCCACACTGGAGAAAAACCTTACATATGTCAGGAATGTGGGAAGTGTTTTGCTTCCAATTCAGCTTTTTTGAATCACCAGAGAGTCCACACAGGGAAGAAACCACACCAGTGCCAGCAGTGTGGGAAATGCTTTGCTCGAAAGGCTTCCCTTCTGACCCACCAGAGAGTCCACACGGGAGAGAAACCATATAAATGCCAAGAGTGTGGAAAATGTTTTGCTCGGGATTCATCCCTTCTGAGTCACCAGAGAGTCCACACAGGGGAAAAACCGTACAAATGTGAGGAATGTGGAAAATGTTTTGCTCATGGTTCGCACTATTCAAGCCACCAGAGAGTTCACACCAGAGAGAAACCATACAAATGCCTGGCCTGTGGGGATTGTTTTACTCAGGTTTCACTCCTTGCAATGCATCTGAAACTCCATACAGAAGAAAACGGAACTTGGCATGTTAAATTTGAAAATTAGTTAATGATGGTGAATAGAAATGGGTAGATTAATTTCTTGTTGTCTGTATTCAAAACTAAAACAGTTTAATTCATTAAACGAATGCTGTTTATTTGCAAATTAAACCATCACTTTTGAATTAAACACTGGGAGTTAAAGAGAATGGCCTGTGGATGGACACCATTAACCTAGTGTTACATTTGTTATTGTTTCCTTCAAAAGTTCTCTTTTTGTCACTTTAACATTGTCTTCCCTCTAACCCGGACCTTTCCCACTGAATAGGTTACAAATGGCACATTATAGTTATTAACTGGCTATAGCAAATTCTAACATGTCTGAAAACAGTCACATTGGGTGTAGCACTCTGCCTTAAAGCATGGGATCTCATCTCCACACTCCTGGAGGAGGAGGCACTATAAATCTCCAATTTAAAAAACACCTCTATATACTATCTTATGCCAATTTCAACTTTTTATGCCAATTTTTAGCAAGACACTAGAGCAGTTATTTGGTCAAAGGTACAGTTTTTTCAACTCAAAATTTCTCTGCTCCCCGACTTTACTCTTACTCATGGCTATACAGGTCACATTGACCCATTTCTTACCTCAGTTTCACATAAATGAAAGCTGCTGGCCTGTGAAGAATTTACTTTGAGAAACACTCTTAGAAGTTTGTACTTGGAGCAAAACCCATCTCTGTGTCCAAGTGTAGTCTGGGATTATGTGCATGGCCTCTTCCCTAAGCATAGCTATTTTTAAAAAAAATCCATGCAAATCATCTGAGCTTACTCTTCCACTTGAGGTTTTGCTTCAAATACAAGTATCACACGGCATTTCTAAAACTAAATTATCCATGGAAAGCCAAGAATTGCTAGAGAGCCCAGTGGTTTAAGTCTCTGGTTGCAGAGCCAGAGGTTGGAAGTTCAATTCCTCATTGTGCCTCTCTTCTAACTCTGTAGTTCTAAGTTTATTATTATTATTGTAGTTTTCTATTGTTTGAAAGTTCAGTATAGAAAGTGGGTATGGTAGGAAGTGGTTGGTTATGAGCTATAAGGCTAGGATCCTTTCAGTACAAAAGACTATACTTTCAGAAGTAGCTTTTCTGGTGCCCTGCTAAAGAAGTGAATTTGAAAATGAGTTAAGAAATATATGCTTGTATAGAGCTAGCCTGTTTTTAAAGGTATATGGGTGCCTCTTCCTATAGGAAATGTGGAAAGGGTGCATAGGGATACTGTATACTGTCTGGAACATGTGCAGAAGACACAGCCATGTGTATTACTTTAACAACTGAAAAACCTTGTTACTTTCTAGTGATTGCTTTGAAGTTGTTAGATGGATTGCTGTTTACTTGCCCTTTTTAGTTAAAAATAGTTAGCAATTTAACATTATTGGCCAGAATTCTGTTAGAGTTTGAGTAAGATTAGCATAATTTGCCATGACTACTTGCAGCTAATTATGAGATGTTGGGGGAGGGATTTAATTTGTGTTATTCGGTACATAAACATCGATAGGATTCAGGTCTATGTGTTAAAGGTAATGTGTTAATTCCATGTTCCAGAATAGAAACTACAAATGCCAGGACTATGGAATATATTTTGCTCAAAATCCGCACCTTGTGATCCAACAGAGAGTCCACAGAGAAGATAAACTATACAAATACTTGGAGAGTAGGATTTTAAATATTTTCCCTTTTTTTTATTATCATAATTCAAACTTGGTGAGGTGCCAGCATCCATACTGGGAGAAATCATGAAAGTGCCGGTTGATGTGGGAAATGATCTGTTTATTTTACAAAAGTAAAGAATGGTCTGTAGGTCCCTGGGAACTATACAAAATACTGTACGTACTAATCCACAGGATGTCTTCATTTGAATAAGCTAAAATTTTGCAGGAGTATCCAAAGTATATTATTTGTTTATACCTTGGCTCTGTGCTGCACCAGCCACCTGTTTTTCCCTCCTAAGGTAAGAAATAGGTAATAACCGCTTTGCGTTTTCATAGATCGGGCTCCACAGTTTCATTCATATCCCAGTATACATTGCACTATATAATCTGATAACCTGTGCCCCTCTTATTTGTGTAAAGCTTGTGTAACTCATCACGGCCAATTTCAGCTAATTGACAAGGTGCAGGGGCATGTCTCAGCCATATGCCTGGTTGTACATCCAGTTGTGCAGCAAAGATTTGCCCAAGCATCTCATCAATTAGCCCCATTTAGCAGCAGCATGTTTGGAAACACTGCATCAACAGCAGTAGGATTCTGACCTATGACTTGTCAATCCTACAGTCTCAATTTCGGAACTGATTGTAACAATGGAGCCAGCCATGGGCCATGTCATCTACCACCCTGATTCCAAAACTGGTCACCAAATGCCAAAAGAAAGGCAGGAGAGCCATGGTCCATCCTTCTTTCCCCCATGTATCTGTTATTGTGGGGTGTATGGCTTGTTGGTGGGTGTTTATTTGAGGTGTGTCGCCCATCTGAGCACAGCTTCCATTGATATCGGAGAGCATTAACTTCGACCGTTAACTGGGAACTGATATGGAATCATGTAAATCTGAGAGACGTTTGCTCAATTTGCTCAAAAGTGGAATGAGAAATGTGAATGTTCTGTACAATATAATTGGTGAAAAAAATATCCTTGGCCTCTATGTGTGCTGTTTTCCATAAATTGTGCCACACACACAAACAAAAAATGATGTTCTGGGTAGACACCATGCGATCTGAAACTGGGAAATGTAACTGAACTCAGGAGGTTTCATAGTGGGCATTGCTCTATTCAGGCAGCCAGTTTTGTTCATTGGAACATGAATGAGGGTTAAATCCAGCACATAATGAAGATGGAGATTCACCAAATTGCCACTGAGTCAGTGAGCCTAGTCTAGTGTGGCTTGCTAGGCTAAGCAACAGGACTTCAGCAAGGATATCTACTGAAATTGTACAGGATGCTTCAATCAACCTGTAAGTATATTATGTAGTTGTGTATACAGTGTATATCTAGTGTGCAGCATTATTCTGGGCAATGTTCATCTGAAAACTGCAAAGTTGCACAATCAAGCAAAAAAAAAATCCAACCAACAACAGAAAGAAGTTAATGTTAAGTCCTAATGATTTGTGATCGATGGTTGGTCTTGTTTCCTTTTTTCTGCTGTTTCTGTTTAGTGATAATTCTTCCTCTGCCCTCTTTTTCCTTTTCCTCTCTTTTTCTTTTTTTAGATTTTAACCAGAGGTGTGCCTGGGGAATTCTGGAAGTTGTCATCATAAAACACAAATTTATTTATTAGATTTATACCCCGCCCATTTAGTGAACATGCCAGCAACTCTGGGTGGCTTACAAAATATTATTAAAACCATATGAAACATATAAAAACAAACACACACACACCCCTAAAATCACCTGTCTGGGGCATAAGATGGCAGACAACGGGCCAGCATAATTTTACAAAAGGGTGGTGCTGGGTAAGGCCTGGATTAAAAAAACAGCTTTTAATTTATGCATTCTTGAAGGCTTTCACAGCCGGGATCCGATGGATGTTGTCGGTTTTTCGGGCTGTCTGGCTGTTGATAAATACTCAACTCTCCCACAAAACTGCACCAGAGCACAGACAGAGTTCTGACTCCTGTCCTCTGAAGATGCCAGCCACAGAGACTGGAGAAACATTAACGTCCTGAACACAGCCTGACAACCTGGAAAACCTACAACAACCATCAGGTTTTAATTTGCTTGCGGAAGCTCAGGAGGGCGGGGGCCTGTTGCACCTCCACAGGAAGAGTGTTCCAGAGCGGAGTGGCCACTACTGAAAAGGCCCTGTTTCTGGTTGATGCTTTCCCGGCCTCTTTTGGAGTAGTGGCCACCCGCAACACTAAAGACTGGGAGGTGCGGGTGGGAAGATGACCTGAGGGAGAGGCACTCTGACAGGTAGAAAGGTTCTAAACCTTAAAAGGTTTTATAAGTTAGCATCAATACCTTGAATTTGCCCCCCCCCCCCCGAAGCATACTGGTAGCCAGTGCAAGCGAGCCAGGACAGGTGAAATATGGTCAAATTTAAATGTCTCCGTGACCAGCCTGGCTGCTACATTTTGTACTTGCTGCAGCTTCCGAACCACCTTCAAGGGCAGCCCCATGCAGAGAGCGTTGCAATAGTCAAGCCTCAACATTACCAACACATGAACCAGTGTTATTAGGGATCTCCTGTCCGGAAAGGGGCCAAGGTATACAATCTGCCTCAGATGGGGGGGGGGGAAGCAGATTTGGCCACAGCCGGGGTCTATTTCTCCATCATGATGGCTGGGTCCAGAAGCACCTGATCCTTCAAGGGGGAGTATGACCCCCATCAAGGTCAGGTAACAGGCCCCCTCCTCACCCATCAGGGTGCCCTCCCGACAACAGGATATCCATCTTGTCAGGATTCAATTTCAGCCTATTTGCCCTCATCCAGTCCATAACCATGGCATAAATATAAATAAATAAATAAATAAATAAATAAATAAATAAATAAATAAATAAATAAATAAGAAAAATGAACCAACTTCATGCTTTTGAGAAGCTCCCCTCCCCCCTCCCCAATCTGGGATCAAATAACAATCAAATGATTTGGCTGCCAATCCATGTGCTCCGGCAGTCGATTAGAGGACCTTGAGGTTGCCCTGCCAGGAATCCCCTCTTCGGCTTCAATCACGTGAACAGGAAGGGAAGAAACGAACCGTCCCCCCCCCCCCCCGATTTTAAAGGGATTGAAGAACAAAAGCGGTGCAACCTTAACTAGGGATACGTCGGAAATAGCAACCGGGCTTCTGATGGTCTCAAAGGCGGTCAGCGGGGAGGTGAGGAGGAAAGATGCCGGGGGGGGGGGCAGGGACTGGTTGTGTGCAGGGGGGGAAAGCTGGGGAAGGAAAGGGGTTCCTTTGGGCGGGGAACCCATTCTGTGGGGTGCTGTGGTCGTGAGAAAGAGGAGGGATCCAGGGGGAAGCCGGGACTGCGAGCTGACCTCTGGGGTTTTGGCTGCCCCGAGTGTCTCCGCTGGTAGAGCCTCCGTGTGCCTTTGCTCTTATTGATGGGCTCTTGGTTCATTAGGTTTTGCATGTTTTTTTTAATAAATCAAAACCTGCAAGATCTGATTAATACTTGAATACCATGGAGAGAGAGAGAGAGAGAGAGAGAGAGAGAGATCCTCATCTTTTAATAGCTTAGGGTGCCCTGTAGATGAATATGGGGATGCCAGAATTTCTTATTTCATCTCAGTGCATGTGCGCGCACTACACAACACACAATTTCTAAGAGATGGATACATACACAGGTCTTATAGACAGGTAAGAGAGATAGTTTTTAATCTTCCCTCCAGCTAGCAGAGGGTTGGAAAGCCTTCAGGTATTCTTGGATTCATGATTCTTTTTTTTAGTTATGTCATCTTGGTAATATGCTGTTTGAAATAAGTGTTAAAACTGTCTGTTAGATGATTTTTATATTGTTCATATTGTTGTGTTTTTATTCATGTAGGCCGCCCTGAGTAGACGTTGTCAAACAAACAAACAAACAAATAAAATGACCTCTCCACTGGCTGGATGGCTCAGGGACTGAGGCTGCAGAGGCAGAGGTTGTCAGTTCAGTTCCCCGTTGTGCATCCCAGAAGAGCCGACCCGTGCATCCTCGGGGCAGTTGCCCAGTCCCAGGATTTCCCCCAGAAAAAAAGAGAGAGTGGTAAAAACCTTTTCTGAGTACTCTCTCCTGAGAAAACCCTGAAAAGGGTTGTTGTAAGGTAGAATTGACTTGACAGCCACATGATGATGCTGATTCGTGCCAGGCTAGCATGTTATGTATGGGAAGATGATTGTCGTAATCGAAGATCCCAGAGTATTCTAGCAGCTAATGTTACCATGTAGTGGCTGGATAGCTGAGTAGTTTAGGTATCTGGCTACAGAACCGGAGAGTGGGAGTTCGATTCTCCACTGTGCTTCCTGAAAGAAGGGCCATCCTGTGTGGCCTTGAGCAAGCTGCGCAGTCCTGAGTGCCCCCCCCCCCCGGAAGAAGAGAACAGAGAGCCATTTCTGTATATGCTGTACTGGGACAACCTTGAAAAAAGGTTGCCAGAAGTCAGAATTGACTTGATGGCAC
This sequence comes from Pogona vitticeps, assembly GCF_051106095.1. NCBI lineage: Eukaryota > Metazoa > Chordata > Lepidosauria > Squamata > Agamidae > Pogona > Pogona vitticeps. Next base: position 25,179,522 of record NC_135784.1, read on the forward strand.
TTCTTCTTCTTCTTCTTCTTCTTCTTCTTCTTCTTCTTCTTCTTCTTCTTCTCCTCCTCCTCATCATCATCATCATCATTATCATCATCATCATCATCATCACCACCACCACCACCACCACCACCCTGCAGAGTCTTGAAGTTCTTCTAATTTCTTGGTTGCAGTCTCATTTGGATTGCTGACTGCATTTTTTTAATACATGGACAGTGCCAGCTTTTACTCAATGCGAGCTGTTGGAGTAAAACCCTAGAGGCCAACACTTTTCGTGTGGCTTAATTCTCTGTGAAATGAGCTGACTTCGTGAGGTGGACAAAATGTCCTTCAAAGTGTTACCTAACCAAGCATTTGTGCAGCTGATGAAGTGGACATTGTACGTGGAAGGTTAATTTTTCCCTGTGAGCTGTTCCTAGTATCTCATTTGGTACAGACACTTGGAGAAGGATGCTCAGAAAATGATCTCACTGTTCATTTAGATACACATGGGAGGACATAATTTTTCAGGTAAACTGATCCTAGCCTCTTACAGTCATGACCACCATGTTAAGTTGGGCCTGGAGCCTGCCTTGTGACCTGTGCTGTTGATGCACCGTTGGACTGATGCTTTCAAAGCAACTAGTCCCCATGATCAGCCTTGCTGCTTTGTTTTACTTCAGCTGAAGCTTCTAGTCCAGTGCTTCCCAACTTGGGCCCCCAGATGTTCTTGGACTACAACTCCCAGGAATCCTGGCCAGCGCTGCTAGAGGTGAAGGCTTCTGGGAGTTTTAGTCCAAGAACATCTGCAGAACCCAAGGTTGGGAACCAGTGTTCTAGATTGTCCAAGCAGTTGAATGGAGAAAATGGTATGAATGGAGCTGGATCTCTTGATGAGCATTACAGAAGTTTTGAACAGACCTTGTATCCTGTATTAGGAAAGAGCATCATATATATTGATTTGTTCAGTTTAATTTGTGCATTGCTCTGTAAATCCTAAATCACACTTAAATACTCCCGCCTCTCTCTTTCTTTCTCTTTCTCTCATATACACCATTTTTAAAGCAGGTTTTCCTGTTGTCAAGCCCAGTTTGATCTCCTGTTTTGAGAAAAACCCATAGTGTTCTGGTCCGGCTCATATTGGAGAAACATGGAGGTCATGTCACAAGAAAATGCAGGTGAGGCAGAAAAATGCAAGTCATAACTCAGTTCTAAAGCAGGCATGTAGAATGTGGCCAAATCCTGAAATCTCTGATTTGGAGGGATGCTTAGAAGCTTCCAGAGTACCAATTCTAAAAAGAAGATTTAGAATTAAATCCCAATTGAGTTGTTATTTGGATTAAGAAAAAAGTTTGGTGTGGGAAGAAATGAGACAGGTGTTGAAAACTAGGCATGATCTGGAGAAAATAAAATAGAAGAATTTTTTTCCTTGCTCTCTCCTAAGACTGAATCTACAGTCATCCCATGAAGTAGAATGGTGAAGATTTTAGGAAGATAGAAGAAAGTTGTTCTTAACCAACGCACTGTTAAAACTGTGGGAGTCACTTCCCTGAGATACAGCTCTGGTGGCCAACTTGGATGGCTTTAAAGGGGAGCAAATTTAAATAGTTATATATATGCTGCTGTATCTAAAGCTATTTTTGTAATGCTTTTACCTAACGTTTTTAATATACTGTTATTCATGCTTCTTTAATATTTGAATCATTTACTGTTTTTCCGTTTTTAATATTATCTTTTTAATGACACAAGCCACCTTGGGTCCTTTTCTGTAGGAGAAAGGCAGGGAAAATATTTTAAATTAATAAAAAACATAGTATCAGAGGCAATGTACATGTCTCTGTGTATAGTTGATCGGAAGCGGGAGACAGGAGGGTGCCGTTGCCCTTGTGTCCTGTTGGTTGGCTTCTCGGAGGCTTGCTAAGTAGCCGCACTATAGAGAGAATAGTGGGCTGGCTAGTTCTTTGGTCCATTTCATCACGGGCCCTTTTATGCATTTGTGAATTGTGCAAAGCATCCCCACACCTCTGCGGATTACTCTTAATCCTGGCCGTCCTTTTTGTTCCTCAACTTCTCTTCCAGAACCAGAGCTTGTTTCTTCTATGGAGCAGAGACAGGACCTGTGGGAGCCAGATTCTCAGGACTTGGATGAAACATGCATCTCAGATACCAAATCATCTGACTCGTTGGGTGAGTCTGCTTGACATTCACATAGCTCCAGAACTCTGCTGGGGTGGGGGTGGGGTGTTGTGTAGAAAAACGCTTTATCGCTAAGTCAGCCATGGTTAGGGTTAGAAACTGATCTCTGAGCGGCCAGGGTTGAGGTGTGTGGGGGCCACGAAGGCACATCCCATTTGGTTGCTGAGACAGTCGGTTTATCCCTTCTAAAATAAGATGCGTGCCCTGTGCAGAATCACATTTTTAGGATTGTGGCTTTGCTTGTGCAAAAGAGAGAGAAAAAAGGTTAGAGCAGGATTTTTCCACTGCCACACAAAAAAAGTGGAAGTTGGTTCAAAGGCATAAACAAAAACAGATACCCCTATTTTAGAGCGTTGTGGTGCAGTGAGTAAACTGCAGTACTGCAGCCAATACTCTGCTCATGACGTGGGTTCAGTCTCAGGTAGCCAGCTCAAGATTCACTCAGTCTTTCCATCTTTCTAAGGTCAGTAAAATGAGTACCCAGCTCATGTGAGGGTGGGGGCAATGTGTAGCCTGCATAATTAACTTGTAAACCACCCAGAGAGTGTTTTAAATGTTACAGGGCAGTATAAAAGCAGCACGCTGTGCTTTATAGTGGGGTCTTGACTTGAGAACTTAATCCGTATTGGAAGGCGGTTCTCAAGCCAAAAAGTTCTCAGGTCAAATCTGCATTTCCCATAGGAATGCATTGAAAACCATTTGATCCGTATCTGCTCTTTTCCGTCCATAGAAACTAATGGGAAGCTGCTATTCTGCCTTCGACCACTAGAGGGGGATATTTTGTTTCTTTTTTTCTTAGGTCAAGAAAGGTTCAGTGAAGGCAGGGAAAATACAGTCCAGGCAGTTCAGTACCAGGCAGTCCAAAGACTGTCTCCCAATCCACTCTCTAAACGCTGGGAGGAGTGAGGAAGCAGACAGGCACCCTTTTCACTGGCCAACAGTTAACTGAAAGTTCAAATTTTGCACTTTCCCTGCCTCCCACGTGGGTTTTTTCAGTTCTTAACTCAAATCTAAGTATGTAAGTCAAGTCAATATTTTCCTATGAGAGCGGTTCTTAAGTCAAAATGTTCTTAACTCGAGCCGTTCTTAAGTCAAGACCCCACTGTACTTTTTGCTTTGCTTAGAATCTCCTATCAAAGTAAGAGTATCCACACTTGCTAAGCAATTTGTCCCTCTGAGCTATGAATCTCTGCTCAGGCTCAGTTGTGAAGCTCTGGATGATCCCATTTCTGACTTGGCTATTGAACCTTTAGGTACTAAGAGTACCAAGAGCTCTGAGAGATGGTTCTGGGGGTATCGGTGAAGCAAAGCAGTGAGCTGCTTATATACGGTACCATCCCACAATGCTTAAAGCTCTCTCTGAGTGGTCTACAATTCACTTATGCAGGTTACACATTGCCGTCGAGTGAGCTGGGTATTTAATTTACCAACTTCAGAAGGATAGAAGGCTGAGTCAGTCTTGAGCCGGCTACGTATCTAAGTCCGTTGGGTTCAAACTCTGGTCATAAGCAGAGTCTTGACTGCAGTACTACAGTTTAACCACTGTACCACAAGTAATAAGGTATGAAAGCAGTAGGTGTCCAAGGTGGCTATTTGTCCCCAGGTACTTGTATGCAGAGATACTAAATCAGAATTAGAATTCAGTTTCTACTTCCCCTGAATAACCATGCATCTCTGGGCAGAGCACAGTCCGTTAAAGATACAAAATGCAAATAGTGAAGTAACAACTAGAGAGCCAAGAACATTAGCAGAGAACAGAAACATCCTGCATTTGAAGTCCAGATAAAATTAGCAGCAAAGTAAAAGAGTGCTAATTTCTAGGAGCAGTTGAAACACTTTTTTAAAAATGCCTGCAGGTGGAAAAATTCTTAATGTGACTTCTGAAACACTATCAGAATAAAGACAGACACCTATCTAGGAGGAAAGGATATACTGTACACCCATGTTTCCCAATTTTGAGGTCTCCAAAACTGGACTACAGCTCCCAGAAATCCTGGCCAGCACAGCTAGTGGTGAAGGCTTCTGGGAGTTTTAGTTGAAGAACCTCTGGAGACCCAAGGTTGGGAACTACAGGTACGCACAATCTCTTAATTTGTATTCAAGCTTCCTTTTCATTTAATATCTTCATAGTTTGCTTGGTCTCCTTTTTTTTCTTTTTTGAACTCTCGGAGATTCATCCCTTCTTAACCCAGAAATTCCATTTCTTTCTATGCTTTCTAGCAGATAACTGGAGGGAAATGTCGGAACGCATGAAGCCTGAAACTAATGCTACAGACAAATCAGAGCTTGCCAGCCAGCAGGAAACCCATACACAAGTGGAAGGTTATGACAATGAGAAACCCTTCACGTGCACCGTGTGCGGGAAATATTTTGTGCAAAAGATGGCTCTCGCAGGTCACAAGAGAATTCATGCTGGAAAGAACCGTTTTGGGTGTGAGCAGTCCGTGAAAACTTCTGCTGTCAATTCACATTCTCTGAATTACCAGAGAGTCCACACAGGTGAGAAACCATATGAATGCCAGGAGTGTGGGAAATGCTTTGCTAACAATTCACACTTTTTGAGCCACCAGAGAGTCCACACAGGAGAGAAGCCGTACAAATGCCAGGAGTGTGGGAAATGTTTTGCTCAGATTTCACATCTTGCAACTCATGTGAGACTCCACACAGGAGAGAAACCTTACAAATGCCGGGAATGTGGGAAATGTTTTGCTGCCAGCTCAGTTCTTGTGATCCACCAGAGAGTCCACACAGGAGAGAAACCGTACAAGTGCCACGAGTGTGGGAAGTGTTTTGCTCAGAATTCAAATCTTGTGAGCCACCAGAGATTGCACACAAGAGAGAAACCATACAAATGCCAAGAATGTGGGAAATGTTTTGCTTCCAGTTCACAGCTGGTGATGCACCAGGTAGTTCACACAGAAGAGAAACCATACAAATGCCAGGAGTGTGGGAAGTGTTTTGCCCGGAAGGCAGATCTTGCAACCCACCACAGAGTCCATACAGGAGAGAAACCATACAAATGTAAAGAGTGTGGGAAATGCTATGCTTCTAGTTCACAGTTTGTGAAGCACAAAAGAGTCCACACAGGAAAGAAGCCGTACAAATGCCAGAAGTGTGGCGAATCTTTTGCTCACAATACATCTTTCCTGTACCATCAGAGAGTCCACACAGGAGAGAAACCATACAAATGCCTGTATTGTGGCAAATGCTTTGTTTCCAGTTCACAGGTTCTGACCCACCATAGAGTCCACACAGGAGAAAAACCATACAAATGCCAGGAGTGTGGGAATTATTTTGCTCAGAATTCACAGCTCGTAGCCCACCAGAAAGTCCACACAGGAGAGAAACCATACAAATGCCAGGAGTGTGGGAAGTGCTTTGCTTCCAGTTCAGCCCTTTTGACCCACCAGAGAGTCCACACAGGAGAGAAACCCTACAAATGCCAAGAATGTGGGAAATTTTTTGCTCGGGATTCATCTCTCCTGAAGCATCAGAGAATCCACACAGGTGAGAAACCGTACAAATGTGAGGACTGTGGAAAATATTTTGTTTACTATTCAGAGCTTGACAGCCACCAGAGAACCCACACAGGAGCGAAAACGCATAAAGAGTACGGAAAGGAGTTTTCTTGAAACTCAGTCTTCATGAGGCACCTGAGTACTCATGCAGGAGAAAAACCATATAAATGTAAGAAAGGTGGTGATTTTGTTTTCAGTGCACCACTCGTGAGGCACCAAGGAGCCCATACAGAAGAGAAAGGACACAAATATTAGAAGTGGGCAAGATGTATTCTTCAAAAATGTTTTACTTATGTGAGAAGAGTTCCCACAGGAAAAAAGGCCATACCAAGGCTAACAATGCCCAGAGTGTCTGGCTCAGATTACAAGACTCTTGTGGCATCAGGGAGTTCACAGAGGATACAAACCATGAAGACAGCAATCTAAATGCAGTCGCGATGGTCTCTTGAAGAAAAACAAAATTCAAAACGACAAAATCTAGAGGCTGCCTTCATTTTGACAAACCCATATCCCACCTGAGTGCACAATAGGATTCCTCTGTATTACCATTTTATTTTGTCTAAGCAACCTGTATCTTTCTCAAAAGGCAAGAGATAAGACTTCTGAGTTACACTTAGCCCTGCATTTTCAGGGACCCAGTGTGTGGTGTTGCATGTCATCTGCCTAGCTGCATATCTGTCAATGAATTGGGAAAGAACTACCCAGCTGGCCAATTCTTTGCAGTTCTATGTTTTTCCTGCTTCTGCTACTTTCTTTTTAATCTTAAAACTCTCTGTTGAACTCAGGAATTTGCAGTCTTTTAGAATTTTATGGCATTTTAGACAACATTTGGAAGTCTGCAAGAGAGAAGCTGTGCATTTTTTTTCCCAGGGGAACTATTTGCTCACTTTCTGCATCTTAAGTCACATCAGAGGATACATTCAAGAGAACATCCCTATCTCTCTGTTTTGGTGAGAACTGTCCTGCTTACAGGCTGCCAGTGCTTGGAAAGCTGGACGTTATGCATAATATGGAGGTAGTCTTTGTAAGGGGGAATGAAATGGAAATCCAAGGCCAAGCTGAGTTGGTAGATCAAAAGAGTTGTTAGCATGAGTTTGGGAAGCATGCAGAAAAATAAAATGTGCTGCTTCTATAAAACTCCATAGTTCTTAAAGCATTGCCTGGGTGGTTTACAATTTAATTATGCTGGCTACACATTGTCTCCTACCTCCCCCAGCGAACCAGGTACTCAACTGTACCAACCTTGGAAGGATGGAAGGCTGAATCAACCATGAGCCAGCTACCTGAGCTTGTCAGGATCAAGGTCATGAGCAGAGTCTTGACTGCAGCACTGCAATTTAACCACAGCACCATGACGGTCTGACTTAAAAGTCAGAGTCAGTCTCTAAAGTGATCCCATCCCAGGAGAACTATCCGAACAGGGAACAGGCAGAAGAGAGATCAGGCTCAGTTTGGCAGGTGATCTATCACGGAAGAAGGAAAAGTGTGCCAAGCACCATGAGCAGGGAAGTGAGCCAGGCAAGGGAGAAAATTGTTTCCACAAACTCAGCTAGGGTTGGGGCAGTATATTTATATATCTAGGACAGATCCCGAAGCTGAGGCTCCAACACTTTGGCCATCTCATGAGAAGAGAAGACTCCCTGGAAAAGACCTTGATGTTGGGAAAGTGTGAAGGCAGGAGAAGGGGACGACAGAGGACGAGATGGATGGACAGCATCACCGGAGCTACCAACATGAATTTACCAAATTCCAAGAGGCAGTGGAAGACAGGAGGGCCTGGCGTGCTCTGGTCCATGGGATCACGAAGAGTCGGACACGACTTAACACACACACTGTGGTGTAGACGATATTTTTTGCGAAATAAAAATAAAATAAAATAATTATTTAATTATCAGCAATCTGCTGGTGAGGTAATTTCCATGGTGCACTTCGAGCTTTGCAAGGGGATACAGGTCAATAGCCCGTATTTATAGTCCACTTGACTTTTTTTTCTGTCTTATTACTCTGTGTTCTTGATTTTGCCTGTAGTTTTCTTGTGTACACAAAAGCCCTGGTAGGCTCACGAGCAATAAACTGACTGAGCTGCTTAAAGAATTCTCTTACAGTCTTAATGTGTGTGAGTCCTTTCCTGTTCCAGAGTTCCCAGGTCTTCTATTCATCTTGTGTTTATCTGGACCTTCAATACATCATCCTGAGCTGCAGGGTGTGTGTGTGTGTGTGGCCTTCCTTCAGACAGAGATAATACAGGAAAATTATACCAATCTTTATCTGTGGAGTTGTGGCATTTGGTCAGAACCTGTTGCATCTCTCTGACTTTGGAATGAAGGTTGCCCTTGTCAAGGAGAGGGTAGGCCTCTCCCTGTACGTCTGTCTGAAGGGGAGTTTGTCCGGATTAGTGGCTCCGCAGTGGAGGTGCAAAAGTGGAATGGATTGTCCTTGATAGCAGTTAGGAATCAAAGTTAATTCTCTGGGATTGCTCACATATACATTTGTGGTGTTGGAAAAACCTCAAGGGAAAAGGACAAAGGTGCTTTGGAAATGATGTAGGCCCATCATTTAAACGACCGACAAAGACTCCTGAACTATTACGTTTTATTGTATACAGTGCTTTTGTGCTGCCCCTCATAGGTGGCGGCCATCTTCCCGGTTTGCCTACATTATTAAATCCCTTTTCATGAGATGTGAAGACGGTTGATCCTGAAGGGCACAACCAGCCCTAGGTCTTTCACAGTCTGAGGCAGAGTAACAAATACCACCACCTGAAGATGGCAATACCTCAGGCCAACCATATTATTTCGGTACATAAGGCAGGCAAGCCCACAAGGAACAGCCCCCTGTGGCAGTAAAAATACTTGGGGGGAAAAACAGGATCTGCTACCTTTTCATTATATCCAAAAATCTACTCCCTGAGGTGATGCTGAGGGTTTGTATTACCTCTGGCACATTAAAGATGCAATTATGTGCCAAGTGCCATCAAGCTGCATTTGAATGCTGGTGTATGAGGTGCTTAATAATAATTATCACGTGCCATCCAGTAAATTCTGACTTTTGCAGGGTTTTCCATATAGAGACTACTCAGATGTGGGGTTTACCCTTCCCTTCTTCTGGGATCATATTGGACGGTGCTGCTAGCTCAAGGCCACACAGGCTGGCTAGAGGCACGGTGGGGAATTGAAATCCAAACCTCTGGCTCTGCAGCCAGATACCTAGAGCTATGCAGCCAGCTCATGAGGTGCCAAAGGAGGGATTAAATATTCCCCAGTGAGTTTTCATGGCTGAGTGGGGATTTGAATCCTGGTGTCCTGAGTCCTGGTCAGTCACTCTATCCACTATACCATACTGGCTTTCCTGGATGCAATAATTGCAGTATTTGTAGCTTGTGAAGTGTAACACCAGAGGGAATTCTCAAAGGCTTTCATGGCCAGGATCCGATGGCTGTTGTAGGTTTTTCGGGCTGTTTGGCCATGTTCTGGAGGTTTTTCTTCCTCCAGAACACGGCTAAACAGCCCGAAAAACCTGCAACAACCACTCCAGAGGGAAACTCGGGTGAGGAAGATAAATAGCCTGGCACTAATTAACACACACACACACCCCCCCGTTATTCTTGGTTTGCAAAGCATCTGAGCCTTACAAGAATACTTGGGAGATTAATTTGATGAATTGAGTGATGATGCTTTCACGAAGCAGTGCTTGCACATTGTCAATTCTTCTTCACGTGCTTGGGCAGTAGAGTGGAGAGGTTTGGCTTTGTAATGCCAGGAGCCTGGCTTGGATTCAGTCATATGACAGGAAGCAGAAAATAAACCTTCCACCAGCGGTGCCTTGACTTGCGAACTTAATCCATATTGGCATGGTGTTTGTAAGTCAAAGCGTTCGTAAGTCAAAGCAGCATTTCCCATAGGAATGCATTGAAAACCAATTAATCCATTCCACCTGTTTTTTGTTCTTATGTCAAGGCACGGTTCGTAAGTCGAAACGAATGCAAAGCCAGTTGATCTGTCCTCTACCACTAAGGGGATGCATTTTAGACCCCAGCAGCCACCAGAAGAAACCTTTGGAAAAACATTTCTGATTTTAAAAGCAAAAGACTAAAATGCATTTTAGACCTCCCAGCAGCCAAAGAAACCTTTGCAAAACCATTTCTGATTTTAAAAGCAAAAGACTCAACTGCATTTTAGACCCCAGCAAAGAGAACAAAGCAAAAAAGCAAGGGAAGCATGCATGAACCATTGCAAAAGAACAGAAAACAAACGGAGCAGATCAGAAATGCACAGAGAACAAAGCAAAAAGCATGCAAGACATTTCGAAACCTGTGAACTTTTAATAATAATATTCTTAGAACTGCAGAGCTGGAAGGGACCCCGTGAATCATTGAGCCCAGCCCCTGGCAAGGAGGCCCAGTGGAGAATCGAACTCTCAACTTCTGGCTCCACAGCACATAGCGCGGGATCCTGGGCTTCCTTCATCTGGAAAACAGAGGGAAGGGGATACAGCCTGAGGATTTATATATAGTGGGGGGGGGCAGATTTTGTGTTTCAAACCGCTCCCTCTTCCCGCCCCAACGGGTGACCAGTCAATCCCAAACCTCCGAGGCTGCCCTTCATCCATGTGCTCGGGGATAGATTGGAATGGGCTCGCGTTTCTCTTGCCAGGAACTTGGCGCGGCTTCGGTCACGTGGCAGGAAGTGGCAAAACCAGCTTGGCTGCGAATGGAAACCGAAGAAAGGCGGTGCAACATCCAAAGGGAGGCGGGGAGAGAGAAAGACACTTGGCGAGGGGGAGGAAAAAAATAATAATTAAAAAAAAAATAAAGCCACCCGAGTGGAAGCAGGGATCCTGGGGAGGAGAAAAGAGGAGCCCGGGTGGACATTTCAGCTGCAAGCCTGGGTTGGAAAAACAAAAGTCCTGCACCAAGAAGGAGGAGGAACAACAACAGAGCAATTGCTGGGCAGGGAAGCAATTGAAGAAAGGGGGTTGTTTTTGCTTTGCCGGAGAGAAAGAGGAAAAAAGGGAGGATCTGAAGGTAGAGACTGCCATCTTTCAGGGGGAATTTGCAAGAGTTTGGGCATCCTGGGGCTAGTTATGAACCTGTACCTCGCTTTTGTCTTTCTGATTGGGCTCAGCAGGTTCTGCAGGTATCTCTAGCAAAGCCTGCCAGATCTATTTAGCAAGGGGGGGGGGGAAGGACGGCGGGGAGGATGTGCTGTGGATCAAGTTGGGCCGGCCAAGGTCCTTTGAACTCTCCCCTTGGCCTTTTGCACCTTGAAAGGCTAGCAGTCCTGGGACTAGGTCTGGACACAGAGGGCTAGCCTGAAATTAGAGTTGGGTTTAGATCTGCTTCCCTTTGCTTCGCAATTCCTGCCCCCTTCTCCAGTCTTTCTGAATGTTTTAAAAGGATGGCTCATCCTCAGTTCTAAGTGAGGGGATGGAAAGCGGTGTGAAATTTTGAGTATATGTGTGTGTGTGTCGTAATTCTCCTCATAGACAGAGGAATGGGGAATGAAGGGTCCTCCAGATGTTGGTGAGTTGTATTTGTCTGAGTCAGGGATCATGGGAGTTGATCCCTGTCAGATGATCCCTGATATGGGAGTCAGGGATCATCTGGAGCAGTGGTCCCCAATCTTGGGCCTCCAGATGTTCTTCTTGGACCGCAACTCCCAGAAGCCTTCACCACCACCTCTGCTGCCCAAGATTTCTGGGAGTTGAAGTCCAAGAACATCTGGAGGCCCAAGGTTGGGGACAACCAATCTGGAGAACCACAGGCTTCTTTCTGCCTTCCCATAGTGTATGGTAAATAATAATAAACTTGGATCTGCTGAGCTGGAAGGGACCCTATGGATCATGGGGCCCGGCCCCTTTCAAGGAGGCCCGGTGGGGGAATTGAACTCCCAAACTCAGAGACCTAAATCACTGAGCTATCCAGCATGGCTTGTCATTGTGTGTGTGTGTGTGTGCGCACACGCGCTCAGGACACTTATATTTTCTCCAGTTCAGTTCTTCACAGCCTCCACACAGATTTGCATTAATTTCTAGATATGGAATTTGAGAACAAATCAGAAAAGGATCTGCAAGGAATATGAGAAGTGGAATGAGGACTGTTGGTTGCTAAATGGGAAAGGTGACCAGAGATGACTATACACACTTAATTAATTTCAATATTGTATTAAATGATGCCGTCATCCAGAAGGTCTCTGAGCAGTATGCATAACAACCTAATAACCTAAAGAGGGTGTAAAACGTAGAAATATACAATTTTATTTTAACCAGCTGAGTTCTAAATTGAAAGCATTTGGGGCAATACTGTATATAAAAAAAGATAGGGGATGATTTCAGTGTTATTCGTGGAAGGCTGTTGTAGAGGTTATAGTCGAGAGAGGACTGACCTGGTGCTTATCCTTCTGCTAGTAGATGGTAAAAGGAGCAACAGGGCTGTGATCTTAAGAGTTATCATGGTGATCATATTTACCACAGTGGTTTTGTAGTAGCTCAGTTGCTTTAACCTAAAGTGCTTAAGCACAATATGTTTCTTAACGTGAGAGGCACCAGACTTCCAAGCCTATAAGGAAGCTCTGTTGTTGGTCTCTGCTGCTGATCTGACCATTTTTGTTACTAGTCTGGGACATGCTTGAGCTGGTGATGCTTAATGGTGAAAGAAAGTTCTCTGTCCATACCCAGAGGCACTCTAGCCCTGCCTGTTGCTACTCTAGAGATTGTACGTTTCTTGACCAGTATACTTCAGGGAAGAGCCTTTTCCCACATGAACCGATTCAGACATTTTGGTCAGTGACTAAGTCACTCCTATGAGTTAATGTGTGTCCCTGCTTGAAGTACTGGAGGGTGGCTGCTGTTGCGTTTCCCCACAGTTTGGCCCCATAGAGCTGCAAAAAGGGCTTTTTAAGAAGGCATTCAAGAGAATTCATCTACTTTTCCTACAGATCTTTGATATGGGGGGGGTGAGTTTTTGATCCAAAGATGTGTGTGTGTGTGTGTGTGTGTGTGTGTGTGTGTGTGTGTAAAATTTAAAAAATTGTGAGATCATCTATATTATCCAATATAGATAGTATTAATATTTTCATAAATGTTTCCTGAGAATTGGCGTTGTGGGGTGGGGGGAAGGGAGGGCAGACCTAAGAATTACACCCCACAGCACCCAGAGATGAGCTAAAATGCTTCCATGAGTCTCCAGAAAGGAAGACAAATACTGTATCAAAGCAGACATTTTGGGAAGGAAAGGTGTTTTTCCCCCCCTTTCAACGTGACTTTGAAGTCTGGGTGCCCATTTCCAGCTGATTATCTCAGCCAAAAGATAATCTCCGTTGTGCTTACACAGTGTTGATGCACCACAATCCAGAGGTGAGAAATACTCCCTTAAAAGCTAGAGGGGCCTGAATGAGATCAAACGCATCTTAAACCGTGTCTAGAACCTGATATACTAATCCCTTAATGGTAAGCCTGTGTTATTAACTTTGGTTGCAGAACTGTGGCAGAGGCAGAGATGTGAACTGAGAGCTTTAACGGTGGGGCCACCGCTGTGGAGGGTTAGTGCTCATTCTTTGTCCGCAAAAGGGCCATAGTTTAATGTCTTACTTAGAAGGATCTGGGGATGAGAAAGATCTTTGATCCCAGACCCTGGGGTGGACAATACTGTGTTGGATAGACCAACAGTCTCTAGCCTATAGAAGTCAGCAGCATCCTGTGTTTCAGTGGCTTTGGGGTGTGTTTGTCCCAACCTTAAGCTCTACACTGTAATTTTAATAATAATAATAGCATGCCATCAAGTCAGTTCTGACTTACGACAATTGCAGGGTTTTCTAGGTAGACAGTACTCAGAAGTGGTTTCCCCTTCCCGTCTTCTGGTGGGAGCATCCTGGGACTTGCAGCTTGCCCAAGGCCACCCAGGCTGGCTCTTCTCCCAGGTGACAATATGGCTGGCCTCTGATGTATCCTGACTCCAGTTTCTCCACTTCTTGCTTCACCTGAGGCAGCAAGATGGAATGGGGAGTCACTCCAGAATTTTTTTTCTAAAGATTTTTCACTTCTAGTCCTGCAAACCTTGAAAATATAGCCAAATTATATAAAAGTGTCTTGATACCTGCCATTCTGCTTTTCCTCCCTGTTCAAAAGGATTTCAGAATATTTACTTTTTTGTTCTAGTGTGGACTTTCTGGAATAGAAGGTAATCCTCTCCTCCTTGCTTTGAGTGCTAAGTTATTATGATTGTGCCTGTCAGTAGTGATGACTTTGTTGCTTTATTTCTGATCTGTAGCGGGAGGATTTCTATGACATGTCATATTTTTTTCCCTGCAGACTGTGTTTGACCTCATGGATGGATTTGAACATGTTTATGAGAAATCAGTCAAGAAACGTATTGCTAGAGGTGAAGTCAGGAATATGTAGTCCTCCAGGTAACACTGGATTACTCATAAACATGTTTGAATTTGCTTATAAATTCAAATGTAGGTTGCAGAGAAAATGTGAAATGTCGTAGAAACCCTCCTACTGATCAGTGTTGTTGTTTGCTGTTTTCATTAAATGATATCATCCTGGTTGCGGAATATAAAGTTACACAGACTGAATTTCAACCAATGTGTTCTGAATCCTGCAAACTATAAAAGGGAGATGATTGTTTAAAGTGAGATAGAAGATCATGATGATGTTGAGAGGCTCTTCAGACAAGAGTCTGTGCTAGGAAAGAGCATCTATATTGATTTGTTTGGTTTGATTAGGGCAAAGTGCCGTACTTCAGATCCTGAATCCCAGCTGAATATTTATTTTCTTTTGTATTGATTAGCACACTTCCCATTCATCAAGCCTGATTTGATACACCAGTTTGAGTCACAATTCCAATAGTCAGCTTATCTGGAAGGATTATGGAGGAGGATACAGTGCAGAACACCACAGGTGAGGGAATAAAAGCACAGATCATAAAAATTACGTATTTGCTCTAAACTGCAACCAACATGAAGTTGACCCAACTTTGGGAGGCAGTGGAAGATAGGAGGGCCTGGTGTGCTCTGGTCCATGGGGTCATGGAGAGTCAGACACGACTAAACTACTAAACAACAATGACGACGTAGTTGGGAGACATGCGACCCTGCAGATGCTACTGAACCTGAGTTCCCATCGGCTTACCCAGCATAGCCAAAGTTGATGGATGATGAAAATTACAATCCAGTGTTACCTGGAGGACTACATATTCCTGACTTCATCTCTAGCAATACGTTTTCAAATTAATTTCTCCTTTTCCCTCAGTTACAAGCTTAGTCTCTTAACCCTGTCCTCTTACAATTTTCTTCTGGTCAGGAATTTTCAGATAAGTGCCCATGTTGGTCTCTTGCAGCCAAAACAACCAAGAGTCTTGTAGCAACCTGAAGACTAACACATTTTGTTTGTCATAGACTTTCGTTGACTGCAGCCCACTTCCATGAAGTCGGTTGCAATCTGCAATAGCTCATGCCAAATACAACCTGTTAAACGTGCACAGGACTCTGTTGTTTCTCCTGATCAGGGTCTCCTGTTGTGACCATCAAGCGGGAACGAGAAGAGGAGCCTCAAGCCCTGCATCAGTGGGAGTCTAAGCCTCTGCAAGAGACCAGCACGGGTAAAGTATCCACTTCGAAGGACTTTCTCCTACAGCTGGATTTTTATTTTAGAAATGTGCAGTTGCTGTATACATTGGTGCCCTGCTAGACAATTACCTCACGAAACGACGAATCAGCATGACGATGAGTTTTTGCGATCGCTATAGCGGTTCACAAAACAGTGTTTCCTATGGGCAATTTTCGCTATACAATATTTCGGTCCGTGCTTCGTAAGACAGTTTTTTTTTCCTGGACCGATTTTCGCAAGACAACGATTTTGACAGCTAGGTCCGCGACTCACAAAACAAGTGTTTTCGGGACTGATTTTCACAAGACAGCGATTTTATCAGCTGATCGGCACTTTGCAAAATGGTTTCTCTATGGGCAATTTTCGCAAAACAACAACGATTTGTCCCCATGGGAACGCGTTAAACAGATTTCAATGCATTCCAATGGGGAACCACATTTCGCAATACAGTGTTTTCACAAGACAGTGATTTTCGCTGAATGAATTAACATCATCTTGCAGGGCGCCATTGTACTTGTAGACGATCCAGAAATATGCACATAAATTGAAATATTTGCAGTAATGATATCACATTTTCCAGAGTTTCTTTTCTTAACACTCGCTATGGTATTATTTTGGTGAGACAACACTTTCTGCCACCTAAACGTTCAAAATAATTGTGTTATTAATGTCCTACAGGATCCTCAGGATGACTGTGAATTATCACTGTCATTATTTTAGATCTGTGATTCTCTGCCTTCAGTTCCCAGATATACTTGGACTACAACTCCCAGAAATCCTGGCCAGCACAGCTAGCGATGAAGGCTTTTGGGAGTTCTAGCTTCAAGAACGTCTGGTGAGTCAAGGTTGGGAACCTTGACTCACCAAACATTATTTAGACAGATGTGGTGTATAGTACAATCATCACAAGCTGAAATTGAGTAATAACTCAGAACTAGAGTAAGTCCATTGAATCAATAGAACTTGAACCAGAGGCACCTCTCTTCTCCTTCCTGCTCCTGAGCAGCCGCTGCACGCCCCATCCATGGAGGAGCCCCTCCGACCTGCGCGTCCCAGCCCAGGGCCTTCAGCGGCCCTTACTCATGAGTAGACCCACGCCTTCAGTAGGCCTTACTCATGAGTAGACCCACCAGGGATGGGCAAGGAGCGCACCAGCTTCCGGTGCCTGGCAGAAATTTGGAGCTACCCCCGCCTCTCCTTCCTCCTCCTGCACCACAGGAGTAAAAAAGTTCCCTGACCCCTTACTCTAACCGTTGGGGCAAAAGAGCTACAGTACAAAGAAGCAGCCTGATTTGAATTTCCCGCCTTTTTCCCCTGCCTTTATCTGTTCTTAATTCGAAACTTCGCTCACAAATCGAAGTAAAATTTTGCGACCGGAGCTGTTCGTAAGTCGAAATGTTCATAGGTAGGGGCGTCCATAAGTCGAGGCACCACTTTACTTCCTCCAAGGGAGGGCATTAATGGCAATTTGTTTTGCAAAAATACAGTGGTGCCCCACATAGCGAGGTTAATCCGTTCCGGATTAACCGTCGCTATGGGGAAACATCGCTATACGGAACAAAAAAGCCAATTGGGCCCAAAACTCACCGTTATGCGATGTTCCTCCATAGCGCAGGCATTTTCGCGCCCTCGGTAAGCGAGGGCAGGGCGCGAAAACGCTGCGCGTGGCCATTTTGGGTGTTCCGGCAGCCATTTTGGAACCGCCGAACAGCTGATTTTAAAAAATCACTAAGCGAAACGCTTACCGATCGTCGCAAAGCGATTTTCGGCCATAGAAGGCATCGGTATGTGATCGCATTAGCGATCCCAAAAAAGGATCGCTATGCGAATTCGTCATTAAACGGTGCGCTCGTTATGTGAGGCACCACTGTATCTCCCTCACCCAATATTAATATAGAAGGATTATATTTTTGAGGTCAGTGACAGTTAACAAAACATCTTAAACATCGTCTACTAGCAGTCAAATCTCTGGCTGGAAACGCCTAGAAACTGGGGCAAATTGCTTCTGTTCCTTGAAAAGGGAGCATGTTAACTCACAGCAAGTCCTAGATCGCCAAACCATTGTTTAAAATTAAAAGCTCCTGGTAAGTATTTGAGAGGGTGCAAACAGCGTTCATAGCTCTGTACTTCAAATCATAATTGCACTTGAATAATCTCTCTCTCTCACACACACACACAAACAAACAAACAAACAAACAAATATATAATATCTCCTCACCCCCCAAATTTCTCTTTTCTGTGTACTCCAAACAGGGTTTCCAGTTGCCAAGCCTGATCTGATGTCCTGGCTTGAGAAAGACTCCTGGTTTCCTGATAAGCTCATCTTAGAGAAGATGGAGGTGGCGCCACAGAACAACTCAGGTGAGGGAACAAAAAGATACACATACTGTAAGAGCTAAATATTTGCATTAAGCTGTAGACCACAGATCTGCAACCTAGGGCCAGATTCTCGGATTTTTAACTTGGAAATGTACTTCTCAGAGCAGTCTTGGGAATGTACTTCTCAGAGTACTTCTCAGAGTACTCTGAGAAGGGGACTGAATATTAAATCGCTTTTGTTCTGCCGTGTAGATAA
The DNA here is from genome assembly GCF_051106095.1 of Pogona vitticeps. Taxonomy (NCBI): domain Eukaryota; kingdom Metazoa; phylum Chordata; class Lepidosauria; order Squamata; family Agamidae; genus Pogona; species Pogona vitticeps. The sequence goes on from NC_135784.1 coordinate 25,197,390, forward strand.
GGCACTCAGAGTACTTTGGGATTTGTAGTTCAAGGAAGTGGACTTGAATCCTCTAGCATAAATTCTAAACACTTTGCCAAACGATTCCTTTGGATGGAGCCGTGACAGTTAAAGTGCTACAAAACTGAGATTACTGACTGTTGTAAATACACCTGCTGTTGTATTTTTTTAATCTTTCAAAAATGTATTTCTATATTGTTTCAGTGGCTTTTATTCAGTAGTTGTAATTGTGATATGCTTAATTTAAAAAAAATTGCAAGGTATTTAGCTTGTAGCTGTTTTACCGTTTGGTGGGGGTTGTTTTTTTTTTTAAGGTACCTCATAAGCTACCTTGGGTCCATTTCTTTGGAAAACAGGAGAGTGTTAAGTACTTAAATAAATATGTTTGTCTCTGTGTGAACAGAAGGTTGGGCCATATGGGCTTTCAGTCTGATTCATCATGGCTCCTCTTATACTCTTAGATTTCTTACAAGCTGCAGAGGTATCCTGTGCATCTCTTTGGGTGGCTTCTGATCCTTACTGTTCTTCCCCCAACCAATATCCCAGGTCCAAAGCCTGAACTTATTTCTCAAATACAGCAAGGGGAAGAACTGTGGGAGCCAGACCCTCAGGACTGGGATGAAGCTGAAATCTCTGATGGCAGATCAGGTGACTCATCAGGTGAGCCAGACTGATAATAATTGTGTGTTGTCAAGTCAATTCTGACTCATGGTGACATTTTTCAGGGTTTTTTAGCTAGAGAACAGAAGTGGTTTTCCCTTCCTTTCTCCTGAGGATGTCCTGGGATTGCGCAGCTTGCCCGAGGCCACACAGGCTGGCTCTACATGCAGGAGGCACAATGGGGAATTGAACTCCCAACTTCTTGCTATGCAGCCAGATTCCTAAACCACTGAGCTTTCCAGCCTAATAACACACAAAATAAAGAGTAGCTGACAGCTGTTGAACCACACTTTTGCCTCTGATTCAGTTACAACATTTGGACAGTCACTTGAGAGCAGCCAAGGGCTGGGTGTCACCATGCTGGCACCCAATTTGCTGATGTCGTTGCAAAGGAAGATAATCTATTTTCACCTGGAAATAAGGTGCGCCTTCCCTGTGTGCCTTCTTTAGAAGCAGGACTATGCTTCCAGGAGTGTAATTTAATTGTAAGAAAGGTGTGCAGGGAACGTACATCTTGTTTGAAAGCTGCAATAACTTGTCTTCCCCTGCCCTTTCTGTAGCAGAACATCTGCTGCAGGAGAAGAGACATCTGGGTGAATGCAGAAGCGTGCACCCTTGTTTTAGCTACTGTTAAAAGCCAACAGTAGCAACACAGCTGAAATAGGGCCCCCAGTCCTGGCGAAATCATGACGTGCCGGAGGTAACCCTACTTCTCAACCTTTCCTAACTAATCTTTTGTGTTTAAGAGTTCAGCACTTTGTTTCCAGAAAATACGCCTGTAGGAAGATCAGAAAGGGGCATGTGAAACAACAACCATCTCAGCCCGTTCTTCGTTCCCAGGTTCTTGTACTCAGGCAAATTAAAGGGTTCTATTTAGCTTTATCAGTGACATACTTTAACCATACTTCTGTATCCCCAAAATAGATAAAATCAATGTGAAAGACACCAAAGGCAAATTAAAAAAAAAAACAGAAGCAAGAAATTAAAGAATAGAATATAGGAAACTAAAAAATAGAAACACATCAGCATGTGAAAACAAAATAAAATCAGCAGCAAAAAATATAATATTTTCCTGACTTCTAAAAGCACTACAGTTCTTAAAATGTCAGTAGCAATTATAAAGTCTTCATCTGGAACCTTAAAAACCAAAGCCTTCTGAAAGGCAAAATTTACACACTGCCTCTTCTTCCTAATTCTTCTGTTTTAATGCTTCTTTTATTTCATGAACTTAAAGGTTGTTTTAGTATCTTTAGTATTGTGGGACAGTGGACTGCAGCCAAAACTGTGCTCACGACCCGGGGTTCAATCCCAGGTAGCAGCTCAAGGTTGACTCAGCCTTCTATCCTTCCGAGGTCAGTAAAATGAGTACCCAGCTTGCTGGGGGGGGGGCAATGTGTAGCCTGCGTAATTAACTTGTAAACTGCCCAGAGAGTGCTTGAAGTGCTATGTGGCGGTATATAAGCAGCACACTTTGCTTTGCTTTCCTATTATCTTCAATTTCTTCTGTCTCATCTTTTGGAATTCAGTGCTTCCTATGCTTGTTCTTCTTCCCAGCAGGGAACCAGAAGCAATCAGATGGATCTGTAGAGCACAATGTTGTTGACCAGTTGGACAGCCATCAGCAAACCCAAGCAGAAGAGGAAGATTTTATCAAAGAGAAACCCCACAGACCTGAGAGGTATATTGCCCAAAAAGTAGGTGTTCCAAGAAAGGTCCGCAAGGGAAAGAAACATTATGGATGTGAAGTGTGTGGGAAGAGCTTTGCGTGCAAATCCCACCTTGTGGAGCATCGGAGAGTCCACACAGGAGAGAAACCCTATAAATGCCAGGAATGTGGCAAGTCGTTTGCTCAGAATTCACATCTTGTGATCCACCGGAGAGTCCACACAGGAGAGAAACCGTACAAATGCCAGGAGTGTGGAAAATGTTTTTCTTCCAGTTCAGTTCTCGTGATCCACCAGAGAGTCCACACAGGAGAGAAACCATATAAATGTCAGGAATGTGGGAAGTGCTTCGCTTCCAGTTCAGTTCTTGTGATCCACCAGGCTGTCCACACGGGAGAAAAACCCTACAAATGTCAAGACTGTGGGAAATGTTTTGCCCATAGGTTCGTACTCATGAGGCACGAGAGGCTCCATACTGGGCAGAAGCCATACAAATGCCAAGACTGTGGGAAATGTTTTGCTTCAAATTCACATCTTGTGGAGCATCAGAGAGTCCACACAGGAGAAAAACCGTACAAATGCCAGGATTGTGGAAAGTCCTTTGCTCAGAATTCACAGCTTGTGATCCACCAAAGAGTCCATACTGGAGAGAAACCATACACATGCAGGGAATGTGGAAGATGTTTTGCTCAGAATTCAAACCTTGTGAGCCACCAGAGGTTACACACAAGAGAGAAACCATACAAATGCCCTGTGTGTCGAAAATGTTTTGCTTCTAGTTCCCAATTTGTAATGCATCAGAGAGTTCATACAGGAGAGAAACCATTCAACTGCCAGGATTGTGGGAAATGCTTTGCTAAGAATTCATATCTGATGAAACACCAGAGAGTTCATATAGAGGAAAAAGCATACAAATGCCAAGAGTGTGGGAAATGTTTTGCTCAGAATTCGTACCTTGTGATGCATCAGGCACTCCACACAGGAGAAAAACCATACAAATGCCAGGAATGTGGGAAAGGTTTTGCTTCTAATTCACACCTTGCAAGCCACCGGAGAATACACACGGGAGAGAAACCCTACAAATGTGAGAAATGCACAAAATGTTTCTTTCGAAAGAGAGAACTGGTAAGACATCAGACAGTCCACACCGGAGATAAGCCATACAAGTGTCATGAATGTGGGAAGTCTTTTTCTCAGAATTCATACCTTTTGAGGCATCAGGCAGTCCACACAGGAGAAAAACCATATAAATGCCAGGAGTGTGGGGAATGCTTTGCTCACAATTCAACCCTTCGCTACCATCAGAGAGTCCACACAGGAGAGAAACCCTACAAATGCCAGGAGTGCGGTAAATGCTTTGCTGCCAGCTCATATCTTCTGACCCACCATAGAGTCCACACAGGAGAGAAACCCTACAAATGCCAGCAGTGTGGGAAATGTTTTGCTCAGAATTCATATCTTGCAGCCCACCAGAAAATCCACACGGGAGATAAACCTTACAGATGTCAGGATTGTGGGAAATGCTTTGCCTCCAGTTCAGTCCTTGTGATTCACCAGAGAGTCCACACAGGAGAGAAACCATACAGATGCAAGGAGTGTGGGAAATGTTTTGCTCAGAATTCAACACTTCTGAACCATCAGAGAATTCACAGAGGAGAGAAACTGTATCATTGCCAGGAATGTGGGAAATGGTTTGGTCGGAATTCACAGCTTGTGCGGCATCAGAGAGTCCACATAGGGCGAAAGCCGGAAAATCCCACTTCTGTGGAAAAAGTTTTCTATACTGTTCAAACTTTCGGCAATGAAAGGTAGCTGCCTTGGCACCAGAGAACAATGCCCAACGCATGTTGACCTGTTGTTATCTTCCCGGCTTTGACATACTTTCAAACAACGATCTGTGGATATTTCTGATAAAAGGATTTATTTTATATCCAGGTAACTAAAACATGAGAATGGAAGGCTGTGAATTTTATTCTGTCTGTTACAAATGTGTGCTTTTGGTACAGGCTAATTACATTCAAAGACACTCATACCTGGACATGTCTGGTCTAAGGAAGGGAAAGGTAGATTATTAGAACTCTTATATCTTATTCTGAGAGGAGTGTAAACAACTCTGTTTTTCCTTAAGAACTGAAAGGACCAAAATTTTGATGTCAAAATCCCTTTTTTTTTCTTTTTTCAGTAACATCTTTCAGGGCTCTGCATTTAGAATATTTTCTTCTGACCATCCACACTTAATCTTCTACTCCAAAACTAACCTTGGAAATATAGTATTTGAATGTGCAGTCTCTGGCAAATGTTTTTACCACAGTGATTATATCTTCGAATCATTAGCAAAGTCCCTGTAGCATGAAGGGTCATGGAAGTGTTAGGACCAGATCCGAAAGAAATTACTTTTTGGAGAAGAATGTCTTCATCAATGAGTAATCTGATTGAGAACCTCTGGAAAAACCACCTCTTATCAGATGTACCCAGTCAAGGTCCTGATAGCCCAGCATCTTAATTCGGACACTGGCAGGAAAGCTGCTTCTGTGAAAGTCAGCAAGCAGGGCATTCGTTCTTCTAAGCATATGACAGTCTGATGTACATAGCAATGTAATTAATGGGAAACCATCTTAAGTCCCTAAACATGCTATTTCTTTGGATTTAAAATGAAGGTTGGAAGCATAAAAATATGCTCTGGGTAGAGCCTATGATGCTAGGTTTAAAAAGACCTAATTAACAATTGCCAACATGCGCTGGATTATGGAGAAAGCCAGAGAGTTCCAGAAAAACATCTACTTCTGCTTCATTGACTATGCAAAAGCCTTTGACTGTGTGGACCACAGCAAACTATGGCAAGTCCTAAAAGAAATGGGCGTGCCTGACCACCTTATCCATCTCCTGAGAAACCTATATGTGGGACAGGAAGCAACAGTTAGAACTGGATATGGAACAACGGATTGGTTCAAAATTGGGAAAGGAGTACGACAAGGCTGTATATTGGCACCCTGCTTATTTAACTTATATGCAGAATACATCATGAGGAAGGCTGGACTGGAGGAATCCCAAGCTGGAATTAAGATTGCCGGAAGAAATATCAACAACCTCTGATGATACCACTCTGATGGCGGAGAGTGAGGAGGAACTAAAGAACCTTGTAATGAGGGTGAAAGACGAGAGTGCAAAAAACGGTCTGAAACTCAACATCAAAAAAACTAAGATCATGGCCACTGGTCCCATCACCTCCTGGGAAATAGAAGGGGAAGATATGGAAGCAGTGACAGATTTTACTTTCTTGGGCTCCATGATCACTGCAGATGGAGACAGCAGCCCCGAAATTAAAAGACTCCTGCTTCTTGGGAGGAAAGCAATGACAAACCTTGACAGCATCTTAAAAAGCAGAGACATCACCTTGCCAACAAAAGTCCGAATAGTCAAAGCTATGGTTTTTCCTGTAGTGTTGTATGGAAGTGAGAGCTGGACCATAAAGAAAGCTAACCGCCGAAGAATTTATGCCTTTGAATTGTGGTGCTGGAGGAGACTCTTGAGAGTCCCCTGGACTGCAAAGAGAACAAACCTATCCATTCTGAAGGAAATCAACCCCGAGTGCTCATTGGAAGGACAGATCCTGAAGCTGAGGTTCCAGTACTTTGGCCATCTCATGAGAAGAAAAGACTCCTTGGAAAAGACTTTGATGTTGGGAAAGTGTGAAGGCAAGAGGAGAAGGAGACGACCGAGGATGAGATGGTTGGACAGTGTCATCGAAGGAAGCAACCAACATGAATTTGACACAACTGCGGGAGGCAGTGGAAGACAGGAGGGCCTGGCGTGCTCTGGTCCATGGGGTCACGAAGAGTCGGACACGACTAAACGACTGAACAAACAAACAAAACATTGATAATTAGAAAGTAGGAAATTAATGTTGTGAAGGGTAGGGTTTAATTTACTATAACACCTAACTGGTTCAAAATTGTTTATGTTTTATAGAAGCCATGGAACTTACAGACAATGGCATGTTTGACACCATTGCCTCTTTGTGGCACACTTTGTTTCTACTGTGTCCTTCAAAATGCTTATTTTTTAGTTTCTAGCTTCTCTTCCTGATACTTTCCAGATGCATTAGCTTACTAATCCCACTATCTGAATGGTGACTGGAATGGGTGTGGCTTTCGTGCAATGCAACCTCTTATCCATATCAGTGTTGGAACAGGGAGTGCTGGCAGGAAAGCTGCTTTTTAAAGTCTTGGGATGGTGGTGGAAGGAGTTAAAAGATAACTAGAATGAGTTAAAAGATAACTAACCCAGAAGTACAAGCTGGATTCCAAAGGGGCAGAGGAACCAGAGACCAAATTGCTAACATGCGCTGGATTATGGAGAAAGCCTGAGAGTTCCAGAAAAACATCTACTTCTGCTTCATTGACTACGCAAAAACCTTTGACTGTGTGGACTACAAAAAACTATGGCAAGTCCTTAAAGAAATGGGAGTGCCTGACCACCTTATCTGTCTCCTGAGAAAACTATAGGTGGGACAGGAAGCAACAGTTAGAACTAGATATGGAACAACTGATTGGTTCAAAATTAGGAAAGGAGTAAGACAAGGCTGTATATTGTCCCCTGGCTTATTTAATATATATGCAGAATACATCATGCGAAAGGCTGGTCTGGAGGAATCCCAAGCCGGAATTAAGATGGCTGGAAGAAATATCAACAACCTCCGATATGCAGATGATACCACTCTGATGGCAGAAAGTGAGGAGGAATTAAAGAACCTTGTAATGAGAGTGAAAGAGGAGAGTGCAAAAAAAACGGTCTGAAACTCAACATCAAAAAAACTAAGATCATGGCCACTGGTCCCATCACCTCCTGGGAAATAGAAGGGGAAGGCAGTGACAGATTTTATTTTCCTGGGGTCCATGATCACTGCAGATGGAGACAGCAGCCCCGAAATTAAAAGATGCCTGCTTCTTGGGAGAAAAGCGATGACAAATCCTGACAGCATATTAAAAAGCAGAGACATCACCTTGCCAACAAAAGTCCGAATAGTCAAAGCTATTGTTTTTCCTGTCGTGATGTATGGAAATGAGAGCTGGACCATAAAGAAGGCTGACTGCTGAAGAATTGATGCTTTTGAATTGTGGTGCTGGAGGAGACTCTTGAGAGTTCCCTGGACTGCAAAGAGAACAAACCTATACATTTTGAAGGAAATCAATCCTGAGTGTTCACTGGAAAAACAGATCCAGAAACGGAGGCTCCAATACTTCGGCCATCTCATGAGAAGAGAAGACTCCTTGGAAAATACCCTGATGTTGGGAAAGTGTGAAGGCAAGAGGAGAAGGGGACGACAGAGGAAGAGATTGCTGGGCAGTGTTATCAAATCTACCAACATGAACTGAGGCAGTGGAAGACAGGGGGGGCTGGCCTGCTTTGGTCCATTGGGTCACAAAAAGTCGGAGACTTTATGACTAAACAACAACAAATTTCTACAATACTGTAGGACGGTGGCCAGCAGTGACAGTCATTTCCTTTTTTACCTCCCGCCCCCCTTATCTTTGTAAATTGTTCCAGCATTCTGTCCTCCGAAGATGCCCATGGCCACAGAGACTGGCGAAACGTTAGGAAGAACAACCTTCAGAACACGGCCAAAGAGCCCGAAAAACCCACAACAACCAAAAGAAAAAATTGCTGGTGATTGACAGGGGTTGAAGGATTCTTGATATCAGTTTTCAGTGTATCTCAACACTAGTGGATAATGGCATTCTAATGCACTGTAAAATGATTTTACTGTTACTATGTTGTTATGTGCTGTCATGTTATTTCCAACCTTGAATTAGTCTTATAAATAAATAATCTCCAAAAGGTTCTTTCACAAAAAGCCGTGTTCAGACCAACTAATGGTCGTGGATTATTGATTCAATCCATCCCACATTTGATCTTCCTCTTCTCCCACTGCTATCTACATTCCTAGCATTGTGGGTTTTTTCCTGTGAGTCTTTTCAAGATTTGTGCTTGTCCTTGACCAGCTGGGTTGCAATGGCTGTTAATTGAATATCCTACTATATGGGGTGGACATAATTTCCCCAGTAGGATGCCAAAAGATCAAAGATTTTACACATTTATTTTTTTGCATATCAGTTATACTGTGATCTGAGGAGTCAGTATAATGAACCACTTACGAATAGTTTTAGACAGACTACTGTCCAAAAGGAAATTATATTTATTTTGGCTGGAATAGAGAGGCTCCGCAGAAGACAGAATTGTATACATCTATTGGATGATAATCATGCCAGTTCAATTAAATAGTAGTTCTTTTTTGTTTTGTTTTATCTAATTGATTTATTGAGTATCTTGCTATTATGTATTTTTGGGCTTTGTTTATAGTTTTCTTGTGTGTACAAAAGGCCTGGTAAGCTAAGAAGCAATAAACTGAACGGAGGTCTTTAAACTTTAATTGAAGCTGTTTCTGCTTCAAAGCTGTTTTTCTCATTTATCTTGGATTTAAAGAGCCATTCAAGAAATATTTTTGTTGTCTCAGCTTCCCAACTAATGGCCATAAAACACTGGAAGCAAGTCATTAGTCAGGGAAGTTATTATATACTGAGTAATGCAACGGCTGCTCCATACATTATATTGTTTATTTTGCACACTTTATTCAACCCTGGCCTGTGCGCCCCCCAATGGTTACATCAAAGCTCATGTTCAGAATCTCTTATTGAAGTTCCTAAGATCTAAAAAGTCTTGAACTTCAATTAACGTAACATGTGAGTGAGCCTTGTGGAATGGAAGGATGGATGGAGACCCTCGTGGCACAGTGGTTAAACTGTACTACTGCAGTCAAGAATCTGCTCACAATCCAAATTCAATCATAAAGTCCACCAATTGATAGGCTACACAGATGCAGCAGTAGGCTCATGTTTCTGTCAAATGGAAGTATTATACAGCAGACCCTCTACTTAAGGAATTAATCCGTATTGGAATGGTGGCTGCAAGTCGAAAAGTCTGTAGGTCGAATCTCCATTGACCTACAATGCATTGAAAACCGATTAATCCCATAACCAGCGGTTTTTATTCTATTTTTGTTCCATTTTGGTTTTTTTCTGGTCTGTAAGTCGATTCTCTGGCTGTAAGTCGAATCTAAATTTTGCAGCTAGAGAAGTCTGTAACTCGAAAAGTCTGTAAGTCGAGCCTTCTGTAAGTCAAGGGTCCACTGTATCAACTTCTGACCCAAGAAGCAGCCATACTGTAAGAAATGCTGGGGAAATGGTTAGAGGAATGGAAAATTTGAGAAAAGGAACTAGAAATACAACAGGAGAAAACATCAACAACCTTCATTATAAATTACTGGAAGGAGGATCCAATATACAGTGGTGCCTCACTAGACAGGTACCCCTCATGACAGTTTTTTCGCTAGACATTGACTTTCTGCGATCGCTATAGCGACTCGCAAAATAGTGATTCCTATGGGGGAATTTCACTGGACAATGTTTGGTCCCTGCTTCGCAAACCAATTTTCGCTAGACGACTATTTTGACAGCTCGTGCTCGCAAAAGGGGTGTTTTCGGGACCCAAGCTTCGCAAGACAGCTATTTAAACAGCTGATTGGCGGTTCGCAGAGCAGCTTTCCTATGGCCAGTCTTCGCTAGACAACGATTCTTCCCCATTGGAACGCATTAAACAGGTTTCAATGCATTCCAATGGGGAAATGCTTTTCGCTAGACGATTTCGCTAAACAGCAATTTCAGTGGAATGGATTATCATTGTCTAGTGAGGCACCACTGTACAGAACTTTTATCATTTGTGTGCGGGCTAGTGTAGGTTGATACATGCCAGTTTGTTGCTTTATTAATACTGCTGACCCCGCAAAAACTGCTGCCTGAAGCAGTTTAAGGCTAATCTGCTGCCTGCCCTGAAGTGAGACAATTCCGGCTTTAAATAGCTCAGTGGCTTAGGTCTGGTTGGGAGTTCAATTCCCCGCTGTGCCTCCTTGATAAGGGCTTGATTTGATGATCCATAGGGTCCCTTCCAGCTATGCAGTTCTATGATGATTTTCCCCCCTCCCGCCCCAAACAAGGGCTAATCCCACTCCTCTCTCCCATTCATCCATGCGCTGCAGGAGGCGCCGGGATGACTTCCTGTTTCTCCTGCCAGGAGCTTGGCCTGGCTTCAGTCACGTGACGGGAAGTGGCGGCTAAGGTGCTACCCGATTAAAAACACCAGAACAAAAGGGGCGCCTCCAAAATAGCCCCTGGACCCCAGCGTGGCGGTATGGTGGAGACCGTGAAGGAGGTAAACGAAAGTGCTGCTGCTGACTTTTTTTAAAATTTGATTTGATTTGGCATAAAGAAGAGTCGGAAGAGAAAGATCCAGCCACGAGAGAAGGAGGGCGGGAAACAGGCGATTGATTTTTCTGAGCAGGGAAGCAATGGAAGAGGGTGCTGTGCCGGTGCAAGTGAGCAGGGAGGAGAAGGGGCTGCAGGCAGAAATCCCCATTTATGGGAGAGGGGGGGCTTGAGAGAGGCTTGGCTCCCCAGGACTGCCTGTGGGGGGGGGAGAGCCTTCCCTACTTGCCTTTGTCTCTCTCTCTCTCTCTGGTCGCATCGCGTTGCAACAAGTTCTGCAGCTTGGGCGCTTCTTTCTCCTAAGAAGCTTGCACACTTTGGGTAGGGAGAGAGAGAGTGCACCGAGGGTGCCGTCTTTTGGAGCTGCTTTTTCCACAGGCTTGCCCGTTTGCAACCCCCGAAAGGGCCGGTCGATCCCACAGGCACGGTTTTCTGAATGAAAATCCCACAATGAAGCGGGAGTTTGGCTCAGAAGGAGATGATGGCTTTGTGGGATTACCGGTTGCAAACGGACCAGCTGTGCAAAATGCAGCTCCAGAAAAGGGTGCAATCTGTGTACCCAAGTGTGCAAGCTTTTCAGAAGTACTAGAGATATGAATATATATGTTGTCCCCATTATCTGAGGGCAACTGAACTTCACTTTGGGGGCAAGGAGGAAAATCCTAAGAGGGATCTTAATTTATGAGATAAACCCAGCACAGGGATGGGGACTCTAATTGTTGGGCTCCTGGTCCTTTCATCTACAGCCCCACATGGCAAGTTTGGGGATGATGGGGATTTGGTACAGCACACCCACAACCACACACATCTGTGGAAATAAGGATTTTCAGAATTGATGTTCTCAATTCACCCAGAAGTTAAAGACCCTGGATGAGGCCTGTGAATTTCAAGATATGGAGTTTGGAAGACCAGTCACGAGTGGAGTGCTTTATTAATCCTCGAGAAGTGCCTTAGAGAGGGATGAGCAAAGGTGAGGTCAACAAGCATGGCATAGTTATTTGTTTGTTATTAAAGAATGTATAAAGCATGGCATCACTAAAAATAGAATCTGGGCGGTAGCCACAAGAATGAAACAGTCTTAAAACAAAGACATTGTAAAAGGTGAACCCAAATTTAGCTAAATGGAGAGAGATTTAAAACGTGTTTCACACACCTAAAAATACAATTTAGAATTCCTCGGCAAGCAAGGAGGAACACCGGGGATAATTCCCATTGAGTAGAAGAGTAACTTTAAAAAAAACATGGTGTTTACCCATTTTTTAACTGATAAATGCATTTCTGAAAAAGTGATTGGAATGGAATAGCTGACCAACCCTAAGTATGAACACATATAGGGCTATATAACATGGGGGGGAGGGGTGTGTATGTAAGCCCTGCCTTCCATGTCCTTCCCCTACCTGGATGTAAAGAGATCTGCCCATTTTCACTGCAAAGGTCAGCCAAGGGTCTTAGGAGCATGCTCAGTTTAACCTACTTAGACAAGCTTCTGGAGATGTTTCAGGTGAACATGGACGGTCTGCCTTACTTCCAGAGAAGAACATGTGGATGGGACTTGCCTACATCTCAGCATCATCATCATGATTATAGTCCTACATACATTTGACCTTGTCTGAAGAGGGCTGTACTGTTCCTTAAAGTATATTCTGCCTGGCTGCTTTTCTGAAGGTCATAGTTGTCCTACGAGGGTTTTTATAAACACTTGTTTTTTAATTATTGGATAATCTTAGAGAATTGTAGGAACCTATGGTATCAGTGTGTTTATAAAAACTGTGGAGGATCAGGAACCAGCATTAAAAAACAAAATGGTCAATCAAAGCCGCGGAGCTTAGTCTCAAATTAGAGACTTAGGTAAATCCAAAACTTCCAAGAATAATGGGGTAAAACTGGCTAAACAGAACTGGCCTTCTGCAGGTGATAATGTGGTATATAGTCAAAAACTGAAATAACACCAAGAAGTGACTATTAGAGTTTAGCTAAATGTCATCTTATCAGATCAATGGAAATCAATCTAATATGCAGAAGATACAGTAAATATATCAGAGTGATATATTTGATATAAATAAATAAATAAATAAATAAATAAATAAATAAATAAAGCATATATTCTGCACAAAGTAAAGTTATTTAATATTTGAGGATTGATTTACCTCAAGACCACATCTGCGATACAAGGATATCTGCAAGCAGGATCTGAAGGCCTTAGGAAAGGACCTCAGCAGATGGGAAACCTTGACATCTGAGCGTTCAGCCTGGAGGCAGGTGTTTACTATGGCTTCTCCCATTTTGAAGAGATGTCTAGCAAGCTGAGGCAAAAAGGCAGTCTGGACAGGGGACAGATTGTATTTGTCCTCAGTGTGGAAGGGACTGTCACTCTCGAATTGGCCTTCTCAGCCACCCTAGATGCTGTTCCAAGTCTATTCAGAACACGTTACCATAGTCTCTTGAGACTGAAGGATGCCTAACTAACTAAGGATTTACCTAATAAATTTGATAATACTGTAATGGAAAGCCATTGAACATTTAGAATGGAAACTTTGAAAGACATAATTTAATGTACAAAATTTTGTACAAAAATGGGAGAAAGATGCAGAAGAGAGAAGTACTTTGGATAATAAATACTGCAATCTCAATTATTTTATTTATTTATTTATTTATTCATTCATTCATTCATTCATTCATTCATTCAATTTATATGCCGCCCACACTACCCAAAGGTCTCTGGGCGGCTTACAGCATTTAAAATACAATAAAGATATGTACAATTAAAATACAATTAAAATATATATAAAATTGCCATCAGACCCACAGTTAATATTATTTCAGTTAAAAGCCTTCTGGAACAGGAAGGTTTTGACCTGGCGCCGAAATGTCATCAGTGTCGGCGCCAGACGAATCTCAGTCGGGAGGGCATTCCATAGTCTGGGGGCAGCTGCTGAAAAGGCCCTTTGTCTGCAAGCCATCCCTCTTACCTCCTTAAGGGACGGCTCTTTCAAAAGGGCCGCCTGGCTAGATCTTAACTGCCGGGTAGGTTCATATGGAAGGAGGCGGTCCAGACAATTTATACTCCATAGCCTCTTCACTCTAGCAAGGCAGTTTAATCTGGTTTCTTCCTATAGTCTGGCAGGCCTAAAACAGCAACTGCTCTGAAATGGGAGTGGTGCAATTGAAACCTTCTAAATTGGTTGGCGAGTCTTGCCTTGCCTCTGAGTCTTGCCTTCTCATGATACAGAAAACCATAGGTTTAAGCCTCTGGCTGTGGAGCCAGAAGTTGGGAGTTCGATTCCCCATTGTGCTTCCTTGACAGGAGCTGGGCTTGATGATCCATGGGATCCCTTCTAGCTCTGAAGTTCTAAGATAAGGATGATGAAATTCAAGAGAAAATTGGACAACCATCTCTCAGGTCTGCTTTGACTTGGATTCCTGCATTGAGCAGGAGGTTGGCCTCAATGACCTTCTAGGCCTCTTCCAGGTCTATGATTCTATGAAATATGAGTCAAGAAAGAGATGAGAGAGAAGTTTCTAATTGCCAAAGATGTCCCTTTTCTGGTGAGATCATCACCCTTCCAGAGCAGTAGCTTATGCCATAGGATTCTAGTCAATATTTCTAACATTAGCATCTACAAGCAACATAAGGTGTTGAAGTTCTAACATGTTGACATGAAAGGATTTTTAACTCAGCAGTTACTAAGTAAATGTGGTAAAACTTTTCTGCTAGCGTTCCAATTTCCACTTAGAGTCACTCAGAAACTAAGGGGGGGGAGGGGCATATGATGATAGTGTGTTCTATAAATTGAAACAAATGGTTTGAATGGAGCCCGGGGCTCCTGGTGACTCTTGGAGATTCTGAACCCAGAGCCCATGTTGGATGGGGCCTGTATTGGTTTATTCAGTCTGATGAATGGAAAGCTCCACACTTGAAATTTTCCATCTAAATACAGTACTTACTCTCTCTTGGTCTGTCTCATATATGCTTGAGCAGGATTTGCTGTCATCAAGCCTAATTTGATTCCTGGCTTAAGCAAAACCCATAGTTCCCAGACCATCTCATCTAGTAGACCATGGAGGATGCATCACAGCACAAGACAGGTGAGGAAATAAAAACATGAGTTGTAAGAACTGCATATTTCCTTTACGTTCTAGAGCAGCATTCTCAACTTTTTTTTTTTTAACTAGGGCCATAAACACAATATAAAAGAAATATAGGCCGAATCAGGATTGTATAAGTCGCATTATAAGGCAGTGTGCGAAGAATTGTTTCTAGTCTGTGTCCCTCTTCAAATGTGCTGGGGGGCCATATGACCCCCCCCCATTGAGAATGGCTGGTCTAGAGGAGGGGTGGGGATTATTATTGGATTTCAATTCTAGTCAGCCCTAGCCAGCACAGCTAGTGGGAGCAGATGGTGGGAGCTGAGCAAGGAGCATGCTCATCCACAAATAAACATCCTAGCTGTAGATCCCAAAACTGTAAAATGAAAATATTGTTTAAATTAAGCAGGAAATGTAGCATCTTTGTTGGTTTGCTCAGCTCCATGCTTCCAGCCTTAAATCCCACCTTTTTCTTTTTCTGTATCTCAAGCAGCATTTCCACTCAGCAAGCCAGATTTGATCTCCTGGTTTGAGCCAGACTCTTTGTTCCCGGATCAGCTCATCTTGGAGAAAACAGAAGTTGCATCACACCACAAGGCAGGTCAGGAAACAAAAACACAGATTTTCCACACATCTCTCATGGAAACAAGTTTGGATGACTGTCGGCTCCATTTTAAAGGCAGC
Source organism: Pogona vitticeps (assembly GCF_051106095.1). Classification (NCBI taxonomy): domain Eukaryota; kingdom Metazoa; phylum Chordata; class Lepidosauria; order Squamata; family Agamidae; genus Pogona; species Pogona vitticeps. The sequence continues at coordinate 25,212,802 of NC_135784.1, forward strand.
GGGCACTCACTTTCTTCTGTCAGGATTTCCAGAGGTGACTGGTTGGCCACTGTGTAAATACCATGTTGGACTTGCCTAGAACAAAAAGATACGAGTGCCTATTGCCTTCATTACTTGAGTTGGCAGTCATCCTAATTAGTCATCCTTTGGTCTGACCCGACATGGTGTTTTTTATGTTTTTGTATCTGTGCGGGTTCGACTTTTGGCTCCAAGTTCGTTTCAAAGAAATCAGTTGATTTTTGTTGTTTCAAAAACAGGTGAAAGATTTATTGGTGCATTTAACGATAAACAAGTGTCTGGAACATGATTGTGAGTCTTTTCTCCTTCTGCCAATGGGTCCGGTAGGGGTTTCCAATCTTCAAAACAGGAACAGGTTTCCATAACTGTTGTCCTATGGTCCCGGTAGGTCAGAGGGGACCCAGTCTCTTATGGTCGGCCCCATCGGGCCTTCCAACAAGGGCACGGTCTTGTTGTGCAGGTCATCATCCCACAGGATCTGTCCATCAGGGTCTTGTCTCTCCTAGGATCCTCCCTGTAACTCCTTCTCTTCATCTCCCTTACTCTCTATACCAATTTTTCTCTCCTTTCTCTCTCAACTCTCTTTTTCTCCCTTCTCAGTCTCCTTCTCCACTCTCTCACCTCAGCTTCTCCCCAATAAGAGGGTGTAGTTGGAATCTCTGCTCTCCTTCTATATTCTGCCTCCTCCTTGGGCACTCTTAATCTCTCCCATAATCCCGTCCAGGGATCCTCCATCCACACCCATTCCCAACTGGGTGGCAACTGTCCTTCCTTTCTCTCCACCTCCCCTGTTCCTGCTTCAGACTCCATCCTCTTTTTTCCTCTCTCTCCTCGCCTTTTCTCCCTGAACCTCCCCCATCATCATTTCCTGCATCTCTTCTGTCAGCTGCTCTATTTCTGTCTCCTGATGAGGTCTCGCTGTAGATTCTGGTGTGGGTTTGGGATCCTCTTAGTCTTGCTGCTGAGGAGGGACGGCACCCTCTGTCTCACAGTATCACCTTCTTTATCCACATCTTTAACTTATCTTTCAGCACCAAACTCTGAGCTGCTTTCGCACATGAAGCAGGGAGAAGAGCTAAGGGCACTAGATCCTCAGGAGTTGGGTGAAGCAGAAAGCTCAGATACCAGATCAGGCAACTCATTAGGTAAGTTAACTCAACAGGGCCATGACATCTACTGGCAGTTGCCAAGAAAAATTCTTGTCACAGGCTGAGCCATTCTAATGTTTGCCAGTTCATCCTAGAGTCTTTGGAAGTTTAGGGGGTGGGCACATTGACAACCCCTGTAGCCATTGGTTCTCACATCACACTCAATGCAAATTTTATTGCTCAGCTTGTAATGAAAGGAACCCCCCCCTTTAAAATAAGGCACATGCTTCCTTATTTTACAAGAGGAGTCACACTTCCAGACATGTGATTTTTTTCTTTTAGAAAAAAAAAAGGTGTCCGGAGACCACCTACCTTGTTTTAAAGCCTCAGTAGCTTTTTTTTTTCCTGCTGCCACCAATGAAGGAAATTTTTTTCAAATGGGTAGGTGGCACACAGAACTTGCCACCCCTCTCTTACAGCCTCTTTGCAAACAAATAATTTCCATCTTTGCTGAGTAGTAAGCTGACTCACTCAGCTGAACCCACTGAAATGTGGGTCCCATTTGTGGCTAAGGTCCTGGAGAATCCCATCTCTCAGACATTCCTACTTAAGTTTCTGTTGTTAATAGTCTGACATCGTAGGTCCAAGAGATGTCACAAACAAGGCCTGAAACCAATGATTTTGCCAGTGAGTTGTTTATCCCCAGGTTGTTATATTTGGATATGTTACATGGTTCTGTTACGAATTATTTATTTCGTGTTCAGAATAATCCCTGTTCCTTGGATAGTGTACAGTACCGTAAAGATGCAAAATGCAAGAACAAGAATAGTAACTAAAGAGAGCACGTATTAAACCCAAAATAATACCAGCAGTAAAGAATGGAAATGCTATGCCAAGCAAAATTAAACCAGCAGCAAGTTCTAAAATGACTAAAAAGAGTTCTTAAAATGGCAGGAAGAATAGAAATCCATTTACCTGAAAACTAAAAGACTACAGTAAAAGGATCACAGAGCAATGAGGAGAAAATATCTCTTCTGCTTTCCCCAATGTATCTTTCCATTTAGGATCTTCACAGATTAGTCCTTTCCTGATCTCTGATGTTCTGTCCCCATCAGATTTGGAGTTCAGTTTTATTTGTTCTTACCTTTGTCCCCACAGATAACAGCAAGGAAGTGAAAGCATGCACAAAGGCTGAAAAAACCTTTGTGAGTGAATTGGACCTTACCAAACGTACCAAGAGGCAACCCTACATTTGCACCATATGTGGGAAGCATTTTACTCAAAAGAAGGCTCTTGGCCTTCACAAAAAGGTCCACAAGGGAAAGAAACACTATGGATGTGAAGTGTGCGGGAAAGTTTTCGCTTGCAAGTCACACCTTCGGGAGCATCAGAGAATCCACACAGGAGAGAAACCCTACAAATGCCAGGAGTGTGGGAAGTCATTTGCTCAGAATTCACATCTAGTGATCCACCGGAGAGTCCACACGGGAGAAAAGCCATACAAGTGCCACGAATGTGGAAAATGCTTTTCTTCCAGTTCAGTCCTTGTGGTCCACCAAAGACTTCACACAGGAGAGAAACCATACAAGTGTCAGGAGTGTGAGAAATGTTTTGCTTCCAGTTCACAGCTTGTAATGCACCAGAGATTTCACTCAGGAGAAAAACCGTACAAATGCCAGGAATGTGGGAAATGTTTTGTTCATAGATTCATACTTATGAGACACCAGACTGTCCACACAGGAGAGAAACCATACAAATGCCAGGAGTGTGGGAAGTGTTTTGCTAACAATTCACATTTTCTTAGCCACCAGAGAATCCACACAGGAGAGAAACCATACAAATGTCAGCAATGTGCGAAATGTTTTGCTCAGAATACACACCTTGTTATCCACCAGAGAGTCCACACAGGAGAGAAACCGTACAAGTGTCAGGAATGTGGAAGATGTTTTGCTCAGAATTCAAACCTTGTGAGTCACCTAAGACTGCACACAAGGGAGAAGCCATACAAATGCCAGGAATGTGAAAAATGTTTTGCATCCAGTTCACAGCTTTTAATGCACCAGCGGTTCCACATAGGGGAGAAACCACAGAAATGCCAAGAGTGTGGGAAATGTTTTGATAATATGGCAGAACTTTTACTGCATCAGAGAACTCATGCAGGAGAGAAACCATACAAATGTGATGAATGTGGGAAATGCTTTGCTAAGAATTCATATTTGATGAAGCACCAGATAGTCCACACAGGAGAAAAGCCGTACAAATGCCAAGAGTGTGGCAAGTGTTTTGCTCAGAATTCATACCGCATGTTGCATCAGGCACTGCATACAGGAGAGAAACCATACAGGTGCCAGGAATGTGGAAGATGCTTTGCTTTCAACTCACACCTTAAGAGCCATTGGAAAATCCACACAGGAGAGAAACCATACAAATGTGAAAAGTGTGGAAAGTGTTTTTCTCAAAAGGCAGAGCTTGTACGGCATGACACAGTCCACACAGGAGACAAACCATTCAAGTGCCAGGAGTGTGGTAAATGTTTTGCTCAAAATTCATATCTTGTAAGGCACCAGGCAGTCCACACAGGAGACAAACCATACAAATGTGAGGAGTGTGGGGAGAGTTTTGCTCATAATTCAGCCTTTCGGTACCATCAGAGGGTCCATACAGGAGAGAAACCATACAAATGCCAGGAATGTGGAAAATGCTTTGCCTCCAGTTCACATCTTCTGACCCACCATAGAGTCCACACAGGAGAGAAACCCTACAAATGCCAGGATTGTGGGAAATGTTTTGCTCAGAACTCGCAGCTTGTGGCCCACCAGAGAGTCCACACGGGAGATAAACCATACCGATGCCAGGATTGTGGAAAATGCTTTTCTTCCAGTTCAGTTCTTGTGACTCACCAGAGAGTCCACACAGGAGAGAAACCATACAGATGCCAAGAGTGTGGGAAGTGTTTTGCTCAGAATTCACAGCTTGGCAGGCATGTGAGAGTCCATACAGGGAGAAACCATGAAAATGACAGTACTGTGGAAAATGTATTACTCACAGTTCAGACTTGATTTTTTTTTAAAGGCAGCTGTGGTGGTCCCAGATAACGAAATACAGAAGTTGTAGTCTGCATTTATTTGGTTAAACTAAAATTCCAAAATATTGAGTACGCCGGGTTGTTTCTTTGTACTTCAACCCAGTGCTGCCTCAGAAATGTCAGATCTTTTACCTTACAACAAGTCTTGTATTTTCCAAATTATACCCAGCCTCCATCTTATTAAGTATTTCCTGGTGTAATTGGAAACCTGTGTAAATCTTCAAAACTCTGCAGTCTCTGTTTTGGAACTTAGTGGAATGACACACCTCATGGCTAAAACAACTGGCCAAACCTTGGGACTTTGAAATTTTAGAGAATATATTGAAATGAGGTGCATGTATAAAAGAGGCACCTCTCAAGATGCTGTGAAATTGTTTGTTATTGGAATTTCTAATGTATTTCGGCCTGTTAAGGTTTCAGGTCCTTCTGTGTGAGAAGAGGAGCAATATATAAGAGGCAGCAGATAAATTCATTTGTAGAGACATCCCAAAATGGAAAAATTGGTACTTACACTGCAGTATTTACATACTTTTCTTGAAATAACATTTTCAGACTTTTTAAAAAAGAATCTCTTGTTACTAGTGACAGGTAAAACATGAATAGAAGATTCTGGATTTTATTCTGTCAGATGGGTGCCAGTGGAATACTGTACGTTAATTAGATTCACTCACGATCCTCTCTGTACATGACTAGGCTGAAAAAGGGGGAGAATTTTAAGTAGATCATACTGTTACAGGATTGAGAGAACTTCAGTTCTTCATTAAGCTCTAAAACAGCCAAAGTCTTTCATTCTGGAATCTTGTTCTGGTTCTTTTTAAAGATCTTATCATCACTAAGTACCCTGTGTAAGTACTGTCCTCTCTGCTTCCCAGCATCAAAGTCTGTTGCAGAATAATTGGCCAAAATCCTGTTGAATTTTTACACCAGGATAACGCTGTTGGCATAAATTTCATTGGTGAATTGCTGCAAGTTAGCCCAGCCATTTGCTGGTGCGGGCCGAATTGCATGATTCTCTTTTGGCATTTGCATTGAATAGCATGGATGACAGGATTTGCATTGTATATGGTAAATGGATGTAAATCATACTTCTAGTGATTGAAGTGGAGTACAAATCCTGTTGTTTTTGAAGTCTGTCAATAAGATGCAGTGCCTGCACAGATGATGAGCCAGGAAATTAATGTTTCCTGAAGCTGAGGTTCCAATACTTTGGCCATCTCATGAGAAGAGAAGACTTAACACATGATCATTTCTCCCTTTCCTAGTTTTCCACTGGAAATGTTCCAGTTTCTTCCCTGTCTTCTCCTTTTCCTCTTTTTTTCTTTCTGACTACATTTTATTTTGTTATATTCAAATAATTTAAAAAAACACAATTATATGTGTGGGCAATCAATACCTGAGGATCCTTGACTGCCTGGATGATGGTTGCTGGAGAATGAACACTACTGCCCATGCCAGACTGAGGCCAAGCTAGAGTCTCCCTCAGTTAAGTGTTTAAAATGAAAAAAGAAATCGCCTCATGCATTCAGAAGAAATAATAATACCAAAGACCGCTGTTTACTTCTGAGTCAAGTTAGGGTTTTTTTGTTTTGTTTTTTGTTTGTTTGTTTTTGTAGCCTTTCTGTTGGCCTGTGAAATATGAGAGCAGAATCTTAGTCTCCTGAAGTAAAAATGTTTCCAATTTGGCCTTTTCAGTTGGTACCCTGGTAAAGGTTGGAAGATACTGTTGCAAATCCCATTCCATTAGTTACACTGCATAAGGCTAATGACATCATCCGCTGTGGCGATTTTTCAGTAGTGAAATATTTCTGATTCCTCCCCTTGATCCTGAAACTCCTGTGGAATCCCCTTCATTGTGGGGCAAGACATCCTGGCAGTAGCAACCGTTGGAAATCAAAGAGTCATACCCCACACACCCCATCTTGAGGCCCACCAATGGCTTCTTCCCAGCACCTTGTCAGGCTTAACTTTTGAAAAATTACCACAGCCGAGGAACTCATTAGTCTACTTCCAGAAACATGATTCCAGCCAGTCATTTTCAGAAAGTTTTCCTGCCAGGGCAGAATGGCATGATGATATGTGTCTTTCTTCCCAGAGAAATTGGCCTCATACATTATGTGCTCATATTTGTTGTCATGGTTTTTAACTAGAAGTGGACTAACTGCTGGATAGTTCAGTGGTCTGGGTATCTGGCTGTGGAGCCAGAGGTTGGGAGTTCGATTCCCGCCTGTGCTTCCCTGACGGACTATACTTAGTCCATAGGGTCCCCTCCACCTCTGCAGTTTTAAGATGACATTATATAAATACCCTTGCAGTTCACTCAGGTAAAGCGAGGATATTGTCATTGGTATGAGGTAAACAATGCCCAAATTGATGCCAGAAAGTAGAAAATCAAGTTCATTTTTTCTCTTTCTTTTGCAAGCACACATGCATTGAATGCTGCTCAGAGGACTTGATACATTGGTAACCATTTGTCAGTGTTTTCTTGAAAATAATGTTATTTATTTTGGCAGGGAAAGTGATATAGAAAGTTCTTGTAAATTTTCTAAATTAGCTCAGAAGAAAAGTGAGTTGTATATTTTGGCAGCCTACAGGACATGTTCATTTGTGCCAGTTGAATTAAATAATCATGTTTATTTAGTTTCAGTCTGGTTGATGTGTTAAATATCTTGTCATGATATATTCTTGTTTTATTTTGTAGTTGTGTGTGTAGAAAAGGCCTGGTTGGATAATAAGCAATAAATGGAACTTGACTGGTCTACTTGAATAATCTGTGTAATCACAAAAACACAACTGTTTGAAGCAGGAAAGGCTGGTATATCTAGCTACTCCGTTATGCCAAGTTACTGCTTTTCAGGCAGTCGTGTTTCCATGATTTAAGAGATGATGGACAAGTTGGGAATAATATGCTCCCGTCAGTGAGTGTGGGTTCCACATGCTTCAAAGCATGAGTAAGGTTTCTTTTACAATCTCATTTGAAGCTGATTTGTTTAAAGTTTTAGAAGCATTCAATAAACTTGTTGAATTGTCTCAAACGTTCTGTCATCTTATGACATCAAACAATGGGCAATCAATTTGGGGAGGGGGGCAAATGAAAATGTTGTAACTATAAAGATGGGTTGAAGAATAAATAGGGGTGTGCTCATGAGTCAGAGCAATTAACAACAACAAAAAGGCTCTGTCATAATCCTCCACATTCCATTGCTTCCAAGTATAGTGTGTTTTGAGTTTCGTACAAACGTACCAAATTTTATACTGACCTAATTAATTTTGCCAAGACGACAGCAAGCTAGGAAGCGCTGAAAATGGACAGGTTGACCACTTTTACACACATTAGTCAAAGGACATAGCAAGTATTTTTGTCAGATGTTGCAGAAATCTGCTGATCAGGCTTCTTAAGGAAGGAAAGTGTTGAACAGGAAGTTGGTGTAATAGTTAAATGTTCAGGACTATGTACCAACAGGATTCTGGCCCAGACATTCTGTATTGCCTACATCAGCACTTCCGTTGGCCCCTCTCCAGTCTTTGTTGCCTGTGCCCGTTAGGTAAAACAGCTAAACTAGCCCTGCCATATACAGTATCCTTGAGAATATGTGGAGAGACGTGTATCAGACAAACATACAGAAGCAAGCAAACAAGGAAGAAAACTTTGTGGTACCTTAAAGCCTTACTGCTACAGTACATTTCTCTAATGTGAGCTTTTGTGGATCAAGTCCACTTCCTCAGATATAAGAGTGAGGGTGTTTGTCGTATTTACAAAAGGTCCCACGAGTAGGTGGTGGAGTACAGATAAATCGACAAGGGGACAGTTTTTTTTAGTAACCAAAGTGACAATTATTCCTTTGTGATCAGTCTGTGAATAAATGAAGGGAGGCAATGTCATTTTGTACCTGAGCATGTTTCTTTAAGAGGTGCCACAACATTTTTTTTTCTTGTCTGATGTGCTTGTGAGACTAAAAGGTACCATGTGCACATCTTCAAAAACTACAACTTTGAAAAGCACTGGGCTCAGCCAAATAGAGCGAAGGTCTGTCTACCTTGTGAACTGTTGGTTTTGTTCATTTACTATCCAATTCTTTCAGTGTCCTGATAAAGTACAAGAAGGCAGGTTCTCAGCCCTGAAGGGTTTACACAGGAAAGGTCTGAGGGGTGGCCACAGAGGGTACATAGTGACACAGACGGTCCCAGCAAAACATGTCCCCCCCCCAATTGTTTAACAAGCAGGCAATCCAAGAATTATTCGTTCCATGGTTGTAATTTTCCAAGAAGTAGCAGCAAGCATATCGCCAAAAAAAGGATTGGATTCATCCAAATATAGAGATCTTATTTATTATCATTATAATACCCACTCTTAAGGCTACACTCTTACGTCTGACAAAGTGGACTTCTCCCTGAAAGCTCACGTTAAAATCTGATGAAGAGGTGTTTTAATCCATGAAAGCTCCTGAATTGTAGGATGATTTTTAGTGGTTTATAAAGGTGTTGCCTATTTTTGGCATTTCGATTTTATTTTGTTTGGACCACACAGCTAACCTTTACTTCGATTAAAATACTGTATAGCAATTAGTCTTGAAGGTACCACAACGTTTTTGTCTTCTTTATTTTTTCTTTTGTTTCCTTTTTTTTTTTTTTTTAAGCGTTATCTGGGAAGAGATCTCCAATCACGGGATATTATGGTCTGGGAAAGCAGGAGGGGGCAGAAACAATGAGAGAGGGGAAAAAGCTGATGATCATTGCAGGGAGCTTTTCTCTCTCCCGGGCAGAAGCAGGCTGTCAATGGCTCCAGCCCGATGGCCGCCCATTCTAAGGTGCTCACTAGATTTTGGGATCCATGGAATTGGGGGGGGGGGGGTCGGGGGTTGCTTTGCCAGGAACCGGGCTCGCCTTCAGTCACATGATGGGAAGTGGAAAGCAAGCTTGCCCCTGCCGGGCAAGAAAGAGGAGCGGTGCAACCTTGAAAGAGGACCCCGCTGAAATCTCCCCCCCCCCGCCACTGGGATGACGATTGCTGCACATCTGGAGGGAGAGGCAACAAGAGGAGGGCGGGTGGGGATGTGAGGGTGCAAGGTTCCTTTGGGGGGGAAGAAGAGGAATCCGGTAACAAAGCTGGGGGGGCAATTTGAGGGAGCCGGGAAGGCATAGAGGGCGGCATGTGTTGCTCGTGAGAAAGAGGTTCGAGGCTTGGCTTTCCACGGCTGCTATTTACCATGTGGATCCTGCATTCTTCTCTTATCTCATCGCTCGTCTGTAGTTCAACAGGTCCTGCCTGCGCAGCTGCCGAAGCCTGCAAGATCCAGTCAGCATAGATGAAAGGTAGAGCTGAATGCCTGCCCCATGGGCGAGCTGCTTTTCTCTCTCTCTCTCTCTCTCTAAAAACCCCCTTTTTTGCTCTCTGGTTGTCTCTCTACACCCGAAAGGGCCAGTCCTCCCAGAAACCAGATGTTGGCCCGGGCAGGATCAGAGCTGTGATGGAAAGGAACAGGGTTCGAATCCTTCCTCTGCGTTTGTAACCTTCCCTTTCCTTGAAAATGCGGAAGATTAGCTGAATATCAGTTATCGGTCAGAGGGGAAAAAAACAGTTATGTTTTGCAATCTGCATGTGAGTAAGACAGGCGGTGTTTGTCTGCCCTCCAGATGTTGATGAACTCCTGGTCCCACCTCCCCCAGCCCAGAATGGCATATATGGGAAGATGGGTGCTATAGTCTCTCTTCTAACAACTTATCCCGCCCTGTCAGTGATAATTTCAGAATAGCTGTCTTAGCAACACTCACCCCCATTTCTTATTCTATTAATTATACTATAGCTACTATGGTAATCAAGCAATATTCAGTGTGGTGTAGTGGACAGACTGACAGATTAGGACTCAGGAGAAATGCGTTCGAATGCCCACTCAGCCATGGAAACTGAATGGGGGTGTGGAGTGGGTAAAAAAGGTAATGGTAAAGGTTCGCCTTGACATTTAGTCCAGTCATGCCTGACTCTAAGCTGTAGATCCAGCATTTGTCCAAAGACAGTCTCGGTCACGTGGCCAGCGCAACTAGACACGGAATGCCATTACCTTCCCACTGTCATGGTACCTGTTTATCTACTCGCATTTACATGCTTTTGAACTGTTAGGTTGGCTGGAACTGGGACAAGCGATGGGAGCTCACTCTGTTGCTTGGATTCGATCTTAAGACTGCTGGTCTTCTGACCTTGCAGCACGGAGGTTTCTGCGGTTTAACCTGCAGTGCCACCACGTAAAACGGGTTTTAACTCGTTTCAAGGAACGGGTAAAACCACTCCTTAAATACCTCACTTACCTTGAAAGCTCTATAAGGGTTAGGTAAAGGTAAAGGTTCCCCTTGACATTTTGTGTCCAGTCGTGTTCAACTCTAGGGGGCGGTGCTCATCCCCGTTTCCAAGCCATAGAGCCAGCATTTTGTCCGAAGACAATCTTTCGTGGTCACATGGCCAGTGCGACTTAGACACGGAACGCTGTTACCTTCCCACCGAGGTGGTCCCTATTAAGCTACTTGCATTTGCATGCTTTCGAACTGCTAGGTAGGCGGGAGCTGGGACAAGCGACGGGCGCTCACTCCATTGCGTGGATTCGATCTTACGACTGCTGGTCTTCTGACCCTGCAGCACAGGCTTCTGCGGTTTAGCCCGCAGCGCCACCACATCCCCATAAGGGTTGCCTTAAGTCAATTCCAACTTGATGTCATATAACAACTGCAATAATATGAATTATTTTACTATTAATTTTATTTTATTAATTATACTTATTCTATTAATTTCTAAACACAGCCTGAAACAAGTCACTAATGGAGGCCTTTGTCTGTCTCTTAAGAACAGTGAGTCAGGAGTCTGTCTGTAGCCAGGTCTGAAAGCAGCATTTATTTATAAAGGTTACCAGTCAGGCCTTCAGTCAGGCAGAGGATTGTTTCTTGGCAATATACACAAGAATTAAGCAATCTTTACAATAATAACTTAAACATTCATTATAAATAGCAGTGTGCAATTTATGTCAACCAGTTAAAAATATGAATTTTAAAGTTAAACTGTTTGGGCCAAAAGGAAGGAATTTCCAGTTCAATGGAAAGCCACCATAGACATTACAGTCAAGTGACAACAATGCTGGTCAGAGAAGGCTGCATATTTTTGCTAGTAAATAGTCAAAGGAACAAGAGTTGCATCTGAAGTATGAGCGCCTTTGGGGGAACAGAGCTTGCTGTGTTTCGATGCGTCTGCCTAGAGGACTCAAGCTTAATTTCACGTTAGCTTCTAAACTGTGTGTCTCAAGTCTATATGAATTGTGTCTCATCTTCTCCCCTCAGATACAGCAGCTGTGTCATCCTTGTACATAACCCAAAGGTAAGGATAGGTGATACTTTTATCAGAATATTCTAAAAAATCACAAATATAACCTAGCATTCTGTAGCTCTGGCTGATCCAAGGCAGTTGCTCCCTGGGGCTGAGTAGGAAATCAATGGAGCAATTAGAATGCAAGAGGTGGGAGGATAGTCATCTGCAAATATCGGAAAGGCTGTCACATGGGAAATGGAGCAAGCTTCTTGTCTGCTGCTCCAGAGGGAGGGACGCAAGTGTGTGGACTCAAATTGTAAGAAAGCAGATTTCAACTAAACATTAGGAAGAACTTTGTGGTGATAGGAGCCATTTGACAGTGGAATGGACTGCCGCAGAAGGCGGTGAGCTGTCTTTTGTTAGAGATGGGGTGGCCATCAGCTAGGAAGGTTCTTGCTGCAGATTCTTGCATCAGCAGAGGGTGAAACTAGACGAGCCTTCCAGTTCCTTCCAGTTGTACATTTTTTTCTATGATCAAGTTTTAGGCTATTAGCTCACATCATTTTTATAAGGCCAGGTAACCTTGATAAGGCAGAACTTCTGATATGGAAGCTCTGTAGGGATGTCTATGTTTCTCTCCAGATGTTTGGTCTCAATATGCAAAGGTCTTGATTAACTTACTGGACAGGGTAAGAAGTAGCTCCTGTGGATGCCTTCAACCCTTACCAAGATTAGAGCTCACCATGCTTTGACATACCCTGTTTCTCCTAAAATAAGACCTACCCTGAAAATAAGCCCTAGTAGGATTTTGCAGGATGCTTGTAATCTAAGACCTACGCCAAAATTAAGCCATAGATAAGTGAAACCCCGCCCTCCACCCTTGTGCAGCAACCAGAAGATGACATGGCTTATTTGAATAAACGTACATGGAAAAAAAAAAACACATCCTCTGAAAATTAAGCCCTAATGCATTTTTGGAGCACAAATTAATATAAGACCCTGTCTAATTTTCAGGGAAACAGGGTATAATGGCAGAATGGGGCTACAAAGTACTTCCAGTGTAACCACCTCTCTCCTTTATATTTATTTATTTATTTATTTATTGGACTTATATACTGCCCCATAGCGCTACAAGCACTCTCCGGGCGGTTTACAATTTTAATTATACAGGCTACACATTGCCCCCCCAGCAAGCTGGGTACTCATTTTACCGACCTCGGAAGGATGGAAGGCTGAGTCAACCTTGAGCCGGCTACCTGGGATTTGAACCCCAGGTCGTGAGCACAGTTTTAGCTGCAGTACAGCGGTTTAACCACTGCGCCACGGGGCTTCAGTAATTATATAATAGTACAGTGATTCTGGCCATTCTGTTTTTTATCCCAGTCTTAACAGATTTCAGATTATGTGCTTTGCAGAACTTGTATAAACTTTCCTAAATTCAAGGTAACTCTTCCCTCCTTGCATTTGGTTCGTGTGCATATTTAATGGATGTTGTTGTTCCATTGTTGTGCTATTACAGTACTTTGCCTGTTGTTTTAATGAAACTGTACTGTTTCTGTTTATGTGTTGGTTTAAGTCCTGTAATCCATTAAAAGTTACTCCATTAAGGCTGCAATATATATATATTTTAATAAATAAAATAAATGTGATTATTTTGTTCAAAAAAATCCCTTCTGCTCTTACAGTGACCTAGAGACAAAGAGAATAATATGTTTATTGATTTTTTCAATCGTGATTTGTAAGATCTGGAATGAAGTGGTGGGCTTCTGTGCTCCCCTTTCTCGGAAGTATTCGTTCCTTTGCTTCCAGATTATTTCAACTACAGTGGTGCCTCGCTTAACAATTGCTTCATACAACAAAAAATTCACTTAACGATGGCTTTTTCAGAGCAATCTTGTGCTTCACTTAACGATTTTTCCTATGGGCAATTTTCGCTTAACGATTTTGGGACCATGCTTCACTTAACAATGACAGTTTTAGGTCCCCTTGTTTCGCTTAACGTTTTTTTTTACAGCCCCGTTTTTGCTATTTTAAAAATATTCTAAAATGTTTAAAAATGTTTAAAATGCTTGGAATCGGTAGTGCACCTAATAAAACCTTCGTTAACTTACTTTGGCTTTGTTCTGAGTCTTTTTGAATTTTTTGTGAATTTTTTTTCCCCACTGAAATAGGCTTCAATGCATTTCAATGGGTTTCACTTAACGTTTTTTCCTATGGGGATTTTCGCTTAAGGATGGTAATCCGTTCCAATTGGAACGGATTATCCAGTTTTCAATGCATCTCTATGGGAAATGGTGTTTCGCTTAACGATGTTTTCACATAGTGATGGTTTTATTGGAACCAATTAAAATCGTTAAGCAAGGCACCACTGTATAGCAGAATGTGCCATTTGAATTGGGTGAGCTATGGTTATCCCTCGCCTCCAGACCATGGTTTAGAAACCAGCTCTATAGTTAGGGACAGAGCTAGGAAGTAACAATTTAAAATAACAGTTACCTGTAACAAGTTCCTTTTGGTTACACATGCAAAGTTTTCAACATTTTCTATGAAGTTACAACACCAACATCTTTCAGCATGTATAGCAAAAATAAAAAAAAAATGATGATGGACTCATAAAGAGTAGCTGATTTTTTTTTCAGCATGAGCTTTCATGGATTACAGTCCACATTCCCACCCAACATTAATGTACAAGAATTAGATTTTCAAATTCAGTGACAGCAAAAGAAGTTAAGCTTTTTTTCTGCTGATGTTCCACTCTCTCATTCAAGTCACTTAAAAACGGAGAAGGAAATTGAAAAGAGAAAGGGGTGTGTTAGCTCGAAGGGTATTCTAGAGTGCCCAACCAGATTGAAGCAGATTGTCTAGATCACTGGTTCTTAACCTTGGGTTACTCAGGAGTTTTGGACTGCAACTTCCAGAAGCCTTCACCACCAGCTGTCCTGACTGGTGTTTCTTTTGGGAGTTGCAGTTCAAAAGCATCCGAGTAACAAAGGTTAAGAACCATTGGTCTAGATCAGTGGTTCTTAATCTTGGGTTACTCAAGTGTTTTTGGACTGCAACTCCCAGAAGCCTTCACCACCAGCTGTGCTGGCTGGGGTTTCTGGGAGCTGCAGTTCAAAAACACCTGAGTAACCCAAGGTTAAGAACCACTGGTCTAGATTAATGGTTCCCAACCTTGAGTAATTCAGATGTTCTTAGACTGCAACTCCCAAAAGCTTTCACCACTAGCTGTGCTGACTAGGATTTCTGGGAGTTGTGACTCAAGAACACCTGGGTTACCCAAAGTTGGGAACCACTAGTCCTGAGCTTGTAGGTCCTGGTGACTGTAGCAGAGCCTGTTTCATGAGAAAGCATCTATATTTTATTGATTGATTGATTGATTATTGATTGATTGATTGATTGTATTTATACCCCGCCTATCTAGTCATTTCACCTTTCAAATCCTAAATCCCACCTGACAATTTTTTTTCTGGCTGCCTCTTATATATTCTTGACAGGATTTTCACTCATCAAGCCTGAGTTGATCTCCTAGCTTGAGCAAGATCCTTAGTTCCCAGATTAGCTCATCTTGGAGAAAATGGAGGATACATTACAAGAGAATACAGGTAAGGAAACAAAAACACAAGGGGTAATTAATAATAATAGTAGTAGTAGTAGTAGTAGTAGTAGTAGTAGTAGTAGTAGTAGTAGTAATAATAATAATAATAATAATAATTATTATTATTATTATTATTATTATTGTTGTTGTTGTTGTTGTTGTTGTTATTGTTATTATTGTTATTATTGTTATTATTATTATTATTATTATTATTAATTGTCATTGTAAATATATACACAGTATACCCATACAATAATTTGTATAATTTGTACAATTTGAACAGCATCTTCAAATTACAGTTTGAACTGAAGTGTTAGAGCAGGCAGGGGAAGCAGCTGGGCACCAGATACCTTTGGGCTTTAATTCCTATTACGTAGTTTCACTCATGTCCTTTCAGCAGGCTTCCTAGACCAGTGGTCTCCAACCTTGAGCCTCCAAATGTTCTTGGACTTCAACTCCCAGAAATCCTGCCCAGCAGAGGTGGTGGTGAAGCCTTCTGGGAGTTGTGGTCCAAGAACATCTAGAGGCCCAAGGTTCGGGACCACTGTCCTAGACTACTCTGGTTGGCCGCTACATGAACAAAACACTCGAGTTAAGGGTCTTTTGGTCTTAGCTAACACAGCTCTTCTTGCCTTCTTCTGAATTGCACATGATCCGTGTCCTTTCATGGATTACTCATGATCTTGCTTTTATTTTCTGGGGTTCTTTTTTCAGCCGATCGTCCAGTTCCAAAGTCTGAGCTCATTTCTCAAATGCAACAGGGAGAGGAACTGTGGCTCCCTGACTCTGAGGATTGGGATGAAGCAGAAATCTCGGACACCAGATCAGGTGACTCATCAGGTGAGCCAGCCTGTCACCATACAAGCCAGAAATCCCACTGCCTGGGAGAAATCTTGTCACTGACTCAACTTCCTTTTTATAGTAATTGTTTTTAGATTTAAATATTTTATTTTAATGATGTAAGCCTTAGCTATATACTCATTGTTTTTAGCTTTCAGTACTATCTTTCAATAATATAAGCCACTTTTGGTCCTTTTTAATTTATTTATATTTAAAAAATATTTTTACCCTGTCTTTCTCTTTTAAAAAGACCCAAAGTGGCTTACAAGACTGAAAGACATTTAAAGCTAAGCACAATCAGTATAAAGAGGCTTCTTACATCATTAAAAGGCAACATTAAAGCTAAGCACAATCAGTATAAAATATATTTTAAAAGACCACTCTGAGAAATTAAAAACAAAAAAAAAGGAAAACATACATAGTATTCAAAATCGAGTCAAGATAGTAATGCATAACAGTTCATTTAAGGAGAAAGGTGGGGTAATCATGTTTTAAATTAATGAAATAAATAAACCATTAAAACATTCAGAAATTATTTTCAAAGCAGCAGATCTTTGGGGGGTTGGAACCACACTGCACTCCCCTGAATCCCCCTGACACTAAACACACAGAACAATTTTGCTGCTGTGCTAGCAATGAAAGGAAATGCATTTTCCCTGGGTCCTTGTGCACCTTGTTTACAAACAGAATCATATTTCCAGGAATGTGGTTTGTAAAGAATACATTGAGAATGTGCACCTTGCTGTCAACTTACCTGATTTATTTAAAATATTTTATGCTGCCTTTCTCCGATTTAAAAAAAGAGACTCAAGGTGGCTTACATCCTAAAACACAATATTAAAAGCTAAAAACAGTAAATTATTCAAATATGTAAAAAGCTTCAAATAAACGGTGCCTTTAAAGAAGTTAGAGCATCCTTTTTTTTCCCCTGCAGGCATTACAGCCAAAGTAATCAATGCCTAGCAGATACTGGGGAACCAAAAGACAAAAACAAAACAAAATGTATAACATCCCCCCGACAAAAGCAAAAAAAACCAAAAAAAAAAAAAAAAAAAAAAAAAAAACCAGGAACTCTATCTTAGACATTCTTTGTAGTCACACACCATCAACGGATTGTTTCTTCATACAGTGGGGTCTTGACTTAAGAACGGCTCGAGTTAAGAACATTTTGACTTAAGAACCACTCTCATAGGAAAATATTGACTTGACGTACATACTTAGATTTGAGTTAAGAACTGAAAAAAACCCACGTGGGAGGCAGGGAAAGTGCAAAAAGTGAACTTTCAGTTAACTGTTGGCCAGTGAAAAGGGTGCCTGTCTGCTTCCTCACTCCTCCCAGCATTTAGAGAGTGGATTGGGAGACAGTCTTCAGACTGCCTGGTCCTGTACTGCCTGGACTGTATTTTCCCTGCCTTCCCTGAACCTTTCTTGACCTAAGAAAAAAAGAAACAAAATATCCCCCTCTAGTGGTCGAAGGCAGAATAGCAGCTTCCCATTAGTTTCTATGGACGGAAAAGAGCAGATACGGATCAAATGGTTTTCAATGCGTTCCTATGGGAAATGCAGATTTGACCTGAGAACTTTTCGACTTGAGAACCGCCTTCCAATACGGATTAAGTTCTCAAGTCAAGACCCCACTGTACAGTTTTCAGTATGGATCATTGTACCATTTAGCTATTGCTATGAAAAAATTACTTGGCTGGCTGGATAGTTCAGTAGTTTAGGTATCTGGCTGCTGAACCAGGGGTTGGGAGTTGGATTTCCCACCATACCGCCTGGGAGAAGAGCCAGACTGTGGGGCCTTGAGCAAGCTGCACAGTCTCAGAAGAAGGGAAAGGTAAACCACTTGCCTCAGACTTGGCGTTCAATCTTGTATTTTTTTTAATCCTCCTTTCTAGCAGATAACTGGAGAGAAACAAGAGAGGATACGAAGGATGAAAGGAGTTTCATGGAGAAATTGGATCTTCCCAGACACCAGCAAACCCACACAGGAGAGGAGCATTACACTAAAGAGCAGTTCTATAAATGCACTGTATGTGGAGAGTATTTTGCCGAAAAGACGGCACTCACACTTCACAGGAAAGTCCACGCAGGGAAAAAACGCTTTGGATGTGAAGTGTGTGGGAAATTTTTTGCTTGCAATTCACACCTTCAGGAGCATCAAAGAATTCACACAGGAGAGAAACCATACAAATGCCAGGAGTGTGGGAAATGCTTTTCTTCTAGTTCGGTTCTTGTGATCCATCACAGAGTGCACACAGGGGAGAAACCATACAAATGCCAAGAATGTGGAAAATGTTATGCCCATAAGATAGGGCTTCTGAGACACCAGACAGTCCATACAGGAGAAAAACCGTACCAATGTCAGGAGTGTGGGAAATGCTTTGCTCATACTTCACACTTTTCAAGCCACCAGAGAGTCCACACAGGAGAGAAACCCTACAAATGCCAGGAATGTGGGAAATATTTTGCTCAGAATTCACACCTTGTGATCCACTTGAGAGTCCATACAGGAGAAAAGCCATACAAATGCCAGGAATGTGGAAGATGTTTCGCTCAGAATTCAAACCTTGTAAGTCACCAGAGATTACATACAAGAGAGAAACCATACAAATGTCAAGAATGTAGAAAATGTTTTGCTTCCAGTTCACAACTAGTGATCCACCAGAGAGTCCACACAGGAGAAAGGCCATACAGATGCCAAGAATGTGGAAAAAGCTTTGCTCACAATTCACACTTTTCAATTCACCTGAGAGTTCACACAGGAGAAAGACCATACAAGTGCCAGGAGTGTCAAAAATGCTTTGCTTCAAGTTCTGCCCTTCTGAGCCACCAGAGAGTCCACACAGGGGAGAAACTACACAAATGCCAGCAATGCGGAAAATGTTTTGCTCAGAATTCAGATCTTGAGAGCCACCAGAGATTCCATTTAAGACAGAAACCATACAAATGTGAGGTATGTAGGAAGTGCTTTGCTTCCAACTCACAGCTGGTGATGCATCAGATAGTCCACACAGGAGAGAAACCATACAAATGCCAGGAGTGTGGGCAATGTTTTGCTCACAATTCAGCCTTTCTGTATCACCAGAGAGTCCACACAGGAGAGAAACCATACAAATGCGAGGAATGTGGGAAATGCTTTGCTTCTAGCTCAAGGCTTCTGACCCACCATAGAGTCCACACAGGGGAAAAACCATACAAATGCCAGCAGTGTGGGAAATGTTTTTCTCAGAATTCACAGCTTATGGCCCATCACAGAATCCACACAGGAGAGAAACCTTACAAATGCCAGGACTGTGGTAAATGTTTTGCTTCCAGTTCAGTTCTTGTGATTCACCAGAGAGTCCACACAGGAGAGAAACCATACAGATGCAAGGAGTGTGGGAAATATTTTGCTCAGAATTCAACTTTTCTTTATCATCAGAGGGTCCACAGAGGAGAGAAACCATACAGTTGCCAAGAGTGTGGGAAACTGTTTGGCCGAAAGTCACAGCTTGTGAGGCATCGGAGAGTCCATACAGGGGAGAAACCATGAAAAATGTCACTACTGTGGAAAATATCTCTAGGGGTCAGGCTTTACAAAAGGAAAGGTAGCTATGTTGGGAGAGTGCAGCTACATTAAAATCAGCAGTCTGCCTTTATTTGGTTAAACTACAACTGTACAAGAATGTGTAAGCTGTGTGTGTTTTTTTATTTCTATTATATGTTGGTTCAGGAACTTTTCTCACTCCTAAAGCAATATTTTTGCTATTACTGTAAGAGTGCAAATTCCAATTGGAGACTGAAGCCAAATATTCAGAAGAAGATGGAGACTAGGAAGGGCAGCAATGAAGGAATTAGAAAAGATAATCAAGTGTAAGGATGTGTCACTAGAGACCATGACCAAGATCAACCACACTCCTGTATTTCCAGCCACCACGTATGGGTGTGAAAGCTGGACATTTAAAAAAGATGACAGGAAAAATTGATTAATTTGAAATGTGGTGCTGGATGAGATGTTTGTGGATACCTGGACTGCCAGAAAGATGAACAAGTAGGTCCTAGATCAAATCAAGCCTGAACTATCTCTGGAGATAAATATGTTGAAGCTGAGGCTGTCCTACTTTGGGCACACCATGAGAAGGCAGGATTCTCTGGAAAAGACAATAATGCTGGAAAAGTTTGAAGTCAGCAGGAAAAGAGGAAGACCAAATACAAAACATACTGACTCCCTAAAGGACGCCACAGGCTTGAGTTTGCAGAAGCTGAGCAGGGCTGTTGAAGACAGGACATGTTGGAGATCGGCCATTGATAAGGTCGCCAAACGTCATAGGCGACTTGATGGCACAAAAAAGTGACAACAAGATACATCATTGAACCCCTTAAAAAGAGTCTTATTAGTGATGCTGTATGAAGAGCCCTGATGGATCTGGCCAAGATGTTGATCGTTCAGCATTTTCCTTCCATGTTACAGATCTTTTTGAGGAACCTCCAAGCAGGGAAGGGTTCCTGCACTGTCAGATATTAGTAACGGACTAGATGAGTGCAAACAAATTGAAACTTAATTCAGACATGACAATAGTACTTCTGCTTATAACAGTGTTCCTGGTCAGTTGAAAAGTGGTCCAGTAACATGGTTTTAATTTTGGTTGGCTGAGATTACTTCCCTCTGAAAACTTAGGTTTACAGCTTGCACGTATTCCTGGATTGAGCCCTGATCCTGAACACCCCATTTTTGATGATGTCTTGTGTATTTCCACAGTGTGTTGGCTGTGCTTATTCCTGGAGTTTCTGATTTGGGTGCGTGACACACCATAGGAGATGTATCTGCGTAGTTTACTTGCAGATGCTGTACATGTATCTGCCTTTGGAAAGTGTTCAGAAACTTGGGTGGGCCCCCAAAGCTTGCAACAAGAATGTTGACCAGAGCCAGTTAAAGGGGATGGTGGTGGTTTCATTCTTATGTCAGCATCACAGACTACTTGTTCATTTCCAGCATCTTTCATGGTGCAGGTTAGGACATAGAGATAGAGGACTATACAGTTTGCATCCAGGCTAGCTGGAAGCTTGTGTTTCCCCAAACGAATCCGCCAGGATTTTAAGATCAACACAAGGAGCCTCTCAGTCCTTTGTGGCGTCTTCTTGGGAGCCCTGTTCAGTAGTAGTTCCGAAACTGTGGAACTGGTTCAGAAAAGGGCTTTAATGGGTCCCCTTCCTGTTGTCCTTCTGTCACCAGGTGAAGATCTTTTCATTCAGGAAGGGCACCCAACAGCAACTGAGAAAAGGGCATTTTTAATGGTGGATGCTGGATTTTTTTTTTACTGCTGTTTCTTGTTTTTCTGATGGATGTGCTTTTAAATTGTTTTACGTCGTTTTAATTCAGTGGTTGTTTCATTAGGATCACATATATTTAGTTGCCCTTTTCATATTATAACGGTGTGTTTTTAGCTGTTTCTGATTTTTAAAATTTTTTTGTAAGCCATGCCTTGACACCCTGTATTGGGAGAAAGGTGGGATACATAATAAATAAATATATGCACAAAGCCTGCTGGATAAATCACTGACTTAGAGCACAGGGCGAGGAGTTCAGTTTCTCACAATCCCCTGTAGAAGAGCAATACTGTGTAGCCTTGGGCGAACGACATGGTCCTACAGCTTCCACAGAAGAAAGGACGGGTAAGTGTCTTCTAAGTACTTTATACTCATAAACCCTGGGAAGGGTCACTGTGGGTTGGATTTTTTTTATACCTACGTATATAGTACAGCTTCTGGTGATGGAGGTTCAGTTGAGCTGTTTCATATCTAAGTCCATGCTTTCTGTCTGCCACAAAACTCAATGGTTTAGGTCTCTGTCTGCAGAGCCAGAGGTTGGGAGTTTGATTCTCCACTGTGCCTGCTTGACAGGGGCTGGATGCAGTGATCCACAAGGTCCCTTCCAGCTCTATAGTTTTATGATGCTGATGTAAACTAGATAACATCAATCTTGGTGGTTAATTTAGAATAAGACTGACTTGGAAGATCATGAGGCTAGTCCAAAATCCAACTGGAATAATCAACATTTTGGCAGTCCATAGTTGAAATGCCAACTCACTTTGCAGTATGTATTTGCTTGGGAGCTGTGTTTCAGTAGCAGTTGGTATTTAAACGCTTGCAATTGCATGCCCTTCTGGTATCTCTTTAATAACCATCCACTTTCAGTGCTTCAGCTTCTTCCACATGGTTATTTAGCCTCACTAGAACTCCACAGAAATTTTTATAAATCTGCAGCCACCATTTAGAAATTTTGTTTTTTTGAAAGAAGTAGCTTCATTCAGGAGCGTAAGAATGAAATAAGGTAATAGAATTTTCTGTACAATATTATCAATGGCAAAAACGCCTTGGCCTTTTTGTATATTATTTCTAATTCCAAATCAAAGCTAAGGCTGCTTCTGCTAAAAACAAAAATGTGTTCTGAGTGTATGGGATTTTGTAATGTCCTTTTAGAAAAATATCTTCAGACATCCCATGTGCCAGGGTTGTTCCTTTAGACCTCGTCAGGTAAGAGAACACATTACTGAATGGATTATGGCTAAAACATGGTTGGGGAGGGCTACAGTGACCCACCATCTTCTCAAGTAGGTGCTTCTTTATGTTCTCCACATACAGTGTAGTCTTCTCCGTCTTTGTCGTCCCTCAAATACCTCACTCCCTCTTAGATTTGCTTTATCAGGGCAGCTGAAGAGGGGCCCAAAAGGATTGTATCTTAAGCATCCTGGTGCTTGCACTTCCACCAACTGGAAAATACTGGCAGGATATCAGGAATTCCATAGGCCTGTGGAAAGGAGCGTTGGGACAACAAACCCCCTCATGGCATGAATCTTCAGTTTTAGGAGGAGAGTTTTCTTCCAATACGGAAGGACTTCCTGTGAGAGTAGGTCTGTGAGTAGGTATTTACCCACTGAGTAAAGCATCAGTGGGACTTCAGAAGAGGATGGGATGACTCTTTTCATCACTTTGGAAATAAAGGTAATGGAAAACCCTGGAAGAAAAAAGTCCATCTTGTCATTGACTCCTGGACCGTTTTCAGCGGAGGTGGCCCTTTCTTACATGAAACCCTTAGCCTGGAAATCAGTTGTTGCCCTTAGTGTCTTTTCTGGTCAAATCTGACTTGTAAACTCCTTGGAGCAGAGCCCTTTTTTCCTTACATTGCCAAACACACTAGAGGAATGGAACAACAAATGAGAAAGACCCACAATAGGGGAGTGTCTCTCCCAGGTAAGAGATGCAAGGGATGTGCCCTCATAGAAAAGCATTGTTTTGGTCTGCAAAGCAGGACAGAGACGAAAAAGCTACAGAAGCATTGTTGTGGATTCACTCTCTCTCAGGCAAATCCTATAGGTTTTAGTACGCCTCCCTCATTCAGCCATTTTTTTCAGGCGGTAGATCGGATGGGTTTGTAAACTGTAAGCCAGGAGCCTGGAATGCCTTCAGTCACGTGATGGGAAGTGGAAAGCGAGCTGGTTAGCAAATTAAAAAAGAAAAGAAGGGGTGCAACCTTAATGGGGGGTCCCTTGTATAAACACCATCCCAGCTGGAGCGAGGACTCTCAAGACACCTTAAAGGAGGTAAAAGAGGAGGGTGGGAATTTTTGGCGCAGGGCTGAGTCGGAAAAGAGAAATCCCGCAATAAGAAAGGGGTGGGTAGAATGGAGAAAACTAGGTCTCTGGGCAGGGAAGCCATTGAAGGGGCTGCTCGTCCTGGAGCCCATGCGAAATGGGATGGAGGAGCAAAGTGACGGTACAGGCGGGCCTTTTCAAGGGCGATGCGAGGGGTAGCTCGGCTTTTAATGGCTTCCTGCGATGCATCGTCTACGTGTTGAATGTTTCTGACATGCAGTCGTTCTGCGTGCACTTCTGTCCACGCCTGCAAGATCGACCCTGGTGATGCCGCGGTGGAAGGTGTGGGAGCTGAGCAAACAGCAGCCCTTTCAATCTCCTTTTCGCTTTCTCGTTACCCGTCTCCACCCTAAAATTTGATTTACAGAAGGGCTTTGATCACAGACGACCCGAGTGAAATCAGAGCTGGTCTCAGAAGAAAGGAGCTTGACGGCTCCCTTTTTTAAGAATTGTTTTTTTAAAGTTTCCTTCCTCCACCCCAGCATCCCTAACACTGTTTGGCAACAGTTGAACGTGGGTCAACTCCAGGTCCATTCACTCCCTCAGTCCAGCATGTAATGTATGAGATGGGTATTGTAGTCCAACATTGGGTGATGATGATCCTTGTTCTGTATCCTGCAATGAGAAGGAGAATTTCAGAATTGCTGTTTCACTCACTCCAGCCCAAATCCTTATTGGCCTCCAGTATTTATTTATTTATTTATTTATTTATTTATTTATTTATTTATTTATTTGTACGTACGTACAAAATATTTTAACCCACCTCCAACTTGTTATATAGATTCCTAAATAAAGAAATTGAATGCAGATGGCTAATGATATAGTGTATTCATTTTTATTTTTATTTATAAAATTTATGAACCCGGAAGAGGATTTTTTTTTTGGCAATTCACATGAAAATCAAGTACTCATTGCAGTAACAGCAGTGTAAAACATAAAGACAATAAAATTCAAAAGTAGAAAATGTACTTTAACCACCTAAAATATGAAATTTAAAGGTACAAGTGCTTGCAAAATGATAAGAAGCATGGGGACTACGACAATTTAATCAACAGCAACTGTGAGATTACTGTCCGAGTCTGACAGCTGCATATCCTTCTACTACATAGCAGATAGTAAATAAAGCAATAATTGCTTAAGCATATTATCTTCTAACCTGAGAGGAACAAGGCTTCTGGTATATAGGGAAGTTATCCCCTTCCACCTCTCAGCCACATTGGATCAAGAAGTCCTTGTCACAAAGTGTTGCAGCGAGCAGTGCTTAATGGTAAAAGGTAGACCTCTTCACATGCCAAGAAGGACCCCAATAATGTGTCACATCACATGAATTGAAGACTTGAGACTAGGATATTTAACTACTGTAACTGCATCTTACTATGAGACCTTACTAGTTTGCTGTAGTCAGCAGCTGAAGCACTGCGCTATACTGTATGTGTATGACACACATAGACACACAGAGAGAGTCCCTGTGTGAAAAACAGCAAATAGAAATGAATGTGGGGCTTGCTTTTGTTTGAGGTGTGTCACTTATGACCCTACAGAGACCTATATCTTATTCGTTTTCCAGGAGTCCTGAAGAAATGGCTTTTTAAAGTGTTGGGGATGGAACAGCTGACCTCCTATCCCTATAGATCTCTGAGGTATATTTTATGCAGACTATTTTTTAAGAGTTTTTGTACTATATTGAAGTGTTTAATTTTTAAAATAGTTGGATGCGCTTTAAAAGTCATGGCACGGTGACAGGTCCGTGTTTTTGTAAATATCTCTTAGGTCTGAAATATGACTTTAGATTTTTAAAAATATATACTGTAGACTTCAGTCTAGAGCAGTGGTTCTTAACCTTTGTTACTCGGATGTTTTTGAACTGCAACTCCCAGAAATCCCAGTCAGCACAGCTGATGGTGAAGGCTTCTGGGAGTTGCAGTCTAAAAACATCTGAGTAACCAAGGTTAAGAACCAGTGGTCTAGAGCAGTGGTCCCCAACCTTGGGCCTCCAGATGTTCTTGGACTTCAACTCCCAGAAATCCTAGCCAGCAGAAGTGGTGGTGAAGGCCTCTGGGAGCTGTAGTCCAAGAACATCTGGAGGCCCAAGGTTGAGGACCACTGGTCTAGAGCATCGTTTCCCATTTGTGAGTCCTGAGATGTCCTTGGACTACAACTCCCAGAAATCTTGGCCAGCACAGCTAGTGGTAAAAGCTTATGGGAGTTTTAATTGAAGAACATATGGAGGACCCAAAGTTGGGAACCACTGGCCAGGAGTGACACCACACGATGTTGTAACTCCAGTCAATCCATGCAAGCTGTGCTTATTCCAGACTACCTGGCATTTCTAGCTGGTTGGGACTGACGTGAGTAACAGCTGACCCCTTGCAAAAGTGGCTCATGTTGATTCGAGTGCTGGCTTTCCCGCATAGGATTCTCTTCTTCTGCAGGAGGACAAATTATACCATTGTACCGACAACTGTTAGTCTTGCTCACCCACTGATCATCTTGAGATCGCATTTGACTGAGGCTGTGTGTAACGTCCCTCTTTTCACCTGTCTGCTTGCCAAAACTGCAGCTCAAAAATCAGGGCACCACAACTCCCCTTCCCCCCCTTTTTTTTTCTTATTTTGTTTTCTGTCTCTTGTGGGATTGTTTACAAAACCAGATTTCAAAAGAAATGAACACCAAACATAAGTCATAAAGTATTGCACATGTGAAATGCAAGAATGCAAAACTGTATCTTAAAGCAGGGCATGGATGTTTTATTGTGTCAACTCTGTATTTTTTACCTTATATGTCTGAAGAAGTGGACTTCACCATGAAAGCTCACATAACAGTTGGTTTTAAGGGAACAGAAGTTTTTTGTCTTTTTAAATTTTTATTGTTCTTTTTCTTTGGTTTTTGCCTGATGTTCTAATCTCTGGTCAGAGCCATCTGAAAATTGAGAAAGGAGTTGGGCTGAGGAAAGGGAGCATTAACTCACAGTATGTTTTAAAATCGCCATATTTCAGAATGAAGGTACTTTGAATTGAGTTAGAAATGTCTACAGTGTCTTAGAGGTCCTTCAGAAAGAGCCTCTGTTAGGAGACAACTGCTATATTGATTTGTTCAGTTTGATTAGCACAACTCTAGACTTTAAATCTGAAGTCCCGCCTCAATGCCTTCTTTTTTGCATTCTCTCTTTCACCTCCTCCCTTTCTTCTGTATTCTTGAGCAGGATTTCACATCGCCAAGCCTGATCCAAGCTCCTGTCTTAAGCAAGACTCATGGTTCCCTGAATGCCTTATTTTGGGGAAAAAAATGGAGGATACATCACGGAACAACACAGGTGGGGGGCAAATTGCGTATTTGCACTAAACTTTGGATCAGGGATGTGGAACACAATCTATTAGAAGCTATTTAACCAAATTCACGATTAGCCCATGCCAACAGAACCATTGTTAGGGGAAGAATATTTATTTATTATTTTTATTTATTTATTTAATTTATATGCCGCCCACTCTACCCAAAGGTCTCTGGGTGGCTTACAACAATTAAAATTCAATACAATAAAATATAAAATGATTAAAATACAATTAAAATACAATTAAAATACAATTAATAGAGTGATATTAGTTTATTCCCTGATCTCATTATTTGTTACAAAATCTATTTATACTCTCTTTTTTTGGTAAGAGAACAATTAATTTTCTTAACCCCGTCTTCTTACATCTTTCTTCTGATCAGTGTTTCCTGATGGGACAATCAAACAGGAACCAGAAGAGCAGTCATGTGATCTTCACCAACAGAAATCCAAGACTTTCCCAGAGATCACCTCAGGTGAAATAGGGGTACTAGAGGCTTTTCCCTACTACTGGGTTTTTGACTCATAAATGTACAGTTTGTAGATCATTTTTGCATTGCTCCTAGATATTTTCTCACAAAGTAGCACATTTCTTGTAAAGGCAGCACCTGGCCGAAACTACATTTTTTTCAGGGTTCATATGTTGCTCATATTTGCACTTTAAAGTTACAGTATTTGTAGCAGTAATAGTAAAAGCAGAGTCAACAGGACTTTGCAGTATTATTATTATCATTATCATTATTATTATTATTATTATTATTATTATTATTAGAATTAGAATTAGAATTAGAATTAGGATTATCCTGTATGCTGGTGTGGATGTGTGTAAATAGTCAGAGCTGCATCTTTGTTTTTCTGGACTACAACTCCCAAGATTTCCATGGCCCGTGAACATGCTGAGAAGGAGATTTTGGGAGCTGTAGTCTAAGAATATAGGTGTATATCTAGGATATACGCAAATACATACCTGGTGTTAGTCTGTTTGCAGCAAAACCAGTGAAGAGAGACAAAGCAACAAAGAACAATAACAAAGCAACAGAAAATAATAACAAAGCTACAAAGGTTTGTGCTTTAGGCTTAAAAGACAAGGCATTTGTTATGGCTCAGACTTTTGTGATCTGGGGTTCCTTCGTCAGAAGCATGAAATGTTATTTAAAAGAGTGTGGCTAAGACTTTTGGTACCCAATGTAGTGTGGTGGATAGACTGACAGACTTCAACCCAGGAGACTTGGGTTTAATTCTTGGCCCTAATCTGGATTAGCATTTCTGTCATTTATTGAATCAATGCAAGTTTTGGTTTTTGTTGTTTCACGTTCATTAACCATTCATTTTCTGTTTTATTTAGCTACCCATGCAATGAGCAGTTAACCTGGCCTGTCAGCAGTAGGTCAGGCCTATTTATTTTATTTACAGTGGTGCCTCGCTTACTGATCGCTCCATTGAGTAACGAAATCGCTTTGCGACGCTGCTTAGTGATCGCTTTCCGATGTTTCCTATGGGGGAATTTCACTTTGCGATGATCGTGCGGAAGCAACCATCGCAAGGCCCCTGTTTTTGGCCAGCTGATTGGCGGTTCCAAAATGGCCACTGGGTAAACAAAATGGACGCCCGCTGTGTTGCCTCGCTTTAGAGGCACCCAAAATGGCCGCCGCAATGGAGGATCTTCAGATAAGGTCAGTTTTCAAGCCCATAGGAACGCATTAAACATGTTTTAATGTGTTTCTATGGGCTTTTTTATTTCCCTTAGCGACGAAATCCCTTAGCGACATTTTCTCTGGAACGGATTAACGTCGCTAAGCGAGGCACCACTGTATTTCACTTATACACCGCCCACTCTACCCAAAAGTCTCTGGGCAGCTTACAACAATTAAAATACAATAAAGATAAAACAATTAAAGTACAATTAAAATAGATACTCTAAAAATTGCCATCATGACCCACAGTTGATATTATTTCAATTAAAAGCCTTCTGGAAC
This sequence comes from Pogona vitticeps, assembly GCF_051106095.1. NCBI lineage: Eukaryota > Metazoa > Chordata > Lepidosauria > Squamata > Agamidae > Pogona > Pogona vitticeps. Next base: position 25,241,654 of record NC_135784.1, read on the forward strand.
AGGAAGGTTTTGACCTGGCACGGAAATGTCATCAGTATCGGCACCAGACGAATCTTACTCAGGAGGGCATTCCATAGTCTCGGGGCAGCTGCCAAAAAGGCCCTTTGTTTACAAGCCATCCTTCTTACCTCCTGGAGAGACGGCTCTTTCAAAAGGGCCCCCTGGCTAGATCTCAACTGCCAGGTAGGCTCATATGGAAGGAGGCAGTCCATCAGGTCTCCAGGGCCCAAACCGTTTAGGGCTTTATATGTCAAAACAAGCACTTTGAATTGGGCCCGGGCAGCAACTGGTAACCAATGTAATTTAATCAGAATCGGCTGGATATGTTCCCTAGCGGCCGCGCCACTCACCAGCTGTGCAGCTCATTTCTGGACCAGTTGCAGTCGCCGGACCGTCTTCAAAGGCAGCCCCACATAGAGTGCATTGCAATAATCTATATGACATGTTACCAGTGCGTGTGTAACTGTCATGAGACTCCGCTCGTCCAGGTAGGGCCATAGCTGGTACAATTTCCACAGCTGAAGGAAGGCGCCCCTGGCCACCGAGTCCACCTGGGCTTCCCGAGTTAGACTGGGGTCCAGGAGCAACCCCAGGCCGCGGACTCTGTCCCTTAGGGGGAGTGGAACCCCATTCAGGGCAGGGAAAAGGCCCTCCAGCCTGTCTGGCGAAGCAATACTAACAGCACTTCCGTCTTGTCTGGATTGAGTTTCAATTTATTAACCCTCATCCAGTCCATTATCAGGTCCAGACACGAGTTCAGCACAGAAACCGCCTCACCTGGATTGGTGGAAAACGAGAGGTAGAGCTGAGTGTCATCAGCATATTGCTGACTCCTCAGCCCAAACCTCCTGATGACCTCTCCTAGCAGTTCCATGTAGATGTTAAACAGCATGGGGGACAGTATCAAGCCATGAGGAATCCCATGACATAAATGCCATGGGCCAGAGCAGCTGTCCCCCAGCACCACCCTCTGAACATGGTCCTCCAGGAAGGAACTGAACCACCGTAAAGCGGTGCCCCCAGCTCCCAACCCAGCCAGCCTATCCAGAAGGACACCATGGTCGATGGTGTTGAAAGCCGTTGAGAGGTCCAGGAGTATCAACAGGGTCACACTCCTCCTGTCTCTCTCCCAGCAAAGGTCATTGTACAGGGTGACCAAGGCAGTCTCTATACTAAAACCTGGCCTGAAACCCGATTGAAATGGATCCAGAAAATCCGTTTCATCCAGCAGCACCTGGAGTTGCCCAGCCAAATCCCGCTCCAACACCTTGCCCAAATAAGGGAGGTTCGCCACTGGCCGGTAGTTAACCACCAGCCTTGGGTCCAGGTTAGGCTTTTTAAAAGCAAAGCGTGCAGCACGCTTTTAAGGAATGGTCGAATTACCGCCTCTTTCAAGGTGGTAGGGACCACTCCCTCTCTCAAAGAGGCGTTTATGGCCTCCTCGACCCCCCCCAGCAGATCTTCCAATTAGCCAAGATGGTCAGGGGTTGAGCAGAGTGATGGTAAGATGGACAGATCCAAGCACCCTGTCCACATCCTCAGGTCTCAACAAATGAAACTCATCCATTAATATTTGACCTAAGCATGGCACATTGGACATATCCTCTGATTTTGTAGTAATGGTGGAGTCCAACCCTCTGCGAATCTGAGCGATTTTTCCCTCAGAATGAATGGTAAACTCATCACAGCGAGCTGATGAGCAGTCCGGGACCTCCACCAGATTTTCCGGTTGAAGAAGATCCCGGACCACCCGAAACAGCTCTGCTGGACGACATTCTGAGGAAGCAATACAGATGGAGAAATATTGCCGTTTCGACAGCCATATTGCCACGAAATAGGCCTGATAATGGGCTCTAAGTCATATTTGATCGGACTCCCAATGGGACTTCCTCCACCTGCGCCCCAGCCGTCTCCCCTCTCGCTTCATCACCTGCAGTTCAGAAGTATACCAAGGAGCTATCTGGGCTCTGCGTGCAGGGAAAGGGCGCTTAGGCGCCATCGGGTCAACCGCCCGCGTCGCCTCCCTATTCCATAGGGTGACCTGAGCTTCGACAGGAGCGCCAACCATATCAGACGGATAATCCCCCAGAGTGTTCAGGAAACCATCCAGATCCATTAGTCTCCGAGGGCGGATCATCTTAATAGATTCCCCTACCCTTGCAGAGGGACGAAGAAGCTAATAGACTAAACTTGACCGGGAAGTGATCTGACCATGACACTGGGGTCACAACCAGCCCCTCCACATTCAAACCACCATCTTCCAGTCCCATTGAGAAAACCAGGTCCAAGGTATGGCCCTTCTCATGTGTCGGGCCGATGACGCATTGAGACAGCCCCATGGTTGTCATGGTGGCCATGAAGTCCTGAGACGCCCCAGTCAAGGCAGCCTCAGCATGGATGTTGAGGTCCCCCAGCACCAACAACCTGGGAGTCCTCAACACCAGGTCTGAGACTACCGCCGTCAGCTTAGGCAGGGAGACTGTTGGTACGCAGCAGGGTGGGTAGTACACCAACAGAATCCCTAATCTGTCTTGCAAGCCCAACACACAATACAGGCCCTCGAGACCTCCTCTCAAAGGGATAGGAAGCCTGATCAAGGAGCTAGAACTCCTATAGACTATAGCAACTCCCCCTCCCCGACCCTCCAAGCGGCATTGGTGCTGGACCGAGTACCCAGGCGGACACAGCTGGGAGAGGGAGACACCACCCTCCTGTCCCACCCAGGTCTCAGTAATCTATGCCAGGTCAGCACCCTCATCCAGAATTACATCATGATCTCTCTATTGTTACATCATCAGTCTCTGTATTGTGGAGATACTTTTAGTGAAGGGACCATACAAAGCTTTTGGGCTTAATCTCAATTTGTGATTTTGTTCCAAATGACAATATTTTTCAAACGTCATCCAGAGGATATTGAAGCTAGTATTCCACCATCTCCTCCCACCAGCCGTTAGACATTCCTTTTGATTTGGGTCGAATAGGAATTGGTGCCTGTGATTTCAATAGCTGTTGAAACCAGGCCTGTAATTTTGGTGTGTCTTTCTTTCTTTCTTTCTTTCTTTCTTTCTTTCTTTCTTTCTTTCTTTCTTTCTTTCTTTCTTTCTTTCTTTCTTTCTTTCTTTCTTTCTTTTCCTCCCTCCCTCCCTCCCTTCCTTTTTTCTCCCTCTCTTATTCTTTCTATGTGAAACATAGGTAAAATTAAAAACAAATTAAAATGTTAAGTTCATTCTTATATAATTATCTTTTAGTATTACACTTCATAAATTGTAACTGGAAGTGGTCAATTGGCCATTCATACAGCAGTGATTTCCAACCTTGAAACTCCTGATGATCATTGAAGATAACTTCCAGATGCCTTGATAAATATAATAACCTCTTGGATATGTAAAGTAAATCTTCTGGGTATTAGCACTTCAGATGAGTTTATTGAAGCAAGGTTCAGCAATCTAGTATAAATTTATTTTTGAAACAAAGATATGGGTTCCTTTGACAAAAGGGATTATGGAATGATGTGTGCCCTCAGCAAAGAGTACGTAAATAAATATTGTTATGAACATGTTAATCTGCAATGAGAGGAACCCAGGCTACATACAAAAACCCACAGTATTGTAGAGGTAGATGTTTAAAAGGTTAACGTTGGCCTTCTTCTGTAAAGCAGTATCCATCCAATCATCATCTTCTTCTTAGAACTGCAGAACTGAAAGGGACCCTATGGATCATTGAGTCCAGCCCTTGTCAAGGAGGAACGGTGGGGAAGTGAATTTCCAAACTCTGGCTCCACAGCCAGATGCCTAAACCACTGAGCTATCCATTTCACATTTTCCATGGATGATGTCTGAAAAAATAATGTTATTTGGAACTAAACCCCAACCTTGCGCTAAACCCCGCTGACATCTGGGCCTTAATTCTGGCTTAGCATTTAAAGTGCCGGGGAACCCCATCTCACTGACCTTCTGTTATGAACAGTTTGTCACCCTTGTCCAGGAGATGCTGACAGGAAAGTCACAGACAGCAAAAAGGGAACAGTCCTTCCAGTCAGCTGTTTGTCTCCCCTGGTTCATTATTTAACTACATTCAGTTGTTCTGTTTAACTAGCATTTTTAGATGCCCCTCAAATAAGAAAGGATTCTCTGGAAAGTGTACACTGTCTTAATCAGACAAATGCAGGAAATTAAAAAAGCAGCCAAATAGAGCATATACTAAACCCAAGATAAAACCAGCAGCAAAGAATAAAAATACTATAGCAATGGAAAGTAAAATAAAACCAGCAGCAAACTGGAGTGTTCTAAAAGCAAGGCAAACAGTTGTTAAAATGCCTGATAGAATAAACAAACCTGCACTTGGAATCTAAAATATAATAATACAGGGGCCTTTGGAGATGGGAAAAGATACATACAATTCCCCCCCCCTTCTGCTGTCTTTCAGGATCCTTGTTTATTCAGACATTTTTCTTCTTGGAATTTCTTCTCCCTCAGCCTTAGCATTAAATCCTGTCTGCGCTTGTTCTTCTTATTCAGCAGATAACGGGAAGGAAATGGAGGTATCCGTAAGATACAAAAGAAGCTTTACAGAAGAACTGGACCGTGCCAGACAGCAGCAAACCAACACAAAGGAAAAAGGATATACCAACGAGCAAACCCACACATGCACTGTTCATGGAAAAGAATTTTTCCAAAAGATGGCGTTTACACATCATGAGAGAGTCCACACTGGAAAGAAATGTGAAGAGTCTGGGAAACATTTGGAAAGCAATTCACAGTATACAAGCCAGAAGGAAGACCACACAGGACAGAAACCATACAAATGCCAGACGTGCGAAAAGTATTTTGCTCAAAAGTTAGGGCTTGTGAGACATCAAGCAGTCCACACAGGTCAGAAACCGTACAGATGTGAGGAATGTGGGAAGTGCTATGCTTTCAAGTTTGGACTTACAGTCCACCAGAGAATCCACACAGGAGAAAAACCATATAGATGCCAGGAGTGTGAGAAATGTTTTGCTCGCAATGCACATCTCCTGGAACATCAGAGAGTCCACACAGGAGAAAAACCATTCAGATGTCAGGAATGTGGGAAAAACTATGCTCAAAATTCACAGCTTGCCATTCACCAGAGAATCCACACTGGGGAGAAACCATATTGTTGCCAGGATTGTGGGAAATGTTTTGTTAGCAATTCACAACTTGTGAGCCACCAGAGGGTCCATACAGGGGAGAAACCATACAAATGTCAGGAATGTGGGAAGTGTTTTGCTTCCAGGCCACAGCTTGTCGGCCACCAGAGAGTCCACACAGGAGAGAAACCATACAAATGCCTCCACTGTGGGAAATGCTTTGCTGATATTTCTCAGTTCTCAAGCCACCAGAGAGTCCACACGGGAGAGAAGCCGTACACATGTCAAGAGTGTGGAAAATGCTTTGCTCAGAATTCAAACCTGAGGAGGCACCAGAGAGGCCATGTAGGAGAGAAACCGTACAAATGCCAAGAGTGTGAAAAATGTTTTGCTCATAGTTCAAACCTTGTGAGACACCAAAGGGTTCACATAAAGAAGGAACCATGTAAATGCCCCGAGTGTGGGAAATCTTGTGCTTCCTATTCACAGCTTGTGAAACACCAGAAATTCCATGCAAAAATGAAACTGTACCAATGCCAAGCATGCAGAAGATGTTTTGCTTCTAGTTCACAGCTTGTGAGCCACCAAAGAATTCATACTGGAGAGAAACCGTATAAATGTCAGGAGTGTGGAGAGTGTTTTGCTCACAATTCAGCCTTTCTATATCATCAGAGAGTTCACTCTGGAGAGAAACCATACAAATGCCAGGAATGTGGAAAATGCTTTGCTTTCAGTTCAGATCTTCTGACCCACCATAGGGTCCACACAGGAGAAAAGCCCTACAGATGTCAGGAATGTGGGAAATGTTTTTCTCAGAATTCACAGCTCATGACCCATCATAGAGTCCACACAGGAGAAAAACCTTACAAATGCCATGAATGCGGGAAATGCTTTGTTTCTGGTTCTGTTCTCATTATACATCAAAGAGTCCACACAGGAGAGAAACCATACAAATGTCGTGAATGTGGGAAATATTTTGCTCAAAATTCAACCCTTCTGTACCATCAAAGAATCCACAAAAGAGAGAAGCCATACAGTTGCCAGGAATGTGGGAAATTCTTTGGTCGGAACTCACAACTTATAAGACATAAGAGAGTCCACACAGAGGAGGAACTATGACATTGCCAGTACTTCAGAAAATGTTCTGCTTGACTAAATACAAGGTAACTGTACAAGTGCCTGAGAACAATGCAAATTAGACAGGCCATGATGATGACCTCTATTTGGGTCAACTAACATTCCAGTCTGGAGTATTCCGTGTGTATTGTTCCTTTACCATTTTGGCTAGAAGGAAGGAAAAGAAAAAGCAAAACAAAGAAAGAAGGCATCTAGAGAAAGCAGTTTTCTGCTCAAGGACCTTGGTGATGTTTATCAAGACCTCCCCATCTCCAGAAAACCAGAAGCAAATGTACATCCTCTGCAGCGGGTTTTAGTGCTTGAATTTGGCCTTGTCTGTCTCTGGCCCAAGATTAGAGACAGTTCTCTGAAGTAGCTCCAGCTTGATAATTCCAGAGGTGGGAACCTATCTCGCCTCAATAAACAGCTAGCTAACATGGACTCAAAAATCTCGCAATCTCATTTTGCATCTCAGTGTAGCTATTATTTATTTATTTATTTATTTATATAAAATATTTTTACCTTTTTAAAGGTAAAGATAGCTTTCTTCTTAAAAAGGATCCAACATGGCTTGCATCATTAAAAGAGAATATTTAAAAACTAAAAACAGTAAGTATACAAATACTGTACTGTATTAAAAATGATCAGATAAATACTACACTAAAAAGGATAGACAAAATCAACACCAAAACCAGATTCCAAAAGCAACAAGGCACAACACTTCATTTAAAACCCAGCTCACATCACCAGTCAGTGTGAAAAAGCCTGACAGAAGAGAAAGGTCTTCATCTGCTTGTGGAAAGACAGCAAAGATTCCAGCTTGGCCTCCTGTGGGAGGGAGTTCCAGAGTCTGGGTGCAGCCACAGAGAAGGCCTCGACCCATATCTCCACCAAATGTATCTGTGTATGTGGCGGGACTGAGAGAAAAGCTATGTACCTAACAGCTTCAAAAAACGGACAGTTTTTTTTAATGTTCATGCTCCTCCCCTTTTTGTACTACCCATCATGATGAGTATTGTAGAATTCAGAAGCCTGCACAACTTTATGGCATTTCAGACAATGGCCAAAATCCTGATGTTTAGCTTAGTTAATCACACTTTGAATCAGTGAGGATTTAGTGAGTCAGCTGCTCCATAAGTTCAAGTTATTCAAGTGGACCTATTCAAATACAACTCACTATACAAAACTAAGTTGCTGTTAGAGTAGGCCCATTGGAATCAGTGGAACTTGCAGAAGAACTGACTTTCCAAATCCCTATAGATTCAATGGCTCTACTCTAATGTAATTCACCATGCTAAGCAACAGGATTTGGACCTGTATTTTAAAGTGTAAAACGGCAGAGCCCCGCAAATGCTCCAAGTGTGGAAAACTTCCCACTTCTGTAGTTTTAAGAGACATGAGAGAAATTATTCAAAAGAACCAGTCTGGAAAATGTTTTGATACAGCCCAGGTTTGATAATGCATTGGAGGTTTTGGAAGAAACTCCATCATTGCTGTTATGTTCCTTCTTTCTAATCAAGACGACGGAGGTGGCAGGATTGTGTTGAACGTTGGTTCCCTTTTCTTCAGCTTGGATCCTTATTATTTCTTTCATCCTTCTAATTCATGTGGGAAAGCAAGATAAAAATGTTTCTGTTTGTTTTGTGTAATTACCTTTTTACAAGTTGGCTCTAATAGCATTAAAAGAAGAGACAGATGGGAAGAAAGTTCACCCTTGGAGCATTCTTAATCCCCCCTTTTTTTAAACTTAGGAGGGACAAGAAGATATTTGTTTGTTTGTTTACTGCTGGCAAAGCACTACTCAAAGCTGTTTACAACAACACAGTGTAACAGTCACCCAACCACATTAAACATGTCAAGTAAAACAAGCAATAGATATCAAAAATGATGGCAACAAACATAAGGGAATATGCTTTTGAATGGCTCTTGAAATGGGTCAGTCTTTAGCATCCTCTTAAAGGATGGGAAGGACAGGGCCTGATGTACTTTTGCTCGGGGCGCATTCCATAAGGATGGGGCCACAACCGATAAGGCATGATTTCCGATGACAGTCGGAAGAAAAGGTGGTACGGGTCCATGTTATGAAAACCATAAAATTATATGTTCACTTCTAAATAAGTGGTGTGCCACAATACAATTACCCTGCATGACAACAAAATTGCTGTACGATGACTTGCGATCGCTATAGCGATCGCAAAACGATCGTTCCTATGGGGTTTTTTTTGCTTTACGATGATTAGGTCCGTGCTTCGAGAACTGATTGTTCACAAAATGACAGTTTAAAACAGTTGATCGGTGGTTCGCAAAATGGCTCCCCACTGTTTTCTGGACCTATTTCCGCAAGACAGAGATCGCAAAATGGCTGCCCTATGGAGGATCTTTGCTGGACGATCAGGTATTTCCCCCATTGGAACACATTAATCATTTTCAATGCATTCCAATGTTTTTTTTCCACATGACGACGATTTCGCTGTACAGCGATTTTGACGGAATGGATTATCGTCGTCATACAGGGCACCACTGTATAGTGTTCAGGGATGTGACACTTAAAACATCTCTTGCTATACTTCAGACTTCAGTGGACAGAAATTTTCTTTTTCTCAAAGAGGCTGAGAGCATAATTTTATTTGTTATGTATTTATTTAAAATATTTTTACCACTCCGTTCGTCTCAAAAAGGACCCTGGTGGCTAACATCATGAAAAGACAATATGTGAAATCTAAAAACAGTAAGAAGAAAAACATTTAAAAAGAATTAAACAAATATATTAAAACTGGTAACTAAAATCGATACTAAAAACACATTTTAAAGCAACAAGACACAACTAGTCCATTAAAAACCTCTCTCAGAAAGCCAGTTATTAAGGGAAAGCTTGCCTGGAAATAAAGGTCTTCTGCTTGCAGAAGGACAGCAAAGGTGGAGCTAACCTAGTCTACTAAGGGAGGGAGTCCCAGAGTTTGGAAGTTCATGCTGTGAAATAGGTGGTAGATATAATGTGCTTGCAAAATGCCAATGAGATACTGCGGGCCAAAGTAAATACCCTGGAGGCCCATTCTTGAATCTAATCTGCATACTTTAAGTGTTTGCAAGAAGCCTGAAACAAGAAAGTCTATGAGAATTATTTAATCTTGCATGGGATTAAATAATTATGACACAACCTTGCCCTTGAGTCTCAACTTTGCTTGCTTGAGTAGCAGAAAAATGACACCCATTTTCATTTTTGAAGGCTAGACTGCCAATTAAGTAAAGAAAATTGAACTGTTTCATCCATTTCCCAGCTACTTTCTGCTTCCGCCACTGCTACTAAATACACTACACATTTTAATGTACAGTACTTAAATTATGGTTTGCTATATAATCATATTTGTGTGGCACACAGAGTATATTACTGCATTGTGGTCAACATGTGGCCCCCAACGTCTTTTCTGTGGCAACCCATTATCCCCTTCTCAATGTTCCCCTGAATGTTTTTATTTATTTATTGAAAGTGGAAACCTTTAATTAACATTAAGTACAAGCCTCTTCCACAGAGTCTGTCTTCTTTTGTTTTCAATCACTAATTTCTTCCTTTGTAATTTAAACAGATTCTGTAAGCATTTGTTACTTTAAAATTTAGAGTTTCTTTAATTTGATTTAACTTTATTATGTAATTAATTAAATATAATTGTCAATTAGAGGGCCAGCATGGTATATAGTAGATAAAAGGATAGACCAGGACTTTGGAGATCTAGGCTCAAATCTCAATTTGGCCATGGAAAAATCACTGGGGTGTATGTGTGTGGCAATGACAAAAGCCATTCCATAAAAATCTATTAGGGTTACTATAAGTTGGATGCAACTTGTAATGGCATATAGTACTAAAAGTTCTTAATTAGTTTTTTTAAGCCTCTAGTTCTTAGTGGGTTTGGAAGCAAATGAGGAAATAATCTTTAATGAAATTAAATTACTCTTTTATAGTAATAATTACTTGTGTTTCAGTTGAGCTGTGGTGTTTCTCAACTAGTATTTCAGTATCTTTTAGTATCATAACTTATAAAATAATATATAAAAATATACACTTGTGAATATAACTCTCTTTCCTAGTTTTCCTTATGCCACTTCTTTCTGAGTGTGCATTCCTAAACCAGTTGGCTGATGGTAAAAGTGGCCCCAGTCCCACAGAGGTTGCCAACTTTTACCTTTTCAGCTGATCTGCTTGAGAACCTGTGTGGTATAGTGGGTAGAGTGTTTGATTACTCGTAGAACTTACGAGACCTGGGTTCAAGTTCTGACCACCATTGAAACACACTGGCGATGATGGTGCTAAACACTATGTTGGGTTGCCAAGAGTCAGAAGGGACTTGACAGCACATAATAACAGGCAGAAAGCGATAATGGAGACCCACAGGCTCCCCTGGGTGGTTTGTTTTTCTTACGTTGCTTGAGTTTGCCTTTCTGCTTGTTTTCTTCTTCTTTAAATGAGCCAGGACTGCCCTTGGCAAAGAGAAGCATATTTTATTCTTCTTGTAGTGAATGCTGAAACAAGGCATCACTGCAGATATTAAATGACTCCTGTATCATACAATTCTTTATATTTGCTGTTCACTGTTTCACTATCTTAATTATGATCTTGCTTATTCTGTTTTAAAATATTTGCCTGCAAACAACCATCATGCTTTCGAAGTTTAAACCTTTGGACTTGTAATGAGTGGTAATGAAGCAGTGCCTTTTTTTTCCATAGCTTTGCCTTGAAGGAGGGGGTATGAATATAAGTTACATTGGTCATGGCTGTCAAGAGCACTTTGGGTTGTAGCCGGCTGGCTGCTGCCTCCGGAGCCAGAAGGCTTTGCTCCGGCTGCCAGCGCCTCAACAACTGCCATTTATGTCACCAGCGCCACCTTTACAGGGTCTTGGGTAGTTGCCTTAGAAGATGGCAGCAAATCCTCAGATAATGCCAGCAGGCACCCTCCACGTTGTGTGACTTTGAATCGTGCAGGGGTTGGCTCTCTGACTTGGGTCATAAATTGTGTCTGTTTGCCCGGGGAACAGAGGGTCACTCCACCCGGGTTTAAATATGTGCCCAGTCACTCATTGTATTACGAAATGAGACTGCACGGCATTCTCTACTGAACACAGGCTCCCCTCAGGGCACAGCAAACAGTTGGTTGTTCAGTGGTTTAATGGCTCCTTTGCGTGCCCCTTGTAACCCATTCTGCCACTGATGAAACTGCCAGTTTGAGAGCCTGCGTAGCCATCTTAGCTGCTGGATCCATGGCCACTCCCTTCCAGAGCCTCTAGAGAGAGAGAACAGGCTTTTTTAAATGAACGGGGGGAAATGGGCATTGGTAGCAAGAAGGAAAGAGCTATTGATTCCTGCAAAACATTGCCTGTGGTTGTGGAGGTCTCTGAAGGAAGTGCAAAAGATTTGACAAAGGGCAGGGGCTTGGTCACCTCTCTTGCCCACCATTTTGAAAGCTGTCCTGGCAGCCACCATTTTGAGAGCAGCATGTCCTGCTCAGTTGTAGCCCCCTCAGTTCCTCTCACGTTCTGTGGCGCTTCGTAACTATGTATCACACAATGGTCTTGTTACATTCACTACAGGCATGGTTTCTCAGAAACTCAGTCCCCCAAGATATAAGACAGCAAGTTTAATTGTGGAAGTGTTATGGAAGTCGGTACCTCTGCCATCTCTCTCTCTCTCTTCAGTGGAGAAAGCCCCTCATTTGAAGTTCTTTGTTATTAGCCATTCCATGAAAACAAGACCTGATGAAGGGGCTCGGCATCCTGGAAGGGCACCCCAGGAATTGGACGGAGGGTTCCTTTCGTTTTCAGCAGAAAAAGTAAAGTCCAGATCTGTGTGGAGGAAAAACTTGGGAACCCTCTCGTCTCTATTTCTGATCCGTCAACCCAAAATGTTCCCACAAGTTTGGAAGCTGTAAGGAATCCTGATCAAAACTTGGCAATAAATCTGCGATAGACCACATGTTGGTACAGATTAAAGGGAGAGTCCCTCACAATATGAAAGATATACTGCACTAGGCCTCCTCAGAAAGACAATGAGCTCTAGCAATTCCTATTGGTGGCATCTCTATTTTGACGGGGAAAGTGAAATACTGCAGAAGCTTTTTCGGGGGAGCATTTTATATATCTTCTCCCTAAGAAGCATAAAAGATGTCAAGCTGCCTGGGCAGCCACAAGAGAATTTGCTTTTGCCCCTATGGATAGCTGGTTCCTGGCAATGCAGTTGATGTAATCATCATCATCCTAGAACTGCAAAGCTAGAAGAGATCCTATGGATCCTTTAGTCCAGCTCCTGTCAAGGACCAATGGAAAATCAAAATCTCAATGTCTGGGTACTTTCCTATTCCTAAGAAACTCCTGAAACTTGCACAGTAGCAGCATGCACGTAGTTCCCTTCTTTATGCACATTAGATAACATTTCTGCCCTTGGTTATGGTTTCGAGATAGTTCAGTAGCAAAAATTGCTTGTATGGGGCAGCTAGCAAGATAATCAAATCAAAAACTGCTTGGTAATGTCACCAATGTACATGTAATTATATCTTTTCCCCAAAAAAGCCTGGGATATTCAATAATCAAAACATCTGCCAGATTATGGCTAGAATTATGGCTATCTTCTACGAGTTGAAGCGCCATAAAGTTCAAGCTCCATGTCTTAACGGCTGTGTCCAGGACTGAAATTGTGGAATATCAGAGATGTTTGGCTGCAGTTTTCAACACCCAAATTGATGTTAGTTTTTAAAGCCGAATCCTCAGAAGGACAGAGTACTTAAAGGTAAAGGTTCCCCTTGACAATTTTTGTCCAGTCATGTCTGACTCTAGGGGGCGGTGCTCATCCCCATTTCCAAGCCATAGAGCCAGAGTTTTCTCCGAAGACAATCTTCCGTGGTCACATGGCCAGTGCGACTTAGACACGGAACGCTGTTACCTTCCCACTGAGGTGGTTCCTATTTATCTACTTGCATTTTCATGCTTTCGAACCGCTAGGTTGGCAGGAGCTGGGACAAGCGACGGGCGCTCACTCCATCGCGTGGATTCGATCTTACGACTGCTGGTCTTCTGACCCTGCAGCACAGGCTTCTGCGGTTTAGCCCGCAGTGCCACCACGTCCCAGAGTACTTGGGACCAGTGAAAGCACGCTACTTCGCCCAGGTCCTTGATCGCCATATGATTCAGCTGAGTCCTACTGTCTTGCATGAGGAATCCCATGGTTGTGCCACACCTGTTTGGGGTGGGCATTGCTATTGCTCTGGCATTGGCTGCTTAAGGTAATCACCACATAGTACCTTATGGCAAGGCTGGCGTTCTGTACACTCGACGCTCTGTGTCCTTTCTTGCTCCCTGTCCCTTTTGACTGAAGATGTTCTGCTTTTTATTCTGCAACTTCTGCGAGGGCAGGTCGCACTCTGCAAATGAAGTTGTACAGCCTGTGACCACCCTTCTGGCTGTAAACAGCTTAACCAACCATCATCACTATCTTGGAACTGAAAAGCTGGAAAAGACCCTGTGGATCATTTGAGTGCAGCCTCTGTCATGAAGGCACAGTGGGGAATCGAACTCCCAATCTCTGGTTCTGCAGCCAGATCGCCAAACCTATCAGCCCATGCCAATGAAGAAATCAAAAGCTGGCCATCGCAGGGATTCGGGCAAGATGGTTTTGGTCCAGAAAGCAGAAAAAGGCAGAGGCATATTATTTATTTATTTATTTATTTATTTATTTATTTATTTATTTATTTATTTATTTATTTATTTAATATCCCGCCTATCTAGTTGATTAAGACCACTCTAGGCGGCTTACAACAATAATATGACAATATAAATAAAAACAATTTTAAAATAAGGGGAGAACTTTAGACAAATGGGACAGACACTAGAAAAGGTAAGAAAGGGTAAGAAAGGGATGATGTGAAACACAGCTCTGTCCCCCGCCTCGTTCAAAGCCAGCAGTCATATATTGTTCCCTAATCGTGGTCCTCAGGCTGTAGATTGGAGGGACTGGTGCGGGCTCTGCCAGGAGACTGGCGCGGCTTCGGTCACGTGATGGGAAGTAGAAACCCAAGCTTGCCCTCAGATGGGAGAAAAAGACCCACAAGAGGTGCGTCGCTAGTGGGGGATGGGGGGCGGATTTTTCTAAATTACGAACTTGGCTCGGAGTAGGGCTTCATTTGAGATCATGAAGAAGGTAAATGAGGAGGCCCGGGGAGTGTTAGGGGTGCAGGATTGAGTCGGGAGGGGGGACACGACAAAAAGCCAGCCATGAGGAGGGAAAGATGGGGCTGGAGGGTGGGAAGAGGTGATAATAAGAGCGGTTGGTGGGAAGGGCAGCGATGGGAGGTGATGCTTTGCTGGTGATGATGAGAGAGGGAGGCGGAAGCTGGCAGGAATCCCTCGCCTCCGTTTTTAAAGGGATTTCAGAATTGCTTATTCCACTCCACCAACTCCAAACACAGTTCCTTCCAGATCTGTTTTCTCAATTTCTAAATATGCAACTGATAAACAGGATATGGAAGACACAAGGATGTGGAAATCACAAGTAGATTCTGCAGTTGTTGTTTTCCAAAATACTGTATGTAAGAAAGGAATGAGTGCTGCTGCAAAGTGTAAAGTGGCAATCCTCCAAGATAAGGCACGTTTATTTATTTTATAAAAATTACATCATGAGTGACAAGAAGGAGATACACCAGAATCACACTATTGTAATAAAGTGGAATACCCTGTTTTCCCCAAAATAAGACAGGGTGTTATATTAATTTTTGCTCCAAAATGCATTAGGGCTTATTTTCAGAGAATGTTTTTTTTATGTACAACAAACTACGTTTATTTAAATACAGTCCTTTCATCTTCTTCTGGTTGCTGCACAATGGTGGAGGGTGGGGTTTCACTTAACTGGGGCTTATTTTTGGGGTAGGGCTTATATTATGAGCATCCTAAAAAATCATACTAGGGCTTATTTTCAGGTTAGGGCTTATTTTGGGGGAAACAGGGTAAGAACACATTCAAATTTTGTTTCAAAAAGCTAAAAATATTATTTAAAATGTAATTGCTTTCCCAAATAGAAACGAACCTTGAGAAAAGCTTCCATCAATCTTAGGTGTCATAACTGATCCTAAAGGCTGATGGGATTAATAGTCCAGGAACATTTGGTCATCCACAATTTGACCACTCCTGTCTTAACGATGGATGCCAGAAACTGAACTTGGGACCATTCTGATGCAAAGCGCCTGCATCAGAATGGGCCCATCAGAATGGGTCACGGTCGGTTGCTACCTTAAAGCCCCCAGTTTAAATTTCTGCTTTAACTGTGATGTCAACACAAAAGTAAACTTTCTTTTTATGTATCAGAGCATAGCATAATTTAATATTATGGATGTATATGAAATATACGTACAGTTAAAAACAAATTGAAATATTAAGACCATTATAAGCAGACTTTTTCAATTGCATTATCTCAGCCACTTATTAGATTTTCATTTTTACACGTGGTGCAGAAAACTTTTTCCTTGATTTTAGCTGTCATCTGGGTGCTGGTATCCATGAAGTGGGAGAGTTTGGTGCTGTATTACTTATTTTGTTCATTCTTTGCTAGTATACCTCCCCACATACTTCTGGAGGGGCAATGCCAGCTAAAGAATAATTTTTTTCAAAGGGGGTAGGTTTCAGGCAACCAGTAGTAATCTTACATAAATCACTAAGAACTACATTCACTTGTTTGGCATGTGTTGGTTTACACCATCTGGCACTACCACATTCTGCTGTGGAGTAGCACAGGAGCCAATAGGGGTTTACCTTGAAAGGGATAGCATATGGATTGCAGGCACTGTGTATGTGCTTAGGGTTGAGTTTAATCTTTTTTAGGCCCAGTGGCATTTGAGGATGTGGTGAGCACTGTTTTGTTTGACAGAAGGGTAATGAGCACTGTGGGTTCAGAATCAGATATTTTATGGCAAAATAAAGGGGACACTCTCCATCCAAGGTAATTAGTTTCATTGTCACACTGCTCTAACAGTTAAGAGATTTCTCCAGCTATTCAGCGCAAATCTGACTTCCTGTAACTTGAGCCCGTTATTATGTGTCCTGAATTCTGGGGTAATCAAGAACAGATCCTACTTTTCCTCTGTACCTTTCAAGTATTGTATTTCAGGGAATTGAAGAGAGGGACAGTTTGTAAATAAAGAACATCTTTTCTTATACATCCTTCTGTACTGATTTTTCAGAGGCACATGGTTCTCTAATGTCAAATGCTGATTTTAATGCTTTCAGACAAAGAAGGCACAACTTGTGCATTGTCAGAGCAAAACCTCTTTAGTCTAGCATCCTGTTTCCCACAGGCACTCAGAAACAAGCCATGCCTGTCCCTTGATTTTTCAAAAATGTTAACGAGCAACAAGATAACAAAAAACTACAATGATAATTTAGTAGCCTCTGTGCATCAGAAAGACGTAACTGTGGTTACCAAAATGTTTTAAATCTTTTCTACTATAATTCAAAGCTCTGAAATTGAAGAAGGAATTTTCCCTGTGGCCCTGGAATGGAACATTAACCCACATCATGTTCTATATTCTCCAAAACATTTCCTTAGAAAAATCTAGTTCTGAACTGGTCCAGAAAAGTATCTGTATTGATACCCTCCCCCCTGCTTTTGATTAGTGTACAAGTCCATGCTTCACATTCTGAATATTTCATCCCTTTCTCTCAATTTTGAACAGAATTCCAACTCATCAACCTTGAGTTGATCATCTGGCTTGAGGAAAGCCCAAGGTTTTCTGATCAGATCATTTTGGAGAATATGGAAGTTACCTCACAGCAAAGCACAGGTAAGTGGAGAAAAGCACAGTGAAACAGGATTGTTGTACATTTTCTCCAGTATTCCAGTAGTATGTCTCTGTGTATCAGATGCTGGGCAACACGAAATGGAGGTTGAGCTTCCCCTCACGTCTTCCTGCCAGGCTTTCCAGAGAAACTGATTGGTGTGGATAGAATGCTGGACTCCATAGAGGCTTTGTGTCTGATCCATCATGGCTCGTCTTAAGATTCTTAAAAATTGCAAGGCAGGCACATTCATTTGTGTATATGATGACTGGTTTTCATTGCTCTTTTCTTTCCCTAACATATTTCCCAGGTCCAAAGCCTGAGCTTATTTCTCATATGGAGCAGGAGGATGACATCTGGGTGCCAGATTCTGAGGAGTGGAATGATGGCAAACAATTGGGTAAGCCAGCTTGATACCAAACAACAGCAACAATAAAACCTACTGGCAGTTGCTTAGAAGAACTGTCAATGAACCAGCCATTGAAATGGCTGAGGGCCAAAAACTGAACCAATGGCACAAGAAGCAACCAACTGATGGAAAAGGAAGGGAGGGAAATATTTATAGTTTCATATGTCTAGATACCAGTGCATGTATAATGGGATACAAACAAGATGAGTTGAACCCTTAATATGGGAAGGATGGCATGAGACAGGGGCAGGGGACGTGTCCAGTGTTTCCTTCAGAATCTGCACAGTTCATTTAGCTCCTTTTATCCGTCAGCCTTGGAAGCCAAACTTTTCTCTGTTTCTTTCCCCCCCCAGAAGATAATTGGAGGGAAACGAGGGTACATATAGAGCAAGAACAGCATTTTATGGACAAACTTGATCTTGCCAGACACCAGCAAACCCACACAGAAGAGGAGGATGGTATGACGGAGTCAAGCTACACATGCATCAACCAAAACACATTTCACGAAAAGCCCCAAAGTGGAAAGAAACGCTTTGAGTGCGAAGTGTGTGGAAAATGTTTTGCTTGCAAATCACACCTCCGGGAGCATCAGAGAATCCACACAGGAGAGAAGCCATACAAATGCCAAGAGTGTGGGAAGTGCTTTCCTCGAGTTTCAAATCTTGTGATCCACCAGAGAGTCCACACAGGAGAGAAGCCATACAAATGTGAGGATTGTGGGAAATGTTATGCTTACAAGTCTGGACTTAAGATCCACCAGAGAGCACACACAGGAGAGAAACCATATAAATGTCAAGATTGTGGAAAATGTTTTGCTTCCAACTCACACATTCTGGAGCATCAGAGAGTCCACACAGGGGAGAAACCTTACAAATGCCAGGAATGTGGGAAAAACTATGCCCAGAATTCACAGCTTGTGATTCACCAGAGAATCCACACAGGGGAGAAACCATACAAATGTGAGGATTGTGAAAAATGTTTCGTTAGTAATTCACAGCTTGTGAGCCACCGAAGAGTCCACACAGGAGTGAAACCATTCAAATGCCAGATGTGCAAGAAATGTTTTGCTTCAAAGCCACAACTTGTGAGCCACCGGAGAGTCCACACAGGAGAGAAACCATACAAATGCCACCACTGTGGGAAATGTTTTGCTGATATATCTCAGTTCTCAAGCCACCAGAGAGTCCACACGGGAGAGAAGCCATACAATTGCCAGGAGTGTGGGAAATGCTTTGCTCAGAATTCGAATTTGAGGAGACACCTGAGAGTCCACAAGGGAGAGAAACCTTACAAGTGCCAGGAATGTGGAAAATGCTTTTCTCATAGTTCAAATGTTGTAAGGCACCAGAGAGTTCACATAAGAGAGAAACCGTATATATGCTCAGATTGTGGGAAATGTTATGCTTCCTATTCACAGCTTGTGAAACACCAGAGATTCCACACAAAAGAAAAACCATACAAGTGTGAGGCATGTGGGAAATGTTTTGCTTCAAATTCACAGCTTCTAAGCCACCAGAGAATCCACACAAGAGGGAAACCATACAAATGCCAGGAGTGTGAGCAGTGTTTTTCACATCGTTCGGCCTTTCTATATCATCAGAGAGTCCACACAGGAGAGAAACCGTACAAATGCCAGGAATGTGGAAAATCCTTTGCTTTTAGTTCAGATCTCCTGACTCACCACAGAATCCACACAGGGGAAAAACCATACAAATGTCAAGAATGCGGAAAACGTTTTGCTCAGAATTCCCAACTCGTTGCCCACCAGAGAATTCATACAGGAGAGAAACCATATAAATGCCAGGAGTGTGGGAAATGTTTTGTTTCTGGTTCAGTTCTTGTCATTCACCAGCGAGTCCACACAGGAGAGAAACCATACAAATGCCGGGAGTGTGGGAAATATTTTTCTCAGAATTCAACCCTTCTGTACCATCAGAGAATCCACAGGAAAGAGAAACCATACAGTTGCCAGGAATGTGGGAAAGTGTTTGGTCGGAACTCACAACTTGTGAGGCATCAGAGAGTCCATGCAGGAAAGAAACAATGAAAATGCCAGTACAGTACTGTGGAAATGTTTTGGTCATAGTTCGGACTTTACACGTAGAAGGTCATGTGTTGGTGCCAGAGGGAAAAAAATCCATAGGTCACTTTCATTTTAACAAATTAAAATTTCATCAGATTGGCCAATCTTTGTTTCTTGTACTTCTACTCTATGTTGCCTTAGCAAGCTGTGTATTTTGCCCAAGGCAGTAAGCAAATCTCTGAGACACTCCTAGCCTTTTGTTTTCAAAGAATGGAGCCTATCATTTCCTCGCCAGCCCAGCATGTACTGCAAGGTATAATTGGACACCTACATGTCTACCATTTGGCTGGATAGCTCAGTGGTGTTGGTATCTGGCAGTAGGCCCCTTGGTGGTGAATTCGATTCCCCACTGTGCTTCCCATGAGTAGAGCCAAATTGTGTGGCTTGGGAAGCTGCAGATTCCCAAAGTGCTCTCATAAAAAGGGAAGGGTAAACCACTTCAAAGTATTCTCTACCTGGAAAACCCTGTAAAAGTTTGATATAAGTCAAAATTGACTTGATGGGACATAACGATGATTATTTCATGTCTGTCAGAGACCAATCAAGCATACAGTCTCAACTTTAGCACTTATAACTTAACTATTTTGTACTTTGACCATTAATTGGTCACTTTTTGGTCACTTTTTGATTTTCAGGTTCCTACCCCCTTTTTAACCACTTTTTCTGCTGAATGGTTCTACAGAACTGAAAAGCTTGCAGGCCTTGTATAGGTTTAGGGAGCATTTGGAATCCAGAGCAGGAAGAAGCCCAACGAATTCTCCAGCGGTAGAAAATGGCTTGCTCACTTCCTGAATCTTAAGAGACATACTTGACATTGTACAAGGGAGGAATCCTGTCAGTGCCTAGTCTGGAAAATATTTTGGTACCATTCAGGTTTACACATTACCAGAAGTTCAGGGGAGAAATTTCATCCATGCCTATGAGATATGTCTTCTTTGTCAATCACTGTCAGTTAAACCATCCCAAAAACCACCCTGGCAACAAAGCCTTTGAATGCACATGATGTGGAGAAAGTTTTTCTCACAACATTCAACTTGTGGATTCTCACAATGTGTTTACAGAAATGAAATCATGTAAAGGGTAAGAAGTGACCTTGGGAAAGTTATTTTGGGACCCACAGCTTCAGAAATCCCCAGCGAGCTTGGCCACCTAGTGTGGAGTCTTCGTTACCTTACGGTTACAAAACAGTGATACAGGTGCACCTCTGGAAGTAGTGGCTGACATTCACTGGGAATCAAGCTGTCTCCACGTGGCTCTGATCACACTGACCTTGGCCATAAAGCCCAAGATGGAAATGGTTTGGTTCTGCTTTTCTTCACAGTGACACATATCTTCGGTACCGCCTCTTTGGATTACTGTAACACACTGTGTTGGACTGCCCATGGAAAGTTAATTGTCTCCAAAATGCTGCTGCCAGACTGTCGGCTGGGGTTGATTATAGAGAAAAGCAGAAATTCCATGTCAGTTCAGCTTTGCAAGATAGCAGTGCATTTATTCACACAATTGAAAATGCCAATTTTGACCTATGAAGCCCTCTATGATTAGGGTCCAGGCTGTTTGAAGGATCATATTTCACCATACAGGCCTTCCTAGGTTTCTAGATGTTCAGAGGTTGCTCCTTAGTGGCCTCAGCACCCTCACCGACAAATATGAGGACCTCTTCAGTGTCTGCTCCCTGGCTAGGAAACATTTTTCCAAGAGAGACAGTGCTGGCCTCCTCCTCCACCTTTTCCAGTAAATAAAGACTCCCCGCCCCCGTCAAGTGTCCAGACTGATTGTGGAAGAAGAGACTTTGAATGAAAGATGCTGTATTTTTTTACTTCTTTTTTTCTGGCATGCTTTTGAATTATTTTAATGCAGTAATTGTTTCAAGATGATATGTTTAATTGTGTTCTACTGTTACAACTGATGGTTTTTAGCTGTGTGTTTTTTTTTTAAATCATGTTGTAATTTACCTTGGTTTTCTGTATTGGGAGAAAGGTGGGATAATAAAAGAGATACTCCTATAATGATGGAGGTTCAGATGACCTATTTGCAGTGTCCCAGCCCTTGCTCCATATCCCCCATTGAAACTGGGGAGCATCAAATGAGATGCTTCACTTGGAATTGAGCCCAACTGAGTAAGGCTAAATGATGTTGGCAGAAGAATGAGGCAACTGCAATTAGGCAGTGTTTTGTTATTGGTACATGGTCTTGCTGGGATTTCACAGCAGTTCTTAGTGCTATGGATCTGCATGTTTAATAATAATAATCATGTGCTATCAAGTCAGGTCTGACTTATGGTGACCCTTTTCACGGTTTTCCAGGTAGAGAATACTCAGAAGTAGTTTACCAAACCCTTCCTCTAAGGGGTGCCCTGGGACTGTGCAGCTTGCCCAAAGCCACATAGGCTGGCTTTTCTCCCAAAAGGGAGAACTAAACTCTCAATTGAACAGTGGGGAATTTAACTCCCAATAGTTGGCTCCATAGCCGGAAACTTAACTTACTGAGCTATCCAACCAGTGAAAAGGTGAAATGTTATTATCCTGCAGCAAGCTAGTTAGCAGCAATATTTGCAGTTACAACTAGCATTTCTTCATAGACCCATCTGTTTTGAGTGCTCCAGCATCTACTGTATTATTAGAATGCCTTATGAGATCATAACTGAAATCTGCTAAACTCACAATTTTTGTATATTAATGCTTTTTGGAATCTAGTAAATTTGATGGTCGGGAGATTCAGGTCAAGCTAAATAAGGCGTTAAAATGTTCTATTTAATGTAATCCATAGAAAACAGCTTTAACAGCCTTAGGTTAAGCCTCTGTGCAATAAGGTAACAAGACCAGCAGTCGTAAGATCAAATCCACGCAATGGAGTGAGCTCCTCTCGCTTGTCCCAGCTCCTGCCAACCTAGCAGTTTGAAGGCATGTAAATGTGAGTAGATAAATAGGTACCACCTCGGTGAGAAGGTAACTGTTTCATGTCTAGTCGCGCTGGCCACATGACCACGGAAACTGTCTTCGGAAAAACGCTCGTTCTATGGCTTGGAGATAGGGATGAGCACCGCGCTCTAGAGTCGGATACGGCTGGACTAAATGTCAAGGGGAACCTTTACCTTACCTATATGTGCTAATTCTTTCTTTTTAAATTAAGGCTCATTCTTCAAAGAAAAAAGTGGGTAGAGAAAAAGAAATCCCAAAATATAATGTCTGGGTATATTAGCTTTTACTTGATTGTTTGGGGAAATTCTTTGATTTCCCCGCCCCGCATTCTCTTCCTTGAAATTTTCAGATGCACAGAGAAGGTTTTCCTTTAAAAATAGACAAGTAAAAA
This sequence comes from Pogona vitticeps, assembly GCF_051106095.1. Lineage (NCBI taxonomy): Eukaryota > Metazoa > Chordata > Lepidosauria > Squamata > Agamidae > Pogona > Pogona vitticeps. The sequence goes on from NC_135784.1 coordinate 25,264,490, forward strand.
CTCAGCAACACGGCAGTAGCAAAACAAAGGAGGATCAGAAGAGAACATTCATCTGAAGTTCTGACTTTGTAAAAATTACGTCTTTCCATAAATCTGCTCTAGCAGGCTTTCTATTGTGTGACTAATCTTGCAGCTAGTGTGAGAATGGGCATGGACCAGGGAGCTTGCTGGAGCAGTGGGAAATGTGTTTATATTTGTATTTTGTTCAGATCAAGCCTTTTTTGTTCTTTTTCTTTTTCTCAAAATTAATTCTGCCATGTGATCTTGGTGACAATTTTTTTTTTCATAATGATCTTCTAAAGTTTTGCTTTTGGCTCCCGGTCTGTTTTCAGTAATATGCATTTGTTTCTCAATAAAGCTATATTCTTTGATACATTCACCCCTCAGGATGACTTTGAATGGGTCCCAAAGGGAGTGTATATTAGTATTTGGACTATAGTGTCATTATCCAGTAAAAAAGGAAGAAATTACCTGCTTGATCTTGGTCAACAAACCAGGGGTAAAGTCCATTGAAAGTGTTTGGGCATGTTATTTAGGAAGTGTACTTTAGCTAAAACTGGCATATGGTGAGAGATGGAAATTAATCTGGTGTTTGAGTTCCAGAGTTAATGTCTAATAGAGCTGGATAAGAGAATGTAGTCAAATCTGGAATAGCAGTAGCATCTACGTGAATAAATTTAATATATCTGTTTTGCAGAATGAAGTTCCTGCCAGCTAAACCATTAGATGCTTAGTAGTTCTAGGCATCCTTCAGTCTCAGGAGATCGTCAGCCATTCTCATGACATGCCTGAGCCAACATAGACATCACTGTTTCAGTAATGTATACATGCTAAAAATTCCAGCTCCTAGGACTACTCTATTTGGAACTTTGTCCTGCCAGGTGATACCCAAACTGCGTCAGAGACAGCGCATATGGAACGTGTTCAACTTCCTCTTCTGCCATGCACAAAGGGTCCAGGACTCACTGCATTACGACGAATCCGCATTACGACGATCTTTTTGCAATCGCAGTTGCGATCGCAAAACGATGGTCTAAATGGGGGAATTTTGCTTTGCAATGATTGGTTCCCTGTTTCAGGAACCGATTCTTTGCAAAAGGATGTTTTTAAACAGCTGATCGGCGGTTTCAAAATGGCCACCAGGTAAATAAAATGGCTCCCCGCTGTGTTTAGGGATGGATTCCTCGCTATACAGGCAGCGAAAATTGCAGCCGTATGGAGGATCTTCGCTGGACGGTGAGTTTTAAGCCCATTGGAATGCATTGAAAGGTTTTCAATGCGTTTCAATGGGCTTTTTATTTTTGCTTTACGATGTTTTCGCTTAACAGCGATTTTCCTGGAATGGATTATCGCCGTTAAGCGAGCACCACTGTATATGCCGTCAACTTCTTATTCAGCCATTCTTTATGAGTCTAGAGAACATGGTAGCTGCTTTGCCAATGCATTTATCCAGCTCGACGTCTAGAGAGAGGGTGTCAAAGATTGTTGAACCAAGGTACATTAAATCATGAACAAGCTCCAATTCTTGTGTAGAGACGGTAATAGAGGGAGGTGAGTCCACGCCCTGGCCCATGACTTGTGTTTTCTTCAGGCTGATTGTTAGTCCAAAATCTTGGCAGGCCTTTCTAAAACGATTCATAAGTTGATGGAGCTCTTCAGCAGAATGGGCAACAACAGCTGCATCATTGTTGAAGACGAAGACTCACATGCATTTCAGCTGGACTTTGGTCTTTGCTCTTGGAGAGATTAAAGAGCTTTCCATCTGATCTAGTCCGGTGATAGACACCAGACTAGATCAAACGCCGGACTTGATCAAGTAGTTCAAACTCCCAATAAATGGAGCATAGGGTGTACATGTATGTGAGTATGACAGTACAGTAGTTCCTCTTCTCCACAGCTTCTATAGCAGTATTCAGATTGCCACCTAGAACTATTGGTCCTTCTTTGAAGGCATCAAAGAAAATGTTCTTGATTAGGACTGTTAACGGAACCAAAAATAAGTGCATACTGATGGAGTTTTTGATGAAAATATAGCAATGCCTGGAGTCTTTCAGTGCCTCTGATTTTAGTGGATTTAGTACCAGCTCTCCAACCTATACTGAATGAACGCAGTTGTGGAGGAGTTTTTTGTATTTATTGAAAGTCTAGAAAAGAATGCCAGATCCAAACGAGAACATAATTCTTAAAGCAGATTAGCAAGGCCAAGTTAAAAAAAACAGTTTGGAAACAACCACCGATTTTTGTTTAAGTAACTAGTGAATATTTACACCATGGGACCTCAAAACAACAGCAGTCAGGGTTCCTGATCTCACACAGAGGTCAGCTGAAATGGGCAAAATGATGGTCTGAACTTCAACAGACACAAGGGCCAAGCAGGTTTTGCATTTGCCCATTCATATACAGTATTTGAACCCCTGCTAATAAAGAAGGTGCCAATCAGCCAATCCAAACCCAGTCCAGGCAAAGCTTTCTGGAACACTGCCAACGTTGCATATTCCCCAGAGAAAAAGCAGTTGTGGCCATTTTGCAGGAAATCAACCCTGAGTGCTCACTAGAAGGACAGATCCTGAAGCTGAGGCTCCAATACTTCGGCCATCTCGTGAGAAGAGAAGACTCCTTGGAAAAGACACAAACCTTCGAGTAATTCAAAGCCTTTTGTTATCTTAGGCCACTAACACATTCCTGACTTATTTTACAGGTAGTTGTGATGGTAAAAGCAGAGAGGAGAACCACAAAGGACACTTTCAACTCATATAGGGAGGAAAGGCATGACAATATAAGTATAACAATAAGTTGTGAATGTCCGTGCTCAGTTCCATTTGGAAACTTTAAAGTGTTGAGGGTTGTTTACAGCCTTCGGAGAGTAAGGGAATCTATATGGTTTCTACGAGGTGTCTTTTTTTTGCTGTGTGATGTGACAATATTAGAGCCCTCTTTGTGCATTCACCTGAAGTGGGGACGGGGATGTGGGGGTTTGCCCCATTCCTAAACAATAGCCAACCAAAACAAGAGACACATGGTGCTGTATAAAGTAACAAAAAGAAAACCCGTGTAGTCTAACTAAATACAAATTACCCGCAGTACGAAATTGAATTTCCCTTAAGTACTCTATCACTTTAAATACTGATGTGTTTCAGTAAGTACAGAATCCACTCCTAAATGAAGCTGTGTCCTGGAGCATCCTAGACCTTCGCAGGCTGAATGTGATTGTGTGCACTGCAAAGGGTTTGTAGGCACACTGAGCCAAAGGCAGTCACAGACCCCTCCGCAGGCTTTCAGGATAAAAGTATCTTATTTTGTGGGCAACTGCATCAGACACTCCTAATTTAAGCCCCATTCATGTTCAGATACTTGCCTAAATATGCCAAAAAACACATTATTATGCAGTAAATGAATGAATGAAACCATATATTAACTGGTGAGGTAGAAGGAATCTCTTTTCTCTCCTAGTCGATGCTTTTTATTCACTTACAAGCTTGTGGTCTCCCCAGTCTCTCTTTTTTTCTGTGGTATCTTCCACTTTCCCTTAGAATTGCCTCACTGAAACCCATCCTCAAAATCACCTCCAACAGCTCCTGATGAATAGGTGTGCTGTCCCTGATGCATGCTGTGTGAACGCCCCATAGTTGCAAACTCCTAAATTGGCAATGCCGGCAATAAACTTTTGCCACCAAGTCACATCTGAGTAATAGTGATCCTACCGGGATTTTGAAGGTACAGTATGTGAGATATTTAGGAATGTAATATATGAAGAGCCTTGCACCACAGTGGTTAAACTGCTGCAGTCAAAACTGGGCTCACAACTCCAGGTTCAATCCCGGGAGTTGGCTTGAGGTTCAATCAGCTTTCCATCTTTCTGAAGCTGGTAAATTCAGTATCCAGCTTGATGAAGGGGGCAATACTATATATCCAGTTTGCTGAAGGGGGCATGTGTTGCCTGCATAAATAACTTGTAAGCCTCCGGGAGACTGCTTTAAGCACTATGGCAGTGGTTCTTAACCTTTGTTACTCGGATGCTTTTGAACTGCAACTCCCAGAAACCCCAGTCAGGACAGCTGGTGGTGAAGGCTTCTGGGAGTTGTAGTCCAAAACTCCTGAGTAACCCAAGGTTAAGAACCAGTGCACTATGGTGCTTTTAAGGAATGTTTTTTTTCCATTCTCCTCGTCCTCCATTCTGTGAGTTCCCATGGCTGAGTGAGGACTTGAACTCAGCTCTCACTGGCTCAAGTGCCTTTACCTCAGTTAAAAAAAAATCCAACGCTATCTAATAGAAGGCGTTGGATTGTTTTGGTCTGGAAATGGCACAGACGGAGAACAAAAGATGTAGAGGCTTTGCTCCCAGTTTCTCTCTCCTGGTAGATCCCGACACTTATTTAAATTGGTTGAGCTCATCTGTCCGCATCTAAATTTATGATCCACCACAAAGTCCTCCGGCACTCATTCAGGAGGCGAGGCGTACAATGGAATGGGCTTTTGTTATGTTTTTTTGCCAGGAGCCTGGCATGGCTTCAGTCACATGACAGGAAGTAAAAACTCCGATGTCGGCCGCAAATTAAAGGCAGCCCGGGTTGCTGGCAAGAGGATCGGGGGCTGTTCCGTAGCTCGAACCCCACCCGAAGCAGGATTCTTGGAAGGCGAGTAAGAGGTCAAGGAGCGAGCAAGGTGAGAGGGAGTAACTAGGGCCGGATTGGGCTCAAAAAAAGGAAAATCCACTCGCCAGAAAAAGAGCGAAGGGGAGAAGTGAGGCAGCAAGGGAGCAATTTTATGAACAGAGAAGCAAATGAAGCTTTTGTAAGGGGAGGGGGTGGTGGACGACTCTGCTGGGGTGGCTGCACCGACCTCCATCCATTTTGGGGAGTATTTGGAAATGCTTGGCTGCGCATAGCAGGCTATAATGCGCATTCTGCACCTTGATTGCCCATCTCTATCTAATTCAACAGGTATGGGTGCAACACCCTCTAGTGAGCAGAGATGAAAAGCCAAGCGGATAGTGTGGGTGGCTGCAATTTTCTAATACAGAAGTAGGGAATTTTCAGATGTTTTAGGTCCCATCCGCTCCAGGCCACCATGGCCGGTAGGCATGATGTGGATTGCAAACCAATCCATGGCACAATGTGGATTGCAGACCAATCCATGTCACGATGTGGATTGCAATCCAATCCATGACACAATGTGGATTGCAGACCAATCCATGGCGTGATGTGGATTGCAATCCAATCCATGGCGTGATGTGGATTGCAAACCAATCCATGGCACGATGTGGATTGCAAACCAATCCATGGCACGATGTGGATTGCAAACCAATCCATGGCGTGATGTGGATTGCAAACCAATCCATGGCACGATGTGGATTGCAGACCAATCCATGGCACGATGTGGATTGCAAACCAATCCATGGCGTGATGTGGATTGCAAACCAATCCATGGCACGATGTGGATTGCAAACCAATCCATGGCGTGATGTGGATTGCAAACCAATCCATGGCACGATGTGGATTGCAAACCAATCCATGGCGTGATGTGGATTGCAAACCAATCCATGGCACGATGTGGATTGCAATCCAATCCATGGCACGATGTGGATTGCAAACCAATCCATGGCGTGATGTGGATTGCAAACCAATCCATGGCGTGATGTGGATTGCAAACCAATCCATGGCACGATGTGGATTGCAGACCAATCCATGGCACGATGTGGATTGCAAACCAATCCATGGCGTGATGTGGATTGCAAACCAATCCATGGCACGATGTGGATTGCAAACCAATCCATGGCGTGATGTGGATTGCAAACCAATCCATGGCACGATGTGGATTGCAAACCAATCCATGGCGTGATGTGGATTGCAATCCAATCCATGGCGTGATGTGGATTGCAAACCAATCCATGGCACGATGTGGATTGCAAACCAATCCATGGCACGATGTGGATTGCAAACCAATCCATGGCGTGATGTGGATTGCAAACCAATCCATGGCACGATGTGGATTGCAGACCAATCCATGGCACGATGTGGATTGCAAACCAATCCATGGCGTGATGTGGATTGCAAACCAATCCATGGCACGATGTGGATTGCAAACCAATCCATGGCGTGATGTGGATTGCAAACCAATCCATGGCGTGATGTGGATTGCAAACCAATCCATGGCACGATGTGGATTGCAAACCAATCCATGGTGTGATGTGGATTGCAAACCAATCCATGGCACGATGTGGATTGCAATCCAATCCATGGCACGATGTGGATTGCAAACCAATCCATGGCGTGATGTGGATTGCAAACCAATCCATGGCGTGATGTGGATTGCAAACCAATCCATGGCACGATGTGGATTGCAGACCAATCCATGGCACGATGTGGATTGCAAACCAATCCATGGCATGATGTGGATTGCAAACCAATATATGCGGGACCTCAAATTCCAAATCTCTATTCTAATACCTTTTGGTGACCTGGACGTGAACGTGGGAATCTTTTATTTCAGCCCCTCACACGCTTGTTTTCTGGGTTGTAAGTCTCTAAGTCACAAGCAGGAAGTTCCAAACATGGGCAATATTGCAAAGTTTCATTTGAAGAAGTGATCAAGTGTGTGGAAACACGATTTATGTAGTCCAGAAATTTCAGAGATGACGGCCGGTATCCTGTTTCATATTTATCCACATGTGGAGCTTTAATTGCATTAACTGTTATGGTGATCATCACATAGGTAAAGGTTCCCCTTGACAATTTATCAGAACCGGTCGGTTCTGCCCAATAAGATTCCACCTGCCATTTTCAGATACTGAATTATAAAATCATTTTGTTGATGAAGATCTTGATTCAAGAGATATTTGTATAGATAACAATCTGTGGTGGCTGGCTGTAGATGATTATTTAAGATAACATGAATGGGAGAAGGCAGGCAGGATGGAGAAGACCTTATGGGCTGAAGAGAGGACTGCTTCCGATGCGGCACGGTATCACTGTTTGAAAACTGCCATAACTACAATCATTAGAGCTATTATTATTATTTATTTATTTAATTTATATCCCGCCTATCTAGTCGCGGTGGACTACTCTAGGCGGCCAACAACAGAGATAAAATTCAATAACATAAAACAGCATAATTACAACAACAATTAAAAGTAGCTGTGATGATATCCAGTCTTTAGTGGGAGGAGAACAACAAGGAGAAAAGGCATTTATGGCAATTTGCTGCCAAAAGCTACATAATTTCCATTATGAAGGTGAAAATCAGCAATAAAATTCTGGCCATTGTTTTAATAGTGGTCCTCCCAAGTGAATGACAAAGAATTAGATAGTTTTAACTCAGTGTAAGTTAGCAAAATATATTAAGCATTTTCTACTAATTTGTTTTATTGGTTGTTTTAAAAAAAAAATTCCCCACTTTTCTCTTTAAAAAGGACCCAAGGTGGCATACAGCAATGAAATACAATATTTAAAGTTGAAAACAATGAGTATAAAACTGTGGTTAGCGTCATTAAAAGACAATATTTAAAACTACGTTCAGTGAACAAGGAGGCATCTTACAATATTAACAGGCAGTATTAAGGTGAAGATCAGTAAGTATACAAAAAATTTTAAAATGTCACTCTGAAAAATGGAAAACACAAGTAGTAATAAAAATCCAAGCAGTAGTGCATAATAGTCTGTCTAAAAATGACACACAGGTAGCTGGTTTATTGAAGGAACACTTGCCTGAAGAGAAGAGTCTTTGCCTGCTTGTGGAAGGATAGCAAAAATGGGCCCAGCCTGGCCTCCTGTGGGAGGGAGTTCCCAAGTCTGGAAGCAACAACAGGGAAGGCTCTGTCCTGTTTCCCCATCAGATGCACTTGCGAAGCTGGCGGGATGAGAGAAAGGCTTCTCCTGATGATCTTAACACCTGAGACAGCTCATAATGGGAGATACGGTCTTTGAGATAGTTTGGACCCAGACCATTTAGGACTTTATAGGTTAAATCCAGCATTTTAAATTGTGCCTGGTAACTGATTGGCAGCCAGTGGAGCTGCTGTAACGGGGGGGGGGGGATGTGATCCCTGTAACCAGCCCCAGTTAGCAATCTGGCTGCTGCATTTTTGGACCCATTGAAGTTTCCTGACACTTTCCATCGGCATCTCCACGTAGAGCACATTACAGTAATCCAGCTGGGAAGTAACTAGGGTGTGTTGTCTTGGAATTGAAGAGAGAATTCTGTACCCTATGAAGGAAGCATGTTATCTTACACCATATTCTAGATTTCTTAAACAGTTAATAAAATGAAATGAGCAGGAAGCACCTGGTGGCTATGAAAGAGCCCGCAGAGTTAAGAGTATCTGTGTTGGTTTGTTCAGTTCAATTAGCAAGTGCATACTTTGAATCCTAAATCCCATAACTTAATATTTTCTCTCTTTTTCTGTCTCATCTATTCTTGAGCAGGATTTCCACTTGTCAGACTTAAATTGGGTGTCCCAGACCCATTGTTCTCTGATCAACTCACCTTGAAGGAAATGGAGGTCACATCAGAACACAACACAGGTGAGAAAGAGAAACAAAAATTTGCCAGGAGCCTGACTTGGCTTCATTCACATGATAGGAAGTGGAAAACTTACGTTGCCCGCAAATTAAAGAAAGCCAAATGGTGTAACAGTATCGGGGACCCCCTGAATTGCATATTTGCTCTGAACGCTAAAGCAGGGTTATGGAATGTATGGCCAGATGTTGCTCAACAGCCTAGTCAAGAATGATGGCAGTTGCAGACCAACATCTGGAAAGCCACCCATTCCTTACCTTTTCTGTTACAAAATGCATCTCTCCTCTTTCTCAGCTAGAAGTTCAACCTTTGTATCATACTGTATGCACACCCTTCTCTTGATCAGTTCCCAGGAACAGCCATTGCTGAAAAGAGAGAGAGTCTCGTGCTACCTTAAAGACTACTACTGGGCATGAGCTTTTGTAGGCCTACTTCGTGAAGCATGTTGAAGTCTTTGAAAATGCCAAATAAAATTTGTCAGCCTTTAAGGTGTGACAAAACGGTATTCTCGAAGGCTTTCATGGCCGGGATCTGATGGTTGTTGTGGGTTTTTTGGGCTCTTTGGCTGTGTTCTTAAGGTTGTTCTTCCTAACGTTTCACCAGTCTCTGTGGCCGGCATCTTCTGAGATCAGGAGTCAGAACTCTGTCTGTGCTCTGGTGCAGTTTGTTTGGATAGTTGAGTATCCAAACAAACTGCACCAGGTTTTGTCCTTTTCAGGAGGACAAAAGGGATCAGCTTTTGTCCTTTTCAGGAGATGGGTGATTGTGGTGATCAGCGTGTTTTTTGTTGTGGGTGTATTATTGTGATAAGAGGGAGAGATTATCTGTCATTGTGATTAATGGGTGTTGTTAGCTGGTGTTTTGTGTGCAGTGATCACTGGTCCTTGTAGCTGGGTAGAGTTCGTAGACTTTTTGCAGGCTGTATTTTTCAGTGCTGGGAGCCAGGCTTTGTTGAGTTTTACACTTTCTTCTTTTTTTGTTGAAGCTCTGCTGGTGTTTGTGGATTTCAATGGCTTCCCTGTGCAGTCTAATATAATGATTGCTGGTGTTGTCCAGTACTTCAGTAGTTTGAAATAGAATTTCATGTCCAGCTTGTTTTAGGGCATGTTTAGCTGCTGATGGTTTTGCCGGTTGTTTTAGTCTGCAGTGTCTCATGTTTTTTGGTTCTGGTGTGGATGCTGCATTTTGTGGTTGCAATGTATACCTAGCCACAACTGCAAGGTATCTGGTATCTGTGGTTTGTTCCACAACTGTGTGTGCTGTTAGCCACTTGTTACGTATTATCCAGACAGATCATCGCAATGGGCTACTTTGGTTGTGAAGACACCATATCTTCACCGCTGGTTTTTCCAACATTAATACTGCAGTATTGTTTACTCAGACAAACGTTTTGGCAGGCTTCACTTTATTATCCAGGCCAAAATAATTATCGTAGGTCTGGGAAGAAAAAAACCCCACATGACATTATTTTTCTGCAGTGTCGTTATAGCAAGTCCCTACCCATTGCACCCTCTAGTTTCTGAATTGCCATGCTCCCTTCTTTACCTGCTGTATTTCTCCTGTCGCTTCACTTCTCCTCACTGGAGGAGTTGCGGAGGTAAGGTTTTCTGGATGCTGAGGAAAGGAACATCTCACATACCAGATCACAGTTTGACAGGATGCCACACCAAATATCTTTTGAAGACTTGACTAGAAATATCCTTGTCACTGACTCTGCTCTGCAAAGTTGCATTTTTCACCCATCAGCTTTTTGTTGGAAGTTGGTTGGGGGTCATCTTAGCCCTGCAAAATACACAGCCAGGCTGATGATGAAAAGCAATCTACTTTCCCTTTGAAAGAAGGTGCACAGTCCTGGTGCACCCTGTGCACAGTTGTCTGCCCAAGAATATGATACAGGAGTATCTGTAAAATATTGGCTTGGAGAACACACAGCTTCTTGGAAAACTGGAGCAGATGTATGTTTATTTTGCTGTGACTACTGCAGCAAAATTAAAAAAGGGGGAAAGCACAGAGTACAAAAGAAAAGAGAGAGAGAGAGAGAGAGAGCACAGTGGTGTCTTTTTCTTAGGTTCTTAACAGATGAACATTATCCATTGGTTGTTGTGGGTTTTTCAGGTTCTTTGGCCGTGTTCTGAAGGTTGTTCTTCCTAACGTGTCACCAGTCTCTGTGGACGGCATCTTCAAAGGACAGCACGAAAAACCCACAACAACCATTAGATCCTGGCCGTGAAAGCCTTCACGAAAACATTATCCATCTTTACAGGATTAGTAAGTGATGCTGAAATCTAGGTCCCAGTCCTGGATAAATTATAAAGTTTTTGGGTAACTGCATCTCTCATTCTTCTATGCTGAAGCTTATGTTCTTGGACTGCAACTCCCAGAAATCTTGGCCAGCTCAGCCAGCAGTGAAGGCTTCTGGGAGTTGTAGTCCAAGAACATTGGGGGACCCAAGGTTGAGGACCGCTAAGTTAGGAGATGCTCCTGAGATGGTCAGAATGAGAACATAAAAAGCAACAGACCAGCCATTTCTTTATTCATATGTGTTAACTGGTTCTGTTTGGCTATCATTATTTATTGAATGATTTTTTTTTGTTATGTTATGAACTGTCAAGTCAGAACAGCTACCTTAATAGGCTTTCAAGGTAAGTGACATAGTTAGGGAGTGGTTTTAGCAGTATCAATTCCCAAGCACAGTGAGTTTCCATGGCCAAATGCAGATGCAAATCCAGGTCTCCTGAGCCCTAGTCCATCACTCTGCCCCACTACATTGCATGGGTTAGCACTGTATTTTTAGCCCCTCCAAACAGCCAAGGTTTTCAAGGTTGTGCATCACAAATTAAAAATAGAAAAACACAAACAATAATATAGTAAATGAAGAGACTGTAGTTTAAGCCCCAGATACATTAGCAAAGCACAGAAACATTAGTTTGTTAAAGTAAAAGCAGCTGCAAGTTGAATGACGGCAAAGTTTTGAAAGCACTGCAATGTGAGAAGGGAGACACAAACACCATAACTACTGGAACAAGAGAGATATATTACATATTCTCTTTGCCCCCTAAGTTTCCTTTCATTCACATTCCTCATTGTTGGTCTGCATGTCTCTCAGACTTAAGATTCAGTCTTGTCTTCCCTTATCCTTCTTCCTAGCAGATAACTGGAAAGAAATGAATGACTGCGTAAATCATGGAAGGAGTTTTACAAACAAAATGGATCTTGCTAGAGGCCAGCAAACCCCCAAGGAAGGGAAAGGTTTTACCAAAGAGCAAAACTACACATGTGGCAAATGTGGGGAAGATTTTGCACACAGGGCGGCACTTATCCTTCACAAGAAGATCCATGCCAGGAAGAAACGTTTTCCATGTGAAGTGTGTGGGAAATGTTTTGCTTGCAACTCGCACCTTGTGGAGCATCAGAGAGTTCACACAGGGGAAAGACCATACAAATGTCAGGAGTGTGGGAAAGGCTTTGCTTCCAGTTCAGGCCTTGTGATCCATCACAGAGTCCACACAGGAGAGAAACCATACAAATGTGAGGAGTGTGGGAAGTGTTTTGCTCATAAGTTTGGACTTATAAGACATCAAACAGTTCATACAGGAGAGAGATCATACAAGTGCCAGGAATGTGGAAAATGTTTCGCTTCCAATTCACATCTTCTGGAGCATCAGAGAGTCCACACAGGAGAGAAACCGTACAAATGCCAGGAGTGTGGGAAATGTTTCGCTCAGAATTCACACCTTGTAATCCATCGGAGAGTCCATACTGGGGAGAAACCCTACAAATGCCAGGAGTGTGGGAAATGTTTTGCTCAAAATTCAAACCTTGTGAGCCATCAGAGATTTCACACCAAAGAGAAACCATATAAATGCCAAGTGTGCAGGAAGTGTTTTGCTTCCAGTTCACAGCTTGTGATCCATGAGAGAGTCCACACAGGAGAAAAACCATACAAATGCCAGGAATGTGGGAAATGTTTTGCCCACAATTCACATTTTTCAAGCCATCTGAAAGTCCATACAGGAGAAAAACCATACAAATGCCAGGAGTGTGGAAAATGTTTTGCTCAGAGTTCATACTTGATGAGGCACCAGAGAATCCATATAGGAGAGAAACCATACAAATGCCAGGAATGTGGAAAATGTTTTGCTCATCATTCAAATCTTGTGAGGCACCAGAGAGTTCACACAAGGGACAAACTGTACAAATGCCTGGAATTTGGGAAATGTTACGTTTCATATTCACAGCTTCGAAAACACCAGAGATTTCACACAAGAGAAAAACCTTATAAATGCCAGGCATGCAAGAAATGTTTTGCTTCTAGTTCACAGTTTGTGAGCCACCAGAGAGTCCACACAGGAGAGAAGCCATACAAATGCCAAGAATGTGGGAAATCTTTTGCTCACAATTCTACATTTCTGTACCATCTAAGAGTCCACAGAGGAGAGAAACCATATAAATGCCAAGAGTGTGGAAAATGCTTTGCTTCTAGTTCACAACTTCTGACCCACTATAGAATCCACACAGGAGAGAAACCTTTTAAATGCCAAGAGTGTGGGAAGTGTTTTGCTCAGAATTCACTTCTGGTCACCCACCACAGAATTCACACTGGGGAGAAACCATACAAATGCCAGGTGTGTGGGAAATGTTTTGCTTCCAGTTCAGTTCTTGTCATTCACCGGAGAGTCCACACTGGTGAGAAGCCATACAAGTGCCAGGAGTGTGGGAAAGGCTTTGCTCAGAATGCAACCCTTCTGTACCATCAGAGAATCCACAGAGGAGAGAAGCTGTACAGCTGCCAGATATGTGGGAAACTGTTTGGTCGGAATTCGCAGCTTGTGAGGCATCAGAGAGTCCATACACAGGAAAAACCATGCAAATCCCAGTAGAATATGATTTGCTTACACTTGAAGTCTGACAGAATTGCACAGATTCTGTATTGAACTGGTGGGTCATTCAGTGGTTTAGGTCTCTAGCTGTGGAGCCAATGGTTGAGGGTTCGATTCCCTTCTGTGCCTCCCTGACAGGGGCTGGACTCAATGAGCCATAGGTGTCCTTCCAGCTCTGTAGTCCTCACTGAAATTATTATTCTAAGACTATTTTCAGAAAATGGACTTAATAGGGAACTCATTCAAAGATTTTTCCAACCATTCTCACCATGCAAAATATTATCTAGGATAATTTACCAGAGATTACATGTTGAGGAGAAACTTCACCAGGTCTCTGGCCTTTGGAAACACCCCTTAGTCCAATCAACTGCAACAAGCTGCCCCAAACATTACTTGGAGGGAAATACCTTGAGTGCACAAATTGTAGTAATGTTTTTATCACACCATCATCAACAAAATTACAAAATGACAAAAGTAAGGCCATGTATGTCTGATGTTGGAAAAGTTACTTTTTTTAGACTTCTTTTGGAATCCTCTAATCATCATAACGAGCAAGGGAGGAGCCACCAAAAAAAGCTTTGTGAAATAAAGTAAATGTAGGTACGCGGTGTTAAGTGAAATAAGGGATTTGAATGTTCTGCACAGCATATTCAATGGAAAACTGTCTCTGTATAGGCACATTAAAAGTGAAGGCTGGTTCTGAAATAAAGGTGATGGTAGTATTAAGTGGTAAGAAACATGAGCACCACCCAATAGTTGAAAGTGGTTTCCAGTACATCCAGACCATGTGATGGGGAGTAAGAAATGGACAGCATACATGGAGCAAGGACACCCTTCTTCCATTGAAGATCCCCACTCCATGGCTAGAAGGACAAAACACTCACCACTCAGCTTTCTGAAGATCTAGGTTTTTTTTAAAAAAAATTGAATCTGTGTTTTTCAGCTGCCAGCTTCATCCTGTTATTTTGTTGAGATGTATGGGCTAACTAGAGTAAAGGGGCTTACATAAATGAGATTTTGATCAGATAACACTAGAAGTGTGTGGATTTGTGTTTGATAGTCTCAGCTCCCAGAAATCCCCGTTTGGCACCTGGGGAACTATAGTCCAGAAACAAATCTGCAGACACATAGTTAATGCTTACATAGGTTCCAGGAATTCAGTGGATGTGCTCTAGCTGGGATTGAAAACAACCTCTTATCTCAATTTACACATTTAAACGCATGATTGTTGGTTTCCTTCTACCTCATTTTTTTAAGTATTTTTTAATTTTCTATAACTATAACATAAACAAAACATATACATATAACATATAAACTCAAATACAATGACTGTGTTCCCCACCACTATGTATGGGACCTCTTGCCATCTTCTTCTTTTCTTCTATTGTCCTCTTCTCCAAAACTGCATAGATTCTTGATTTGGAGCTTTCCCTTTCCCCCTTAGCACATATTCCAAAAATGTGCCCCATATTTCATAAAAATTATTCTTTTTCAATTCTCCTTTCTTAATCGTTAAATTACAAGTTAATTTATCATTTATTGCTATATTCCATATTTCTTTGTACCATTCTTCAATTTGCAATTCAGTTTTTAATTTCCATTCCCTAGCAATAATCAATCTAGCTGCTGTTAATAAATTAATTATCAATTCTTTAGTCATTTTGTCATATTCCACATTCTCATATATTGATAACAAAGCAATCTCGGCATCACATTCTATATCTTTTCCACACATATAGCTTAATTCTTTGAAAATTTGTTTCCAAAATCTTTGCACTTTTTCCACATTCCCACCACATATGAAAGTATGTACCAACTTCTTTCTCGCATTTCCAACAGACATTCAGATGATTGGCATTAATTTTGTTTAATTTGAACGGTGTTAAATACCATCTTAAACTGAATTTAAATTTTTTCCCCTTATTCTTACTGACATAAATCTTAAAACCCTCATTTTCCATATCTTCCTCCATTCTTCTTCATTTATTCTTTTTCCAATGTCTTGTTCCCACTACCTCATTTTCTGTTGTTCCTCTGGACATTTTATGATTGTCCTCCCCCTACCTTTTCTCATATTTGCATAATAAAAACATACAAATGAAACAAGCTAGTGTTTGAGAAAAGGAACATCTGGGTAGCCAGCTGTTGGAACAAAATATCAGTGTTTAAAAGCTTTGGTTCACTTTTATACACAATTCAGTTGCTAAGCTAGTGGCTCCCTAGCTTGAACTTTTAAAATTAAAACTAAATTATTATAACTTCAGTAGGAATATTAGTACAGAAGGTGACATATTACTTCTGGGTAAAAAGCTCACTTTTCAGCCAGCCTCACCCCTTGTTTTCTTGGTATTTGAAGCTATGGGGTTAGAATCATGGGCTTCTGAAATGAACTCATTTCCAAATTGGATTTTTCAGTCAATGTCAAAGAGGAGGCTTCAAGTTAATAGTAAATGTCAGAGAGCATATCTGTAAAGGGTTAAGTGCTATCGTAATACAATATACAAAGATTACACTGCTCTTCCTGGAAAACTGTCCCGACATCTAACTTTTCCTTGCATATGAGGGATGCTGTGGGTTTTAACTAAGAGCAGACAAAATGTACTACAGTCGATGAAAGTAAAGAGTTCACCGAGGTGTGGACAGTATGGAGGGGAGAGATGCTGTCCAGTGGGGATCTCACTCAACTTGAATTCCCATTAGGATCTGATCTGAGGATTTGGTACAGGAAACCGCCTGCTACTGGTATTAGCAAAGCAAAGTGTTCTGCCTCATAGCATTTAAAACACTCTGTGGATGGTTTACAACTTAGTTTGCAAACTATACATTGCACACATACACACACACACCCTGGTGAGGTGAGTACTCAATTTACCAATCTTGGAAAGATGGATTGACCCAAATTCAATCTATCAGAATTAAATTTGGGTCACGAGCAGAGACTTGACTGCAGTACTGCAGTGTAACCACTCCAACCTGAGGCTCCTCTGTCAGAAGGAGTATCAGATAGCTTTTTAATTCCCAAGTAAACTTTTATTTTGGCAGGAAGACTGTGTTGGAGGAAAAATGGCTTTTAAAGGTGCCTGGTTGGCTTTGGGGAAGAGGAAGCTATATATCTCACTGGACAACGAGACGTGCTTATTGTGACATTTTACTTACACAGGCATTTGTTTTCATTTAGATTTACTCTAGTAGTTAATTTGTTGAGTATCTTGTTCTAGTATTCTTAGTTTTGTTTGTAGTCTTGTGTATGTACAAGGCCTGGCAGGCAAACGAGCAATAAACTGAAATGAACTATAGGTGTAGTGAAATAACTTAGTCTCATTTGGGGCTGTTTCTGCTTTAAGGATTTTATACAGTTCATCTATCTTGGATATATAAGCTCCACAAAGCTAAGGAAGATGTTCCATGTGATCAGGACTGGCATAAAGTTTCCCCTTGACATTTAGTCCAGTCGTGTCCGACTCTAGGGTGCGGTGCTCATCCCTGCTTCCAACCCATAGAGCCAGCATTTGTCTGAAGACAGTTTCCGTGGTCACGTGGCCAGTGTGATTGAACACGGAACTCCGTGACCTTCCCACTGAGGTGGTACCTGTTTATCTAGTCACATTTTACATGCTTTCGAACTGCTAGGTTGGCAGGAGCTGGGACAAGCGACGGGCACTCACTCCGTCATGTGGATTCAATATTACGACTGCTGGTCTTCCGACCTTGCAGCACAGAGACTTCTGCAGTTTAACTCGCAGCACCAACTTGTATGAATGACATGCAATGAAACAAATCATGGTAGATTGCAGTGCATTGTCCATGTAGACACAGTTGAGAGCAACTAGTTAATCCCTGTATTATATAGGTCATTTAAAAAAGAGAAAGCAATTATCAAATACCACGTGTTTGCATTCTCATTGCTGATAGTGATACTTTTCTCTCTCTCCCTTTTAAATACTAGTGCGAAAATTCCTTTTAAAAAATATTGAGGGAAATTCAATTATCAAGGGGAAAACTGCCAGTTTAATAGCAGAGTTAAGGTTACTATGTCATTGCAAGTGCACAAACGTAGGAAGAAGGAATTGCTAAGTTTTGTATTTTAAGAGACTGCAAATAATGTGCAGCGTCAGAAGTGCTTATTTCCTAGAATCATAAAATAATTTGAGTTGGAAGGGGCTTATAAGGCCAAGGAGTCCAATCAAACCCCTGTTCAGTGCAGAGTTGCACATCGAAAGATCTCACAGATGTTTGTCCAATTTATTTCTTGATTGCTTCCAGCGCTGGAGCACTAGCCACCTCCCAAGGCAATTGAATTGGTTCCTTTGTCATACTGCTCTAGCAGTTAATATCTGCCAGGCAACCACTCTTTGCCTTGCTCTTTAAGGCTACGATCCTTATGTGAAGGACGGAGTGACTGGGACCACCAAAGACGCCCTATCTCCATGTGGTCCTCCTGTATTGTCTTATGCAGCATCCTGAGCCTGCCTGTATTTCTCAAAGAAGCTGCCTTTGACTAGTGCAGTGCCTGTTTGTTCCTCAGGTCACTCACTACTTGTGCAAGCAGTTTGCCCTTGTGAATCCCCAGGCTTTGCTGCATGCTGTCGGGTAGTACCTGGAAGGGAAGGGTCTGACTCATAAATTACTCTTGGACATGATCTTCCTTGCCTTGAGGCATTGGCGCGTCACCTACGTGCAGAAAATGCATTCTGCTCCCCCCCCCCTTCAAAGCTGAACTGTACATTTTCCAGAGGCTTGGATCTATGATCTTCTTGGGCTTTTGCCAAGCACGCTGATGGAAACGCATTTCCAGTTAGGAGCAAGTGCCTCTGCCTGAAGGAAAAAAGAAAAATCTAAGGCTTCCCAGTCTTACAGGATTGCTTTGGTCGGGGAAGTAGGAAAGGAGAGCGACCAAGAGGAGGCAGAAAGAGGCTTTCTCTGCCAGATCCTGGCTTGAAACAGCTCCCCTTCCCCGCCGCAATCCATGACCGAGAAAAAAAAAAAAAGACCCCCCCAAAAAGCAAAATTCTCCTCCCATCCATGTGCTCGGCGGATCGATTGCGGTGGGCTTGTTGTTCCCTTGCCAGGAACCTGGCCTAGCTTCCGCCCCGTGACCGGAAGCAGGAAGCAAAGTGTCCTCCCAGGGACTTGAAAAATATGCCCTCGCAAGAAGGGAAGACCCTCCTACCCCGTTCCTCCAAGGGAGGCGCTTCCAAAACTCTCGGCCGGATCAGAAGCGGGGCTGCCGGCAAGGGCGAAAGGGGTAGGTTGAGGAGACCCTGGCGGAGGATTCAAGCGGCTGCGAGGGAAGGGAAGGGAAGGGAGGCCGAGGAGGGGAGAATGGGAGGCGGCGGAGGGTTTATCAGGAGCGTTTTGGGGGGGGGGGAGCCTAGGATGCCGATCCTACATAATTTCATTTGTCTGACTCATCAGCTTTGGTCTAAAGACGCTTAGGATCATCCTGGATGTTCACAGGGACGGGGGGTGGGGGGAGCTCAAGAGAGGGACCCCCCACTCCCCATCCTAAACTTGGGTCAACAGTCCCTAGGAATTGTGAATAAACTTTGCTCTTCCCCACTTGCAGAATTGTTGCTGCAGGAGCCTTTATTGGGGAGGCAGGTTCTACATATACTGCTTCTGCCTTCTGGGTTTTCCCAGATCGGTGGGTTTAAAATACTTTTTTTTTTTACCCCACCTTTCTCCTTGACAAGGGACCCAAGGCGGCTTACAACATCGAAAGACAGTACATACAGTATTTGAAGTTGGGGACGATGAGTATGCAACGGTGGTTAGCATCGTGAAAAGATAGTACTGAAAGCTAAGAACAGTCGAAAGGCAATGTTAAAGCTAAGAATAATAAGTATAAATTTAAAAGAAATACAATGTCAATCTGAGAGTTGAAAAGTACAAAATTGTAAAACACAAGTTCTGTAGTACTAAAACTCCAGTCCAAGCAGTAATGCATACCAATCTGTCAAAAAACCACAAACAAACAAACAAACAAAAAACCACGGCTTGCCTGAAGAGAAAGGTCTTTGCCTACTTGCTAAAGGATAGCAAAGATGTGGGAGGGAGTTCCAGAGTCTGGGAGCAGCCTCAGAGATTACAACAGGGACTTCCCTTGCTTTTCTATTTTTTAAAAAATTCCCCTATATTAAAAGAGGTTGTGCTTGTATTTAACCTGCAAGATTTAGTTAGTAGAGGGGGGGCAAGGCTGGGATGAGTGTCAATGCCAGATCAATACATATCTGCCCATCTTCCAAACACCTTTTAATTCACTTTTTTTTTTGCCCAGCTGCATCCCAAAGGGCTAACAATCCTCCATAAAGGATTTTTTTTGGCACAAGCAACAGAGCAGACACTGTTCTTCCTCTTCTGTGTTTTTCTCCAATTCCCCTGAAAATCTTTGAGGACAGTTGAGTGCCAGGTTTGGGTCAGGAGCAGGAGAGCTGTGTGGGTTTTCTTTCTCTTTTATGTGTTTGTGTAGGAGAAAGAGTGGGGGAATACTGCAGACGTACACACTTGCTTTATTGGCTATGACAGAGGTTTTGTTTGACACTCCAAGACTTGCCCTATGCATGGACTTTTTTGCGCCACAAATATAAAGCTTGTAGTTTTTGTAAGGCATATATGTCTCTTATCTCCACCCCCAATAGCATCAAATTAATAACTGATTGGCTTTAAATATTCCTTATATCAGTTGTAGACAAGGTATATTGAATGAATTTAAGAGGGCATTGCATCCAGCCTCTCTGAATATTCTAGATTTCCCCTTCAACCCATCGATTTATATTTTGCTTTGTTTGTGTTATACTGTATGAGTGTACCTCCCAGAATAGTGCCATGCACTAATAGGACAGTATATGTAGACATCCTTCAGTCTTGAGAGACTGTGGTAAAGGTAAAGGTTCCCCTTGACATTTAGGCCAGTTGTGTCTGACTCTAGGGCGCGGTGCTCATCCCCGCCTCCAAGACATAGAGCCGGCGTTTGTCCATAGACAGTTTCCGTGGTCACGTGGCCAGCCTGACTAGACACAGAATGCTGTTACCTTCCCACCGTGGTGGTACCTATTTATCTACTTGCATTTACATGCTTTCAAACTGCTAGGTTGGCAGGAGCTGGAACAAGCAATGGGAGCTCACTCCGTCACATGGATTCGATCTTACAACTGCTTCTGACCTTGCAGCACAGAAGCTTCTGCAGTTTAACCTGCAGCACCACCACGTCCCACTGAGAGACTATGGTAACGTGCTCTGAATAGAGGTCTTGGAACAGCATCTAGTGTGGCTGAGAAGGCCCATTCGAGAGTGACAATCCCTTCCACACTGAAGACAAATACAGTCTTCCCCTGCCCGGCTCCCTGATTTTGCTGGTTTTGGGACTGCCTCTTTGCCTCAGTCTATTTAGTCAAAGCTATGGTATTTCCAGTAGTGATGTACGGAAGTGAGAGCTAGACCATAAAGAAGGCTGACAACCGAAGAATTGGTGCTTTTGAATTGTGGTGCTGGAGGAGACTCTTGAGAATCCCTGGACTGCAAGGAGAACAAACCTATCCATTCTGAAGGAAATCAACCCTGAGTGCTCACTGGAAAGACAGATCCTGAAGCTGAGGCTCCAAAACTTTGGCCATCTCATGAGATGAGAAGACTCCCTGATGCTGGGAAAGTGTGAAGGCAGGAGGAGAAGGGGATGACAGAGGGCAAGATGCTTGGACAGTGTCATCGAAGCTACCAACATGATTTTGACCCAACTCCGGGAGGCAGTGGAAGACAGGAGGGCCTGGCATGCTCTGGTCCACAGGGTCACAAAGAGTTGGACATGACTTAACGCCTAAACAGCAACTACTGAACAAATGTCTGTTCAAATTGGTAGAGGCCATGCTATATCGCCTGCCTCCAGGCTGAATGCTCAGATGTCAAGATTTCCCATCTGTTGAGATAGTTTGAACTAAACCAGAAGCCTGTGGCAACTTTTATTGAGCCTTCTGATAGAAAGATCATAGAATCAGAAAAGTGAAGTTGGAAGGGGCCTGCAAGGCCGTCACGTCCAACCTCCTGCTCAGTGCAGGAATATAATCAAAGCTTATCTGCTTAGGTTGAACCAGTTGCTACTGATTGAACCAGTAGTATGTGGCAACTAGAGTAGGCCCATTGATTCCAAAGGATTTAATAAATTGACACATATGTAAATTCCATTGATCTAGTCGGCCTACTTTAGTCTGTTTAATTATTTATTTTATTTTATTTAAAATATTTTTACCCTGTCTTTCTCCTTAAAAAAGGACCCAAGGCAGCTTACAGCATTAAAATACAATATTTAAAGCTAAGAACAATGAGTATAAAAATGCAGCTTACATCATTGAAATACAACATTAAAGCTAAAAACAATATGTGTGCAAATATTTTTCAAATATCAACAACCTGAAGAAATGGTAAACACAGGGAAAACTCAACTGAATAGAAAGGTCTTTGCCAGCTTGCAGCGGAATAATAAACAAACAAAAAAGGGCCAGTCTGGCCTCCAGTGGGAGGGAGTTCCAAAGTCTGGGAGCAGCAACAGAGAAGGCTGTCTCCTGTGTCCTTACCAAACACACCTCTGAAGGTGGTAGGACCAAGAGAAAGGCCTTTCCTAATGATCTTAGCAGCCAAACCGGCTTATAATGCAGTCTCTGAGAAATCTCAGGCCATTTTGGGCTTGATAGGTTAAAACCAGCACTTTGAATTGTCTCTAAAAAATGGATCAACAGCTAGTGGAGCTGCTGTAATGGGGGTTATGTGATCACCGTAACCAGTCCCTGTCAGCAATTTGGCTGCTGTGTCTTGGACCTGCTAAAGTTTCCTTACACTTCACATCATCAGCCCCACACAGAGTACATTACAGTAATCCAAACGGGATGTAACTGAGGTGTGTGTCACAGTGGCCAGATCAAATCTGTCAAGAAATGGTCGTAGCTGGTGCGCTAGTTTTAATTGTGCAAAAGTTGCGACTTAACTTCAGAATTTCAGCCCCTATCTTGGCGAGGAGCATCTATATTGAAGTTTTCCGTTGGACTGACATCTAGCTCATTTTAGAGAAACACAAATATTTTCCCTGAAGCAGAATATCTTCTTGTCAATCCTGGCTTGATTTCCTATCTGGAATTAAGACCTCTGATTCCTATATCAATTCATCTTGGGCTGAGTGGAAAATGGAGTTCACCTAATAGCACAACACAGATGATGTAATTAAAATACATTTAAGGTCCAAATTAGAATTGCACGTTTGACCTGAACTCCAGTGTGGAGTACCATGCCTGCCTTCAGTCCTAGTGGAGCGTCGTCCCCACCTCTGCTCTCGAGGTGTATTGCCCAATCCAATTCTCCATTGTCTGTTCCTTCTAAACTCTGTTAGAAGGTCAGTTTATCTCTCTGAACCTAATTTTCTTATATTTTCCTCTAGGTCAGGATTCTCCTGAAGTAGCAGTCAAGCTGGGGCCGGATAAGGACTCATGTGACGCTTTCTCGGCGATAAACTCAGGTGATGCAGAAGCTGGTGAAGATCTTCCCTTAGGGCCCAGTTTTTGCAATGTGTCCAGCTTCTAGTCATTTGTTATATGGAATGCAGATATTTCTCCAGCACTTATAGTACAAGTGTTTAGTTGAAGTGGACATTTCTTCACCATCACTTTATCATTAACAATGTTGTTTATCATTAACAATGTTGCTAGTACCTTATCAGTGCTAGGATCCTTGTGGCCAAAGTCCTGTTGCTTTCTGTAGTAAATCGCACTACAGTAGGCCCATTGAATCAATGGGAACTTAGTGAGTCACATCCTATGTAAGTGCTTTTGATTCAAATGGACCTCCTCTAATTGCGACTTACTGTGCTAAAGTAAGTCACAGCTAGAGTAGACCCATTGGAGTCAATGGAATTCCCTGAAGAGTTGACTCACCAAATCCCCATTGATTCAATGGGCTTACTGTGGTGCAGTTTACTACAAAAAGCTACAAGAATTTGGCTTTTGTTTTTAAGATTTTTTAAAAAAATTATTGTAATAATTGTATTTATTTATTATTTACAATAAATTGTTATTGTGTCAGTGAAATAACCAGATTAAGCTACACAAATAATATTTATTGATTGAGAAGGAATACAAACCCCTGATTTTTGCATAATTTCTGAGATTACCTGAATCCATGGTTATTGTTTTTCGGAAAAGTATGATCCAATCACACTGAAGTAGGTGCATTTCTCAGAATGTCCTGAAGTCTCAAAAATTGTTCTGAGGAGGTACAAAACTCAGAGATATGCATGGTTCCCACATTATAAGATTTCCAGAATGACAAAAGAGACTACAGCTTTGCAAAATATAGGATGACATCTTCAATGGAAATTTTTGTTAGATTTGCTCAAATGAGCCAGTCAGTAACTTTTGGACACAAATAAAGTATGTACTTTGTACTCATAGGTATGGCAGATGCTGCTTAAAGGTGTGATAGCCACCACTTTAAATGGCTTTGTAAAGGAATAAATAATTGAAAATGGATTCATTGCCTGCTAAGCAAATGGTACCTCCATGTTCAGTAGCAGTATATCTCTGAATGCCATTTGCTAGGCAAGGGGACCAACCACAGCTAAGAAAGATTCTTTTATTTTCATTAAACTGCTCAGATGCTCCCTTTCACAGGCTGCTACCTATACTATTTGCAGACAGATGTCTTTGCCAGCTCATGGCATAAGGGACTTACAGAAAAACTACATCTCTCAAGCTTCTCTATGGACTTCTTATCTTACTTCTTCAGGGTAGCATTAAGCCAATATTTATTCATTGTATCAAAGATGTAGACCTTTTCTAGCTTGTGCAGACAGAACTTGCTCACCACTGTGTTTTGACCTAAATTTTAACTTCCCCAAGCCAGCTCATTACCCATACCAAATTACAGCACCAAGACATCACTTTGCTTTTTCAAGGGCCAGATTTAACTGCTTTCCCTCAGTCCTTTTAAAAGGGCATTTTAATAACACCCCATACGGTGAAAGGATCTGTCCCTGCGGGAAAGAAATGATTGAAACCTTTGGCGCAGATCATTTTAGAATGTAGCCTATACAGGATCGAACGTATTCGATATCTTGGTTCAGTCATGAGTAAATGTTACTGGTCTACCTCCCGCAGGCTATCTGAAGTTTCTGTTGTCCGGAGAGAATCCAATAATAACACAGTTAGTGGCTAAGATTTTACTTTCAGCTATAAGAACTCGCAAAACGCTATAGCAAGATTTTATACTATACTCTGTATCTATTTTATGTATTTTATCTTTGTGTAATCAGGTCTATGACTGCATAATAAAACTTTACACAGACCGCTTCCTGTGGGGGACCCGACACCAAACTACATGGCAGTCTGCTGTGACTCAAGAGAGTTCCTACATTTTACAGCTATTTCTCAGTTAGACAATACAGTGGTGCCTCGCTTTACGACGTTCATTCGTTCCAGCGAAATCACTGTAGAGCGAAAACATCGTAAAGCGAAATAAAAAAGCCCATTGAAATGCATTGAAACCCGTTCAATGTGTTCCAGTGGGCTGAAAACTCACCGTACAGCGAAGATCCTCCATAGGGGTGGCTATTTTTGCTGCCTGTGCAGTGAGGAATCCATCCCTAAGCACAGCGGGGGGCCATTTTGAAACCCGACGATCAGCTGTTTTTGATCATCGTAAAGCGAAAATTGGTTCCCGAAGCAGGGAACCGATCATCGCAAAGTGGAAAAACCCCATTCAACCCATCATTTTGCGATCACAATTGCGATCACAAAAATATCGTCTTGAAGCTGATTCGTTATTATACAGGGTAATCATAAAGCAGGGCACGACTATACAAAGATAAACCCGTGAGACATTTAGGCTAACCCCCACCCAACTTTGTCTCCTGTTAAGACAGAGGAATGGTGCTCTTCTGAAACATCCACTCATTGTCCTCATCTTCTTCCCTTCTCAGAATGCGGAACAGTGTTGGTGTCTCAATCCAGAAGGAGGAAAAGCAAAAGGGAGAAAAGGAGTGCCACAAAAGCTGCTCAGGTAGGAGATTCTTTGCTATTGCTGCTGCTGCTGTCGGGGATTTAAAAATGCTAAACAGAAAAGAGAGAGTTTATGGATTTTGCTGCACATGGAGATACCTCTACCCAGAACGTCTGCAAATATTCAAGGCCTCGCAGAGATCTGTCTGATGTCCAAATTCAGGTGGAGAAAAGAGTCACTATCAAAAATCCCCCTCTCTGAGAGAATCCGTGGGGGAAATAGGGTGAAAGAGACCCTTGCAGTTAAGTTGGTATCCAACCGATAGCTCTGTGACTAAAACTTTGAGGAACCCTTGACTTTGGAATCTCAGGAAAAAACTATGCTGAACTTTGTATTTCTCCACAGCACAACCCCTATGTTTTGCACTGCACCCATAACACCAGTCAGGGTTCCCGGTTAACCCCTTCCCCCCCAAGTTGCAGACTGTTCTTTTCACTCAAAAAACATAGGTTGAACTGTCGGGGCATTCCACCATTGATTTGTTTTCCGTTCTTGATTCTAACCTGATTAGGCTCCGTCATGGTTGTTATCGGTCTTCCTTTCATGTCTGCCCTAGTGTGAGATCTTTTCACTGTTCTAGGAACCAGTGGCCTTTGAGGATGTGGCTGTCTATTTCACAGCGGAGGAGTGGGACCTGCTGGGTCCGAACCAAAAGTCACTGTACAGTGAGGTGATGATGGAAAACTACGAGAATGTGTCCTATCTCGGTAAGGAATTTGCTTTGGTCCAAATCCCTTCTCCTTCCTATCCCTACTTGCTTTTAGGGTTATTGGGACCTGGCAAGTCTACTGGCGCAGAGTTTTGACTCCGGTGATTCCCTTTTTGTGCACTTAGAAAGGATCAAAAAGAGGAGTTACTGTGCGCTGAAACTGTGCAGGTGGTGAAGCAGGGCAGCTGGCCTCCTTCTCAAGCTCCCTCACTAAAACACCCACACAGGACACCCCTATCAACTCTCACTGTTCCTTCACTCCTGCATACGAGTTTTCAGAAGTGAATGAACCTTGGGGCACAGTGGTTGAACTGCAGTACGACCTGGGTTTGATCCCAACAGGCTCCAGTAGCCAATTCAAGGTCAACCCAACGGTCCATCCTTCCCAGATTGGTCAAGTGAGTACCCAGCTTGCTGGAAAGGCAATGTGTAGCCGATGCAATTACAGTGGTGCCCCGCATAGCGACGTTAATCCGTTCCAGGAAAAACGTCGCTATCCGGAAACATCGCTAAACAGAACGGAAAACCCCATAAGAACGCATTAAACTCCTTTTAATGCGTTCCTGTGGGGAATAAACTCACCGCTAAGCAGGAATCCTCCATAGGGAGCCATTTTCGCCGCCTCGGTAAGTGAGGAATCGGTGCGAAAACGCTGCGGGCAGCCATTTTGTTGATCCGGCTTCCATTTTGGAACCGCCGATCAGCTGTTTTAAAACATTGCAAATTTTTTATTTATTATTATTTTTATTTATTTGATTTATATCCCGCCTATCTGGACCAGCGGCCCACTCTAGGCGAAACGCTTACCGATCATCGCATTGCGATGTTTTGCCTATTTAAAACATCGCAATGCGATCGCAAAAACAATCGCAAAATCCGCATCGCTATGCGGATCCGTCGTTAAACTGTGCACTCGTTATGCAAGGCACCACTGTATATTATAAACTACCTAGCGAGTGCTTTAAATGCTGTGTGTGTGTTTAGTCGTTTAGTCGTGTCCGACTCTTCGTGACCCCATGGACCAGAGCACGCCAGGCCCTCCTGTCTTCTACTGCCTCCCGGAGTTGTGTCAGGTTCATGTTGGTTGCTTCGCAGACACTGTCCAGCCATCTCAT
This sequence comes from Pogona vitticeps, assembly GCF_051106095.1. NCBI lineage: Eukaryota > Metazoa > Chordata > Lepidosauria > Squamata > Agamidae > Pogona > Pogona vitticeps. The sequence continues at coordinate 25,291,744 of NC_135784.1, forward strand.
CCTCGGTCGTCCCCTTCTTCTCTTGCCATCACACCTTCCTAACATCAAGGTTTTTTCCAAGGACTCTTTTCTTCTCATGAGATGGCCAAAGTACTGGAGCCTCAGCTTCAGGATCTGTCCTTCAAGTGAGCATTCAGGGTTGATTTCCTTTAGAACTGATAGGTTTGTTCTCCTTGCAGTCCAGGGGATTCTCAAGAGCCTCCTCCAGCACCACAATTCAAAGGCATCAATTCTTCGGCGGTCTGCTTTCTTTATGGTCCAGCTCTCACTTCCATACATCACGACAGGAAAAACCATAGCTTTGACTATTCGGACTTTTGTTGGCAAGGTGATGTCTCTGCTTTTCAAGATGCTGTCAAGATTTGTCATCGCTTTCCTCCCAAGAAGAAAGCGCCTTTTAATTTCAGGGCTGCTGTCTCCATCTGCAGTGATCATGGAGCCCAGGAAGATAAAATATGACACTGCCTCCATATCTTCCCCTTCTATTTCCCAGGAGGTGATGGGACCAGTGGCCATGATCTTAGTTTTTTTGATGTTGAGTTTCAGACCGTTTTTTGCACTCTCCTCTTTCACTCTCATTACAAGGTTCTTTAATTCCTCCTCACTTTCTGCCATCAGAGTGGTATCATCTGCATATCGGAGGTTGTTGATATTTCTTCCGGCAATCTTAATTCCGGCTTGGGTTTCTTCCAGTCCAGCCTTCCGCATGATGTATTCTGCATATAAGTTAAATAAGCTGGGGGACAGTATACAGCCTTGCCGTACTCCTTTCCCAATTTTGAACCACTCAGTTGTTCCATGACCAGTTCTAACTGTTGCTTCCTGTCCCACATATAGGTTTCTCAGGAGACAGATAAAGTGGTCAGGCACTCCCATTTCTTTAAGAACTTGCCATAGTTTGCTGTGGTCCACACAGTCAAAGGCTTTCGCATAGTCAATGAAGCAGAAGTAGATATTTTTCTGGAACTCTCTGGCTTTCTCCATAATCCAGCGCAAGTTAGCAATTTGGTCTCGAGTTCCTCTGCCTCTTCGGAATCCAGCTTGTACTTCTGGGAGTTCTCGGTCCACATACTGCTGAAGCCTACCTTGCAGGATTTTGAGCATAACCTTGCTAGCGTGCGAAATGAGTGCAATTGTACGGTAGTTGGAGCATTCTTTGGCACTGCCTTTCTTTGGGATTGGGATGTAGACTGATCTTTTCCAATCCTCTGGCCACTGTTGCGTTTTCCAAACTTGCTGGCATATTGAATGTAGCACCTTAACAGCATCATCTTTCAAGATTTTAAATAGTTCAACTGGAATGCCATCACCTCCACTGGCCTTGTTGTTAGCCAGGCTTTCTAAGGCCCACTTGACTTCGCTCTCCAGGATGTCTGGCTCAAGGTCAGCAACTACATTGTCTGGGTTGTCCGGGATATCCAAATCTTTCTGATATAATTCCTCTGTGTATTCTTGCCACCTCTTCTTGACGTCTTCTGCTTCTGTTAGGTCCCTCCCATTTTTGTCTTTTATCATGTTCATCTTTGCGCAAAATGTTCCTCTAATATGTCCAATTTTCCTGAACAGATCTCTGGTCTTTCCTTTTCTGTTATCTTCCTCTATTTCTTTGCATTGTTCATTTAAGAAGGCCCTCTTGTCTCTCCTTGCTATTCTTTGGAAGTCTGCATTCAACTTTCTGTAACTTTCCCTATCTCCCTTGCATTTTGCTTCCCTTCTCCTCTCTGCTATTTCTAAGGCTTCGTTGGACAGCCACTTTGCTTTCTTGCATTTCCTTTTCTTTGGGATGGTTTTCGTTGCTGCCTCCTGGACAATGTTACGAGCCTCTATCCAAAGTTCTTCAGGCACTCTGTCCACCAAATCTAGTTCCTTAAATCTGTTCTTTACTTCCACTGTGTATTCATAAGGGATTTGGTTTAGATTATACCTGAGTGGCCCAGTGGTTTTTCCTAATCTCTTCAGTCTAAGCTTGAATTTTGCTATGAGAAGCTGATGATCAGAACCGCAGTCAGCTCCAGGTCTTGTTTTTGCTGACTGTATAGAGCTTCTCCATCTTTGGCTGCAGAGAATATAATCAATCTGATTTCGATATTGCCCATCTGGTGATTTCCATGTATAGAGTCGCCTCTTGTGTTGTTGGAAAAGAGTGTTTGTGATGACCAGCTTATTCTCTTGAGAAAACTCTATTAGCCTTTGTCCTGCTTCGTTCTGAACTCCAAGGCCAAACTTCCCTGTTGTTCCTTTTATCTCTTGGCTCTCTACTTTAGCATTCCAGTCCCCTAGAATGAGAAGAACATCTTTCTTTGGTGTCAGTTCTAGAAGGTGTTGTAAATCTTCATAGAATTGTTCAATTTCAGTCTCCTCAGCAATGCTGGTTGGTGCATAAACTTGGATTATTGTGATGTTGAATGGTCTGCCTTGGATTCGTATTGACATCATTCTATCATTTTTGAGATTGTATCCCATTACAGCTTTTCCCACTCTTTTGTTGACTATGAGGGCTACTCCATTCCTTCTACGGGATTCTTGCCCACAATAGTAGATATGATAATCATCTGAGCTGAATTCGCCCATTCCTGTCCATTTTAGTTCACTGATGCCCAGGATGTCGATGTTTATTCTTGCCATCTCCTGTTTGACCACCTCCAGCTTCCCAATGTTCATAGATCTTACATTCCAGGTTCCTATGCAGTATTTTTCTTTGCAGCATTGGATTTTCCTTTCACTTCCAGGCACGTCCACAGCTGAGCGTCCTTTCGGCTTTGGCCCAACCGCTTCATTAGCTCTGGAGCTACTTGTACTTGTCCTCCGCTCTTCCTCAGTAGCATGTTGGACGCCTTTCGACCTGAGGGGCCCATCTTCCAGCGTCATATCTTTTAGCCTTTTGTTTCTGATCATGGGGCGTTCTTGGCAAAGATACTGGAGTGGCTTGCCATTTCCTACTCCAGGTGGATTGCGTTTAGTCGGAACTCTCCACTATGTCCTGTCCGTCTTGGGTGTCCCTGCACGGCATAGCCCATAGTTTCTCTGAGTTACTCAAGCCCCTTCGCCACGACAAGGCAGCAATCCATGAAGATGGATTGCTACAGGACACTATATAAATGCTACAGGACACTATATAAGCAGCATGCTTTGCTTTTTTGCTTTGCCAGGACTCTTGAGTATGGCAATAGGGTCTGGCAATTGCTAGTTCTCCCTCAATCAAGTCTGTGACTCGCTTCCTTTTGGTACTCAGTCACTTCCTTCCAGTTATAGATGCCCCACCACCTGGCACTTTCTTTGTAATATATTTTCAAATATTTCTTCTGCTGTTTAAAAGAAAGAATCTCACTGGATAATTATATGGCTAGCTGATGGGGCTTTAGCTCCTATATCCCATTGCAGTGATTTTTAATGTTCCTGCAAAAATGCACATAAAAGCAGTGTGTCGCTCTATTGATTACTCCTCTCCTTTCCCCAATTTAATTTCCACTCAATAGTCTGACTCCATTTCCAAAACAGGAAGAGCAGGGGACATGGGTGCTACTGAGGACCTAGAAGGACTGGAAGTCTCAGATATCAGAGTAGGCAGTTATTGACTAAGTTCTCTTAACATAGTAACCCACCCAACCCCACCAAAGCTAGATGTGTTGTCCCAGTTAAACTTTGTCACTAAGTACTGTATATGCATTCATTTTTACTTGGACTTCAAATCCAAGAAAGGAAAATTCTGGGATTTGGAGTCCAAACAAATGCGCCCACTCACTAACCTAGTCATTCCAAAGTTTGAAAGCATGTTTTAGAAACAGATTGGTAAATGTTGGGTTGTCTAGAGCTATACTGGCTCCTCCTGTATCCATCAGTCACTATCTCTCAGCTCCCCCTGAAGAGAAAATTTCCTGCCACAGTGGTGATAAACAGAAATATTAATTCATTGATTCATGGATGCATGCATGACCGCCCTGCCCTTCCAAAAGAGCCATGTGTACTCTGTATGCCTTGTTTACAAATGGAATTGCACTTCCAGGACTGTGGTTCTGCTTGTGAACAAGGTGTGCAGGAAGGGTTACAGTAGCCTGTTGTGTTTTCTTCTCTATTAGGCATGGGGTTCAAATTTGTCTATGATTATTTATTTTTCCCAGCAGATAACTGGAAGAAAACAATAGCATTTGCCCACTCTCAGAAAGATTTTATACACAAATTGCATCAACGAACCCACAAAGAAGATGAACATCATACAAGAGCAGAGCCCTGTGAAAGCACCCTATTTGGAAAATGTTTTGCCCCGAAGAAGCTTATTAATTTGAAGAAGGATTGTAACCTTGAATTATCTCAGGAAAGGTTATCTAGCAATTTGCAGCTAGTTAGCCACCAGAGATTGAACAAGAGAGACAAGCCATTCAGATGTAAGAAGTGTGGAAAATCCTTTCCTTGGAAAAACAGCCTTATAGTCCACCGGAGAATCCATGTAAAAGAGAAACCGTACAAATGTAATGAGTGTGGAAGATGTTTTGCTCAGAATTTACATCTTGAGATGCACTACAAAGCCCACACCAGAGGGAAATCATACAAATGCCAGGCATGTGGGAAATGTTTTGCTCGCAGTTCACAGTTTGTGGCCCACCAAAGAGTCCATACAGGAGAGAAACCCTACAAATGTCAAGAGTGTGGAAAATGTTTTGCTCAGCTTTCACACATCTCAAAGCATAGAAGAATCCACTCAAGAAAGATGCCATACATATGCTGGAAATGTGGGGAAACCTTTACTCACAATTCACAGCTTGTGAAGCATGAACGACTCCACTTGGAGGGAAAACCACACAAGTGCCAGGAGTGTGGGAAATGTTTTGGGAGCACAGCAGAAGTTTCACTGCATCAGAGGGTTCACACAGGAGAGAAACCATACAAATGCCCAGATTGTGAAAAATGTTTTTCTCACAGTTCACAGCTTGTGAGGCATAATAGGGTCCACACAGGAGAAAAACCATACAAGTGCCAGATCTGTGGGAAATGTTTTGCTTACAATTCACACCTTGTGATGCATCAGTCAGTCCACACAGGGGAGAAACCATATAAATGCCAGGAGTGTGGGAAATGCTTTGCTCAGAATTCACATCTGGTGATGCATCAATCTGTCCACACAGGATTAAAACCATACAAATGCCAGGATTGTGAGAAATGTTTTACACAGAGTTCACAACTTGTGCGGCACCAGTTAGTCCACACAGGAGAGAGACCTTACAGATGTGAGGAATGTGGGAAGTGTTTTGCTCAGAGTTCACTGCTTGTGAGGCATAATAGGGTCCACACAGGAGAGAAACCGTACAAATGCCAAGAGTGTAAGAAATGTTTCGCTCAGAAGTCATATCTTGCGATTCATAAGTCAGTTCACACAGGAGAAAAACCATTCAGATGCCCAAAGTGCGGGAAATCTTTTGCTCAGAATGCATACCTTGTGATGCATCAATTAGTCCACACAGGAGAGAAACCATACAAATGCGAAGAGTGTGGAAAATGTTTTGCTCAGAGTTCACATCTTGTGAGGCATAAGAGAGTGCACACAGGGGAGAAACCATACAAATGTCAGGTTTGTGGGAAATGCTTTGCAAATAATTCAAATGTTATGATTCACCAGAGAGTTCACACAGGAGAGAAACCATACCAATGTCAGGTGTGTGGAAAATGTTACTCTCGCAATGAAGACTGTCTGATTCACCAGAGGACCCACACGTGAGAAATTATAAACATTTCTAGGAAACAAAGTTGCTAGTGAATAGTTTTCTTGGAGAACTAAGCCCTTGTTCCACCAGAGTGCCCACATGGAGAGAAACTGTGGAAGTCCCTGTAAATGTAGAAAATGTTATGATGTTCTGAGTCAATGGGGAACCTTATCATCATTTTAATCGTAAATTCCCTTTTACTAAACCTGGGGTGAACCACACAACAGGGAAGTAGTGGTGGCAAAGTTTACTTCCACATTTTGGAGGGGCAGCCCCCTTGCTCCATGTATAAGTGCCTGTGAATAACCTGTCTGAACTTATGTCTCCCAAGAGTGCTTCCCCACCCCCACCCCCAGATCAATATTTAAGCAACATTTTCATGTTCACGGCGAGGAGAAGCATCAAATGTAGGATATATTCCCCACTGCTTCTATAGATCACAAAGGAGAGTGTAGTCCTATAAATGTCTAATTAGCGAAGTGGGCACTAATCACCACTCAGGTCAGATTAACAAATGTTCCACTTGGGTGGGAAACCTCATCAGTGCACAGAGTTGCCTTCTTAATCAGCTGCATTTTAAAAAAACACAAGAGAATACTATGGAAATAAATGTATTGTGTCTAGGAAATGTTTTTGCTGCAGTTTGAGATGTGAAGGTCCTTTTAAAAGCAGCAGTCCCCAACCTTTTTGGGACCACGGACCGGTTGGGGTGTGTGAACTCCATGGGCAGGGGCACGCCTGCGCTCGCGGGTGGGTGTGTTGTGTTTGCGCACATGCCCACCCACAAGCACGACATGCCCACCATGTGTGTGTGCGGGGGGCAGAGATCCATCTCCACGGCCTAGTTCCAGGAAGCCCACGGTGCAGCACTAGGCCACGGACTGGGGGTTGGGGACCTCTGTTTTAAAGGACATATTTTTCTATTGAAAATAAACTGGAAATGTTGGGAACATGGGATAAAACTCCTATCTTTTCTATTTTAAAATGAGTGAAATGTCTTTTAAGGTTAGGTTAAAGGTAAAGGTTCCCCTTGACAATTTGTCCAGTCGTGTTCAACTCTAGGGGGCGGTGCTCATTCCCGTTTCCAAGCCGTAGAGCCAGCATTTGTCCCGAAGACAATATTCCGTGGTCACATGGCCAGCGCGACTAGACACAGAATGCCGTTACCTTCCCACTGAGGTGGTACCTATTTATTTGCATTTGCATGCTTTTGAACTGCTAGGTTGGCAGGAGCTGGGACAAGCGACGGGAGCTCACTCTGTCACGTGGATTTGATCTTACAGCTACAGGTCTTCTGACCTTGCAGCACAGAGGCTTCTGCGGTTTAACCCGCACCGCCACCATGTCCCTTTTAAGGTTAGTATTTATCAATTCACAATACCAGGTTGTACTGCATGAAAATTTGTTATATAAGGACAGTCTGTGTGGAATTAGAGAACAGTAACTGTGAGGGACTGGAAATGAAGACAAAAACATAACTACAGAAAAGTGTGTTGCTTATATACTGCAACATAATACTTAAAGCACTCTCTGGGTGGTTTACATTTTAATTATGCATGCTACACTCTGTCCTTCCCCTGCAAGCTGGGTATATAGTTTACCAACCTTAGAAGGATACAAGGTTGAATCAAGCCGACTACCTGAACGCAGGATTGAACTCCGATCATGAGTAGAGTCTTCACTACAGTACTGCAGTTCAACCTGGTGTCATGAGGCTCTGATGAAGAGTTACATCACTTTGATGATAATGAAGACATGGAAATAAAGATTTTCTATATCTGGGTTCAGTTATCTATCCAAATGGAGAGACTGCAGCCAAGAAAGCAGAAGACAGGCTTGGAAGGGCAGCAATGAAGGAGCAAGAAAAGATCTTGAAGAGTAAGGACATTATAACTTGATGTCAGAGCCAGGATCATACTGTGGCATTCCTGAATGCTATGTATGAATGGAAAAGATGGCCAGAAAGCTGAGAGAGAGAGAAAAACGGGGATAACTTTATAAATACTATGAACCACCATAAATAAAAGTAAGTGGGTGATAGATTGAATAAAGTCTGCTCTCTCTCTCTAGAAGGAAAAATGAATAAACAGGCTGGCATATTATGAAGAAACAAGCTTCAGTGGAGGAGACAATGCTGAGAAAAGTTAAAGGCAACAGGAAAAGTTAAAGGCAACAGGAAAAGAGGAACACTGAATATGAGATGACTTGATGACATAAGACGCAGTCTTGAGTTTGCAAGACCAATGCTAGGAACTTTTAGAGGTCACCAATTCATAGAATTGCCATAAACTGGAAGTAATTTGATGGCATATATAACAATGAAAACAGTTTGCATGCATATTGTAGACCTAGAACTGCTGGATAGCTCAGTGGTTTGGGCAGCTGGTTGGGAGTTCGATTCCCTGCTGTGCTTCCTTGAGAAGGGCTGGACTTGATCCATAGGGCCCCTTCCAGCTCAGTTCTGAGATTATAAGCAGCACTCAAAACACAAGATGCATGTCTACACCTAGTGAATGCTACCTTTTCCTTGGAGGGACCATACAGGGACTGTTTGTTACTTGCTGATAGCTATATGTCGTCTTCTGGCAATGAGAATCACAGTAGGAGTAAGACAGGGTCTGCCCAAATAAAACATATTCATGTATTTATTACACAAATTACGGTTTCTTGTCTCATTTCCCCCTAATTCCCAGATGGTAAAAATTAAGTTATAGGTATGTGGGTGACAGAGTGAAGCATTTTGCATCTATTTAATATAGCAGATATCCACAATTTTGCTTGCATAAAACATAAGACATTTCTAATTTTAAATTTCATAACGATGCAAACAGTACAAGTTTATATGCTAAGTTATGAAAGAAGCATTTTATGTAGCTAAAGCGGTAAAATAAGTTCAGGATTTATATGAAATATTTCATCCCCCCCCCTTTTTCAAAGTTTCTGGAAATTTTGCATCTTATTGATTTATTTAAAATATTTTTATCGCACCTTCATAATGGGAGACACAGTCCTTGAGATAGCTTGGACCCAAACTTAAAAAGGGCTTTATAGGTTAGGTGAACCAACAATTTGAATTCTGCCTGGAAACAAATCAGCAGCCATCAGAACAGCTGTTGGGAGTTATACCAGTACTGTATGTCACAATATGCTACAAGGGTGAAAAATCATAAAACATAATTAATGGACCTATTCTAGCTAATCAACATTTTGTATCCTTGCTTTTAGTACTGCAGTGCAGGAAGGATTCATCTAGTGTTGCTCAGCTGATGATTTGAACTGAAATATGAGATTCATTTTTCCTGACACATTGGGACTAATGAAAGCGGGAATTCCAAGTTAGGTCTATCTGGTGGGTAGGGGGGGAATCTTTTAGCATTGTGGTTATTACAAAATACAAATGAAAGAATAAGCAATACCTTAGTTTATAGCAGTGGTTCTTAACCTTGGGTTACCCAGGTGTTTTTGGACTGCAACTCCCAGAAGCCTTCACCACCAGCTGTGCTGGCTGGGGTTTCTGGGAGTTGCAGTTCAAAAGCACCTGGGTAACCCAAGGTTAAGAACCACTGGTTTACAGGATACTAATTTTTAAAAAAATCATACAATATGCAAGCTTTTGCGGTTAAATCCCACTTCCTAAAAACAACTACCCAAAGCGGTTACTCTTGGAAAGTTTTTGGCAAAATCAATTTATCTTGAATTTATCTCTTGCAACCATGGAAGTAGCTGCATATAGGACTGAATGGCTGTTTCGGGCGACTTGACTGCGATCAGCTTCATTTGAGTAAGAAAGCTGGAACTTTGTTTATCTAATTTACTGGACGATTTGATCCACACAGTATAACCACCAGCCTGAGCCCCAAGGGCAGCCTCAAGCAAGTTCCTCCAAAGGGTTAAGACGATCGCGTCTTCATACCTAGAGAGTCCCCTAAGAAGGAAAGGGTTCCACTTCCTGTTTCCGCCTTGCAGGTGCGCTATCTTTTTCTTTCCCCCCAGAGTCCCTTATTAGGAGTACTGCAGGTCCCTCTTCGTGGTGGGAAGGGGTGATTTCTGCCTGGGAGGCTGAGCCGAGCTTTCGTTTTGGGGGCAGGTTGCGTGGAGGGGGGGCCGGCGAGTGGGGCGCTCCTGGAAGAGCCCAGAGTCTTTTCTTCCCCAAGAGTTGGCCAGTTGAGCCCCCCCCCCCAAAAAAAACTCACCTCCGGGAGCTCCTTACCTTTCAGGCTGCAAAGACAAGCATTCTCCACGAATTCACCTCCCCCCCTTTGCATTGAGATCCTTTTAAACCAGCTTCCCAGTGATCGGTATCTGTACTGGGCTGGGATTTGGACTGGCAGGAGGCGCCTGCAGACTGGGAAGGCGGTGGGCTAAGGAGAGTCGCCTGCCTCCCTTCGCTGTCTGGGGGAGAAGGTGGGTCTCCTTTTCGTCTTACTGTACAGGACCCAAAGCAAAAGGTTTATGCCCATCCCTCTGTAAAAGGAGAAGATCTGTTGTCCCTCTGGAGGTGTTCCAAAAAAAGGTACCAGGTTTGACCAGTTGGTAGGTGAAACTTCTTATCTTCACTTTACCTGAAGTTGGGAAAGTGTGAGGGCAAGAGGAGAAGGGGACGCCAGAGGATGAAATGGTTGGACAGTGTCATCAAGGCTACCAACATTAATTTGACCCAACTCCAGGAGGCAGTGGAACACAGACAGGAGGGCCTGCCGTGCTCTGGTCCCATGGAGTCACAAAGAGGCAGACACGTCTTAATGACTAAACAACAACAAAGGAGGACAGATGGGCCTGGGCAAATCAATGTAGGATTCCTCATGCAACTCCCTTTGCCAGGTCCTCAGGCTGAATCCTCAAGGAACGGCTTCGCTGAGTCTCCAGGCAGGCAGAAAAATCTTCAGCACAGAAAAATGTTTAACATGGAAGGAACAAAAAAATATGGTTTTTGCCCCCTGTGTGGTGTGGGTTTAAAGCTTGGGTGTCCAGCCTTTCCCAGCTCACCCAGGCATATGTGTATGCATGTGTGTTATGCTATGTAGGTGCACCAAAATGGAATAAGAGGAAGTGGGACCCTGTGTGTCTATGCACTTGGGCGCTTTGTGCCACTGGAGCAAGGCAAGCATCATAGCTTGTGAGAACTTCTGATGTCCAGGCCCTGGTGGCACGAGTTCAAGGCTTGGGAAAAGCTGCCTAAGGGGGTGGGAAAGAGCTCTGTATGTGTCACAACAGCTGGGATGGCGGACATATGCCATGTGCGTCATGTACGGCTTTTAGTCAAAACAGTGAGAACTGCTCAATTTGAACTGCAAATCTGAGTTTAACGCATTTCTTGCCATGGTTATGCAGTTTGGGCAGGGCGTTTTCTGATGGAAATCATAAGACTGTGCCAGCTGGTGGGGATAACAAGGACATGTTTTTTCCCTCTTCCAAGGAAGTCTTGTAATGCTATCACACATCAAGGGCAGAGAATCCTGGGTGCTGTGGATGAAAAATCCCTTGGCCTTCTCTGTTCAACATAGACTTAATCTGAACCACCATCTGTGAAGCAGTTTCTGTTTATCAGGTATGGGTTAAGGAGAAAGTAATGAATGGTGGTAAGGGTTGAGGGAGGGACAAAGTGTGAAGCAGGGATGCAGGCTCCAGAGAAGGCAGGGAGGATATGTAGAATAGTGAAGAGATGATGATGATGATGGGACCTTCCCACATCATGAGCTTTCCTCAAGCATTGTTCTCAAGTTGGTATTCCTGGTGGAAAGTTTCCTATTGAGCCAGACAATGGATGCCAAGTAGGAGAAGTACAGTGGTGCCTCGCTTAACGAGCGCACCGCTTAACGACGAATTCGCATAGCAACGCATTTTTTGCTATTGCTAATGCAATCGCATTGCAATGTTTTAATAGGGAAAACATCGCATTGCGATGATCGGTAAGCGTTTCGCTTACCGATCTTCGTATTGCGATGTTTTTAAACAGCTGGTTGGCGGTTCCAAAATGGCCGCCGCATCTGCAAAATGGCCGCCCGCAGCGTTTTTGCACCCTGCCCTCGCTTACCAGGCAGCGAAAATGGCGGCCAGATCGAGGATTCCCTGCATAGCAGTGAGTTTTCGCCCCAATAGGAACGCATTAAACCCGTTTTAATGCGTTCCTATGGGGTTCCCCCCCCCCCCGCATTGTGACAAATCCACATAGTGACGTTAATCCTGGAACGGATTAACGTCACTATGCGGGGCACCACTGTAGATACAGATCGGGTCATCTTCAAGGGTGAGAAGGTCCTCATCACTGTGTATGGAAACTGGCCAAGCATGTTCCCTCTTCTTTGCAAATCTGGCATCTTTTCTTGTATTTGGAAATCTGCTACATTGAGAAGGCTGCTGAAGACTGAGCATTTCAAGGAAGCGATCGGAGACATCCTTCCCTGAAGGGACTGTGGGAGTTGGTTTTATTTTGCCCTACCACCACCACCATCAGTTGTTCTGGGTATTTTTAGGTCTCTTACTATTTACTTTTTATTGTATCTGTTTATGTTGTTATCAGGTTGTTGGGGATTGGGTGTGGATGTATTGTTTATGTTTGTTGTTAACTGCCCTGAGTAGTGCCCCTGCACTAGGCTGAGCAACATACAACTGTAATATGTACATACATACATCTAGTATTGTTAATTCATTTTTCCAGTCCTGTGCCACATGTCCAAATTTTGTTTTGGGTGCAGAAGACCTCTGAAGTTGTTCATCCTGTCCTCTGGCAGGACACACAAGAGAAAGATTTGCATTACCAGGTAAGGAACTGATCAGCATATTTCTATTGGTTTCTCTCTCACACATCTTCTTCATGTTGATGAAGCATTCAGTTTGCATCCACATAGATGTTTAACCTGTTGATAGTGAAAACGAGAGACTGCTTTTTCAAAAAAAGGAAGGAATAAAAAGTATATGAAGAATAAACACTTTTCCATCCTCGTGATCTCTCTCTTGCAGATACTGAAAATAGGCTTGGAACACATCCTTGCTTGTCTCTTCTCTATGAAGGAATGGAAACAGGATCTTTGGAGCCAGAACAGGTAAGGGAGAATGAATTGGGAGCAGAGGAACCTAGGTCTTCTCTCCGTTGTACACTACCTGGGTCCAAACAAACTTGTTCTCATCCATTTGCTACTGTCAAAGCTACTCATCAGAATGGCTATGATAAGCAAAGGGTTGAATTCTGCTCTGTTGATGTTATTCTTTCTGGACTGTACAGTAGGACCCCCGTATCTGTAGGATCAGTATCTGCAGTTTCACTTATCCAGGATTTGAAAATATTAAACATATTAAAAGAAAAAAATCCAAATGAAAATAGTTTCACATGTATTATCAGAACGAGCCATTAGTGGGAATCAGACCATGCTATAAATACTTCTTAGTGAAGAATGCATAAAATGGCCTTTGGCGCTTTCTAGTGGTCAGTTCTAGTAATGGATGTGAAAATACACTACAGTGGTGCCTCGCATTACGCTGTTAATTCGTTCCAGTGAAATCGCAGTAGAACAAAAACATTGTAATGCGAAAATAAAAAGCCCATAGAAACGCCTTAAAACCCGATTAATGCATTCCTATGGGCTTGAAACTAACCGTCCAGCGAAGATCCTCCATAGCGCGGCCATTTTCGCTGCCCGTGCAGCGAGGAATCCATCCCAGAAAACAGCGGGCGGCCATTTTTTTTTACCCGGTGGCCATTTTGAAACTGCCGATTAGCTGTAGGAAAATCGTTGTTTTGCAAGAATCGGTTCCTGAAGCAGGGAACTGATCATCGCAAAGCAAAATTCCCCCATATAAAATATCATTTTGCGATCGCTTTTGCGATCACAAAAACTTCATCGTTATGCGATTTCATCATAAAACAGAGCACTAATCTTGCGAGGCACCACTGTAATTTCCTTGTTTTTTCCCTCCTTTTACCACCATATACAGTTCTCTCTCAAGTTAAGGAGAGTTTGCTATTATCCCCAGTTTTCAGTACCTGCTGGAGTCTTGGAACCAATCCCAGCAGATATGGGGGTCCGACTGTACTTATAAAAAGAACTACACTTATGATACCTATGAGAATAAACATTTCCCTTATATTTCAGGATGCTGTAGTTTTTGAGGACATCGCTGTGTATTTCTCTGAGGACGAATGGGCACTCTTGGATCCAAGCCAAAGGGTTCTGCACAGGGAAGTCATGGAGGAAAATGTTTCATGTGTGGTTTCTCTGGGTAAGCTTTCTTTTACATTCCATTGTGGCAGTTTTAAGAGAATCAGCCACATCAGTCTCTTTCAGCTAGAATAAAACCTTCAGAACACATCCAAAGAGCCCGAAAAACCCACAACAACCATCAGTTACTCTTATTGTTTCTCATGTTCCATGCATTCAAAGGCTTTGCTTTAATTATAAACACAAAGTGATTTTCTGAAATTTAGTTTATTCCAGCAGCTAACATATATATATATTTGCATTGTGATCTCTAGTGCCTTTTCCTTTTCAGAACCCAACTTGAACATTGAGCATTTTTGCTGCATATAGGACAAAAGTCTTTGTTACAAAACTGAACATTATTTTGCTGTTCAGTTAAATGCAGTGGTCTTACAGTTATTGTACTCTTCTATGTCTTCTTTATTGGGGATTGGAACATATCTTAGATGTTTCCAGTCTCTGGACAATTGTTTTGTTTTCTCTGTTTGTTGTCATCATCTTTAGATTCAGTTTCTGTAGCTTGGAATAGTTCTATCATATCTCATCTACATCTGGTGATTTATTTTTCCTTCGAAGTGCTTTATAAGTGGTTTTTACTTCATTTTATAAAATTGCAGGGTTCTTCTACAAAGGAATCTATTAGTTTTTTAAAACGGCTAGAGCAAAGCATGCCCCCTTCTCCTCACATCTGCTCCCTGTTGTTGTATCTTGGATTTTGTAATTCCTTTCCCCATTTCTGTCCTCAGTGCCTAAGAGTTGTTTTCTGTGCAAAATTGGTCACTGGCTTCCTATACAGAACAGCAAAGGTACCGTTGCATAGATACCAAAAGCTCCAATTCCTGAAGAATACATGGAAAAAGAGTGGGGCAGGCAGCTTGCCAAATGGGTTGGTGGGGACATTTCTCCTTCAGCTGGAATCCCTCTAATTTCCACAGGCAGTAAATACTTTTTCTTTAGTTCCCTACCCCCAATAATTATTGAAGTATGGATTAGACAAAACAGAAAGAGAAGTTATTTTTCCATGTGCAGTATAAAAGGTGTAAAGGTGTATAAAAGGTATAAAATCTCTTCATACCTTTTTGATATTTCTTGCAGGCGTTGGAATGATGCTGGGAGCATATTCTTGCCCATCTCTCTTTCCTGCAAGAGTGGAAACAGCTTCTGTGCAATCTAATCTGGTTGGTGCAAATAGTTGGAAAGGTCCTGCATACTTCTCTCCCTCAGACAGCTCTCTGAGCTTGAAGGTATCTGTCCTGTTTGTTTTCACCCAAGTTTGCTCATTTGGAAACTTGAGAATATTGTCTGTGACAGCTTAAATCTTGAGTCTTAAGTTTCAAAGTACAGTGGTGCCTCGCTTAAGGAGCGCACCGTATAACGACGAATCCGCATATCGATCCCGTTTTCGGGATCGCTAATGCGGAGGCATAGCGTCGGCCCCAATGGGCAAAACTCGCATAGCGAAGATCGGTAAGCGTTTCGCTTACCGATCTTCGCTTTGTGACGCCCGCAGATCAGCTGTTCGGTGGTTTCAAAATGGCCACCGGACGCCCAAAATGGCCGCGCGCAGCTTTTTCGCTCCCTCCTCTCGCTTACCGAGGGCGTGAAAATGGCTGCCGGACCCTGGAAACTTCATTTAGCGAAGTTTTCGCATAGCCAAAGTTAATCTGGAACGGATTAACCTCACTATGCGGGGCACCACTGTAATTGTTAGTTTCAGTTCAGTGAATTAGGTATCTGGCTAAATATTGATTGGGAGTTAGATTTTCTACTGTGTCTTCCCAGGAGACTAATCAACCTATGTAGCCTTGGGGAAGTTACATAGTTTCCAAGTGCCCCCAGAACAAGGGTATGTTAAACCATTTCTGAGTGCTCTACTCATGGGAAAGCCTCATGAGGGTGGGTATAGATCAAAATTGACTTGATGGCATATAATTGTTATTAATGAATAGCGGTAGAACCACTGCATTCTTCATGAAGCTAAAATGTTTCCTCTTCTCTCAGGCTGTAGTGACCTTTTGGGATATTGCTGTATATTTTATGGAGGAAGAATGGGCTCTGCTGGATCCCACCCAAAGGGCTCTGTACCATGAAGTCATGGAGGAAAACGTAGCCAGTCTGGTCTCTCTATGTAAGTTGTTTTCCCCCTTTGATTGATAAAATTAATGTTACAAATGGGACTATAGAATATATACTATTTGTCAGGTCAGGGAATCTGACACCTGAAAATCCCCCTAAGAGCCCTACAGAACTTTATAGACCTCTTTTTTTGGGGGGGGGGAATTAGAAACCTATGTTAATCACAGGTGGCATTTATTCCATTTAGATGTAATTCTGGAATGAAATCATATCAAAATTCATCTATCGAGCTATAAGTCTTCATTGTTGCAGTAATTCCAGGCAGCATCAACTTGTCTAATTCTAAAACTGAAGTCATGCTCAAATCTAAAAATAAAGGAGCTTTTAGCCTAAGAGACATGTTGAATTAAAAGGCAGAGAATACATCTCTGAAATACCGACGTTTCTAAAAAGAAAACATATACTAATGAAAATAGCTTTCTTAGCCTTTAAGCATAATAAGAGCACATAAAATAATTCTAAATGCTCACCCAGCCAAAGCAATTTGAATCTATGGAGGAAAATCTGTTTTCCTTGTCTGCAGCCGCTATTTATGTTACTGCAACATAATTGTTGTTTATGTTTGATGTGTGTGTGGCACACAGCATGTTGCATAGCCTTGTGTTGATGGGTTGAATTTTGTTCTGTGTAGCGCTTTATATTTATATTTCTCTCAGATGTTTATGTCTCTCCCCAATTTGTCAGCAGTCTCTTTCCCAGGACCTGCAAGCTATAGGCATCTGATGCACCAAGGATTTTTTTTAATCTTTATTTTTATACCTACTGTAGGTCCAAGGGCCTACACCTCAGTACCTGGCAAGCTGCCACAAAGATGATAAACATAATTGTTAAACATCATTATTGTGACTGAAATTTTGTAAATCCTAAAGTAGAAACTTGTTACATAAAATATCTGGTACACCAAGTACTTTAAAAACAGAATACTGTAGTTACAGAAGATGCAAATTATAGGACCTGAAAATGCTATTGCCAATCATATTAACACATTGTACCATAAATTTGTTCTACTACCGTGTTTTTCCCTGTATAAGGTGCTGCAGGTATAAGATGCCCCCCACTTTTTTACCCCAAAATGTCTTTCTTTGCAAAAAGCTGCTTCCCTCTCGCTAAAAGTGAAGGAGAAAGCAGCTTTTTGCAAAGAAAGTGGAGGAGGAAAGCACTTTCCTCTCAAGAAAGGGAGGGGGAAAGAAGGAATCGCTTTCCCCCTCCACTTTCTTGCGAGGAAACTGCTTTCCCCATCCACTTTCTTTGCAAAAAGCTGCTTTCCCCCTCCACTTTTGCAGAGCGCTTTGATCCCTCCCCCCACCTTACTTCCCTGTATAAAATGACCCTCAATTTTTCTTCTAATTATTTTATGAAAAAGTGTCGTTTTATAAATGGAAAAATATAGTAGTTTCGATATGCTTTCAGTTCAGTTCTTTTTAAATTCCTGCTGAAATGTAAGCCATGAATTAAATTCCTTTACAAGGCAATGTTTATGTACGTTATTCCCAGGCTCAGTTGGAAAGCGGGCTGATTGTTTCAGTGACTTTTAGCAAACTACTGTCCAAACCTCATTTTTAAAAGCACAATCTACATTTTTAGGGCAGCATTTTCAACATTCCTCTTAATTATTTTAGCACTCTATAAACATTAAATTGTTTAATAATTTCTCTTCTTCCAGTCTGCTGTGCCTCCTGTAAGCTGTCTTCCAGATGTATGTTGAGGACAGTGGAACCAAAGGTCTCCTGTGGTTGTTCTATGTCCTGTTACATTTAGTTAGTCTGTCTATAATTGACTATACTGTTCCAATTTTGGCTCCAATCTGATTGTTCTTTTCATTTCAGCTGTTGATATGAGAGAGAACAGGACTAAGGAAGAAGAAGTTAGCATATCCTTGGGAACAATCATTGCTAAAAAGTATAAACAATGCTTCGAATATGGTAAGAACTTCAGCGATAAAAGCCACCTCAGTTCCCACGAACAACTTCATGCAACAGAGAAGACATTGAAATGTTTGGTATGTAGAAAGAGCTTCAGTAGGAGCGCAGCCCTTACATTGCATCAAAGAACTCACACAGGGGAGAAACCGTTTAAATGCCTGGAATGTGGAAAGAGCTTCAGTCAAAGCACAAACCTTGCCTCCCACACGAGAATCCACACAGGGGAGAAACCATTTAAATGCTTGGAATGTGGAAAGAGTTTCAGTTGGAGCACAAGCCTTGCTTCCCATATGAGGATCCACACAGGAGAGAAACCATTTACATGTTTGGAATGTGGAACAACCTTCAGGCACAGTCCTTCCCTTGCTTCCCATATGAGGATCCACAGAGAGGAGAGACCATTTAAATGCTTGGTATGTGGAAAGAGCTTCAGTCGGAGCACAAACCTTGCCTCCCACATGAGAATCCACACAGGGGAGAAACCATTTACATGCTTGGATTGTGGAAAAAGTTTCAGTCAGAGAGTACATCTTCTTTCACATATGAAAATCCACACAGGGGAGAAACAATTTAACTGCTTGGAATGTGGAAAGAGCTTCAGGCAAAGTGCAAACTTTGCTTCTCATATGAAAATCCACAGAGGGGAGAAACCATTTAAATGCTTGGATTGTGGAAAGAGCTTCAGTCAGAGCACAAACCTGGCTTCCCACATGAGAATCCATACAGGGGAGAAACCATTTATGTGCTTGGAATGTGGAACAAACTTTAGGCACAGTGCTTCCCTTGTTTCCCATATGAGAATCCACAGAGGGGAGAAACCATTTAAATGCTTGGAGTGTGAAAAGAGCTTCAGTTGGAGCGCAAGCCTTGCATCTCACATGAGAATTCACACAGGGGAGAAGCCATTTACATGCTTGGAATGTGGAAAGAGCTTCAGTCAGAACACACATCTTGCTTTGCATATGAAAATGCACACAGGGGAGAAACCATTTAAATGCCTGGAATGTGGAAAGAGCTTCAGTCAGAGCACAAACTTTGCTTCTCATATGAGAATCCACAGAGGAGAGAAACCATTTAAATGTTTGGAATGCGGAAAGAGCTTTAGTCAGAGTGCACATCTTGCTTCCCACATGAGAACCCATACAGGAGAGAAACCATTTACCTGCTTGGAATGCGGAAAGAGCTTTAGTCAGAGTGCACATCTTGCTTCCCATATGAGAATCCACAGAGGGGAGAAGCCATTTACGTGCTTGGTATGTGGAAAAAGTTTCAGTCAAAGTTCACATCTTGCTTCCCACATGAGAATCCACACAGGGGAGAAACCATTTACGTGCTTGGAATGTGGAAAGAGCTTCAGTCAGAGTCCGAGCCTTGCTTCCCATATGAGAATCCACAGAGGGGAGAAACCACTTACACTTATGAAATGTGAAAAGAGCTTCAGTCAGAGTTCACATTTGCTTCACATATGAAAATCCATACAGAAGCTTTATGAATGTTTAGAATTTTAAAAGTGATGTAATCGGAGCACAAGCTTCAATCCTATACAAGAACATCAACAGGAGACAAACTGTTTAAATACTTGGACTATGGAAAGAACTGCAATGAGTCCAAACACCATGCCTCACATATGAGAACCCCCTGGGGGAAAGACCATTTAAGTGTCAGAAAAGGCTTGAGTCCCAGGCCTCATATCTTGCTTCCCATCAAAGACAACACAGAAGTGGGGTGAAACTGTGTAAGTGCTTGTAATGTGAAAAGCCTCTAGAGAGAAAACACGCTTGACCTCACATCAAAGAATCCACAGAAATGACAATATGCAGAACTCCCCCCCCCAGAGTGTACATTTCTTTAAAAATACAGCCAGGAAATTATAAGTTTAATATCTAATAATGTATAATAAATAAATAAATTATAATAAATAATAATAATGTGTAATATTTGTAGAAGGCAGGGAATGGGGAAGATTTTTGTCACTGTTGGAGTCTAGGGAAATAATGCATGGCGAATTTAAAGCTTACAATTATTTTAATAATTTTGACCCTTTAACTACAGTACTAGATAAATCTGGTCTCCATCCAGTAATGGCTCTGAATTGCCCTTTGAAGTCCAAGTCACTCTTGAATATTTCAGCAGGCCTAGCTTGTAACAATATATTGTACCTGGGAAAATCTATTTCTCTTTCATGACTGTGAGAATTGGTGTTTATCTCATGCAAGAAGGTCCTGGGGCTTTGACCCTGCAAGTTCTGGCTCCACAATCTCACTGCACCAAATTCTTATCATATTCTGATGTTCTCCCTGCCTCTCAACACATCCACACATTCTGTTCTCCCACAGCATACCAAGAGACAGGAAAAAGTGTTCCTCAAATGTCTTCATGCAAGGTAACTTGTCTGGCTACAATGGCCAGCTTTTGCCCATGTTCTAGATCCTTCCCCATCACAGGCTTCTTTAGAATTCTTGGCTTGAGGGGACATGAAATTTCAAGTGGCTATAGCAGCATCCTGCATGAATTAAATTGTGGAGTGAGTGAATACTGGGCCAGTCTGTACTTTGCCACACACCTGTATGGTTATTCTTTCTTTTTTAACTTTTGAAGAGGAAGAGGCAGAGTTTCCATTTTGTTGTCCATTTCTTTCTAGCCAGCAATATTTTGGAATATCTTCCTCCTTTCAGCTGTACAGTGAGTTCATGTTTCTGTCACACTTTCTCCACCATGATGTCCAGAATGTTTCCCAGAGGATGATGACAAATTATTGAAGCAGGCTTCTAAACAACTGAATAGCAAAAAGCTCAGAAAACACCTCTCCAACTGGAGGGAACTGCCCAATGTGAGACTAGTGACTACTTGACAGCATCTCAAGTTTACTACCTCAGAGTGAGGACTTGACAAAATGATCCATCAAACTCCTCACTTGTCACAGTGGTGGGAAATCAGTATTTCCTCTCTTTTTTTTTAGTGAAAAAGAAAAAGTCATGTGGTCTTTGTACAGAATCCAAAGGGGAGGTTGAGTATTAGATCACTAAAAATCCATACACAAAAGCTAGCTTTTGACCAGTACTGTACATATCTTTATCGTGCTGGGCACAGGAGATCTCTGTATGATACAAAAAACCCCCAAAACTTGGACATATGTGTGGGTCAGGCTTCTCTGTTTAAAGCATGTTTCAGAATGCGGTTTGCAGTCTCAAAGAGGTGTAGGTTTCAAATTCCATCTCTGGTGGCATGAATGGTGGTGCCTCTCCCAAGGCCTCCAGGCAGAGGGACTTGGTCTCTCAGTTCTCCCTCCTGTACATTCAGATCTATGGTACCTACTTGGCTGGGAATGGAGATACACAGAAATGGCAAACCCCTCCTTGAAAAAGCAGGGATAAAATGCAATCTACACACAAAGTAAATAAAAGCAGTCAAATTAACAGTATCACTTAGTAGCTGAAGGAAGATGTTTTCAATTTGCAGTCCTTGTGCAATGCTGAGTGTCCATGTTTGGTTGTCGATGGTGTGGCCTCAATGGCTATTCAGGTTATTTTTCACAGTCCTTAAAATTAAAGAGTGGTCTGGTCCTTGTATACAGTCCAAAGGCTATGGTAGGTTATACCTTTTTTTATTAAATTACTACAAATGCATACATTTCTGTTTTCTGTTCATTCACATACTCGTCAGTCTGGGCGTAGGAGGTCTTACTAAGCTATGCATAAAGTTAGTGGAAGTTGCCAGAGCTAGTAGACAAGAGCTGTACGGTATCTTGGTCCCCTGCTCGATCAGGTCTGTGATTGCAGAACTGGGCTATATCTTGGCATCTTGTCAACTAGCCACAATTTGCCATGGCAGGTTACACAAGCCACACACCAATGCCAGAACAAGCATGATCACCTTAGAAATGCAGAGCTGGAAGCGACCCTACAGATCATCAAGTCCAGCTCCTGTCAAGGAAGCAAAGTGGGAAACAAACTCCCAACTTCTGGCTCTTCAGCCAAAGACCCTAAGCCACTGAGCTATTCACTTAACTCCATAACTGACTAAAGACTGAGGATGGGATTTAAGATAATATTCTTCCCCTCACACACCCAATAAGCACACCACATGTGAATTTTTTTTGAAACTTTGCTTTAGGAAGGACAAAGGTCTAGAATCTAAGCAACCCTCTAGTCCCCTTTAGAAAAACGCAGCTGAAACTACGTAACTGAATTACATACATTACTTCCCGTACACCTCATTGGCTTCCATACTTGCTTTATCTATAGATCTTATTTTAAATTATGTTCCTGAAGCCACAAAACCCCTTAGTTAAGGCTGAAATAAATCCGCTTATTGCTGGTAATCTAATAAAGACTGAGCTCTTCAATGTATCATGGGACTATGTCCAAACAGCTTCTTTTCAGAGAGAGGTTATTACTGGTATGAATTTTGTACCGGAGCAGTATCTGAATTTTGCAGATACTGATGTCAACCTCATAACAGTATTTATTTGGACACTTATTTGCCTTTGACTTAAGTTTAGGCATATCCCTTCAATCTGAAAGGGCTTTTCCCTTCTACGAATTGAACAAATAAAGCTTTTTTGTTCTACTTCTGTGTTCCTTCTGGGTGATTTTTCCCCCCTGTATAAAAGACAACCAATTCCTGGAGCTGTGTGAAATAATAAACATGATTAAGCATGTGCAGGGGCTTTCTTTGTGGTATTAGATTCCCCCTCCCAAATAATAATGATAATCCCCTTTCTTTCTTCTATCTTTTTCTCTCTCTCTGCAGCCCGCTTTCTCGCTGCCTTTCGTGTCACCCCTCTGGCTTCGCCTTCCAGAGCTAGGCCGGAGGCCTGGCAGTTGCCATGGTAGCCGCTGAAGCTGCTCTGCGGCCCTCCCGCTCTCTTCCACTTGCACCACTTTCGGGTGCCTCTGCGGTAGCTTGTGGTAAAAGCCGCCGAGTCGCGGCCGCTTGCGACAAGGTGGAACGGGGAGGTTTCCTGAGGGAACTTTTCTCGGCCGCTGGAGAAAAAGTGAGCCCAAGGGACAGCTCCTTCAAAAGGGGCAAGAAGAGGCAAGATGGAGCTGAGAGGGCACAATTTCCGAGCCCCTCTGCCCGAGAGTAGCACAGCTTGAGCCAGAAACGTTCACACGTGCACACACATCTCCCCCCACACACACATGCCAAGGGGAAGGAAGAAGAAGACAAGGATTTCAGTTTCCTCCTGCCCAGGTTTTTCTCCTCAGCTTCAGGCGACAAGAGGAGCCTGAAGACCTAAACAAAGCAGATCTCACTTCTAAGAAAGCCTCAGTACTTCCTTCCTTCCTCCATCCATCCTTCTTTTGTTAGTTGTACCCTCTTTTCCTCACTCCCTGTGGAAACTGACTTGAGATTTTATTGATTTCTTTAAAATATTTTTATCCTGCCTTTCTTAAAAGGACCCAAGGCGGCTTACCTCATTAAAAAGACAATATTTAAAAGCTAAAAGCAAGAAATGTACAAATTTTTGAAAAATATTTATTTTTGAACAAGATTTAAACAAGTATTACAGGCTTAGACTTTTACGCCATCCAGTTAGTGCTAAGCACTATTATAGATTTGGAGTTTTCAGTACTGTTGAGGAGGAGTGGAATCTTAGAGAAATATGTATAGTACTGTAGTGAATTAAATTTTTCTTCCCTTTCCACACGGGCCTCTTGTGGAGCATAACAGAGGGTCCTTGCCCCATATGTCCTCCTGCCCCATAATTCCTTTAGGCAGCCACATAAAGCACCATTTTCCTCCTAGTGACCTAAAACTGATGCTCTGCTGTCCTCAGACATTTTCAGGGAAAGGAGGAGAATATGCAAGACCAGCTGGAGAATATTAATCTCTTCGGAGCCAAATTCTGATTTCAGCTTGGTTGCCTATGCCAAAATCCTCCTGAGGAGATTAGGGAAAAGGTGCCATTTTCAAACTAAGTCTGATGTCATGCAAGCAGACTCAGCACAGACACGTGCCATGAATTTTTGGAACTCTTTATCTACAATTTTTCTGCAAAGGGGTGCTGTCCAGCCTGAAGAAATTGGATATTCTCCATGAAAGCTTGCAATTTGTTTGATTATTTAGTGGTTCAATAAAAGTATCACTCTACTGATACTTGTGCTGATGAGATTACAGTACTTGCCTTTCGGCATGAAGGGACTGGGTAAAAGCCATGATGGGCCATTTATCACAAAAAATAGATGAAAAAAACACACTGGGATTTCTTGTGCAAATAAGCTTGTGGACAATATTTTATAACCAGAAATTTTAAAATGTAGTTCTTTCAGTAACCCTTTAATGGTAGAAGCCACCCACAACAGACATCATGGCCTTGAATCGCAAGAAATAAACAGGCCAAAGTAACCCAATGTTTCACCTGTCACCAGGTGGGAGTGATGAAATATGCCACAAAATATCCTTATTCCATATTCTTGGAACCACACTGAGGTACAGTATTTAAAAATCTACATTCTGATACCTTTGAATTAAAAAAAATCCATATTGGATTTGGCAGCTCTAAAGGCTGGGATTGCAGCCTCCATACATGAGAAAGCAACCAAACTCATCATTCACACGTGACTAACTGGAAATGATACAACTCTCTAGAATATACAGTTCCAGGCAAAATATATGTATTTTGGAAAAGAGCCCACAACAACAACTTCCTAGCAGGGTAAAGCAATCAGAATCACCAGTTACTGTACATGTAAATGAGTAGGAATATTTCATTTAGTAAAAAAAATTTCCCAGAAACCACAACCCAATACCTGTTCTGGGGAAAAATTATTCTAGAAAAGGTAAAAGTGGCAACCTCTGAGTAGACCAAAGGAAGCAAATTCACCAGAGACATATGACTAGACAGGAATGATGCATCTAGCCACAGAAACTACATTCTAATATTCTCTAATAAAAAGCTTCAGAGGTTTTATGGGGATTTTTGCAGACCCTCTCCCCTACTCCAGCAAATCTCTATCACAGGTAGCTCTCATTATTCAAGGAAGTAGGTTCTGATTCAAGAAAGCGTTCATGGAAATAAGATATATTCTTTAAAGTGCTGCAATATTTTGGGGTTTCAGCCACCCCTTCCTTTTCTTTTGCCAACTGGGTACTCATCCATGTTATCAGACAGTTGATTGGATGGGTTTGAATTTCTCCCACCAGGAGACTGGCTTGGCTTCAGTCACATGACAGGAAGAGGAAAACGAGCCATGCGATGAAATTTTAAAAAGAAACACAAGAAAGATATTAATGAAGACGTTTCCAAAATATCACCCCGGTTCAAAGCATGACTTCTGGAAAGGGTGAAGAGGTCAAACGGGGTATGCGAGAGGCTTACTAGTGCAGGGTCGATATGGAAAAGTAAGATCTGGCTACAAGAGGAGAAGAAAGAGTAGACCTATTTCCGGGGATGAAGAAAGCAATTGGAGAGGCTGGTGGATGGAAGGTGAGAGAGAGAAAGAGATTGATCTTCTCATAAATGTGATGTTATTTATTGTTAAAACATTATCTGAGGGAGTCCACACCAAAACAGTGGTGGAAAACAGCAAAGCTGGTTTCCGGGGTTGCCCCTGAGAAGGTCATAAGAAGGTAGAAAAGCAGCAGCCTTCTAAGTTGATAGTTTCTCCTCAGGTTCTTTTACTCGGATTTATAAAGTGATTCCGTTTATCTATCATTGCTAATAAATATTACCTGTAATTATCTACTAAATTTTTTATCTAAATTATCTACTAAAATCTATCTTACTAATAATTACCAACTAAATTATTTTGTAAATTCCTGGAAAGAGAAGATGCCCTCATGTGGAACTTTAAAGACTATAAAATAGGAGTTATATGAAAAGGAAAAAAAAGTATATGGTATCTCATTTATTAAAAGTATTTTCCCCCAGAATATTCATAGTTTGCTTAATTCACAGATGGACAAAGGATGGCCTCTGGGCCACATGGATCTCCAAGGTCCCAATTACAGCCCCCGTTAATTTTTTGTGGGGGAGAGGGAGTATTCAAAAAGAGCAATCTCTTTTCCACTAGCAGGTTGGGGTAGTGATTTTGCAAGGTTTTCCCCAGATTGTTTTGAGCTCAGGGGAAAACATTTTTCAGTACGAGAAAGGATTTCTGATCCCTGATGGTTTTGAAGAGTTTTGAACCTGGACAGCTTAAAGAAAGGAAGAATAGAGCAAATTGTTGTCTTGTGGCTGAGGTGACTTTTCTTTAAGTAGCAAAAACCCAAAATAATTTTGGATAGCTGGAGGAGTTGGGAGTGTGACCTGCCAAAGTGGCTCCTGCAGCCTTTGGACTCTTGGAAGCTGTCTTGTTTAGGTCACTGTAGCGATCACCCTGCTTTGGCTCATATATGAGGTTATTTGGATACACCAATGGGAGCTATTGAGAGATGGAGCCAGAGAAACCAGAAGGGAAGAATGAGAGGAGAGACAGAGTTTTGAGGGGAGGTAGTTTGGGTCTGAGGTAGAGAGAGAATTTAAGGAGTGAATAGTCAGAGTGTTATCTGTATTAGTTAAGATAGAAAAGGTTGAAGGAAACTGCTGGAGCTTTGTGAAACTTTAAGAATGTGCTTAAGAATTATTCCTGAAACAACTTGCAATCAATAAACCTGTTCTTATTTCAAAGTTAACTACAGAATGGTCCTCAGTCTTTCATAGGAAATATAGTTGGTAAAAAGATCAACTGGTGGCAGCAAGGTAAAGGGCATGTTGGGATACCTTCGTGAGCTCTGTGTTTGGCGAAACAAGCAGAGGCTATGGGGGAAATGTCACACTCACTTTTCTGAGAAACTTTCTCTCTCATACTTGAGACTCAGTCTTATCTGTGCTTCTCTTTTTCCCCAGCAGGTAACTGAAAGGAAACAAAAGCATGCAGGAAAGTAAGCCCGAAAAACCCACAAAAACTAAAAGCTCAAAAGATTTTCCACAGACAAATTAGTCTTTGCTGGCCAAATGCCAACCCATTAAAAAGAGGAAGATAATACTAAAGAGCAATATTGCATTTGTGAAACACTTTTCCTTAAAGATGGCATCTATATTACCAAAGGAGGTCACTCCTGGAAAGAAACATTTTGAATGTGAAGTGTGTGGAAAATGTTTTGCCCGCAATTCACACCTTTTGAGCCACCAGAGAGTCCATACAGGAGAGAAACCCTACAAATGCCAGGAATGTGGCAAATATTTTTCTCACAATTCAAACCTTGTAATCCACCAGAGAGTTCACACAGGAGAGAAACCCTACAAATGCCAAGAATGTGGAAAATATTTTGCTCACAATTCAAACCTTGTGATCCACCAGAGAGTCCATACAGGAGAGAAACCCTACAAATGCCAGGAATGTGGCACATGTTTTGCTTCAAATTCACATCTTCATGAGCATCAGAGAGTCCACACAGGAGAAAAACCATATGGATGTCAGGACTGTGGGAAACATTTTGCTCAGAAATCACAATTTGTGATTCACCAGAGAGTCCACACAGGAGAGAAGCCATATAAATGCCAGGAATGTGGGAAGTGTTTCGCCCAGAATTCAAACCTTTTGAGTCACCAGAGTTTCCATACAAGAGAAAAACCATACAAATGCCAGGAGTGCAGGAAATGCTTTGCTTCCAGTTCACAGCTTGTGATTCACCAGAGAGTCCACACAGGAGAGAAACCATACAAATGCCAGCAGTGTGGGAAATGCTTCGTTCAGAATTCATACCTAATGAAGCACCAGAAAGTCCACACAGAACAGAAGCCATACAAATGCCAAGAGTGTGGAAAAAGTTTTGTTCAGAATTCATATCTTATGATGCATCAGGCACTCCACACAGGAGAGAAACCATACAAATGTCAGGAGTGTGGGAAAGGGTTTGCTTGTAATTCACATCTTGTAAGCCATCAGCGAATCCACACAGGAGTGAAACCGTACAAATGTGAGGAGTGTGGGAAATGTTTTTTCAGGAAGTCAGAGCTTGTAAGACATCGGAGAGTCCACACAGGAGAGAAACCATTCAGATGCCAGGAGTGTGGGAAATATTTTGCACAGGATACATATCTTGTAACACACCACAGAGTTCACACAGGAAAGAAACCCTACAAATGTGAGGAATGTGGTGCATGTTTTGCTCAAAATTCTGCCTTACAGTATCATCAAAGAGTCCACACAGGAGAGAAACCATACAAATGTGAGGAATGTAATAAATGCTTTGCTTCCAGTTCACAGCTTCTGTCTCATCAGAAGGTCCACACAGAAGATAAACCTTATAAATGCCAGGAATGTGGTAAATGCTTTGTTTCCAGTTCAGTTCTTGTGATTTACCAGAGAGTCCACACAGGCGAGAAGGCATACATATGCCAGGAGTGTGAGAAATGTTTTGCTTAGAATTCGACCGTTCTGCACCATCAGAGAGTCCACAGAGGAGAGAAACTACACAGTTGCCAGGATTGTGGAAAACTGTTCGGTAAAAATTCACAACCCGTGAGGCATCAGAGAGTACACAAAGCAGAGAAATCCTGAAAATCCCAGTTCTATAGATAATGGTTTGCTTAAATTTCAGAAAGAGAGTCCCACGCAGCTGGACTTAATGAGGTCCAGCTGACTGTCCACTCAGGTGTCCAGTGGTAGTGGCAGCGGCTGCCTCACTCATCTTTCAAATCACTCACAGAGCCCCACTCTCTTCCTGCTCAGCTAGCCACTCGGCAGCCATGCAGGGAGACTCATCCTCCATCCTCCTGCCTGGAGTGGCTAGCTGAGTGGGAAGAGACCGGTGCTCTGGGAGTGATTGGAAGGATGAGTAAGGCTGCCAGCGGATGCTTGAGTGGACGGTCAGACCTCAGGGGCTAGACCCTCATTAAGTCCAACTGCCGAGGGATATTTGTATTTGTATACGAATATGAATATCCCCATCTCTAATTTCAAACTACTAAAAGACAAGTCTATGGAAAAAAATACAAAAACATAAAACATAATCCACAGGCCAGTTAAAATTTAGGAGAATATGCATGCTGTCTTCTTTCTTTGTATTTCTGTACAGAACTTCCTCATCAGTCTCTGTGTTGTACCTAATGCCAGAACCAGATTCTAAGATATAACAGTCTTGCATTTTCTGAGACTTTGACTGACCATTTTTTCTCTCTCCCAAAATGCATAGCAAAGTGTCATCTCATATTTGCCAGGGATTCTTTAAGTTTACAGTCTCTCTCCTGGGTCTTCATAAAGTGGAGATTAAACTAGTTGGCCAAAATTTGTGGAATTCTGTGCTTTCCCCCTCCCACCTAATTTTCAAACTGATGAACAGTTTAGTATGACTCAAATCCATTTATCGTCTCATGGAATTTTAGTCCACAGGTAGAAGTTTACAAGACAGAAGCCTTTCAGATTCTTCATTTGTGGGAAACTGTTAACAGAGGAGACTCATTGGAGAGAACAACCCTGTCACTGTTTAGTATGTCAGGTATTTTCTTCACCACTCTGTTTTAATAAAATTCTGGAGATGCTACTCAGTAGAGAAACCTTATCCTTGCTTGGAAGATGCTTTGTTGACCAGTCAAAATAAACTTCCAAAAATCTGTCCCTGGAAGTTGAATGCACAGCATTGGAAATGTATTTTTTCAGTGTGCAGTGTTTGATCATCATTAAAGTCCTTACAACAGTGAAGCCATGTAAGTGATAGGAACAGTAATGAAACGGCTGAGTCTACAATTCCCAGAGGGTTACCCAGTGTGTTGTAGTGGGCAGAGTTGTTCGGATTCTCACTCAGTCACAAAGAAAATCACTGGAGGTGAACGAAACATTTCATTTATCTTAAAAGTCCTACTAGGGTTGCTATAAGTTGGTTCTGACTTGACAGCACAGAACAGCAACTGTTCCCAGAATCCTCCAGCCAGCATGGCCACCAAATGAGGAGTCCCCATTATTTAAAAAGTAGTAAAATATCCTCCAGGAGAATTTCTTTTTGAAACATTTGGGAATAAGCTTATTGAGAACCTCTGTTAAAACAGCCCTGATGGATTTGATCCAAATAATTTTGCACTTTGCTTCTAAGACTGACTGGACAGTTGCTTTGGGGAAACTCACATAGAAGGCAGGATGAAATATCTTTTTCCACTGTTTTACTCAAGCATTTGATCTTACTAGACATACACCAAGTGTAGATATTAAGGGTACCACAATAAACTGTACAGTAGCTTGTGTTTATTTAGTTTTAGTCTGGCTAGTTTGTTCGTTGTCTTGTTCCTATGTATTCTTAGGCAGGCAAGGATGACAGGTTTATTGTGTATGCAGAATTCTTGGTAGGGTGATGAACAATAAACTGAACTGAACTGAGCTACTTAATGAACATTGTCATGCATGCTATTTAACATATAATGCAAAAATCTAGAGAGGCTCCTAGAGGTTAGGGTTCCAATGCCATTTGTCTGCTGCTGACACCCAACTTTATATTTTCATTCTATGTAAGTCCCAGAAAGCTGTTCTGGTTCTAAACCAGATTGTATTTTCACTGGATAAATTCCTGTATGTTTTATCAATGTCTCTGTTTTTATCTGTATCTGTGTCTTGTGGATTGGGTTGAGTTCTAGTTGTGGGAGAACTGTGGATATTAAACTAGCTTATCTAACAATCTGTATATAAGTAGCCTCATATGATGAATCTGTGCAAGATCTGGGTAGCCCATCACCCTGCTTTTGATACTAGTCAGACAAATGCTTCTGATAGTCAAAAGCAGGGCAGAAAAGGGCTGCCCAATTCCTGTCCATTCTTCTAAGTGTCTGATATTGCAAGTGCCCCTGGTGGAGGAGGTTCAGTTGAGCTGTCGGCAAAATATCAGCCTGTACATGTTTCCCATTTAAACTGCAGAGCATCAACTGTGATGATGAAGACTGGAAACCGAACCCACTGTGGCAAGGCAAATTTATCAGTGCAAAATAATGAGCCTAGCAAAGGCAACTAACTATTCTGTTACCACCAACACCACTATTTCTGTTACAGATGGATGCTGTTGAAGGAGTTACATGGCAAATCCTCAATTCTGTGAACCTCCTCATTTAATAAGCACTTTTGGGAGACTTTTGTATTGTGAAACTCATGCACTGTTTACAGTTTCATGTTGGGACACCATCATTTATAAATGTTTTTTTTAGAATGTTGTACATTTGATGACTGGGAGCTTGCTGCCAGATAAAATAAGCAATTCAAATATTTTTTGTATGATATATTTAATGTATGTTATCCTCAGGGAACATTTTTATTGAGATTTCAAAGTTATGGTGGTTCAACAATAATGTTTTGGATACAGCTCTGTGTCTCTTGAGAAAAATCTTTGGTATTGGTTCATGCTCAAGTCATACATTATATTCTTGTGGAGTGGGGACTAATTAGTTACATTAGACAATATGTAAATACCCACATATAATTATCTCTGGGAAGACAAACACCAGGCATTACAGGATGGTCCAAAGGGCTCCTTGCTGTACCTCTAGTTGTTCGCCCTTTCTTTCTTTCTTTCTTTCTTTCTTTCTTTCTTTCTTTCTTTCTTTCTTTCTTTTCCTTTTCCATGTTTGCTATTCACTGGGTATAATAATCCCTCCCCACTCTTTTCATTGGCTTCCTCTCCTGTCTCCTTTTACTATAGATGCATAATAACAAAACAAACAATACCCCGTAAATGAAGAAAACTAGTGGCAATTGGGAGAGGCAGCTTTCCCAGCAGGCCCGTTCATATGAATATCCAGTTTCTTTTTAAAAAATCTTATGCTTTGAAGTGATAGTGAAGGCAATCTTTTGGGTGATGCATGTTATAAACCAAGGAATAGGAAGCTAAGGGAGACACCTTAACAGTATGTGCCCTGTGAGCAGGAAGGATGTTGTGCAATGTCACCCTCGGTGCTTACTGGAAGGTATCTTCATGGGCCCACACTCTGCTGTGTCCTTCAGCCCAAACCCCGGTGGGGAAAGTAGTGTCTGGAGAAACACAAAGACCACCTTGTCTTGCTCTTGCATCACCTTAAGAAGCTCATAAACTCACGAGTATTTGTAGGCATGTTTCCAGCTGTGTCAAAATTGTATAGTGGCAAGTTCGCACATATGTGCACCCCTACAGTCCACTGCATCTGTCTGTGCACGTTAGAACAATAAATTTAGGATTGAGGAGCCGAACGCTGGACCATACCCTCCTTGCACAAGCTGGATGTATCGGTTGAGGGATTCCCTGCTACTTTGTTGCTTTTATCAGCACCTATACGTCTCCGCAACCGATTCCCAAAAGAGCAGCACCATCCCCAGTTCCATATCCCTTTTCATCAAAGATATTTCTCTTTTTGTATTCTGAAAAGGCTTTCATGGCCGGGATCCAATGGTTATTGTAGGTTTTTCAAGCTTTTTTGCTGTGTTCAGGAGGTTTTCCTTCCTAACGTTTCGCCAGTCTCTGTGGCCAGCATCTTCAGAGGACAGCAGTCAGAACACAGAACACAGACCGACTTCTAGCTCTTGTCCTCTGAAGATGCCGGCCACCGAGACTGGCGAAACGTTTGGAAGAAAAACCTCCAGAACATGGCCAAAGAGCCCAAAAAACCCACAACAACCATTTCTCTTTTTCTTTGTTGTTGTTTAGTCGTTAAGTCGTGTCCGACTCTTCGTGACCCCATGGACCAGAGCACGCCAGGCCCTCCTGTCTTCCACTGCCTCCCAGAGTTGGGCCAAAGTCATGTTGGCCGCTTCAATGACACTGTCCATCCATCTCATCCTCTGTTGTCCCTTTCTCCTCTTGCCTTCACATTTTCCCAACATTAGGGTCTTTTCCTTAAGAAACTTCTTATATGGGCCAGTTGCTGCCTGGTCCCTGAGCTATGGTTTGTGTGGCGCTGCCATCAAGTTGGACCTGCAATCTTCTTAAGCCAGAGACCTGCCCTCTTATACTTCCAGAGCAGTGATGGCCTGGAACCAGAACTTGGCGACACCAGTACAAACCAGGAGGTCCAGGACTGCCCAGCATCAGGGCGTGAGGTTGTCTTGCTCTGGGAGGCGAGAAACAAGGAGAAGCGGCAGCGGCGGGAGATAGTTTTCTTTCCCTGCCTTCCAACGACGATCTTTTCCGGGTCTGATCGCGGACACCCACCTTTCTTCCCTCCCATCCAGGTGATCAGGAATCGATTGGATGGGCTCGTTTTTTTGCTTTGCCAGGAGCCTGGCTGGGCTTCAGTCACGTGATCCACAGCGGACCGGCATCCAAGGGGGGTCCTCGGATCCCAAAGGCGAGCCCGGATCTGTTTCTCAAAAGAAAACAACAGGAGCCTGCAAATTGAGAAGACCCGGTAAGGCGGGTGCAGGACGGAGGAGCGATTTCCGGGCAAGAGGTCAGCAGAGAGAGAGAGAGAGAGAGAGAGAGAGAGAGAGAGAGAGAGAGAGAGAGAGAGAGAGAGAGAGAGAGAGAGAGAGAGAGAGAGAGAGAGAGAGAGAGAGAGAGAGAGAGAGAGTGTGTGTGTGTGTGTGTGTGTGTGTGTGTGTGTGTGTGTGTGTGTGTGTGTGTGTGTGTGTGTGTGTGTGTGTGTGTGTGTGTGTGTGAAAACGTGTAATTTTTGACTGATCGATTATTTCCATTAGACCCAGTACAGTCAGAGAGGGTGGGAAATGGAGGATTCCAGCTTCCCTGCCGCTATTTTACACTTCTGAATACTGGAAGTGTAAGAGAAGCAATAAGAGTTGGATCTGGGCGAGGTACATCAGGGGAGCGAAAGATGGCATAGTAGAGCCTTTCACTTCAAGAAGGCTTTTCCTTAGTGACCGGCTGTCTCTAAGAGACAACAAACTGGATGGTTCATATTTTGTTGCTTCTAAATCTGCTCGTCGTTACCCAACATTTTAAATATATAATGTTATTAATCTTTTTAAAGATTTGAATAATTTACAGTTTTTAGTATGGGGTTTTCACTTATGTAAACCGCCTCGGATCCTTTTTTTTAGGAGAAAGGGAGGGTAAATTTTTTAAAAAAACAAATAAAGCTTAATTCTTCATCAAAGAGGTTCTGGTTCTCACATTTATACCGGATGTAAGCTATTTCCACCTCCTCCCCGATCCAGATGTCCTAGTTGCCAATCCTAGATGTGTTGGGCTGGCCATGCTTATGAAGTGAAAAGAAGGTCCTTTTTATCAGGCTTGGCTTGTGATGCAGAAACTGGAAAGTCCCATATTCATTTTGGCTAGATGTTAAACCTTCAGAAATTGTATTTGAAGTAAATTCAGGAGATGAAGATTCTAAACCCTGAAGAACCTTAAGGTGTGATGGTGAATAGCTCAGCGTCTTACGTATCTGGCTGCAGAGCCACATGCTGGGAGTTCGATTCCACACTGGACTTAATGATCCATAGGGTCCCTTCCAGCTCTGCACTTCTAAGTGTTGTCAGTGTTGTATGAGGTTAGACCAGGATGATCAGGAGGCTGGAAACCCTCTAGGAGGAAAGGCTGAAAGAATTGGGCATGTTTAGCCTTAAGAAAATAAGACAGAGGGGTGATAGGATAGCACGTTTTAAATACTTGAAAGGCTGTCATACAGAGGAGGGGCAGGATCTGTTCTCGATCATCCCAGAAGACAGGGCACATAATAATGGGCTCAAGTTACAGCTGGGAGTGTGCCAACCTCCAGTGTTTGTTCATCTTGACTAGATCACAGCTCTGTACTAAAGTTCCTGAATCCCACTGGAATACTTAACTCTTTTTTCTCTCTCTTTTCCTTTACTCCTTTCCTTTTCTCTTGATGTTGCTAGATTCTTCAGCAGAATTTCCACTCATGAAGCCTGATTTGATCTCCTGGCTTGAGCAAGAGCCTTCGTTTCCAGATCAGTTAGGCCTGGAGGAAATGGTGTTTACATCGCAGCACAAGTCAGGTGAAGGAATAGAAGCACAAATCCTAAAAGGAGTTGGATTAGAGCAGGGGATGAAGAGGGTACGGCCCTAAAGATGCTGCTGGACTGGAATTCCTTTAAGTCCTCATGTGCTACCCATTATGCACCAGATAGTCATTATCTCTCCAGATATTTATCAACCAATTTATTTCTCCCTTTCTCTAGGCAAGGAGGTCAATCTATCCTAGCCTGTTTGTCTTGTGAAAATGCTGTAGGACATGCCTAGCAAAAAAAGTAGCATATATTATATGTGACATATCACACCTCTTTATCACATATCAAACAAACCCATTTTATCTGTGCTTTTGTGGACAACAGTGGTGCCTCGCTTAATGAGCACTTTGTTTAACGATGAATTTGCTTAGCGATGGCTTTTTCGGAGCGATCTTGCGCTCGATTTAACGATGTTTCCTATGGGCGATTTTCACATAGCGATGTTTGGGACTTTGCTTCGCATAGCGATGACAGTTTGGGTCCCCCTGTTTCGCTTAACGATGGGTTTGACAGGCTCGTGTTAGCTGTTTTTAAATGTTTAAAAATGTTTAGAATGCTTGAAATCATAAGTGCACTTAAACCCTTTGTTAAACTAATTTGACTTTGTTCTGACTCTTTTTAAATTTGTTGTAATTTTCCCCCCCATTGAAATGCATTGAATAGGTTTCAATGCATTTCAATTGGGGAACTGTGTTTCGCTTAGCGATGTTTCCTATGGCGATTTTCGCTTAAGGATGGCAATCTGTTCCCATTGGAACGGATTATCCAGTTTCCAATGCATTTCTATGGGAAAACGCGTTTTGCTTAGCAATGTTTTCCCATAGCGATTTTTTTTTTGCACCAATTAAAATCGTTAAGCGAGGCACCAGTGTATAAGTAATTCAGAAAGGCAGGAAAGTAACAAGCCTGTTGACGTTCCTCTTGTTGCTTTGTCTGGACTCTGTTATTCACTTGCCTTGTAGCTGACGCTTTCAAACAATTTTAAAAAGCATGTTAAACACCGTAATGTTCTTCTTTGTAGTCTGTACACATTCACATGTATGAGTCTGTACTAGGTATGTGCCATTTGGATTTTTTGGACACTAACTTCCAGAATTCTGGAAAAATTTCCCCCGAAGGAATTCTGAGAGTTCCACCTGACAGAACTCTACCTTCAGACACACCTGCCTTCCACTCACCTGAGGAAAGGTGTCGTTTGAAGGCTCCATTCCCAACCATGATGGTTCCCCAGATGTTCTTGGACTGCAACTCTTAGAAACCCTGGCTAGCACAGCTAGTGGTGAAGGCTTCTGGGAGTTTTAGCCCAAGAATATCTGGGGACTCAAGGTTGGGAACCCCTGGTCTGTAGGGCGTCGTATAGATGAGAAGTAGGTGCACGTCTATGTTGTGTGCCTGGCCACACGCCTGGATTGCGCAACCAAGATGCATTTGGCACTATGTCAATTAGTCGCAGTTAGCCACAGCATGTTATGCAAACCTTACATATGCCATCTTTTGCCAACCATGCCTCACAGCATTTTGTATAGGACAAATAATAAGGGAGTCCCTACACAGTAGAGAATGCGGACATACATCTGTCTCCATTGACTGAAACAAGGAGCCGTTACATGTGTCTTCAGCTCATCAGACATGTTACTCAACCCATCCACTTGGGTTTGTCTTTATCAGTACTTCCCAACCTTCGGTAACCCAGGTGTTCTTGAACTGCAACTCCCAGAAACCCTGGCCAGCACAGCTGTTGGTGAAGGGGCTTCTGGAAACTGCAGTCCAAGAACAACTGGGTCGCCCAAGGTTGGAAACCACTGAGATATATTGTCACCCCTGTTCTGTCCCATAGTAATTGCTTCTGTAGTTTATGTGTAACGTTCGCATCCTTCTTTCACCATTCTGCACCAGCTGTGTACAGCTTTTCTTGTACATTTGGTTTATGCAAGGACTTCCCTCTATTATACAAGTGCTGATCTATTTATTTGTGCTTTGATCCAAAAACAAGAGTGGGAATTTCTTTATTAGTCCACTGAAAACATCACATACGTAAGCAATTTTTCGACCCCACACAGGTTTTCATCAGGATGAGCATCACAGAACTGGTGCTACTCCCATTCCCCTGTCTTTAGATTATGTAGAAAGGACCACATACTGTAAGTTTCCACCATTTTCTCTGTTTTGATGTACTGTACTTACTACCTACCAATAGCTTTTCAGCATCTCTTAATAGCCATAATTAAAATCTCTACCTGTCATCCCCACTTAACTGTTAACAGTTCATTAGTGAACACTGGTAAGATCTTAATGAGGCTCATGCATTTGCATTTCTATTACATTGCACTTCCCTTCAGCCTCCCGTGTCTAACTACTGAAGTTGTACTCCATGTGTTTCAAGATCAAGTCTTTGAAGTGCCACACAACTATTCCCCTTACAATTTTCTTTCCACTTTCTCCTGATCAGGTATTCCTGTCGTGACCATCAAGCTGGAACAGGAGGGGAAGATATGTGGCCTAGATCAGAAGGAATCTGAATCCTTCCCAGGGACCGCCTCAGGTAAAGTGTGATCTGCAAAGGGCATTTTTCCATGTAGCTGGTTTTTTGCACCATGACCAAGTGTTACCATTTTATTATACATTGTATGCCCTAACCAACATGTCATGCAACTAATGACATGGGCTTCCTCCATGAAAGAGTAAGGCTTTTCCTAGTGGCCACCCCTCCCTTGTTGCAGAGCCTCCGAAGGCAAATCCTCTTGAAAAACATTGTGATAGACACTAGCTTTGGTGGCTTCTGATGGGGTTAGAAATGTCCATACAAAATTGGTATAGCACTGCCTGTTAGTTAGATGGCATCAAAGATCTCCATATATGTTTGACTGCCATAGGCTTGGGAGAGGACCAGACAGAGGAAGGAAAGGCTTCTTCCTTGGTGTCTTGTCTTTCAACATTCCCAAGGCATTTGGTTGTCTTTTCCTAGAGAAGGGATACTTCGCTAGATGGATGTTTGATCTAATCCAGGAGGGCTCTGAGTTTTCAGACTAGGTTCTCCCATGAACAAGACAGAGACAAACATATGAGTCATTCAGGTTTTCTTTGTTTCTTTTCTCTCTAGTTCTTTTCCTTTCACATTAAAAAGCGTGCTGCTTATATACCGCAAAGCGTGCTGCTTATATACCGCCCCATAGTGCTTCAAGCACTCTCTGGGCAGTTTACAATTTAATTATGCAGGCTACACATTGCCCCCCCCCCCAGCGAGCTGGGTACTCATTTTACCGACCTCGGAAGGATGGAAGGCTGAGTCAACCTTGAGCCGGCTACCTGGGATTTGAACCCCAGGTCGTGAGCACAGTTTTAGCTGCAGTACAGCGATTTAACCACTGCGCCACGAGGCTCTTAACATTAAGTGGATCATTGCAAGCCAGGTAGTATAAGTGACAGAGGAGGTTGTCTGAAATGTTTGGCCTCTGTTTTTCTTTTCTCCCCTTTCCAGAGAACACCATGGGGTCGCCATCTCAATCTCAAACAAAGCAGGTTAAAGGAGAGAAAACTGCTGCTGCCTTAGCATCTGAGGTAGGAGATTCTCCATAATTGCTTGTGGGTTTGTGATGGGGTGTTAAGAAGCCCTCTTGTTTGTATCAGTCAGTTACACACTTGTTGATTTCAATACAAACCTCAGGGTTTGCCGGACCAAGACTACAGAACAATTATGAAATTTGGCATATGTTGGGAGGACTAACAAATGTCGAAATGGGTGTAGTGAAGTGAGTTTCATTCCGATGGCTCTGCACCAGGATGGACTAAATTTTCGAACCTAGGGACAGAGAGATATTTTTCTCCCTGCACTGAAATGGGAGATACCCTTGATTGGAATCCAGTTGTGTATGACACTGATGGGACAATGTCTCTCTGGCACCTTTCAGTTAATCAACATTTCCTAGCATCCCACCTGCCAGTTAAAGATCAGAGGTGGAACTCTTGATGGTTTAGGTCAGTGGTTCTTAACCTTGGGTTACTCAGGTATTTTTGAACTGCAACTCCCAGAAACCCAAGCCAGCACAGCTGGTGGTGAAGGCTTCTGGGAGTTGCAGTCCAAAAACACCTGAGTAACCCAAGGTTAAGAACCACTGGTTTAGGTTTACTAGCAGTTCCCTCTCTCCCTCCCTCCCTCCCTCCCTCCCTCCCTCTTTCTTTCTTTCTTTCTTTCTTTCTTTCTTTCTTTCTTTCTTTCTTTCTTTCTTTCTTTCTTTCTTTCTTTCTTTCTTTCTTTCTTTCTTTCTTTCTTTCTTTCTTTCACTGCTGTGTCTCCCCTACCGTTGGGAGAAAAGAAATGACAGATTGTTAGTTCTATAGTTTGCTATTGTTGAATGTTTACTCTTAAGGATGGAGTATGCCATCTTACATATACCATCTTTTGCCAACCACTCCCCCCCACAACATCTTGTATAGGACAAATAATAAGGAAGTCCCTACACAGTAGAGAATGCGGACACACATCTGATATTAGAACCAATCCTATGCAGAAAGTAATGGTAGAGAATTTTTCCTCCCTCCTGTGGCAAGTAAACATAGATTTGGCTTGCTTTGAGTGCTGTTCACTTTGCCCAGGATAAGAAGGGACACCATTTGCTGTCCTGGGTGGCTGTATTTTAATTGGGATGAAGTCTGCTCGTTTCAGATCCCAGGTATGGGACAAAGGAAGCCTTCAAAGATACGTTTGCCATCGTTATTCCACATGGGCTGAATTCCATCAGGACGGTGTGCCATCAACCTTCCCTCGGTCTAGTATTCACCTTTGTGTGAAACAGTCCCTTTATTGTTTTAGGGACTGGTGACCTTTGAGGATGTGGCTGTGCATTTCACAGAGGAGGAGTGGTTGCTGCTGGATTCGACTCAACGATCTTTATACAGGGAGGTCATGTTGAACAACTATGAGATGCTTTCATCTCTTGGTAAGAAACTTGCCTCAGCCTAAGTCCATTCTTCTTCTTCCTGATGCCTTTTTCTAGTCTCGCCCTCTGACCCATTCTGTTGACTGTTACAGGCCATCTTTGCTTTCCATGATTGTGTCCAGCAAATGACCACGTGCTGTGGCCTGCAATGGAGTTGCTAAGGTGTCCAGAAACAGCTGTGCTCTGCTTGCTTTCTTACACATGTAAGAAGCTGTATCAGTTAGAAATCCAAGCTGGTGTCCTTGCTGGAAGAGAAGGTGCAAAGGCTTAGAGTTATGCTTGTCCACACTTCCGCTCATCAAGGAAGATAAAGCCTCTTTTGATAGAACCAAGGAAACTCTAGATCTGAGATTTAAACAGAGGCTCAGCGTCCATTTTTTAAGGATTCTTGCCTCACTTCTAAAAATGTTGGGCCAGAATGATGACAAACTAGTGAAAAATTCTGCAGTACACTAACCTGTGCAGATATCACTTTTGTGGGTCTACTTTCCCTGGCTTTTCCAGTGCAGTTTTGAAAACATCATCTCATTAACTAACAATAGGTTGATCGTGGCATTATGCTTGCTCTATTTTCATTCATTCATTCATTCATTCATTCATTCATTCATTCATTCATTCATTCATTCATTCATTCATTCATTCATTCATTCATTCATTCATTCATATCCTGCCTATCTAGTAACAGAGTACAACTCTGAGCCACTAACAATAATATGTAGAATAAAAACGACATAACCCCACAAATAATAAAAACCAACAAAAGAAGTGCGACCCTATAGCAATGATTCTTAAGTGTTGGTACAAAAAAGGCACACAAGTGTTCTGCAGTATGATTGATTGCTCCTGTTCTCTTCTTTCTCCAACATAATCACCAGTTCCAAAGCCTGAACCCATTTCAGAAACGGAGGAAGAGGAGGGGCTGTGGGTGCTAGATTCTCAGGAATGGGAGGGACTGGAAAAGTTGGATACCAGACCAG
Source organism: Pogona vitticeps (assembly GCF_051106095.1). Classification (NCBI taxonomy): domain Eukaryota; kingdom Metazoa; phylum Chordata; class Lepidosauria; order Squamata; family Agamidae; genus Pogona; species Pogona vitticeps. The sequence goes on from NC_135784.1 coordinate 25,332,472, forward strand.
GAAACTCCATGGATAAAACCTTTTGCCAGAACCAACCAACATAAACACTGTACTGGCAATAATTTGCATGATTGACTAGATAGTTCAGTGGTTTAGGTATCTGAGTTCAGCTATTTTATTTACTTATTGAAAATATTTTGACCTCCACCCCTTTCTCATTAAAAAAAGGACTCAGGGCGGCTAACATAATTAAAAGACAATATTTAAAAGCTAAAAACAGTAACTATGCAAATATTTTTTTAAAAAATTATACAAATATATTAAAAATGGTAAATACAACCAATACTTTAAATGTATTTAAAAGCAACAAAGCACATCAATCCACTTTAAAAAACCCTCTCAGACAGCCAACATCACTAAGGGAAAGCCTGGCTGAAGAGAAAGGTCTTTGCCTGCTTGCGGAAGGATAGCAAAGACGGGGCCAGCCTGGCCTCCAGTGGGAGGGAGTTCCAGAGTCTGGGAGCAGCAACAAAGAAGGCCCTTTTCTAAGCGCACAAGAGAGGCCTCCCCTGATGATCTTTACATGCTCATAAATGGAGATGCGGTTTTTGAGATGGCTTGGACACAAGTTGTTAGGGTTTTATACATTAAAAACTGTACTTGTCAACAAAGCCTGTGGATCATGCTCACCCTTTCCCACTGCCCTCTCAGAGCAGCAACAGATTCAACGGGGACTAGAGGGGGCAGCGGGTGGTAGGATGAAGACACAAATAGGGGAAGATTGTATGTAGCCCTTTGCTATCAGTTGCCCACCTCTGCCTTAGATGTAATTGGCAGTCAACCAGTGTCTATTTTTACTGAGCAGGAAGTCCTGCTGTAATCAGGGTCCAATCCTGGCTCAGGGATGAAGCTGCTACTTAATTCCATCTCTCACACTTTTGTATCCAACTGTCTGTTATTTCTGTAGTTGGAGGGAAGTAAAAATAAAAAACTGAAATAATATGGTTGCATCTGTGTGCACACCCTTAAACTAATACTTTGTTGAAGCACCTTTTGATTTTATTACAGCACTCAGCCTTTTTGGGTATGAGTCTTATCAGTATGGCACATATTGACTTGGCAATATTTGCCCATTCTTCTTTGCAAAAATGCTCCAAATCTGTCGGATTGCAAGGGCGTCTCCTGTGCACAGCCCTCTCCAGATCACCCCACATATATTCAGTCGGATTCAGGCCTGGGTTCTGGCTGGCCATTCCAAAATGTTAATCTTCTTCTGGTGAAGCCATTCCTTTGTTGATTTGGAGGTATGCTTTGGGTTGCTGTCATGCTGAAAGATGAAGTTCCTCTTCATGTTCAGCTTTCTAGCAGAAGCATGAAGTTTTTGTGCCAATATTGACTGGTATTTCAAACTGCTCCTAATTCCCCCTACCTTGACTAAGGTTCCTGTCCCAGCTGAAGGAGGTAAAAGGCAAAGGTAAAAGTTTCCCTTGACATTTAGTCAGTCGTGTCCGACTCTAGGGGGCGGTGCTTATCCCCATTTCCAAGCCGTAGAACCAGCGTTTGTTTCTCTTATCACGTGGCCAGCGCGGCTATACACGGAATGCTGTTTACCTTCCCACCGAGGTGGTACCTATTTATCTACTCGCATTTATACATGCTTTCGAACTGCTAGGTTGGCGAGGAGCTGGGACAAAGTGATGGGAGCTCACTCCGTTGCGTGGATTCGATCTTACGACTGCTGGTCTTCTGACCCTGCAGCACACAAAGGCTTCTGCGGTTTAGCCCGCAGCGCCACCACGTCCCCAGCTGAAGGAAAACATCCCCAAAGCATGATGCGGTCACCACCATGCTTCACTGTGGGTATGGTGTTCTTTTGGTGATGTGCAGTGTTGTTTCTTCCCTGTGTGAGCTCTTTGGTGTCTCACAAGGTGAGAATTAGAAGAAAAACAGTTACCACATTCCTGACACCGGTATGGTTTCTTTTCTCTGTGGGTTCGCATGTGCTTCCTAAGGTATGAACTGCAAGTGAAATCTTTCCCACACTCTTGACATTTGTAAGGTTTCTCCTTCATGTGGACTCTCTGGTGATTCCAGACAGATCTTTTGGAATTAGGGCCAAAAAGGTCAATCTTGGTTTCATCAGACCATAACACTTTTCCCACATGCTTTTGGGGAGACTTCAGATGTGTTTTTGTTAAATTTAGCCGTGCTTGGATGTTTTTCTTCGTAAGAAAAGGCTTCCATCTTGCCACTCTACTCCATAACCCAGACCTATGAAGAATACGGGAGATTGTTGTCACATGTACCACACAGCCAGTACTTGCCAGATATTCCTGCAGCTTCTTTAATGTTGCTGTAGGCCTCTTGGCAGCCTCCCTGACCAATTTTCTTCTAGTCTTTTCATCACTTTTGCAGGGACGTCCAGTTCTTGGTAATGTCACTGTTGTACCATATTTTCTCCACTTGATGATGATTGACTTCATTGTGTTCCATGGTATATCTAATGCCTTGGAAATTCTTTGTACCCTTTTCCTGACTGATACAGTGGTGCCTCGCATAGCGAGGTTAATCCGTTCTGGATTAACCTTCGCTATGTGAAAACTTCGTTAAACGGAAAGTAAAAAGCCATTGGCTGAAAACTCACCATTTAGCGAAGTCTTCCCATAGCCGGGAGCCATTTTCGCGCCCTCGGTAAGCAAGGGGAGGGCGCGAAAACACGCGCAGCCATTTCGGCTGTTTCGGCGGCCATTTTGGACCCGCCGAACCACTGATCCGCGGGTCGCAAAGCGAAGGTCGGTAAGCGAAATGCTTACCGACCTTCGCTATGCGAGTTTCGCCCATTGGGGCCATCGGTAAGCGATCACATTAGCGATTTTGTCGTTATACGGTGCGCTCGTTAAGCGAGGCACCACTGTACTTTTTAACAATGAGATCCCTCTGATGCTTTGGAAGCTCTCTGCGGACAATGGCTTCTGCTGTAGGATGTCACTAAGAAAATGTCAGGAAAGACCTACTAGCACAGCTGATCTTTATTTGAGATTCCTCAGAGGCGCTTTGAATGGTAGCGGGTGTGTACTGACTCCTACTTAACATGAGTTTGAATGTGATTGTTTACTGTTGAACACAGCTACATCCCTAGTTATAAGAGGGTGTGCACACAGATGCATATTATTTCAGTTTTTTATTTTTACTTCCCTCCACCTAAAAAATTTCAGTTTGTTGTTCAACTGAGTTGTACAGTTCATAGGTTTCATTAAAGGTGGAAAAAGTTCTTAAATTATTTATCTTTGTCTCATTTTTTTTTACACGACAGACACATGACATTTTAACAGGGGTGTGTAAATTTTTTATATATACTGTATTCTGTTGTATTGTTTTGATTTCAGTCGTTTTCTTTAGGAATATTGTCATTTATTTTCTTCTCTTTCAAGCTTTCCAAGCTTCTCTTTCAAACTTGTCTATGCTTCTTTTTTCTGCCCAGCAGAGAACTGGAGGGGAGCAAAGCCTGAGAGGTCCTTTATGGAGAAAGTGACTCCTGTAGGAAACCAACAAATGCATGCAGAAGAGGAGCCTTGTAACAGAAAGAGGCCATACCGATGCTCCATATGTGGCAGATATTTCACTCTAAAGATGGCACTTATGATTCACAAGAGTGTCCATGACTCACAGAAAGACCTTGAACTGTCTCGGGAAGATGTTGCTCACCATTCACAGTTTTTGAGCCAGCTGAAAAGTCGCAGGGAGGAGAAACCACACAAATGCCAGGATTGCGGAAAATCCTTCCCTTGGAAAAGCAGCCTGTTGATCCACCAAAGGGTCCACACAGGAGAAAAACCCTACAGATGCCAGGAGTGTGAGAAAAGCTTTGCTTCCAATTCACAGCTTATGATCCACTGCAGAGTTCACACAGGAGAGAAACCGTACAAATGCCAGGAATGTGGGAGGTCTTTTGGGCAAAACTCACACCTTCAGGTCCACCAGGCAGTCCACACAGGGGAAAAACCATATAAATGCCAAGAGTGTGAGAAACACTTTCCTTCTCATTCACAGCTTTGGAATCACCAGAGAGTCCACATGAGGGAGAAACCTTACAAATGTCAAGAGTGTGGGAAAGATTTCACTTGCAGTTCATACCTTAGGAAGCACATGAGAACCCACAGAGAAAAGAAACCGTACCGGTGTCAGGAATGTGGTAACTGTTTTTCTTCTAATACACACCTTGTGAGACACCAAAGAGCTCACACAGGGGAGAAACCATACAAATGCCAGGAGTGTGGGAAAGGTTTTTCTGGCAATTCTCAGCTTATGATACACTACAGAGTCCACACAGGGGAGAAACCTCACAAATGTCAGGAATGCAGGAAATGTTTTGCTTCTAAGGGAGACCTTGTGATCCATCAGAGAATCCATACAGGAGAGAAGCCATACAAATGCCAGCAGTGTGGTAAATGTTTTACTCAGAAGTCGCACCTTGTGATACATTACTCTGTCCACACAGGAGATAAACGATATAAATGTAAGGAGTGTGGGAAATGCTTTGCTCATACTTCACACCTTACGAATCATCAGACTCTCCATACTGGAGAGAAACCATACAAATGCCAGCAATGTGGGAAGTGTTTTACTCAAAAGTCGCACCTTGTGAACCATGAAAGAATCCATACAGGAGAGAAACCGTATCAGTGCCATGACTGTGGTAAATGTTTTGCTCAGAATACAACTTTTTTGAATCATCAGAGAGTCCACACAGGAGAAAAACCATACAGATGCCAGCAATGTGGGAAATGTTTTTCTCAGAATAAAACCCTGGTGAATCATCAGAGAGTCCACACAGGAGAGAAACCATACCAATGCCAGCAGTGTGGAAAATGTTTTGCTCAGAATAAAACCTTCGTGAATCATCAGAGAGTCCACACAGGAGAAAAACCATACAGATGCCAAGAGTGTGGGAACTGTTTTGCTCAGATTGCAAATTTGGTGACCCACAAGAGAGTCCACACAGGAGAGAGACCATATAAATGCCAGGAGTGTGAGAAGTGTTTCGCTCAGAATTCGCAGCTTGTGAGGCATAGGCGAATCCACACGGGAGAGAAGCCATACAAATGCCATGAATGTGGGAAATGTTATACTCGCAATGAAGACCTTGCGATCCACCAGAGAATCCACACCAGAGAAATGACGGAAGATCTAAGCCTTCAATTCACCAGCGAGACCATACAAGGGAGAAGCTACTAAACATCCAGGACTGTGGGGAATATTTCGCTTTCAGCTGTTCAGAGACTGCATAGGAGGTGAACCTTGACTGGAAATCTAAGAGTAGCACATTGACCAAATTAGGAGGGGTGCGGGATTCTCCCCCAGATTTTAAAGAGGCAGTGTCTGTGCTCTAGTCACAGGTAAAGGTTTCCCTTAACAATTTTTCCAGTCGTGTCCAACTCTAGGCGGTAGTGCTCTTCTCCGTTTCCAAGCCATAGAGCTAGCGTTTGTCTGCAGACAATCCTCCGTGGCCAATCCTCCGTGGCCAGCGTGACTAGACATAGAATGCCATTTACCTTCCCACTGAGGTGGTACCTATTTATCTACTCACACTTTTGCATGTTTTTGAACTGCTAGGTTGGCAGGAGCTGGGACAAGCAGCAGGGACTCAATCCGTCACGTGGATCCGATCTTATGACTGCAGGTCTTCTGACCTTGCAACACAGAGGCTTCAGCTGTTTAACCCATAGCTCCACCACTAGTCACAAGCAGCCTGTAATTAAGATGTCCAAAGTCTTATGCATCAAAAGAATTCAATCAGGATGGAAACTATAAAGGCATATAGTATAAAAGGGGAAAGTTTCTGCTTAGCTCATTATTTAGATAACATTTTTGTGCCCATAGTAGAAAGAAGTCTGAAAGTTGAGTCATGGCAACTGGACTTCTTTCTTATTAGATTGAAACGGTTTGCTATTCATCCAAGTAGCTTCTTCAGTCTGAGGAGAGTTGATAGGAGACTCCTGATATATCCTCCACATTGGTTTCACTCCTCCTCCATCTGAATAGCCTTGTTACATGGACAGTGGACAATTGTTTGTGTATGACTGAAAATCCCACTTCAGTCCTTTTTCCATTTGTGGTCCTGAGCTGTTGCCCCTCTTATACTGGGTCATTCTCCTGTTTCATGGCTGTTTGTTTTCTTCAATGTAGAGCACTCCTCTTTGCATTGGACCGCAAAGACTATATTGCTCCTGTTTTAGCATGTATACGTTACCGAAACAGCGTCGTCTACGTTGGCTTGGGCACGTCATGAGAATGGCTGACGGTCGGATTCCAAAAGATCTCTTGTATAGAGAATTAGTGCAGGGAAAGTGCCCCAGAGGGAGACCACAGCTGCGATACAAGGACATCTGCAAGCGGGATCTGAAGGCCTTAGGAATGGACCTCAACAGATGGGGGAAACCTTGATGTCTGAGCGTTCAGCCTGGAGGCAGGTGGTGCATCACGGCCTCTCCCAATTTGAAGAGACCCTTGTACAGCAGGCCGAGGCAAAACCAGGGAGCTGGTGAGGGGACAGATTGTATTTGTCTTCAATGTGGAAGAGATTGTCACTCTCGAATTGGCCTTCTCAGCCACACTAGACGCTGTTCCAAGTCCTCCATACAGAGCACGTTACCATAGTCTCTCGAGACTGAAGGAGGCCTACTAAGGTGTGTTTTAGTGTCCTGTTTTTGGGAAGATGAGTGTTTGTGGCTTTGAAGTGCACAGGTATGTGGTGTTTACCCAAAATCCTTTTGAGCTTTTCAGACACACCCACCATGTAAGGAATGACCAGGTTCTTCCGTCAGCTCTGGGTTCAAACTGTTCCGTTGTCCTACTGGGTCGGTACATTGCCTTGTTAAAGGCCCATTTTGGATATCCATAGGGCTCGCAAGCCTATTCAGACCAGCGGGAAGTGAAACCAATGTGGAGGATATCACAGGGACCGCCTACCAACTCTCCTCAAGACTGAATGAGTAGCGAACCGTTTCAACCTAATAAGAAAGAATTCCAGTTTCCATGACTCATCTTCCAGATAACCTCATCTGGATGACTGAGAATCTTCACAAATACGCAGTAATGAAGAGAAGTGTTAAAAATGGTTCAAATGTGGAAAAAATTCTGACTGACTGCATCTCACTGAAAATAAGAAGAGTAACCTTTTGAATGCCTGTTCTGGAATATGTTTTGTGTACTACTCAGGTGGAATTACCAAGATAGAACTGCCATCCATGCATTGTGTTTGTGATTTTTTTTTTGGGGGGGGGAAGCAAATCCCGGAAATAAGCCTTTGATGAGTAGGAAATATTTTTAGTGCAAGACTCAGTATGTGAATCAACATCACCATCCCTATAGAATTGAAGCTGTGTAAGTAATGAGAACACTGATGGGGGGGGGGGACTTTCAAGAGCAGTAGTTGAATGTGTCAGCTGGTAGAGCTCCCAAACGGCCATGTTTTCCAGTTTGACATCCGTGAATAAGCTGCAGAAGAATGTACTGATTCTGTTGAAGCTCTGATTGGAGTGAAGAAATGACCACAGCTGTGGACAGAATAAATCCTGTGTGTCTCCCTCTTACTCCCATGGAGTAGAGCCAGACAAGCCCTCTGATTTTAGAGGAAACCAGTGGTGTGGGGAGCAGAGAAATGGTAGCTAGAACATAAACAAGCTCCTAATGGGGCTGGGAAGAAAAACTCATATTCTTCTTTGTATCCATTCTGTGCATACGGCATGATCTGTGTCCATGAAGAATCTTTATTTTCTTCAAAAGATGGTGAAAGATCCTGATCTTCAGAATACTACCTTTTTGGACTACCTCTAGCCCAGTGGTTAGAAGCTGTGCTGGCCAGGATTTTTGGGAATACTGGTCTGAGAACATCTGGGGACCCAAATTTGGGGACTACTGTTCTATCCAGTATTGTAGAACACTGGACTCCAACAATCTAACATACCTAAACTGTAGGGAGACCCAGCAACATACTTCTCAATATGCACAAGAAAACAGAAAGGAAACCATCTTATTTGCCTTGAATAAGAATAATGAATACAAGTCTTCGTAATTTCCAAAGAACAAGCCTTCCGTTTATTTCCCCATGATATTTACACGGTAATTCTCCAGAGGGATAAATATTATCAAATCTATACAGCTCCTTCGCTGAGAAAACATGATTCAGTACAAATGGAGGATATTTGACTAAGGCACCAGAAATGACTTAGATTTTTTTAAAAAAAAAAACTGGTCTACACCATGGTGATGACCAAAAAAATCAGCAGCAAAGGAAATTTTGGAAGCCCTCCTGCCATGTACTGTAGATAGGCAAATCAGCAACAGAGTAAGTCAGTTATACAGGTCAAAGATGCACCTCTTGGTAGGAGGTGGAGAACCAGTGAGATCCCTGAAGGCTGGAGAATAACAAAGGTTACCCCCTCTATTAAAAAGGGGGAAGAAAAGGAAATCTAGGCAACTACCAACCAGTCAGCTTGACAGTGTTACCTAGGAAGGTTCTAGAACAGATAATTAAACCGTCAATATATGAGTTCTTAGGAAAGAATCGCAACATTTCTAAGACTCACCAAGTGTTTCTCTCAAAAATAAGTCATGCCAGACTGATCTTACTTTTCATTATCCCAAATCTAGTTTTATGATTCTGTGGCTAAAATCCTGTTGTGCTGTTATGCGAAACCTGGTAATTATTGGAGGTGAATTGCCTCAGGTTAAGACGTTCCCGTAGACATTGTTGCACATGGAGTTGTCTGACGCGGTGTGCAGCAGATAATGTCTACAGAGATTTCGTAACTTGAGGCAATTCACCTCCAAGAGTTAGGCCTTTTGTGTAGCAGCACAACAGCATTTCAGCCTCTGGTTACTTGTTTATGACTTTACCCTTCATAATAATTCCTGACATGTCAAAATTAAATATATTTGTTTCAGTGTTGATACAGGTAAAACACTTTACAGTTGTTAAACTACATTTACATTATTCCAAGTTTAGCATGTCCATCGCTGTTTCCTTTGAGGCATTTGCTGGGGTCTCCGACAGTTGCTACCTAGAGATTGTTTCTTGATTGATGTTTATTATTTGTATAGGCATTGTTCCTAGAAATCTTGTCACTAACTTTTTCCGTCCATAACAAAGAGATATTATTGGATTATTGGTGATATATACTGCAGAGGTGCTAAGCTTACTAATACTCAGTGGCTAATTTAAAGGTCACATCTTTCGATGTTCATAGCACGTGGTCTCCAATTAAATATTCATCCGTTCAAGGCATAATTTAGTAAGAAGATAATTTCTTTGTTCGTGTCTGAAGCACCACAGTGTAATGAATAAACATATTGGACAATTTTCACCTAATAACGGGCAGTATCCAAAAGCATTTGGAGCAGCTTCCGTATTATGTATTGGGGAGCACAGAGTACACTGATCATAGATCTGAATTTGCCTGTTACTCTTCACAGCTACAAAGGATGGTGTCAGTAGTAAAGGTAAAGGTTCCCCTTGACAATTTTTGTCCAGTCGTGTTCGACTCTAGGGGGCGGTGCTCATCCCCGTTTCCAAGCTATAGAGCCAGCATTTTGTCCGAAGACAGTCTTCCGTGGTCACATGTCCAGTGCGACTTAGACACGGAACGCTGTCAGTGGGAAGACTCCATTTTCTTAGGTTCACTTGGATTCTGCTGGTACAGTCTGTAGCCCATTAACTGACTTCCAAGTAACCCAGTTATCTCTGTGATTGGGGACTAGACAATTGATGGGTTTCCAAAGTGGCTAAAAGAGGTGGCCATAGGACTGTTGCTAAAAATTTCTCCCTCATCTCCACTGTACTTGACCACTACCACTCAGTCTTCAACGTATTCTATTCTTGCGCAAGATGCTGGAGTAGCCAATGACCCATAGAGGTCTATTTCAGTCTGGCTTCAGCCATGGTTATGGAAACAGCTTGGGTCACTGTTGAAGTTACTTTGGTTCAAGGCTGGTGGTCCTGCTAAGCTAATTTAGCAAAGAGGAGAGAGCGAGAGTGAGATGGGTATTCAAGCAATCTTTATTGCAACCTTCAGCATGGAAGCCCCTGGAGAAAGGGAGTTGGAAACCCAGAAAAAATCACGGAGTTGTGTTCATGATTCAGATTATCATTACCTCATCCATGGACTTAATTCTGCGATGTCTCATGGTTCAAAGCTATGCATTTCTTTATGTGGTTCATTAATTGCCAAACAATCATCTTATGGACCTTTCTTTGTACTTAGGAAGGAGTCTTCTTTATTCCATGTCTGAGGACAGGACAGCTTGAAGACACCCTTCCTGGAACTTGTGATTTTATCAAGATTTCAGTCAATTTACAAGGGGAACCAAAGATGTAAAGATTTTGTGATTTCCCCCCACCACCACTTCATTAACTTAGTGGACAACCTACTTGAAATGTTGGCAGGACAGGAGGGACATTAACTGTTGTAGATCTTTCTTACCCTGATCAGTGGCTTTTAAGTATCTTTCACTAGCATACATTTCTGGGCTGCCTCTCTGGGACAAATTTGGAGACAGCATTTTGTGGTAGCGCTAGCCCACTGGCTCCCAAATTGGGGTCTCCAGATGTTCCTGAAACATTATATTTTGAGATCCATGAGGCCAGGGATTGAACGTAAAATAGACTGTCATCGTGCCTGAATAATAATAATAATAATAATAATAATAATAATAATAATAATAATAATAATAATAATAATAATAATAATAATAATAATAATAATAATAATAATAATAAAAGGAAAACAGGTGTTGCTACATTTGGAGAACCAGCTGTTTTGACAAATTGCAACTATTATAGTTCTTGTCTACATAATATGTCATTGCTGTTTTAATGGGGCTGCGGTACCCTGTTGCTGATTTACTTGAATGATGTTGCTGCTATTTATCCTTTGATTGTAAGTACTGAAACACTTCTTGGCACTATGCAACAAAGATGGAGGAAAACATATGGGTAATTGATTTTAAGGTAGAGAAAAAGTTTGGTTAGTTAATCTCAATAAGAATAGCAATGTTAGAAATACAGAGCTGGAAGGAACCCTATGGAGTCCAGCAGGAAGGACTCTGCCATGGGCTTATTTCATGGGTTGTTCACAGAGAGAGCCTCGCCCCCAATCTTCACGTGTCCCTTTGCTGCTGTCACAACATGCTTACGGCTTGTGTGTTTCCTGATCTCAGTATAGCTCTCTTTTCCAGGTGCTCTATTCTTTTCCAGAAGAGCTCTCTTTTCCATAGTTTGGAATAACATCTGAACTGGGTATGTTATGGGTGTCTCTAACCTTTAATGCACCTGGGTATTGCGGAGGGAATTAGAACCAGCCAGAAGGGAGCATGTCTTCCTCTATACTGAGCTACAACCTGTTGGTGACTCCTAGTGGATTTAGAGAGGATATGGCCCTAAAGATGCTGACTACAACCCCAGCCCTTAACGTCATGCCCACACCTTCTCCATTCCCCTGCTCAATATGTTGTTGTTGTTGTGTCCGACTCTTTGTGACCCCATGGACCAGAGCACGCCAGGCCCTCCTGTCTTCCACTGCCTCCCGGAGTTGGGTTCAAATTCATGTTGGTTGCTTCGATGACACTGCCCAACCATCTCATCCTCTGTTGTCCCTTTCTCCTCTTGCCTTCACTCTTTACCAACATGATGGTCTTCGTTTCCAAATCTGGATCTCTTCCCATCTCGGTTAGGAAGTCAATGAATGATAATCTGTTTGGCCTATGAACAGGATGTAGAGCATTGCTGGCAAAATAATTTGAATGTTATATAAGATGTTCCCTATATGAATGATTTTACCAGGTTCACTGCCCCCAGTGAGTTTCCATGGCCAAGTGGGGATTTGAGCCCTTCATCTCCAGAGTCCTAATCTGTCTACTGACTACACCACACTGGGAATTCCTGAGAGATCAAGTAATAGTTACCATTAAGACCATCTAGCTACAAAAATAAAAATATATACATTGTACAGTATTATTAAAATAGTCTAGCTTCTCTTCAGATCATATGCATTGTATTATTAAAATGCTATTAAAATTAAAACACGAAACACGTCAGTTTTAAAATCCTAATAATTCACATTTAAAATGAAGAGAAACTGTAAATTCAGTGAAGCCCCTTTTCTTTAGCAGACTCAGTTGCCAAAACCCTACCTAATTGGAGGGGGAAATGGTTTTGTCTACTGGTGGGAAGACAACAGATTAGATGCCATTCTAGCTCCCCCCCTCGGGGGGGCAGATTTTGCCTTTTAAATAGACTCCCCATCCCAGTCCTTTTCTAGGACCAGACTTTCCCTGATCCATGGCTTAGGTATCGATTGGATGGGCTTCCCCCCCATTTGCCCTGAGGCTGCCTGGGCTTCAGTCACATGATCGGAAGCAGAAGACGAGCGGTCCAAGAACAAAGGGGACCGATCTGAAACTGGAGCCCAAGCCAAAAGGATCCTGCAAATTGTGGAGAAGGGGGATGAGGAGTTCCGGTAAGGGTGGCGCAGGACGCTGGAGAGGGTTCCGGGCAGGGAAGGAAGGGAGCACCAGCTTGGGTTCAGCAGGAGGAAGAGAAACTGGTGTGTTGTGTTTTAAAATGAGGGTGGTGGAGGGAGAAACAGCGTGGGAAGATTGATTGATTGCTCTTAAAATATTTTTATTCCGCCTTTCTCCTTGAAAAGGACATAACAATGAAAGACAATATCTAAAGTTGAAAGCAATGAGTATACAACACCGAGTAACATCATTAAATGGCAATTTTAGAGTGTATATTTTTAATTGCATTTTAATTATTTTGCCCTTTTATTTTGCCTTTGTATTGTATTTTAAATGTTGTAAGCCTCCCAGAGACCTTCGGGTAGTGTGGGTGGCATATAAGTTAAGTTAAGTTAAGTTAAGTTAAGTTAAGTTAAGTTAAGTAAGTAAGTAAGTAAGTAAGTAAGTAAGTAAGTAAGTAAGTAAATAAATAAATAAATAAATAAATAAATAGACAATATCTAAAACTACTAACAATGAACGAGGAGGCATCTTACATCATTAACAGGCAAAATTATGGCAAAGATCAATAAGTATACATAACATTTTTTAAAGGCCACGGCGGGAAATGGAAAACACCAGGAGTACTAAAACTCCAGTCAAAACAGTAGTGCATAGCAATCTATCTTAAGAATTACACACAGGTAGCTGGTTATTGAAAGAAGGCTTGCCTGAAAAGAAAAGATGCTGATACAGCCTCTGACCGCAGGGTCTGCGACCATCCAGATGTTATTGGACTCTGAATTTCCATGGCTGAGCAGGGGTTTTAACCCAGGTCTCCTGAATCCTCCTATGTGATTCGATCCACTGCACCACATTGATGCCATCACATTGGATGGCCTTTTAGCTTAATAATAATAATAATAATAATAATAATAATAATAATAATAATAATAATAATAATAATAATAATAATAATAATAATAATAATAATAATAATAATAATAATAATAATAATAATAAAAAAAACTTTAGAGAGCTGGAAGGGACCCTATGAATCAGTCCAGCCCCTGTCAAGGAAGCACTGTGGGGAATCCAACTCCCAACCTCCAGTTCTGCAGCCAGATGCCTAAACCACTGCCTCCCTCTCTGAACCAGAATCACTAGAACAGAAAAAGATCCTCTTCAACCAGGCAACATGGAATTGAGCTCAGAGGTGTGTGAGAACAGCCACCCTCAGCAGGCCTCAGTTAGGGAAGAGAGGAGAGAAGGAAGGTGGATGTCATTACAGCTTTAGAGACCCCAGTCTCAAAATTCACACCAACCTCCTGAGCCCAAAAGGACAGCTACTCTGGCCAGTGACAGCCGCACTATTCTCAAACACACACACACACTCTCTCTATTTCTGAGCTTTAAAAAACAAACCTGAATCCTTTCCCATTATGTCTCTGAGGAAAACAAGATGCTTTCCTGAAACGTTTTGCTTTTGTCCCACTGTTCTGCCCTTCTCAGAATGCACAATGGGGTCTCCGTTGCAATTGAGAAGGAAGGAGGAAAGGGGAGAGAAAAGGGTTCCCGCAGAAGCAGCAGAGGTAGGTGATTCTCTGTAAGGGCTCGTGGGATGGGCAGAGAGGAAGAGCCGTAGAAACCCAGTAAATTTCTATGCACCCAAAAAGGCATCCATACCTTTTGCAGGTAATCAGAAGTCTGTCTTGGTCTCCAGAGTTTCAGGGGGGTGGGATTCCTCTTCCCAAGAGGCGTGGGGGAGTATTAGATTTGTCCTTTGTGCAGACTGATGTACGTGCAACTGAGCCTTTGAGATCCCTAAATTTTCACATCCCCTCAACACATATGCTCGTTAACTTCTTACCACAACATGAAACAGAGGGGTCATTTCTGCTTCTGCTCTTCCAAACACAGTCCCTTTAAGTTGTCCTCCTTCTGCTCATCAGTTGCTGCACCCCCACTGGCCACTTGCAGCGTGCAGTTTGCTGCTGCACTGATGGTGGCAGGAAACCCATCTGAAATGAAAAACGGGGCATATATTATATATTAACTGAATGACTTGTTTACAGGTAGGGTCATGCTTCCAGGATAGTGATTCTACTTGTGACTTAAGTGTGCCAGGAGCACTGCAACAACTTTTTCTCCTCCTCCTCGTAATTCAGTAGCAAATTCCTCAACAGGGGAGGGGGCAGTATGCAGAAGAATATGGTTGTTGTTTTTTTTTTAAAAAAATTCTGATAATAATTTTTTGTTGTGAACTGCCCAGAGTGGCCTGGGCTGCCAGATGGGTGGTATAGAAATCCAATGAATGAATGAATGAATGAATGAATGAATGAATGAATGAATGAATGAATGAATGAATGAATGAAATTTTTTCCTTTTATTTCTTTTACTTTTAGAATACCTCCTGCCTAATGACCAAGGTAGTGTACAGTGCATTAAAGATGCAAAGGGTAAGCAAGTGGAGAAACCATACCGGTGTCAGGAATGTGGGAAGTTCTTTGCTTGGAGAAGTAACCTTTTGGTCTACAAGAGAATCCACACAGGAGAGAAACCTTACAAATGCCAAGATTGTGGGAAATGTTTTGGTTGCAAGGGAAACCTTGTGATGCATGAAAGAATCCACACAGGAGAGAAACCATACAAATGCCAAGAGTGTGGGAAAAGTTTCACTCAGAAGTCAAACCTTGTGATGCATCACTCAGTACACACAGGAGAGAACCCATACAGGTGTCAGGAATGCGGGAAACGTTTTGCTCAGAATTCACCACTTGTGAAGCATAAGAGAATCCACACAGGAGAGAAACCATACAGATGCCAAGAGTGTGGGAAATGTTATACCCGCAATGAAGACCTTGTGATCCACCAGAGAAGCCACACAGGAGAAAAGCCATACAGATGTAAGGCATGTGGGAAATGTTTTGCTCATACTTCACACCTTGTGAGTCATCAGAGCCTCCACACGGGAGAGAAACCGCACAAGTGTGACGTGTGTGGGAACTGTTTTGCTCAGATTGCGAATCTCATGACTCACAAGAGGGTCCACACAGGTGAGAAACCTTACCAGTGCCACGTGTGTGGGAAATGTTTTGCTCAGATTTCAAATCTTGTGACTCACAAGAGAGTCGACACAAGAGAGAAACCACACAAATGCCAAGAGTGTGAGAAATGTTATAATTGCAAGGAAGACCTTTTGATCCACACAGGAGAGAAATCGTGCAAATGACATGCGAGCTAAATTTTTGATCCATCAGGGAGTCCATTTAGAGGAGAAACTCTGAAGGTCCAGTGGCGTGGCTTATGTTTGTCTTCCAGCACTTTAGAGTCTGCATAGGATGGAAACTTTCTCAAAATCTTAATTGTAAAAATATTTTTACTAGACCTTTGGAGTGTCTGTGAAAAAAGGAGGGCATTTCTTTTTTAAAGTATGCAGAATAATAGAAATGGCTTGTGTTTTTCAGAGGAGGCAGTATTCAGAAAAAGGATACTTTGGGGCAGTAATATAAATAAATATAGGATGCTTGTAGATACCAGTGATCCGGACTGTGTTCTACTTGCAGTATCCAGGGGAACTAAATTGGTGGGGCTCGTCAGCCATGGAAGGCAGCCCATCTAGGAGAATGAAAACTCTGATTTCAAACCTCCACTGCCTTGTGGCTATATCCATTCATGGAAGAGGCTTCAGGAGTTAACCTCGAGGCAAAATCCGGAGCTGGAGTCCCGGAGGCAGCATGTGTCGTTCTGCCAACTCCTGCGACGTTGCTGGAACCAGTTGTATTGGCTCTTGCCTTTCCATTGGACCATTTCAGCAATGTGGAGAGGAGGGATCTGCTGCTTGGGTAACAGCCTATCCTCCATACTACCTTACCCGGGCTTCATGCTCTGGAGAGGACACTCCTCGATTCAGAGCATGTCACCATAGTCTCTCAAGACTGAAGGATGCCTATGAAAACTTTACCATTGAGTTTCTGGAGACAATATGGAAACAGGGGTTCTGACATTCATATGTGATGGCTTTGCTGCTCCCATGTAGGCAATCTGGTCTGGAATGGACTCAAGCGTGGCAGCAGACAACATTGGCAATTATAGGCCTGTCGCCAATGTTTCTTTCCTTAGAAAGGTTGTAGAAAGGGTGGCGGCTGATCAGCTTCAGGCTCTCTTGGATGAAACCAGTGCCTTGGATCCGTTCCAGTCAGGATTCAGGTACGGAAACAACATTGGTTACCCTGCTTGATGACCTGTTGAGGGAAGCCGATAGGGGTAAAATGTCCTTGGTTGATCGGTGGTCTGGCGCTTGCCTGGCTCCAGTTCTTCTTGGAGGACCATTCCCAGAGAGTCCAGCTTGGAGGGAGTGTCTTGGCCCCGTGGAGCCTCAATTGTGGGGTGCTACAGGGCTCAATCATCTCCCCAAAGCTGTTTAATATCTATATGAGGCCTCTGGGTGGGGTCATCTGGGGGTGTGGGGCTTCGTCATCAGTACGATGATGACACACAGCTCTACATCTTTTTTTTCCTAACAGCAGTGGATGCCATTGTGCCCCTTGAGCACTGCCTTAGTTTTCCCTCATCCTTGGTCTGAATGGGTTCTTCCCATGGGGTTTCCCAGGACAGTCTGGCCGTGGCTTGTTCTCCCTTCTTTGCGCCTCACGCCGGTGCCACTCTTAGTTTTCTCCTTCGTTCACCCTCTCCTGTCTTGCCCCAGTAAGGTGGTTTCCCTTCCACTCCTTCTCCTTCACCCAACACACTTTCTCCTCCTCAGTTTCTAACTATCCCCTTCCCCCTTTCCTTTTCTCCCTTCTCCCTTTCCTGCTGAAATGCCGCCCTCTGGTGGCTCATTCTTATCCTTTCTGCTTCTGCTCTTCCAAACACAGTCCCTTTAAGTTGTCCTCCAGGTTGGGCATCTGTCCCTCAATACCTTCAGCCGAGGAAGCAGATGTTACACTCTGAGGATTGCCCTTTAGGGCAGGTCCACAACCCCTGGTCCATGGCCTGGTACCAGGCTGTGGCCTTGGCAGGACTGGGCCGCGGAGACAGATCTCCCACCCCCTCCACATACGCATGTATGATCCCCCACATACACACACCGATGCATGCATGTCCCACCCATGGATGCACAGATGTACGCACCACCCACCCACGCATAGATGCATGCATGCTGCCCCCAGAGGCATGCACGGACACCCCGCCTACACATGCACAGACACCGTACCTATACACACACACGAGCAATGACCGCCCTGCCTCCTGAACCAGTCTGCGGTTCGAAAAACATTGGGAACCACTGCTTTAGGGTACTCTTTTCCTCATAGTACAAAGTTGTTCAAGGGAAACCTAAGTTCAAATCTGTGTTGGGCTCACTGGGTGGCCAACTGATGCTATTAGGAATCTTCCCCACCACCACCTCATTAGAATAAAATGGAAGATACAGTTCCTTGGAAAAAAAGGATAAAAAGCATAATAAAAAGCAGGATTCAGAGGTGGTCGCCTGACATGAGAAACAACATTAATAGGAAGAGTAGCCTTTAATATGATAACTCATCTGAACACATTTTTTTAAAAAAATTCAAGAACATGTCCGTATAACGCACACACACACACACACACACACAAATACCCAGGATTTTCTTTATCACAAGCATTGGTTGGCTAACTTACAAAAGACACTGCAGATAAAGTACATAAAAACGTTTCAGAACAAGCAGCTGAGTCAGTTTAAAAGGCAATGGCAAATCTCACAAAATGAATATAGAAATGGCAGTGCCATACCCTTGGCAGCTGCCTTTCATTGACTTCTGCTAATGCAGCCAATCTTGGATAATTCCCATCTGTGGTCTTGGGGTAGCCTGAATGAGTCCGAGGGAGCCCAAATTCTGAATCCCAAACCGGAATTAAGATTGCCAGAAGAAATATCAACAACCTCCGATATGCAGGTGATACCACTCTGATGGCAGAAAGTGAGGAGGAACTAAAGAACCTCTTAATGAGGGTGAAAGAGGAGAGTGCAAAAAACAGTTTGAAGCTCAACATAAAAAAAACCAAGATCATGGCCACTGGTCCCATCACCTCCTGGCAAATAGAAGGGGAAGATATGGAGGCAGTGACAGATGTTACTTTCTTGGGCTCCATGATCACTGCAGATGGAGACAGCAGCCACGAAATTAAAAGTCGCCTGCTTCTTGGGAGGAAAGCGATGACAAACCTAGACAGCATCTTAAAAAGCAGAGACATCACCTTGCCGCCAAAGGTCCACATAGTCAAAGCTATGGTTTTTCCAGTAGCAATGTATGGAAGTGAGAGCTGGACCATAAAGAAGGCTGACCGCCGAAGAATCGATGCTTTTGAATTGTGGTGCTGGAGGAGGCTCTTGAGAGTCCCCTGGACTGCACAGAAAACAAACCTATCAATTCTGAAGGAAATCAACCCTGAGTGCTCACTGAGGCTCCAATACTTTGGCCATCTCATGAGAAGATAAGACTCCCTGGAAAAGACCCTGATGTTGGGAAAGTGTGAAGGCAAGAGGAGAAGGGGATGACAGAGGATGAGATGGCTGGACAGTGTCATCGAAGCTACCAACATGAATTTGACCCAACTCCGGGAGGCAGTGGAAGACAGGAGGGACTGGCGTGCTCTGGTCCATGGGGTCACGAAGAGTTGGACATGACTAAATGACTAGACAACAACAACCTAGACAGGGAGGATGCCAAAGTAGTTTATTGGTTTCCTGTCACATCGCCCTATGTGGCTAAGGCATCCAGATACGCTAGACGCAAAGGCTTCAAACAACTTGCGGACAGGGAACCTGAGGAAGGGTCAGTGATTACCACATATGCTCTTCCTGGAGCTGGAACGCTATAGAAGACAGCAGACATTTGGCGTAGCAAGTGGAAATGGAGAAACCCAGCTGAGTGTCACAGAAGTGGAATGAAATTGCTGTGACACCCGTTTTTGAATTTTTCTTTTCGTCCCTTATGACCAGTGGTTCCCAACCTTGGGTCCTCAGATATTCTTGGACTTAAAACTCCCAAAGCCTGCACCTCCAGCTAGTTTCTGGGAGTTGTAGTCCAAGAACATGTGGGGACCCAAGTATTTAGTCATTTCTGTGACCAATACTACATCAAAGAAATGCATGATAGTTTTTATTGTGAGGATATCACAACATTACATATGGACATCAGATAAGAAAAGGCATTTTTCATTTCCTTTAGCAAGTTGTTTTTAACTCGAAGCCCCAGGAGATCTTTGTACAGTTAGAAAAAGGGCTCTTGTAGGGATTCATTCCCACCCAAACTCCCCGTATTAGTGTTATTTGTCAACCTGGCCTGATAAGTAACCTTAGCAAAGATGAGAAAGTAAAGGTGCTTGCTTCAAGGGTCAAGAGCGAGGCGGGCTTTTCCAAACAAGTAAAAGAAAGGGAAGAGTGTCTCTCCAGAGAAGGTGCCTACGGAGTAGGCGAAGAGCGGGGTGGCCGTGTCAGCATCAAAAAAGGTCACCCAACCCCCGTCAACGTTCAGGGACACCCGGATCCTCTTGAGCTCTCCGTGCAAAGTCAAAAGAGTGAAATAAGGCGGGTTGTAGGCCGTGTAGTTACCTTCCCATTTCCCCACAGCCCAGAACCCCTCCTCAGGACTGAAGTCCACATCCCCGTGCCTCTTCACGGACTTTTTGGCAACCCCCACCCCCCAAGCGTCTTCGCTTCCAACTGTCACTTCCCAGTAATGCCGGCCTGAGGCAAATCCTTCGCGTCCCAGCACAAATGGCCACTCGTCGAATCTTTCGGGATTTTTGGTCAGATGTCGATAAAACTCGCCCATGTGTGCCGTTTTGCGGTCCTCAGACAGGATGAGTTGAGGGTGAGCGGTCGTTTGGTCGAAAGTTACCTCTGCTGTTGGGTGTGGGGAGACAGAAAAGGACAAGAAGGAAAAAAATTGAGAAGTCTGGAATTTTCCAGGAAAAGAGGAATATGAGGTGGATTGGCTCCCTAAAGGAAGCCACAGGCTTAAATCTGTAAGAGCTGAGCAGGGCCGTTGGGGACAGGACATGTTGGAGATCGCTCAGTTCAGTCAGATTCCCCGTAAGTGGAAAGTGACTTGCAATTACAAGGCAAATAAGACATATTCACATGCAGGTGATACCACATTAATTTCTCCACAGAAGGAAAGTTGCTGAGCCTATGAAATCAATAAGCAAAATGGAGACAGTTACCGCTAAAAAACCAACCAACCAAAGGAAGCTAATCTGCAACCTGACCCTCTTTGCATTATGTCAGAGGAGAATCGCTTGTCCTTCGTTGCTTAGGCTAGCATCCCCTCTACTTGCAAACCTGCTCCAGCGGTTCATTTCGGCCCTAAGCGACAGCCTTCCCTGACCTCGCATTTTCTAAGCATGTTAGATATCCGATTACCGATTACCATGTGCCATCTAAGCTCTCTACACATTTGGATGATACCATATGGAGAAAGATACTCAGTTTCAGGACAGTTAGTGTAGTATAGTGGATAGTGTCAGACTACGCCTCCAGGTAAGGTAAAGGTTCCCCTTGATATTTAGTCCAGTCGTGACCGACTCTAGGGTGCGGTGCTCATCCCCGTTTCCAAGCCGAAGAGCCAGCATTTGTCCGTAGACAGTTTCCGCGGTCGTGTGGCCAACGCGACTAGACACGGAACGCCATTACCTTCCCACCGAGGTGGTACCTATTTATCTACTCACATTTTTGCACGCTTTTGAACTGCTAGGTTGGCAGGAGGTGGGACAAGCGATGGGAGCTCACTCCGCGTGGATTCGATCTTACGACTGCTGGTCTTCTGACCTTGCAGCACAGAGGCTTCTGCGGTTTAACCCACAGCATCATCAGGTCCCTACAAGCCTCCAGGTACTTGGGATCAAATCCCTGCCAGTGCTTGGCCACAGAAATTCACTGGGGGGTGTTTGGCAATGTGAAATCACTCCCTGAACATCTCATTTGCCTTGAAAATCCCTGTTAGGGCCTCCGTGATTTGGAAGCAAACTGATGACACATAATAACAAATACCCACTTTGGTCCACCCTTATAACATACCACCCACCTCTGTTGTTGTTTTCTACCTGCAGTGACTAAGGGATTCAAACAGAAGGAGTTCTGGCTCACATGCACGCTATACGAATGAGCAAGAACTCCAGTTTTTCACGATGCCTGTGCATTATATCTATATAAAGCCGACACACAAGCAGAATCTTTTGCTAACATGTTCATCATTCCATGTAGAAAATTATGTGGGAGGGAATGGTTTCCACCTGTCAGTATAAAGGCAAAAGTGGTTACGCTGACGCCTGAACAGATAGTCTGTACGGGTGTTCTGTTGAAGAGGGGAGATACACCTGAAACATGGACAGCTAAGTTAAATGGGGTGTATCATTGAAGGGACTCTGGAATGACAGCTGGAAGAGGACAGAGGAGGGTTAGTAGAGTAAGAAGGGGTTTAGAAGACTGGAACCCAAGCCCTATAAGGAAATACTAAAAGAACTGGGGATCTTTAGCCTCGAGGAAAGAAAACTGAGGGGAAATACAATAGCACTTTTCAAATAGTTGAATGATAGTCATATAGAGGAGGGGCAGGATCTGTTTTCCATCATCCCAAAGTGCAGGACATGTAATAATGGGTTCAAGTTACAGGAAGCCAGATTTCGGTTGAATATCAGCAAAAGCTTCTTAACTGTTTGTTAAAGCAGTATGACAATGGAACCAGTTACCTTGGGAGGTGGTGAGCCGTCCAACACTGGAGACATTCAAGAAAAAAATCAGACAGCCATCTGTCCGATCTACTTTGATTTGGATTCCTGCACTGAGCAGGGGGTTAGACTTGATGGTCTTATAGACACCTTCCAATTCAGTTAATCTATGATGCAGTGATTACAGTACTTGTTTGAATTCCAGTCACCCAAGATTTCATTTTTGTGTGAAATCATTTTCATGTTCCCTTAAATAAACTATCATAAGCAGGCAGAAAACTCAGTTAAATCCTCGGTCTAGCCCTCAGTGAAAGGCTTTTTCAAAACCATCCCAATCCTATACCTAACCAGCTCTGTTAGCACACTAAGATTGTGACACTGGACCAAATGGATATTTACTCCAATTCAGGAGCTGTTCTCCTTGGGAGTCATGTTTAAAAACACTGCCAACATATAGGTGGGAATGAATCCCTTCTCAGTTTATGATTGACCCATGGATGGGTCAAGGGATCTCTGGAAGACTGTGGAACTGTAATAAAGTATAAGCAGACCATTTGCTAACAAATATCCATCACTCCTATAAATTTAATATTTCACCCAAACCCAGAATTTACCTTTCTGTATTGGAAGTCCCGATACCAGAGTTTCTGAGAAAGGAAAAGAATGGAAATAAAACACCATACCATTGTACCTAAAATGGATAATGTGGGACAAACACTTATTTATTTATTTATTTATTTATTTATTTATTTATTTATTCATTCATTCATTCATTCATTCATTCATTCATTCATTCATTCATTCATTCATTCATTCATTCAATTAATTTGTATACCTCTCACATTAGTGCCAAGGTACTACTCTATGCTGTTACAACATGTATAACGGAGAACAAAAATAAATATAAAAAACATTAAAGGAAACAACAATAACCCCCCTTAATGACAGCTGACAGGGAAGGTTGTCACAAATCACTTTGAGGCTAAAAGCCCTGCACATGATTAAATCTTTCTTTCTATTCTCTTCATTACCTTCATATTGTTCTGCAATGTTCTCCAAAAAGAGATTTATATCAACGATATCACAGACTCTCCACCTCAGCTCAAGAGGAAAACTATCTGAGTCCTCAGCGGCCTTGTCACACCTGGTGAAAAGAAACAAAGCAGTTCATGCACCCGGCCAGCAGAGTGAAGAAGATAAAATAAGAAAACAGCAGAAACGTAGAGGTGGAGATGAAGGTGGTTTGGGGAAGAAATCTGAACTCATTCCAGTTTCTAGGGGATAAGCGATACGTAACTGGTCGACTGTCATTAGAAGCCGAAATCTATTCGCCTTTCACAAGTGTGATTCTGGAAGCTCTTTGTGACTGAGTCGCTTTGCAAAAAAAGCTTCTGCATTTTTCCCCTCTAAATCTCCAAACTGCTCCCAGTGTTCTAGACCAGTGGTTCCCAAACTGGGGTCCCCAGATGTTCTCGGACTAAAACTTTTCACCACTATCTCTGCTGGCCAGGATTTCTGGGAGTTGCAGTCCCAGAACATCTGGAGGCCCAAGGGTTGGAAATCCACTGCTGTAGTTCCATGCTTCCCCTGCTGGCAAAAAAATGGGAGACCCAAGATGAATACTCGCTCCGTGCCGTGAAGCTTCCAATGGGTCATTCCTGATACAATCAGGAGAATATTTTGGACTTACCTTTGTCGAATGGGGAATGGTTCTTTAAGCTGGGAAATCATGGGTGTTACTGGCACCAGAAGAGCTGCTTAAAGATCACTAGCCGTTGCCTAGCTCTGTCCTTACTTAGGAGTAACCGTTGACTGCTCTTAGCAGCTGGATTGGTTTTATGGCTTCTGAATGAGCTGAGAAATCATATTCTTCATGTGCTTCCTGACTGTGGGTCCCCCACGTGTTCTTGGACTACAACTCCCAGGAATCGTGACCAGCCCAGCTAGTGTTGAAGGCATTTGGGAGTTTTAGTCCATCTGGGGAGCCATAGTTGGGAAGCACTGGTCTAGAACAGTCTTTTGCAAACTTGTGTCCTTCCAGTACCTTGGATTATGACTCCTATCATCCTTTTTCCAGCCATTCTCAGTGGTGGGACCTATCTGTGCTGAATAAGAATGATGGGAGTTGTAGTCTAGCACTTTGGGGGGTAGGCTGGGAAAAGCTGCTTGCTCTTCATTGTCATGAGATAGGAAAGGGAAGGTGTGGGATCCACTTACTTCTCTAAGTTGGTCTTGTAATCCTGGAAGGAAAAGAGAGAGAGAGAAAAGAATGAACTCATGATCCAGCCACACATTTGCAGCGTGGTGATTTATTCTGGACCTCTGGGGTCCAGCTGGGGTTGCACCCCCCTCCGTTCCACAGGTTAGAAGGGGTGTATTTCCCACCACATGGTCTCACTGGGGAAAGGTCTGCACAAGATTATTTCAGAGCAATCCAGACATCTGTACAAATGAAAGGGTAAAACCAAATACACAACCAAAGTGGGTTTGATTTTTTTTAAAAAAAAATTAAAAATAGATTTTTTAAAAATTTAATTCATGCTTTAAATAATTATGACTTTTTAAAAATCATTGTTTAAAAAAATCTAGCCTGCACATTGCTGATTATATTTTCAAGGTATAGGCAGTGAAACGCCCTTAACTCCAGCCTTCGCTTCCTGTCACCTTGAATAGAACCAATCCCCCACGGATACAGGGCCCCAACAGTTGACTTGTCCTCAACTGTTGTTCTTTCAGTTTGACATTTTAGAGGTACTGAAGGTCCCGGAGATGTCTGAAAGTGTTGTTCTCCATTTCGAAAAAAAAGGAGGATGATATAGCCTGCAAAAGTGTCCACATTCGGCCTTTGCGCCGCGCAACTCCACACCATATATATTTAGCAGGGGCCACATCCCATTGAAATCAACGTGGCTCTTCAGAATACCCACTGAAATAAATGAGATTTTGTTATTAGGTGCTGTCGAGTCGGAACTGACTTACGGTGACTCTAATACAGCTTTCAAGGTAGGAGAGATATTTGAGAAGTGCTTTTACCAGTTCCACACCCCCAATGAATTTCCACGGCTCAGTGGGAATTTGAACCCTGGTCTCCAGAGTCCTAAATCCATCACTCTACCCACTACACCACACAGAGTGGAGATTAACTGAGAGGCTTAGCCAATCAGCACCATTTCCAGGTTTCCTTCCCCTCCCATATAAGTGGAACAGGAAGACACACGTTCAGCGCCAGCCTTGAAGAAGAGGAGACTGAGTCGTTCCTAGTCCCATCTTACCACCAGGAATTCAACCGCTGGCTGCTCGCAACTCTCCTCAATCTCCTGAATGATATTTTTCAAAGAGGCGACTTCCTCTACGAGTTTAGTCAGGTGGCTTCTCCTTTTCTTGGCAATCTCTTTCTGCAGCTGTTTTATCTGGTCCAGCAAATGATTCTCCTGTTCTTCCAGGAAGGCATGTAATTTTTTGAAGTCGGCCACCGCCTTTTCCTTTTCTGTTTGTAATCTTTTCTGTAGGGAAGAGAAAAGAAACCAAACACAGGAGTGTCTATAACTAAGTGTTGCAGCCTTTCTTCATGGGTTCTCCATAAGATTTCTGTAGGAAGCACGGCTTCTGGTTTTTTGATGGACTGCAGAAGGGCAGTCCTACGTTCGCTTTTTTAGCACTTTCTCCAAAAAAGAAGAAGAAGAAGAAGAAGAAGAAGAAGAAGAAGAAGAAGAAGAAGAAGAAGAGGAAGAGGAAGAGGAAGAGGAAGAAGAAGAGGAAGAAGAAGAAGAAGAAGAAGAAGAAGAAGAAGAAGAAGAAGAAGAAGAAGAAGAAGGAGCAAAAGGGGAAGGCAGAAAGAAAAACAGCATTGGAAACAATCAGCCTGTAGCATCATGGTAGGCTACAGGTTATGAGAATTATACATGAAGACAGCTTTGCCCAGTGGCCTGAGTATTTGACTGGGTTCTTGGTTCCCAACCTTGAGTCCTCAGATGTTCTTGGACTAAAACTCCCAAAAGCCTTCATCGCTAACTGTGCTGGCCAGGATTTCTGAGAGCTGCAGTCTAAGAATATTTAGGGACCCAAGGTTGGGAAACATTGGACTAGGACAGTGATGGCGAACCTTTTTGAGCCCGAGTGCCCACATTACAACACAAAATCAGCTTATTCATTTCAAAGTGCCAACAATGCAATTAAAACCCAAATGCCGAGGTTTTAGTTTAGAAAAAACAACTGGTCCTGCACTTTAATCTGGAAGCCCCTTTAGAACAGCCCACTCCTACAACAGCTTTTACGTAATGGTTTCTTGTGGCATAGTGGCTAAACTGCAGTATTGCAGTCAAGAGTCCACTCAACAATCTGAGTTTGATCCCGATGAGTTCAGGAAGCTGGTTCGAGGTTGACTCCGTCTTCCATCCTTCTGAGGTCGGTAAACTGAGTATCCAGTTTATGGATGGGGGCAATGTGTAGCTTACATAATTAAATTATAAACCTCCCAGAAAGTGCTTTAAGCACTATAGGGCAGTATATAAGCAACACACCTTGCTTTGCTTTACTTTCTGTGGATATTGGAGCATGGTGAATAAAATAGTTGGAGCTGTGCTGCCTTGTAGCTGGGAATTCCTCTGTACTTTCTGTTCTCTCTTTTTTTCTTAGATCAAGTATTTTTCTATATCCCAATGAAAGGAAGACTTACAAGCAGGTCTAGGGTTTCCTTTTCTGCATCTGCTGGACTCATCTCTGTTTTTGATCTCTTCTCCTTCAAAGCCCTTAGACGGCGATACAGCTTGTCCTGAAGGGGTGGGGGTAGAGACACAACAGAAACACATCTTAACTTATCCATTAATCCTTCCTTCCTACCCTTCCTTCCTTTATTTATTTAAAACAACATATTATTAAACTTGCACACATCCCAGTCTTTAAAAATGAAACAAAACAAACAAACAGAACCCTACAAGGCAGCCCATAGAATAGTTAAACCTCTTAATGCAATTTAAAAACTACATACAGTGGTGCCCCGCATATCGACGATAATCCGTGCAGCAAAAATTGCCGCTATGCGGATTTGTCGCTATGCGGGGGGAAAAAGCCCATGGGAATGCATCAAAACCCGTTTAATGCGTTCCTATGGGCAAAAAACTCACCTTAATGTGAAAATCCTCCATACAGCCGCCATTTTCGCTGCCCGATAAGCGAGGAATCCGGGGAAAAACACAGCGAGCGGCCATTTTTTTTAGCCTGGCGGCCATTTTGGAACCGCCGATCAGCTGTTGGGAAATCATCGCTATGCGAAAATCGGTAAGCGAAACAGCTTACTGATCATCACAAAGCAATATTTTCCCATTAAAAACATCGCAATGCGATCGCAAAAACGATCACAAAACCTTAATCGCTATGCGGATTCGTCATTAAACGGGGCGCCTGTTAAGCGAGGCACCACTGTACTGTATTCTGCAGAAAATGAAGAGGTTCCCCTCAACCAAGGAACTAGATGGTTTTCTACCTTGTATCCTTTGACTGCTTCTTCTGCCAGCACCACTTTGTGTGATTTATGTTCTGGAGATCGCTCACAAATCACACACAGCAGCTCCTCGTCATTCTCACAGAACAGGTTGAGTTTTTCCTTGTGTTTTGGACAAAATAGGTCCTTCTCTTCTTCTAATGATGGCATTTGTTTGAGTTTATCCACGATGCTTGCCAGCTGCTGGTTCGGCCGAAGCCTCCCTTCCTGGATTGGTGCTCCGCAGACGGGACATTTCAAAAGCCTGCTTTGCTCTTTCCACGCCACGTAGTAGTCAGAAATGCAGAGCCGACAGAAATTGTGACCACATTCCATGAGCACGGGATCGGTCAGAAGCTGCCTACAAATGGGACACAGAGCATCCTCTTTTAAATCCACAATGGATACAGATTTGGCCATGATGGGTGGAATCTCTTCTCTTGGCTTGTGTGGTCCTCTGTCCAACGAAAGAGTGTACTACAGGAATTAGCCTGGAGGATGAAAAACCGATTGCGAAATAAATATTTAACAAACTTTCTGTCACGGTTTTTACTTGGAGAGTAAGTGGATGAGGTAGTTGGCTGGATAGTTCAGTGACTTGGGTCTCTGGCTGTGGAGTCAGAGGTTGGGAGTTCGATTCCCCCCTCTCGGTGCCTCCTGCAAGTAAAGCCAGTCTTTACTTACACAGCCCCAGGGCACCCCCAGGAGATGGGAAGGGTCCACCACTTCTAAGTATTCGCTACCTAGAAAACCCTGGAAACGGTCAACATAAGACGTAATTGACTTGATGGGACGTGATTATTATTAAGTAGACGAGGTTTGTAAAGCAAGCTGGTGATCTTTAGATGTTTCATCTAAGATTTCCATCAGGCCCCAATAAATAAATACACCATTTATTTATTTATTTATTTATTTATTTATTTATTTATTTATTTATTTATTTATTTATTTATTTATTTACTTATTTATTTATTTATTTATTTATTTATTTATTTATTTATTTTTTCATTCATTCATTCATTCATTCATTCATTCATTCGATTTCTATCCCACCCATCTAGACCAAAGGTCTACTCTGGGCGGTTTACAGATATTATAATGTAACGATAGTGACAGATTTTACTTTCTTGGACACCATGATCACTGCAGAGGGTGACAGCAGCCACGAACTTAAAAGACGCCTGCTTCTTTGGGAGGAAAGCGATAACAAACCTCGACAGCATCTTAAAAAGCAGAGACATCGCCTTGCCGACAAAGGTCCGCATAGTCAATGCTATGGTTTTTCCAGTAGCGATGTACGGAAGTGAGACCTGGACCATAAAGAAGGCTAACTGTTGAAGAATTGATGCTTTTGAATAGTGGTGCTGGAGGAGACTCTTGAGAGTCCCTTGGACTGCAAAGAGAACAAACCTATCCATTTTGAAGGAAATCAACCCTGAGTGCTCACTGGAAGGACAGATCCTGAAGCTGAAGCTCCAATGCTTTAGCCATCTCATGAGAAGAGAAGACTCCTTGGAAAAGACCTTGATGTTAGGAAAGCGTGAAGGCAAGAGGAGAAGGGGATAACAGAGGATGAGATGGTTGGACGGTGTCATCGAAGCTACCAACATTAATTTGACCCAACTTCGGGAGGCAGTGGAAGACAGGAGGGGCTGGCGTGCTCTGGTCCATGGGGTCACGAGGAGTCGGACACGACTTAACAACTAAACAAAACGATAGCCCAAAACATCTATACTGCATCAAATTTATGCAGGTAGCTCTAGACTTTTGTTTCATTGTTGGTACCAGTGGCCAGGGAGTGTTTAATTAAGTGGCTGTTTTCAAGCAGGCACATTTCTCAATTTAATGTTTAATCTGTTCAAAACTTTAAGTAAAGCAAATGGCTTCCCCTCCCCCTTTCTAATTAATGAGAAAAGGAGTGTTCTACTCTGGGGAACTTGAAACTATTCGGTTTTTGTGTATCCCTGCACTTCTGCCCCACAGCTAGAGGAATCTGACCAGAAATTCAAAACTGTGCAACAATATTGCCTTCTAGCACTTCTGCCCGCCCAGCCCCCAGCATGCCCACAATTCAATTTAAAGAATTAATTCAAAATTTCCTTTGTGCCCTCTGGTGCGCGCATGCACGCACGCACGCACACACACACACATTTTAAAAATGGCCACAAGAGGGCATGTAAAAAAAAAGTGAGGTTGTGGAAAGGGGAGACTGTAGCCCCCAAGGCTCAAAGATCAGCATGAACATCACTGGACCTTTTAAGGTTCTCCATCCCACTAGAGACAAAGGCCGGCTAATCCCTCCCTGAAGTCTTCACTGCATTTAACTGCTTGTGCTGGCTTGGAGCAGAAGCGCCGAGAAACATGGCAGGAGTCACCCGCCAAAAAGTAGAACAGGGGAATGGCCGGCATGTTTAAGGCACTGAGGGATTCCAGGCCAGGGTTTATTATTATTTATTGGTCAGCTCCCTTGCTAGCAACCATTGGTCCAACGGGCAGTTTAGAAGTTAATCAAATAAACAAACATATCATTTTTCTTCCCTAGGAGCTGAGGGCAGTGTCCCACTTTATCCTCCTAGCAACTTCGTGAGGTAGGCCCCGATTGAAAGAGAGCGAGTGGCCGGCCCGAGGTTATCTGGTGAATTTCAAGGCTCCGTGAAGAGATCAGCCAGGATTTTGGGGATCTGGGTTGTCTAGAATGATATAGGAGTGAAGGGATTGAAACGTGTCGCCTAGTAGCACCAGCAGACTTATCTATCCTGTGATGCCTACAACTTAAGGTCACAAGCTTTTGAACCACAAAAAAAGCTTGGCATTCTCCCAAATACTACCCCTCATGATGAGGACCCTGGTTGCTACCTTTACCTGCTCAAAAGCATCTCCCCCACAAGTGGTAGCAACAGGTGGACGTTGCCACCTTCACGGTTACAATGGAAACACAAACCACTTTGCTGGCGTAAAGACTTAGCAGCACCTTGCTCTTCAGCTTGAAGTCTTTCTCTCAGAGGAGAGTGCAGATCAATGCTTTATTATTATTATTATTATTATTATTATTATTATTATTATTATTATTATTATTATTATTATTATTATTATTAGTAGTAGTAGTAGTAGTAGTAGTAGTAGTAGTAGTAGTAGTAGTAGTAGTAGTAGTAGTAAAAATAATAAAAATAAAATAAAATAAAATAAAATAAAATAAAATAAAATAAAATAATAATAATAATAATAATAATAATAATAATAATAATAATAATAATAATAATAATAATAATAATAATAATAATAATAATAATAATAAAGGAAAGTTACAAATAACAGAAATAAAACTAAAATACAGACTCAGGAGTGACTTCAAATCATACACAATAAACATGACCCCCCCCTGTCATCTTCACCCTTCGGACTAGGTGACCCATAATATCAGTTTGTACCTTTTTTCGCCCCATTCCTCTGCCCCCGAAATGACGGCCTGATACAATATTCAAGGGGAAAATGGGTTTTGGAAGGAAAAGAAGAAAACTCACATTATCAGATCTTGGTGTGGAAAGGTCACCCGTAATACAGCTAGAAGTTGCTGGTCTTGTTGTAACCGGATAGAAGAAGTGGGGGGGGGCAGTGAGGTCAGCAGTCCTCCTTCCCCAGATGACCTGCTTCCTACTGCACCCTTATCGCTGCAGCTTAATTGAATTTCTAGTGGGTTGGCTGATGAGTATGACAGGCAATGCTTATTGTAGTGGCCTCTCCGGGGTGTGATGGTAGCACATTGGATGTGAATCAATGGAGCACCTTCTCCTGACTCCTCTGAACCATGCCTAGCTATGCTCTCACTCCTGGATCTTCAATATACCAACCCAAGAAACATGTTTCATGGACCTTGGTGGGGCTTCCTTCCTAAGGAGAAACGCAGGATTCCAGAATCACAACAGAACACAAGAGACTGGGCCTTAGAAGGCTCTGCCTTCTCATTGGCTAGATTCCCCTCTCAGCCCTGACTCTCATAGGCTCTCAGCCGTGCCTGTCTGGGACACCTTGTCTATATAAGCCTCCAGAATCAGCTGAGCGACTTCTCAATGGGAGCCTGATCTCTGTTTTCTCTGCTTCACTTCTACCTTCTGCAGTGGCTGTCTATTTCTTTTGTGTCTTATTCCTAGTAAACAAGGAAAGGCGAGTTGATTGTTGTGGTGCAGACCTGCTAACCAAAGGTTTTAAACCCCAGACTTTATTTATTGTCTTGGTTGTGTTTGAGCCATGGCGTCCGAGAGCCCCTGGAGGAAGCTTCTGAGTGAAGCCACCTGCCCCAGCTGTCTAGAATACTTCACCGATCCCATGATTCTAGACTGTGGCCATAACCTCTGCTTTCCGTGCCTTGCCTACCTCTGGAATGACTTTCCCACCACGGCCAGGTGTCCTCGGTGTGCAACGGCGATCTCTCCGAAAAACTTTAAGGTGAACTTGCAGCTGGCCAACATGGTGGAGATAGCCAAGGAGCTGAAACCAGAGACGAGAGAGGAGGGGCGCTGCCTGCACCACGGAGAGCCCCTGAAACTCTTCTGCAAGGATGACAAAGCCCCCATCTGTGTGGTGTGTGACAAAGCTGTGGAGCACCGCGAGCACAAAGTTGTCCCGGTGAAGGAGGCAGCCCAAGAATACAAGGTGGGAGTTGTCACCGTTACACAGTTCTCCTTGACCATCTTTTTTTTTTTTTTAAAGGTAGGATCAAGCATTACGTGTTTTGGAAAAGCGTAAGGTTGCAGAACAGGCGAGGTGGAACGTGGGCTACTGTTGCTTTCCAGCTCTTCATGGCTTCTTCTATGATTCCAGATTGGCCTGTTCCACCTGCTTCTGAGTAGTCCCCTTTGTGCAGAAAGCAATTCGTAATAGGCCATGAAAGGACACTGGGTGACCCTAAAGAAATTATTTCCAGCCTAACCTGCCTGGCAAAGTGAATGTTAATAGGATAACACTGGAGAAATATAGGTATGTGAATGCTTCGTTTACCTCGACGTGAGACAGGTGGACCTAAGCATTACAACTAGGTAAATCGATTAAGCAAGGCAAATAAATCCTAATGTGATTTGCCTGTATAGACCTTTGGTCTAGATGGGCGGGGTAGAATTCCAATAAAATAAATAAATGTATTCTTATTTTTCAGGGTAATAATTATCTTGCTTCAAGAACTGAGAATACTTTACTTTTAATTATATATGTGCACATTTTGGAAGGGCAGATGTTTGTTCTTGAATTATCTCTGGTTGAGGAGATAATGTAATTAAATACGTGCTTCAAATCCTCAAGGTTCGACAGTTGAGCACACACTCCAAGTAATCCTGTAGTTTCTTTAGTGTTGTATTCTTAAATAGCAATCCACAGAGCAGTCTTTTTGAAGGTTTTTCAAATAAGTTGTCCATGTTTTCTGTATTGAAAAACAGGTTCACTTCTGTTTTTCATTTCCTGCAGTGAATGTGGTTACACCTGTGTCAGATTATAACACAGTGAACTGACTACTCTTTAAATACACCAGGAGTCAAGATACTTTTTTTATACTAGATTTTCTAGGACCTCCAACCTGCTGGGAGTTGTAGTTCCCCAAAATGTAATTTTCTCTGTTCTGACCAGGGAAGTTAATTGGATCATGGGATAACACTGGAAATGAAGGGATATTAAAGAAAAATAAGAGGGTTCCAGACAGGCAGAGTGAAATGTTTTCAGTGGGAGATGTAGAACACATAATATTATAGCTCTTGCTATGATTATTACATTCCTTTCCTGCCTTTCCTAAAAGCAGCTTACTTTGATTATGTTTTAAAAGCAATAGTAAAACTGGATTCAATACAGAGTACTACTCTACATCATGTTGAATCACACCAAAAAGAATGCATGCCCTCCTGCTGTGCCAGAAAGGTGCCTGGCAGCTCTTAAAGGGGCAGGATTGATTGATCTGAGTAGAAACGTGTGTGAGTGCCCACATTCGGTTTGGACAAAATTGTACCAACAGTGATCCATATACAGGACAGGCTTACAGGTAACATGCTGGTTCTGAAGGAAGACAGGGAAATCTCCCCTTGCCCATCATGTAGGGCTTTAAGGGTTTGAATGAGGCTTTCCCAGGGCTCTCCATAAATTGGATTAGACCTGAGAAAGTGGGGCAGGGTTTCTCCTCCTCAGAATAAAGCATGAAAAAAGGAATTAAATAGGATTTTGTTCCTTTTTTTTTCTTTCACCGTTAGACCTGGAAACACCTGGAGACTTTAAAAAAGGAGCTAGACAACATGCTGGCAAGCAAAAGACAGACAGAAAAGGAAAGCCAAGACTTGTTGGTAAGTGTTCACTATTTGAGAGCACAAAAGTAGTGAATTGCATTTAAATAAAATATGGTTGGACTATGATTTCCGGAATTCCCTATCCACCTGTGCCATTTTTGGTTAAAAAAAAACCTATACTTTTTTAAAGTTCTTCAAAACCTGTAATTAATATTGGGGGAAACAGAATATGAATTGCAGAGCTGTTATTTTAAGTTTCCACTTCTCCCCCCCCCTTCCAGGACTCTACCTTCAAATCTATTCTCACGCTATCTTCTTTCAAGTCTTCAGGATAGGTCTCGGCTGGCTGGCTAACCAAAAATCACAAAGATCCATTTTCTGACTTTCACATGACCCCCCTCTTGATGTTGACCGTGTTCCGAACACGGAAATTAGCTTACTCCTCTTCCCATTCTGTTGCAGAAGCAAATGAAGGCAGTGAGAGAAAAAATGAGGCATGAATTCGGTCAGTTACACCAGTTTCTGATAGAACAAGAGAAGCGACTGCTGGTCCGGATGGAAGAGGCCGAGGAGGAGATTGCAGGGAAAAGAGACGAACATCTGGCCAAACTCTCAGAGGAACTTGCTTCTCTTGAGAGCTTCCTCCAGGAGATGGAGGAAAAGCAGAAGGAACCAGGCAGTGAAATCCTGCAGGTGAGGCCTGCTCTGGAGGTAGAAGAGCAGAGTGTGCCCAGTGGGTCTTAACCTTTGTTACTCAGGTGTTTTTGAACTGCAACTCCCAGAAACCCCAGCCAGCAGGGCTGATGGTGAAGGCTTCTGGAGTTGCAGTCCAAAAATATCAGAGTAACAAAGGTTAAGAACCAGTGCTTTAGACCAGTGGTCCCCAACCTTGGGCCTCCAGATGTTCTTGGACTTCAACTCCCAGAAATCCTGATCAGCAGAGGTGGTGGTGAAGGCTTCTGGGAATTGTAGTTCAACAACATCTGGAGGCCCAACGTTGAGGACCATTGCTTTAGACGACAGAGGCAACCAATTTGATCCCCTCCCACCTAACCCACTGATGGCAAGGAAACAGTTGGGACCCTGGCAGAGGGGGGAAAAAACAACTAGCCGGGTTCCTGCCTTAATGTTGCAATTCTCTGGGACACTTAGTTTTCAAACATAAGTTGTCGTACCCCAACGGCAAGCACTTCCTCACTTTATCTCCAGATACAACTGGCAGGAGGAGAAGGGGACGACAGAGGGTGCGATGGTTGGACAGGGTCACTGAAGCAACCAACATGAATTTGACCCAACTCCGGGAGGCAGTGGAAGACAGGAGGGCCTGGCGTGCTCTGGCCCATGGGATCACGAAGAGTCGGACACGACTAAACAACAACTGTAAAAGATTGGCCTCTGAAAGTCCTTGCCACTCAGGGGAGAAAGAGATGTTATAGATAACGTGTCATTATGAAAGGAAAATCCTGATTGTGTGCGAGAGCATCACAGCAGAACGTTTTCCACCCAACCTGGCTTGCTTTGTTTTGTGAATAAAGCGCAGGATTCTTTCGGTATGATTTCCCAACACACAAATACCTGCATCCCTTCATGATTCACGTGCTTTCCATATCCATTTCTGCATGAAGCATAGACCAGGGTGGGCAGAGGTCAGACTTGCAGGAGAGCTTTTGATTTTTTTTTTAAAATTAGACACCACATCTGCCAGTGTGAATCAAAAGACATACCCTTAGAATCGGATCCTTCCTCATAGAGGTATGAGTTTTGAATCCTGAACAGACCATCTGTCACTGTTTTGGTTCCTTTTCTTTAAGAGGTGGTGATCTGGGGTACTACAGGGGGGAAGGGAATCTATAGGACAAGCATGATTGTAAAGCATAGAATTTGTCATCTTTCCACTGCACTGAAATTGCATTTGGCTTCAATTATTTCATTATTAAATTTGTCTGCATATTTTATAGGAGTGTTTTATATTTTGCTTGATGTCTTTGCTTCATTGTGGAGTTTCCACATATCTATTTCAGCAGGAGAATGTTTAAATTAAAATAGATCACAGTGTGTGCAGTATGAAACATATCCCTTAAG
Source organism: Pogona vitticeps (assembly GCF_051106095.1). Classification (NCBI taxonomy): domain Eukaryota; kingdom Metazoa; phylum Chordata; class Lepidosauria; order Squamata; family Agamidae; genus Pogona; species Pogona vitticeps. Next base: position 25,368,439 of record NC_135784.1, read on the forward strand.
TTTGTTCTCTCCTTCTCTCCAGGATGTTGAAAACTTCTTGCTGAGGTAAGTGAAAACAGCTGTTAATGGAAGTAGAAAAGCTATATCCCATGTAAAGGAACAGGATCTTTATTTTCATGGGGAGAAAATTTTGGGCTCTATCCTGTCTAATGGATTTCCTTTAAAAACCCATATTTTGTTTTATTTTTAGAAAAAGGTTCTGTAAGTATACAAAACTGATTCCATGAAAAACTAAAAACAGATGGTGACATTTATTCTTAAAGCTGAGTAGATTAATGTATATAGAATTCTATAGAACTCCTTTTTTAAAAGGTGGAATCTTGAGTATTTAGATACTTCCACTGGCCTTTTACTTTTAACAACTCGTCATAAGTCCAAGTGTGTTGCAGGAGGTATGCAGACACCTATATTTCACTCGACTGAAGAAAGGCCTAGTTCAAAGACTTCCTGGCCTACAAACTTCCTGTTAAGAAAGGAAGCGGCTCTGGTGCTGTCAATTGGAGTCCAAACGTCACATGCCTAATACCCAAAGCTGTATTTACTCTGAGGATTAATGTAACTTTTAAAACACCTTTCTAGCTGTGCTTCTTCTAACTCAAAGATATGCTGGATATTATGGGTTTGAAGGGGCAGCAGCAGTGGTGGGATTCAAATAAATTAACAGCAGGTTCTATGTCCTAATGATTGATAGATAGATAGATAGATAGATAGATAGATAGATAGATAGATAGATAGATAGATAGATAGATAAATGCCCAGTACATTTTAAAAAAAGGTACCACATAAGCAACAGTCTTATGTGGTACCTTTAACTTGAAAAAAATCATAGTAAAATGAGGACGGTTGGGTGTTTAACTGAAGCGGTCTCACCCCAAAACTTTTTCCCTCTGTGTCCTGCCCTCATGCCTTGTCAATCAACCCCCCTCTGCCTCGAGGCCATGAGCTTTCCTCCAGTGACATCAAGGACTAATCCTCCCCCCTTTCCCCCACTGACGCCTCTGCTCTTTCCAGGGCTTTATCTCTCTCACCCACACCCCACCTCAGACGGCTCAGTGTGGCGCAGGAAGGGAGGCAGCTAATTGTGCCCCCCTCCCCTCCGCTCGTCGCTGGTCACCTGGCCCCTCCTCCTTCATTCATCTCAGGCCAGCAAACGGTTCTAAGAACCAATAGTACATTTAGGAATCGGTTCTATAGAATAGGTGCGAACCTGCTGAATCCCACCTCTGGGCAGCAGTCCCTTGAGGAGAGAGGAAACCTGCAGGCAGTACAATACTAGCTAAAATCAAAGAGAACAGCCAAAAACAAAATGGAGCAGAGGCAGAGTTAGGAGAGGCGAGTTACATTATGCCAATTCCAAGCCTCTTCCAGGTCAGAGACAGATAGTATGCTGACAGATATTTAGGTCAAGAAGAGCGTACGCCTAAGTAATTTTTAGCATTCTTAGACTGGGAAGGTTTGGATTCAGTATGGCCTAACCCATCTTGGCTAGTTAGTATTGTCCTCTCCCTCCACAAGTATCCTGGATCCTGCCTTTTCCCATGATACTCTGATCTTGTATCTCCCATATAAATCCATGATGTGGAGAATTAACACCATGAATTGAGATTCTGGAGGGACACTGAGCTGACACTGTTTTTCTTATCCAGGCGTCAGAGAAGGAAACTGAATCCCGTGGCTTTTCCTCCTGAGTTGAAATGGCTGATCTGGGACATCTGTGATATAAATCCCTTTCTGGAAGGGGTCATGAGGCCATTCAAAGGTAATGAGAAATAACCATAGGATTCATGATTTTATCCCATGTATGTATAAGGTTCTGGGTTATTTGCAATGTGATCAGGGGCAAGAAACTCTCAATTTGAATACCAATTGCAAAATAAATTGTTTCACTATAGAAAGTGCTGTGGGAAAACATATTTTCAGCCATACTCAGCACTGCATCCTTCAGCGTCTTTTATAAAGTGTTCATCTTTTATCTGCAGTTACTCACTTGGTGCTTCAAAGGCTGAAATCCTGTTGTTTAGCATCGTAAGTTGCACTAGAGTGGGCTCGTCCAATCAATGGGGATTTGGTGAGTCATCGCTGTAAGTTCCGTGGTTTCTAATGGTCCTACCTGAGTGTGACTTAGTGCTCTGAAGAACGGAGGAGCCGACTCACCAAATCCCCCACTGATTTGATGGGCCTACTCTAGTGTGACTTACTATGCTAAGTTACAGGATTGAAGCCAAAGTCTTGCATTAACAGGCTGATGGTGACTAGTAAACATGCAAATTCACACCCTTATGTGTGCCTATATTTGTGTCTGTCGGATACAGAGATTGAGGAATTGGTTCTTCAAGGCATTGTCTTTTGGTTGAGGTGGCACCATGGTTTCTTTCAGATATCTTTCTCCCCTTGGTTGCCCTTTTTACATGACTGGAATCAAATGTGTCAAATATAGTCTGCTTTGTATTCTCGAAGGCTTTCACAGCCAGGATCTGATGGTTGTTGTGGATTTTTCGGGCTCTTTGGCTGTGTTCTGAAGGTTGTTCTTTCTCACTTTTCACCAGTCTCTGGGGCCAGCATCTTCTGTCTCCTGTCCTCTGAAGATGCTGGCCACAGAGACTGGCGAAACGTTAGGAAGAACAACCTTCAGAACATGGCCAAACAGCCCGAAAAATCCACAGCAACCATAGTCTGCTTTCTTTAAAACAATGTGTTTTTATTTTTTAAGTAGCAGGAGGTTCCCCAGATGCCCCGTGTCTCAGGTACCCTTTGCTTATGCCTTCTGTGTAAACTTCCAAAGGTGCAACTGACTTCTTGGGTAAAATTCATCATATACAATTTTTTTTGAGGCCACCATGATTTCCTTGACTTCCCAAAGCCCCAGAACAACATGGTCTCTTTGACATACGTTATAAAAATGGAAGACAGGATGCTGAGGGCAATAAACCATCCAGCTGCTTAATGCTGAAAGTAAACCTTCCCACTAACGGGAATGAAGTTTGGGACATCTCCCCACCTCAAAACCCAGCAAATAAATCGCACCTGTCCCCATACTGGGCCTTACTCTTCTTCCTATCCAAGAGATTTATTCCAAGAATAAGTCTGTGGAATCCTCAGTCTTGTCTGAATGAACACGTGTTATAATAATATCAGTTCTTGTTAGCAGAAGTATTAACATGATACTGTGATGCTGTGTCTCTTTTTTTCCAGATACCCTGGTTTCAGGACTTCACCAGCAAAAAGGTAAATTGCAGGTTGTGATAACCCAGATTTGTGGGTGGAACAGGGATTTTCTTCTGCAGTACCAAGACTTTGAAATGGTTGGGGTTCCTTTTCCTCATTTAACTTTTCCTGGATAAATACTTCCACCTTTTCCTCACAAGACTCATTCAGTTTTAAGGAACTATTACTTCCTGAGAAGTTTCAGTCATCTGACTTCTCTGTGTGGTGAGGGATCCAAGGCTACCAAAGTTTTGTGGTTCTCTGAAGATCTTTTTGTGGTGGTTTGTAATGTCTGGATTATGAGTGTTTGCTGATAGTACTCAAAAACCCACCCAAACCACAGAAATAAGGTCTCATCCAGGTGGAGAATTTTCTCTTATCTGAGGCACCTGGTTGCAAACTAATGATATTGCAGTTTTTCCCACCATCCATGTTTTTGTCTTGGTTAGAGCAGTGACAAAATCTTAACCTTTCAATGCTGTTTCTGGCCCCTCTGGCCAAAAAAGAAAGTAATTTCTTAAGTCTGCTTAATTTTTACAGTTTTAAACGATGATAACTATAGATGTATAGATAAGAGATGTGAACATTCAAAAGTGTGACGCAAGTGTGTCAGTCGTTGTCTTTATTGTCGTCGTTCCTCTTGAGGATGAAAAGAAGCAATATCAGTTTGAAAAGGGGACCCTTCTTTCGTCATATCAGGCAAAATTCAAAGGAAAAAAGTATATTCGTCTCCTGCTCATGCGATTTTTCTTCTCTTTTTTTCTCTCCTGCCTCCCACACCTCCTGCAGTAAATGTTCGCTTGGATCCGCTCACAGCGAACCACTGGCTGATTGTATCTGAAGACTGTAAAAGTGTACGAGAGGGAAGCGAGTGTCAGTCCCTGCCTGACACCCCGGAGCGATTTGATATGTGTGGCCTTGTGCTGGGGTGTGAGGAATTCACCACCGGCAGGCACTTCTGGGACGTCGGTGTGAGCAGTGAGGAGCAGTGGTCTGTCGGGGTGGCCAAGAAGTCTTTGAACAGAAAGGGAGATCCCACCTTTGCTTCCGAGGAAGGAGTCTGGGAGTTTGGGAAGTGGGGAGGCAAATATAGGGCCTACGACCCCCCAGCTAACACGGTCCTCTCCTTGGGTGAGAAGCCCAGTAGGATCCGAGTGGCTCTGAACTACGAGGGGAGACGAGTGGCCTTTTACGATGCGGACAGAGGAACCTTCCTTTATGCCTTCACGGCTGCTTCCTTCAGCGGAGAGACCGTTCAGCCATGGTTTTATGTGACTGAGAAAGCCCACCTGGTGGTTTCTCCTTGATGGTGATGAGAGAGAGAACAAAGGAATTGGGAACGTCTGTCTCTGAAAATGTTGGACTACAACTCCCATCAGCACTTGCCACCAGAACCGGTGGTGAGAAATGATGGGAGTTGCAGTCCAATGCCTGGAGGCCTTCACAGTTCTTCCCAAGCCCCGATGTACGGAACTTTACTGCAGTTCTGACATATGAAGTACACACTAAAAATGGTTCACTTTTCCTCATTGGAAGCAATATTTGCATGATAGTGATTGGCTGGCCTAGGTGGCAATCATGAAGAAATCTCCCCCTTCAGAGCATAGTTGCGGACAACTTTGATTGTCAATTAGACTTAAAAAAAACTTTGTTCTATCCCTGTCAAAGTGTGACAGCAACAATTAGGGGGTAAATCTTAAAACATAAACAAAGCACAGGATACCTTTGTAGTAGATACAGATTTATGAATCTTTCCCTCTATGGTTTTAACTTACACACAAGACCATGCAGGAAAGATTTTTTTTAAACAATGGGTGGGAAAAAACAAAGAGGGAGGATGGTTGAAGCCTCTCTCGCTTGTGTTTTGATCATAATCTAGAGATGTGGGTTACATGCTTTTACTATAGAGAGAAGCGGAAGAACAATCTTAGGAGCATAGTACATATTTAATTCTGTAGTTTCTCTCTAAAAGTTCATATTTCTGCAACCTCCATAAGCTTGTATCTCTGTTGTCCTTCAGCCTAATTGCACACAACACTGTTAATTCTTTGTTGAAAAATGAGGTGGGATTCTAAGCAAAACACATTCTGTGTATTCAAAGAAATACCTCCACCTGTTTAAGTCACCTTGGACATCTCTGAGGGACATTACAAAGGGAGAACTATTAGGTGCTGGGGGTAGACTTAATTTTGCCTGTTAGATGAGCTACAGTTAATTGTGGAGCAGATCCAGGTTTTCAGACAGCCCATCTGTTTGCCTTTTAAAAATATCTGACAATTTTTCATCTTAATTTGCCCAAATATTTTGTTACAGACTGTAATGCATATTTATGGCAGACTAGTATTTTAATTGCCAAATCTTGGGTAAGTGTTTTATATGTTGATTTTTATACTTCTATTAAAGACTTATTTTTCAGTTGCTCCTGTGTTTGTTTTCATCCTGAAACAGGCCACAGCCTCATAAATTCACATTTAACTCTTTCTTCAAGGAACGTCAGGGAGATGGACAAGGTGCTACTCCTATTTAACATCTCAACTGGCCTAGGTTGGAATGAGAAATGGTACCTTGGCTTTTATGTGGTGTCAGACTGCTTTCCATACTATGGAGGAGTGGGGCCCAGAAAATCCAGTCATGGGCGACGTTGGTCTCAGCCTTTGTCGGCTCAAAGTCATGGCTTCCTTGACTAAACATTCCTTTTGTTGTTGGAGTGTTTTCCTTTAAAAAATCAACCTGTGCCACCCAATCCTCTCAGGTCATGCCCCTACCGGTTGCGACACCAAGGGAGGCCAGGAAGATACCTGGTAGAAACTGGACTTCCTTGGTTGTGGCCCCTTCCCTATGGAATGGGCACCTGGTAGATCTGCCCCCTGCCCCCCTCTCAGCCTTCAAAAGGATGCTCAAAACAAAACTGTTAATGGAAGCCTTTGAGAGCATCCTGACTATGCACTCAATGGCTATCTTGATGTTCTCCCGTTTTGCCATCATTTTTTAAATTAGCTGTTTGTTTATATGTGATTAATTATTTCTTAATACAGTATATTTTATATTTTATGTTCCTTTTACTGTGGATGTAAACTGCCCAGAGTTGTGCCCAGCACTAACTGGACAGTATATAAGTTGATGACACAAATAAAATGTCCCAGATAAGTCAACATTACAATAGTGAATAAAGATGGGCACGAACCGGTTCGTGCCGGTTCATTTAGTATCCAAACAGATGTTCAGCCCTTCCCAGCCCTGCCTCCTCCAGCAGACACCCATTCAGGGGCAAGTGCCCAGATGGAGCAGGGCAGGGAAGCGTGGTTGCTGCCTCCAAGTGGACACCTGCTGGAAGAGGCTGGGGTGGGAAGTGCTCAACCCGTTAGGCAGATAAACGAACTGGCACGAATCAACAGTTCGTGCCCAGCTCTGACAGTGAATATGACTTTTTCAAGTGACATCAAAACACCACCACACACAAACCCCATCTCTGATTTCTGTCTAACTGGCTGAGAATCTGGGGATCTCTTACCATAATCTGACTCCTCCCTCAGCAATCTTTTATGCTTTAGCTTTGTCAGGGTGAGACTTTATCCTTGCCTCTGCACCCACTCACCCATCAACTGCTTCAGAGTCATTTCTTCTATCCAAAGCAGGCAACCTGACTAGAGGCAAGGGAATATCTGGGAGCAGCTATGGAGGGATTGAAGGAGGCAACACAACAGGGGTGGAGTGGGGACCAAGAAAGAGCAGAAGATCATCTTGGACCTCTTTCTCTTGACCTCCTCGTCGTCCTCCCTTACTTGAAAAAAAGAGATTCTTTCTATCCCTGAAAGACTAGTCGAAGAGCATTCATCATTTTACTCCCTTTCTCCACTATTAATGTCCTGATTCTTGGGGAAATAAAGCTCAAGTCTTTTACCCTACAACAGTGGTTCCCAACCTTAAGTCCCCAGATGTTCTTGGACTAAAATATCCAGTAGCTTTCACCACTAGCTGTGCTGGCCAGTATTTCTGGGAATTGGTAGTCCAACATCTGGGGACCTAAGGTTGGGAACCACTGCTAGAAGAACTGAGCCATGTAAGCTGAGCTTCTCTGCTGCTTGTCTACAACCCTTGTACATCTGGAAATATGTTGGGCTTGGCTGCTGCTTTTTCATGCAAGAAAATGACACTAGTGCTTAAAAAGACAAATTTAATCTTTAAAAACAGCTAATGTTCAGAGACCAGTGCTTCTGCTTTCCACAAGCAAGGAGTATAAAATCAAACGACCGCATTACTGTGAATGTTACACGCACAGACAACCAAAATAGCCTTCAAAACACATATTGAAAAAGGGATGTTCAAAAACTCACAATGGGTTGGTACTCATAATGAGGCTATTCAGAATAAAATGGGGTAAAACCTGGACTTGAGAACAGCAGCTCTTAGAGCCGACTTCTTTGTGTGCAAATATGTCGAAGATCAACACCCAGCCCTCCGCGGCAGAGGAAGAATAAAGAACAAGGCTATTTCCTTGGAAATGGGTGACCTAACAAGGATGCGACAATTGCTACCTGCAAAGATCATGACAAGCGAGACCACTTGATTACCTGTAAGGCTCTCAACCCCTTCTTTAGAGACAGCATTGCCTCCCGTATTTTAACAGTGCTGATGTTCCCTGATAAGTGGTGTTTTTGTCAAAATGTTCCTCTTCTCTGGAGTCTAAAAAGGGAGAGCACAAGAAGTTTAGAGATTCAAGGCTAAAGCAACACAAATGCCCTTGGACTGATAAGCAGCCACACAATCCAGATCTTTGGAGTTCAGCTGAAATGGCTTCTTCAGGGCAAGCAAAGGTTGATTTTAAAGAACAAGTGATCAGGTTCCATGCAGGTGGCTTCTGTGGCACAACACCAAAAGTAGGATTGGTTCTAGATACGATTTTGATGACCAGTATGTATTATCTTTTGAGTCTGGTCATCTAAAACCGGTTCATATCTCTAGTGCAGAAAGCTGAGGTGCATCAAACTATTACCATAGCATGGGTTACCCCATATTGCTGTAATATAGCAACTGCCCTGGCTGTTATCCCGTAGGAATCTCATGGAGCAGTGGTTAAACTGCAGTACTACAGTGAAGACTCCGCTTGTGACCTGAATTTGATCCCAATGGGCTTAGATAGCCACTTTTAAGGTTGATTCAGCTTTCCAAGGTCAGTAAATTGGTATTCAGCTGGGGTGGGGGGAAACAGAGTGTAACCTACATAATTAAATTCTAAACCAGCCAGAGAGTGCTTTAAGTGCCACAGGGTGGTATATAAGCAGCATACAGTGGTGCCTCGCATAACGAGCGCACCGTTTAACGATGAATCCGCATACCGATGCGGACTTTGCGATCGCTAATGTGATCGCATACCGATGTTTCTTCACATAGCGAGGGGGGGAACAGCTGTTCGGCGGTGGCCGGAACACCCAAAATGGCCACCGGAACATGGGGAAACATCGCAGAACGGTGAGTTTTGGGCCCATTTGGAATGCATTAAACATCGTTCCAATGGGTGTTTTTGATCCGTATAGCGATGTTTCCCCATAGCGAAGGTTAATCCGGAACGGATTAACCTCGCTATGCGGGGCACCACTGTACTTTGCTTTATCTGCTATTTTTCTGCTTCCTCTATTCAGAAGCAAGACGCTGTTTGAATAGTCATCAGCCTTACCTAAATGATCTTCTATGACCTATTGTACCATATCACTATAGACCTGACTAGAAAGTTTGCGAGGACTGCTGATTTTTCCATCACGGACTGCTTTGGGTTCTCTTTTATTATAACATGTTCTGTTGCTTGTTGAAGGCAGGCAAGGTACAAAGACATGCATCAGAACCTCCCAAGTCTACGTTAGTATCTCTCTGTGCAAGAATCCCATGAGATAGAGCAGAACAACTGAATAGTGGATGGGTTTATGATTTTTTTGTTTATAGTTCATAGTATGTTGTTTGTTAACCGCTTAGAGTAGTGCTCAGCACTAAGTCAGCAGTAAAGAAATCTATGAATTAAATTCCATCCTGTGGCAACAAAGGTATTTAATAAGGATATTTAATAATGCTAATAAATCCCCTCCTGAAGATAATTCAGTGATGCAAAATGCTGGATGCTATATGAGTGTTCAAACTGAGAGAAAAGAAAAATATTAAGGTTTCTCTCTCAGTGACAGAGTGAATGCTAAGTAGATATATAGGTGGTCTGTCCCATTATACACCCAAAATAAATAAGGCTAGACAAACCTTCCTAACATCTATTCTCAATAACCCTGCCCGTGGTTATCTGGGCTAGTCGGGTATTAAGAAACGATGCTTGGTGGAAACCAGACACATGTAAGGATTCTCCATTATGCAAGTTATTTCTTGTCTAGACTTTTCTGCAAAGACTAGAATTCTCCGCACTGCCCTCCGAACACCTTTTACCACTGTGTGGGTTCTCTGCAGGAAAGATAAATTGACTTCATACTGAAGTCCTTTCTACATTCCTGTACAGTGGTGCCTTGCATAACGAGTGCCCAGTTTAATGACAAATCCGCATAGCGATGCGGATTTTGCGATCGCAATGCGATGTTTAAATAGGCAAAACATCGCATTGCGATGATCGGTAAGCATTTTGCTTACCGATCTTTGCATTGCGATATAGCGACGATTTATCTGGAACGGATTATCGTCGCTATGCGGGCCAGCACTGTATTCATATGGTCTCTTCCCCCTGTGAGTTTTCTGATATGACTGAGTGTCTTATCTGAGTGCGAATCTTCCTTTCCCAGAAAGAAGAGGACAGAATGATTCGGGACTTAACCAGCAGCACGCGCCGCATCACTGTTAAGCCAAACTGACTCCTACACTTTGTTACCTACGGAGTTCATTTACTGCAATGCATCAACAAAGGGACTTGGGAACAAACCTATTCAAAGCCCTCCACCCATTTTGTTTAATTTGTACCGGGGAACTGAAATCTCTGTATTGAGGACGTCGAACCCAACTTTCACTTCAGTCTTAACTGTTTCTGCCTTCCTGAGCTCTTTGAAATCGCTTGACACAGACTGGCTTTCCACCGTGCTTCTACCAGTTCCTTCTTTGACCAGTCAACGGTCTTCTTGCAAGTGCTCTTGGCTTGAACCTCAGAATTCTGGATAACATCCCAATACTTGAAGATGGATTGGTCTTGACAACACAGATCACACCACTTACTGCCTACTGACATCACATTTCCACTCTCTGTGCATTCATATGCTTTCTTCCCAACTGCATTCCTTGATGTCTATTAAAGGATCTAGCCCCTCTGACATTCCATACGCTCACAGTTCCTCCTCCGACTGGGTTCATTAATGTCTATTAAGTGCTCTGTTATGATTGAACATCTTTACACATTCCTCCCATTTATATGACGTTTCACCTGAATGAGTTCTCTAGTGTCTAACAAAATGTGTGTGACGTTTTTCCACACAGGTTTTCCTCAAAGGTTCAGGTAGAACTGGAATTCACTTCAGACTCCATACATTTACATGACTTCTCCCCTGCGTGAGATCTTTGAAGTTGAGTAAAGCTTGCGTTAATGCTGAAGCTCTTTCCACACTTATTGTATCCAGATGGTTATTCCCCTGCGTAAGGGTTTTTTTGAAATGTTGTATCAGGTGCCCTTTCTGACTGAAGCTCTTTCCACACTCCATACATTTATACGGTTTCTCCCCTGTGTGAGTTCTTTGATGCAAAGCAAGGGTTGCATTCACACTAAAGCTCTTCCCACACTCCATGCATTTATACGGTTTTTCCCCTGTGTGAATCCTTTGATGTTGCCTAAGGTGCTCTTTCTGACTGAAGCTCTTTCCACACTCCCTACACTCATATGGTTTCTCCCCTGTGTGGGTTCTTTGATGTACAGTAAGGGTCCCACTCTCATTGAAGCTCTTTCCACACTCCATACATTTAAACGGTTTTTCTCCTATGTGAGTTCTTTGATGTTTAGTCAGTTTTCTGCTATCACTGAAGCTCTTTCCACACTCTGTGCAGTTATATGGTTTCTCTCCTGTGTGAGATCGCTGATGTATTGTGAGTGCCGATTTTTGACTGAAGCTCTTTCCACACTCCATACATGGAAACGGCTTCTCTCCTGTGTGAATCCTTTGATGTTTAGTAAGTCTTCCCTTAATACTAAAATTCTTTCCGCACTCCATGCATTTATAAGGTTTCTCCCCTGTGTGAATTCTTTGATGTTTATTAAGTGTGCCACTATCGCTGAAGCTCTTTCCACATTCCATGCATTTGTATGGTTTCTCCCCTGTGTGCGTTCTTTGATGTATTGTCAGGGCTGAGCTCTGGCTAAAACACTTTCCACATTCAATGCATGTATAAGGTTTCTCCCCTGTGTGAGTCCTTTGATGTTTAGTTAGCCTTCCTTTAACACTAAAGTTCTTTCCACACTCCATACATGTATACGGTTTCTCCCCCGTATGAATTCTTCGATGAATGGTAAGGGTGCCACTATCACTGAAGCTCTTTCCACACTCCATGCATTTATATGGTTTCTCCCCTGTATGAGTTCTCAGGTGTACATTAAGGGCAGAGCTCTGACTGAAGCTTTTTCCACAGTCTCTGCACTGATAAGGCCTCTCCCCTGTGTGAGTCCTTTGATGGAAAGTAAGGCTTGAGCTCACTCTGAAACTCTTTCCACACTCCAAGCATTTATAGGGTTTCTCCCCTGTGTGAGTCCTTTGATGGACAATCAAGCTTCCACTATAATTGAAGCTCTTCCCGCAGCTGGTGCATTTGTACGGTTTCTCTCCTGTATGAATTGCCTGGTGCTGCCTAAGGTGCTCTTTCTGACTGAATGTTTGTCCACATTCCATACATTCATAACAGCTCCTTCTTTTGCTAATTCCTTGAAATTTAGAAAGCGTTCCAATGTGACTGAAACTCTTTCCCGGTTCCATGCATTGGATGCCACAATGTCTATTAAAATCTGAATTATTTGCAACTATCTTGTCAAAGACGATGGACTCATTCATTTTCCTTCTTTCAAAGACTTCTTGTGGTATCAGCAGTTCAGATACTTTCGTCTCCTGAGAAGCAGATTTGTTTTCTCCTTCCTTATACTGGTTTTGTTTGCGATTCTTTGGTTTCCATTGATCCACAAGTAACTCTTTTCCCTTTGGATGCACTGAGATCTCCCGTGGTGAGACAAAGGGCTTCTGACAGTTCCCACTGTTTTGACTATTACCTGATTTGGAAGATAAAATCAATAATAAAAATTTTGTTAGGACATTTCAGGAGGAGACTGAAGTTCTCCCCAGGAATCAAACCCAATCAGGTACACCTGATTCCCTCCCCCCCATGTTAGTCTGTTTCAGCATGTTGGCAAAATTAAAGAGAAAAAAGGAAGAAAAATATGGACAATATATTGTGGTACTTTAAATATTAAGAAATTTGGTTCAATGTGAGCTGTTGTGGACCAAAATTGACTCCTTCGGACACATCTCTACATATCTGAAGGGGATTTTGATTCAGAAAAGATCACACTGATACAAATGCCTTAAAGTACCCCAGTGTTTTGACTTTGTTTGTTCCCTCTTTTCCTTTCCCTCCTCTTATTTCAGTTTTTCCAATACAGTAGGACTGCGGTATCTGCAGGATCAGTACCTGTAGTTCCAGTTACAAACTGCCTGAAAATATTAAATTAAAAAACCCAGAAACATGTTTTTCCAAAGTGTATTACCAGACTTGGCCACTAGAGGGAATCAGAGGCTATATTATATACTATATGTTATGTCGCTATATCCACAGTTTTTGGCATCCATGAAAGTGAGGCGCTTCGAATCAATCCCTTGCGGATACCGCAATCCTACTGCATTCTTATCTATCATTTCTGTGTCCCTGCTGTAACTTGGTTTATCTTTTTGATTATTCTGCTATTTCCAACAACTGCAATAATGACTTCCTGCCTGCTTTTCTATTTCGCTTCCTCAGGTACAGAGACATTTGTTCATTTTTCTGCCTTACCAATGTCATATTATCTAGTCCTGTACCGTTCCTTTTTTATTGTGTGTTTATTTGATTTGAATTTCAGATCACAGAATTCTCTATTCTGGGAGTTCTACCTGGCAGACCCACACCTGAATTGTGCTCACCTGGAAAGAAGCTGGGCTGGAAGACTTCGTGATCTTCAATAGGCTGAACTCTGGCTTAGCTGCCATTTAGAGCAGTTCATCTAGTATTCGCGAAGGCTTTCACGGCCGGGATCTAATGGTTGTTGTGGGTTTTTCGGGCTCTTTGGCCATGTTCTGAAGGTTGTTTTTCCTGACGTTTCGCCAGTCTCTGTGGCCGGCATCTTCAGAGGACAGCAACCTATGCTCTGGTGTCCTCTGAAGATGCCGGCCACAGAGACTGGCGAAACGTCAGGAAGAACAACCTTCAGAACACGGCCAAAGAGCCCGAAAAACCCACAACAACCATTAGTTCGTCTAGTGTTTGCTGGGAACTCCCAGGAAACACTGGAGTAACTTCCTTTTTTAACAGCAAGCTAAGGCAATGCTCAGCCTATCATAGGCCATGAAGCATCGCAGCCCAGCCTTTCTCCAGGTGAACACAATTCAGGTGTGGGTCTGGTAGGTGGAACTCCCAGAATGGAGAATTCCAGAATATGGAGTTTAAAGAAAGCACATTTTCCACAAGATTCAAGACAGAGACCAAAATCTCATTGTTCTCTGGTTGTTCTTAATCCAAATTCATTTAGAAGAAGAAATAGTCAGACACTAAGTCCACATGAAGACCCAACCAACACTATATATCACAGGCTCCCAACCCTTGACCTGGTACCGGCCTGTGGCCTTGGCCGGACTGGGCTGAAGAGACAGATCTCCCCTCCTCCTGCATGCACTCCCTCCCACACACCCTACACAGCCGCTTCGCACATGCGCACAAGTATGCGTGCATACTGCACGAGCAGCCCTGCCCCTTTGTGCATGCGTGCGAGTGCCCCCCTCCATGCATGCATGCGAGTGCCCCCGCCCCTTCGAGCATGCCTGCAAGCACCCGCGTGAGCAAAGCCCCTTTGCGCATGCACGTGATAGACCTCACCCCCCCCAACTGATCCGCAGTATTAAAAAGGTTGGCGACCACTGCTATATGGGACTGTGTTGCTGTCCTATACCAGATTCAGACCTCTCTGAACATATCTGAGTACGAGCAGGTATTGCATCATAAAAAAGCAATAGAATCTTTGCTGATTCTCTTGGGTCTTTCTTCTCAGGCCTTAGCAGAGTTCAGACCCCAGCAATCAAAGTTTTAGACATGGAGGCAGCTCTCTCGCTGTCCAAAAGGAGCCGAGGAAAATGTCTTCTCCAAAACAGGCAGGAGCTTAATTCCGGAACCAGGGATTAGAGGGGCCAGAGGCAATGTTCTTATCCAAGATAGGAGACAGGGGATGGTAACAAAAATTTGGGATGCGACCTACAGTCCAGGAGCACTTATTTCCCCTGAGAAGTAAACTTCAGGACTAGAGCTTTATGAACGAACACTTCAAGACAGGGAATGGCACATGGTGGCAGCTGAATGAACAGTGGGTGCCGTAAAAGGCTCATGCTTGTTCTGCCAGTTTCTTAGAAGACATACACTGTGCTGGTGAAAACAGGAAGAGAGTGGCTGATAAGACTGTGAACTCTGCTAGTGGACCTGAAACCCCTGGAAACTGTTTACCTTCAGTGATTAAATACAAGGGGAACAAAATGCAGAGAACTTCCTCAAAGATCCCATCGGACAAGAACTGCTGGATAGCTCAGTGGTTTAGGTCTCTGCCTGCGAAGCCAGAGGTTGGGAGTTTGATTCCCTCCTGTGTCTCCTTGAGAAGGGCTAGACTGGATGATCCCTAGGGTCTCTTCCAGCTCTGCAGTTCTAAGGTTATTATTATTATTAAATAAGCAGGTACCTCCAAATAGCTTCTGTTCCTTGGAGTCCTGGAAAAACGAGTCTTCTGCTCCTTCCAGCCAAGAGATGAGATCTGGTTTGGGAATTCCTTTCAAAGGCAAGAGACAGATTCATCACCACAAGGACACAGCTGTTCAAGTCTAGCTCTTAGTATTATCCATTTGTCTCACATTCACAAGTATGTCACTTATTAAGTTAGCTCTCAAGAAGGCAGACATTAGAAGCCAGAATACCGTCCCATTAGATGCTGTTCCAAGACCTCTATTCAGAGCACGTTACCATAGTCTCCTGAGAGTGAAGGATGCCTACAAGACACCCCATGTATACGACGCCCGCCCACTTTTCTAATCCAAAATTTAAAAATCAATATTTTAAACATAAAGCAGAACACATTTTTATTTAGTAATTAGGTAACATTTACACACAAGTACTGTCATATTATGCATTACACTTGGCTTTGAGCATATCATTTTATTTAGTCTCTGGGCTCAGAATGCCCCAACATTACCAGTCCCTGTTGCATCTGAGCCTACAGGCTCCACCTCCAACGAGGTGTGTTCCTATTGGTTTGTACAGCATCAGCTGATGTGAATTCCATAAAGCTTATAACTATAGGAAGCTAAGCCTTTTGATTGGAGGAAGCCTGTTTACAGAGGCAAGGTACAGGCAGTTTTCAATCACATGGTTCTCTCTTTGGCTTACTTACATGTATAAGACAACCCTAAATTTTTGGTGTAAAAATTTTAGACAAAAGTGTTGTCTTATAAACAAAAAATACGGTATATGCTGCCTTCCTCTTTAAAAAGATCCAAGGCAGTTTATAGTAGTGGGAGGGGGTAGATAACAGATTAATCTACACAGGGAACCAACACTTTATAGTGCTTTGGATAGAACTGCTGGATAGCTTAGTAGTTTAGGTCTTTGGCTGCAAAGCCAGAAGTTGGGAGTTCAATTCCTGATTGTTCCTCCCTTGATGAGGGGTTGGACTTGCTGATCCAAAGAGTCCCTTCCAGCTCTGCAGTTCTAAGAATATATTTATGAGATCATATTTTTGTCTTGTCTGGATCACATTTTAGTTTATTTCAATCAAAAGGAAAGTGTCCTCACCCAGAGATGCTACCACCCCATAGTTTGCCAGCATGACCTCCTTGTATAAAACTTTTTGTGCTGGTTCTAAGAGATCCCACTCTCCTTTGGTGAAACAGACAGCTACCTCCTCAAAGGACACCAGCTGCTGGAAGAAGGAAAAAGAAAAAAAAACACTTTAACCAGAAAGAATCTCACATACATACACCAGTGCTCCTAGTTCGAAAGGGAAAGTACTAATAGTGTAGATTTGTAAATACTGTTTGTTCCATTTTACTTTGGAGGATATAAGGCTTTAATTTTGGAAATACAAAAAAACTCACAATCTTCTTACTTGCTGATGTTGGGATGATAAAAGTAAAGAAGATTATTATTCTTTCCAACTGCCACCAGAAAACAAGGGGTGGCACTCAGAAGATCCCCCTTTGTTTATTCATAATTACTTCTTACCCAAAGTGGCTTAATGGCATCTCTTTCCACTTGACCATAAAGAGATGATCCAGAGCCTGCCTGTGTTGCTGTCAAGTTGCCTGTGTGGGAGAGAAAAGAAGTAACAATTAAGCTGTGCCATTGCTGCTGCCATCACATATGATAGAGGGATGAGAAGCTGAGTCAGCTGAGGAGATATTTACCTGAGAAGGCAAATGCTATTTTGGGATGCATTAGCAGACGTATAGCCTCCAAATCCCAAGAAATATCAGTTCCCCTCTATCTGTCACTGGTTAGGCCTCATTTATAATACAGTGGTGCCTCGCATGACAACATTAATTTGTTCCAGCGAAATCGCTGTAGAACGAAAACATCGTAAAGCGAAATTTAAAAGCTCATAGAAACGCATTAAAACCCGAGGGGGTGGAAACTCACCGTCCAGTGAAGATCCTTCATAGGGCGGCCATTTTCGCTGCCTGTGCAGCGAGGAATCTGTCCCAGAAAACAGCGGGGGGCCATTTTGTTTACCCGGTGGCCATTTTGAAACCGCCGATCAGCTGTCCGAAAATCATCATTTTGCAAAGAATCGGTTCCCGAAGCAGGGAACTGATCATCACAAAGCAAAATTCCCCCACAGGAAACATCCTAAACTGATTGCAAAAGCGATCGCAAAAAGTTTGTCGTAATGCGATTTCGTCGTTAAACGGAGCGATCGTAAAAAAAGGCACCACTGTATTGTGTCTTGTACCGGACTCCACACTTCAAGAAGGATGCTGACAAGGGGCTGGGGGCTGGAAACCAAGCCCTTGGATGAAAGATTGATAGAACTGAGAAAAGAAGACCGAGGGGAGACAGGATCTCAAATACTTGAAAGGTAGTCATACAGAAGAGGGGCAAGATCTGTTTTTGATTATTCCATAGTATAGGACACGTAATAATGGGCTCAAGCTAGAGGAAGCCAGAGTTAAGTTAAATAGGAGAAATATCTTAACTGTTAGGGCAGTACAAGGGAACCCATCACCTCAGGCGGTGGTGAGCGCTCCAACACTTATCAGTCAGACCTGCTTTGATTTGGATTCCAGCCTTGAGCAGACGGAGTTGGACTCAATGGCCTTATAGGCCCCTTCCAACTTTATTACTCTATGATTCTATTTCCCTCCAAAAACTGTGGTATGGAGGGGAACATTTTCATCCTCTGTACATCCTTTGGTTCTATGGCTTTAATTATTGCAGTCTGTGTCGCCCTTTTGGGGAGCAGTAAATTGACAGCATTGATAAATGCCATTGCTATTTTCTGTGTTGTTTTCCTTCATGTTCTTCTTTCCTTCAGTGTGATCAACCTAAAACGGGCTTAATGGAAAAACGTCCTAAGTGTCAGAGCAGGAAGGCAGTGGAACCAATTGCCTCGAGAGGTGGTGAATGAGCCAGCACTGGAGGCATTCAAGAGGAACTTGGCAGATATCTTTTGATTTCCATCCATGCATTGAACGGGGTGGGGGAGGGGTTGGACTTAATGGCCTTATAAGCCCCTTCCAACTTCAGTATTCTATGATTCTATAACCTTAATATTGGGAAGACTTATATGTTGTAAGCTGCCCAGAAACCTTAGGGTAGTGTGGGCGGCATATAAGTTAAATAAATAAAAAGACTGACTCATTAGTCTGAAAATTTTGCTGTTGTGCCTTATTAAGTCTCACTGATGAAACACAAGCTAAAAAGCCACCAAGAAAGCAGTTCAGTTCCAAGTAGATAAATGCTCCTACCACATACTTAACCAGAGGTCTCCTCACCTTCTTCAGACGGTCCAACAAATGGCTCTTTTCCCTCTTCCAGCTGTGTGATGAGGACTGGTTTGGAAGTTTCTTTCAAATAAAGAGACAGGCTAGTGATTAGGAAATGTTCAGGCATCAGGGTCTAACCTTTATGGGTCTATTTCTTCTTGATCCTTATTAGTCTTTTAGGAGGGAAAAAGCATACACTCATAACAACAAAACAGTCCAACGTTGGACTGGAGTTATCTCCACCTCCCCCCTCCCAAAAAAAAAAACTCAACAAAATTTACCACTAAGGCAAAAAAGAAAAAGGGTTTGTAAACAAAACTTATGGGTGACACCTTGTTGAAAGCCAAGGCGTGCTCCTTGGAATCTTTGTCAACTTTAATTAAATTCTTTATATTCAATCCATTACATCAAGCTCTTTGGACAAAACCATGTTTCTGCCCCCATGTCATGTAGCAAAATTCCAGAAATCAAAGCAGTTAGTTGAAGCTAATTTTGAGGCATTGGTCGTGTGACCAGGACTGCAACCAGTGCCTCCTTAATTGGCCACCATGACTTCCACGACTTCACTGGTGCAGGTGGAAAACATATACACATACACATACACACACACACACACACACACACACACACACACAGAGAGAGAGAGAGAGAGAGAGAGAGAGAGAGACAGACAGACAGACAGACAGACAGACAGACAGACAGACAGACAGACATATAAAGTTTCGACAAAAGAGTTTTATTCTGCTTTTGCCCTTGAAGACGCATCACTGTGAACCACCAAGGGTTATGTTTCATCGACCCTCGGGTGAGAACTTGTATGAAAGGCTTTGAAACATCCGGAAAACCTCTGCCAGATGACAAAGTGAGGGGAAAAGGAGGCAACAGGAGCAGCAAAAAAGAGAAAATATTTTATGCCATTTTAAGTGTTCATAGAAGATTGCTATAAAGTCAGAAAAATAATAAACATTCATAAAGGCCTATACTCCACTTAGGCTCTTAGCATCTACCTATTTAGTTATTCAGCATCCATGTAAAAACAATAAGCTGTGCACACTTTGCACAATTAAAAAGTACTCTTGAAAGTGTCTGAGTCGGCCACCCTGGTCCCTTCTGCTTTCCACATGTAAGCCACCGTGTCCATAGCAGCCTCAAAATGAGCCTTAAAGGGTCCACCACAAGTGGTTAGCCTGCGTGGGGTGACCAGCCTAGCACAGTCTCATTCCTTCAGAGAAGGAAATGGTGACAAAGTCATCCTTTCTGCACTTATCAGTCAAAGGAAAGGTGCCCTTACCCAGAGAAGACACCATACTAAAGTTCTCCAGCATGACCTCCTTGTACAAGGCTCTTTGGTCTAGATTCAGGCGATCCCATTCGCGCTGGGTGAAGTACATTGCTACCTCATCAAAGGAAACCAGGTCCTGGAAGAAAAAGATGTTCTTTATTCAAAAAGGACACGAAATTGGCATTTTATTTTATTGTTGAAGTGTTCAAGACTTCATGTCAGAAATTCAGTACAGTTCATGGCCTAGTGATCAGTTTGCAGCACAAAAAAGTACAAAATAAATCAATTTATTTCCAGCAGGTGCTTTTAAAATATCAGCACCATGTGAATTCATTATCCTCATGATTTCTTATTTCTCCATCGTTGCTCATAACAAGCGCCAGAGGAGAGCTGGCCAGCTGGACGGTGGCAGCGGTTAAGGATGCTTCGCTGAAAGAGAGTTCTGTCCAAATCCCTCTAAAGTAGGGGTTCCCAAATCAGGGTCCCCAGATGTCCTTGGATTACCACTCCCAGAAATCCTGGCCAGCACGGCAAATAGTGAAGACTTCTGGGATTTGTAGTTCAAGAACATCTGGGACCAAAGGTTGCAAATTAACTGAAATAATTATATTATATATGTTTATTTTAATGTGTTTTAACCTATGTAAGCCGCCCCAAGTAGACGTAATCTAGAGGGGCGTGGTAAAAAATAAAATAAAAATAAATAAATAAAATCAGTTTTAAAAGAAGCAATTTTATGCAATGACCATTAAATAGAACACACTCCCCTAAACGACAATGAACTGTGTCTTTTCTTAAATAAGATTTTAGAGTACAACCATATCCATTCTAATATTGTTTCTAGCTCTCATATTGTGCATTTCAATGGCGAAAGTCATCTTGATCTTTTTTTAAAATGTCCTGATGTATTTAAATCTGAGCAAGAAATATTACCACCATCACCTTTTAGATGCTAAACCTGAAATAAAGCTAAGAGGCTGATAGACTGTTCCCTTCGTCTCTCTTGTTGACTTACCTGAGGTGTTTGCATGGTTATTCTTTCCTCTCCACCACCAAGAAGCAGCAATCCGGAGTCTGTCTCTGATGTCATTTTATTGTCTGGGGTGAAGAAAAGGGAGATACAGACCGGGCTACTTGTGTTCTCGTTCAACAACTTGCATAATGCCCTTTATGGCCTGCGAAGGTTTGTCCTTCAGCCTGCCAGATTCTCTTCTAGGTTCAAAACCCCCTTAAAACCAAAGATCTGATCTCCAGTCAGCAACAGAGATCAGCCATTTCTCCTCCACTGCTGTGAGAGGGGAATGGACTTCCTTCTGATTTTCTGCAGATTGGTGACCTATCACCACCACCATGCTGAGCAATCACCAAGTCAGACCTCCTACACACTACATGGCACAGGAAACAAACAGTAAATGTGCCTGTGTAAAAGACAGAGATAGTATGGCATCCAAGACTTTGATCATTTCACAAACATATGCACTGTATCGTCTGGAAGATACTTGACATTGCATCCCCCAAATTTTGCAGGCTTTGCTTCTGAGATTCTGTATGAGCAACGCTGGTGCCATCAGAGAAGAACTTGGGTGTTAAGTCCTTCAAAAGAAGCAACATCTATCAACCAGATTTTTCCTTCGCTTCTGTAGCAGAAAAAGGACCAGCTGAACTCTCAAACTAACATAATATAGAAATCAAATCCACCATCAAGTTCAAAAGAGAAGCTGTCCCTCCGATCTGAAAAGTTTTGAGAAAGCCTTCTTAGTTGTTATTTGTTGGGATCTGCAAGATGAGGGGAAGTAGGGGTCTTGCAGATGAAGCCTCAGGGCAGGAATTTGTAGATGAAGCCTCCCCCTTGACCAGCAAGGGGGAAAAGAAAAGACGGGACCCTCGAGTGTATGGCAGCTGTTCAGAGGGAATCTCTCGATCTCTCGCCTCCTCTTCTTTTATTGTACCCCTACCTTTGAACAACTTAATCAAAAACTATTCTAAACAGAGGCATTTAATTTCCTGAATACACAGCCAGAATCGACATTCCTGAATACACAGCAGGGTAAACATATACAGTTAACACCTTAAGTAAACAAATAAGTTAATACAATTTACCCAGAAACAGGAAATTCCTAAATACACATGCAAGTTAATCAACTCAGAGACAGATAATTATCTTAGATACCAAAGCAGGTTAATGATCATCCTTACTGGAAACTGACCTGAGCCCAAAACAATATCTGCTATATACATTGTAAAAGCATACAATTTCCCCACAGTTATTTGGTTTTAAATAGTTTTCGTTTCGGTTCAGCTTGTTTATTATTGTAAACCGTCCAGATCAGCACTTCGGCTGCATGGGTCCCTGAGTTGGGATCCTTCAGTGGGGCCAGGACCCTCTGTGATAGAAATGCTTGGACAATAAGCCTAAAGGAGGTACTTTGAGCTGTATCCTTTTGTAAGGATGTGCCCAGAGGTAGCTGGTGCAAAGTCCTAGAGGAGATCTCTGCCTCTGCCAGCAAAGCTTTCCACTCCACAGAACAGGATTCTAGCCTTCAATTCTAGTGCAAAGCTTTCCTCTCTCTGCTGCTGCACAACAGGATTCTAGCCATAGACTCTAGGGCAGATTCATCTGTGAAGTTTCCCTCTGGGGAAACTAGAGGCAGAGGACAAACCATGTGGGAAGTTTTCTTGGTGTTGAGTACAACTGGGCATACTTGGGCACAGAGCAGTGTGGAGAAAATAACCACAGGAAGCTGAATACCGACTTCTGCTTTAGCAAAAATTGCTATTTGGGGAACTGCAAGCAATGGGAACTCTGATGTGTATTTTATAGGCTTCTAGGAGCAACAATTCATCCATTTTTGCTGAGGAAACTTATTTTGCTAACAGAGGCTGTGCATGTGTGCAAAAACAGCTAGTTCTAGTTTATTGTATTAGCTAAAAGCCATCACAATTGTTTAAAATATAGATATGGTCAATTAAAATCATGATAAAACCACAGACATATAAAATAATAAGAGACCCTTCATATCTGAGAATCTCCCACACAATTGATCGCAATGACTTTCAGAAAATTAGCCCGAATATTTCTGGCCGCTTTTGCGAATAGCACTGTTCTGTATGTAACATAAGGGTCACAGTCCAGGAGTAACCTGACCACCTTTATCTGAGGGCTTTCCTCCTGTAGAGCAGCCAAAATGTTACCCAGGAACTTTTCTCGGGGGTTTTGATATTGCTGACAATAGAATAAATAGTGGAGAAAATCTTCTATCTCACCTGCTCCACGGATACATAGCCTTAGATGTTTAGGTGCAAAAACAGCTGCATGATGGCATAAAACTACAACACAAAAGAGGCCTCTGAGAACATGCTCAGCACAGCATGGAGTGCTGGTCGACCAGGCGGGATATAAATCAAATACAAATAAATACAGCTCAGCTTTATGTAACTTGGTTTGATTTAAGTCATCAGGTGTCAACCTTTTCTGTTTTAGTTTGCTGTGCCATGCATTTTCATTAAAAAAAAACATTTTTGGGGTTGTATGCTTTGCCTAATTACATAAACCACCTAGAGTAGTGTTCTAATTAAGCAGGGTGGTCTATAACACTGGCTCTTAACCTTGGGTTACTCAGGAGTTTTGGACTGCAACTCCCAGAAGCCTTCACCACCAGCTGTGCTGGCTGGGATTTCGAGGAGTTGCAGTTCAAAAACATCTGAGTAACAAAGGTTAAGAACCACTGGTCTATAACAGTGCTTCTTAACCTTGGGTTACTCAGGTGTTTTTGAACTGCAAGTCCCAGTAACCCCAGCCAGCATGGCTGGTGGTGAAGGCTTCTGGGAGTTGCAGTCCAAAAAAAACACCTGAATAACCCAAGGTTAAGAACCACTGGTCTATAATATCAATCAATCATCAATCAGGGCAGTTCTCCCTCCACAGGTGGCTTTCTTCTTGTCTCTCTCCTGGTCGCCCCCTCCCCTCCAGTGCCAAACTTTCAAGAATTTAGGAAGAAAGCAGGTTTTTGTTGCTAAACATGAGAACCAGAAACAGCTTCGGTCGAATCCCCTGCAGGCTCAACCGTAGGTCCCCGGCTCTCCTAACGTTCAGGAAACCCTCCTCTTGTTTCTGGGAGCAGGGAAAGAAGATATTATTTATTTATATTTATATTTATTTATTTATTTGATTTATACCCCGCCTATCTGGACTACTTCAGAGAGAAAGCTTCTTTCCTCCCCTGCCAAAAACAACAACAACAAAACCCTAGACAATTATTTTTTTAAAATTAAACTTTCACCCCGTTTCCTCCTCTCCGTGTAAAATTCCTTGGCAACCGGGTGGATCTGCGAAAGATGCAAGATTTCAAAGGGGATCCTGCAGAGGATCCTGACCTACCTTTTTGTATCTGGATTGCAGGGCATCCCCCCCACCCACTGTCCCTCCCCCATGAATTGCAACGGAAAGATGGAGAAGGGAGCCGCACCCCCCCCCAAACCCTCCCACAAAATCAGACATTTGGTCGCCTTCTCCCTTCCCTCCCTCCGTCACACCTTCGCCTCTTCGCATCGGCCTCCCTTTTCCTCGTCCGGAAGGCAGAGCGAACGGAGGTGCCACAGTTATCCTCTTCCCCCTTAGCCGCACATCCTATCTTTCTAGGATCTGAAACTCTGTGCTGTTAACCCGGTAAAGACCGAAAGATACAAACCTCACTTGCCTCCTCCTCCTCCTGGTCTATTGTTTTCTTGGTTCTTGACTGCTCAGTGGTGGCCCCAGCTTTGGCTGCCAGGCTATAACTACCCCTCACACCATGTTTTATTTTCAATCTGTAGTTATAGAATTGCCTTTTTATATTGCTGTGTTATGTATTGTGTCTCCAGAAAGGGAGAGGGGAAAAAAACAGACTTGCCACAAACCTATGGGAAGAAAATAAAATCCAAACTGATGCGATCTCATTGTTTAGAATCATATGACTGCTAAGCAATGTTTGTTTAGAATCATAGCATATGTTTAGAATTGTTTAGAATCATAGCATTAGAATCCAACCCCTTGCTCAAGGCAGGAATCCAAATCAAGGTATAAGTTCTATACTGTACTTTTGGTGGTAATCTGGTACAGTAGGAGCCCCTTATCTGGGGGATCAATAACCACAGTTTCATATTAAAGATTTAAAAGATTAAAAATATTAAAAGAAAACTAGAAACATATATGTTCATGGTGTATTTACCAGAACAGGCCAGTAAAGGGAGCTGAAAACCATGCTATGTATTCTTGTTTAAGTATACATAGCATGGTCTCTAACATCTCTCTACTGGCCAGTTCTGGTAAATACATCATGAAAATACAGTATTTTTGGATTTTTATCTTTTACTATTCTACGTCTACTGTTCACCGTTATCCACGGTTTTCAGTATCTGCAGGGGGCTTGGAACCGATCCTCCATGGATACAGGGGCCCTATTCTATGTGTGTGTGTGTGTGTGTGTGTGTCCTGTGACATCAAGTCAGAACTGACTTAAGTTAAAACTACTGTACTGTAATAGAGCTTCAATTGAAATATTTTAAGTTGTTTTACCAATACTGCTTCTCTCAGTGAGTTTCCACGGCTAACTGGGAATTTGAACCCTGTTCTTCAGAGGCTCAGTCTGTCGCTCTGCTACCCCACTGGTTCTTAACCTTGGGTTACCCAGTTTTGGACTGCAACTCCCAGAAGCCTTCACCACCAGCTGTGCTGGCTGGCGTTTCTGGGAGCTGCAGTTCAAAAACACCTGAGTAACTGTGACAAGGTCCATCTTCTGCCGGTTGCGCGCTGCTGGTCGTGAAGGCGGGAAATAAAGTCGGAGGCTGATCGGAACTTTCAACAGTGTTCTTTTTATTTTTAGTAACAGAATTAAGTTCAATTGAATCAAATGGGCCCAACAAACTGTCAACGGATAAAACTTGATATCTCTTCACCCTTGCCCCCACATCAGTCTCTCTTTCTCTCAAAAGGGGGCCGGCCCAAAGCGCTCCCGATCCGTCATGGGCCGTAGGGGGGTGCTCCGGACCGCACACACTGTCCCACAACAGGGATGTCGCGCCCAGTCCCCTTCGAGTGGCTTCTGCTGGAAGGCGGCCCCCCGAGTTGATTCCGCGGATATACTGCAACGATCCATTCCAGTGGGTCTAAGCCCAGGCTCCTTGCTCCAACCAAAGGAGGATCAGACAAGAGTCCCCCTCCCAATCGTAAATTGGGGAACTCACAATAGATCCCTGGTGTGCTTCCCGAATCGCCCATGGGCTCGGTCTGAACCCCGCGATGTACCTTGCCCGATAGCTCTCCAGCCGTTACTAAACTAAACTTCCCTCACTTGGTTTTGCCTCCTCCCACAGTATTAAGTCCAGCTCTTCCCCTCCTTCGTCAACCAAGCAGACTTCTGTTTGTATCTTGGGCACCACCTCTTGTTGATCGATGTCAATCAGTATACCCTCGGCGCAGCCACCGCCGTATCTTGACTGCCTGAGGACGGCATGCTCATCTTCTGCCCTTCATAGTAACAAAGGTTAAGAACCACTGCCCTACACACCACACTGAGACCCCCAATCTGGTAAATACTTAAGATTCCAAGGCAGTGATGGCCTAAGATCAATATTGAACAGTATATGCATTTATATCCAATATAGGCTATGTATTTCAAAACAGCTCTGCAGTCCAAGGGTTAAATTCCAATACTGCAGTGGCTTATCTCTCATTTTTCCTTCCCATCTTGAAGCACTGTATATTTAATGTAATAACTCTAATTTTATTATTATTTTTATATTACATCTCTGTAAGCCGCCTAGAGTGGTTGCAATGACTAGATAAGCAGGATATAAATAGAATAAATAAATAAACTGAATAAGGTTCTGCTCACAACCTTGGTTCAATCCTGATGGGTTCATGTAGCTGGCTCAAGGTTGACTCAAGTCTTCCACCCTTCTGAGGTCAATAACATGAGTTATAACCAGCTTGCTGGGTGTGGTGACAAAATGTTGCTTACCTAACTATGTTGTAAACCATGGGTGTCCAACCTTTCACCTTCCCTGGGCCACATTAAAAGATGAAAATTTGGTTTGGGCCACATGGGGGGGGCAGCCCTAGCCGTCCTCCACAGCCTTGCTCCAAGCACACTTACCGGCAGCTGCGATCTCAGACAGCAGAGGCTGCCAGCTTCGCCTCCAGCAGCTTTATGGGGCCAGGAGGGGGTCCACCTATTGAAGGGGACGGCACAATGCAGTCATCCAGCCCCCCTGTCCCCTCCCCTCCCACTCCTTCCTTCCCTCTCTCTCTCCCTCTACTGTTGTGACATGCCCAGCCACATTCCGGCCGCAAGTACAGTGGTGCCTCGCATAGCGATGTTAATTGGTTCCAAAAAAACACATCGCTATGTGAAACCATCGCTATGCGAAACACCATTTCCCATAGGAATGCACTGGAAACCGGTTAATCCGTTCCAATTGGAACGGATTGCCGTTGTTAAGCGAAAAACCCATAGGAAACATCGCTAAGCGAAACAATGTATCCTCCATTGGAATGTATTGAAGCTGACTCAATACATTTCAAGGGCTTTGCGAAGTCAATTTGGTTTTAAATGCTTGGATTAGCTTCTGCACCCTCTAAAACGGATGCAAAAGTTAATTTGGCTTTGATCTGACTTTTCATTAATTTTTTCTGAATTTTTCCCCCCAACTTTTGACAGCTGTCAAAATCTGACAGCTCTATTATTTCCTATGGGGGAAGAAAAAATTCACAAAAAATTAAGACTCAGCATTCTGAGTCTTGGGTTCGTCTTGGGTTCGTTAGAGGACCCCCTAAGTCGTGTGCAAACCTGATTTGGCTTTGATCTGAACTTTCATTAATTTTTTGTGAATTGTTTTCTCCCCCATAGGAAAGCATAGAGCTGTCAGATTTTGACAGGTCCATTGGTTCCTATGGGCCAAAAAAAAAAAATTCACGAAAAATTAACGAAAAGTCAGATCAAAGCCAAATCAGGTTTGCACATGACTTAAGGGGTCCTCTAACGAATCCAAGCATTTAGAACCGTTTTTGACCCTTCTAAGACACTTTTTTAATTGAAAAAAGAAACATCGTTAAGTGAAGCAGGGGACCTAAAATCGCATTCGTTATGCGAAGCATGGTCCCAAACTTCGCTAAGCGAAAATCACCCATAGGAAACATCGTTATGCGATGCATATTATTTTCTAAAAAAACACATCGTTATGCAAATTCATCGCTAAACGAGGCAATTGTTAAGTGAGGCACCACTGTATCTTGAAACTTTGGAATTTCTTTTTTTAAAAAAATTGCACTGGGCCGCATTACGAGCTGACCTGGGCCGCATGCGGCCCTTGGGCCGCGGGTTGGACAAGCCTGTTGTAAACTGTCCAGAGAGTGCAACAATGATGGCTTCTGAATCTCATCTTAATGAGGTAAAAGTTTATAATTGCAAAAGGAAGACCATACTGCATGGTTTATGTGATCTGAATGATGGATTTAAGTGGATTCTCAAGAGGAATATATAGTGGTGCCCTGCTAGACGATTACCTCATTGTACGATGAATCTGAGGTACGAGGTTTTTGCGATCGCTATTGCAATCGCAAAACAATGTGTCTATGGGGAAAATCCGCTTTATGATGATCGGTTCCCTGCTTCTGGAACTGATTTCTTGCTTAACAATGTTTTTAGAACAGCTGATCGCGGGGTCGCAAAATGGCCACCCGCTGTGCAAAATGGCTCCCCGCTTTCTTTTAGGACGGATTCCTCGATGTACAGGCACCGGAAAATGGCCGCCCTATGGAGGATCTTCGCTGGATGATGAGGTATTTCGCCCATTAGAACGCGTTAACCAGTTTTTAATGTATTCTAATGGCTTTTTAATTTTCGCTTGACAACGATTTTGCTCTACAGTGATTTCGCTGGAACGGATTATCGTCATCAAGCGAGGCACCACTGTATAGTGAAACATCCAGTAAACATGCGTAGTCAAGCTGGAAAAAAATCCTCCCACTATATACCAGAATAGGTTCCGAATAATATTGTTTTCTCTGTGCTGGACAAATGGGTCATCTTCTTCCAAACAAGAAATAAAAGTTTGTTCAGCAATTTTCTTTTTAAAGAAGACACAGTGAGTATATCTGGCATACAAAATATTATTTATTTATCTCCTCTTTATCTCCTCTTAACTTGTATTTATTTGTCCCCTAATACTTTTATTTGTTGAGCAACATTCAAGAATTTAATAAAGAAATGAAAGAAGGCAACATCAAATGAAGTCAATCCGGACAAAATTTAAAAATCTGTCAGAAGCTATATTATTGCCATAAGTGTTATAGTGTAATGGAACATTGGAATAGGAAAAAAATAATCCATATTAAAAACCTAAAATAGGAAAAATGCCTTTGCTGGGTATCAAAAGATGC
Organism: Pogona vitticeps; assembly: GCF_051106095.1. Lineage (NCBI taxonomy): Eukaryota > Metazoa > Chordata > Lepidosauria > Squamata > Agamidae > Pogona > Pogona vitticeps. Next base: position 25,397,558 of record NC_135784.1, read on the forward strand.
CCATATAGTTACCTGCAGGGTCTCCCTAGGAAAGCTTTCCACCTCCAGTGAGTTAGCCATCTACAGTAGCTCCTTGCCATCCTCTGTACTTGAGACAATCCGGGCAATCCTAGAAAGGTTTCAGCTGATATTTTCAGCCGTGAGAAAATACACAATGTAATGGGGGTTTCCCCCTCCCACCAAGTACTGAGGCCACAAAGTGCACAGGACTTTCTGGGTCAAAACTGTAACTTCTTTCAAAAATGTCGTTATATGCCGTCAAGTCACCTCCGATTTATGGTGACCCTTTGAATAAGGAATCTCCCAAATGTCCTTGTTTAGCTCTTGTAGACTCAAGCTTGTGGTTCCTTTCACAAGTCAGTCCATCTTGTCTTTGGTCTCACCCTTTCCCTGCCGTCTTCCACCTTTCCCAGCATCTTTTCCAGAAAATCTGGTCTTCTTGTGATGTGCCTCAGTTTCAACATTTTTGCCTCCAGAGGTAGTTCAGACTTGATTTGATCTAGGACCCAATTGTTCATCTTTCTGGCAGTCAGACAAAGGTATCCACAACGCTCTCTTCCAGCACCATATTTCAAACAAATCAATTTTTTCCCTTTTTCACCATTCATACATGGTGATCAGAAAGACAAAAATGTGGATGATCTTGCTCTTCGTTTCCAATGACACATCCTTATACTTGATGATCTTTTCTCATTTCTTCATGGCTACCATTCCTACTCTCAGTCTTCTTCTGATTTCTTGGCTGCATTCTGTACACAAAACCTCAAACTATTTCCATTTCTTCATTGTCAACACTAAAGTTGCGTAGTTCTTCTCTAGTCAAGATTTTGATCTCCTTAACATTCAACTGCAGCCCTGCTTTGGCACTTTCTTCTTCGAGTTTCATTTCAGGTCATGGCTGCTTTCTACCAGTAAGATGGTGCCATCTGCATATTTTAAATTACTTATATTTCTCCCACCAATTTTCACTCTTATATTTATTTATTTATTTTATTTATATCCCGCCTATCTAATCAATTAAGATTACTCTAGGCGGCTTACAACAGCTAAATTTAGTCTGGCTAAACAGTTTCTCTCATGTGGATTATTAGTGGAGGACAAAGATTGAAGCAAATATGTTTCTAGGATTTATATGGTTTTCCCAAAGTCTAACATATTTGGGAGTCAGCTTTCACTGGTACTCTTTCAACGTTCCAAACCATGTCCTTATAGTTTTCTAGTTTCTCCCCAGTGTGGTATTTTTGATGCTGCCGAAGGTTTCCTGTTTGATTAAATCTATTTCCACACTCCATGCATTCATAGGGTTTCTCTCCTGTGTGAATTCTTTGATGCTGCTTGAGATACCCTTTATCCTTGAAATTCTTTCCACACTCCACGCACTTGTATGGTTTCTCTCCTGTGTGGGTTCTTTGATGCCGTTTTAGATGCCCTTTTTGACTGAATCTCTTTCCACATTCCATGCATTTATATCGTTCCTCTCCTGTGTGAGTTCCTTGATGTCTCATAAGATTTGAGTTCTGACTGAAACTCTTTCCACACACCATGCATTTATAGGGCTTCTCTCCTGTGTGAGTACTTTGATGTTTGATAAGAGCTGAACTCAGAATGAAATGCTTTCCACACTCCAGGCATTTATATGGTTTCTCCCCTCTATGACCTTTTAGATGCAAATTAAGGTTATCACTTGAATAGAAGCTCTTTTCACACACTGTGCATTGATATGGCTTCTCTCCTGTGTGAATTCTTTGATGGATGGTAAATGACTTACTATGAACAAAACACTTTCCACATTCCACACATTTATGGGGTTTCTCCCCTGTGTGAATTCTTTGATGGACAGTAAGTGACCCACTGTAACCGAAGCCCTTTCCACACTCCATACATTCATATGGTTTTTCTCCTGTGTGAGTTCTTTGATGCCGCCTCAGGGTCCCTTCCTGTCTAATAAGATTTGAGCTCAGACTGAAGTTTTCCCCACTCTCCATGCATTTGTATGGTTTCTCCCCAACAGGAATACTGCGATGCTGCCCAAGTTGCCCATCCTGATTAATACTCCTTCCGTACTCCATGCATTTATATGGTTCCTCTCTTCTTTGCAGGCTTTCGTGTTTAGTAAGAGGTGAACTCAGATGTAAAATCTTTCCACATTCCATGTATTCATATGGTTTCTGCCCCTTGCCTTCAATTTTGAGGGGGTCCATACCTTGATGTTGTTTTGACTCTGACTGGATTCTGCAACATCTCTTTAGTTTGCTGTCAGTTTCCTGATAACCAGAGGAATTTTTCTCCCACTTCTTGGTTTGGTTTCTCCTGTGACTTTTTGTTCCTTTTTGATTCCAAAATAGCTTTCTTCTTTGTAAATGGTTAGTAATTTCTGATGGCACCACATACGTCTGATGGTTCTCCTGCTCCTGACTGTCACCTTGTTTGGGAGAGAAAAACATACATTATATCCTGTTAGGAACATTCAGACAGAGACTCAGGGCCCTATCAGGGATCAAGATGTTCTCCCCTCCCCCAACCCCCTTTGGTTGAAATCCTGTTGCTTAGCATAGTAAACTGAAAAAATATACTTCCTGAAGAGAAGTATGGCAGACAGCATGTAAAGTTAGACATGCAGGAGAACCAGTGGGAGGACATGAGAGAGGCTCAAGTTCAGCCAAGGAGAGACATTGACCCCGCACCCTATGGAAAGAAGAGAAGTTGGAGACTCTCTAATGTGCGGGATTGAAACTGAAACATGCTGGGATGACCTGTAGACCTGCCAGGTATGCTGTCTCCCTGGTGGATGGATTAGAAAAAACTTAGATAATCACCTGGCAGATCTGCTTTGATTGTATTCCTGCACTGAACAGGGGGTTGGACTTGATGGCCTTGTAGGCCCCTTTCAACTTCACTTTTCTATGATTTCTATGATACTAGGGACAGTATTTCTATGATACTAGGCCCCTTCATGGATTGCTGCCTAGTCGTGGTACTGGGCTTGAGTAACTCAGAGAAGCTATGGGCTATGCCGTGCAGGGACACCCAAGACAGACAGGACATAGTGGAGAGTTCCGACTAAACACAATCCACCTGGAGTAGGAACTGGCAACACCACTCCAGTATCTTTGCCAAGAAAACCCCATGATCAGAAACAAAGGGCTAAAAGATATGACGCTGGAAGATGGGACCCTCAGGTCAGAAGGCGTCCAACATGCTACTGAGGAAGAGCGGAGGACAAGTACAAGTAGCTCCAGAGCTAATGAAGTGGTTGGGCCAAGGCCGAAAGGACGCTCAGCTGTGGACGTGCCTGGAAGTGAAAGGAAAGTCTGATGCTGCAAAGAAAAATACTGCATAGGAACGTGGAATGTAAGATCTATGAACCTTGGTAAGCTGGAGGTGGTCAAACAGGAGATGGCAAGAATAAACATTGACATCCTGGGCATCAGTGAACTAAAATAGACAGGAATGGGCAAATTCAGCTCAGATGATTATCATATCTACTATTGTGGGCAAGAATCCCGTAGAAGGAATGGAGTAGCCTTCATAGTCAACAAAAGAGTGGGAAAAGCTGTAATGGGATACAATCTCAAAAATGATAGAATGATGTCAGTACGAATCCAAGGCAGACCTTTCAACATCAAAATAATCCAAGTTTATGCACCAACCACCATTGTTGAGGAGACTGAAATTGAACAGTTTTATGAAGATTTACAACACCTTCTAGAACTGACACCAACGAAAGATGTTCTTCTCATTCTAGGGGACTGGAATGCTAAAGTAGGGAGCCAAGAGATAAAAGGAACAACAGGGAAGTTTGGCCTTGGAGTTCAGAACGAAGCAGGACAAAGGCTAATAGAGTTTTATCAAGAGAATAAGCTGGTCATCACAAACACTCTTTTCCAACAACGCAAGAGGCGACTCCATACATGGAAATCACCAGATGGGCAGTATTGAAATCAGATTGATTACAGTGGACGCTCTACTTACGGAATTAATCTGTATTGGAATGGTGGCTGCAAGTCTAAAAGTCTGTAGGTCAAATCTCCATTGACCTACAATGCATTAAAACCGATTAATCCCGTAACTAGCGGTTTTTATTCTATTTTTGTTCCATTTTGGGTTTTTTCTGGTCTGTAAGTCGATTCTCCGGCTGCAAGTCGAATCTAAATTTTGCAGCCAGAGAAGTCTGTAACTCGAAAAGTCTGTAAGTCGAGCCGTCTGTAAGTGGAGGGTCCACTGTATATTCTCTGCAGCCAAAGATGGAGAAGCTCTATACAGTCAGCAAAAATAAGACCTGGAGCTGACTGCGGCTCTGATCATCAGCTTCTCATAGCAAAATTCAAGCTTAGACTGAAGAGAGTAGGAAAAACTACTGGGCCACTCAAATATAATCTAAACCAAATCCCTTATGAATACACAGTGGAAGTAAAGAACAGATTTAAGGAACTCGATTTGGTCGACAGAGTGCCTGAAGAACTTTGGATAGAGGCTCGTAACATTGTCCAGGAGGCAGCAACAAAAACCATCCAAAAGAAAAGGAAATGCAAGAAAGCAAAGTGGCTGTCCAACGAGGCCTTAGAAATAGCAGAGAGGAGAAGGGAAACAAAATGCAAGGGAGATAGGGAAAGTTACAGAAACTTGAATGCAGACTTCCAAAGAATAGCAAGGAGAGACAAGAGGGCCTTCTTAAATGAACAATGCAAAGAAATAGAGGAAGGTAACAGAAAAGGAAAGACCAGAGATCTGTTCAGGAAAATTGGACATATTAGAGGAACATTTTGCGCAAAGATGAACATGATAAAAGACAAAAATGGGAGGGACCTAACAGAAGCAGAAGACGTCAAGAAGAGGTGGCAAGAATACACAGAGGAATTATATCAGAAAGATGTGGATATCCCGGACAACCCAGACAATGTAGTTGCTGACCCTGAGCCAGACATCCTGGAGAGTGAAGTCAAGTGGGCCTTAGAAAGCCTGGCTAACAACAAGGCCAGTGGAGATGATGGCATTCCAGTTGAACTATTTAAAATCTTGAAAGATGATGCTGTTAAGGTGCTACATTCAATATGCCAGCAAGTTTGGAAAACCCAACAATGGCCAGAGGACTGGAAAAGATCAGTCTACATCCCAATCCCAAAGAAAGGCAGTGCCAAAGAATGCTCCAACTACTGTACAATTGCACTCATTTCACACGCTAGCAAGGTTATGCTCAAAATCCTACAAGGTAGGCTTCAGCAGTATGTGGACCGAGAACTCCCAGGAGTATAAGCTGGATTCCGAAGAGGCAGAGAAACTAGAGACCAAATTGCTAACTTGCGCTGGATTATGGAGAAAGCCAGAGAGTTCCAGAAAAATATCTACTTCTGCTTCATTGAGTATGCAAAAGCCTTTGACTGTGTGGACCACAGCAAACTATGGCAAGTTCTTAAAGAAATGGGAGTGCCTGACCACCTTATCTATCTCCTGAGAAACCTATATGTGGGACAGGAAGCAACAGTTAGAACTGGCTATGGAACAACTGATTGGTTCAAAATTGGGAAAGGAGTACGACAAGGCTGTATATTGTCCCCCAGCATATTTAACTTATATACAGAATACATCATGCGGAAGGCTGGACTGGAGGAATGCCAAGCCGGAATTAAGACTGCCCGAAGAAATATCAACAACCTCCAATATGCAGATGATACCACTCTGATGGCAGAAAGTGAGGAGGAATTAAAGAACCTTGTAATGAGGGTGAAAGAGGAGAGTGCAAAAAACGGTCTGAAACTCAACATCAAAAAAACTAAGATCATGGCCACTGGTCCCATCACCTCCTGGGAAATAGAAGCGGAAGACATGGAGGCAGTGACAGATTTTATTTTCCTGGGCTCCATGATCATTGCAGATGGAGACAGCAGCCACGAAATTAAAAGACGCCTGCTTCTTGGGAGGAAAGCGATGACAAATCTTGACAGCATCTTAAAAAGCAGAGACATCACCTTGCCAACAAAAGTCCGAATAGTCAAAGCTATGGTTTTTCCTGTAGTGTTGTATGGAAGTGAGAGCTGGACCATAAAGAAAGCAGACCGCCGAAGAATGGATGCCTTTGAATTTTGGTGCTGGAGGAGGCTCTTGAGAATCCCCTGGACTGCAAGGAGAATAAACCTATCAATTCTAAAGGAAATCAACCCTGAGTGCTCACTGGAAGGACAGATCCTGAAGCTGAGGCTCCAGTACTTTGGCCATCTCATGAGAAGAAAAGACTCCTTGGAAAAAAAACTTGATGTTGGGAAAGTGTGACGGCAAGAGGAGAAGGGGACAACCGAGGATGAGAGGGCTGAACAGTGTCTGCGAAGCTACCAACATGAATTTGACACTACTCCGGGAGGCAGTGGAAGATAGGAGGGCCTGGCGTGCTCTGGTCCATGGGGTCACAAAGAGTCGGACACGACTAAACGAACAAACAAACGAATGAGAGACAGGATGGAAGCATTCTCATAAAACTCACGGATGAGTTTTATCCACATGGAGACAAATGATACCACCAAGAGAAACTATAAAGAAATCACATCAGGCTTTGAAGCTTTGGGAAGGAAACTCAAGAACTTTGGAGCCCAGAAAGTCTTCTGATCCATTCTACCACTACTAAGAGGAGGAATAGAAAGGGAAATGAAAATCGTTTGGGCGAATGACGAGCTACAAATGTGGTGCTGACATGATGGATTTGGATTTTCAGACCACAGGATAAGTTTCCTAGAAGATGGATTACTGGAAAATGGTGAATTGCATCTCACAAGGACTCAGAAGAATGTGTTTGGCCACAGCATGAAGAACTTCATCAGGAGGGCTTTAAATTGAAAAGGAAGGGGGAGGGAGAGGCAAGCTCAGAGATAAAGATAAATGAAAGCTTATGTACAATAAGAGAAATGGACTGAGCAGGTCTAATAAGGCCAAATAATAACCTCCCTAAAAATGTACAAAGGAACGCAGGCCTCAGATCACACAATCTCCAGCATCTATATATGGATGCTGGTAGTATGGGAAAGACACAAGAAGAACTGGAAATCTTAGTTCAGGAGGATAAATATTACTTGATAGGGGTAACTGAAGTTTGTTGGGAGATCCCGTGATTGGCATACAACAACGGAAGGGTATAAATCGTCCAAGAAGAGTCACAGTGTATGTCTCCCTCTTTCCAGCCGAGGGAGGTCTGGAAGGAACGAACGAGGAACCGGTCCTTCTCGGCAGTGGCCCCTCACCTCTGGAACAACTTGCCTGTGGAGATCCACCTGGCTCCTTCTCTGGGTGTCTTCAGATGTAAAGTTAAGACTTGGTTATTTGGGCAGGCTTTCCCTCCTGCCTATATCTTAAATTCTACATTTTTGCCATCTTGGATTTATGTCTATATTTATTGGTCTATTTCAATTATTCTGATATCTGTTGGGTGGTAAATTCTATTAAATATGGCACTTCCAATAAATTCCTGAATTGTGTTGCTGACAATTTTCTCCTATAACACATAGGAAAAAGAGGGTACTTATCCTTTACGTATGTTTAACCAGTAGAGATGACCTGGCGGAAGCAGTGGCAATAAGAGGAACTCAGGAGGATAGTGACCATGATCTACTTGAGTTCCTGATTTCAAAAGGAAACCAAAGCAGAGCATAGCTGCACATGAATGCTGGATTTTAGGAAACCCAATTTATATAAATTATAAGCACTGGGATGGAAACAATAGAACAGAATTTAACAGGGACAAGTGCAAAGTTCTACACCTAGGGGAAGACAACAATAACACACAGTTACCGGTGGGCAATACGTGGCTCTCAGTAAGATTATGAGTGAGAAGGAACTGTTGATTAAATACAAGGGGGGAAAATGCAGAGAACTTCCTCAAAGACTCCATCGGACAAGAACTGCTGGATAGCTCAGAGGTTTAGGTCTATGGCTGCGAAGCCAGAGGTTGGGAGTTTGATTCCCTCCTGTGTCTCCTTGAGAAGGGCTAGACTTGATGATCCCTAGGGTCTCTTCCAGTTCGGCAGTTCTAAGGCTATTATTATTAAATAAGCAGGTACCTCCAAATCGCTTCTGTTCCTTAGAGTCCTGGAAAAACGAGTCTTCTGCTCCTTCCAGCCAAGAGATGAGATCTGGTTTGGGAATTCCTTTCAAAGACAAGAGACAGATTCATCACCACAAGGACACAGCTGTTCAAATCTAGCTCTCAGTATTATCCATTTGCCTCACATTCACATGTCACTTATTAAGCTCTCTCTCAAGAAGGCAGACATTAGAAGCCAGAATACTGTCCCATTATAAACCTGATCGTTTATCATTTATTACTTATTATTATTTATTTTTTTAAGTACCACATTTTTCTGTGTATATGACACCCCGAATTGGCCTCCTCAGCCAGACTAGATGCTGTTCCAAGACCTCTATTCAGAGCATGCTACCATAGCCACCTGAGACTGAAGGATGCCTGCAAGACGCCCCATGTATAAGACACCCACCCACTTTTCTAAGCCAAAATTAAGAAATCTTTATTTAAAACATAAAACAGACCACATTTTTATTTAGTAATTAGATAACATTTACATACCAGTACTGTCATATTATGCATCACACTTAGCTTTGAACATATCACTTTATTCAGCCTCTGAGCTCAGAATGCTCAGACATTACCAGTCCCTGTTGCATCTGAGCCTACAGGCTCCAACTCCAACGAGTTGTGTTCCAATTGGTTTGTACAGCATCAGCTGATGTGAGTTCCATAAAACTTATGACTGGAGGAAGCTATGCCTCATAACTGTAGGAAGCAAAGCCTCGTGATTGCAGGAAGCCTGTTTATAGAGGCAAGGTATGGGCAGTTTTGAAATCACGTGGGTCTCTCCTTTGCTTATTTCCATGTATAAGACAACCTTAAAATTTTAGTCTAAACATTTTAGACAAAAGTACAGTGGTGTCTTGCAGGACAATAATTCGTTCCGCGAAAATCGCTGTTAAGCGAAAACATCATCTTGCGAAACGCGGTTTCCCATTGAAGTGCATTGAAAACCGGATAATCCGTTCCAATGGGAACAATTCATCATCGTAAACCGAAAATCATCATAAAAAACATCGTTAAGCGAAACGCAGTTCCCAAGCAAAAACAGCTGTCTAACGAAACAGCAACTATTAAAAGACTCGTATAGCGAAGCAAAACCAAGCTGTCAAAAACATTGTAAAGCGAAAGACAGGGACAGAAAATGTAACCGTCTTGCGAGGCAAGGTCCCTAACATCGTAAAGCGAAAATCGCCCATAGTAAACATCGTTAAACGAAGCGCAAGATCGCTCTGAAAAAGTCATCGTAAAGCGAATTTGTCATTATGCAAAGCAATTGTCTAGCGATGCACCACTGTATTGTCTTATACACAGAAAAATAGGGTTTATGCTGCCTTACTCTTTAAAAAGATCGAAGACAGTTTATAGTAGTGGGAGGGGTTAGATAACAGATTAATCTACACAGGGAACCAACCCTTTATAGTGCTTTGGATAGAACTGCTGGATAGCTTAGTAGTTTAGGTCTTTGGCTGCAAAGCCAGAAGTTGGGAGTTCAATTCCTGACTGTTCCTCCCTTGATGAGGGGTTGGACTTGCTGATCCAAAGAGTCCCTTCCAGCTCTGCAGTTCTAAGAATATATTTATGAGATCATATTTTTGTCTTGTCTGGATCACATTTTAGTTTATTTCAATCAAGGCGAAAGTGTCCTCACCCAGAGACGCTACCACCCCATAGTTTGCCAGCATGACCTCCTTGTATAAAACTTTTTCTGCTGGTTCTAAGAGATCCCACTCTCCTTTGGTGAAACAGACAGCTACCTCCTCAAAAGACACCAGCTGCTGGAAAAAGAAAAAAAGAAAAAAAAATACTGTAACCAGAAAGAATCTCACATACATACACCAGTGCTCCCAGTTCGAAAGGGAAAGTACTAATAGTGTAGATTTGTAAATACTGTTTGTTCCATTTTACTTTGGAGGATTCAAGGCTTTAATTTTGGAAATACAAGAAAACTCACAATCTTCTTATTGCTGATGTTGGGATGATAAAAGTAAAGAAGATTATTATTCTTTCCAACTGCCACCAGAAAACAAGGGGTGGCACTCAGAAGATCCCCCTTTGTTTACTCATGATTACTCCTTACCCGAAGTGGTTTAACGGCAGCTTTTTCCTCTTGACCATAAAGAGGAGATGGTCCAGAGCCTGCCTGTGTTGCCATCAAGTTGCCTGCGTGGGAGAGAAAAGAAGTAACAATTAAGCTGTCTCAGCAATTCCTGCCATTGCTGCTGCCACCACATATGATAAAGGGATGAAAAGCTGAGTTAGCGGAGGAGCTATTTACCTGAGAAGGCAAATACTATTTTGAGATGCATTAGCAGACGTATAGCCTCCAGATCCCAAGAAATATCAGTTCCCCTCTATCTGTCACTGGTTGGGCCTCATTTATAATACAGTGGTGCCTCGCATGACGACATTAATTCGTTCCAGCAAAATCGCTGTAGAACAAAAACGTCGTAAAGCGAAATTTAAAAGCCCATGGAAAAGCATTAAAACCTGTTTAATGTGTTCTGATGGGCTGGAAACTCACCGTCCAGCGAAGATCCTCCATAGGGCGGCCATTTTCGCTGCCTGTGCAGCGAGGAATCTGTTCCAGAAAACAGTAGGCGGCCATTTTGTTTACTCGGCGGCCATTTTGAAACCACTGATCAGCTGTCTGAAAATCATCTTTTTGCAAAGAATCGGCTCCCGAACCAGGGAACCGATCATCACAAAGCGAAATTCCCCCATAGGAAACATCCTAAAGTGATCGCAAAAGCGATCACAAAAAGTTCATAGTAACGTGATTTTGTCGTTAAACGGAGGCACCGCTGTATTGTGTCCTGTACTGGACTCCACACTTCAAGGATGCTGACAGCGGGCTGGGATGGAAACCAAGCCCTTGGATGAAAGATTGATAGAACTGAGAAAAGAAGACCGAGGGGAGACAGGATCTCAAATACTTGAAAGGTATTCATACAGAAGAGGGGCAAGATCTGTTTCTGATTATTCCATAGTGTAGGACACGTAATTGTGAGTTATTGGTCCCATAAATGAGATCAAAAACCACGAAACAGGAAAATCCAGGCCCCATTCACTCCCATTCGAAATTAAACTGCTTGAGTCAACACAGTTCCTGGGACATGAACTCTTGGCAGCCTGCATTTAAAGTCTGTTTCGATTTTATTAAAAAGAAACCACTTAATACCGCATCTTTACTGTTTAATGACTCAATTTTGGTAACGTAAGCCCAATCAATTATCTATAGGGAAACTGTTCTGTTCAAAGGACTAGAAAGGCCAATTATTAAACAACATAAGTTTATTTAAGTGAACAAAGAAAACATTTCTCTACAGTTTCATTTCTAAGCAACAGCATAATGGTTCAGCACCTTCTATAAAAGTTAACTAGTAAAACAAAACAAAAACTAAACTATAAACTAAGGTAAGCAAACGATATTCTTACGCAGTCCATATTGTTGAATTAGGTTCCTTCGCTTGGATCAAAGAAATGCGACGCCATGTTTTCAGAATCCCAAAAACTCTCTTCTCTCTCTCAAGTTACTTTTTCCAACCTCTTGTAAATTTCTCCAACCTGCCCCCTCCTGACATACTCAACCAATCACGAAGGCAAGAATTAGCATAGGGTACGCCCTACTTTCCCACCAACACCAAAGAATTGTTTATCATTCAGGTTAGAGATATTTTGACTCTGCCGTGTTTTCCTCTCCAGCTGCGGCGATAAGAAAAGCTGAAAATAACTACTAGTAATTTTCCAGAACTTAGCCTGTGTCAGACTCAAAATGGATTCCTCTATGGTTAAGACATGACTACATAACCCATCTCTAATTAGAAAAATACATTTCATCACACACCCCCGCTAAATTTCTTCTAAATTCAGAACAGTTATTCTGAGCTAATTTGAAGTAAATTGATAAAACAACTAAAAGTAAATGATTATATATGGATTATAACAAACAATACAGCAATACAATCTCTTGGCACACCATTCAGATATACAAAAAGGAAACAAGCATGTTAGTTCATTAGCCACAGTAACTACTCCAACCGTCTTCCATCTTCTTTAGCGGTCAGGAACATCTGGATCTTCACAGTACATCCTGGAAAGTCCATCTGCCACCACATTTAGTTTTCCAGGTATATGTTGAACTTCAAAATCAAAATCCTGTAATGCTAAACTCCATCTTAACAATTTTTGGTTCTGAGACTTCATCTTTTGTAACCAAACTAAGGCTCTGTGATCAGTTTGGAGTGTAAATTTACGCCCCCATAGATAAGGTCTTAAAAGATTAAGAGACCAATATATAGAAAGAGCCTCTTTTTCAAGGATTGCATAATGTCTCTCTCTTTCCAAGAGCTTTCTAGAGAAGTATGAGATAGGATATAGATTCCCATCCTCCCCTTGCTGTAACAAAATAGCTCCTAATCCAAATTCTGAAGCATCGGTTTGCAAAATGAAAGGCTTATCAAAATCAGGTGATTTCAGTATAGGGGCATGAATAATCTTCGCTTTTAAGGCCTCAAAAGCCCCCTTGGCACTCGGGGGTCCAATTAACTTTGACAGGCTGTCTCTTCTTAGTTAGCTCTGTCAGAGGTGTAGCCAATTCACTGAAATCAGGGATGAATTTCCTGTAATAGCCAACTACACCTAAAAATGAACGCACTTGTTTCTTGGTTTTTGGAATAGGCCAATCATTGATAGCTTGAACTTTGGCTTGCAGAGTATGAATTTCACCTTGACCAACCAAATGACCCAAATATGTGACTTTCCCTTTCATCCATTGACATTTACTAGCTTTGACAGTAAGACCAGCTTGATGAATTCTAGACAACACAGTTTCAACATGAGACATATGAGAGTCAAAATCAGAACTGAAAATAGCAACATCATCAAGATAAGCACTAGCAAAAGGTAGACCTTTTAAAACTTTATCTATCATTCTCTGAAATGATGCTCCTGCATTTTTCAATCCAAATGGTAGCCTTTTGAATCTAAAAGTGCCTACATGAGTGATAAAAGCGGTCTTATCTCGTGAATTCTCGGCTAAATCCAGCTGCCAGTAAGCATTCTTTAAGTCAATTATGCTGATAAAATTTGCCTTGGCCAATTTTTCAATTAAATGATCCATTCTAGGCAATGGATAAGGATCTGAAACAGTAACACTGTTTAACTTTCTGTAATCCACACAGAACCTTATCTCATCAAGAATCTTGCCAGTAGAATCTTTTTTTGAAACCAGAACCACTGGAGATGAGTATGGGGATGATGACTCCTCAATTACATCCAGAGATAACATCTTTTGTATCTCTTGTTCAATCCGTAGAGCATGATCACCAACTGCTCTGTATGGACTAGATCGAATTGGCTGATTATCGGTAGTGATAATTTCATGACTGACCAAATTGGTATAACCTGGCTTATCTGAAAAAACATCTTGATATTTTTCTAGGATTTGGTACAGCTTTCCCTTCTGGAGTGAGGTACCTGTCAAAACAAGGTTGTCAGACCAATTACCAGCATCTTCTAATTCAGCTAGCATATCTACAGGCTCATATTCAGACTGATAACAAGCAACCTTATATTGCAAAACCATTGCAGTTCTGTCTTTATACAATTTCAACCTATTGACATGGTAACTTACAGGCTTTTTATCAGAATTCAACATTTTTACTAAATAATTGTTATTCCCCAGTTTCTGTACCACTTCCCCTGGACCTTCCCAGCCAACCTCTAATTTAGAAGGTCTGAGGGGGTTTAAAACAAGAACCAAATCTCCCACATCAAATTCCCTGTGTCTGGAATGTCTGTCATGGTAGAGTTTCTGGGTTGATTGAGCATTTAGCAAATTGTCTTTAGCCAATTCTTGCACAGCTAACAGTTTTTCTTGCAGATTTCTGACAAAATCAGCAACTGGAACTGTGCTGCTTTTCACCACACCTTCCCAATCAGATTTCAGGAAATCCAAAGGTCCTTGTAGATTCCTCCCAAATACCACTTCACTTGGAGAGAAACCACCAAGAGAAGTGTGAGCAGAACTTCGATAAGCAAATAAAGCAAATGGTAACAGATCGTCCCAAATGTTACCATACACCTGTACCATGGTTTTGATCATCCTCAGTAAGGTTTGTTGACCTCTCTCAATTAACCCATGACTTTCAGGATGATAGGCGGAGCTAAATTTTATTTCTATTCCACTAAGTTCACAAATTTTGTCCATTAAGGAGCTACGAAACGCCCCCGCCTGATCACAAATTATCTGAGATGGTACTCCAATACGTGAGCACAAGTCTATGATGATGCGTGCGATGGTGGAAGCTCTTAGATTACTCAACGCATAGGCCTCGATCCAACGACTAGCTTGGCAGATGAAAGAGATGATGTATTTCTTCTTAGACTTAGTTGGAACAAAAGGTCCCATGACATCCATTTGCAAACATTGGAAAACTTGATCAGGTATTTCCATTAAGAGCATTTCAGACTTCGTCTTATCGGTCTGATAACCTGTTCTTTGGCAATAGTCACATGAACTGACATAGTCCTTCACATTTTTGTTAATACCAGGCCAATAAAAATGCTGAGAAATTCTTTTTAAAGTTTTTTGCACACCTTGGTGACCACTAGATGGATTGTCATGAGCTAATTCAAGAATCCTCAGTCTGTATTCCTGTGGTACTACCAGCTGTTGTGTGGGTTGCATGTTCAAGTGTGATTTGGGATGATATTCTCTATACAAAAGTCCATTCTGGCCCCACACAAAGTTAACTTGCTGTGTTATTGGGTTTTGAGCATAGTCATCTGCTTGTGCTCTCAAGGAAGCTAGTGAGGGATCAGTCATTTGCTTCACTTTAAACTCAGCTGACCCCATAGGCACTGATTCCTCTATTTCCACTTCTGTATTAGCTGCATTATCTTGTTCTGCCACTAGATGTTGCTGCTGGTCTAAGTTTGTAGTAGGGACAGCTTCATCAGAAACACTCCCAGTCTCTGCTTTTTGGGTTTGGGAACGGGTAACCACTTTAACAGCAGGACCTTCCTGACTCTGCTTAAAATTCAAATAGGTGAGGTCATTTCCCAGCAAGAAGTCAGGTTTCCCCTCATGAGTGAGGCAAAGTTTAGTACCACGCCAATTTTTGAACGATAATTCCACAAACGCGAGAGGAATATGTTGTTCTCCCGCCTCTCCTGAACCATAGGTCCTAATGGGTAACCTTAAATTGTCCAAAATCAGTTCTGGGTGCAAAAATTTTCGGGATATGGAAGAAAGTTCAGCACCAGAATCACTGTAAGCATTTAGAACCACCTGTTCCTTATCAGTATACAAAATCACCTCCTCAGAATAAGTCCTCATAGCCCATTCTTTCTGAGACTCAGGGATTACGCAATCCGGGTCCATTAGGGTATACTTTTTCCCCTGTGGAGACTGTCTTATAGCTCCTGCTTGTTCTCCTCCACGAACATCTAATATTTGAGGCACGTAGTAATTTACCGCTGCCTGTCTATCACTGGCTAGTGAAGCGGTAGTACTCCCACTGGGTTGATTCTGTCTAGGCACTGTGCCCATGACAGTCTGGCCTTGAGTTGGTACTTGTTGACTCTCTGGGGTGTTAGGGCTTACCAGAGATACTTTGGGTGTGCCTCCCTTGGATTTGCGTGGCGCTGGTACCGGTGTCCTAACATCTGACTTCCTAGCTTGACTAGGGGGTCCTTGAGATAGTCCACAGTCCTTTTGTAGATGAGGGCCACCGCATTTAAAACAAGCAAAAGTGGGTCTGCTTTGATTTGGAGCTAAACTCCTGCGCTGATCAGTTGAAGTCTGCCTATACTCTTGATGGTAAGGCTTTTTAAAGTCAGGCTGGCTTTGTCTTTTAGGTGCCTCGGCTCTAGGCGCCTCTGCTCTGGCTCTAGGCGCTGGTTCAGGTTTTCTAAACGATAACAATTCGTCAGTCCTCAGCGCAAGGGATTGGAGGTCTTTAAATTCTCTCTCTAGTAAAGAACTCCTCAACTCTAAAGGGACCAAGTTCATAAATTGCTCCATGAATAATGCCTTTCTCATATCTGCTACAGATCTGATTTTCAAAGAGTCCAGCCATTGGTCTCCTAAAAATTCCAGCCTGTCAGCTAAAGCTGCATAACTCTCATTAGGCAGTTTTTTGATTTTCCTAAAATTCTGCCTCAATAGCTCTTTTGTATAACCATATCGCTGTTTAATAACCCAAACTAATTCAGACCAATCATAATCTTCCTCAGCCACTTTGGCTACTATTGTGGCTAGTTGACCGCAAATTTGGGGACGAAGGAGTTTGGGAAACCAATCTCTAGGTATCTCCAAATCTTGGCAAGATTGCTCGAAATTCTTAAGGAAGCTCAACACACAATCGCCCTCCTGGTATCTAGGTAGACTTCCCCTATCCACACTGGCTATAGAGTCTTTAATTGCCTGTTTAGCCTTTCTCTTTTCCTGCAGCTCTTGCACTTTTTGCTCTCTGCACTTATTCTTCACTTTCTCAGCCTGATTCAAAGTGTTAACAAACTCCTTTTGGGATCTCACTAGATCTGCAACCAGCTGGGTCAATTCCTCAGACGCTGGCATCGGTGTGGGTGGATTTCGCCCCCCCGCACCAGACGGATTCTCACCAACGGCTTCCTCTGTAGGTCGGGGATGTTGCTCCTCCGCTCGCCCTCTGGAATTTCTCCGGCTTGGAATAGGCAATGGGTCAAACTCCTGGGGGTACCCAGCCATTTGTAAATCCAATTGGTCTTCTTCAACTGAATCTTCCACAATTGATTGTTCCCCCTCCGATTCCTCCATCAACAACCTCAATTCGCTGGATGTTTTCCTCCGGCCAGTTCTCCTCTCAGTAACATGCTGAGCCATGCTGACTGCTTGCAGCCGCTAAGCTGTAAACCTCCCACTGTTTCGGCAATAAATTACCGCCAGCCATAAAACTGCCCTGACAGCCCTGATAAGGTGCCGTGCTTTAGCTGTGCCTAGCAACGAAAAAGCTTACTTTAGAAATTTACACCTAGTCCTTTAACAGAATCCGCCCCCACAACTGACCCTTTTCAGCCAGGGCTTCAGTTGAAAAGAAATAGAGCAGAGAAAAAAGAAAAATATTTAACCAGTTAGCAGGACAACCCACGCTGTGTTGCTGCTTTGTTTCAAACTGAAAGCAGTCCGTGCCTGACCCTCAGCTTCAATTTACCACAGCATCTGGATAAATCCAAAGCAAACTGTGTGTAAAGAGAAAGCCGGGTGTAACACTACTGAAATCAGGTTGCAAATCAGGCCCGTGGATCGTAACACCGTGCCACCATGTGAGTTATTGGTCCCATAAATGAGATCAAAAACCACGAAACAGGAAAATCCAGGCCCCATTCACTCCCATTCGAAATTAAACTGCTTGAGTCAACACAGTTCCTGGGACATGAACTCTTGGCAGCCTGCATTTAAAGTCTGTTTCGATTTTATTAAAAAGAAACCACTTAATACCGCATCTTTACTGTTTAATGACTCAATTTTGGTAACGTAAGCCCAATCAATTATCTATAGGGAAACTGTTCTGTTCAAAGGACTAGAAAGGCCAATTATTAAACAACATAAGTTTATTTAAGTGAACAAAGAAAACATTTCTCTACAGTTTCATTTCTAAGCAACAGCATAATGGTTCAGCACCTTCTATAAAAGTTAACTAGTAAAACAAAACAAAAACTAAACTATAAACTAAGGTAAGCAAACGATATTCTTACGCAGTCCATATTGTTGAATTAGGTTCCTTCGCTTGGATCAAAGAAATGCGACGCCATGTTTTCAGAATCCCAAAAACTCTCTTCTCTCTCTCAAGTTACTTTTTCCAACCTCTTGTAAATTTCTCCAACCTGCCCCCTCCTGACATACTCAACCAATCACGAAGGCAAGAATTAGCATAGGGTACGCCCTACTTTCCCACCAACACCAAAGAATTGTTTATCATTCAGGTTAGAGATATTTTGACTCTGCCGTGTTTTCCTCTCCAGCTGCGGCGATAAGAAAAGCTGAAAATAACTACTAGTAATTTTCCAGAACTTAGCCTGTGTCAGACTCAAAATGGATTCCTCTATGGTTAAGACATGACTACATAACCCATCTCTAATTAGAAAAATACATTTCATCACAATGGGCTCAAGCTAGAGGAAGCCAGATTTAGGTTAAATAGGAGAAACATCTTAACTGTTAGGGCAGTACAAGGGAACCCATCACCTCAGGCGGTGGTGAGCGCCCCAACACTTATCAGTCAGACCTGCTTTGATTTGGATTCCAGCCATGAGCAGAGGGAGTTGGATTCAATGGCCTCATAGGCCCCTTCCAACTCTATTACTCTATTATTCTACAGTGGTTCCTCGCATAATGAGCACACTGTTTAAGGACGAATCCGCATAGCGATGCGGATTTTGTGATCGAAAAAGCAATCGCATTGCGATGTTTGAATAGGGGAAACATCGCATTGCGATGATCGGTAACCGTTTCGCTTACCGATCTTCGCATTGCGATGTTTTGAAACAGGTGATCAGCGGTTCCAAAATGGCCACTGGGTACACAAAATGACCGCCCGCAGTGTTTTCCCACTGATTCCTCGCTTACCGAGGCAGCAAAAATGGCGGCGCTATGGAGTATCTTCGCTCAACGGTGAGTTTAGTCCCCATAGGAACGCATTAAACAGAGTTTAATGCATTCCTATGGGTTTTTAATGCACCGTATAGCGACGGTTCCAGATAGCGACGATTTACCCGGAACAGATTATCGTCGCTATACAGGGCACCACTGTATTGCCTTCCAAAAACTGTGGAGAAGACAGGTATGGAGGGGAACATTTTCATGTACATCCTTTGTTTCTGTGGCTTTAATTATTGCAGTCTGTGTCCCGTCCTTTTGGGGAGCAGTAAATTGACAGCACTGATAAATGTCATTGCTAGTTTCTGTGTTGTTTTCCTTCATGTTCTTCTTTCCTTCAGTGTGATCAACCTAAAACTGGCTTAATGGAAAAATGTCCTAAGTGTCAGAGCAGGAAGGCAGTGGAACTAATTGCCTCAAGAGGTGGTGAGTGCGCCAACGCTGGGGGCATTCAAGAGGAACTTGGCAGATATCTTTTGATTTTCATCCGGTCATTGAGCGGGTGGGGAGGGGTTGGACTTAATGGCCTTATAGGCCCCTTCCAACTTCAGTATTCTATGATTCTATGACCTTAATATTGGGAAGACTTATATGCTGTAAGCCGCCCAGAGACCTTTGGGTAGTGTGGGCGGCATATAAGTTAAATAAATAAAAAGACTGACTCATTAGTCTGAAAATTTTGCTGTTGTGCCTTATTAAGTCTCACTGATGAAACACAAGCTAAAAAGCCACCAAGAAAGCAGTTCAGTTCCAAGTAGATAAATGCTCCTACCACATACTTAAGCAGAGGTCTTCTCACCTTCTTCAGACGCTCCAACAAATGGCTCTTTTCCCTCTTCCAGCTGTGTGATGAGGACTGGTTTGGAAATTTCTTTCAAATAAAGAGACAGGCTAATGATTAGGAAATGTTCAGGCATCAGGGTCTAACCTTTATGGGTCTATTTCTTATTGATCCTTATTAGTCTTTATTAGGGAAATCGGCATCCAGTCATAACAACAAAAGAAGCCTGTATCTCCTCAAACCAAATACAACTTCCGAACAAACATTAAGACATGTAAAGTGTACAATGATCCCATAAGGATTTCCCTGTTATTAGATAGCTCAAATAACAATGAATAACAGATATAGCATAAATATGGAGTGAGAAAAACATTGAAAGATATTCTAAGATCCAGATAAAGATACTAGCCTGTCTTGAAAACAGCAGGAATCGGAGATTTCGCTTAGGGAAGTCATGGGATCTAGCACTGAAAAGATGCGAAGCACTGATATATTGCATGTGTTTCCAACATTAGACTGGAGTCATCTCCCCCCCCCAAAAAAAAACCTCAACAAAATTTACAACTAAGGCAAAAATGAAAAAGGATTTGTACAAAACTCATGGGAGACACCTTTTTAAAAGGCAAAGCGTACTCCTTGGAATCTTTGTCAACTTTAATTAAATTCTTTATATTCAATCCATTACATCAAGCTCTTTCGACCTTGGTAATTGTGCTCATAATCTCAAGATTAGATCACTGTAATGCGCTCTACGTGGGGCTACCTTTGAGGCTGATGTGGAAAATCCAAGTGGTGTAAAATGCGGCGGCCAGACTCCTCAGCGGAGTGAGAAAATATCATCATATTTCTCCTATTCTGGCCGCATTGCACTGGCTGCCCATTCAGTTCCGCATTGACTTCAAAGTTTTATGCTTACTTATAAAGCCCTAAACGGTTTAGGGCCTCGATATTTGATGGAACGCCTACTCCCACCAAGATCTACCCGTATCACTCGAGCGAGTCAGGAGGTGAGGCTGAGGAGCCTGACGCTGAGGGAGGCCCGGAAGGAAAAAACAAGAAACCGGGCCTTCCTCCAGAGAGTTGTGTGGCCCCTTCGCTGGGTATTTTTAAAAACCCATTAAAAACTTGGATGTTTAAGCAGGCCTTCCCTCCAGTTAATACTTAACTTTCCCTTTTTAATTTCCCTTTGTTATTTCCTTTCCATCTTGAAGAATTTGTTTATTGATGTAAAATTCTTTTTTCTTTTTTGTTATACTTATATGTTGTTTTTATGTGTCTGGAAACTGCCTAGAGTGTTCGCAAGACCAGATAGGCGGGATATAAATAAAATAAATGAATAAATAAATAAAACCATGTTTTTGCCCCCATGTAATGTAGCAGAATTCCAGAAGGCAAAGCAGTTAATTGATGCTAATTTTGAATCCCCTGGATTGCAAAGAGAACAAACCTATCCATTTTGAAGGAAATCAACCCTGAGTGCTCACTGGAAGGACAGATCCTGAAGCTGAAGCTCCAGGACTTTGGCCATCTCATGAGAAGAGAAGACTCCTTGGAAAAGACCCTGATGTTGGGAAAGTGTGAAGGCAAGAGGAGAAGGGGACGGCAGAAGACGAGATGGTTGGACAGTGTCATCAAAGTGACCAACATGAATCTGACCTAACTCCGGGAGGCAGTGGAAGACAGGAGGGCCTAGTGTGCTCTGGTCCATGGGGTCACGAAGAGTCTGACAAAACTGAATGACTAAACAACAACAATTTTGAGGTATTGGTCGTGTGACCAGGACTGCAACCAGTGCCTCCTTAATTAGCCACTATGACTTCTGTGACTTCACTGCTGCAGATGGAAAACACACATACACGCAGAGAGACATATAAAATAAGGTTTCAACAAATGAGTTTTATTCTGGTTTTGCCCTTGAAGACACATCACTGTGAACCACCAAGGGTTATGTTTCATTGACCCTCGGGTAAGAACTCGTATGAAAGGCTATGAAGCACCCGTAAAACCTCTGCCAGATGGCAAAGGGAAAAAAGGAGGCAACAGGAGCAGCAAAAAAGAGAAAATATTTTATGCCATTTTAAGTGTTCATAGAAGATTGCTATAAAGTCAGAAAAATAATAAACATTCATAAAGGCCTATACTCCACTTAGGCTCTTAGCATCTACCCATTTAGTTATTCAGCATCCATGTACAAACAATAAACTGTGCATATTTTGCACAATTAAAAAGTACTCTTGAAAGTGTCTGAGTCGGCCACCCTGGTCCCTTCTGCTTTCCACATGTAAGCCACTGCGTCCACACTAGCATCTACCATACCAAAAAGCAAAGCAAAGCGTGCTGCTTATATACTGTCCCGTAGCGCTTCAAGTACTCTTTGGGCGGTTTACAAGTTAATTATGCAGGCTACACATTGCCCCCCCCAGCAAGCTGGGTACTCATTTTACCGACCTCAGAAGGATAGAAGGCTGAGTCAACCTCGAGCCGGCTTCCTGGGATTGAACCCCAGGTCATGAGCACAGTTTTGGCTGCAGTACAGCGATTTAACCACTGCGCCATGAGGCTCAAAATGAACCAGAGCCCTAAGGGATCCAGTATAAGTGGTTAGCCTGCGTCTCTTTACCTCAGAGAAGGAAATTATCACAAATATAAAGTCATCCTTTCTGCACCTATCAGTCAAAGAAAAGGTGCCCTTACCCAGAGAGGACACCATACTAAAGTTCTCCAGCATGACCTCTTTGTACAAGGCTCTTTGGTCTAGATTCAGGCAATCCCATTCGCGCTGGGTGAAGTACATTGCTACCTCATCAAAGGACACCAGGTCCTGGAAGAAAAAGATATTCTTTATTCAAAAAGGACACGAAATTGGCATTTTATTTTATTGGTGAAGTGTTCAAGACTTCATGTCAGAAATTCAATACAGTTCATGGCCTAGTGATCAGTTTGCAGCACAAAAAAGTATTAAAAAATCAATTTATTTCCAGCAGGTACTTTTAAAATATCAGCACCATGTGAATTCATTATCCTCATGATTTCTTATTTGTCCATCGTTGCTCATAACAAGCGCCAGAGGAGAGCTGGGCAGCTGGACAGTGGCAGTGGTTAAAGATGCTTCACTGAAAGAGAGTTGTGTCCAAATCCCTCTAAAACAGGGGTTCCCAACTCAGGGTCCCCAGATGTCCTTGGACTACCACTCCCAGAAATCCTGGCCAGCACAGCGAGTAGTGAAGGCTTCTGGGAGTTTTAGTTCAAGAACATCTGGGACCAAAGGTTGAAAATCACAGCTCTAAAAGAAGCAGCTTTATGCAATGACCATTAAATAGAACACTCACCTAAACAACAATGAACCATGTCTTTTCTTAAGTAAGATTTTAGAGTACAATCATATCCATTCTAATATTGTTTCTAGCTCTCATATTGTGCACTTCAATGGTGAAAGACATCTTGATCTTTTTTAAAAGAAAAAAAATGTCCTGATGTATTTAAATCTGAGGAAGAAATATTACCACCATCACCTTTTAGATGCTAAACCTGAAATACAGCTGATAGACTGTTCCCCTCGTCTCTCTTGTTGACTTACCTGAGGTGTTTGCATGGTTATTCTTTCCTCTCCACCACCAAGAAGCAGCAATCCGGAGTCAGTCTCTGATGTCATTTTATTGTCTGTGATGAAGAAAAGAGAGATACGGGCTACTTGTGTTCTCGTTCAACAACTTGCATAATGCCCTTTATGGCTTGCAAAGGTTTGTCCTTCAGCCTGCCAGATTCTCTTCTAGATTCAAACCCCCCTTAAGCCCAAAGATCTGATCTCCAGTCAGCAACAGAGATCAGCCATTTCTCCTCCACTGCTGCTTTTTCTTCCAGGACCTGGTGTCCTTTGATGAGGTAGCAATGTATTTCGTCCAACGAGAATGGGATCGGCTGAATCCACAACAGGATTCTAGCCTTCAATTCTAGTGCAAAGCTTTCCTCTCTCTGCTGCTACACAACATGATTTTAGCCATAAACTCTAGGGCAGATTCGTCCATGAAGTTTCCTTCTAGGGAAACCAGAAGCAGAGGACAAACCATGTGAGACGTTTTCTTGGTTTTGAGTACAGCTGGGCATACTTGGGCACAGCGCAGTGTGGAGAAAATAAACACAGGAAGCTGAATATCCAGTTCTGCTTCATCAAAAAAATTCTATTTGGGGAACTACAAGCAGTGGGAGCTCTGATATATATTTTATAGGCTTCTAGGAGCAACAATTCATCCATTTTTGCTGAGGAAACACATTTTGCTAACAGAGGCTGTATGTGTGTGTGCCATGCATTGCTGTGCCATGCATTTTGATTTTAAAGAAAACACATTTTAGGGGTTGTATGCTTTGCCTAATTACATAAACCACCTAGAGTAGTGTTCTAATTAAGCAGGGTGGTCTATAACATCAATCAATCAGGGCAGTTCTCCCTCCACAGGTGGCTTTCTTCTTGTTCCTCTCCTGGTCGCCCCCTCCCCTCCAGTGCCAAACTTTCAGGCATTTAGGAAGAAAGCAGGTTTTTGTTGCTAAACATGAGAACCAGAAGCAGCTTCGGGCGAATCACCTGCAGGCTCAACAGTAGGTCCCCGTTCTCCTAAAGTTCAGGAAACCCTCCTCTTGTTTCTGGGAGCAGGGAGATAAAGAGAGAGCTTCCTTCCTCCCCTCCCCCGCAAAAATACCCTAGACAATTATTTTTTAAAAATTAAACTTTCACCCCCTTCCTCCTCTCCGCCTAAATTCCTTGACAACTGGGTGGATCTGCAAAAGATGCAAGACTTCAAAGGGGATCCTGCAGAGGATCCTGACCTACCTTTTTGTATCTGGATTGCAGGGCATCCCCCCCACCCACCGTCCCTCCCCCATGAATTGCAACGGAAAGATGGGGAAGGGAGCCGCACCCCCCCAACCCTCCCACAAAATGTCAAGGATTTGGCGACAGGAAAAATGCGCAGAATTATTGAAGACACTTACAAGTTCTTCTTCTTTTGCAAGAGGGTTGTATTTACAATATTTACAAGTATTTACAGGCAGGCATCACATCAGCATGGCAGGATCTCTTTACACAAACGGACATAGTGGCTTGCAGGAAATGGTGGAGAAGAGAAGGATACAAAGACACTGTTCACTTATATACATACACATATACATGGCATCTCTAGTCCAATCAGAAGACACATGACTTCATCTTCTGCACCTGGTGTCTTCTTATTTCCAGACATTGCATCATCTTCAGAGTGACTCAGCATACACACATCTGTGCACAATGGCAGCTCGTTAATAATACATTTATTCCAGGTTCGGGCCTATAAAATTTCTATATTCTGACACCCCTCCTAATTTTTTCATGCCTGAACAAAACATATTCCCAACTCTTTTATACATTTCTGGTGTTTCTGTGTACTTAAAGGCTTAGTCAATATGTCAGACATTTGGTCGCCTTCTTCCCTCCCGCCCTCCATCACACCTTCACCTCTTCGCATGGGCCTCCCCTTTCCTCGTCCGGAAGGCAGAGCGAATGGAGGTGCCACAGTTTTCGTCTTCCCCCTTATCCACACATCCTGCCTCTCTAGGATCTGGAACTCTGTGCTGTTAACCCGGTAAGGAGGAATTAAAGAACCTTGTAATGAGAGTGAAAGAGGAGAGTGCAAAAAACGGTCTGAAACTCAACATCAAAAAAACTAAGATCATGGCCACTGGTCCCATCACCTCCTGGGAAATAGAAGGGGAAGATATGGAGGCAGTGTCAAATTTTATCTTCCTGGGCTCCATGATCACTGCAGATGGAGACAGCAGCCACGAAATTAAAAGACGCCTTCTTCTTGGGAGGAAAGCGATGACAAATCTTGACAGCATCTTGAAAAGCAGAGACATCACCGTGCCAACAAAAGTCCGAATAGTCAAAGCTATGGTTTTTCCTGTTGTGATGTATGGAAGTGAGAGCTGGACCATAAAGAAAGCAGACCGCCGAAGAATTGATGCCTTTGAATTGTGGTGCTGGAGGAGGCTCTTGAGAATCCCCTGGACTGCAAGGAGAACAAACCTATCAGTTCTAAAGGAAATCAACCCTGAGTGCCCACTGGAAGGACAGATCCTGAAGCTGAGGCTCCAGTACTTTGGCCATCTCATGAGAAGAAAAGAGTCCTTGGAAAAAACCCTGATGTTAGGAAGGTGTGATGGCAAGAGGAGAAGGGGACGACCGAGGATGAGATGGCTGGACAGTGTCTGCGAAGCAACCAACATGAACCTGACACAACTCCGGGAGGCAGTAGAAGACAGGAGGGCCTGGCGTGCTCTGGTCCATGGGGTCACGAAGAGTCGGACACGACTAAACGACTAAACACACACACAACCCGGTAAAGACCGAAAGATACAAACCTCACTTGCCTCCTCCTCCTCCTCCTGGTCTATTGTTTTCTTGGTTCTTGACTGCTCAGTGGTGGCCCCAGCTTTGGATGCCAGGCTATAACTACTCCCCCCACACCATGTTTTATTTTCAATCTGTAGTTGTAGAATTGCCTTTTTGTATTGCTGTGTTATGTATTGTGTCTCCAGAAAGGGAAAGGGAAAAAAACCCAGACTTGTCACAAACCTACGGGAAGAAAATAAAATCCAAACTGATGTGATCTCATTGTTTAGAATCATAGCCTATGTTTAGAATTGTTTAGAATCATAGCATTAGAATCCAACCCCCTGCTCAAGGCAGGAATCCAAATCAAAGTTTATGTTGTATACTGTACTTTTGGTGGTAATCTGGTACAGTAGGAGCCCCTTATCTGGGAGATCAGTAACCACAGTTTCATATTAAAGATTTAAAAGATTAAAAATATTAAAAGAAAAAAAAAACTAGAAACATATATGTTCATGGTGTATTTACCAGAACAGGCCAGTAAAGGGAGCTGGAAACCATGCTAAGCATTCTTGTTCAAGAATACATAGCATGGTCTCCAACATTCCTCTACTGGCCAGTTCTGGTAAATACATCATGAAAATACAGTATTTTTGGATTTTTATCTTTTACTATTTTACATCTACTGTTCACCATTATCCACAATTTTCAGCACCTGCAGGGGGGCTTGGAACCGATCCTCCATGGATACAAGGGCCCTACTCTGTGTGTGTGTCCTGTGACATCAAGTCAGAACTGCCTTATAACTAATAGAGCTTTCAAGTTTAATTGAGATATTTTAAGTAGTTTTACCAATTCTGCTTCCCTCAGTGAGTTTCCACGGCTAACTGGGAATTTGAACCCTGTTCTTCAGAGGCTCACTACACCACACCAAGAACCCCAATCTGGTAAATACTTAGATTCAAAGGCAGTGATGGCCTAAGATCAATATTGTAAATGTATATTTATATCCAATAGGCTATGTATTTCAAAAGAGCTCTGCAGTCCAAGAGTTAAATTCCAATAGTGCAGTCAAGGTTCTGCTCACAACCTCAGTTCAATCCCGATGGGTTCAGGTAGCTGGCTCCAAGGTTGACTCGGTCTTCCATCCTTCCGAGGTCAATAACATGAGTTAGAACCAGCTTGCTGGGTGTGGTGGCAAAATGTTGCTTACCTAACTATGCTGTAAAAACTGTCCAGAGAGTGCGCTAGCACTATGGGGAGGTATATAAGTCAAAACAACAATAATAGCTTCTGAATCTCATCTTAATGAGGAAAAGGTTTATAACTGCAAAAAGGCAGACTATACTGCATGGTTTATGTGATCTGAATGATGGATTGAAGAAAGTGGATTCTCAGGAGCAATATATAGAGAAACATCCTGTAAACGTGCATAGTCAAAGTGAAAAAAAATCCTCCCACTGTATTCCAGAATAGGTTCCTGTAGCGTTCAGCCCTGCCGTCACCTGTCCGTCACAGCTGAGCAGTGGAAAAGGAGCCAATGAGTGAACGGAAGGTGGTGCTAAGGGGGGAGTGGCTTGTATATAAAGTGGGGTGTATGGAGTATAAGGTAGAGTTTGAGAGTTCTGGCAGTCAGTGCGATTGTGATTGAGTGAGTCAGTGAGAGTAGGGTTCTGTGTATTAGTGAGTTCAGTGAGTGAGAGAAATTGATTAGCAACTTGTGATTTACCTATTACTTATTATTAATCAAATAAACAAGTTTAAGTTTCAAAGAAACACATGTTTCAGTGAACATTTGGTATTGAAACAGCAATACCTGGTGGCAGCAACTTGAGAAGAAGAGTGAGCACCTCCTGGAGGCTTGAGAGAATAGAGGCTCCAGCATGCTCGCGACAGTTCCTAATAATATTGTCTTCAGCGCTGGACAAATGGGTTGTCTTGTTCCAAACAAGAAATAAAATTTTATTCAACAATTTTCTTTTTAAAGGAGGAGACACAGTGTGTATATCCGGTATACAAAATATTATTTATTTATCTCCTCTTAACTTGTATTTATTCGTCCCCTAATACTATTATTTGCTGAGCAACGTTCAAGAATGTAATCAAGAAATGGGAGAAGGCAGCATCAAATAAAGTCAAACCTAGTATCTGGACAAAATTTTTAAATCTGTTAGAAGCTATATTATTGCCATAAATGTTACAGTGTAACGCAACATTGGAGTAGGAAAATAATCCATATTAAAAACCTAAAATAAGAAAAATGCCTTTGCTGGGTATCAAAAGATGCCCATATAGTTACCTGCAGGGTCTCCCTAGGAAAGCTTTCCACATCCAGTGAGTTAGCCATCTCTCTCTCCTTGCCATCCTCTGTACTTGAGACAATCCGGGCAATCCTAGAAAGGTTTCGGCTGATATTTTCAGCCGTGAGAAAATACACAATTTAATGGGTGTCCCCCCTCCCCAAGTACTGAGGCCACAAAGTGCACAGGACTTTCTGGGTCAAAACGGTAACTTCTTTCAAAAATGTTGTTATATGCCGTCAAGTCACCACCGATTTATGGTGATCCTATGAATGAGGAATCTCCCAAATGTCCTTGTTTAGCTCTTGTAGACTCAAGCTTGTGGTTTCCTTTAGGGAGTCAGTCCATCTTGTGTTTGGTCTTCCCCTTTCCCTGCTGCCTTCCACCTTTCCCAGCATCTTTTCCAGAAAATCTGGTTTTCTTGTGATGTGCCTCAGTTTCAACATTGTTGCCTCCAGAGGTAGTTCAGACTTGATTTGATCTAGGACCCACTTGTTCGTCTTTCTGGCAGACCAAGGTATCCACAAAGCTCTCTTCCAGCACCATATTTCAAACAAAACATTTTTCCCCTGTTAGCTTTTTTTTTTACTGTCCAGCTTCCACACTCATACATGGTGATCAGAAAGGCAAGAGTGTGGATGATCCTGGTCTTGGTTTCCAATGACACATCCTTATACTTGATGATCTTTTCTAATTTCTTCATTGCTGCCTTTCTTACTCTTGGTCTTCTTCTGATTTCTTGGCTGCATTCTCCGCGATGATTGAACCAAGGTACACAAAACTTCAAACTATTTCCATTTCTTCATTGTCAACACTAAAGTTGCATAGTTTTTCTGTAGCTAAGATTTTGGTCTTCTTAACATTCAACTACAGCCCTGCTTTGGCACTTTATTCTTTGAGTTTCATTTCAGGCCATGGCTGCTTTCTACCAGTAAGAGGGTGCCATCTGCATATCTTAAATTATTTATATTTCTCTCATCAGTTCTCACTCTTCTACAGTGGTGCCCCGCATAGCGATGATAATCCGTTCCGGATAAATTGTCGCTATCCAGAATCGTTGCATGTTTAATGCGTTCCTATGGGGAGAATTCACCATTATGCGAAGATCTTCCATCTGGCCGCCATTTTCGCTGCCTCGGTAAGCGAGGGAACTGCGCGAAAACACTGCGGGCAGCCATTTTGTTGACCTGGCGGCCATTTTGGAACTGTCGATCAGCTGTTGACAAAACATCGCAATGCGAAGATCGGTAAGTGAAATGCTTACTGATCATCACAATGCAATGTTTTGCCATTCAAAATATTGCAATGTGATCGCTTTTTAAACAGGGTGCTCGTTATGCGAGGCACCACTGTATCTAAATCTAGTAAGGCTTTTCATATTATATGTTCTGTGTACACATCGAACAAAAAAGGGGAGTTCAAAATTAGCATTGCTGATTACAGTTTACCATAGAAAGGATTGCTGACGCCTGTTAAAACTCAAAATGTTTTCTGCTTTCACCGAACCTCTTCCTACAAACTATGTAGTAGTACATTTTCTCTCATGTGGATTATTAGTGGAGAACAAAGATGGAAGCAAATATGTTTCTAGGATTTATATGGTTTTCCCCAAGTCTAACATATTTGGTAATCAGTTTTCACTGGTACTCTTTCAACCTTCCAAACCACGTCCCCATATTTTTCTAGTTTCTCCCCTGTGTGGTTTTTTTGATGCTGCCAAAGGTTTCCTTTTTGATTAAATCTCTTTCCACACTCCGTGCATTCATAGGGTTTCTCTCCTGTGTGAATTCTTTGATGCTGTTTAAGATGCCCTTTATCAGTGAAATTCTTTCCACACTCCATGCACTCGTACGGTTTCTCTCCTGTGTGGGTTCTTTGATGCCGCTTTAGATTCCCTTTTTGACTGAATCTCTTTCCACATTCCATGCATTTATATCGTTCCTCTCCTATATGAGTTCCTTGATGTCTCATAAGATTTGAGTTCAGACTGAAACTCTTTCCACACACCATGCATTTATAGGGCTTCTCTCCGGTGTGAGTACTTTGATGCCGCCTAAGGTGCCCTTTCTGACTGAAAGTCCTTCCACACTCCATGCACTTATATGAAGCCTCTCCTGTGTGAGTTCCTTGATGTTTGATGAGATCTGAACTCAGAATGAAATGCTTTCCACACTCCAGGCATTTATATGGTTTCTCCCCTCTATGACCTCTTAGATGCAAATTAAGGCTTCCGCTTGAACAGAAGCTCTTTTCACACACTGTGCATTGATAAGGCTTCTCTCCTGTATGGCTTCTTTGATGGATGGTAAGTGACCTACTACCACCGAAACTCTTTCCACACTCCACACATTTATGGGGTTTCTCCCCTGTGTGAATTCTTTGATGGATAGTAAGTGACCCACTGTCACTGAAGCCCTTTCCGCACTCCATACATTCATATGGTTTTTCCCCTGTGTGAGTTCTTTGATGCCGCCTCAGGTTCCCTTTCTGTCTGAACCTCTGTCCACAGTCCATGCATTTGTATGGTTTCTCTCCTGTATGAGTTCCTTGATGTCTAATAAGATTTGAGCTCAGACTGAACTTTTTTCCACACTCCATGCATTGATATGGTTTCTCCCCAACAGGAATACTACAATGCTGCCTAAGTTGCCCATTCTGATTAATTCTCCTTCCATACTCCATGCATTTATATGGTTCCTCTCTTCTTTGCAGGCTTTCGTGTTTAGTAAGAGCTGAACTCACGTGTAAAATCTTTCCACGTTCCATGTATTCATATGGTTTCTGCCCCCTGCCTTCTCCTTCATAGTCAGAAAATGCTCCATTGTCACTGAAAATTTTGAGGGGGTCCATACCTTGATGATGTTTTGACCCTGGCTGGATTCTGCAACGTCTCTTTAGTTTGCTGTCAGTTCCCTGATAACCAGAGGAATTTTTCTCCCACTTCTTGGTTTGGTTTCTCCTGTGATTTTTTGTTCCTCTTTGATTCCAAAATAGCTTTCTTCTTTGTAAATGCTGAGTAATTTCTGATGACACCACATACGTCTGATGGTTCTCCTTTTCCTGACTGTCACCTTGTTTGGGAGAGAAAAAGATAGATGATATCCTGTTAGGAACATTCAAGACTGTTTGGACTTCAATGATAGCTTTAAATCTAACCATGGCAGGCATTGTACAGTACTTCAGTATTGACAACATTTACCTCTGTAGTTAAGGAACAGAAAATTGTGTCCCTTTTACAGCTAACTCATTCTTATCTTTTAGTGAAATCTCAGTGAGTGTACATGTACTAGCACTCAGGATGCTGGATATGGAGATATGGAGATGTCAGTCTAAAAGGACTAGAGGCATGTGTTGTCCAAAAAAGGACAAAGAGCAAGTTCAAGAACATCAAACAGGGATGAGATAAACCACAGGCAAGAGTTCAGAAAACAAGAAAATGCATGACATATTTTAGACTGTGCTATAGATAGACCCTGATGTTGGGAAAGAGTGAAGGCAAGAGGAGAAGGGGATGACAGAGGGCGAGATGGATGGGCAGCATCATCAAAGCTACCAAAGTGACTTTGACCCAACTCTGGGAGGCAGTGGAAGACGGGAGGGCCTGGCATGCTCTGGTCCATGGGGTCACGAAGAGTCAGACACGACTTAACGACTAAACAACAACATAGATAGACCACGAAAGCTAGCTGGATAGTTCAGTGTTTTAGGTAGAGAGCCGGAAGTTGGGAGTTCTCCATTGTGCTTCCCAAGAAAAGAGCCAGCCTGTGTAGCAGTGGGCAAGCTGCACAGTCCCAAGGTGCCCTCCAGAAAAGGGAAATGGTAAACTTACAGGGTCACTGTAAGTAAGAATTGACTTGACAGCACACAGCTATTATTATTATAGAGTCTATAGACCTTAAGACTTCTAGTGAAGAGTACAGTGGGGTCCTGACTTAAGAACTACTTGAGTTAAGAACATTTTGACTTAAGAACTGCTCTCATAGGAAAATATTGACTTGACTTACGTACTTAGATTTGAGTTAAGAACTGAAAAAAAAACCACATGGGAGGCAGGGAAAGTGCAAAATGTGAACTTTCAGTTAACTGTTGGCCAGTGAAAAAGGGTGCCTGTCTGCTTCCTCACTCCTCCCAGCGTTTAGAGAGTGGATTGGGAGACAGTCTTCGGACTGCCTGGACTGTATTTTCCCTGCCTTCCCTGAACCTTTCTTGACCTAAGAAAAAAAGAAACAAAATATCCCCCTCTAGTGGTCGAAGGCAGAATAGCAGCTTCCCATTAGTTTCTATGGACGGAAAGAGCAGATACGGATCAAATGGTTTTCAATGCATTCCTATGGGAAATGCAGATTTGACTTGAGAACATTTTGACTTGAGAACTGCCTTCCAATACGGATTAAGTTCTCAAGTCAAGACCCCACTGTAATGAGTGAGGAGTGGCAGTTATGTAAGTGAAAAGCACTTTTGATGGAAAGATGAGGCCCATGAATTCTGCCAGTGGACTCAGCATTCCTTGAATCAGTGCGGCTGATCATTCCCAAACAGAAAAATTCACGTAATCTCTTTAGTGGTCCGACTCTACACATAAGCAGGTACCTGCCGATCTCCACTCTTCCTCAGAGTCCAGGACCAACAGGTCTTCTCCTTTTTCCAGACGGGAGATGAGGTCTGGTTTGGGAATTTCTTTTTTTTAAAAAGAGAGAGGTGAATGAGCACAGAATTTCCAGTGTTTCTAAATTGTCACAATTAGTTTATGACTTTTTCTCTTGCTCGCATTTATCAATAACCTATGAAACAAGTCCTGTAGGAAATACATACCAGTAGAAAGAGGACCTTCAGAATACAGTAGTGCCTCGCTTTACGATTGCCCTGCATTAGGATGAAACCGCATTACAACAAACTTTTGGCGATCGCAATTGTGATCGCGAAACGATGGTCTGAATGGGTTTTATTTTGCTTTGCGATGATCGGTTCTCTGCTTCGGGAACCGATTCTTCGCTAAACGAAAATTTTCCTCCAGCTGATTGGTGGTTTCAAAATGGCCGCTGAGTAAATAAAATGGCTCCCCGCTGTTTTCTGGGACGGATTCCTTGCAAGACAGCGACCGAAAATAGCCACCCTATGGATCTTCGCTGGACGGTGAGTTTCCAGACCATTGGAACGCATTGAAGGGGTTTCAATTCGTTTCAATGGGCTGTTTATTTTCGCATTACATTTTCGTTCTACAGTGATTTCGCTGGAACGAATTAACGTCGTAATGCGAGGCACCACTGTACTTACTTGATATTTTGGAGGGGAGGGTTGCAACTAGAGATGATGATATTTGTATTCGTCAACAAATACAAGTATCTCCATCCCAGTTGGACCTAATGAGGGTCCACCACCACCACCACCCCCGAACTGGCCCATCCACTCATGCATCCCGTGGGAAGTTGTCGGGCTTTTTAAAGACGACAATAAAACTGAGAGGAAAAGCTATATACCCAGAGAAGTGACGTTCACATAGTTCTCCAGCATGACCTCCTTGTGCAAAGCTCTTTGGCCTGGATCCAGGAGGTCCCACTCCTCACTGGTGAAATAGACTGCCACTTCCTCAAAGGGCACCAGCTGTGGAAGGACAGAAGAGAGAGTTCCCGCTCAGAAACAGTCCCCCTATACCTACCTCTGGGCTCTTAATAGGAAAGGAAAAGTAACAGACAAGTAGTTTTGCAAATATTATTTTTCCTTCTTCAGGATTTAGGATTTCAGGCAAGAAATACAGAAACATTCACAGCCTACTTAAATACCCACATTGTGGCAGCAAATGTAATGAAAAGACAGGTTTTTCTTTGAATCCTTTCCGCTCTCAACACAGAGATAGGCCCAAGGGCTGCTCCCCGCTGCATCTCTCCACAATAATCCTCTCCTTACCTGAGGCAGGTGTAGGGCCGTCGTTTCCCATCCACCACCAAGAGGAGATGATCCAGAGCCTGCCCCTTTTGTCTTCGCACTCCCTGTGAGACAGAAAACGGAAGCATAAGCTTGGCAATCTCAAGAGATTCCTGCAGTTCCTGCATTATAAAAAAGGGAGGGAGAGAAAGATGAGACTGGGAAGGAGCTGACAAGCAGGGGTCTGTGGGGAACAGAGACTGGTACGGGTAGGAAGACTTCCAGTCATCATCATGATCATCATCTTCAACTGCAGAGCTGGAAGGGACCTATGGATCATCAAGTCCAGCCCCCGTCAAGGGGACACAGCAGGGAATCGAGCTCCCAAACTCTGGCTCTGCAGCCAGAGACCCTAAACCACAGCTCTATCCAGCTGTTCTATATAATTACAGCCATCTTAAGTTTCATGATTTTAACCCTCATAAATGAAGGCCAGCTTTGTGGAAGTCATAAACTGACCACACAGATCATTTGTTTTATTCCTGTTCACACTCTCAGTTGTAGGAAAGTACAAAGGGAGAGGATGCGTTGTATTCTGTTAAATCCTAACTTGGATTTTGCCTGAGGGGGAGATCCTGTGACACTGGAAAGCAGGAAAAGGGAAAAGCAAAAGGAGATGACGAAATCAAGACAGCTGTAAACGTGGCAGAATGCATTCAGCAATGATTCTCATTGACAAGCTGGAATTTCTCTCTCTCTCTCTCTCTCTCTCTCTCTCTCTCTCTCTCTCTGTGTGTGTGTGTGTGTGTGTGTGTGTGTGTGTGTGTGTGTGTGTAGAAAAATCAAAGAAACAAAACAAATCACAATGCAGCTTTCGAAGGACCCACATCAGCCAATGTGATCAGACCTACACATAAGACTTACACAGTCCTTCAGCTTTGGGCTGCTAGCCTCTGCTTCTGCAGCTTCCTCAAGACCACCAGAAGCTGAGGTCTTAGAGATGGTCGACTGTTTTTCACTTCCATTGTCCTTTTCAATTTTATTGTAGCTTTTACCCTTTCCTTCCACTGGCAACTCTGCCCCCTTTCCTCCTGCCCATCCCAGGCCAACAACCTCTTTTCCGAAAAACGTGGAAGGAGTACTTGTGCCATCATGTGCATCATGGTGTTGCCATAGAAACGGCCTAATCACTAAGCATGGGGAATTTTAGATTTCAAAATTAACCCAGGATAGCAGTTCACAACGAAAAATGGAAATATTTCAATTGTTGAATTAGCAGTATGGATTTGCTACCCAAACCATTACTTCTGATAGAAGCAGTGGGATTTCACCATTGATCCTTAACAGCACATTTGTCATTTCTGTTATTTCCTGATTGCCTTCCTGATTGCCATATCGCAAAATGATATTCCTATGGGGAAAAGTCGCTTAATGATGATCGGTTCCCGAAGCAGGGAACCGATTTTTAGCTAAACAATGATTCTGAAATAGCTGGTTGGCAGTTCTAAAGTGGCCGCCCGCTGTGCAAAATGGCTCCCTGCTATGTTTTCAGGACGGATTCGCCGCTTTACAGGCACCGAAAATGGCTGCCCCTATGGAGGATCTTTGCTGGACGGTGAGTTTTCAGCCCATTGGAACGCATTGAACCGGTTTCAATGTATTTCAATATGCTTTTTCGTTTTGCAAGACAATGTTTTCGCAAGACAGCGATTTTCGCGAAACGAATTAACATTGTCTTGCGAGGCACCACTGTACCTTTCAGACAGCCTAATGGGCAGTGGGAGTACGACTCTTTTTTTTTACATCAGCAACAGGAAACTAAGCATGCCGAAGGCCAAGCAGCGTCGGATGCAGGACCTACCCCAGGGGAGTGAAATGTGGAATTTGTGCGTCTTTGTGAATTGAAACTTCTAGAATTCTTTCTGAGGAATTCTTGGTGAATTTTGTAAACTGGAGTCCAAAAAAATTGAAAGAGCACATACCTACTAATGAATCATTATGTCACTGCATCACTGTATCGTCAGTGTATCCTGACATCTCAGCGGCCTTTGATACCATTGACCACGGTATCCTCCTGGGGAGGCTCTCCGAGCTGGGAATAGGTGGCCTGGCTTTGGCCTGGCTCCGTTCCTTCTTGGAGGACCGTCCCCAGAGAGTGCAGCTTGGGGAGAGTGTCTCGGCCCCGTGGAGCCTCAATTGTGGGGTTCCGCAGGGGTCGATTATCTCCCCAATGCTGTTCAACATCTATATGAGGCCGCTGGGTAGGGTCATCAGGGGGTGTGGAGCCTTTTGTCATCAGTATGCGGATGACACTCAGCTCTACATTTCCTTTTTGCCAACCGCAGGAGATGCCGTTCTGTCCCTTCGTCGCTGCCTGGAGACTGTACTGCAATGGATGCAGGAGAACGGGCTAAAGCTGAACCCGGACAAGACGGAGGTACTGGGGGTGGGTCCCCCCACAGTTGGGGATCTGGGAAACTCCCTCTCTTTTGGGGGGGTGACCCTGCCCGCCAGGGATTGGGGTCCGCAGTCTGGGGATCCATTTGGACCCGGCTCTCACCATGGAATCCCAGGTGGCGTCGGTGGTCCACACCGCCTTTTTTCACCTCAGGCGGAGAGCACAGCTGCGGCCCTACCTTGATGTGGGGGCACTCACTAACTTGGTGCATGCGCTCGTAGTCTCAAGATTAGACCACTGCAATGCGCTCTACGTGGGGCTACCTTTGAGGCTGCTGCGGAAACTACAGGTGGTGCAGAATGCGGCGGCCAGATTACTTAGTGGAGTGAAAAAATTCCAACACATCTCACCCACTCTGGCTGCCCTGCATTAGCTGCCCATCCAATTCAGCATTGACTTCAAAGTGATGATGCTCACGTATAAAGCCCTAAACAGTTTAGGGCCTCGTTACTTGGCGGAACGCCTACTCCCACCAAGGTCTACCCGTGTCACACGTGTGAGCCAGGAGGTGAGGCTGAGGAGCCTAACGCCGAGGGAGGCCCGGAAGGAGAAGACACGAAATCGGGCCTTCTCGGCGGTGGCTCCTCGCCTCTGGAACAATCGACCTCCTGAGATTCGCGGCACTCCCTCACTGGGTATCTTTAAGAATCAACTAAAGACATGGATGTTTCGGCAAGCCTTCCCATTAGACAATTCCTGATGCCTTTTTCTTTCCTCTTTTATTGTTTCTCTTATTCTTTGTATGGCTTTTATTATTTAAACTGTTTATATATTTTTATTGTACCTTTTATGGTTGTTAGCCGCCTAGAGTGGTCCTGACCCGACCAGATAGGCAGGATATAAATAAATAAATAAATAAATAAATAAATAAATAAATAAATAAATAAATAAATAAATAAATAAATAAATGAGAAGGATGAAGCCAGGAGAGGTATTCTCCAGTGAAATTGACAGCCTAATGGATCAGTCCCTGAGGAGACTACCTAATCATCAGGCTGTGAATTCTGCTGGCTGATCAACTCCACTGATGACATGCAAGATGAGAAATCTACTGAAGAAATTTTCATTTTCTAGACAACAAATATTCTCACTATGGATCAGAGCAGGTTCCTGCTAATCTTTTCCTCAGCACACTAGACAGATTTTGTTCTTCTTCCAGACGAGAAGAAAATCTAATTCAGAAATGTGTTTTTCATCAAAAAAACATACTGTACAAAGGACTCAAATGTATTCAGGCATGTGCAATGCTATTTATTTATTTGCAATTTATACTTATTAGTCAATTATTACTATTGTTCTCTGAGTAACATACAAAAATTTAATCAACAAAACTCAAAATGCAAATAAAATATATGAATCATCAAATAAAATATTAACATAAAAATTGCAAACACACACAAGCCTATATCCCGAAAAAATTTAGAATAAGGATAAATATAATAATCAATTATCAAAACCTTTAAAGAAAATAAGGCCTTTTTACGATGCCAGGAGATACCCCTTTACTTACCAGGAAGCCATATTTAGGAAGCGCATTTCATGACTAGAAGATAAACACTGACAAGGACATGAGACTGAAGGGCCACTCCAGGAAAGGTCTCAGCTAATATTTTTAGGTCTGAGGACAAGGAGGGGAAGGGCTGTTCCATTAGATACAGTAAAGGTAAAGGTTCCCCTTGACAATTTGCACATCTCCGTTTCCAACCCATAGAGCCAGTGTTTGTCCACAGACAATCCTCCATGGTCACGTGGCCAGCGTGACTAGACACGGAACACTGTTTACCTTCCCACCAAGATGGTACCTATTTATCCACTTGCATTATTCCATTTTGCATGCTTTCGAACTGCTAGGTTGGCGGGAGCTGGGACAAGCGACAAGGGCTCACTCCATTCCGTGGATTCGATCTTACGACTGCAGGTCTTCTGACCTTGCAGCACAGAGGCTTCAGCGGTTTAACCCACAGCGCCACCATGTCCCTTACGTTCCATTAGGTAGCAAGCACAAAAACTGTGCAGGGCTTTATAAGTCAAAACCATAACCACCCTTACTAACACTGCAGATTGTTGTTTGACAGATGTTCTCCACAAAGAGATGCAATTGTGTGTCACGTGCTAACCAAGCCTAGTAACTATAGAGATCTCAAAAACTAAAAAGCTATGTGTGTAGTTCCAATGATATTTATGTATTATTCATTTGATTTATATCTCGCCTTTCACCCCCATGAAAGGACCTGAGGCAGCTATGAAGTATCTCACGGTACTTCCAAATTATAAACCAACCAAATCTTTTATACTGAGTGAACAAGGACTTGCCTGGTTGCCACGCTCTGTCCTATGTGGACAAAATTAAAAGCAAAAGAAAAAAGAAAGGAAAGAAAAAGAAAACAAGGACAAAATACTGTGGCGCTTTAATGACCAAAAAAATTTGTTTCAGCACGAGTTTTCATGGTTCAAAATGAACTTCTTTAGACACGTAGAAAGTTCAGACTCTGCCTTTCATACTTTCCCCATGGTGGTGGTAGTTATAACCAGGTGGTGATCCAGACAACAGCAAAAGTGACAGGGCAGCATTAACACAGGAATAGGACTATCAAGATGCGAGGTATTTAAGACTGCCAACCATAACGTGGTTGATAAGCTGTATAAATCATATATAAGAGGATGAACAAGTAAATAAACTCCAGTATTGGGGCTGTCATCTCTGGAACCCTTGATGTTGCTCTCTCGTAATAACCTTCGCTTTGTCTGTAGTACACTACCAGTGGCTCATCCTTATGACTCCATTCCCTTACGACAATGAACTCGGGTGAAAGATTTTATGGGGATCTCAAGCAGTCCTGCTGGCTATTTCTGTTTGGCATTCCTCATTCTTCCATTCAAGAGCCAGAAAGCTGGAAGGGACTTGAGGTAACCAAGCCCATGTTTGTGTCGATTCTTCCCTATGTGACCCCTTTGGCATCCCACAAGGTTTACTTTTTGACTAAAGTGCTTTTCACCCTGACTCATCTCCTAAGTGGGATCTCTGTTATTTAATGAGATTCCACCTCTCAATGACATTTCTACAGAATATGCATTTGTTTTCTCTCTATATGAATCACTGATATTTTCTGTTCTGCCTGAACCTCTTCCAATAAATAATGGATTATTACAAATTTTGTCATGTGGTTTATCATACAGGAAATAAGGCTCAAAGTAATACTGATATTTCCCAGATTGATATGCTTTCTCCAGCATACAAGGTCTTTGATGTCTAGTAACTAATCTGCTCAAACATCCTGTCAATTCTTGAATTATATCTTTATGTTCTTTCATTCCCATCTTGATCATACTATATTATTGTTTAAATATTTTATGATTATGATTGCCTTTGATTACGATTGCGATTGCGACTGTGATGTTTTTATTGTCATTCAATGATATTTTATGATTTTTGTAAGCCGCCCCGCGTAGACACTGTCTATGGGGGGCGGGGTATAAAACGAATGAATAAATAAAATAAATAAATAAATCCCATCCACTTCTATGTTTCTCCCAATGAAGGTGCTTTGATGTTACCCAAAATGATCTTTGTGTCTGAAGCTCTTGCCACACTTCATGATTTTGTATGATTTCTCTCCCCATTCCCCTGTGAATTCTTTGATGGAATCAAAGGGACCTATTATCACAGGAACTCTTTCTTCATTCCATACATTTATATGGCTTTTCCCACATGGATTTTCTGATGCTGCCTAAGGTGCCCTTTTTGACTGAACCTCTTTCCACACTCCATGCACTGAAATAGTTTCTCCCCTGTGTGAGTTCTCTGATGCCGCTTAAGGTGCCATTTCTGACTGAAGTTTTTCCCACACTCGATGCAATTATATGGTTTCTCTCCTGTGTGAGTTCTCTGATGCTGCAGAAGATGTTCCTTCTGTCTGAAGCTTTTACCACACTCTATGCATTTATATGGTTTCTTCCCCAAGTGAGTTTTTTCATGGAGAGTAAGTAACCCAATCTCACTGAAACTCTTTCCACACTCCATGCATTGATATGGATTCTCCCCTGTGTGAATTTTGTGATGTTGTCTGAAGTGCCCTTTCTGGCTGAAGCTCTTTCCACATTCCATGCATTGATATGGCTTTTCCCCTGTGTGAGTTCTGTGATGTTGCCTAAGGTGCCCCTTCTGACTAAAAGTCTTTCCGCATTCAATGCATGTATACGGTTTCTCCCCTGTGTGAATTCTTCGGTGCTTCCTTAAGTGGCCTTTCTGTCTGAAGGTCTTTCCACATTCCGTGCATTTATATGGTTTCTCCCCTGTGTGAGTTCTTTCATGGGAAGTAAGTGACCCACTCTCGCTGAAGGTCTTTCCACACTTTATGCAGATATATGGTTTTTCCCCTGTATGGATTCTTTGATGCTTCTTGAGGTGCCCTTTTTCCGTGAAGCTCTTTCCACACTCCATACATTTGTACGGTTTCTCCCCAGTGTGTGTCCTTTGATGTATGGCAAGGTTATAGTTCACAGTGAAGTCCTTTCCACACTCCATGCATTTATATGGTTTCTCCCCAGTGTGAGTTCTTTGATGTATACTCAGACTTCCACTATGACTGAAGCTCTTTTCACACTTAGTGCATTTGTATGGTTTCTCCCTTGTGTGAGTTCTTTCGTGCTGTCTAAGGTGCCCTGAACGTCCGAAGCTCTTTGCACACAATACACATTTATATGGTTTCTTCCCTTTGCTTTGTCCTTCCTGTTTAGAAAATGTTCCACTAATACTGAAA
Organism: Pogona vitticeps; assembly: GCF_051106095.1. NCBI lineage: Eukaryota > Metazoa > Chordata > Lepidosauria > Squamata > Agamidae > Pogona > Pogona vitticeps. The sequence continues at coordinate 25,438,790 of NC_135784.1, forward strand.
TGCTTTCCTGAGCCTTTGCCTTGATATTGTTTTGATCTTGAAAAGGTATTGACATGTTTCTTTAATCTGCCTCCCGTCTCTTGAGAATCAACAGATTTTTCCTTTCCTTCCTTGAACTGTTTTTGCATTTGATTCTTGAGTCCCCTGGGATTCCCAAATAACTGTTTGCCTTCTTCATACTTGTTAACCTCAAATGAAACAAGAGATGACTTCTGGCAGTTTTCATAGTCCTGACCTTTACCTAATTTGAGAGACAAAAACAGAAACCATTAGGACTTTTCAAGATCTTATTGGGGGTCCAATTACTCTTCTTTTCAACATCTCAAAGATTTAAAAATTTCCTCTCTGTTCCCTCTGGTGGAACAAAGGCCACGTTTCAAACAATCTGCTATCTCAAATGATTGCAATAATTCATTTCTGGCTGATATTCTACTTGCTTTCTTTAGACATACAAGGGGCCTTATTTTTTGTTGCTGTTAGAGGCCTTCAAGTCAAGAGCTGACTTCTAACGACCCTAACAGGGCTTTCAAAGTAGATGAGCAAAATAAACCTTTGTCTTCGTTAAAGGCACTCCCTCAATTAATTCATTGTTCTTTCTATTCCTGTCAGAGCTTCACAAGGCTAAGCGTATAGGCACGAAGGGGTCTAGAGATGAGGTAGCCAGAGGTCTGTCTGAAAGGATCAGAGGCCAGTGTGTTGTCAAAAAGAAGCAGAGGGCATGATCCAGAACACAAACATGGATCAGATAGGCCACAAACGTCCTCTTCCAAGGCAGAAGATAAGGGAAAATATTAGAAGTTCAGGCTAGACTGTAGACCTCAAGACTGGTTTATTTTCATGAAATGCAAACTTGAGACTAGGGCTTTATAGTGAAAGATGATCACATGGGACTGCTGAATGAATGCTGTAACAGGACAGTGGCCTTAAATCACATAGATAGGCTACAAAGCTTAATGAAGACACACAGAGCTGATCATCCAGGAGGAAAACAATCCTGGAGGACTCAGAGATTGTAGGTTTTGCTTTATATCTGACTAGCCCTGGTGATTAAGCACAGGTTGAAAAATTTTCAGTATGTCATCAGTGGTCCCACCTCACAGCTAAACAAGTACCTGCCAATCTGTTCTGTTCTTCAAAGTCCAGGACAAACGAATCTTCTCCTTCTTCCAACCAGGAGATGAGATCTGGTTTGGGAATTTCTTTCAAAGAAAGAGGCAGGCTGGTGAGTATAAAATGCCACACGTTCCAAGTTGTTGCTAGTAATCTATGTATTTGCTTCTTATTTAAGTTTATTACTCACCTGCTGACCTAGTCGTCTAGGAGGATATACACTGGAAGCATATATATCAGACTACAGACTACAAACATGATCCTTTGGGAGTTACAACTGTCTCCAGAATGGCTGGATACTGCTTATCAAGACAAAAGATTAAGTCCCTTACAATGCATCTGTCCTGTTTGAAGTACATTTCAATTTCTTTCTGTTTCTTGGCTGTGACCTATCCCATCACCTCAGCTGACCCAGCATCCCCTCCACTGATCATGCTCCCACTGGAAGAATCCTCCTTCAAAGATCACCCTGAACCTCTTGGGCAATGGGGTGATGAAGGACAAGCTACACCACCTGACCTTGGACCCCAATCCACATCAATATACAATCACTACCATCATTGCCACCACCAAATATGTTTAGTAATAAGCCTCTACTGGTGCTCAATCATATTCACTGTAGGTTCGCTTTCATTTGTGCTGTAAAATACCTATATATTCCTTTCACCATCCTCTGATAAGGGGGTCTACCTTACAGCTGTTGAGATTGAAATCAAAAAGAGAGGCCCCCAAAAGGTAATTGTGTCTTTAAACTCATCAATAAAAAAAAAATTAAACAAGACCTTAAGCCAAGCTAGCCACTGCCAAGGATTTTCCTTATTCTTGTAAGGAGAGAGAGCTAATGAAGATTTCTAATTATCTTTTTAACACCAATGCAAAGTTGTTACAAGTACTGTAAAGGTTAACTGAAATTCACAATTAAGGAGTCATATTTGCTGTGAAAATATAGGAGTACGGTGCTCTATCTGTGGGATCAGTATAGTAGGGTGCTCTATCTGTGGGATCAGTATAGTAGGGTGCTCTATCTGTGGGATCAGTATCCACTGATTCATTTATCTGCTTCCTGAAAGAAATAAAAGCTCAGAAGTATATATTTATACGTATTTCCAGAATGTGTTTACCAGGTGTCCCACAGGTGACACATGCTTCCCTCCCATGCTTCCCTCCCACACCTCCTCCTGGCATCTGCCCCATTCACCGGCTGCAGCATGCTTCCCTCTCCCACTTTCTCCGCGCAATTGTCCACATACTGGCACATGTTGAGCTTCCCTGCCTTGCCTCTTCATCTGAGTGGACAATTGTATGGAGAAGGAAATGGAGTGAAGCACGCTGCAGCCAGCGAGTGTGCGAGTGTGCAGAGGAAGTTGGGGAGGGAAGCATAAAGGACCTACAGAACACCTGTGTGGGTGCTGTGCTGGCCCAGGCCAAACTGCCAAAGCAAGGTTCATGCCTCTCTCTAGTGTCTAATACTGTATATAGACCAGATCATAGCTTCAGATTTATAGATATACAGTGGTGCCTCGCACAACGATGTTAATTGGTTCCAAAAAATTCATCGCTGTGTGAAACCATTGTTCTGTGAAACACCATTTCCCATAGGAATGCATTGAAAACCGGTTAATCTGTTCCAATTGGAACGGATTGCTGTCCTTAAGCGAAAATCGCCATAGGAAACATTGTTGAGTGAAACCTGGTTCCCCAATTAAAATGCATTAAAGCTGACTCAATGCATTTCAATGGCTTTGCAAAGTCCTTTTTCGCTCCTGTAAAAGTGTCTTAAACTTAAACTGACCGTTCAAAGGCTTTCAATGGAGAATAAAAAAATTCACCAAAAATTAACGACGACTCAGAACAACACCAAATTAAGTTTGCATAGGGTTCAGGAGGTGGGCTAACGATTGCAAGCATTTAAAACAGGTTTCTAACAGTTTAAGACATTATTACAGGAGCAAAAAAGGGACATTGTTGAGTGAAATTCCCCCATAGAGAACATCGTTAAACGATGGGGGAAATTCCTCAAAGAAACCCATCGCTGTGTGAATTCGTCGTTGTATGAAGCAATCGTTGTGCGAGGCTCCACTGTAAAGGATATAGAAGCCAAAGGCACCTTGTATTGGTTAAATAAAAGTAGACAACCCAATAGGTCAGTTCATATTTGTCTCCAACTTTGAAACTCATACTTTTTGACCAGCACCACATGATGATACATAACTTTTTAATAAGTTGAGATGAGTAAATGATCCAACAAGTACACCCAAAACTGAAGAAAAGGAAGAAGTGCTCAAAGCTGCAGAGCAGCACTTGCTGCAACTGAAGGTACTGCCACCCAACAGGGCTTAGCAAATTTTATTCATTAGCTTCGAGACTCCGCCACTTGAATGAAAGAGGCTACACAGCTTTCTCTAATGGATTTCAAACCTATTCTAGAACTGACTACAGAGTGGTGACGAAGACATAGGTAAGAAGACAATGGGGAGCTTCTAAATTTCTAAATTTCGTTGTATGGGTATACTGTGTATATACTTACAATGACAATAAATTATTATTATTATAAAGCTCAACTAATGACTGTGTGCTGATCGTGCTCTGATAACCCCTAGATTTATTATTGGGGCAGATCAACCACAACCATTCTCTTGGGTGTTCAACCTTATTATAGCAAAAAGGCAACTCTGCAGGGGGAAACCACCTCAAATTATAGTATATAAAAACTAAACCTGTGTTGGACATGAGCATTGCTACTCTTCTGGATGCCCTTAAAACCAAACTTTGAGGGATATGCATCAAAGAAACCAATCAAGTTAAACCGTCAAGAAATAGAATTGGTAAACTCAAAAAAAAAAACACACACAAGAGAACCGGTAATAGAACTATATTCCGGACCATAATTTTTTTCAAAAGAAGTGAAAAATTAGAGAAATTATTCACTAACCAAAATGTTTACAAATTCAGCAATAAAGACTCTACATTCCTAGCTAACTAATGACATCAAGAAAAACAAAGCTAAAGCCCAAATCACATATACCAAGAATCAGAATGTGAAGAAAGTACATAAAATTTACAAAATTACAGAAACCTTTACCAGTTTCTAAAAAATCCTTTATTTCTAAACAATTCAAACACAGATCAATTTGAAAATACAATTTCAAAACAACTGACTGATAATCACAGATTATTTGTTGGTTTATTATACCATATTTGAACAGCCTAATAAGAAAATTTTAGACTCGCAAAGCTCTATGTAGCTTTGACGAGTCATTTTATGTAACATTTCCCAGGTAATTCAAAACCATAAAAATGGCTTTTCTTCTAATGTAGACAATCTGAGTTTCATTGCAACTGTCCTCTTTGAGTTGTTCCCACTTTAAATAATTTTTGTTCAACTAATTCTTTGACAGGGCCCAAACGTTCAGTCATAAATAGTGAAAGCTACCAGGGCAATTCTAATAAAATACCACCACTTTCCAGCATAAAGGTTGCAAAAGAGCTTTTATCCTGAGAGGACTTATTGCAAAGGACATGTGGTACCCCATGAAGCCCTCTAGAATCTAGGAGAAACCATCAGTGATTGACAAAGATCATTCTTATTGATCTCCCACAACTACATAGGGGAGAAATGTCAACCCTTCAGCACCTAGCAATTAAGAAGAAAGCTGTCCTTACCCAAGGAGGCTGCCATCCCATAGTTCTCCAGCATGACCTCCTTGTACAGAGCTCTTTGGCCTGGATCCAGGAGGTCCCACTCCTGCCGGGTGAAATACACAGCCACCTCCTCAAAGAACACCAGCTGCACAAAGACAGAAGCAACAAGTCTCTGCTCAGAAACAGTCTCTGAAACAGTCCCATTGGCTCCTATTATAAAAGTAACAGGCTTTCACTCTTTTTCTTTCATTTTATTTGTTCAGGAGTCAAGACTTCACAAGGGAAAATTTCTGAGCCGCTTTACAGAGTTCTTTCTAGCAGCAAAAGTAAGGAAAAGGAGAAAAATATTCTTGCACAGACCCCCTACAGTGGACCCTTGACTTACAGACGGCTTGACTTACAGACTTTTTGAGTTACAGACTTCTCTGGCCGCAAAATTTAGGTTTGACTTGCAGCCTGAGAATTGACTTACAACCAGAAAAAAACCAAAATGGAACAAAAACGGCCTGTTACGGGATTAATCGGTTTTCAATGCACTGTAGGTCAATGGAGACTTGACCTACAGACTTTTTGACTTGAGAACCGCCTTCCAATACGGATTAAGTTCTCAAGTCAAGACCCCACTGTACTTCCAACACAGAGAAAGCACCAAGGCTTCCCCCTTGCATCTCTCCTCAATATTTTTATTTTTTAATTATTTTATTTATATCCCGCCTATCTAGTCAGTTAAGACCACTCTAGGCGGCTTACAACATAAAATACACAATGGAAATATATATAAAACAGTTTTTAGATAATAGAGAACATGTGAATGAAATTGGGGCAAACAATAGGGGGGAGGAGAAAAGGGGGACATCAGGAATTGACTGAGGGGAAGGCCTGCCGAAACATCCATGTTTTTAGCTGATTTTTAAAGCTACCCAGCGAGGGAGCCACACGAATCTCAGGAGGAAGGTTATTCCAGAGGCGAGGAGCCACAGCCGATTTCTCGTCTTTTCCTTCCGGGCCTCCCTCGGCGTTAGGCTCCTCAGCCTCACCTCCTGGCTCACACGAGTGACATTGGTAGAATCCCTTCCTTACCTGAGAGGTCTGTTTGGAAGGTCCTTCCTTCTCGCCACCAAAAGGAGATGATCTAGAATGGGTCTGTTTCGCCATTGTATCATCTGGGGGGGGGGGGGAGACAAAGGAGGCATCAAGAAGGGCATCGTTGGTCAATGGAGAGGTGTCCATCATATCTGACACCTCTGAGCCCTCTTCCTCATTCCCTGTATTGCAAAAAGTATTTTCTCCAGTCATGACCAGATTTTCACTCTTCCTCAGCATTCAGGTTTTCTGAAGATCCAAAAGAAGCCTCTGCCCATCACTCCTTGGTTTCAATGATTAGCAGTCTGGAGGGCTAGTCCCTTGTTAAGACCTGTAACAGAAGCCAAATTTTATCCCTAAAATCCCCCCCGAAGAAAAAATTCTAATTCCCCGATATTTTGCCCTTATTTTATTTTTATTTATTTAAAATATTTTTTTACCCTGCCTTTCTTTTAAAAAGGACCAAAGACAGCTTGCATCATTAAAACACTATAGTACAAGTCAAAAACAGTAAATTATTCAAAAATTTAAAAATAATTAGTAACATTATATTTAAAATGTTAGGTAGAAGCCTCTAGCTCAGCACCGCTTGGTTGTGTTCCTTTATTAGTCAGGAGAGCAGGGCAGCCCCCTTGCTAATAAAGGTCATTGGAGCCAAATTTTTATCCCTAAAATCCCATAAATAAAATCCCCAGATGGCATTGAGTGAAGCAAAGAAAGTGGGCTACAGCACAAAAACTCTAAACTGGAAACGGCAGGTTTCACTCACTAAATCCTCATACTGTACTGTAGATTCAATGACCTTCTCTAGTGCAATTTACCTTGCTAAGCAACAGGATTTTGGCTCTTGCTGGTAAATGCCGTCAGATAAGATAACAATTTTCTTAATTAAGCTAAAGGAAGTGGCTGTTCTTTCCCAGACATAAGCAGTGGTTGGTAGGAGAGTAAACCAGAATTTAGAAGAAACAGAGGTCAAACAGAAAAAGCAATTTGATAAAGAAATCTCACACAATGCAGTTGGAAAAATTAGCATAAATATAGTGTCTGTAGGAGTATGGGTTATGCTCCAGTTTGGCATGGGAACAGAGCATCATATGCTCAAGTTATGTTCCCCAACCCATAAAAAAGTATACACAGTTTAGAATATTCCAGTCCTAGTTTTCAAAGTGGTAGCCATGTCAGCTGGTGCAAGCATATCAACAAGAAATACAAAACATAAGCAAACATTTTTTAAAAGAAGACAAAGACAACCTCACAATCTCAAGCAACTGTTGACACACAATGGGCACTTTTACTTGTTCCTCTGCTAATGGGATCTATGCCATCTTCTGCCAATAATGCCCCTCTGCACACTACATAGGGCAAACAGGACAATCTCTACCCAAAAGGACATAAATTAATTCCTAATTGTATTCGCAAAGGCTTTAACCTAATTAATTTTTTCCCCAGTGGGATTGCATGGACCAACTCCCTGCAAACAATTCCAAGAGGCCAGCTGAAAGATATACTCTTCCCTCCCAGTAAAGCAATTGCGGGTCCCAATCTCACCCTTTTACCTCTTTGTCCTCTTCTTTGCATGTCTAAGCATCCCTAAAAATGCCTTTTTTTTTCAGTCCGGAAGACTGATTAAAAGTGCGCTGGCTGTCTTCTTCCCCATCATTCCAGCATCCTGCCTCTCTAGGAAGGGGACCTCTGTTCATTTAACCCCCAGAAGACTGGTTGGCACTTCTGTGTCTTCTTCCAGATGTACCTTAGTAGGAATCTAGGCTGCTGAGTTTTAATCCAGATCAAAAGAGGAGGAAGGTTCAGCTGCATATGGTGGAACATGGTTTTGGTTGTGTTTTATTCCACAGTTCTGATTTTAGTAGTATTCTCTTCATTTGTGTTTGGGTTATGTTAATCCATTTTATTTAGAATATATAGCTGTGTTAGGACACATTGGTAAATACCCATGCTGGCTTTAGGCTGGTGGAACCAGATTTAGGCCAGCTGAGGCTACTTTGTATCCAAACCCCTCTGAGCTTCAAGAAGGAGGGAACGTCAGTTGGCCTCAGGGGAAAATAGTATTTGGGGGGGGCGAGAATTAAAAACCACTGGCTAGGCATAATCACCGTGGAAATTATGGTGACAAGCTATTAATCAGCAGCTGGTAGCAAGCATAGCCCTAAACTCCACCTAACACAACACTTAGTCAATGAGAGTTTATCATCCATCACAGCAGGCAAGCAGAGCCGCACAATTAAAAACTCTAGTCGCCTAGAGTGGACTGGTAGTCCAGATAGGCGGGGTATAAATAAGTGAATGAATGAATGAATGAATGAATGAATGAATGAATGAATGAATGAATGAATGAATGAATGAAAGGGCAGTTAAAGGCACAGTGTGGTGATTTCCCCAAATGCAAAGTGTGATACTTCTGCAAATTGTTTGTACAGTAGGCATGGAGCATATACTAGACAGGGATACAAGAAACTTAGAATTTCTCCTATACATAGGGTTGCCAGATACACGGGTACTAAAAGGAGGACATAGAAAGACAAAAAAGGAGGACAAAGGAGGACATATTGAATGTTTCATTTGAATCATTCCATATTAAATCCACAATCAATACAGTTTTATTACAATAGCTGCCAATAAATGTCTCTTAGTGAACTGACCAAGAAACAGTCATGTTAAAAATTAAAAATATATTCAGTGGAGGCTTTTTTTTCAAAATACCGGGGGTGGGCGGGCAGGTGGGGGCGGGGAAAGCCAGGGGGAAGGGGGTCTTTCCACCTCTCCCCCTCCCTTCCAAAATTATAACATAAAATATACAAAAGCCTGACATTTTAAAGGTTTTTATCTTTGCCTGCCTGATGGCAGACATTAGGCTAAAAAGGAGGACATGTCCTCCTTTTGCCTGACATCTGGCAACCCTACCTATACATGGTAATTCATGAGGGCAAAGAAAAGGAGACAAGACTAAATTGCTCGCTTCTCCCACCCACAATAACGAAGATATTAATGAAAATGAAGCTATAGCCCATCGCTCCATATCTCTAACTTAGAGCGGTCAATTTATTACAGAGAGATTCCGATACTGATTTGGCATTGGAATTGGCTGCTGAAGAAAATACCTAGGCCAGGGGTAGGATAACTGAGGGGATGATGGAGAGGAATTGGATGATTTAATGGTTGGGAGGGAACCACAGGTGGCCTGAGTTTTCCACCCAACCCAATAACGTTAATCACAGGTGTACCGGATGAATCGAGCATTCCACAGAACTGGTGTTATAGAGACTCCAGTTCCTCCCCTTTACTGTTCAAAGGAGATTTGCCATGGTTTGAGGAGAAGGGAGGTAACGGGCCATCCCTGAAGCAAGAGACAGAATTGGTTGTTAACACTGAAATTGAGAAGCCGCTCCAAACCTTTTCCTTCTTTCTCTCTCCTCTCTCTTGCCCCAATATGGTGGCTCTCTGTGAATCTTTCTATTCCATTCCTTTTCAGCGTATTCCCTAGGGAGCTTAAATTCAGTCCAATCTCCTATCCAGGGGTCTTCTTGGAGTAGTCCAGTCCGCCTAGAGTAGTCCACCGCGACTAGATAGGCGGGATATAAATTAAATAAATAAATAAATAAATAAATAAATAAATAAATAAATAAAAATAAAAATAAAAATAAAAATAAAAATAAAAATAAAAATAAAAATAATAATAATAATAATAATAATAATAATAATAATAATAATAATTCTTGAACTACTGTATTTCTACCCAGTCTTTATTTCTTTCACCCTCCTCCTTTTCCTGCACCTAACAAGCTTCCTCCTCTATTTCCAACTGCCCTTTCCTCCCTTTCTTCTCTCCCTTTATCTCTTCACCCTTTCCTGCTGAAATAACCTCCTCTAGGATCCTTCTCCTCTTTTCTCTCCAGCTCCTGCTCTTCCAAACATAGTCCCTTTAGGTCTTCTCCCAGGGGGAACATTTGAAGGTTGAGAGGGATGGTGATGGTGGCATGCGATAATATTGCACCAGTGATGTTATTCTATTTTCCTCTGACCCACCCAGTTAGAGAAACCATTAAAATTAAAGTAACTGGGGTGCTGCTGTGGGTTTACAGATTAATTACAGAAAATTGGAAAAATTATGTATGAATAAATGGCAAGACGACATCCAAACTAGGCATAAGCCCCAATTCAAATAGGTTAATGTATTTAACATACACATAGGCATTCTTCAGTCTTGAGAGACTATGGTATCGTGCTCTGCATGGAGGACTTGGAACAGCGTCTAGTGTGGCTGAGAAGGCCAATTCGAGAGTGACAATCCCTTCCACACTTAGGACAAATACAATCTGTAACCCGTCTAGCTCCCTGATTTTGCTGCTTTCGTGACTGCCTCTTTGCCTCAGCCTACTGGGCAAGGGTCTCTTCAACTGGGAGACGCCGTGATGCCTCCAGGCTGAACACTCAGATGTTAAGGTTTCCCATCTGTTGAGGTCCATTTCCAAGGCCTTCAGATCCCATTTGCAGATATCCTTGTATCGCAGCTGTGGTCTCCCTCTGGGGTGATTTCCCTGCACTAATTCTCCATACAGGAGATCCTTTGGAATCCGACCATCAGCCATTCTCACAACATGCCCAAGCCAACGTAGACATCGCTGTTTCAGTAGTGTATACATGCTAAAAATTCCAGCTCGTTCTAGGACTACTCTATTTGGAACTTTGTCCTGCCAGGTGATACCATATGTGTTGCGTCGGAGGCAACACATATGGAATGTGTTCAGCTTTCTCTCCTGCCTCGCATGAAGGGTCCAGGACTCACTGCAGTACAGGAGTGTGGTCAGGACACAGGCTCTATAGACCTGGATCTTGGTGTATGCTGTCAGCTTCTTATTGAGCCATACTCTTTTTGTGAGTCTTGAGAACATGGTAGCTGCTTTGCCAATGTGTCTATCCAGCTCGACATCTAGGGAGAGAGTGTCAGAGATCGTTGAGCCAAGGTACACAAATTCATGGACAACCTCCAATTCTTGCATGGAGATAGTAATAGAGGGAGGTGAGTCCATGCCCTGGCCCATTACTTGTGTTTTCTTCAGGCTGATGGTTAGTACAAACTCTTTGCAGGCCTCGCTAAAACGATTCATGAGTTGTTGGAGGTCTTCGGCAGAGTGGGCAACAATGGCTACATCATCGGCGAAGAGGAAGTCCCACATGAATTTCAGCTGAACTTTGGTCTTTGCTCTCAATCTAGAGAGATTAAAGATGTATTTAAAGCGTGCTTTAAATTAGGTACAGTATAGCCCATTGCTAAAAACCTGAATTAATTCAAATTAATTTTTAAGTGTTAATCGAAATGAAAGATGATTTAAAGAGACTGGTAATGTTTTATGTGTTTTGACTGGAAAGAGAAGCTGTGAGGAATTTGAATGTACTTTCTAGGCTTTCATTTTTATTTCAGAATCCACCCTTTACTCTTCCCAGGAAAGAGATAGCAAACTTCCAAAAACTGCCTAAGAAATCTGTATTATAATTCATATTATACCCAGCTGTTTAACCCCCCCCCCTTTTAAACCCCATGCCCCCTTTCTTCCTTTGCATCAGGAGCTCTTGTTCTCATTGGATTGGAAACTCAGGAGCGAAAAATCACGGCTGATGATCATCATCTCAACAGAAAAGCCTGGAGTGAGAAAGAGGCGTGTGTGAAGGAAGGCCACCTCCCGCTATTCATCCTTCCAAGGGTTAAATATACCGACGTTACGTTCCTAGAGAGGCGACACGTTTGAGAGTGGAGGAAGCTCCTCCTTTAGTCCTCCAGGAGGGAAAGAGGAGGGCTTTTTTTTTTAGTGAGGCCACTGCCCGGAGGGAGGAGGACAAAGAGGTAAAAGGGGTGACCCTGGGATAACAGGAGAAGGGGATCAAAAATGGCTTAGGGGAGTTTTGAGGAGAGAGACCCCTTTCCTCTTGGGATCTTTGCTAGGGAGCTGATCCATGCAATCCTGGTGCAAAAATTGGGCTCTGCCCTCCTGCTTTTCTCTTAAAAGAAGATCTTCCCCCTCGATCATCCCAGTCAGTGGGATGATATAGACTGGGAGAGGGAGAAAGATGTAGAGATAAAGAGCCTTCCATCCGCAGAGCTGTTGGGGGGGGAGAGAGAAGGGGCAGACTAGGAAAAAAACACTGTGGTCATAACTGACTAGATAGGCGGGGTATAAATGAAATAAATAAATAAATAAATAAATAAATAAATAAATAAATAAATAAATAAATATTTCATCTCTCCCTAGACAACCAGCGGGCCTGTTTTCATTTCCATGGTGGTGGGGAAGAGCTTTGGTGGACAAGACATTTTGGAGGTCACTCATTCATAGCCCCCCCCCCCTAAGTTAGAGGTGACCTGACAGACCCTAACAACAACAATCCTGGGAGAAATGGAAATTTGCCATGCTCAGGATGAATCTCAGGGCTTCTCAACTGTGGACCATTTCCTGAGTTGAGCATGTCCTCAAAGATAACGGGGTCTGCCGCCTGTGGCACTCTTTTGCGCTTGCATTTAGCCAATTAACCTTAAGGTTGTAGTTAAAACCACAATCAACAGGTCCTCCATGCCTCATGTTTGTACAGTAAATATGCACGCTCTGTGCACTGCTTGCCAAAGGGCTGGGCTCCTCTCAGGAGGCATCAAACAGAAGAATGCATCAGAAACCCACAAAAGATCTAAGCTTCCAGCTATGAAGTGAACCCTAAATCTTCCTGCCAGCCAGCCCTCTGGTATAAAAGAAGCAGCCTTTCAAGTGTAAGTGTGTCATGGTGAAAGCTGTTTCTAGTGTAAGTACCAGAGAGATACAAAACATTCCCTTGAAGATTCTTGAGCAGAAAGGACCCAGGTGAATTTTTAGCCAGGCAGAAAGCAGGGTTTGGAAACTATCCCGAGTTTCATTTGTCTTTGAAAGTAGAGGAGGTTTCAAAGGAGAAACTGGAGGGGCTGTGGCTCAGTCCCACGCCCTGGTTTTCATGTGAACCCAAACGTTATAGATGTTGCTTTGAGAGTTTTATCTGAACCCTGTGCTTTAGGAGCAGAGATTGTTCTTCTTTTCAGGATAAACAATGGAGGGTTTCTAAGGCTGGGGTTTCTTTTCTGCCTGTGCCAGCCTTGTTCATGCCCTGCTATGCCTTGTGTCAAAGCTGGAAAATCATTTATGTCTACTTGAGTCTTTTATATTAAGAACTTAATGAGTGGTGTGTCATTCTCCCCCCCCCCCAGCTCCCAGTAAATGTATAGGTGCCTGAGCATATCTTAATGAATGAAAAACTTGTAAAGAAATTGGACAGCTTGGTGGGGAAAGAAACAACTAAGAGTGGGTTTATAAGAGCATTTCGTGAGGCTGATGTTACGGATTTTGGATCTCTCTGACAGAAAGAGAGGAACAGACCTTCAGGCATACTTGCCAGATGTGAAATGAGCATTCATTTTCTAGGGTGGGCAGGAGAACACTAATCCATGTGTTCATGTTGTGCAGTTCAGTGCATAAACTATGATCTCTCAGGCTGCATTGGCTACCTATCAGGTCAAATATATATTTTTATATCCTTGTCCTTACATTTAAATCCCTACATTGTTCCTGTCCTAATTATTTTGCAGAGCTGGTGGCATGGCGTGTTCCCCTTAAGAGGACTCGGTCAGTAGATTCCAGCTTAAGAGGTCAAATTTCAAGCTTTGGGTATTTTTCCACTTGGCTCTAAAACTGTGGAATTCTCTCCTCCTGCACCTTCATAGGGAATCAGAGTTGGACACACTTAGATGAGGTTTGAAAACCTACCTGTTCAACTTGGGAGCCATCGCTGTTATGTGTTTGTACATTGTTGGTTTTATTAGAATGCGTTCTGGTGCAGAGTGCAACATAAATAAATATTATTAATACTAATCATCCGTCCAGAAGTAAGAAATCTTAGGAATAGCTAACTGATGTAATGCTAATATCTGAAGATCAACCACTAAGAAGATATGTCTTGCCTTTCCTTTTCTGTGTGGAGAATTATTTCCAGGCTGTTAACGGTTATTGTCTTTAGCCTGGCAGCATAAACCATGCAGTGTCTAATGACATCCTCTGCTTATCCATAAAGTACAGTAAACTCAATTAATAGTTAACAGCATTCAGCACACCCTTCCCCTTTATATTTATGCACTTCAGGACACAACCAAGATCAGGAAGAAAAATGACACTGGGATGTGAAATACTGTTTCTTTATTGCTTTCGGAAAGCTACATACCACTTTTAAGGTTAAAAACCATGAAGCCTAAATGTGTAGAAAAATTGGGAATTTTCCTTCCTGACCAAGCTTCTTTCTCCACAGCCACCTGCGTGATGTCACTTGCCAGCACTCCCTGGACCCAGTTTCCCACTGTTTACATGGCATGACAGCAGCAACTGCAGACATCTCTGAGATGGTTTACCTTCTGCTTTCTTTTTCTGTCTCACAGGCATGGCAATGGCAACAGAAGCAGGTTCTGAATCATCTCCCGGCGATGGTGGATGGGAAAAAAGAGCTGTATGCTTGCCTTGGGTAAGCAAGGGATCCATCTGGAGGGATGCCAGATGTCAGAGTTGGGTGGTGGACGGGCACTCTGAAAGAATATTCCTCTTTGCATTACTTTGCCTACTACAATGTGACCATATAAGAGCTCTCCTTCAGCTCTTGTGATTTCATGGACACTGCAAAGATAAAAGGAAAGAAGAAAAATATTTGCAAAGCTGCACACTTGTTTCTTGACACTGGATAGTATGAGCATAGCTGTATGCATCTGGGTAGACAATGTTGTCCTCTTCTTCTTCTTCTAGCTGTTTGTTTCCTTTGAGGAGGTGGCTGTGTATTTCACCAAGGAGGAGTGGGATCGCCTGGATCCAGGCCAAAAAGCTCTTTATACGGAAGTCATGCTGGAGATCCGTGGGATGGTAGCCTCTCTGGGTAAGGACAAAATCCATGACAGGGGCCAACAGGGCTAAAGGTCTTGTTGACTCCTTTCTTGGCAGCTGGAACAAAGACGTGCCTCATGTGGCTTCCTTGATTGAGTCAGTCCATCTTGTGGTAGGCCTTTCTCCTTTCCCAGTGTGTCCCAATGTTACTTAGTATAATTATATTTCCTAGGGAGTCTTGTCTTCTCATGATATATATGTCTAGAGTACATAGCCTAAGTCTACTCATTTTACCTCCTAGTTAGAAGACTTCATTTGATTACGAATCAACATGTTTTGGTGCTCCATAGAGTTTCATAGCATTCATGATCTTGGTCTCGTAAGAACAGTACATTATCGTCTCCTTTCCTCTCTCTTTAAAGGAACAGATAAAAAGTCAGGTAATTGAGGGTGCTTTACCTGATTTATCCATGGAGATTCAGAGGCTGCTGTTGAAGCAGAACCACCCCAGACTAATGAGGAATTACAAATTCAATAGCATACACCTTCATAAAATTTATTTATCTTTGGTTCTAAACACAGGTAGATTCACAGGAAGACGAGCAGGGTGTTTTTCCTGGTTTCATCTCTCTCTTCTTCCCAAAGCCTGGTTGCAGTTCTTTTTCTCTCTCCTATGCACAGTCCTCAGGGCCTCATAAAACCATTCAGAAATAAATGCCTATGATGGGTTTGAGGGAAAATAACAGGCTACTGCCCCTTCATTGATTGCTGAAGCGTCAGACACGACTAAACGACAACAAAAAACAGGCTACTGAAAAGATTATGTATATTCAGGAGAGGACATGGAGAAGGAAAGGTGATCATCCTTGAGACAATGGGGAAAAAACAATTCAGTCTCTGGTTAGGAAGAAATAATAA
Organism: Pogona vitticeps; assembly: GCF_051106095.1. Taxonomy (NCBI): domain Eukaryota; kingdom Metazoa; phylum Chordata; class Lepidosauria; order Squamata; family Agamidae; genus Pogona; species Pogona vitticeps. The sequence continues at coordinate 25,454,434 of NC_135784.1, forward strand.
TCTTTTTAAGTCCGAAGCTCCCACATCTTGCATAACAACTCTGTGAAGTGTATTATATTTCTTTTTCTCTCCTAAATTTAGGTGATGGTCAGGCGAATGAGAACTGCCAGAGGCTGTCTCTTGTGTCATGGGAAGATGAAGAGTCTGAGGATGGACAAGATTTATTTGGGAATCCAGAGAAACTAAATATAGGCATGTGGAAAGGAAAGAATTTTTTTTCCAGTTCTCAGGTGGCAGAAGGTGAATCAAAACAATATGCTATTATCCAGTCAGAATCAAAACTATATCGAGACATGAACCATGGAAAACATTTTAGTGATAATGGAATATTTTCTGAGGAAAGAGACAAAGGGGAGAAAATATGCAAATGTATGGAATGTGGCAAGAGCTTCACTATTATTTCTGCCCTTCTTTCACATCAAAGAATTCACACAGGAGAGAAACCTTTTCAATGTATGGAGTGTGGAAGGAGCTTCAGCCAGAAAGGGAATCTTAAGCGCCATCAAAGAACTCACACAGGGGAGAAACCTTATAAATGCATGGAGTGCGGAAAAAGCTTCACTGATAAAGTGAAGCTTCGGTGGCATCAAACAACTCACACAGGTGAGACCCCATATAAATGCATGGAGTGTGGAAAGAGCTTCACTGATAAAACAAGCTTTAGGCAGCATCAGAGAACTCACACAGGGGAGAAACCATATAAATGTGTGGAGTGTGGAAAGAGCTTTAATTACAAAGGATACCTTAGAGTGCATGAAAGAACTCACACAGGGGAGAAACCTTATAAATGCACAGAGTGTGGAAAGAGCTTCAGTGATAGTGGGACCCTTACTGCCCATCAGAGAACTCACACAGGAGAGAAGCCGTATAAATGCATGGAGTGTGGAAAGAGCTTCAGTCAGAAAGGGGCCCTTAGGGGCCATCAAAGAATTCACACAGGGGAGAAACCATATAAATGTATGGACTGTGGAAATAGCTTCAGTCAGAAAGGGGCCCTTAAGAAGCATCAGAGAACTCACACCGGGGAGAAGCCATATAAATGCACAGAATGTGGTAAGAGCTTCACTGGTAAATCGAACCTTTGGCAGCATCAGAGAATTCACACAGGGGAGAAGCCACATAAATGCATGGAGTGTGAAAAGAGTTTCACTGATAAAGCAAACCTTAGGCAGCATCAGAGGACTCATACAGGGGAGAAACCATATAAATGCATAGAGTGTGGAAAAGGTTTCCTTCTGAGCTCAAGTCTTACTAAACATCAAAGAGCTCACACAGGGGAGAAACCATATAAATGCCTGGAATGTGGAAAGAGCTTCAGTGAGAAAGGTGTACTTAGGCGGCATCAAAGTATTCACACAGGAGATAAACCATATACATGTATGGAGTGTGGAAGGGGCTTCAGTCGAAAAGAGAGTCTTAAGTTGCATCAAAGAATTCACACAGGGGAGAAACCATATAAATGTATGGTGTGTGGAAAGAACTTCAGTCACAAAGGAAATCTTAGGCTGCATCAAAGAAGTTACACAGGGGAGAAGCCTTGTAAATGCATGGAGTGTGGAAAAAGTTTCAGTGAGAAATGGGTGCTTAGGCGGCATCAAATTATTCATACAGGGGAGAAACCATATAAATGTATTGAGTGTGGAAGGAGCTTTAGTAGGAAAGGTGTCTTTAGGCTGCATCAAAATATTCATACAGGAGAAAAATCATATAAGTGTATGGAGTGTGGAAAAAGCTTCACTCATAAAGGGAACCTTAGGGTGCATCAGAGTATTCATACGAGGGATGATAGCAACACCCAAACAACTCGCAACTTTGATAACTGTCATATGCCAGCCATTACTCTGCCATGCACACAAAGTACAACAATTCTGCAACTGGGAAATGATGTGTCTTTATACACTACATGATTTCTTCACTAGTGGAACATATATTTCTTGTAGAAAAATTAAAGAGTGTCTAATCATTCAGCTGTCTCATTGATATTGAAAATGTTAAAACAGCAAGAGACTGTTGACTCTATTTCATAGGATTACTTCAGTAACATCTAAAGTATTACTTAATTTAATTTAGAAAACTGGGAGATCTGCGCATGCGTCGACGAAGCTAGACGCCTTTACATCGCCCTCCAGGAAACTTACAGATAAAACTATAATACAACCAAACAATTGAAAGATAAGCCTGAAGGAACTTTTGAGGAGGTTCCGGAAACTCAGCTACAAACTTTCCCTTGACTTGGTGAGTTTTTCCTTGCTAATTACAAGCAATAATACTCTCCGTGAAAACAACAAAACAACATAACAAGCATAATGGCGACAAAACGTGAAGTTAAAGAACTGTCGGAGTTGATAACTAATATGGAGAAAAATATTAGACAAGACCTAAAAGCGCTTCAATCTAAGTTTGGGCAATTAGTGGAAGAGGTTAAAACAGCAAGGTCAGCTGCAGATAATGCTGTGAAAAAAAGTGAAAACAACGAGAAAGAAATACAGCAATTAAAAAAAAGGCTGGCTATATTATCAGACCGCCAAAGGCGAAGGAACTTAAGACTTTCAGGAGTAACAGAAGACATTGCTGCAGGAGACCTTGGGAAGACTGTAATTGCTTTTTTTCAGGAACATGGCATAAATATAACAGATGAGGACCTTGAACGCACTCACCGATCTCTGAAACCGAAACCAAAGCCTGGAGCCAGGCCTAGAGACATTATAATAGCTTTTTCAAGAGAGAAAACGCAGAATTATGTTTGGAACAAACTCAGGAAAATTAAAGACTTACAACTTCAGGGACAGAAGATATTTCCTCGCCCTGACTTATCACCAGAAACCATGAATGAAAGAAGACTTATGAAACCCTTTGCACAGAAGTTGCATGAGAATGGTGTTTTATTTTCCTGGGGTTATCCAGCCAATATTTTAATTTTTAAAGATGGAAAACTCTTGAAAGCTAGCAACCCAGCAGAGGCGGAGAAGTTACTATACAGACTTAACATACAACGTACTACTCAGGAGGCCGAAGAAGAGAAGGAGGGAGGAGAAGAAGAAGAAGAAGAAGATTGAGGGAATTTATATGTGACTGTAAATATGAATAAGCTTCCTTCAGGAATGTAAAATTTATACCACGTGAAAATAGTTTTTTTTTTTTTTTTTTTGGTTAGTGTTGGTTGAAAAGAATGAAATTTTTTTGGGGGGGGAGTATGTGGGTAGACAGATCTCCACGTATAGAGACGAAAATGGGGGGATATAGAATCCTTACCCAACTCCTTGGGAAGGGGTTATTTTTGGGCTATGGGGAAGGGAAAGACCATCAAAAAATAGTAAATAATAGGGGCACACCAGGGGGAGTTGAGATAGACAAAAAATGGGGAGGATAATTAAAGTACTCTCCTTAAATGTGAATGGTTTGGCCTCAGATCTGAAACGTTATAGATTAAATAAGATGATAAAGGATCAAGGGGTTGATATTCTGTGTCTGCAGGAAACGCATAAGAGTAAGAGAGACGTAAGACCTTTGATGAAGTCTACTGACTGGAGTTTGCAGATAGAGTCAAGGGGAACAAACAAAGCAAGGGGTGTGGCCATTCTCTTGCACTCTAGAATGAATATAGATGTTTTGGAACAATGTAAAGATAGAGATGGAAGATTTATTTTTGTGAAATTCAGGATGAATGGAAAGAAGTATACTTTGGCATGTATTTATGCACCTAACAAAGGACAAACCCTATTTTTGAACCGAACCTTTCAAAGATTGCAGTCATTTTATGAAGGAGACTTGTTAATTGCAGGGGATTTGAATAATGATATTAGGGAAAATAAGAAAGTAAACTTAAAAAAATGGAAACTTAAAGAGGTATTTAGTCTCCTGCAGGATGAAAAGCATCCTACCTTTTTCTCAAAAAGGTATAAAAAGTTTTCCTGTATTGATCATATCTTAGTGAAAGAAACTAACGATATGGAAGTTAATAGAGTGGAAACAGGAGCTATATGGATTTCAGATCACGCACCATTACTTGTTGAGATTGGTTTGGAGGAGGAACAGAAAGTTAGAAGGTGGAGGTTTAACTCTAGGATATTTTTGCAACAAAAGGATAGAGAGGATTTAATAAGAGGGATACAAAAATATTTTAAAGAAAATAAAGGATCTGCGGAGGAAGATATAATTTGGGATGCTGCAAAGGCAGTAATCAGGGGAATATGTATTTCTAAAGAAATTCATTTTAGAAGAAAGGTGAATTTTAAAAGGGAACAAAAACTAAAGGAGATAGTTGAATTACAAAGAAGATTACAGGTGAAGTTTGAAAGACAAATACAAGAACAGTTGAATAGGGTGAAAGATGAGTTGCAAGAGTTAGATAATTTGTTTTTGTGGAAAAAAGATTTATTGGTGAGGAATGAGTATCAGAGAACAAATATAAACTCGATGAAAAGATTGGCAAACTATTTGAAGAAAAGAAAGGAAAAACAAAAGATAGGGTGCATGAAAAATGAAACGGGAAGTAAGGTGTTTAAAGACAAACAAATAAGGGAGATCTTTGAAGATTTTTATAGTAAGTTATTTAAAGTAAATGAAGAGAAACAATTTGAAGAAGCTATTGTGAACAAAATTAAGAAACAAGATTTAGCAATTTTAAATGAAGAAATCACACAACAAGAAATCTTGACAGTTATTAAAAATTTAAAAAGTAGGAAATCACCAGGCTTAGATGGTTTTACATCAGAATTTTATAAAATGGTGGGGCCTTTAATAGTTCCAGAAATGCAGAGTTTGTTTAACAAGATAATGAAGGGAGGGAGAGCCCCTGAATCATGGAGGAAAACAGAAATCATGATAATCTTGAAACAATCGAGAGACCCGACGGACCCCAACTCTTATAGGCCTATTAGTTTAACAAACCAGGATTATAAAATTTTTGCAAAAATTTTAGCAAATAGATTAGAGAAAACACTCCCAAGATTAATAGGAGAGGATCAATATGGTTTTGTTAAAGGGAGATATATTGGACACCCTATAAGGAATGTGATTAATACTCTACATCACGGAAACAGTGAAGGAAGATTTGCCCTTTTAAAATTAGATGTATACAAGGCATTTGACACTCTAAGTCATGGGTATTTATTTCAAGTACTAAGTAAATTTGGATTTGACGGTCCCTTTTTGATAGCATTAAAAGAAATTTATAGAGAAGGGAAGGCAATGATTAAAGTTAATGATAATTATACAAAAGAAATTTTGCTCCAGAGAGGAGTGAAGCAGGGATGTCCCTTATCCCCAATGCTGTTTGTGTTATCTATGGAACCCTTAGCCGAAAAAATTAGAAGTAGTAGTAAAATAAGAGGATATACAGTAGGGAAAGAGGTAATTAAATTAAATCTGTATGCGGATGATATAATATTGGTGTTACAAAATCCTCTTGATGCAATAAGAGAACTACTGATAATTTTAGAAGAGTTTAAAGAATATTCAGGTTTAGGAGTAAATATTTCGAAATCAGAAATAATGTTTAAAAGGATAGATTTAAAGGAACAAAAAGAAATAGCAAAGCTGACAGGTATGAAATTAGGAATTAGGAGATTAAAGTATTTAGGTATAACAATAACAAAAAGTATTAAAAATTTGATGGGAACTAATTATAAAATAACTTGGAGAAGGATACAGGAAAAACTAAACGAATGGGATAATAGATATATAAGTATTTTAGGGAAAATAAGGGCAATAAAAATGTTTATAATACCAAAGATGTTATATCTATTTCAGGTACTCCCGGAGTACATCCCTAAAAAACAGTTAGCTGTATGGGACCAAGAATTAAAAAATTGGGTTTTTGGGAAGAAGAAAGCTAGAATAGTAAAGAGGGTAATATATTCACCACAGGAAGATTTAGGGTGGGGTCTCCCACATTTGGAAAGCTATTACGAAGCTTTTCAAATTAAAATGCTATTGGAATTAGATGGGAAAAGTGTGGAGAAATGGGTAAGATGGGAGGATACAATAAATAAAGAAGTAGGTAAATTTGGAATATTTACACAGAACGTTAAAAAAGACATTAAAAATACAATAGGTCCAAGACAGACAGCATTAATAATATGGGGGGAAAGGCAACTTAATTGGATGCCAAGTCTTTCCAAATGGACCCCACTAGAATCTCTAGGTGAGGATTTGAAAATTGAGAAAACTTTTTGGAAGAAACTAAAAGAAACTGGCTATTATAGAGTGAAGGATTTATACAACCCTCAGGGGATACAGATTCCGGCACAAAATGTAGTAGGACAAGTTGGAAGACAATACTGGTTACAGATTATGGCTTTATACAATATTTTGAAACAGAGAAGGTATTCTGGAATACTAAATAAAGAGGATACCCCGCTAGAAAAACTATATAATAATAAAGAGGATAATAAGAAGGGTATTGCAAGGAAGTTGTATAACTTGATAAATACAGATAAAGATTATATGATTGGGACAATACAAACGAAGTGGGAAAGAGAAATGACATTGTCAGCATACGAAATAGATGGGTTAATGGAAGGCATATTGGAAATCAAAATGGATAAATTTAGAGAATTGGAGATGAAATTAATATTGAAATGGTATAGGACACCCCCTCAGTTGTCTTATATGATAAAAGGTTTGAATTCAAGTTGCTGGCATTGTAAGAGGAGTAAGGGATATTATGCACATCTTTGGTGCGAATGCCCTAAGGTTATTGAATTTTGGCAGCTGATTTTAGAAAAGGTGAACGCCGTATGTAATATTAACTTGCAGCTGACTGGGAAAATCTTGTTTATGGGAGTTCTGGGGAATAATAAAGTAAAAAAACCTAAACAGAATTTATTTAAAGCTATGATTATAGCAGCACATGCAGTAATAGCTTATGGGTGGAAGGATGCATCAAAATGGACTTTGGAAAGATGGAATTGGTATTTATATGAATGGATTCAATCAGACATACTGTCGATTTTGACACAGGATAAGGTATGGGAAGAAAAAACATTAGAGATAAGAAAGAAATGGTCGGGATATGTAAGATGGGTAAGAGAAGGGGGGGCCAATAATGTTATATTGGTTAAACTCCAAAAGGTGTGCTCATGGTTGCAGATTTAAAATTAAATGGTCTTTTTCTGTTTTTTTTTTTTTTCTTTCTTTGGGGGGGTGGGATAAGGGGGTAGAAATAAATAGGAGAAATGATGACTATGTAAAGATAAGAGAAATGGTTATGTATGGATATGTTAATTAAAAAATTAAAAATTAAAAAAAAAAAAAAAAACTTAATTTAGAAAACTATTCAACCCCAGGTTTAAAATGTGCGTGGGCAACGGATCTTGCATATGAGGTATCTAAGAAACATGGAAAAAGGTATGGACACAAAGACCATTTAAGTCTATCTCTGCAAACATCAAGGAGAATGTAGAGTTAAGACCTAACTCTTAAATTGGCACATCTTACGTGGTGGCCCTGTGGGCTAAACTGCAGAAGCCTGTGCTGCAGGGTCAGAAGACCAGCAGTCGTAAGATCGAATCCATGCAACAGAGTGAGCTCCCGTCACTTGTCCCAACTCCTGCTAACCTAGCAGTTCGAAAGCATGCAAATGCAAATAATAAATAGGTACCACCACAGTGGGAAGGTAAACCAGCGTTCCCTAGTCACGCTGGCCATGTGACCACAGAAACTGTCTTCAGACAAGCGCTGGCTCTACGGCTTGAAAATCAGATGAGCACCGCCCCCTAAAGTTGGACACGACTGGACTGAAAATGTCAAGGGGAATCTTTACCTTTTACCAAGGAATCCACTAAATTGTGTTGGAGTTGGTGTGGAGAGCATCTGTGCTGGTTATATGCCAAAAATTAGAACCTTTAGGGACGATATATTGAAAATAACTTTCAGTATAAAAATCCAATAAATCAGCCCCAATACACTCTTGATGCTACATAACATATTTGGAAGTGATAACAAAAATGTGCTACACAAGAACCTCATAACTTTCCTGCTGGTGGCAGATGGATAGATGTTGGCCAGACAGCACAAAGGTCTTAACCATGCCTAGTGGGTGTAGCTCTGTATGGGATATTGCCTTGTCAGAGAAGTTAACTGAAGAAGTCCGCCAAGCAGGAGAACTTAAAATGAAGCACGGCTTTGGTACGACATGGTTTTATTGTATTTTTATATGAGACAAAAGACAGGATATAAAACTTCCAAATACACTCTGTAACACATGACCTTTTAGACTAAAGATTACCATTACTTTTAACGTTTGTATCGAAGTAACTGTTAATCCTCTTTACGAATATTAATAAAGGAACACTGTTTTGATATTGCTTCATTGTTAATCTTAATTAAATGTTCTGTAATGCATTGTGCAGTAGAAACATTGTTATTGTACAGTAACTATAACCTGTATAAGAAAAGAAAATAATAAAAATATTAAAATCTAAAAAAAAAAAAAAGTATTCACACAGCAGAGAAGCCAGATAACTGTGTGGAGTATGGAAGGAGTTTCATTAGTAAAATGAACTTTAGGAAGTATGAACACAGGAAAGAAGGCATTAAAAATGCATGGTGCATGGAAGGAAAATCAGAGGGGCTATTTTAGCAAATGTTTCCCTGTGTGCTGTAGTGGACAGAGCAGTGATGGTGAACCTATGGCACATGTGCCACAGCTGGCATGGAGAGCTATCCCAGAAGCCATAAATCGCCATAGAGAAATACCCATCCTCCAAGCCCAGATTTCGGCACTCCCCTCTGCTGGTGCACTGGTCCAGCAGAGGGGTGCAATGGCGACCAAGACGGTCTAGCCTAATGGGGAATTGGAGGACCAGTAAGTATTTCTTTGTTAATATGACCCATGGAGGGCGGGAACCAAGCATTTAATCCCTGCAGTGCAGGAGCAGTTGTTTTAATTATCACCCAAGTGGGGATACAATTAGGGCTAGGATTTTCATATTTCTTTTACTACAGCCACCAAACGTCTGCAGGAGTTCCTTCATCCAGAACTCCCGAGCCTTAAGCAAGCAAGCAAATCAAATGCAAATACCTTTTAGGTGTTTTTCTTCAGTTACAGCTGAGAGATCATCGTTTCTCTCAGAAATGATGAAGACAAGGGAAGTGGCAGCACAGCATTATGCGTCTGGGAGTTTTCTGAGGTTTACCCTGTGCAGGGTATAATGGCAGGGAGATTAGCAGATCTCTAATGCTCCAACGGGACATGTGGCGCTGTGGGCTAAACTGCAGAAGCCTTTGTGTACTGCAGGGTCAGAAGACCAGCAGTCGTAAGATCGAATCCACGCGACGGAGTGAGTTCCCGTCGATTTGTCCCAGCTCCTCACCAACCTAGCAGTTAGAAAGCATGTAAATGCAAGTAGATAAATAGGTACCATCTCGATGGGTAGGTAAACAGCGTTCCGTGTATAGCCCCGCTGGCCACGTGACCACGGAAGATTGTCTTCGGACAAATGCTGGCTCTACGACTAGGAAACGGGGATGAGCACCAACCCCTAGAGTCGAACACGACTGACTAAAATGTCAAGGGGAACCTTTATCTTTACCTTTAATGCTCCAACAGAGCTTATCCCTACCCTGCCACTTTCTCTATTGTCATCAAAGTCATTATTCCTCAGTTGTAAGTGATGACAAACACTTGGTTGCAGGGAACATATAGGTCCCCTTTTAGAGCAGCGCCACTGGCTGCCAGTCTGTTCCCAGGCACAATTCAAAGTGCTGGTTTAAGCCTATAAAGCCCTAAATGACATGGGTCCAAGTTATCCAAAAGGCCACATCTCCCTCTATGAGCTTTAAAAATTCTTTTTAAAAAATGGTGTACTGAAGATGACAGGATGTGTTTTCCTTGTTGAAAGCTTGATCTTTTATGGTTTTATTAAAGTTTTTACTTGGAAGCTAAACCAGCGAAGTTTTTTGACTATTTGACTGGGATTGGTTATCTTCTTCTGTATACTTACTGTTTTTAGCTTTTAAATGTTGTCTTTTCAATCATGTAAGCTACCTTGAGTCCCTTGTAAGGAGAGAAAGAGACAGGATGAAAATATTTTAATTAACCGAATGAAATAAATTACAGTGTACCATATTACCTCTGTTCTGTGCTGCAAAGTTGAAACCAACTTACTGTGTATGATATTATATACTGGGATTTCTACCCAGGCTGCTTTTCCCTTACTAAATCTGGAGATTTTTATTTATTTATTTATTTATTTATTTATTTATTTATTTATTTATTTATTTATTTATTCCTTCATTCATTCCTTCATTTATTTATTTATTTATTTATTCATTCATTCACTCATTCATTCCTTCATTTATTTATTTATTTATTTATTTATTTATTTATTTATTTATTTATTTATTTATTTGATTTATATCCCGCCCATCTGGTCTGGTCGACCACTCTGTAAAGGTTTGTTAGCTCAGTAGCCAAATGTGGTACTGACCAGAAAAGGTTGGACCACAAAGGGGGACGAAGAGAGAGAAGGTCAGCTTCTTCCACTCAGCCTTCCAAGGGTTAAATAAATGGAGGCTAGCTTCCTAGAGAGGCAGGATGTTCACAAGGTGGGGAAGAAAATAATCAAAGCACCTCGTCTTCCGGGAAGGAAAGAAGAGGTGTTTTTGGGGAAGCCGCTGTGCTGCTCGGAGAGAGGAAGACAAAGAGGTAAAAGGGTCCTGGTGGGATGATTGGGGGGGGGGGAGGGGGAATCCAGAATGGTTTCAGGGAGTTTTGAGGAAGGGACTCCCCACTTTCCCGCCTTGGGATCCTTGCTCGCGAACTGATGCAGTTTTTAAGGAGAAAGGCAGGATAGAAACATTTTAAATAATAAATGGTTTATTATTTATAATAAAATAGAATACATATTTAACCAAAATTATAATAAAATATAATAAATAAATTGGTCCGTGGCCTCCTGTTTTTCTGTTAAGAGACCTGTTTTGGAAGCTCTACTACTCGATCGCCCCAGTGACCCAGCGATTTAGACTGGGAGGTGGGGGAAAGGTGTAAAGAAAAAAGCCTGGGGAGTTTAGGAACAGACCGGCAAAAGCTACTGTATATGTAACCTCTTCCCCCGCAGAAACCGGTGTGTCTGTTTTCGTTTCCTTCCTAGTGGGCAGAATGGAGATCGCGAGGCTCAGCTTCTGAACTGGAGCACTCAGGACTATTTTCCTGAGCGGAGCATCTCCTCCCAGACACTTTGGGTCTGCAATCCTGTTTCTGCCCTGTAATAACATTTTTGCACCTGCCTTCAGGTGTATGCCGACAGTCTGCTCAATCCTATTCTGCATTTCGTCTGCACCTCCCCCTTGCACTCACTTACCTAGACTAGTGTATAGTAAAGAGCCTTTTGCCACTGGGGCATTAGGGATCAGCCTGGAAAAAAGCTTTTTTTCCAAATCGCCCCCCACCGTTGGCCAATCTTCCTGCCAGCCCTTTGGTAAAATGAAACAGCCTTTCAAGGATGCGTGATCCTTCTAAGGCAGTGGTGAGGGAACAGGGGTAAATTACCCCAAATGGGGTAAAAATGAAAATTCTAGGGGTAGTGAGGATGAGCAGAGCCCCAATATTGATGCTCTCATATCCAAGATGAAGCAACATCATTTCTCCAAAACCTAAAGTTTTCAAGTAAGTTGAAGCTTTCAAAGTAATTTTGAATAGATTCAATAAGATTTTGAATTCAAATAATGTATGATTTCCTTCCTTTCAAATCAAGGGGGTATTGTTGGCATATATAAAAATTTTTTTTTGGGGGGGTAAAAGGTAAGAAAGTTCCCTGACCCCTTTTCTAAGGGATGCCACAGAGTCCCTTTTAAGATTTCGGACCCAAAGGGATGTGTGTTGGTTTTTCCAGTAGAAAGCAGAAGTTGGAAATGGTCCCGACTTCTATTTGAATTTGAAAACCGAGGAGGTCACAGGGCAGAGACAGGAGGGGCTGCTCCTCAGCCCCCACTTCCAGGTCTTCAGGTGGACTGGAATATTGTAGGTGCTGTTCTGAGAGTTTTAACTGAGAGTTTATTTCCCCCCCCCCCAGCTTCCAGTAAATGTGTGCAAATGTCTGGGAATATCTTGATTAGACTGAAAGTTGCAAGGAAATGGAAACTCTGATGGGAAAACCCCAAATAAGCTTGAACAAGGAGGAGTGAGAGAGTGGTACTGTAAGAGCTTTTAGTGAGACTGACTTTGTGGACCAAAAGGATTTTGAATTGGTCAGACCAAAAAGAATATTTAGCCTCTGCTATACATGCATGTATTTTCTAGGTGGGCAAATGGACTTGAGCACAAGGAAGTGCAGGTCAGTGCCAAACTGGAATATAAGCCACACTATAAGCCTCGGGGAAGGGCATCCATGTTATGAAAACCTGCAGAAAATGCAGATTTGGGGGCAGGCTAATTCACATTTTTTTTACGTTGATCAGATGATGCAATGAGAAACGCAGATTAGCTCGGAGCGCCCCCTCCTGAATCTCTGAGATGCCTCACTTATGCTTCTTTTGTCTCCATCATAGGGAGTACAGTGGCAACAGAGGCAGGCTCTAGATCATCTCCTCCTGGTGGTGGAGAGGAAAGGATGGCCATATACCTGTCTCAGGTAAGGAGAAATGCAAGCTTCTCTCTCTGCATTGGGCGGTGGAAGGGGAGTTTGAAGGAAGACTCTTTTCATTACTTCTGCTGCTACGGTGTATAAGAACATTCATGTTAATCTCATGATATTGTGACTCCTGCCAGGATGAAGCAAAAGAAGAAAAAATATTTTAAAATATCCACTTGTTAGTGGATATTAAGAGTGCAGCAGTCTATTGCAAGGATTGTAGCAGGTAACTGTTTTTCCTTCTTCTTCTAGCAGCTGGTGTCCTTTGAGGAGGTGGCTGTGTCTTTCACCAAGCAGGAGTGGGATCTACTAGATCCAGGCCAAAAAGCTCTGTATAAGGAAGTCATGCTGGAGAACTACAGGATGGTAACTTCTCTGGGTAAGGATAGAATCTGTGCCAATGACCAGCATGGCTGAAAGTCTTGTTGACGCCTTTTATGGTGGGTGGAATGTATAGGTGCCTTATGTGATTGACACAGTCCTTTCTTCATTTAGCTCTTTCTTCATTTAGCTTTTAAAAGCATGAAACAAAATCATACAAGCCTAAACCATCTAATAACACATAGCAACAAAACAACAAGACAAAAATTCCACCCAACCACCCGGATCATTTGGAAATTAATCAATTTCCATCCTCTCTATGAATCCCCATTCCCCTTCCTAAATTGCATTGGCTCTCGCAAAGGCGCACATCCCTTCCCCTTTATAAAATCCAAATTCAATCCATTCTCCCCAAAACCTAAAACATTGAGCAGAGGCTATAAAGGGAATGGTCAGGGGTTTTCAGCACAAAAGTCAGAAGCATAATAATGAATGTGGATGAACACCAGTATGGTGTTATTGTTAAACCGGTTTGGTGGTGGCAGCAACAGTGGCAGTTGTGACAATGGTAACAATTAAGCACATTTTCTGGTCCATCATTGTTGTCACTCAACAATTTGTATCAAAGAATTCCCAGATGATACAAAGGCTTTTGAAATCTCACCCAATAAGTTATGTAATTAGGCACAAGATTCTCTTTTCTTTTTAGTACAGCTCCCAAAAGTCTACAGGAGATCCTAGACAGAATTCTGGAGGTCTTACTAATAACAAACAAACTCCTTTCAGATATTTCTTATGGCTGAGGAATGGCTTCTCTCAGATATCATGGAGATGTAGGTGGGGGGTTGGTGGACGGGACAAAACTCTGTGGGAGCTGCAAGGCATTATGGGTCTCTTACTCCAATCCCCCATATATTTAACAGGTTGATCTGTGGCCATTTTGGGATTAGTGCTGTTTCCTGGTTTGCCAAAATGTTTCATTCTGTGAGGCGCAAGGATGAAGGGGTGGTCCACATATCCTGGAGTCCTGGTTCTGTAAAGCAGTTGACTGATAGGAATCCAAACTTTTCTTGAACTTTTCTGAGCTTGGAAATAATTACGACCTTGAATGCTAAGTAAGACTGTGGAATAGCCTTAGTAACGGCACACCCATCTATGTTAGGCCTGTCGAATGTATTTCTAAGACAAAAGGAGGGTGAAAGAGGGGATGTATCTTACAACTGGTCTTGGTGTTCTGATGGTGTTGGAATAACTTAGATTTAAGCTATAATATAATTACAAGTTGAAAGCTAGGGGGTAATCAAATAGTTAAAAAAGAAGAAGTAGAAAGATGAGCCCTTACTGGAATATGAACAGATTATATGCTTATATACTTAATATGAAAAGATTGAATGATTATATATTTGATGTTCTCTTATCCTCAAAACCCTTTTTCCACCCCTCCCACCCCCTTTACCTTCTATATTCCTTACCCTACCCTTAATAGTTTTGAAAATAAAAATATATATTAAAAAAAGTAACGGCACACCCATCTATAATACTGTAAGCAAATGTGGTTCTAACTGTTCTGCATACACTTTGTAAAAGTCACTTCCAAAGCCATCTTTCCCTGAGGCTTTTTAATATTTTTTATGACAGTTGGATTTTGTTTGTGTGTGCTTTCAAATATTTTGGAATAAGTTCGATCTCTGTAGTACTTTTGTTAAAAAATGTATTTATTGAATAGCGCAGCTTCTCGCTACTGTTTTTATACCATCCCACAGTATGCTGGCAAAAAAAAAACAAAACCTGCCTGCCCATCAACCCCACCTCTGTTGCCAGTTCCTCAGGTGACGTGTAGAACCATTGAGACGAAAAATAAGAATAAAAATGAAAAACGAGAATGATGAAACAGGCAAAAAAAGAGATTTTAAAACAAACCATCGCTGTCTATACAGGCCTAAACTGGCTGTTTGAGCAATAGATATCACTGGTGCTGTTAAGTCTTTGCCTTTTGCTGGTATTAGATTAATTACCACAGGAGTTGTAATGGCTCTGCTATAGTATATCCAGCAGCGGACCTGCTTCATTTTTTGGCAACTTCCCTGTCTTTCTGTTCATTCCTGGTCTGTTTTCTGAATCCTCTACACCAGTGGTCCCCAACCTTGGGCCTCCAGATGTTCTTGGACTACCACTCCCAGAAGCCTTCACCACCACCTCTGCTGGCCAGGATTTCTGGGAGTTGAAGTCCAAGAACATCTGGTGGCCCAAGGTTAGGGACCACTGCGCTACACCAGTGGTTCTTAACCTTTGTTACTCAGGTGTTTTTCAACTGCAACTCCCAGAAACCCCAGCCAGCAGAGCTGATGGTGAAGGCTTCTGGGAGTTGCAGTCCAAAAACATCTGAGTAACAAAGGTTAAGAACCAATGCTCTACACCAGTGGTTCAAAAACTTGGGTAACCTAGGTGTTCTTGGACTGCAATTCCCAGAAGCCTTCACCACCAGTTGCACTGGCCAGGTTTTCTGGGAGTTGCAGTCCAAGAGCACCTGGGTTACCCAAGGTTAGGAACCACTGCTCTACACTGCTATTTGAATCTGCTAGGCCTCATTATCATGACGAAGATTTTAAGTTAAAATAAGCATCCAGATGCTTTTCTTTTGGTGCTGCAGTGGCCTGGAGCATTCTTTCTTCCCTACACTTGTATACTTTCTGCTTTAAAAAAAAACTTTTTGTCTTGGTTGGGTTTAATTTTTTTCTGACATAAGGAAGAGCGTTTGGGTGAAGTAGCTATCTTAGTCCCTGGCTGGCACAGCTCCCAGAATGGCTCCTTCATCATGATAAAGAGTAGTCTGCCTGGAAAGTTGCACACACCTTCAGGATTTGAACTATATCAGTACTGTTAGTTCTAGTGTATTTTTCCAAAAGGGTTAGAGTAATTTCTGAGCAATAAGGGGAAATAAGAAATAAGCTGAAGGGTTAATAGCAACAAGTTAGAATGCTTGGGCCGGGTAGGTGGGACTCGTCAGCCCTGGAAGGCAGCCCATCTAGGAGAAGGAAAACTCCAAATTTTAACCTCCACTGCCTTGTGGCTATATCCACTTATGGAAAGGGCTTCAGGAGATAACCTCGAGGCAAAATCCGGAGCCGGAGTCCCGGAGGCATTTTCTTTCACTCTGCCAACTCCTGCGACGTTGCTGGAACCAGTTGTATCGGCTCTTGCCTTTCCACTGGACCATTTCAGCGATGTGGAGAGGGGGGATTTGCTGCTTGGGTAACAGCCTATCTTCCATACTATTTTACCCAGGCTTCGTGCTCTGGAGAGGACACTCCAGCTTCGCATACAGCGTCGAAACAACACGGGAAGTAGCAGTTACCGGTTATAAGTCTCTGCTGAATTGGCGTAGAGCAGGACGCCAGGGGCTACTTCTGACGGTGGGAGAGGTCATTGCACCTCACTAGGTAGATACCGCCCGCCTTAAGCTGGGCAGCCCCCAGCCAGTAAGGTGCTACCTCGCCACGGTCTGTTAACCTCACGGGGTGCGTGGGGTTTAGGGTGAAACCCGACAAGCAGATCGACAACTGTGCACCATGCAACAATCATAAGAAAACTTCTGCCCTAAAGCTGGGCACCTGGAATATACGGACAATGACCCCTGGCTTTCCTGACTACGGCTTTCCTAACGACCTGCAAGAAATAGACGATGTGCGCAAGACAGCTGTCATTGACATGGAACTGAGTAGACTGCAGATGGACATTGTTGCCCTGCAAGAGACAAGACTGCCAGACTCGGGATCTGTCAAAGAAAAAAACTTCTCATTCTTCTGGCAGGGAAAACCATCGAATGAGACCAGGGAATATGGTGTTGGCTTTGCAGTCAGAAACACTCTCCTGAGATGCATTGTTCCACCCACTGTGGGGAGTGAAAGAATCCTGTCTCTGCAGCTCCACTCATCAGCAGGACCAGTAACCCTCATTAGTGCATATGCACCAACACTGTCATCCACTCCAGAAGTGAAAGACAAATTCTACGACGATCTGGCAGCTACTATCAAAAAAGTCCCTGAAAGAGAGTCACTGTTCATTCTTGGAGACTTTAATGCTAGAGTTGGTGCTGATCACAATTCTTGGCCCACTTGTCTAGGCCGTTTTGGCATTGGAAAGATGAACGAAAATGGCCAACGCTTACTGGAGTTTTGCTGTTACTATGGTCTCTGTGTCAGCAACACATTCTTTAATACGAAGCTGCAACACAGAGTTTCCTGGAGACATCCAAGATCCAAGCATTGGCATCAGCTCGATTTGATCCTCACTAGACGTTCTAGCCTTCCTAGTGTTACGATCACACGCAGCTACCAGAGTGCTGATTGCGATACTGATCACTCCCTGGTGTGTAGTAGAGTAAAACTGCGAACAAAGAAATTGTATCACATGAAAAAGGAAGGAAGACCACGTATTGACATCAACAAGACTCGCGATCAAAGAAAAGTGAAGGAATTTGCCCAAGCACTCGAGGAAACCCTTCCAGGTCCAGCTAATGTAAATGCACCTGAACGATGGGAACACTTCAAGAACACTGTCTACAACACCGCCTTGTCCACCTTCGGCAAGAAGACCAGAAAGATGGCTGACTGGTTCGAAGCCCATTCGGAGGAGTTAATGCCAGCCATTGAGGATAAGAGAAGAGCTCTAGCAGCATACAAAGCCTGTCCTAGCGAGTACAACCTGCAAGCTCTTCGAGCCGCTCGTAGCCAAGTCCAACAGGCTGCCAGGAGATGCTCCAATGACTATTGGCTTCAGCTTTGCTCTCAGATACAGATAGCAGCGGACACAGGTAACATCAAAGGAATGTATGATGGTATCAAGCAGGCCTTAGGTCCATTACAGAAGAAATCTGCTCCCTTAAAGTCTACTACAGGTGTGATCATCCAGGACCGAGCACAGCAGATGGAACGCTGGGTGCAGCACTACTCCGAGCTATATTCCAGAAAGAATGTAGTAACCGAAGAAGCATTAAATAACATTGAGTGCCTGCCTGTCTTGGAAGAGCTGGACAGCGAACCAACCCTAGCAGAAATAAATGCGGCCTTGGATTCCCTCACCTCTGGCAAGGCACCTGGAAGGGACAACATCCCTGTTGAAGTGCTGAAATGCGGTAAGGAGATCATCATCACCGAACTGTATGAAATCTTTTGTCTCTGCTGGAGGGAAGGTGGAGTACCACAGGACATGAAGGACGCAAACATTGTCACGTTGTACAAGAACAAAGGTGACAGGGGTGACTGCAATAACTACCGTGGTATCTCTCTTCTTAGCGTTGTAGGGAAGCTGCTTGCCCGTGTTGTGCTGAAGAGGCTCCAGGTGCTTGCAGACAGAGTCTATCCGGAATCACAGTGTGGATTTCGAGCAAATAGATCCACCACTGACATGGTATTCTCCCTCCGACAGTTGCAGGAGAAATGCAGGGAACAACAACAGCCACTCTTAGTGGCCTTCATAGACCTTACAAAAGCATTTGACTTGGTTAGCAGGGATGGCCTTTTCAAAATACTTCCCAAGATTGGATGTCCACCTCGTCTCCTTAACATCATCAGGTCCTTCCACGATGGAATGAAAGGCACTGTAGTTTTTGACGGCTCAACATCAGATCCCTTTGACATCCGAAGCGGAGTGAAACAGGGCTGTGTCCTCGCACCAACACTTTTTGGGATCTTTTTTGCTGTCATGCTGAAGCATGCCTTTGGAACTGCAACAGAAGGTGTCTATCTCCGGACTAGATCAGATGGAAAGCTCTTTAATCTCTCTAGATTGAGAGCGAAGACCAAAGTCCAACTGAAATGCATGAGGGACTTCCTCTTTGCAGACGATGCAGCCATTGTTGCCCACTCTGCTGAAGACCTCCAACAACTCATGAACCGTTTCAGCAAGGCCTGCCAAGACTTTGGACTAACAATCAGCCTGAAGAAAACACAAGTCATGGGCCAGGGTGTGGACTCACCTCCCTCTATTACCATCTCCACACAAGAATTGGAGGTTGTTCATGACTTTGTGTACCTTGGCTCAACCATCTCTGACACCCTCTCTCTAGATGTCGAGCTGGATAAACGCATTGGGAAAGCAGCCACCATGTTCTCTAGACTCACAAAGAGAGTATGGCTCAATAAGAAACTGACAACACATACCAAGATCCAGGTCTATAGAGCCTGTGTCCTGAGCACACTCCTGTACTGCAGCGAGTCCTGGACACTTTGTGCCCGGCAGGAGAGGAAGCTGAACACCTTCCATATGCGTTGCCTACGACGGATTTTTGGTATCACCTGGCAGGACAGAGTTCCAAATAGAGTAGTCCTAGAACGAGCTGGAATTTTCAGCATGCATACATTACTGAAACAGCGACGTCTACGCTGGCTTGGGCACGTTGTGAGAATGGCTGATGGTCGGATTCCAAAGGATCTCCTATATGGAGAATTAGTGCAGGGAAATCGCCCCAGAGGGAGACCACAGCTGCGATACAAGGACATCTGCAAGCGGGATCTGAAGGCCTTAGGAATAGACCTCAACAGATGGGAAACTCTGACATCTGATCGTTCAGCCTGGAGGCAGGCAGTACATCACGGCCTCTCCCAATTTGAAGAGACCATTGTCCAGCAGGCTGAGGCAAAGAGGAAGTCACAAAGGAAGCAAAACCAGGGAGCTGGACAGGGGACAGATTGGATTTGTCTCCAGTGTGGAAGGGATTGTCACTCTCGAATTGGCCTCCTCAGCCACACTAGACGCTGTTCCAAGTCCTCCATACAGAGCACGATACCATAGTCTTTCGAGACTGAAGGATGCCTACAGAGAGAATGCTTGGAAATTCTGTACTCACCAGACTGTCTCTTTCTTTGAAAGAACTTCCCAAAGCAGACCTGATCTCTCGGCTGGAAGAAGAAGATCCATGTGCCCAGGATTCTTACACACAGAAGACAACAGAAGTTACTTCCTTAGGTATGTGTCTGGTAACAATAGAGGAGATTAAATTGACATTTCAGCCTCTATTTTTACAGCCATCAGCAGCCATCAGGCACAAGGTGTGTTGAATCCACTGGCAGGATTCCCAGCTTAATAGGTCACCCTATTTCCTGTCTGCTGCTCTTGAATGTACTCGAAAATGACCTCCAAAACGTCCGTCATTAGCAACCTCCCCAGATCCTGGAAATGCAAGGTTTTTTGCTTCGTTAATGGGAATCAATCCATTTCATGTTAGGTCTTCCTATTTTCCTAATGCCTTCAACTTTGCCAAGCATATTGTCTTCATGAAATCCCATAGTATTCATAATTCTTGTTTTTCAGTTACACACCCTTATCTTCCCCTTTCCTGTCTCTTGGGTGGAACAGATAAAAACAGGTAATTGAAAGTGCAACATGTGACCTTGTTTAGAATAGATTTGGAAGCTGCAGTTGAATCGGAACAAGTCTGGACTAATGAGGAATTCTGAATACAACACAGAGCAATAGCATGCTGCTCTTCCATGTTTATTCATCTTGGCTTCTAAATACAGATAGATTAAGAGGAAGAAAATCTGTGAGCTTTATCTGGTTTAGTTTCTCTTTCCCTCCCCAATCCCAGATTATTGAAAAGATGGCTTTGTTCCAGCAGAGGACACACAGAGAAAAAAATGACCAACACAAAGAGATAATTTGGTTTCTGGTGCATTTTTGACGCTTCCAAGTACTTCTGAATCTCTCTGACATGATAATATTTCTCTCTTTATCTCTCTGATTTAGGTAATGGTCAAGATTTTGAGAACTGCCAGAAATTATCATCTCCGGTGTCATTGGAAGTAAAGGAGCCTGAAGGGGGAAGAAAACTGTATGGGACTGCAAGAGGAATAAAGACTCGCGTGCAAAACTCGTCCAAGAAAGGAAAGAAAAAGCCCTCCAGTTCTCAAGAGGCAGACTGCAAATTAAAGAGATGTGGCAGAACCCAGTCAGGATCAAAATGGTATCAAGGCATGGACGCTGCAAAACATTTCAGTGACAGTAGAAGGTTGTCTGACCAAAGAAGAAGCAAAGGGACAAAACCATGGGAATGTTTGGTTTGTGGCAAGAGCTTCACTATATTTTCTAGCCTTGCTTTACATCAAAGAACTCACACAGGAGAGAAACCATATAAATGCATGGAGTGCGGAAAAAGCTTTACTTCCAAGGGGTACCTTAGGGTGCATGAAAAAACTCACACAGGGGAGAAACCATACAAATGCCTGGAGTGCGGAAAGAGCTTCAGTCTGAAAGGAAGTCTTAGAAAGCATCGCGGTTTTCACTCAGAGAAACCATACAAATGCGTGGAGTGTGGAAAAAGCTTCAGTCTGAAAGGGAGCCTTAGAAAGCATCAACGTCTTCACCTAGGGGAGAAACTACATAAATGCATGGAGTGTGGAAAGAGTTTTACTTTGAAAGGGAGCCTTAGAAAGCATCAAAGTTTTCACACAGGCGAGAGACCATATGAATGTATGGAGTGTGGCAAGAATTTCACTCAGAAAGGCGACCTTAGGCGGCATCAGAATATTCACACAGGGGAGAAGCCATATAAATGCATGAAGTGCGGAAAGAGTTTCAGTAAGAAAGATGCCCTTAGGGTGCATGAAAGAACTCATACAGGGGAAAAACCTTACAAATGCCTGGACTGCGGAAAGAACTTCAGTCTGAAAGGGAACCTTAGACAGCATCAAATTTTTCACACTGGGAATAAGCCATTTCCATGCATGGAGTGTGGAAAGAACTTCACTCAAAAAGGTGCCCTCAAGAGGCATCAAAGTATTCACACAGGGGAGAAACCATATAAATGCACGTCGTGTGGAAAAAGTTTTAGTCTGAAAGACGCCCTTAGGCTGCATGAAAGAATCCACACAGGGGAGAAACCACATAAATGCATGGAATGTGGAAAAAGCTTCTGTCAGAAAGGGAATCTGAGGCTGCATCAAAGAACTCACACAGGGGAGAAACCATATAAATGCATGGAGTGTGGAAAAAGTTTCAACCAGAAAGGAAATCTTGCAGTGCATCAAAGAACTCACACAGGAGGGAAACGGTGTAAAGATATGGAGTGTGGAAGGAGCTTCAGTCTGGAAGGACACCATGATCAGCAGCGAAGGACAGAGGAGAAACCATATAATTGCATGGAGTGTGGAAAGAGTTTCCATCTGAGCTCAAGACTTACCCAACATCAGGAGACTCACACAGGGATGAAGCATACATATGTATGGAGTGTGGAAAGAGATTCCGTCTTCTTCCAGTTTCTAAGCTGCAGACTTCATTTGGATTGATGATTAATTAGACTGAAATAAAGGAAGTCTCCTAATTTTGATATCTTCATTGTTAGCATTAAAGTTAGTAATTCTTCTGTGGTCTTCATTTTTGTCTTCTTTGTGTTTATTCATTACTTGCATCCCAAGTCAAACACCTGGGAGAAACCTAGTAATGGGAGGGGCAATTCCTTATTTAAAAGCATCTTGCCACTGTGACTAATGCAGTTACATTGATGCAACATTAGACTCCATTTCTGACCACAATTAAACTGATGCTGCCATTAAGTCACTACAGGATTGCAGCCAACATGTTCACAGATTATTTGAACAAGGGAGATAAAATGTATCCCTATCCAATCCTTTTACCGGTCTCCTGTAGTCTGTTATCCAGATTATAGGTTGCATGTCACAACAACCAAATGTGGCACATCCACTTTTTAAAGAACAACCCATAGCTTTTAATGATCCCCGCAGTTGAGGCTTTCCCGTATCCCATAAAGCATAGCATGCTAATGACGTCCAACACTGTCTCTCCCCTTTCTCCTTTCCATCCAATTCCAAGGAAGCAGTCTCAGTTCTTAACCAGTTCCTGGTGTTAGTTATGGACTGGATGTGGGAAACAAATTTAAACTTAGTTTAAATGATTCTGGTCAAATGGCACACAAGGGAACATGAATTCAACCTACGCTGGATGAGGTCACATTGCCTTGAAAGCTCAGGTCCACAGATTGGTTGTACTCCTGGACTCCTCCCTTAGCTGGAATGCTCAGCTTTTGGTGGTGCCCAGGAATTCATTTGCACTGTGAAAGAACATCCTGGAGATTTCTGAAAATCTGGAAGGGAAAGCTGGACTGGTTTGGTTTGGGCTAAGAAGAGTTGCTTCTGAGTGTAGTACGCTATTTAGATCCTCTAGATTGATCTTTCGATTCACACACAAATGAGTACTGTTGCCCAGACAGTTGTGGGACAGGAAGTCACATGGCAATTTGAGATCACATTCTCAGCAAAAGCTCACCATCCTCTGCCATTACCACTGCTCTTATCCCCACTTCCTCACCACTTCAGTTTATCATTTGCTTCCAGCTGTCAGTATGTTCAACATCAAACTGGAAGCCACAATTTGTCAGCATAAATTGGTCTAAATTAATGGAGGGGTGTTTTTGGTGGTTGCATATGTGCACATACACCCAAAGCACACGTACAGTAGGAGAACCAAAGCCTTGTGTCTGCAATGTTTCTCCCTTAAAAAAATTATTTTGTCTAAGTGACATAGCACTGCATCATTATACAGTGATGCCTCACTTAACGGGCGCCCCATTTAACAACAAATCCGCATAGCAAACTTTTTGCAATCGTTTTTGCAATTGCATTGCAATGTTTTTAATGGAAAAAAATCGCTTTGCAATGATCGGTACCCTGTTTCGCATACCGATCATCGCATAGCGATGATTTTCCAGCTGATCGGCAGTTCCAAAATGGCCGCTGGGGAAAAAATGGCCACCCGCTGTGTTTTCGCCCGGATTCCCCACTTACCGGGCAGTGAAAATGGTGGCCGTATGGAGGATTTTCGCTTAAAGGTGAGTTTTAAGCCCATAGGAACGCATTGAAGGGGTTTCAGTGCATTCCTATGGGCTTTTTATTTTTGCATAGCGACGAAATCGCTTTGCAGCGGTTTTTGCTGCATGGATTATTGTCGCTATGTGGGGCACCACTATATTTCCTTAGCTGTGTGGTGTGATCTTGTGCCTTCTGCTTCATTTCTGAAACTGCATTCCCATCCACATTGGCCTCTTATTAGAAAGTAATGCCTATGTCTCTTTCCCAGTATACGTGGCTGTATCCTCTTTATGAGTTAACTGCTGCACAGCAATACATTGTCAGATGACAAGGTGGCATCTTCTACCACTAACTGGCTTCTCATCTAGAGGGACAGGAGACCTATACCTGTGATAGTATCTCCATCAATGCCTAAGATGTCAGTTGTGCTACTGGGTGCGCACATTCCATGTGCAATATTAGTCCTTGGCTGCATCACGGTTGGAGAACTTTGGGTTAATCCTCTGCTGGGAGCTGGGCAGGAGAGGCATCGTGTCCCTACCTTGTAGTCTCTGGTGATTTCATAACGTGTGGGCATCATGGAGCACCATCACTATTTCTGCTGTGTGTCTGAAGATTCTCAGTCATCCAGGTGAGGTTATCTGGAAGTTGAGTCATGGCAACTGGACTTCTTATTAGTTTGAAATGTTTCACTACTCATCCAAGAAGAAATAGCTACTAAAGAAGCTACTTGGATGAGTAGTGAAACGTTTCAAACTAATAAAAAGTCTAGTTGCCATGACTCAACTTCCAGATATTTCTGCTGTGGTTTCAAGTCTATATTGCCTTCCTTTGGCCTTTTGGCTGTTGCTTGTTGACTGCCTTTTCTCTGCCCAGCATGAGGGAGTGAAGAGAGGTGTCAGCCTGCTTCAAAGTTAGATTTTTTCAGTTAATTTATAACGGCTTCTGGATACTGGTTTTTGCCCATTTTTTTGGCCATCCATCTCTTGTGTTCTCCAGCTCTGCCGTTTGGAACTCATGAGCAGGTTCCCCCTAAGGGGGGGGGGCTTGGAGACCCCATCAGAACATGCAAACCCTGGGTTTCAGGTGGTAACAGAGACGGGAGGCAGACCCAGTGTGTAGAGGAGATGACAAAAGCAAAAGATGGGGCCCAGCTGAGAGAGCGAGAAGGTGGGGGCTGAGTCAGCCTCCTTTATATCATAGCTTCTCCCCACAGGGTTAATGTGAAGAAGCAAAGTTTCTTTAAAAAAACGGTCATGCCACTGAAAACACTTGACATTTGAAAGATTTCTAGTTAGAGCAAGAGATGCACTTCTGCCGCTCAGTCGTCAAAGGGTTAAAGGATTTGTTGTTATTATTGTTGTTTAGTCGCGTCCGACTCTTCATGACCCCGTGGACCACAGTATGCCAGGCCTTCCTGTATTCCACTGCCTCCTGGAGTTGGGTCAAATTCATGTTGGTTGCTTCGATGACACTGTCCAACCACCTTGTCCTCTGTCGTCCCCTTCTCCTCCTCCCTCACACATTCCCAGCATCAGGGTCTTTTCCAGGGAGTCTTCTCTTCTCATGAGATGGCCGAAGTATTGGAGCCTCAGCTTCAGGATCTGTCCTTCCAGTGAGCACTCAGGGTTGATTTCCTTCAGAATGGAGAGGTTTGTTCTCCTTTCAGTCCAGGGGACTCTCAAGAGTCTCCTCCAGCACCACAATTCAAAAGCATCAATTCTTCAACGGTCAGCCTTCTTTATGGTCCAGCTCTCAATTCCATTCATCACTACAGGAAAAACCATAGCTTTGACTATTCAGACTTTTGTTGGCAAGGTTAGTTTTAAATTTCTGGGTACTTACATCTCAGAGGACCTCTCATGGACTATAAATGCCAACATGCTAATGAAGAAGGCACAGAAGAGGCTGTATTTCCTGATAATGCTCAGCAAGTTAAATTTATCTCAGCATTTACTTCTGTCATACTATTGTAGCACCATTGAGAGTGTCCTAACCTATGGCATTCTGGCATGGTTTGGGAATAGCTCTGTAGCGGACAAAAAAGCTCTACAGAGAACCATTAAAATTGCCCAGAATATCATCGGGCTCCAGCTACCAACCCTGGATGACATCTTCACATCCCGCTGTCTGAGGAAGTCACACAGCATCCTGAGAGACTCTTCCCATCCTGCTTATAACTTTTTTGAACTGTTACCGTCTGGCAGAAGATATAGAACAATTAAGACTCGGACCACACGTTTTCTAAATAGTTTTTATCCCAGAGCTATAATTGCAATTAATAATAGGCTTAAAGACCACCGGTAGTGAATAATTAGTTGGACTGTGTTACTTGGCCTGCGGCGCAGATGTTTGTATTTTTAGTGGGGGACTTTTAGTGGGTGGGGAGTGTTTGGGGAATTTTATGTGTGTGCATGTGTCTGGTCTCTGGGTGTCTGAATTTCGTTGTATGGGTATACTGTGTATATACTTACAATGACAATAATAATAATAATAATAATAATAATAATAATAATAATAATAATAATAATAATAATAATAATAATAATAACAACAACAACAACAACAACAAAACAACAACAACAACAAAACAACAACAACAACTATTATTATTATTATTATTATTATTATTATTATTATTATTATTATTATTATTATTATTATTATTATTATTATTATTATTGTCTCTGCTTTTTAAGATGCTGTCTAGATTTGTCATTGCTTTCCTCCCAAGAAGCAGGCGTCTTTTAATTTCGTG
The DNA here is from genome assembly GCF_051106095.1 of Pogona vitticeps. Lineage (NCBI taxonomy): Eukaryota > Metazoa > Chordata > Lepidosauria > Squamata > Agamidae > Pogona > Pogona vitticeps. Next base: position 25,480,914 of record NC_135784.1, read on the forward strand.
GCTGCTGTCACCATCTGCAGTGATCATGGAGCCCAAGAAAGTAAAATCTGTCACTGCCTCCATATCTTCCCCTTCTATTTGCCAGGAGGTGATGGGACCAGTGGCCATGATCTTGGTTTTTTTTTTATGTTGAGCTCCAGACCATTTTTTTTGCACTCTCCTCTTTCACCTTCATTAAGAGGTTCTTTAATTCCTCACTTTCTGCCAACAGAGTGGTATCATCTGCATATTGGGGTTTGTTGATATTTCTTCCAGGAATCTCAATTCCACTTTGGGATTCAGAATTTGGGCTCCCTCGGACTCATTCAGGCTACCCCAAGACCACAGATGGGCATTATTCAAGATCGGCTGCATTAGCAGAAGTCAATGAAAGGCAGCTGCCAAGGGTATGGGCACTGCCATTTCTATATTCATTTTGTGAGATTTGCCATTGCTTTTTAAACTGACTCAGCTGCTTGTTCTGAAACATGTTTTTATGTACTTTGTTTGCAGTGTTCTTTGTAAGTTAGCGAACCAATGCTTTTGATAAAGTAAAGAAAATCCTGGATATTTGTCTCTCTCTCTCTCTCTCTCTCTCTCTTTGTGTGTGTGTGTGTGTGTGTGTGTGTGTGTGTGTGTGTGTGTGTGTGTGTGTGTGTTATATACAGACAAGTTACTGACTTTTAAAAAAATGTGTTCAGATGAGTTATCATATTAAAGGCTACTCTTCCTATTACTGTTATTTTTCACATCAGGCAACCACCTATCATTCCTGCTTTTTATTATGCTTTTTATCCTTTACTTCTTTCCAAGGAACTCCATCTAATCCAGAGATGATCTTCCATTTTATTCTAGTTGGGTGGAGGTGGGGGGGGGGGAGAAGATTCCTAATAGCATCAGTTGGCCACCCACTGAGCCCAACACAGATTTAAATTTAGGTTTCCCTTGAACAACTTTGTACTACTGTGAGGATGAGAGTACCCTAAAACAGTGGTTCCCAACGGTTTTCGAGCCTTGGACCAGTTCAGCAGGCAAGGGGGTTGTTGTTCGTACGTGTGTAGGCAGGGTATCTGTGCATGTGTAGGCATGGGTGGGTGGTGCGTGCATCTGTGCATCCATGGATGGGGCATGCATGGATTGGTGTGTGTATGTGGGGGATCATACATGCATACGTGGAGGGGGCGGCGGGATGCCTTTCACATTATTTATTCTGCATATAAGTTAAACAAGCAGGGAGACAATATACAGCTTTGTCGTACTCCTTTTCCAATTTTGAACCAATCAGTTGTTCCATATCCAGTTCTAATTGTTGCTTCCTGTCCCACCTACAGGTTTCTCAGGAGATAGATAAGGTGGTCAGGCACTCCCATTTCTTTAAGGACTTGCCATAGTTTGCTGTGGTCCACACAGTCAAAGGCTTTTGCGTAGTCAATGAAGCAGAAGTAGATGTTTTTCTGGAACTCTCTGGCTTTCTCCATAATCCAGCGCATATTAGCAATTTGGTCCCTAGTTCCTCTGCCCCCTTCAAAATCCAGCTTGTACCTCTGGGAGTTCTCGGTCCACATACTGCTGAAGCCTGCCTTGCAGGATTTTGAGCATAACCTTGCCAGATTGTGAAATGAGTGTGATTGTTGGAGCATACTTTGGCACTGCCTTTCTTTGGGATTGGGATGTAGACTGATCTTTTCCAGTCCTCTGGCCACTGCTGAGTTTTCCAAACTTGCTGGCACACTGAGTGTTATCTTTTAAGATTTTAAATAGTTCAAATGTAATCACATCACCTCCACTGGCCTTGTTGTTAGCCATGCTTTCTAAGGCCTGCTTGACTTCACTCTCCAGGATGTCTGGCTGGAACAGAGCTCCAATTCCTAGAGAGGCAAGTTAGCTGGAGCGTGGGGGAAGACAATAAGGGATGCACCTCAATCTTCCAAGAAGAGCCTTTATTGGTGAGAAGGGGGGGCGCTGATGCATGGAAAGGGCAGGAGAAAGAGGTAAGGATTTGACCGTGGAATTATGGGATAGAAGGGGGGTGGGGGACCAAGAAGTTGCTTTTGTTGGGGGCGTGGGGGGGGGTGAAGAGAGAAGACAGACTCCCTACACCCGGCTCTCAAGGGATGCGGATCGGATGCAATCCATCCATAATTATGCCTTATTGGGGGTGCAATCCTTTTTTGGGAATCCACCCTGCATCCAATAGCAGGCAAAGGGGACTCATCCAGGCTACATAAGATTTAGATGCGGGAGGGAGGCAGCGTCACTTTCTTGGAGAACGGGGTGCTGGAGCTCAACGTGTGATGGGAGACAGGAGACCCGACGTTTTGCACGGAGTTTGTGCGGTGGGAGGAGGAAAAAATGCCTCGGGAACCTCTCTGTCCCGACGATCGGGTCTCACCAGGGGCCTGATCCACGCAATCCATCCCAAAGCGGAGGCTTGGTGTGTGTGTGGAGAGGCAAAGGATCTGGAAGTGGCCTCTCGACCCCCAGGCTTCAATTGCAGAATCCTTTCAAAAACAAAATTCTGCTCCTCCGCATCGGCGCCTGTCTCTCTTACCGGAGTTCAGGAATTCTGGAAAATTCAAGATCACAAAAGTACCCCTTGTGGTGTAGTGGTGGACGGAGTGACATGAGAGACTATGACTCTGGAGAACAGAGTTCAGATCCCTGCTCAGCCCTGGAAGTTCACTGGGGGAGTGGAGCTGATAAAAACCACTCCTTAAAGATCTCACTTAACCCTGAAAGCCCAGTTAGGATTGCCATAAGTCAGTTTTGACTTGATGGTGCACAACAACAACAAAAACAACAACAAGATCACATAAAAAGCTGAAGTTCAGAGATTCTTTTTGAGTACATTTTTTTAAAATCAGTTCATTATTTATTTATTTATTTATTTATTTATTTATTTATTTATTTATTTATTTATTTATTTATTTATTTATTTATTTATTTATTTATTTATTTATTTATTTATTTATTTATTTATTTATTTATACCCCGCCCATCTGGTATATTCTACCACCAGTTCAGCATCTGGTGTCTTTTTGAGGAAAAGGCTGCATTTTCAGTCCGTTGGCCTGAGCACTTCTTTATTACTACACTGGGATTTGAACTGCTCACCCATGTAATCTCTTGGAAATAAAAGTTGCCAAGATTGTTCAAGTCAACCTAAATGTCCCATGCAATCCTGCTGCGCCATGTGGATGCATGCTCTTTCAAGCAAAGCCTGGTCTGGAGAACATAGTTATTCTACCAGGAAAATCATTCCATATTTATTCAAGAGAGCACTGGTAAAAAAATTACATCAGAGGAAGCTATATAAAGTTTGATGTCCACTTCCATTGATACTATAGGGTATTACTTCCCCCTTTCTTCCTGTATTTGTGCAGTACAGGGGGCTGTCAAAAGAACTCACCACTTGAGGAAACCTCTTCAGTGTCTGCCCCAAAGAAATTATGATCTGAATTTCCCATAGTTTCCAACCTTGGGTCCCTGGATGTTCCTGGACTACAACTCCCAGAAGCCTTCATCACTAGCTCTGCCGGCCAGGATTTCTGGGAGTTGTAGTCCAAGAATACCTGGGGACCCAAAGTTGGGAACCACTGAGTAAATCAGCATACTCTGTAGACCTAGTGGAGTGCACCTGTCTAGTAAGGTGAGTCTATGGATAGGAGTTAGGAGAAGTTTCATGCTGAGATAAAGGGCAAAACCTTTACTGTTCAGAAAGATCCATCCAGGCTTAAAACAAGGTGAGATTTAGACTTGAGTTTAGAAGGGCCTCGTGTTGGCCTCCATGTGTTCAGGTGTACTGGAGATCTATAGGAAATTAGATTATTGGAAAAGTTGCCCCAATATCAGCTGATAACTGAAAGGGTATGGATTTTTCCTCTTGGCCATGTTATTCCTTTTTCTTGACCATTTTATTCGTAGACATTTTCTTCAAATGAGGATGGTCCTGCCATGGAGGCTGATTGGTTGCTATTGATTCCTTTGGGCTCAGAGATTTTTTGAGGCATTTCTGGTTATCCCTCTGCCAGTGGGTTTCAGAGATGACCTTGTTAGTTCACTTCAACACTTCCGAGTGCCTCTCCTACTGAGCAGAGTCTGCACCGTTCTTGGATATTCACCTACACCCACGAAGCAGATGGGAACAGACTACAGAGTGTGGGGTAGGAGGGGTTTTGGTTAGACTGATGTTGGGGCAACGGTAATCGCATAGAAGCCTTCCCACTGCCATCAGCCTCTGCAGTACCATTATGTCCTTTTAGTATTATCAGGTGGATGTTTTCTGCCCTTTGAACGTTCATATTCCGAGCAATGTGGTGGTGAAAAAATGTTGAAGTGCCACTAGCAAAGCTGTTCTCCAACAGTTCCTTTATTTAAGACACAAAGCACTTTGGATCTCAAAGAAGCCCCAGAGGAAAAGGCGCAATCCTACAAAAGCAGGCTGATGATACAGGAGGGCCCCTGTCTCTGCATGGGATCAGCTCCAAGGCATGGATGCTGAGAAATGTGGATGATAGAAAACACTATTTTAATCATGAGCACTATACATAGTATACTCATATTTTCAGACCATGGATGAGTGAATCAGCTGGTGCTGATCTTGTGGATAAGGGAGTACTACAGTATAATGTATTTCTCCATATGCTTACTCAATGAAAATAATCACAGGCGGGGTGAGTCCACCAGCAGAGTTCTATTGGTTTCTCCAACAGTTTGGTTGTCTTCTCCAGACACTGAACATTGGATTAGTTCCAGTTTGAAGTCTTTGGAAGCAGTAAGAGCCCAAGGCAAAGTCATGTTGAAAAACAAAATGCATTTACAGCATTGATTTTGGTTGTTGTGGGTTTTTCGGGCTTTTTGGCTGTATTCTGAAGGTTGTTCTTCCTGACGTTTCGCCAGTCTCTGTGGCCATTGGCATAAGATGCTGGCCACAGAGACTGGCGAAACGTCAGGAAGAATAACCTTCAGAACACGGCCAAAAAGCCCGAAAAACCCACAATAACCATTAGATCCCGGCTGTGAAAGCATTCGCGAATACACAATATTGATTTTATTTATCGTTTCCTTAAAAATTGACACAACTCATAGCAGTTAAAAGCCATAACATTGAAAGGTTTACCAAGAGGGACTGTTTTTCTGGCCGTACCAGTCTCCGTCCTCTAAAGCCAGGTCTCAGCTCTCTCATCTCCTCCTGCCTTCATAGGGCACCACTGGAGCCGGTGCAGAAATGTCTGAGAGGCCCTTTGTCACTCATCCAGGAGGCATGAGGACAACACAAGCAGGCTTTGAATTCTCTCCTCTTGGCGATCGTCTGGAAAGAATGGCAGTCCAGTTTCATCAGGTAAGGAAGGTATCTTTGGGGGGAAAGATGCAGGGAGATAGCTTGGCCGCTGGTCTCCGTCTCAGCAAATTTATAGCATTTATACTTTCATTTCTGCAGGGTGAGAAGTGAGAGTGTGAGGAATTGTCGAGAATTTCTCACCCTAAAGGGTGTTGGGGACGTGGCTCCTCAGCCATTGCTTTTTTCGTTCATGCTGCGATGTAGCGTGTACATCCCCATATACGGGGAGTCTGTTTCTCAGCAGATCCCTGTGTTTCATTCTGCAGCGGGTGTCCTTCAAGGAGGTGGCAGTGTACTTCACCAAGAGGGAATGGGACCTCCTGACTCCAGCCCAGAAAGCTCTCTATAAAGAAGTCATGCTGGAAAATTACAGGATCGTAGCCTCTCTGGGTAAGGAGGACATTTTTCCTGGATTGATTCATGCCATAGAGTTGCTTTTGTTTTTTCTGGATCATTTCCCTTTGCAAGCGTTGGGGCCCCATGAGAACAACCCATCGCTAAGGGCTCTTGGCCTCTGTTAGATGCCAGAGGACTCTGTCACTGGCGTGACTGATGGTCCTGTTGAAGCCTTAGTTGGTGGGTGGAACCATGGAACGAACGGTGCAGTTGACACTGTCTCTCTCGAGTGACCTCTCTTGCTGGGTAGCTGATTCCCCCCCTAGTGGAGTAGAAGGCAGTGAAACAAATGGGAGGCGGGTGTTATAGGAAAGAAAACAGTGCATCCAATTAAACAATAGCGATATTATATTCACGAAGGCTTTCACGGCCGGGATCTAATGGTTGTTGTGGGTTTTTCGGGCTTCTTGGCCGTGTTCTGAAGGTTGTTCGTCCTGACGTTTCGCCAGTCTTGGTGGCTGGCATCTTCAGAGGACGGCACTCTGTGCTCCCTCTGTGCTTTGGGCCTAGTGAGTGCCAGGTAGTGCCTGGGTGGGCATGGTTGGAAGGGCAGGTTGAAGCCATCCAAGAGCTGCAGGAGAAAAGAAGTGTTCTCAACCAGGTCAGTCCAGATGATTACAAGGTTGAAGCTGGTAGGGTGCAACCTGACAACAGAAAGATAAAACGGATACAGTAGGACCCCCCACCCCCCCGATCAGCAGGGGATCCGTTCCAAGTAGAGATGGGCACGAACCTCAGTTCGTAGGCTCATGCCGGTTCGTATGCAGGGCACCGCAGGTGTCACACATTTCCTTCCCCCACCTCCCTGGAGAGTGACCCACTCCCCAGCCGACGCATCTACTCCTCTTTGGATGTTCAACCAGTGCCCAGCAGGAGCACAGGTTTGCCTGTCCTGCCTCCTTGTCTGAGCGGATGATCAACCAAAGAAGCGGGGAAGGGAAGCTCATGTTCCTGCCAGAGACTGGTTGAACAAAGAGGGAAAACAGATGAGCGCACGCCATCTGGTGAGTGCAGGATCCAGCCAGGGAGGCAGAGGATGGGAAATCACAGTACCAATGGTGCCAACACATATGAACTGGCACAAACCTCTGAACCGAGTTTTGTGTTCTTCTCTAGTTTCAGATTATAGTGAATATTATTTTAACAGTGAATGCTATACAGTGGACCCTCTACTTAAGGAATTAATCCATATTGGAATGGTGGCTGCAAGTCGAAAAGTCTGTAAGTTGAATCTCCATTGACCTACAATGCACTGAAAACCGATTAATCCCATAACCAGTGGTTTTTATTCTATTTTTATTCCATTTTGGTTTTTTTCTGGTCTGTAAGTCGATTCTCCGGCTGCAAGTCGAATCTAAATTTTGCAGCCAGAGAAGTCTGTAACTTGAAAAGTCTGTAAGTGGAGCCGTCTGTAAGTCGAGGGTCCACTGTACATTGCATGGTCTCTGGCTCCCTCTAGTGGCCAATTCTGGTAACTTCATATTAGAAATATATACAGTGGTGCCTCGCTTGACAAGGATAATTTGTTCTGTTCAAATCGCTGTTAAGTGAAATCCTCATCAAGCGAAATGAAAAGCCAATTGAAATGCACTGAAAACTGGTTCTGTGGGTTCGAATGGGCAAAATACCTCAGCGTCCAGCAAAGATCCTCCATAGGGCGGCCATTTTCTGGTGCCTGTAATGCGAGGAATCCATCCTAAAGCACAGCGGGAGCCATTTTGCACAGCGGGCGGCCATTTTGAAACCCGACGATCAGCTGTTTTTGATCGTCGTTAAGCAAAAAATCGGTTCCCGAAGCAGGGAACCGATTGTCATAAAACGGAAAAACCCCATTGAATCATCGTTTAGCTATCGCAATAGCGATCGCAAAAAATTAATCGTCAGTCGATTTCCTCATCTAACAAGGTAATTGTCAAGCGAGGCACCACTGTATTCTAGCTGCTCTGAAAGCTCCAATTTGCACATCTTGACTACTGTGAGGGATAAATATAAATCAAATTAATAACAATGATGAACATGCAACGCCTGTCTCTTCTCTTGAAAGAAATAGCCAAACCAGACCTCATCTCCTGGTTGGAAAAAGGAGAAGATCCATTTGTCCAGGATCCCGAGGAAGAAAGAAGATGGGAAGGTATCTGCTCAGGGTTGTGGGCTGGGGTTCTTGAGGGGAATCTATGAATGTCTTGACCTGGGTTCAGTAGGGGACGTTAATTACCCACAGTGTATGCCAAATACACCCACAGATTCCACAGCACAGTCAGTCAGTCGCTCCTCCGGACTGCTTTCCCCCTCTATCACCAGCATCATGTGTCTCCCATTATATTTAGGACACATTTGGGTCTCTAGTTGTGAAGCCAGAGGTTGGGAGTTCGATTCGCCTCTGTGCCTCTTTGACAGAGGCTGGATCCATAGGATCCCTTCCAGCTCTAGCCCTTCCATATTAAAGTCTTTTGTTATATCTCAGATCCTTTGGAATGGCTGCTACCGCCTGTTCTCAAACAGAAAGCATTTTAAAAGGGGTACTTCTCTTCCCTTCTTTTCCACTCTTATTTGAGCTGCTGGCCAAGCGGCCAGTATGGGTGTTGGTATGATAACTGTTACCAGAAAATACAGAGATGGTTAGTGCACAAATAGTGTTTTTTATTTAAAGGTTAAATCCAGAAAGGTTTGAATGGTAAACAATGAAAAGATAGAGAGCCTTTTCATCTAACCTCCTTCAATTTCTTTGCAAACCTATTGACTCCCAACTACCTGACTCGCTGTTCGTAGAATCATAGAATCATGGAGTTGGAAGGAGCCTATAAAGCCATTGAGTCCAACCCCCTGCTCAGTGCAGGAACCCAAATCAAAGTGTATCTGACATACAGCTGTCCAGTTTCCCCTTGAATGCCTCAAGTATTGGGAGCGCTCGCCACCTTCCGAGTTTATTGGTTCCATTATTGTACTGCTCTAACAATTAAGAGGTTTTTCCTGATATTCAGCCTAAATCTGGCCCCTTGTCACTTGAGCCCCTCATTACGTGTCCTGCACTATGGGATGACTGAGATCAGATCCTGTCCTTCCTCTGTATAACTGTCTTTCAAGTATTTGAAAAGTGCTGTCCTATTTCAATCATATTTCACCTCACAAGTCTCACTACTTTGTCTCCAAACCTCCCCCCACTCTTATAAATACTCAACCTGCTCTCTTTGGGAAAATCGGTCAACAAAAATAATGTTCTGCAGAGGCATTCTCCTCCCCTTCCCACCAGCCAAGAACGTTTCATATATCCAGATGCAGGTGCAGGTGATACCTTCAATTGACCATTAAGAATATGAAGGTATCACCTGCTCCTGCATTGGCATTGTTTTCACGACCATGCGGCCCTTTCCTGATTTTTCCTCATTGATCCAGCACTCAACCCATACGTTCCAAAAAGTAAAGGGCCAACTTACTTGGTCACATCAGCCACAAACAGGAATTCAGTACTGTATTTGTTCAACTTTGCTTTTTGCCACTCCCAGATTATCCTATGTAGAGTTGTAGGGAGAAACCTCACTCATCCTTGTAAACCATGTGTCCCAGGATCTGGGACAAACACTAGATGAGAATATTTCCAGCCTCATAGTAAAGTATTAAAAAGGTTGCCTTGGGGGGGACATGAAGATGAAAAGTGAGTGTTTGGTGATACAGTAGAATGCCCGTATCCGTGGGAGGATTGGTTCCAACCCCCCCCAAGTTGGATGGTGAAAAGCACATAGCAAATGCTTATTAGAATAACAAACACCACACATAGCTTGGTCTTTGCCTCACTCTAGTGCCTAGTTCTGGTAACTCCATCGTTAGAAATATGAATTTATGGGATTTTTCTTTTAATATTTTTGGACCGTGTATAAGTGAATCAGCGAATACTGATCCCAAGGATAAGGAGGTCCTACTGTGTTGGGGACGTGGTGGCGCTGTGGGTTAAACCGCAGAAGCCTCTGTGCTGCAAGGTCAGAAGACCTGCAGTCGTAAGATCAAATCCATGTGACAGAGTGAGCGCCCGTCGCTTGTCCCAGCTCCTGCCAACCTAGCAGTTCGAAAGCATGCAAATAAAGTAGATAAATAGGGACCACCTCGGTGGGAAGGTAACAGCATTCCATGTCTAGTTGCACTGGCTACGTGACCACGGAAGATTGTCTTCAGACAAACGCTGGCTCTACGGCTTGGAAACGGGGATGAGCACTAGAGTCAGAAACGACTGGACAGATTGTCAAGGGGAACATTTACCTTTACATTACTGTACTGTAGTGAGAGAAGTAATCAATTGAGCTCGCTTGCTGCTGATATCTGTACCCAGTGCCTGAGACTCACCAACATGTTTCTTGTTACTTCCCAAACCAGGTGATGATTGGAACTCTGAGGACTATCGAAAACCATCGCTGGTCTCTGTGGAAATTAGAAACCATGAAGATGCAGAGGGGTTATACAAGAATGAAAAGAAAACTTTTAAATGCATAGAGCGTGGAAAGACCTTCAATGAAAGGGGGGACCATATTAAACATCAAAGAGCCCACACAGGGGAGAAGTCATATGTATGCATGGTGTGTGGGAAGAGCTTCAGACGGAAATGGCATCTTGGAAGACATCAAAATACGCACACAGGTGAGAGACCCTATGAATGTATGGAGTGTGGAAAGAGCTTCAGTCAGAAAGGATACCTGATACAGCATCAAAGAAGCCACACTGGGGAGAAGCCGTACCAATGCATGGAATGTGGGAAGAGCTTCAGCAAAAGCAAAATACTTTCTAAACATCAGAGAACTCACACAGGGGAGAAACCATACAAATGCGCGGAGTGTGGAAAAAGCTTCAGTGACAAGGGGAACCTTCGGCAGCATCAAAGGACTCACACAGGGGAGAAGCCCTATCAATGCATCATATGTCGGAGGAGTTTCAGCCAGGGTGGGACTCTGACTAAGCATCAAAGAACTCACACCGGAGAGAAACCTTATAAGTGCAACAAGTGTGGGAAGACCTTCAGAGAAAGTGGAACACTGAGTAAACATCAGAGAATACACAACAGGAGGGAAGCTGCAGAAATGCATGGAGTGTGGAAGGGGCTTCCGTATTAGCTAGAGCCTCACTTTCTGTGTAAGAACTTAGGTGGTGGAAAGCCCACTGAATGCATGGATTGCAAAGGAGGCCTCTTACCTTCCAGAGTGGTCTGTTCTGCTGTTGAACAACTCTTACCCTCAGTCATCCTAATGTATCTATACATGGATATAGGATGATTGACGGTAAGTCATTCAATAGCAGAATGGACTACCCTATATATTCTGAGATTAAAAATGTTTTGCCTAAGTGTAGGATTGTGCATTTATTCTTATGAAAATTAATATTTCTTAGGTGCATTCATCTATTCTGCTCCTTCATACAAGTCCTTTCTAAAGCTCATGAGTAACACTGCGCCCAGGGCTGGCTGGATAACTCAGTGGGTTTGTTCTCTGGCTGGGGTGCCAGAGGTTGGGAGTTTGATTCCCCGCTGTGCCTCAGAAGTAGTTGATCGACAATCCAGAACAGAGAGGAGAGGTAAAGGCATTTGATAATGGAACATTTTCCAGTAAATGTATCATTCTTACTCCACACTAGCAAATCCATATGGGCAAAAATATACAATAATAAGAATGGTAATTGGGATGGAGGCTGTAGGATTGTGTATCGCAAGAGTACTGTGAGCCTGAATCCAGTGTAGCCAGGATCCAGTAGGACTAGCGGACCTGAGCGGACGTGCTAAGTTGCCAAGTCCATCTCCTTTTCCCTCCTCACAGAGGTTGCAAGAAATTGACTCCTCTGGAGGAAGGCAGCCTTTTGAGAATCACCTAGCCTCCCCCACCTCCCTGTGGAATGTGCCTTTTGTGCCAGTGCAAAAAGAGAAGAACACAAGAAGCCAGAAGTTTTTTTCATTTTTAAAAATAGTAGCAAGGGCCGAGTTATGCCATTCCCGGATTCTGCTTTCTTGGCGGTTGTGCTAAACATCAGGCAGGACAGTAAACTCTGGGACACAGACCAAGGTATTCCAATGTTGTGACTCTCCATCTCCCCTCAATCGATTTATTTGTAAGGAAAAAACAAAAATGACACAAGGTTGATAAGTATGCTGTGACTTCTTTTCTGTGGAATTCAGGCCTCCACTTGAGCAGATCAAAACTTCCCAGCTGGGAAAACTGAGGCAGGCCAGATGCCGGGCCTAGGACTATGGTGGGATGTGGATTCAGAGCAACCGTCATCATAAAGTGGGGTGGGGGGGAAATGGCCTGATCAGGGACTGCAGGAACAGAGTAAATTCTACACAAAACAAAGGCATTAGTAGAGAATAATTTCTTTGCCCAGAGACATGACCTTCAAAAAAGGACTTCATTTTCACTTTTTAGGGAGGAGGCTTTTTCAGGCTCTTATAAATGGTTTTCCTAGATTGGCCCTTCTGATAGACAACAGGATAATTTTTCATGCCAGGCTAAGAGCTTTCCCTCATTTAATGGCTTTGTTGTTTATTATATTAGCCTCCACTTAGATAATCTTTGTCTGCTCCTTTGGCTAAATGAAGGGGGGGGGAAGAGAATAGTGAGAGAGAGAAAAACAAAATACCGTGGCATTTTTAAAAGATTTATTTTGCTGTGAGTGTTATTATTTATTTGTTTTATTTTATTATTTATCTCACCTTTTATTTTATTTCATTATTTACCCCCACCTTTCTTCTTAAAGGACCCCAGGCGGCTTTAAAGCTAAAAATAGTAAGTATACAAATATTAAAAAGGAGTGTCATATTAAAATGATAATCTCTCCTCCTTATCACAACAATACATCTACAACAAAAACACGCTGATCACCATAATCACCCAATCTCCTGAAAAGGACAAAAGCTGTTCCCTCACCTATAAATACTCAACTATCCAACAAACAGCAACAGAGCACAGACGGAGTTCCTACTCCTGTCCTCTGAAGATGCTGGCCACAGAGACTGGCAAAACGTCAAGAAGAACAACCTTCAGAACACGGTCAAAGAGCCCGAAAAACCCACAACAACTAACAATGTTTTGTTTACTATTTAGGAAAGGTCCTGCTAATTGCTTGAGGTCACAGATCCTAGCCTTAAGTGATAAATTGTATGCCAGGTAGATTAGGTGATCACAAAAACAGGATTTGTGGGATTCTTCGAGATTCAGCTACCAGTCCACTTGATTTATTTTATTTTATTTGCACAGATTGGGAGGGGGTGCCCATTTTCTGCTTTGCCTCCAGCAACAAAACATCATGGCCAGCTTTGTCTACTCCCTGCCAGTTGATTGGCCCATGAATGGAAGATTTACAGTCCCAGCTGTTGTTAACCTTTCCGCTATAGCGGCCTCATGCAGGTGTCTGAACCCTCAGAAATATAACCCAGTACTGTATTTGTGGAAGGTAAATGGGTCTGGCACAGTTCAGTGTCTGGAGAACTTTATGGAGTTGCTGGCTGGTAACTTTATGGAGTCTTAAGCTATTATGGTGGGTATAAATGAATCATTGTATTACCCAATGGTGAAACATTGTGACATTTTAAAGATTTGTTTAAGGGTGAGTGTTTTCAGATCAAAGTCCATGGTTCACTTGCATTACTTTTCAGCAGACCAGAAAATGGGCAAATTATTTATGTATTGCTTGTACCCCTGTTCACAAGATCCCAGGGTGGTGGGCTAACAGTGTACATAAAACAGAATACCATACTCGCAAACACCAGTAAAGCAGTAATATCGAAAAGTGCAGAGAGCTTTAAGAAATACAGTTGTTTGCTCCCATCTACTCCTTTCTCCTTTTGTGTGAAAATTCCTCCTGTTTTACAATAAAGTGAATACTGAACAGGCACACCAGTGCTTGGGCTGGAATTGAACGCAGAACATTTTGGCTGGTTCAATTACCCTGACTGTAATGTACTTCCAATGTTTGTATTGCGTGCTCTCTTTGGATGGGGCATGTCTGTGTCAATCCATTCTGCATCCTCCTTGTATGTCTGTGTCAATCCATTCTGCATCCTCCTTGTACTCATTATACCAGGTAGACTAACCTTGGCCGTATAAATGTATTTGGACCCCACCACCTAGGAGCCTCACTTCTACCATAAATGCAATTTAAAAAGCAAAACACAGATGCCTTTCCCTTTGAAAAGTAGCCGTCGTAGTTGTGTGCAATTAAATCCCCTCTGACATACAGTTACCCTGTGAAAGAATTACCTCCACAATGCCGCGTCCTGTCAATTTGAACTTCAATTTATTGTAATTTAACCTATATACACCATATACACATACTGTATTATTAATATAATAATATAGTAATATTAACATATTCCAAAATATCTCCTTCATGGAGAATTAGTGCAGGGAAATCACCCCAGAGGGAGGCCACAGCTGCGATACAAGGACATCTGCAAGCGGGATCTGAAGGCCTTAGGAATGGACCTCAACAGATGGGGGACACCTTGACATCTGAGCGTTCAGCCTGGAGGCAGGCGGTGCATCATGGCCTCTCCCAATTTGAGGAGACCCTTATCCAGCAGGCCGAGGCCAAGAGGCAGTCCCGAAACCAGCAAAATCAGGGAGCTGGACAGCGGACCGATTGGATTTGTCTTCATTGTGGAAGGAAATGTCACTCTTGAATTGGCCTTTTCAGCCACACTAGATACTGTTCCTAGACCTCTATTCAGAACACGTTACCATAGTCTCTCGAGACTGAAGGATGCCTAATCTAAATATTAACATAATATTATTATTATTAAGCAGCACATAAGATCATCCACACTCTTTCCTGCTCACCATGTACGTATGGGTGTGAAAGCCAGATAGTAAAGAAAGAGATTCATTTGAAATGTGGTGCTGGAGGAGAGCTTTGCAGGACGGCCAGAAACAAAAGTGGGTCCTATATATGGAATCAAGTCTGAACTGTTTATAATGTGTTTTACTGCACAAAGCAGTTGTTGCGATGTGTGTTTTCTTGAGGGACAGAAATCATTTTTCAGTCTTTGGGGAAACACCCCTGGTTGAGATTAGCTAAATGATGGCAACACATTCTAAATCCCTGGAGTACTCATTCATTGACCGAGATCATCCACCCTCTTGTATCTGTGAGCACTGTGTATGGGTGAGAAAGCTGGACAGTTAAGAAAACTGACAGGAAAAAAACTGATTGTTTTGAAAAAAAAATGGTGCTGGAGGAGAGCTTTGTGGACACCCTGGATTGCCAGAAAAAAAAGGTCCCAGATCAAACCAAGCCTGAATTATCTCTGGAGGCAAAAATGATGAAATGGAGGCTGTCCTACTTTGGGCACATCCGGAGAAGGCAGGAGTCTGGGGAAAAGACAATCATGCTGGCAGAAGTTGAAAGCAGCAGGAAATGAGGAAGAGGGAACAGGAGATGGATCGACTCCCTCAAAGAAACCACAGGATTTATACAAGAGCTGAGCAGGGCAGGGGAAGGCAGGACCTTTCAGAGAGCGGTCATTCCTAGGGGGGTCTGCGAGTTGACGACACGTCTGAACGACAAGATACCCACGCCGTTGACCCACTTGTCGTGGGAAGGCGGTGAAATGGCAATAGCCCTCGCCTCTCGATCCTGCTAGGGTTGAGCCAAAAGGCGCTCTCC
Organism: Pogona vitticeps; assembly: GCF_051106095.1. Lineage (NCBI taxonomy): Eukaryota > Metazoa > Chordata > Lepidosauria > Squamata > Agamidae > Pogona > Pogona vitticeps. The sequence goes on from NC_135784.1 coordinate 25,496,263, forward strand.
GCGACGCCAGACCCCCCTTGCAAGAGGGAAAGGCGGCCACCCTCGGACCCCCCCTCCCCTTCCAGGAAGGGGAAGGGGCTGCTTCTGCAGGAGGGGAGGGGGCGACCTACAGATGCGGGAAAGAGGGAGCTAGGGAAAAGGAGACCAGCCGAGCTCTTTTGCCTGAGAAGAAAGCCCCCCCCATCCTCAGTTTGTCGCCTGGAAATGGGGGTGGGGTGTCCACGCGTGTGATCGTGTCCCAGCATTGGACGGGCGGCATATTGGTGGGAGGGGGGGCATAGTCCCTTCTCACCCCCAGCCCTCCCCCTAGATATTGCTGGGGAGGGGAAGGAAAACATCCCTGGAAAGGGGTCGATGGCTCCCCACCGGTTGCGGGCGGAAGGTAAGCCGATCCGTCTCTTGGGGGCTTTAAGGCAGCGAGCAAATCAGCCAAAGCCTGGAGCGGAGCCGCTATTGGGAGGAGCTGCGGGGGGGGGGGGCACATCTCCAGCCTTCACGGCCTGCGGTCCCCGAAGCACCTCGGCTTGCATTTCGTAAGCCTGCCGGTTAAGAAACTATTTCGCAGTTGGTTCCAGTGGCTGATCCTGGGAGTTCGTGTGTGTGTGGGGGAAACAATATCACAGGTCATGCATCCCTTATGGGTGGCTTAAATCTGCTCAGGCTTCCTCCTCATCAAGAGAGCCAGCCCTCATTCCTGCTCTCTTGGAAGCTGGGTGGATCTCAGGGCAGCTTCAGAAAAGGATCCTTCAGTAGAAATCCCTTAGTATAGTGGTCCTCAACCTTGGGCCTCCAGATGTTCTTGGACTACCACTCCCAGAAGCCTTCACCACCACCTCTGCTGGCCAGGATTTCTGGGAGTTGAAGTCCAAGAACATCTGGAGGCCCCCAGGCTGGGGAACCACTGCCTTAGTGGATCAAAGCCTATGGATACTAGAGAACGAACCTGGACCTCCATGATGACCTTTCCTTGTATAATCTGGAACTTTTAGAGCTTTTCATTGTCCAGAACCTGGTTCTAAAAGCTCCTAGAGATCTATTTTGATTATGAATGTTGTTTATTTGATTGTTTGGTTTTTATTGTTATGTTATGATATTTTATGATTTTGTAAGCCACCCCAAGTAGACACTGTCTAGGGGGGCAGGGTATAAATAGAATAGAATAAAATAAATAAATAAATAAATATTCTATGAGCTCTTTTTTTAAAGATGCTTTTGTATTGTTTTTTTTTTTTAATTCAAGTGTGGCTTAAATGTTGCCTATAACCCAAGTTCCAGGGTGCATTATTATATTTTAAGTAAGCCTTACAGTATCTGAGTTTGGAAAAGCTGGTCGCTGGCCATCTGGCTTCATTCCAGCATTAACCCTTTAACTGGGACACTGTCAGATCTGACAACTCATTGAATCTGTTCTATGCTTGGGAGGCCTGTAACATTTCTGTAGGACACCTGAACGAGTCAGATAGACTTACCGGATTCTTCTGACATCCTGGCCTCCTTAGGTGTACTCTGTGGAACAGCTTATTAGTCTTGCACATTGCTCTGTGTGCGTTTAGAAATTGAGGAATCTCATTTCTGCACCAGAGTTAGGATAAAGAGTCTTTTTACAGTTTGCTTCTTGAGGAAGAACCTTTGCTCTTATTTGTCTTCTGAAACCCCTTTGCCAAAAACTGAAAAGTCTGCTCCTAGACTCAGGTTGCTGCTGGTCAGGTGGACTGCAGGTTTGCAGACTGGATGAAATTTTAAATATCAGATTTTTTGACCATTTAAAACAAATTTAAAATGATTTTTAAAAATTTACATTGTGATTTAAATCAATTTGACTTAAAAAAACACCACACATTGATTTTTATCCGCCTTGTTCGCACCTTGATCCAATGTCGCCTTGATTCCCTTTGCAACAGAATTGAAAAACTACTCATTTCTTTGGAAAGATTGGCAGGTGGAGATGCTGAGGCTGAAGGTTCCCTTCTTGCTCATATTGAGCTTCAGAACTAGATCTTGGAGAAGCTGCATGAGTTGTTACTGTTGTCGTGTCCTGTCCAGTTGCTTCTGACTTATAGCGACACCCTAAGAACAGGTGACCTTCAGCTAAATTCTCATCCTGTTATATTTCTCTTATATTTCAGGGCTTAAACATGGGGCTCAGCTTTTCCAGATTTGAGAGCGCATGACTGGAGTGGCTGGAGACATTTCTGAGATGGCCACCTTTCTCTCTCCCGCAGGAGGTGTGATGGCAACACAGGCAGGCTGTGAATCATCTCCTCCTGGAAGAGGAGAAAGAGCAGTTATGAAACTGTCTCAGGTAAGGTAGGGGTCATCAGGGAGAAACAGGAGGGGACCTCATGCTTTTCTCTTTCCACAGGTATGGGGGAGGGAGAGAAAATCCTGTCTCTTTATTTTAATGCTTGAACTGATGAAGTGGGAAAATTGTTGTTTAGTCATTTAGTCATGTCTGACTCTTCGTGACCCCATGGACCAGAGCACGCCAGGCCCTCCTGTCTTCCGCTGCCTCCCAGAGTTGGGTCAAATTCATGTTGGTCGCTTCGATGACACTGTCCAACCATCTCATCCTCTGTCGTCCCTTTCTCCTCATGCCTTCACACTTTCCCAACATCAGGGGCTTTTCCAGAGAGTCTTCTCTTCTCATGAGATGGCCAGAGTATTGGAGCCTCAGCTTCAGGATCTGTCCTTCCAGTGAGCACTCAGGGTTGAGAAAATCTGAAGTCCTAAAACCCATAAATATAAAATTAAAGGGGGGGGGGGAACACCTTACAAAGAAACTCAGGTGGAACATCTGCTTTCAAACCTGGAGCAGAAGCGTGTGTGAGAAAGACTTTCTCTGAGTAGAAGTCTATTTTCTTTCTTTCTTTCAGCAGTTGATGTCCTTTGATAAGGTGGCTGTATATTTCACCAAGGGAGAGTGGGATCTCCTGGATCCAGCCCAAAGAGCTCTCTACAAGGAAGTCATGTTAGAAAATTACGCTCTTGTAACATCTCTGGGTAAGGATTTGTTTTCCTTGATGGTTTACCTGCTGGAGAGTTTGTTTTGTTTTCTAGGACATTTCCATCGATGAGCCTAAGAGGCCACAGAGAATGACCCATGTCACAGGCTAAAGGCTTCAAAGAGTAAAACTGGTTGCATCTCCTGTGAGGCCAATGTTAGGGGTGTAATCTTTCATTTTTGTTTTTTTTAAGGGGGGACTCCAGCTCTGAATATTCTCCAACATTATCCCAGGCACAATTCCGAAAGCTCCGTGTTGGTTGGTTTTCGTTTAGTCATTTAGTCGTGTCCGACTCTTCGTGACCCCATGGATCAGAGCACGCCAGGCCCTCCTATCTTCCACTGCCTCCCGGAGTTGTGTCAAATTCATGTTGGTTGCTTCGCAGACACAAATACTTATATACCACCAAACATAGTGACAAGCACTATTCTGGGCAGTTGAGAATAAAAAGGAACACACATACCGAATAAACCCAACACCACAAATCAGCAGTAAGAATAAAAATTAACCAGTAATCAAACCCTATCTAAAACTTAAAACAGAAATGGTGGCGGGACCAAGCAACCCAAATACAGAATAACTCAGGGAAGGATGTCCTTAAAAACCTACTTGAAAAGCATGGTCCTTAACATCTCTTGAAAGTTGGGAGTGAAGAGGCCTGGTGAAGCTCTAATTCAGTGATCCCCAACCTTGGGCCTCCAGATGTCCTTGGACTACAACTCCCAGAAGCCTTCACCACCACCTCTGCTGGCCAGGATTTCTGGGAGTTGAAGTCCAAGAACATCTGGAGGCCCAAAGTTGGGGACCACTGCTCTAACTGGAGCCCATTCCACAAGAATGGTGCCATGACTGAGACACACACCTGCATTTGCCTACATTTCACCAAGGAAGAGCCTCCCTCTGAGGAGGCATTGCTTCTTGGCCCTTTGCTTCCTACTGTTAATTGTGAGGAGGAGGTGATTTGACCTCGGCAGGAAGTACCCTGGGAGTACTAGTCTCGCTACCCGTTAGGCTCTATAGAAAGTATTTATTGAAAAAATGTCATCTCAGGAAGCCCTGCTGCAGCTTCGGCATCATCATCATCATTCAGAAACATCAGGCACAGTCAACGTTATAAACACTGATTGGTATTATATAACAGATACAGGTTTTAACCTAAAACCTAAGTATCTGTTAAATGTCGGCCCAGTATGTATGCTGTTCCTAATGTTGCTGTTTTTTTGTAGCTCTGCTGGTGTGATTTCTGAGATCTGCAAATGCTTATAGTACTGAGTGAAGTTTCTTGATATTGTTCCCAAAAGCCCCAATGACTATGGGGACCATTGAAGTGTGTTTCTTCCAGAGGCGAGATGTTTCAATTGCTAGGTCTCTGTACTCTGTTAGTTTTCCCAATTTTTTATTTTCAGCTCTGGCATCCCCTGGAACTGCAGTGTCAATGATCCAGACATTTATTCGCGAAGGCTTTCACGGCCGGGATCTAATCTAATTTGACACATTGCCACATAGCTGACTTAACAGCTGCCTAAAAATGTTTGGGACTAGTAAAAACATGATTTGTCAGTTCTTTAACTTTTTTGTGCATGGTGTTATCTGCTTCTAGTATTCCAAGGTATTTATAATTTTCATCACTTGATAGTGATTTTATATTGCCATTTATTATTTCTATTCCATCTAGTTTTAGGGTCTTGCCACAGTGTATAGACAGAGCTGCACATCTGTCAATTCCAAATTTCATTTGGATATCGTCACTAAATATTTGCACTGTGTTTAGCAGTGATTCTATCTCTGTGGAACTTTTTGCATGTAGTTTTAGGTTGTCCATGTATAACAGATGATAGATTTTTCCTGCTTGTTCTGAAATATGGTAGCCCACTCCAGTTTTATTTAAAATTATTGACATGGGGATTAGTGAGATGTTAAACAGCAGAGGTGACAAAGAATCCCCCTGAAATATTACCCTTATGATGCTAACTTTCCTAATTTCTTCACCATGGGCCATTAAGACAGTTTTGCATTTTTCCATGGTTTTCTTGAGGAAATTCTGAATGTTTTTACTAGTCCCAAACATTCCTTGGCAGCTGTTAATTCAGCTGTGTGGCAATGTGTCAAATGTCTTTTTATAATCTATTCAGGCTATGTTAAGGTTTGTTTTTTGGCATTCTTCAGATTAATTTTATCAATAAGCAGCTGATATTTTCTGCCTCTTGACTTTTTAAAAAGTTCCTTTTCTGCTCAGTTGGGTATAGGGAGTTTTCAGTTAAGTATTTAGGTATTGATCTTGTAAGTACTCCTGTGAGGAGCGTGAACATTGCTGGAAGGCATGTAATTGGTTGATAATTACTGGGTTCATTGCCTTTTTGATGATCTTTTATTATTAGAAATGTGTGGCCTGTTGTCATCCAGTCTTCAGTTGTAGAATTTTGAAGTAAGTGGATAAATTGCACTGCTATACATTGGTGGAAACTTGTTAGATGCTTTAACCAAAATCCATGCAGCTCTTCTGGACCAGGTGCACTCCAATTTTTCTTTACTTACAGACTCCTCTGTCCTTCCCCCAAGGATGCAAGGTACACTGGAGAGACTTGTCATTCTGTGCCTTTTGCCCCAGAGAGTCGTTTTTCTTTTCAGAGAAAGGTTTTTCTAGAGGAAGGAAGATTAGTAATCAGATCCTCAGCTTCAGTATCTGTTTGTGGTAGTGGGCTGGATAACAATCAAGAACACAACCTGACGCCGTGCTGCTGATTGCTATGTTGATAAAATTCAATTTGATTTGGGGTTTTGGGGTTCAGGTATTGGATTTGGCAGTTGTTCTTCTAGCTGAGTTCAGGGGTCCGAGGGTCACTTGAGAAATGGGATGGTGAATGAAACCAGAGCACCAGAAGACTCTGGCAAAACAGCCAGCACAGAAGTAGTGCAAAGGGTTGAATCTTCTGTGAGCAGCGTTCCCCATGTTCCAGAGAAAGCTGGAATCTCTTGCCACAAACACCTAGTGAGGTCTGCAGTAATAGATGATTGATTGATTGACTGATTGATTGATTGATCGATTAAAAATATTTACCCCACCTTTCTCCTTGAAAGGATCCAATAAATAATAATAATCTTAGAACTGGACAGTCGGAAGGGTCCCTATGGATTATCGAATCCAGCCCTTCTCAGAGAGGCACCGGGGGGTGGGAGGTGGGAATCAAACTCCATGACTAAAACACAGAGCTATCCATCAGTATATCAGATAAAGAGCAGCAAGTGAAATTGCTACTCGTTAATCTTTTTCAGGGACCTGCCTGACTCCTACCTTGGGAGAAATTGCTAAACCAGATCTCATCTCTTCATTGGAAGAAGGGGAAGATCCATTTATCCAGGACTGTGAGGAAAAGTGGAAAGTGGCAAATACCTGTTCAGGTGTGTGGTGGGGCTGTGAAGGAGAGTCCGTGAATTTTCCTGTCTCTGTTTAGTCAGTGACATTAATCACTGACAAGATATACTGAGTCCACCTGCTTTTCATAGTCTGGTCAGCTGATGCAGAAGGAGCAATTTCCTCCAGTATCAGCAATATGTATTTCCTGAAAGCTGGTCTAAATTTCTAGGACAACAGATTCGAGAACACTCCTTTAGTTTCACTGAATGCCTGTCTCTGCCATTATTCTCTGCCAACCTGTAGGCTCAAAACTGGCTTAACTCTAGAAGTAACTCATGTGAATATCTAGGAGACAGATGAGAACACAGATGATGAGATGTGTCTCCTCTGAGTGCCTTTGGCTGGTCTCTATTTTGCCCCTCTGCCTCCCTGGCCTTCTCGAATGAGCCAATAATTGACTCTGTATGCAAAATCCTGCATGTCTGTAGCTTGACTCTTGCTAAGGTCAGCGAGGAATAGACAAGGAGACCCAGTTAATTGAGAGAAAAGGTCTGAAGATGGTGACATTTATTATTGCTAAGTAATAGGCAATATCTGTGGTTATGCATACACTGAGAAGCTGCAGTGAAGAAGCCCCTATAAACCAAAAACAGCATCACACACGTGTGTGGTTTTGATTTTGGGTCTAGACAGATGTGGACTCTTCCCCTTGCCTCTGTGTGCAGCCAAGTGAATGGGGATCACAGAATGGTGAATCTGTTTTGCGTTGTTGTACAGTGGTGCCTCGCTTTACAATTGCCCTGCATTACGACAAAACTGCTTAACGACGATCTTTTTGCGATCACAATTGCGATCGCAAAATGATGGTCTGAATAGGAGAATTTGGCTTTGCAACGATTGGTTCCCTGCTTCGGGAACCGATTCTTTGCAAAACGACGTTTTCTGAACAGCTGATTGGCGGTTTCAAAATGGCCGTCGGGTGATTAAAATGGCTCCCCGCTGTGTTTAGGGACGGATTCCTCACTTTACTGGCAACGAAAATGGCCGCCGTATGGAGGATCTTTGCTGGACTGTGAGTTTTTACTTCATTGGAACGCATTGAACAGGTTTCAATGCGTTTCAATGGGGTTTTTATTTTCGCTTTATGATGTTTTCACTTAACGGCGATTTTCCTGGAACGGAATATCGTTGTTAAGCGAGGCACCACTGTATTTTCTTTCCCAGCCTTTCCTGCAATTCTGTTTTTTTAGCCTTCTTTTGTGATCATATGGAAACTGCACTTGTAATGGGATAACAGGTGGAAAAAGCCTGCATAGTCTGATGTGCTTAGTGAAATGAGGGAGGGAGGGTAACCTAGAAAGAATTACTGTCTTTATTCAAGGTATTAAAAACATAATCTAGGTTGCAGCAGGGGGCATACAAGAGACAAATAGGAATCCTGGAGATGCTGAACTCATAAAAATGAATAATTGAACATGATTCATGGTAAGGTCCATGGTCTCTGCCTGAAATTTGCTAACATTGTATAATTTGTTTCCTTTGATCTACTGTCAGGTGATGCCTGGAGTTGTGAAAGCTGCCACATGACATCACTGGGGTCTGTAGAAAAGAGAAAGCATGAAGACAGAAAATATTGGGTTAGGCATCAAAAGGAACAGAACAATTATGAACGAAATCAGTCTAAGAATAGAAAAGACTCCCCAGAGTTTCAAGGCGGAGATACAAATGAACTCTTGATTGTACACGAGGATCTGAAGGGGGAGGGTAGGAATAAATTTGTAGTCTTTGAGAAGCAACTGAAAAGTAGAATAAAAATAAGTAGGCGCTGCACAATCCACTCCAAAGAAAAGCAACACGAATGCCGGGCATCTGGAAAGAGTTTCAGCGATACTGGAAAACGTACAGTGTATCATACAGGGATGACACCATATAAACGTATGAAGTGTGGAATAAGCTTTGGTGACACTGGAGAAATGATTACTACCGATAATAGAACTCGCACAGGAGAAAAACCATATAAGTGTATGGAGTGTGGAAAGAGCTTCAGTCACAGCACAGTGTTCACTATTCATCAAAGAACCCATACAGGGGAGAAACCATATACGTGCATGCAGTGTGGAAAGAGTTTCAATCAAAGTGGAAGCCTTTCTAGACATGAGAGAACTCACACAGGGGAGAAACCATATAAATGCATGGAATGTGGAAAGAGCTTCAGTGAAAGTGGAAAACTATCTCTGCACCACAGAACTCACACAGGGGAGAAACCGTATAAATGCATGGTGTGTGGAAAGAGCTTCAGTGAAAGTGGAACACTTACTAATCATCAAAGAATCCATACAGGGGAGAAACCGTATAAATGCACTGAGTGTGGAAAGAGCTTCAGTCAGAAAGGATACCTTACAAAGCATGAAAGAAGTCACACAGGGGAAAAGCCATATCGATGCATGGAGTGTGGGAAGAACTTTAGTTACAGTGGCCCCCTTGCTAGACACGAGAGAACTCACACAGGGGAGAAACCATATAAATGTGTAGAATGTGGAAAGAACTTCAGTGCACGTGGAACACTTACTACCCATCAAAGAACTCACAGAGGGGAGAAACCATATAAATGCATGAAGTGTGGAAAGAGCTTCAGTGAAAGCGGAAAGCTTACTAAACATGAAAGAACTCACACAGGGGAGAAACCATATAAGTGCACAAGATGTGGAAAGAACTTCAGTCAGAGCGGAAGTCTTTCTAGACATGAGAGAGGTCATACAGGGGAGAAGCCATATAAATGCATGGAGTGTGGAAAGAGCTTCAGTCAGAAAGGGTATCTTAAGAAGCATCAAAGAAGTCACACAGGTGAGAAGCCTTATCAGTGCATGGAGTGCGGAAAGAGATTCAGTGAAAGTGGAACCCTAACTAACCACCAAAGAACCCACACAGGGGAGAAACCATATAAATGCACGGAGTGTGGAAAGACTTTCAGTCAGAATGGATACCTTAAGAAGCATCGCAGAACTCACACGAGGAAGAAACTGTGTAAATGCATGGAGTGTAGAAGGAGGTTCCTTGAAAGCAAAATACTTAGGAGACATCAAAGAACATATACTGATGAGAAACATCAAGCCTGGAAGGAGCTTCAAGGATAGGAGGAAACATCTTGAGATATCAGGGAATCGTACTGTTGAGAATTTTTTATTAAGGAGCATGTGTTGAAAGCGGTTGCATGAGTTACAGTGTGAGTTTGGACAGTAGAGAAGCCACAGGGACAAAGCACGGGGCAAGCATAGAATGATATTCCACATCAGCTCAAAATTAGTATCCATCAGATAACTGGCATGGGAGAGGAAATGTAGAAATCTATGTGGCACAGGAAGAATTTGGATTAACAGAATCATAGATCTGTAGTGTTAGAAAGAACAGAGTCACCTAACCCCACAACCCTCTTTGTGTAGGCTGGAAGTCTCCAACTGCAGCATTCTTGCCAATCCATCTGGGGCTCAAGAACCTGCAATGATGGAAGGGTTCTCCCCCTTCCTGGGGAGTCTCTTCTTTTATCAAACCATTCTTCCTATCCACCGTCCAATATATGTAAACAGGATTTTTCCTGCCCAAATGTAGAACTAAGCATATATCTGTACTGAAATTATTGTTGTTGTTTTAAGCTGAGTTGAGCATATTTGATGTCCTCTGTTATTCTTCACGGAAGCCTTTTATAAGGGTGGGGAGCCATCTTGGGCTCTATAGTATTCTACTTCTCACCTCTCTCCAGGATGAACAGGGATCCTTAGGTCTACTCTTTCGGTACAGTCCATCAGTCAGCTGCAAATCCACTCTAGTGATAGCATCATCTACACCAGATTCTATGATTTGTTGTGCTTCATGTGTGTGTGTCTGTGTAAATATAGATCTATGAATTTGTCATAGTCTTCCATGAAAATGAGATACAAAGGTGTTTAGTGCCAAAAGAAGTTTGGTTGACATGGTATTCTACATACGTGGGGATGAGTCTGGATGATCTGAATTTCTCCTCTAGCTACACGATTCTTTTTTATTATTTTTATTAAGTTTCAACAAAAACAGTTTCAAACAAAATTCTGTATCTTTTCACACAATTGTATATCTTTAGATTTTCGTCTTTCAATTTCTGATATGCAAGGCAGATCTTTAATTTAACTTATAATGTTGACCTAGGAATTTATAAAATTCTGACCATCTTACTTCATAGTCCTCATAATGTCCGTTTGCTTTCATTAGTGTTGAGATCTTATCCATTTCTGCACCATTCAACACCTTCATTATTAGTTGGTCTTCATCAGGGATCTTGTTTGGCTTCCATAGTTGTGCGTATATCATTATTGCATCCACATATTCTTAATCTCAGGTCTTGACATTGACCTTGTGGTTGCGAGATTCACCCTTCCTTTCAAGGACATGAAAGAGGCCTCTCCAGAAGCAGCTGAGCAGTCCTTCCATCGAAGGAGAGACGAAGTCCCATGCTTTAAGGCTGCTCGTAGTTGTGGTTCAGACTGTCCCACATCCCCATGTGAGCTTGAGGATGCTGGGAAGGGTCGCCTAACGATGCTGTCTTACCTGTCTGCACAGGAATTTGCCAAGGGCCTGGAACACCTTTTTTGGGATCTGGGTTTACAGTCCACACAGGCCTCCAAAAAAAGACGCAACCCCTAAAAAAATAGGTAGATCGTCAGTGTCTCTTTGGTCCTGTGCATGTTCATAGTGAAGCAAAGAGAACTCCCACTAATGAACCGGCTCCTGGGCAGGACAGTGATGAAGGTCGCAGAGGGGCCCACCAAAGGCTCCTGCCTGTTCTTCCAGAGCTCAGAAAAGCTTGTGTTTTTTTTGGGGGGGGGGTCTGTTTGACTTCAGTTTTTTAGATTCTCCCCCAGCAACAGTGGTGCTCTTTATGGTACCCCATGCGCCTCTTTCTGTACCATTTGTTTTCTAGAGCAACCATCATCTGCCTTCCATGTGAACTTGGTGTAACTATGTGTCTACATATGGGAGAGATGAGGGACGTGGTGGCGCTGTGGGTTAAACCGCAGAAGCCTCTGTGCTGCAAGGTCAGAAGACCAGCAGTCATAAGATCGAATCCACGCGATGGAGTGAGCGCCCGTCGCTTGTCCCAGCTCCTGCCAACCTAGCAGTTTGAAAGCATGTAAATGCAAGTAGATAAACAGGTACCACCACGGTGGGAAGGTAATGGGGTTCCATGTCTAATCGCGCTGGCCACGTGACCACAGAAATTGTCTTCGGACAAACGCTGGCTCTACGGCTTGGAGACAGAGATGAGAACCGCCCCCTAGAGTTGGACACAACTGGACTAAATGTCAAGGGAAACCTTTACCTTTATATGGGAGAGAATGGAATGTGACATTGGCATGACAGAGCAGTTTAACCCCATCAGAATCTGACTGGCATTAACCAAGAGAAGCTTGGAAGGTTCACTGTCAGGTAGATCTCTAAAGCAAGGGGCAGTTGGTTGCCAGCTGGTCAGTTAGTTGTCCTGTTGGAGGCGATGCCTCTTAGAGAGTCTAAAAGTTAAGTTAGTATGTTAGATTTATATCAGAAGGAGAAACTATGTTTGTCATGTTTAAAGATAATGTACTAATTCAAATACGTCTAGCAGAAATCTGTGTTTAAAGTACCAAATATCAGAGCACGGTTTATTTGATTCTACATGTTCTATAGTAAAAGTTCATGAATGTTTTTTTAGCAAACACTACGTGGTCATTTATTTTCAAGCTACTGGCACACACACACAAAAGGGAGAAGACCATGTTGGTTTATTAAAAGAATGCTTTAAACTGCTGCACACAAAGTGTCACATATTTTTTTACTTTTTCATCAAAAAGAGAAAGACTGCATCCTTTTTAAGAAGTCTTTCCATATCATCTAGGTTTATAAAGGAAAAAAAAGCAAGCATTATTTGTCATCTGAGTTAACATATTTTGCTGTAAGGCCAAACCGCAGGCAGGATTTCTGGCTCCATGTGTCCCTTCCCCCTGCTTTCTCTTAGGAAACTCTCCCTGGGTGCCAACCATTCACCTCAGGCACCCTTTTCTCATCCCCCAGATGGATCGGGACCTGCATCATTTCTGCCCTGGCTTCCTCAGGGGTGGTGAGAAGCCACAGTGTCCTACGCCAGACCAGCAGTCGTCCCAGATGCTAGTTTTATATTTCTGATTGATTAGTACCTTCTTTGTGTCTCACTGAAATTATTGTTTTTTCCATGAAATGGGAATTTTTTTTTTAAAATTTCTATTTCTTCTATTAATTCTTTAAAGGGTAAACCTAGAACCTCTTCAAAATTCTTGTAATATTCAGCCGGTATTCCATCACGTCCTGGAGATTTATTATTCTTTTGTTTTCTAATATAATAGCTGGATTTTTCTCCATATTGATATTAAAATAAACGGTCAGGAAGGAAAACATGCCAGATGTTAACATGGTTCTTTCCCAGGATCAAGGGGGAGTGAGGGCTTCATTTAGTGAATTTCTTGTTTGCAGTTATTTTTGGAGATACTATTATCTCCCCTCTGTAGTACATGAAGACACCTTCTACTTTCAAAAAGTGGAAAGGGGCATTTCCATGCCTATATATGCTAGCTCCACTACATGGCCCACAAATTAACCCCACTTGCTCTTTGAAATCTTCATGAAGCCAATACAGTACTTCAAATTGTTTGGATGTTCTTCTTTTTTTTATTATACAGTGCTTGTATGAGTTGACTAATTCTTTCAGCAGTTAAATATGTCTGTTCTTCCCCCTCTTATTATGCACAATTTCACCTGAAATACATTTTGTTTTACAAAGAAGAGAAACTGAGCTGAAAGCACAATTCTGTTCTACTTAACTCCAGCAAACTAAAAAGTTGTCCAGTTATGGCACAAAAGCGACAAAAGTGACAATCCAATAACCACTACAATAATCCACTACACAATTCTATAAATTCAGTCTGTATCAGTCAACTAAAGCTTTGAATTGCATATTAAAATCTCAGGTTCACCTTGGGTTGTCTATCTCAAACACCAAACTAATTTGATGTCCCTCCAACTCATACACCCATCTAAAACTATTCTTGCCCTTTTGTAACTTCAAATTATCATCATCTCACCTAAAACTGATCCTGCTATTTTGTGACTTTAGATCATCATCATCAAATGCTGAAAGCTTGCCCAGAAGCTGCTTATTCCTTTCTTTCCCACCTCCTTTCCTTACAAGCACAAAGGGTATTTATTTATTTATTTATTTATTTATTTATTTATTTATTTATTTATTTATTTATTTATTTATTTATTTATTTATATCCCGCCTATCTGGTCAATCACCCCCTACTTCTGTAGTCAAAGGAAAGTATTCTTTCTGAAACTCCTATCAATGCTTTGTACAGTTTGCCCCTTTCTTCAGTATCTTCAGAGGTAGCTCTCCTGTGCTTTAATAAATCTGCATATTCTTCAAACCAATAAATTAATCGATTAAAAACAGCACTGTAAGTCAGATAACTTTCCAACCAGCTGATAGCCCTACTGAATTATAAAGGAACTGGAGAAAGCCCAAAGGAGGTTGGTTACAATTTCACCAAACACATGAGTTAATGAATTTAGTGTCAGATGCAACTTTGATTTATTCAGAGGGAGAAGAAGGGAGACATGGTAAAAGAGTGTTTCGATTTTTTTTTTTTTAAAAAAGCACATTTTGCCAAAATTATCCTAAATACAGTGGTGCCTCGCTTAGTGAGCGCACCGTTTAATGATCAATCCGCATAGCAAACTATTTTTTTAGATCGCTAATACGATTGCATTGCGATGTTCTGAATAGGCAAAACATCACATTGCAATGATTGGTAAGCGTTTCGCTTACCAATCTTTGCATTGCAATGTTTTTTTAAACAGCTGATCGGCAGTTCCAAAATGGCCGCCAGGTGCCCAAAATGGCCGCCGCAAGTGTTTTCGCGCCCTGCCCTCCTTACCGAGGGTGCGAAAATGGTGGCGCTATGGAGGAACTTCGCTGAACGGTGAGTTTGGGAGCCATAGGAACACATCACACACAGACACAGACACTCACTCACATACACAAAGAGAGAGAGAGAGAGAGAGATGGGGGAGAGATTGAGAGACAGACAGAAAGAGAGAGGCCAAAGTGTAAGAAGACTCAGTAAGGACCTAAAAAAAAAAATGTTAGATGATCAAGATGGCAAAAGCCCTCTGAAAAATGGCTGTGCTTGGTTTGTTTGGATCAACAAGAGTGCAAGGTGGTATGACAGCCACCTTCAAATAAGAACATAAAAGCCCTGCTGGATCAGGCCAAGGGCCCATCTAGTCCAGCTTCCTATATTTCACAGTGGCCCACCAGATGCCTCTGGGAGCACACAACTAGATACCCGTCTCCTGATACCTTTCCCCTGCATCTGGCATCTTAAGGGGCTACTCTGTGGAAGATGGAGCAATCTTTTCTGTAGCTCCAAGAGGTAAGACCCAAAGTGGTTGATTCAAAGTATAAGAGGTGAGCCTTAGAAAGAACTTCTCAACCGCATGAGCAGTGGAAAAAGTGTAACAGTGGAACAGGCTGTCTCAGAGGCTGGTGGACTCTCCATCCCCAGAGGTTCTGAAAGACAGGTTAGAAGATGGACACCTGAAAGGGGTGTTTCACTGTGGATTTCCTGCATTGGCAGGATTTTGCCCTAGAGCTGATCCTTGGGTTCTTCTTCCAACTTGGCCGTTCTACAGTTCTGTAATTCTTGGATAATAATGGCTACCTTAGTTTAGATATGTGCTGTGTGACGAAGTGCTTCCCTCCATCCGTCCTGAGCCACTGTATCCCTTTCTCTCCCAGGCACCACCGTCCAGCAGAGAGACGTCCAGCTTGGCCAGCCACCAGGTGGAACCAGCAGTACCTCCATCCACAGGCTCCTGTGTGACAATGCGGAATGTGCTCTGTGTGAACGCATAGCCGTGGAGGCGGCAAAAGTGACGCGCATACTACGAAAAGCGCCCAGGAGTCCTCCTTTGCTGCAGCCGCCACTCCCTGCCCTCTCTGACCTGGAACATTCCGGTGGCCAGCAAGACCAGGAGGAGGTTTCCAGTCTCAGCGAGAGTGACCGTTCCTTGGAGAGCCAAGACAAAGCTCACCGGGATAAATCCCTTCCGCAGAAACCAGGGAAGCACCTCCTCCATTTGTCCCGAGAAGCCTCAGCAGTGACCCATCTCCAATCTGGCAATCTCCAATCACAGAGGTCTGCATTTGTGACCGCGAACATTCCTTTTGTGAGAGATGCCACACAAGGGACCTTAAAGTGGCACCTCGTTGTGAAGAGGAGGACCAGAATCTCCAGAGGCATCCAGAAGACCTCAATGTCTCTCTAGGAGGAGACGCTTACAAAGACGTCGCCTTCTAGGGAGTCACCAAATCTGCAGGAGAGAGGGGCAGGCGTTGACTTCTCAGGAGCACAGATACTGTTCCTCTCCAACAAGGATAGAGAGGGCTTAGAGCTACATATTAAGAAGAAGAGGATCCAGCATGAATGGAGCCTGCCAGGTCTGGTCAAGAGATCCCTTGAGAGCTTCATGCATGGGGCTCCTTCAATGCCCCGCCTCCAGAAGGCAAGGATACACATCCAGCCCAAGCCAGAGGAACTCTCTTTCCTCCCAGCTGGTGTCTGTGCATTTCTGGAGCAACATATACAAAGCATGAAACATCGGCAGCGATGGCATCTGCCCAAGAGGATCCTCCAGTCCTTGAGACCTTTGGGCTGGCAGCTTGAGGCGGGAATCCCAGGGGAGAAAAGGACCAGAGTTTCTTATCCATCACCAGAAAGAAGCTGCGAGGAGCCTTCAGAAGAGCCGGACGCCAGAAGGACCACAGCTTACCCTCCATCCAAGACTTGTCTTGTGCTCACCTGGAGGTCTAAGGCTCTTCTTAAATCCACCACATTGTTCCTTTGCCCTCTGTTTCGGACACGGTCCTCTGACATGACCCGGACTAGGTATGGCCATTGGGCAGTTTCTGAATCTCTACCTAGGTACCCAAAACGAAGGAGTGACCTTCTCTCCATTCTGTTACTAGGATTGCATCCAAGCTACAGCTCCACTTGGCCAAGAAGTCCACAGAGGTGCAGCTGGAAGCCATTCCAGATGTTGTCAGACATTCATGGAGACAAATGCCTCTCTTTTCTAAACTGCGTCTTCCCAAGGTGATCCGACCTGGCTTTATGTGGTGGAGCCGCTCGGCCTCCTTCCCTTTCCTTCATTCAGGGGAGGCTGGTCAGATTGACATGGTCATTCGGCGTGCCCACCTGGCATCCCTTTGGGGTTTGGGAACACGTTACGTGGAAGCTCTAAGTAGGATGATAGAAAGCAAACCATTCTCTGAGCATGTCGGACTGAGATGGAACTCCTAGAGGCACAAACCCCAAACTGAGCTTGGAACTCCTAGAGGCACAAACCCCCTTCCTCCAGGAGCACCAAAGAGAACTTTTAGAAGTCCATGTCACAAAGAAGAAGATTCATCACACCTGGGACTTCCCAGTCCTTATCCAGAAATCACTGAAGGTGTTCATGCAAGGGACTCCCCAGCTGTCCCTCCCCAAGAAGACCGGGATCCATGTCCATATCCTTCGACAGGATCCCTTGTTCCTTCCTCAGGAGATCTCCAGCCACTTGGAATTTCACATTCAGAAGAGGAAACTCCAACGGCAGTGGGGCTTACCCAGGCAGGTCCTTGCGTCTTTGAAGGCCTTCTTCCCAATGAGTTTCCTGAAGAAGGCTCCACTTTCCTTCACTGAGGAACTGAGAGATGAGAGTCTTGAAAGAGAAAAGGAGGAAACAGGCCAGAGATGGAGAATGGTGATGGATGCCCTCTCGTCAGAAGCACTTTGACAGGAAACACTTTGAAGTACACCAGGAGTTGAAGCCCAAGCCCATCAGGCAGTCTCTGGAAAAGGCCAGGGGCTTGGGGAAGGACCTTGAGCAGAAATGGCTCCCAGAGAGAGCAGAGGCCTCAGCTTTTCTGCCATTCAGTACTCCAAATGACATGGAACTCAATGTACCGTATAAACAAAGGACTTCTGCATGGGGTCAGACCAGCAATTCCTTAGAGCTGCAGTTTGAGATCGCCTCTGAAACCCACACCCTGATCCCAGTCAGAAGGTGGAGTCTCTGTGTCCATGAGGTGGAGACGCCTTATCTCCAGAGTGAGCAAAGGGAGATCTTGGAACATCATTTAAAGAAAAAGAGACTTCTGCATGAGTGGGGACTGCCCGGTGCTGTGCAAAGATCTGTTCAAGCTTTGGCACCATCTCTACTGGTGCCAACCTGTCCTTCACAGGGGAGAGGGCAGGAAGTGAGAATCCAGACCAAACAGCCCTCTTTCCTCCCCACCCATTTTACGGAGACCCTGGAAGACAGCTTAAAGAAAATGATTATGCATCGACAGTGGGGCCTTCCCAAGAGAATTCGTGTCTCTCTACGCATATTCTCCCCTGCTGTTGGTGAGGCCCTGGAAGCAGTGAAGGAAAGCCCTGAAAATCTCCTAGTAGAAGAGCTTTTTTATCTCTCTGGGGAAAACCAGCAAGCCACCGAGGGAGTGAAGGAGTCCCCAAAGGAAGTGAGCGTTTCTGGGTTACAGAGCCCACGAACCAGTAGAGCTGGAAGCATCTCTCATGAGAGGCCAGAAACCCTTAAACAAGTGAGCTCTAGCACAGGGCATTCAGAGATGGGAGGAATAGCCATAACTGGCAACACTCCAACAACAACAACAAAAGAAGAAGAAGAGGGAGTAGCAAGTACAGCTGGACTACAGTCCACAGAAAATGTGGCTTGTGAAATGCCACAGGCCACAGAGGAGGTGGCCTTTGCTGATGGAAGCCAAGAGGATACAGACTATGAAACGGTTGACTTTAGGAACGTGGAGACATCACTAGGAATGGAGATGGCTTCTGACATAGACCTGACAGCCGATGTCACCACTTCTCTGACACAGATCACCCGAGGGGCAGTGACCACTTTTGCTGTCACTGGACAAAGTCCATTTTCTGCGCATGGCACTGTAGGAGGGCCCCTACCCACAGCCAAAGAGATCAATGATAGCAAGATGTCACTGTCTGTGGAGGATACAAATCCACCTAGTGAGAGCCTACAAATGGCCAATGAAACCAATCTTGTCAGCAAGAGCATTCAGAAAGAGGAACAGACTGCTGAGGAACAGTCCATTCTGGCTACAGAGGGAGGGAATGTTGCTGATAGCCCACAAGCTTAGGAGGAAGGGAACATTCATAGGCCACAGAGTAAACAGATCATGCAGGATGAGCACTCCTCAAGACCACATGCGGCACACCCCACAAAGGAAGAGAACACACCTGGGCAACAGAGCTTGTGGGCTTCAGAGGACGAGAACACCTGGATCCCAGAGGCCACAGGAGAAAGAAACCTCCAGGATGAGAGCGCAGAGGACCTTCCCTCTGGCCTACAGGAGAAGCTACCCACCTATCAGAATGAACTGAAGCTTTGGGTGGGCCATGGGGGAAGAATTGGCCCTTGGGTTTCCTCCAAAAAGCCCCCTTTCTCCACATCTTTTCAGCATCCTCCCTCCATGGAGATCCCAGGAGGAGGGGGAGGCAGCTGGGAAAGGAGCACAGCAAGAGCCCGTCCATGTCAAGGAAGAGCACCGTCTGAGAAGCCGGCATACAGGTCTGCTGCACACTCCTGTTTGCAGTAGGTGGCACTGGAGGAGTGTTTGGGGGCCCTTCCTGAGTCTTCAGAAGAGGAGAACATGCAAGGATGTCCTTTATTTCCCAGGGAGGACAGCTGGAATGCCCACAGCCCCAGAGGCAGCCAGATGACTGAGTCCTTGGAGCACAGCTCTGCAGGGAGGGGCTGACAGCCAACAGCAAACTCCTCCTTTGAAAAACTCCTTGGGGATAATGCGAAGATTTCCCTGCAACTGGAAAGCAGCCTCCAGGGAATGTTTCCAGGGACCCCTGGTTTGGTGACATTTCCCAGATGTTTCCGGCAACCCTACAGTCCACATCCAGTGGTGCCAAGGGAGCCTTTTTCTGCAGACGACTCCCATGTGATCTCCTCTCCCTGTTGGTGCCACACTGCTCCATATCAGCGAGACTTAGCATTCCCACATGAAGGAGATGAGCACCAGGAGAATTCTCCTGTGTCCTCTGAAGAGAGCACAACAGATGCCCTTCTTCCCAGATCAGAAATCACCCTGGAGAATCTCTTCAGGCCTTGGGAGAAGACCTGGAGTCCAGAGGCCACAGGAGAAAGAAAGCTCCAGGATAAGAGCGCAGAGGACCCTTCATTTTGTCTACAGGAGGAGCCAACCACCTACCAGAATGAACTGAAGCTTTGGGTGGGCCATGGGGGAAGAATTGGCCCTTGGGTTTCCTCAGAAAAGCCCCCTTTCTCCACGTCTCTTCAGCATCCTCCCTCCATGGAGATCCCAGGAGGAGGAAGAGGAGGCAGCTGGGAAAGGAGCACAGTAAGAGCCTGTCCATGTCAAGGAAGAGCACCGTCTGAGAAGCCGGTAGACAGGTCTGCAGCACACTCCTGTTTGCAGATGGTGGCACTGGAGGACAGCAGAACAGATGCCCTTCTTCCCAGATCAGAAAGTACCCTGGAGAATCTCTTCAGGCCTTGGGAGAAGACCTGGAGTCCAGAGGCCACAGGAGAAAGAAAGCTCCAGGATGAAAGCGCAGAGGACCCTCCATTTTGTCTACAGGAGAAGCCCCCCATCTACTGGACTGAACTGAAGCTTTGGGTGTGCAATGGGAGAAGAATTGGTAGCTGGGAAAAGAGCACAGCAAAAATGTCCCACAGCCCCAGATGCAGCCAAATGACCGAGTCCTTGGAGCACAGCTCTTCAAAGAGGGGCCGACAGCACCTCTGGATGCAAAGCCATGGCAGAGGGAGAGTGCCTAGGCATGAGAAGAGCAGAGAAAGAGCCCCCTCTCTTGCCTCTCACAAAAAAGACCAGGATATATCGGAGGCCCACCGGAGGACACTGCACAAAGGCTGAAACCCTCTATAGATCCCAGGGAGAAGAGGTCTCCTCTAAGACCAGCCAGGATCCTGACAACACTGTGGCCCTCATTGGTTCAGTTGTGGACACAAAATTGTCCCTGAAGCATGGCATGCACCTCTGGCTGCAAAGCCAATCCAGGTGTGAGGAGAGCAGAGAAGGTGCCTCCACTGTTGCCTCTCTCACCCAGAAGACCTCTGAAGGGAACCACAGTGGAAAACATTCGAACACAAGACCAGATGACCAATTCTCCAGAGATGGAGGCCAGAGCAAGGCCTCGGGCATGAAGTCTGGGGCTGGAGGGGTGAGATGACAGGAAGCCCACTGCCTGGACAGGCCAGCTGAGAGGAGACCTGGCAGCCAGAAAGAGACACCCAACAGCAGGAAATATAAAGCCAGCACCAGCCGAGGGGAAATTGCCAAGAAAGAGGAGAAATTATCGAGCAGCCAAAAAGAGAGCTTGAACTTTGAGATGTCAGCATTCAGCTGTGCGCAGCGGAGCCCCACTGGCTCCCAAGAGAAACCCCAAACAAGAGTGCAGGGCTCCATGAGGAGAGGAGAGGAATCCACGGCCCGAGTGAGATTCACAGATCAACAGTCTCCTCTGGTCAAGGAAAGAAATGCTCAGCAAGAAAATGCTCACATGCTCACTAGTGAGCAACCACAAACCATTTTTAGAGCCTCCCAAAAAAGAAGGTCTTTCTTTAAAAGTGACCTTTTAAAACTCATCCATCGAGAGGACCGCTAAACCATGGTGGGGAATGGGCACAGAGGGCAAGGAACGCACCAAGCAAGCTGAGGCCAGGACCTTCCCAGAGGCCACCATCTTGGTCCTGCCTCCGCAACCCATCATGTGCCATCAGAGGACCAGTTCCACAGCCTGAAAGGCAGGGTCCTTCCGAAGCGCAGGGAGCTGTGAGATCCGTCAGATTATGAGGAAAAGACATCTATGTAGCTCTTTTATTTTATGGACATGTAGTTGATATCGAGGTTCGTGTTTTCCCCACCAACATCACGGTTTCAAGAGATGCTTCTCTGTAAAAATCACTTTAGTTAGGGTGGGTGGAAGATTCTGGAACAGTAATCCAAAAAGCAACTTTTCCAGGCTGTGCATCAGGCCACATGATGGATGGGTGGAGCCATCCAGTTTTGTACTGCTTTTAAACTTTGGCATACCATGACTACCTCCATGTATGTATATAAGTAAAGATAAAACTGTAATCATCTGTTAATTTTGTAGAAAAAGATACATGCATATACTGTACACACATATATCCACATACACATGCACATTCAGCTTGGAAATCTACCAAAGCATCTCGACAACATGTGTTTTCAAAGAGGAAAAACAAAAAGCTGTGCCACATGCTGGGAACTCATTTAGAAATCTATACACTGGATACCTATCTATCTGATGCAGCAGTTGGCTATCTCTTCTACCTGGTGTCCTTTTGAATGCCAGCATGAATACCCTATACAATGACTAAAACTAATCTTCCAGCGATAGGAAAAGCTAATCTTCTGGGTTAGCTTTTCATCTGTTGTTGGTGTCAGATGTCTCCATCAGAAACTTGTAGCACCAGAGCAAAACCAAACCAAACCTGTTATAAACAATGTTTTAAAATTACTGATATCCCTTCCTGACCTTGCTATAATCTGTTGCTCTGTAGCTTGATCAATTTCTTCTATCTGAAACAAACTGCTCAACTACTATTAGCAAAGCCCTGTCTGCAGTGAATTAAAAGCCACATATGGGAAAGAACTTGTGATTGAAATCTGACAAAACCTCCTGACACTTCTAGGTATCTCAGTGAATGGGTTGAACTTCTCTCCTCCCTTAAAGCAAATGTGCTCTGCTTAACACTTTCAGCAGCGGCAGGGGTACACAGTATACAGCTTTGTTTTCACTAGAAATGTCCTCCCTTCCAATTCTTTTGTAAGAATGCTACTGGGGATGTGCTTCCAGAAGCACAGTAGCCAAGAAAACATAAAAACTAGTTGATCTTTTTTTCAATGCGGACATTACTCCTAAACCTTTCCCCTCCCATACCTCGAATCTGTCTGCAAATTTCTTTGGTAATGCTGTTAAGTACCGTCTGCCTATGATTTCAGGAGAACATTGAGAGATTAATTCTCCTGATAAGAATTGCTCAGGATATCCACTAGATGACACTATATATTCAGCAGTAAAGTAAGGCTGTCGTTTTGACTTTATGAAGCAAGAAACCAAAATGATTATTTTCCTTGTCTGGCACGAATTGGTAAGATCCTAGAAAAAAATAAATAGGACATTCAAGGTAAATTAACATGACCCTCTCTTCCTTCTCCCATAACAGACACAATGGGGCATGCCAGGTCATACATACTTATATCAACTATTTAATTGGTATGATTCTTCTGAACTTCAAGGCAGTTTTTGATACCATTAACAAAGGTATTCTTCTAGAATGACTCTCTAGTTTCCAGAGGTGAGATACAAAGGTTCTATCCATACCACAGCTGATTTCAGATGGCTGCTAGCCAGAGATGGGAAACATTTGGGCTACAACATTTCTGGCTACAACTCCAAAAACCCTATAGCTATCATGTCAGGCAAAGTAGCACCCAAAAACTAAAACCACAAAATCCACTGAGAGTCCTTGTCAAAGGAGACCTTTTCAAAGTAATAGGACTTGTTAGTTACATTATTTCCTCTTAATGGATTGCTGCCTTGTCGTGGCAAAGGGACTTGAGTAACTCAGAGAAGCCATGGGCGATGCTGTGCAGGGCCACTCAAGACGGACAGGTCGTAGTGGAGAGTTCCGACTAAACGCAATCCACCTGGAGTAGGAATTGGCAAGCCACTCCAGTATCTTTCCCAAGAAAACTCCACGGACAGAAACAAAAGCCTAAAAGTTAGGACACTGGAAGATGGGCCCGTCAGGTCGGAAGGCATCCAACATGCTACTGAAGAAGAGCGGAGGACAAGTACAAGTAGCTCCAGAGCTAATGAAGCGGTTATCATATCAATATCAACTCAGACGATTATCATACTGTATCTACTATTGTGGGCAAGAATCCCATAGAAGAAATGGAGCAGCCCTCATAGTCAACAAAAGAGTGGGAAAATCTCAAAAATGATAGAATGATGTCAATAAGAATCCAAGGCAGACCTTTCAACATACAGTGGTGCCTTGCAGAACGGGCGCCTCATAGAGCGATGAATTCGCTCTATGACGCTGTTTTTGCGATCGCATTTGCGATCGCAAAACGGTGCCCGTATAGGCGGGAAATCGCAGAGCAAAGGGCGGTAAGCTGCTCGCTTACTGACCTTCGTTTTGCGACCCGACAGCCCTTTCGGCTGTTCCGGCAGCCATTTTGGACCCGCTGGACAGCTGATCGCAGCCATTTTCGAGCCCTCGTTCTGTGAGGGGAGGGCGCGAAAATGGCTGCCAGCATCGCTGTACGGTAAGTAAACGTGCTGATTGGAACGTATTAAACGTAGTTTAATGCGTTTCAATGGCTTTTTTACTTCCGTACAGCGATGTTTCACACAGCGAGGGTTAATCCGGAACGGATTAAGCTCGCTGTGCGAAGCACCACTGTAACAATAATCCAAGTTTATGCACCAACTACCAATGCTGATGAGACTGAAACTGACCAATTTTATGAAGACTTACAACACCTTCTAGAACTGACACCAAAGAAAGATATTCTATTTGGCCTTGGAATTCAAAACGAAGCAGGGCAAAGCCTAATAGGGTTTTGTCAAGAGAACAAGCTGGCAATCACAAATACTCTTTTCCAACAACACAAGAGGTGATTCTACACATGGAAATCACCAGAAGGGCAATACCAAAATCAGATTGATTATATTCTCTGCAGCCAAAGATGGAGAAGCTCAATACAGTCAGCAAAAACAAGGCCTGGAGCTGATTGTGGCTCTGATCATCAGCTTCTAATAGCAAAATTCAAGCTTAAACTAAAGAGAATAGGAAAAATCACTGGGGTAGTCAGGTATAATCTAAACCAAGTCCCTTATGAATACACATTGAAAGTGAAGAACAGATTTAAGGAACTAGATTTGGTGGACCGAGTGCCTGAAGAACTTTGGATAGAGGCTTGTGACATTGTACAGGAGGAAGCAACAAAAACCATCCCAAAGAAAAGGAAATGCAAGAAAGCAAAGTGACTGTCTAACAAGGTGAAGGCCGCCCATTCTAGGGTTAACAAATAAGCATTTTATTATTATTATATCTCACTCCATGCACCGCTTTTATTCCCATTGCTTCTTCCACAACGCAGCAATTGTATTTAGTTTCAATACAACTTAATTATTGTAACGTCTTGCACATGAATACTTGTGTAACTTTATGTATCTGAATGTATCTGTATCTGTATTAGAAACTGCTTTTACTGTAGACTGACCCTGACTTAGATCTCTTCTGACTCTTGCCACAATCACACCAGGGTGCTAACTTTACAAACACACCCTTGCATATCAAAACACATAGTGCTTCAATAGCCTTCTTTACAAACACACCCTTGCATATCAAAACACATGGGGCCTCAATGGCCTTCCATCTGCTAGCTGAGAGATATCGCCCCAAGGAACAGAACTTTCACTTCCCAAAACAACAGGCCTGCTCAGAGGGCAATTAAGGAGATAATTGGCACCCTTGGTATGCGTAGGGAGGAAGCTAAGGTACTTCCAACTTGACACCAAGGGAAAAGCTGTTACTTGAAGGCCACCATATACAATGCAACAATAAACAAAACGACAGAGATAAAACGAATATCTGGGTACTGTCAAATCAGACACATAGTCGCCATCTGAACCTTAAGGCCAAGGGGGCATGCGTATCATATACACATTCAGGTACAGCCAATAAGTCAGACCCACAGAACATCTAGGGCCAATGGGCATAGAGATCCAAAGTTTCGGGTTCAGGACACCAATCAGAATCTAACTGTTTATGGCCCTTTGTGTGTATTCCTATAAAACATCCATGCACCCGTGTTTCGGGGCTCGTCTCTGCTTTTAAGAGATTGGGCCCTAGCTGTGTAATCTAATAAATAATTGGCATTCTATACAGCTGGTTGTCTCGTGTCTTAGTCTGCTGCCTCTGCCGGAGAATTGCCTCGATTTTCGGGGTTAACATTTGGTGCCGTGACTCGGATTACTCCGGTGAGTTAACTACTCCTCAACGTGAGGCACAGACACTGGGTCCCGGACCTTTGACGCCTGCCACTCGCCCTCCACGGTGAGCTTCCAGAAAAGGTGCTCTTCGTGAACCATAAGATACGGGAGACTCCTGAAAGACGGTAATCCCGTGAGGCCTGGGAAAAAGCGTTTGATAGCCACCCTTCACTGCCAAGACGCCCCACCTGCTTGCCGAGGCTCCGGCCTGTGACGCTTGAAAGGTGAACGCAAGTGGGCAGTGAACAGGGCTTGTGAGTGATACGAACGGAGGAACGTGTGACAGCTCATCGAGGCTTGAGAGTGGAGAGTGATTGCCCCAGGCGCTCTAGAAGGGAGACCCGGCCGGGCAATAAGATTCTTGCTAGGCACGAGTCACCAATATGGGTGGTTCCTGTGCTGGTGAGGCGCAGCAAACTCGGGGGACGCCCCTACGCTGCGTACTAAATAATTGGAGGGGACTCGTGGGAAGAAGGTCCGGGCTCAAAAAGAGATGCATTATAAAATTGTGCACCGAAGTATGGCCATCACAATTGCCCATGAGCCCACCCTGGCCAGAAACTGGGAGTTTTTCTCCAGAAGCCCTTAAAGCACTGACCAAGTGGGCTGAGGAGGAATTGCAAAAAGGAGAAAAGGATAATGTCCAATACGCCTCCTGTTTCTTGAACATTGCGACAAACCCAAATGCATTTGAGGGAGCGGTGGGATTGGTCCCATCCACCGACCCAAAAGACCCCTACGGGTCCGGCACTTATGTTGCCCCTCCCCCTTCTCCAGAGTTGCCCTTGCCACCTCCCCCGGAGGAATTTTTGTTTGAACGAGACGAATGGTACAAGGCACTTTTGGCTGAAGTCCGAGAGATCAAGACCGGCCAAGACGCAACAGGTCAGTCGGCGCCGAAGAAGGTGTTTCAAGACGACGGTGGTGAGTATATTCCGCCTCCGGTATATCCCTCTGCCCCTCCCCTCCCTCAGGTGACATCCCAATCCAAGAGCCTGAACATGCCCAACAAAGGCCTTATAAATAGCAAAGAAGAGAATGGAAACAAAATGCAAGCGAGATAGGGAAAGTTACAGAAAATTGAGTGCAGACTGGAAAATAACAAGGAGAGACAAGAGGGCCTTCTTAAATGAACAATGCAAAGAAATAGAGGAAAATAATAATTTTTATACTGAAAGTTGTTTTAAATACATTGTCCCTAAAGGTTCTAATTTTTTGCATATGACCAGCACTGATGCAAAACCATTCCCTGCTCCCCACACCAACTCCAACACAATTTAGTGGGTTCCTTGGTAAGATGTGCCGATTTAAGAGGAGTTAGGAATTAACTCTACATTCTCCTTGATGTTTGCGGAGATAGACTTAAATGGTCCTTGTGTCCATAACTTTTTCCATGTTTCTTAGATACCTCATATGCAAGATCTGTTGCCCACTCACATTTTAAACCTGGGGTAGAATAGTTTTCTAAATCAAATAGTACTTTATATATCACTAAAGTAATTCTCTGAAATAGAGTCAACAGTCTCTTGCTGTTTTAACATTTTCAATATCGAGACACCTGAATGATTTAGACACACTTTAATTTTGCTACAATCAATATCTGTTCCACTTGCGAAGAAATCCCCTGGACCTCTCTTCCTCATTGATTTTGGATTGAAAACTCAGCAGCCAAAACCACATCTAGTGGATCAATTCAACAGGAAGGACTGAAACAAGGAAAGGGGGGACCGAGGGAAGGGGGGGGGGAAATCAGCTTCTGCCATTTATCCCTCCAAGGGTTAACTGAAGAGAGTCTGAGTTGTAGAGAGGCAAGACTTTTGCAAAGCGGGGAAGAAAATAAGCAATGCACCTCTTCTAGTCTTCCGGGGAGGGAGGGGAGGAAAGGAGGCCTTTTTGGTGACTCTACTACTGCATGGAGGAAAGAGGACAAAGAGGTACTACGGGGTGACAGTGGGATGATGGGGGAATGGGATCAGAAATGGTTTGGGGCAGTTTGGGGGAAAGGACGCCCTCCCACACCCCTTTCCCTCTTGGGACCATTGCTAGGGGAGGTGATCCTGTCTGCAACACTCGGGCTGTGCTCTCTTGCTTTTCTTTTGCTTGGCCAGTTTCTGAAGTTCTTCCCTTCAATCAGCCCAGTTAAACCCAGATTTCGACGGGGAGATGAAAAGATGCATCGAAAAAAGCCTTTCCATAGAATATGAATACGTTGATGGCTTCATAGCCCATCAGGCTGCATACATGCATAAAAAGACTTTTCATCCTTTTCGGTCAGACTTTTTTTAAAAAATTAAATCCTATTTTTCACCTCTCCTCATTGCCCAGTCTTCCTGCCATTCCATTGATAGGAAATAAAAGGAGCTTTCTCTCTCTCTCTGGTTCTGTGGCTGTTGGTTAAAAAAAAAGCTTTGCTTAAGGTCTGTACTGGAAAGGATGTAACAGAGTTCATTTTAAAGATTCCTGAACAGAAGGGACCCCTGATCAGTTTCCCCAGGTTGAGAGCAAGGATTAGAAACTGTCTTTAATTTCATCTGCCTTTGAAAGGGGAGGATGTGTCAAGGCAGAGGCTGCTCCTCAGCTCCACGTCTTGTTGTGAGTTCAAATTTGGCAGGTGTTGTTCTGGATTTTATCTTATTTCTTTCTTGTCTTTACTTCTTCTATTTATATACTGCCCCGTTAGGGCCAGAGCACTATTCTGTGTGGTTTACAAACAAAGTAGAACTAAACCAAACCAAACCTTAAACATGAATATATCAAATGATAAAATAATATCTAAACGCTGAAAAACCCAATGATGCCATCAATTCTGCACTTTCTGTGTTGTGAAGCAGATGAAAATCTCCAGACGGATCTTCCTTCTTTGCAGGATGAGCCACGGAGGGGGACCCTGTTTCTGGGGTTTCTCTTCTGCCTGTGCCAGCCTTCCTCTTGCCCTGGCCTTCCTCAGGAACAAGAAAATAATATGTCTAAAAGCAAAATGTGTGCAGCTTATATACTGCCCCATAGCGCTTAAAGCACTCTCTGAGCAGTTTACAATTTAATTAGGCAGCCTACACATTGCCCTGTCCTGCCAGCAAGCTGGATGCTCTGTTTATAGGACACTAAACGTCCTGCTAACAATTGTGAATTTTAAGAGCACTTGACGGACATCGGGCCGATATTTGATCTCTTTCGTTTCCTTTTCTGTTTAGAAAATGAGCTGTATGCTGTGAATCCTTACTGTGTTTCTCATTCAAGCTCTTAACTTATGGAGCATTGAGATCAAATTAAAAATCCAGGCGAGGACAACTTCTTCTGCGTAAAGAATATTTCCTTTCTTTCCTCATTCATATTCTATGGAAAGACTTGGAACAGATCTCCTACAGATATGGGGCTCCTACTGTGCCATTTATTTTATGGTTTTGGGAAGGCAGGTATCACTTAACATATTAAACACTAAATGTGTAGAAAAATGGGAAGTCTTCCTTCCCTACCAGCTTTTTTCTCCACAGCTATCTGAGGGACGTCACTTGCCAGCCCTCCCCGGGCCAGCTTCTGTCCTCACAGTTTCCAAAGCATGACAGCAGCGTGAGCAGGAACTTCCAAGATGGCACGGCTTATACTTCCTTTGTCTCCCTCACAGGGCATGCGATGGCAACAGGGGCAAGCTCTGGATCATCTCCTCTTGGTGGTGGACAGGAAAGGATGTCTGTATGTCTCCAGGAGGTAAGGAAGATGCAGGGGGAGACAGGCCGGATGTTTTCTCTGTGTTGGAAGTGGAGGTGGTGAAAGAAGGCCCTTTTTCCATTCCTTTTCCTGCTCCAGTGTGGCTTTGTGAGAACTTCCTTGTCAATCTCATGAGACTGTGGCTCCTGTAGAGGATAAAGTGAAAGAAGAAAAATACCTTCAAACCCACCCACCTATGACTTTTTAGTGGATAGTAGGAACTCAGCGATGCGCTTGGGAGATTATATCTGAGTAGGTCATTTTTTCCCTTCTTCTAACAGCTGGTGTCCTTCGAGGAGGTGGCGGTGTATTTCACAAAGGATGAGTGGGATCGCTTAGATCCAGGCCAAAGAGCTCTGTATAAGGAGGTCATGCTGGAGATCTACAGGATGGTAGCCTCTCAGGGTAAGGACAGAACGCATGCCAGGGACCAGCAGGGCTGAAGGTTTTACTGATGACTTTCTTGGCAGATGGACCACGAAAGTGCCCCGTGTGGCAGATTCGTGTTCTTTCCAGTGGCCGCTCCTGTTGAGGACTGCCTTGGCAGCTTTATGGTGGACACTTGAGCAGAGGCTTTATAAGGAATGGGCAGAAGTGTGTTCAACACAAGTGTTGAAAAAATCAGTGATGAATGTGGGGGGATGCCAGTAGGGTGTGGGCAGGTGATTGGAAGTGGTGGCGCCTGTGGTGAGAATCTATCTGTCTTTTTTCTCCTCACCCATTACTGAGTCCACTCCACAAGCATTCTGTGATGCCTGGTTATATTATAAGTGTTTTGTTAGTATTTGATGGTAAGTGAATTGTTTGAAATGCATTTTGTTGACAACAAGGGGTTGTATTGTAGGCACTGCGAAAGGGTGGACTCTCACAAGTAGTTGCAGGTCAGTATCAGACTTTCTGGCTCGCCTAAATGAGAAAGTATGATGCTTGAACACTTTCCCTAAGAGCCCTCTATAGACCTCCAGGAAAAAACAGAAGCCTGTGTGCAGCGTTCACCCTTTGTTAGGTATAAGTCATGTATTATTATTCATGTTGTATGCTAATGGTGTTGAGAGGCGGAGCCCAGAGAGAGGTTAAAAGGTGGAGCCTGAGAGGAGGAGTTAGTCAGTCAGGAATGAGTCAGTGAGAGTTAGAGTCGGAGGCAGAAGAGATAGAGATTGAGTTAAAGAGTGGTTAAGATAAATAGATAGAGAGGGTGGTGATTAATTACAGTGGTGCCCCGCATAGCGAGGTTAATCCATTCCAGATTAACCTTCGCTATGGGAAAACATCGTTAAGCAGAACGGGGAAACCCATTGGAACGCATTAAACTTCATTTAATGCGTTCCAAATGGGCCCAAAACTCGCCGTTCTCCGATGTTTTCCCATGTTCTGGTGTCCCGGCAGCCATTTTGGGTGTCCCGGTGGCCATTTTGGGTGTCCCGGCGGCCTTTTTGGGTGTCCCGGCAGCCATTTTGGGTGTTCCGGCAGCCATTTTGGGTGTCCGGTGGCCATTTTGGAATCGCCGAACACCTGTTCCCCCATCGTAATGCGAGCATGCCCTCGCATTAGCGATGGGGAAATCCGCATCACAATGCGAATTCATCGTTCAACGGTGTGCTCGTTATGCGAGGCACCACTGTATATGGCAAGAAGAAAATATGTATAGAGAGACCTGTGAATGATTTGCTAGAGTGCAATGAACATCTGAAGAACATTGATGATTATTATTAACTTTGCTACACTTCAATAAATAAGTTCTGTTTGTATTTACCAGACACGTGTTTGGACAAACGTCTTTTATATTGTGGATAAAGGTAATCCCTCCTGGCAGTGAGGGAAACAAAGGCTGGAACCTTTGTGAGGGCACAAAAAGTAGGTGCTTCATAGAGGTGTACGTCACACTGTGTTGGTCACGACTGGTATATTCATTCCGTAAGCGTGTGAGTGGGGATCTTGGAATGTTGGTAAGAATGTTTCTGATTGGCTGAAGTAAACTAGAATGTTTCTGATTGGCTGAAGGAAACTAGCCAGTGGCAGTGGGTGAGAACTGGAGTCCTTGAGATACTGTGAGAGCAAATTTAAGAGGGAGAGATAATAGGGAAAAAATGAAGAATCAGGTCGAATGAACTGAGGTTTAGCAATAAAATAATGTTCTTTTAACAGTGTTATTTTAATAAAACCTTATTTATTCTATTCAACTTGAGTGGTGCTGGGTTTAAGTACCTGAGGGCTAGCTATAGGACCTGTTTTAAGGACCCGCATCAAAGGGCAAATACACACACAAAGGGTCAAGGGTTGGATTCAGGCAGTTCAATGTTGGCACCAGAGAGCAGATATTCCAAATATGGGTAGTCCACCCCCCCCCAGACTCAGTCGGTAATCCAACGTCTCAGTTGGCAGGGTTCAACCAGAAAGGGTGCAGTCCATATAGGCGCAACACAGAGTCAGAATCACAGGGCTGTCCAGGGTCAAAGACAACAGGAGGTGAAAGGAGATGATCAGAACTAGAGTCACCATACATTGTTGTTTCCAGTAACTCTCTTGTGTTGATCCCTTTCCCCTTGAGGATCCAGTGTCAGGTGAAACTGCCTGTCCTCCAGTGCCCTCGGCCAGAAGGTTCCGGTTGGTCTTTAAACGAAGTTTTTCCCAGTGGAAATGTGATGAGTGGTGGCAATACTGGGTCATTGTTCGGCTGTTGTAGGACAGTCGATAACAACTAAGAGAAGAGAAGAAACAGCAATGTAGCTGAGACAGGACAGTGGCACTATAAGGGAAGAGTTCTCTCAGCATGAAGAATGGCAGTCTGTCTGTGACTTGTGCCGCAGCGGTTAAACTGCAGTACTGCAGCCAAAACTCTGCTCATGACCCATGTTCAGTTCCAGGTAGTCAGCTTGAGGTTCAGTCATCCTTCGATTCTTCTGAGGTTGATGAATTGAGTATCCAGCTTGATGAGAGGGGCCAATGTGTAGCCTGCGTAATTAAATTGTAAAATGCCCAAAGAGTCCTTTAAGCATTGTGGAAGGGTATATAAGCAGCACACTTTGCTTTACTTCTTGCTATGGATTTATTGGAGGTTTCACCCACCCCAGATTAGGTTTTGGAGACTAGATCAATAGCTGAGTAATAAGCAGTTTTTCTCTATTTCAAAGAATTTCCTAAACCAGACCTCATCTCCTGGCTGGAAGAAGGAGAAGATCCATCCATCTGTGACTCTGAGGAGCAGAAGAGATTATCAGGTGCCTGCTTAGGTATGTGTTTTGATAGTAAAGGAGGTTATTTTCATGTTCCAAGTTGTGGCTTATCAGTAGGATTATTCAGACAGAAGGTTGTTAAATTCAGAATTCACAGCTTGATCAGTCAGTCTCCTCCAGCATCACCAATACAACCTCATGTCTGTATGCTAAAAGCCTGTCTGCTTGCACCTCATGGCACAGTGGTTAAACTGCAGTACTGTAGTCGAGACTCTGCTCACAACCTTAGCGCGATCCAGATGGGCTCAGGTAGTGAATCAAGGTTGACTTCCACCTTTCTGAGGTTGGTATATTGATTATCCAGCTCTCTGGGGGCACAGCGTATGACCTACATAATTAAATTGTAAACTGCCCAGAGAGTGCTTTAAGCGCTACGGGGCAGTCGAGAAGCAGCACTCTTTGCTTCTAATGCGTCAACTTCCAAGAGCACTTGTTCAGGAGCCCCCTGTGCCAGTCTCTCTTTTTGGCCTTCATAAAGCACTAACCTAAAAGATTGATTTAGCAGGAAGAAATTTGTCTTGGGTTCTGTGACAAATAATGTTTCTTATATCTTTCCTTGTCTACTGGCTTGGGAGGGGATGTTTCCCTGCGGCCAACCTGTTTCCTATTTGCTGCTCTTCAATGTGCTCCCTGCTGTTTTTGGACAGCAACATCTGGTCACCCTCATCCCCCAGATGCTGAGTGCCTATAGACTGACCCATACTCAGATCTTAGAGGAATGTTTTGGCTGCTATTGTTTGTCCTCATGATGTTTTTTTTATTTATGGCAACCAATTAATTAGTGAATGCAAAATGTGTGATCATGAGCAGCTTCCCTCAGATCTTGGGAAAAAAGGCATTGGTGTCCTTTATTGTGTCTATCTACCAGATGTTACAAGCTTCTTCTTTCTTAGTGCTCCCAGCTGTACCTAGTGTATTATTTTTTCCAGTAAACCTTGTCTTGTAATTCTAGTCCAAGGTTCAGGAGTCTAGGTTTAGACATTTTAGCTTTCAGTAAGAATTCAGGCTCGATTTGATCAGGAACCTGCATATTTATCTTTCAGTTCAGCAGTAGAATACCATATGATGGGTGGTGTCTTATAATAAGAGGCACAGTGGAGAATCGAACTCCCAACCTCTGGCTCTGCAGCCAGATACCTAGACCAGTGAGCTGTCCAACAACTCTTGATCTCTGATGAAACACCCTTATCCTTTCCTTTCCCATCTCTTGAGAGAAATACAGAAAAACAGCAAGATAACGGAGAGTGCAAACTGAGAGTGTGACAGTGGAACCAGTTACCTCGGGAGTTGGTGAGTGCTCCAACACTGGAGGCATTCACAAAGAACGTAGATAATCCCCTGACAGATATCCTTTGATTGTATTCCTGCGTTGAGAGGGGGTTGGACTTGATGGCCTTGTAGGCCCCTTCCAACTTCACTTTTCTGTGATTCTATGAATGGATGCAGAGGCTGAAATTCAAGTAGAAGTAGTCTTGACTGATGATTAATTCCCAGTACAACACAGAACAGTAGCATAGACCTTTTGCAGTACTTGTTGATATTTGGTTCTAAATACAGTTAGATCTGCAGGGAGTTTTTCCCAGTTAGGTCTTCCTCTCCTTCCTCAGTCCTGGCTCCAAATGGTAAATGCAACCAGATGCCATGTGCAAATCATTTAGGGTACAATCCAGAAAGGAACTCCTGAGGTTGTTGGACAATGAAGTGGAGAGTACAAAAATACAGAAACAAAGGATACAGAATGCAAAAAGGTGACCGTCTTGGACATATTGGTAGACAAAATAAATATGATGATCTTTTCTTAACTTTGAAGCTCTTGAGTCCGCTTGGAAATCTCTAACAGGAGGTTATTTCTCTTTTTCACTCCCAACCTAGGTGATGGTCATGATGATGAGAGGTGTCAGAAGCTATCTCTTGTCTCACTGGAAGTTAAAGAGCGTAAGGAGAACAAAGAGTTATTACGGAATCAAGAGGAATCAGAGCATCCCATGGCAAAGCAGCCTAAGAAAAGAAAGCAAGAATCTTCTCATTCTCAAGGAACTGAATTAAGGAAATACCGCAAAATCCACCCAGGATCAAAACAGGATCAGAGCATGGACCATGGAAGACATTTCCGTGATGGTGAAGCATTTTCTAAATATCAAGGAAAAGGGAAGAAACCGTATAGATGCGTGGAATGTGGTAAGAGCTTCACCGTTAGTTCTAGCCTTGGGTTACATCAAAGGACTCACACAGGAGAGAAGCCTTATAAATGTATGGAATGTGGAAGGAGCTTCAGCCAGAAAGGGAATCTTAGGCTGCATGAAAGAACTCACACTGGAGAGAAACCATTTAAGTGCACAGAATGTGGAAAGAGCTTCATTGATAAAGTGAACCTTAGGCGGCATCAAAGAATTCACACAGGGGAGAAACCGTACAAGTGCCTGGAGTGTGGAAAGAGCTTCACGGATAACAGGAAACTTCCTATCCATCAAAGAATACACACAGGGGAGAAGCCATATAAATGCACGGAGTGTGGAAAGAGCTTCAGTGAGAGTGGGTCCCTTACTTCCCATCAAAGAACACACACAGGGGAGAAACCATATAAATGTATGGAATGTGGAAAGAGCTTCAGTCAGAAAGGGAACCTTAGACAGCATCAAAATATTCACACAGGGGAGAAGCCATATAAATGCAGGGAGTGTGGAAAAGGGTTTGGTTTGAGATCCAATCTTGCTAAACATCAAGGAATTCACACAGGGGAGGAACCATATAAATGCCTGGAGTGTGGGAAGAGTTTTAGTCAGAAAGGGAACCTTCAACAGCATCAAAGAACTCACACAGGGGAGAAACCCTATAAATGCATGGAGTGTGGGAAGAGCTTCAGTCTGAGCTCAAATCTAACTCAGCACCAAGGAACTCACACAGGGGAGGAACCCTATAAATGCATGGAGTGTGGAAAGAGATTCATTCAGAAAGGACAACTTAGGCGGCATCAGAGAACTCACACTGGGGAGAAACCATATAAGTGCTTGGAGTGTGGAAAGAGTTTCAGTTTGAGCTCAAATCTTATTAGGCACCAAGGAACTCACACAGGAGAGGAACCCTACAAATGCATGGAGTGTGGGAAAAGATTCAGCCAGAAAGGAAACCTTAAGCGGCATCAAAGAACTCACACAGGGGAAAAACCATTTCAGTGCACGGAATGTGGAAAGAGTTTCGGTCTGAGTTCAGATCTTACTAGACATGAAGGAACTCACACAGGAGAGAAACCGTTTGAATGCGGGGAATGTGGAAAGCGATTCAATCAGAAAGGAAATCTTAGACAGCATCAAAGAACTCACATGAGAGTAGCTGTATCGATACATGGAATGTGGAAGAAACTTCAGTGAAAGTGGATTTTCAGCGACCCCATGGAAAGACCATCTTGGGGGAACATCAGAGAACTTCACATGGGAGAAACTATACAAATGCATGGGATGTGGAAGGAGCTGGAGAAATAATATAAATTCTGGAGAGATTTATCTGAAGTCTTCTAATCTAATTTCTGATTAATAATTCACGTGGGAGCAATCATATTGATGCATCATTTGTTGGAAGCGATTCTGTGATACTACAAAATGTGCTGTGTACCAGTGACTCCTATGGGGAGAAAACACACAAACATATATACAGTACATATATCACATATGTATCTATTACAGAGAGAAAGCGAAAACTATGACAATTGCTTTAGCCAAGTTCATCTTGTTATGTGCCATCACGTTTTCTGTGACTTATGGCGACCCTACGTATGAGCGATCTCCATAATGTCCTGTCCTCGACAGCTCTGCTCAGCTCTTGCAAATTCAAGCTTGTGGCTTCTTTTAGAGAGCCAGTCCATCTTGTATTTGGTCTTGCTCTTTTCCTGCTGCCTTCAACTTTTCCCAGCATTAATGTCCAGAGTATCCTGCTTTTCCACAATGTGCCCAAAGTAGGACAATCTCCGTTCCATCATTTTTACCTCCAGAGAGAGGTCAGGCTTGATTTGATCTGAGACCCACTTATTCATCTTTTTGGCAGTCCAAGATATCCACAAAGCTTTCTTCCGGCACCATATATCAGACAAATTAATTTTCCCCCCCTGTAAGTTTTGTTTAATGTCAACCTTTCAATGCTGTGTAGTCCAGTGCATCTTAGAGGGCAACAAAGAACATATGGGAAAATAGGCTTCATAAATGTGTGAGGCACATTTCTTGATCTCCCACTGGCCTAATTGTGCCCATGTAGAGAATGAGGGATGCAAGCAGTCTGCAAAGCCCTTGCTCTCATTATTCCAAAACAGGAAGCAAGGAGGGCTTAGTTGCCTTCTGCAGGGATCCTGCGTTTTCCCAAGCTGCTCTAGAAATGTGACGGAGGAAAGTAACCTTTAGAGCATTTACTGGAGTGGTAAAGGTTTTAAATCCCCATCTGTGTATAAATTGTATATTTGCAATTAAAACACCAAGACAGCACGTTATAAACCACCTGGAACTTTTTCTAGAAAGAAACAGAAGCCTGAAGTAAGTAATTTGAAATATCTCTCTCTGACATTGGAGTTCAGTGCTGGGAAAGAGGCTTGTTCCATTGTTTGCATAGCTGTAGGGGACCTTGTGAGTTCTCTTCATATAAGCCAGGCAGTGGCAAGAAGACAAGACATTGTTTTTTTTTTGGGGGGGGTTCCTCCCTCCTTATAAAGTATTGGGTTTGTAATCTGGAACTACAGTCACATGTAGTTGGGGACTTTGGGGTGAACTTCCTGTTTTAGTACAGGAGAGGACTCCTGATGTTCCTTTCTGTGATAAATCCCATTTGGATGACAACTGTACTGGCATTGCGAATTTCTTGAAGATACAGTGGTGCCTCGCTAGACGATAATCCGTTCCACCGAAATCGCTCTTTAGCAAAATCATTGTCTAGCGAAAAGCATTTCCCCATTGGAATGCATTGAAACCTGTTTAATGCATTCCAATGGGGAATAATCGTCATTGTCTAGCAAAGATCAGCCCTAGGAAAGCCGCTTTGCAAACCGCCGATCAGCTGTTTAAATAGCTGTCTTGCGAAGCTTAGATCCTGAAAACACCCGTTTTGCGAGTGCGGAGGGAGCTGTCAAAATTGTTGTTTAGCGAAAATCGGTTTGCGAAGTAGGGACCAAACATTGTCCAGCGAAATTTCTCCATAGGAATCACTGTTTTGCGAATTGCTATAGCGATTGCAAAAAGTCAATGTCTAGCAAAAAATCTGTCATGTGGGGTAACTGTCTAGCGAGACGCCACTGTAGTTACAGTTTTCACTTGTAAAGCCCTACCTTGCCCACTGAAACAACCGCTTTTCCACCCAATGCCCCATTATGCTTTAAGTTTAAGATGTCAACGGAAGCCCTTAGAAAAGTGCCCTCTCTTAGCTCGAGGACAGAGGATGGCCACATAGAAAGATGAAGATGGCCTTTGCAGTGGTTAGCTCCATTCTTCCTAGCGAGACTCTCCTGGTAAACATAAGGGCAGCTTTTGATGCCTCGTAAAACCTTCTTTCTCCTTTGTAACATAGCTTCTTTTGTGCATCCCTGCTCTGACAAAAAATGATTATGCTGCCATTTTAATGGGATTAACAGAGTCCTTCGCGAATACATTTAACAGAGTCCCTTTACCGGTCTTCAGATTTTCATGTTGATACTGTGTTGGTGGTTTTTAAAATATTCTTTTACCTGTAATTCAGTTTTGTTGATGAAACAAGCAAATACATGTATCACTGAATATGTTCAAGTTCCGAGTATGTTTCCTTTTTAAAAATAATAATAATAATACAATTTCAAGCCAGATTTCATCTTCTACCTAGAAGAGGGAAGATGGAACCCTTTGTCAGGGGCTCTGAGGAAGGTCAGAAGAAATCAGAATCTGCTCTGAATTTCCCCCAACCCCTAATTTTTCAATTTCTCCCCTTTTTCACTACAATACCTTCTTAAAATGACAGAAGAGTGCACTTCATGTCTAATTTGCATATTCCCACTTACGGGAGTGAGTGGGAGGAGCAACCCATCTAAGGATTTTTCATTCATAAACTTCAGAAAATAAACATATCATGGTACACCCAAATGGCCTGATCTTTTGTCTTGAGTTCCTAAGAAAGGAAGGTGAGGAGCTACACGCCTACGTGTGCAGGGGGGAGTATCTATTATCTAGAAATTGAGATGGTTTCTTGGTGAACTGTTTTAGATCACTCTGATTAATAATAAGCCGGTTCATTGTCTCAAGCAGCAATGTGTGTTGAATCAGCACAAGGAAGCAATAGTTGGATCTGTGAGACCCAACCCCATAAAGGAATCTGTTTTGCTCTCTCTGATCACTCTAGATCCCCAACACTATCCTTATCCAGCTAAGAGCTGGAGAGTTTGAGGTGGACAATCAGTACATTTGGGATATGTCATGTTGGTTCATGTAGTTCTGTCCATCCTCACCTTTGCTTCACATCTGTTAACAAGCATCATATAACAACTCCGGTGAGGGTTTCACACGGAAATACAGAGTTCTATTTGAAATACTGACACCTTCTTCAACCAAGCATCCATCTCTCTCCCACAATTAATTCACAGATGAAAGAAATGAGGCTTCTGTACATTGGTAGAAATGAGCTGCAACAGACAGATGGAGTCTCCAAAAAACCTCAGTCGGATACTGCAGAATCCCATGCTTGTGTCAGGGAGACAGTGGGAGGGCCTCAACTGCTGCTTGCTTGAATTTAAGAAGGTCTGCAGCAGTTCATTGCCTGGACAGCAGACCAGCTGGGAACTTCCTGCAGATCCAAAGCAGAAAGTTGCTATAAATAGGTTACTAACAAGAGAAAGTTGCTATAAATAGGTTACTAACAAGAGAGGGTCCTTTTGGGGAGAAAGGCAGGATATGAATGAATGAATAAGGTAAAGTATATGAGTATTTTTCTTTATATTCCACTCTTCCTCACCAGGGCCCAGGATGGCTTACAATCTAAATTTAATACTGTACTACATACAGAGATATAAATAGATAATACAAAATTACAGATAACATAGTGGAATAAAATTCCGTGCAATATGAATAGTGCTACATTCAGCAGGGGTTTTGGGCCATGTTTCCCTCTCTGCATTTGGCGCTCCTTTCTGAATCCTGCTTGACGGAAAGGATCGGAGCGGGAACTGGGACCCGGAGGGAAAGAAAGCCAGCGGCCACCCACTCATCCCGCCAAGGAACAGAGTCTACGTTCCTAGAGAGGCAGGACGTTTGACAGTGGGGGAAGACTATGATCAATGCACATGTATTAGTATTTCTGCCAAGGAAAGAAAGAGGAAAGGCGATTTTGGTGACGCTGCTCCCCGGAGTTGGGAGGTAAAAGGGCGACCGTGGGGTAATAGAGGAAGGGGATAAAAAAAATGGCCGGGGTGGGGAGTTTGGGGGGGGGAAGACCCTCCCCTAGACACACACACACCTTCCCTCTTGGGATCTTTTGCAGGGGGGGATCCTTGCAATCCCGATGCAAAATTGAGCGCTCGCCTCTTGTTTTATGGATAGTCTTTTTAAAAAATGACTTTTTTTCACTCTCCCCTTCCATCACCCCAACCAGTTAGGCTGTTTTTGATTGCTGGGATAGCTCAGTGGTTTAGGCGTCTGGGGTTGGGAGTTCGATTCCCCGCTATGTGCCTCCTTGACAGGGGCTGGGCTGGATGATCCATAGGGTCCCTTCTAGCTCTGCAGTTCTAAGATGATGATGATGTCCTTTGTAGTGAGCAGAAGGGAGATTGGGATGCTCCGGACAAACATCAGTAGACCAGCGATGGCTGAACAAGTTCTCAAGAGATACTCCTTGGTCTGCAATCTCCAGTTTGCCTTTTTGTGATGCTATTTTGCACCTGCCTCCAAAGGATGATGCTTTAGTGAAAACCAAAATAAATATTATGCCCTCTATACCTAAAATCTGGCCAGTTTTACTCTCCTTATAACGCCATTCCCCTCCCTCCATAATTGATGCAATAGAACCACCCTTCAAGATTTGTGATGAGAAACTACCCCAATCAGTTTCCCCAGGCAGAGAGCAGGGATTGGAAATTGTCTAGACTTTCAAATTGGCCTTTGAAATCAGAGGGGGTCTCAATTCAGAGACTGGAGGGGCTGCTCTTCCACTCCGCTTCCTGGGTTCCATTACAGCTATTACTTTATAGGGGTTGCTCTGAGAGTTTAGCTAAACTCTCTGCTCTGGGGGCAGAGATAAAAAGCCCCCACATTGTTCCCCTTTCTTTGCAGGATGATCAGTGGAGGGTTCCTGAGGCTGTGGGGTACTTTTCTGTCTGTGCCAGCAATTGCTTTTGCCCTGCTGTGCCCTAGAAGAAGAAAAATATGTCCTTATTTAAAAAAAAACTAATTAGTTGTGTGCCGTTTCCCCAAACTTCTTCCAAATATGGAAGAAGTTGGCCCTTGTGGTCTCTTCCAGCTCTGTGACTCTATGATTCTAAGTGTACATGTTGAGAAGAACTCAAATAGAATGAGTAAAGTCGTATAACCCCCCCCCCCCAAAAAAATATATATATATATCTGTTACATACAGCACTGATGTTACCTGTCTGTCATGGGTTTGGAGGGAAAGTTCCATCCTATGGGGAGTGGAAGGCGGGACATCAGGAGGAGGGGCTGTACTGTATAAATATGTGATGCCTGTGTGGTGAGAGAGAGATACTGTGGGAGATGCTGAGAGACACTGGGTTGTGACGAAGCAGCAGCTGGGAAGAAGGAGCTGTTGTGGGAGTCTGAGTGTCAGACAGGGTACTACTGTGTGTCAGAGTACCAACCTGATAGGTTCAGGTGTCTGTTGGTTAGCCAGAACTGATAGGTTCAGGGTCTGTGCTTCAAGTTAAGGGTTCTGGGTGAACCAAACTGTATGCTTGTATGAGTGAGAATAAGCCACGTTACTTTATCCTATTCACCTGATTGTTTATTTTTCCCTGTGTGTATTTTAAATAAACCTTATTCTTTTTATTGTTTGAAAATCCATCCCTGGTCTGTGTGACTTCTTATAGGGAATGGTTGGTGGCAGCTTAGTGTAAATGTGTGGCAGATCCCAGTAGGTCTGGGTTTGTCACATTGATTGGTGTCCAGCGTGTGGGATACGACTGGTCCAGTTGTCCAGCGGTCCAGCAAAGCCTTGGCAAGTGTGCCCAGAGCAAGGGGGGTCTAGTCAGGGACAGTCTGAGGCGCGTAGGTAATCTTCTAGGTGTACCTCACGGGGAGGTGCGCTAGTAGAAGAACGTGCCAACTGGGGAGACTTAGATTAAGGTGCTCTGAGGTAGCCTAGTTTTGGCGGGAAAAAGCTGAGGCAAAACTGCATAGTAACAGTGAGCTAGCTTGCCAGCTGAGAGGCCCAGCAGAGGGGGGTAGGCTCTGACTCGATACTGTTGCAAGTTAGTGCTGAAGAACAGCAGCAATCTCTAGGGAGAGCTGGTTCTGAGGCAAGAAGGAAAAAAGTGGTCGTTTTATTTTGAGGCTTGACTTTTAAAGCAGCCTGTTCTGAGGGGGGATTATGCCCTTGACTCGAAGCCAAGTAACAGAAATGAGTGAAGTGAAAGACCCCCAGATTGACCAAGGTTCTGAGGATGAATTTGGCTCAGTGCAAGGTGACAGCACAGGAGAGCAGAACCCAGAGCTTAGAAAAATACTCATAGCCCAACAGCATGAACTGAGGGTGAGGGAAATGGAGGAAAGATTAGAGAGAGAGAGAATGGAAAAGGAAGAAAGATTAGAGAGACAGAGAATTGAATTGGAATTGCAGAGAGAGAAAATGGCGTTTGAATTAAAAAAATTGGAACTGATGAATCAGAACAATAATAATAATAGGGATTCTGAGGGAGGCCAACTGTCTAAAGCTGACCTGAAGAAATTCCCTGTGTACCACAAGGGAGATTGTCCTGAGGTGTTCTTTTCCTTAGTGGAAAGAGCGTTTGTGGACTTCTCAGTGAGGGAAACTGAGAAGATGACCATCATGCGGTCTTTAATCAGTGGTAGCCTGGCTGAGGTTTATGCCGAGATGCCTGAGGAACTGATGAAAGATTTTGCAGAGTTTAAAAAACTGGTGTTTGCCAGACATGGGATAAATGCAGAGCAGCTGAGACAAAGATTCAGGTCCCTCACCAAGAAACCAGAACAGACTTTTACCCAAGTGGGGGCCCAATTAGTGAGGCTGCTTGAGAAATGGCTATCTCAGGAGGGAACAGAGACCTATGAGCAGCTTAAAGACTTGATAGCGCTGGAACAGTTCTATTCAGTCCTGCATGGGGAACTGAAATTCCAGGTGAGGGAAAGGAAACCGAAATCTGTGGCAGCAGCCGCAGAGATCGCAGATTTTATTTCCCAAATAAGAAAGCCTTGGGTGAGGGGAAATCTGTAGGTAAACCCAAAGAAACCTACAGCAAGTACTCTCAGGGACCAGGGAAAAGCCAGCAAGGGGGAGGGGCCCATGGTGAAGGGAAGCCCTCAGACATGAAACTAAGACCTCAGATTTTGGAGGGAAAACCAAAACAAGATGAGAGAGAATCAAAATACCCCAGAAAATGTTATTTCTGTCAGGGAAAGGGTCATCTAATCTCAGAGTGTGAGAAATTAAAGCAGCTAAAAGGAATGGTGCCTCAGAATTCTAGTGGGACCAAGCCAAAAGCTGTGTTCTGTGTCCAGAAAGAGCAAGGCTCAGTGTCACAGAGGGAGCCTGTTGCCATGGCTACTCAGTCTGGAACAGCTACCTCTGCTGATCAGGCTGAGGAAAATGGTCCTCTTGTGGAAGTAAAGCGCTGCTTGCTGGTGAAAACAGATTCTCAGTTGTTTGAGACAGCAGGGGTGGACGTAGGAATACTTGACCGTCAGTATAGGGGGCTGCGGGACACTTGTTCCCAGGTAACCCTGTGCCATCCAGATATCATCCCTAGGGAGTTTATAATCCCAAATGAGAGCATGAAGGTGGCAGGGATTGAGGGGCAGGTAATCTCTCTGCCAGTAGCAGAGGTACCTGTCAACTTTCAAGGCTGGAGGGGAGATTGGCGGCTAGCGATTTCATCGACTCTGCCAGCAGCCGTGCTCGTGGGAAATGACCTGGCTGAACATGTGAAACGGGTGCTAGTGATTACACGCTCACAAGCCACCACAGGGACAGTTCAGGGGGGTAATGATGAGCCAGAGACGGAAGCAGAGGGGAGTTCAGAAGCTGTGGTGGAAACCTTAACCACAGACAGCAGATTTGGACAGGAGCAAAAGGCAGACGCCACTCTCCAAAAGTGTTTTGAACAGGTGACTGACGCCCAGCTAACACCTGAAACCCCAGTGAGATTTCTGGAGAAAAGGGGGATTTTATATAGAGAAACCCTGAGGAATATCTCAAAAGGGGGAGAGGGGATCAGAAGTCAGCTGGTGGTACCTGAAAAGTATCGCCCCATGATCTTACAAAGGGGGCACTCTGACATGTT
Source organism: Pogona vitticeps (assembly GCF_051106095.1). Taxonomy (NCBI): domain Eukaryota; kingdom Metazoa; phylum Chordata; class Lepidosauria; order Squamata; family Agamidae; genus Pogona; species Pogona vitticeps. The sequence goes on from NC_135784.1 coordinate 25,540,233, forward strand.
TGCTGCACACTTAGGGGTGAACAAAACACAGCAGAGAATCACACAGAATTTCTACTGGCCTGACATAGGGAAGCAGATCAGGGAGTTCTGTAAACAATGTGATGTGTGTCAAAGGCAGGGGAATAACCGCGACAGGACCAAAGCAAAGTTGTGCCCTTTGCCTGTGATTGACACTCCGTTCAAATGCATAGGGGTGGATATTGTGGGACCTTTGCCCAAGGCCACAAAGAGGGGGAACAGGTTCATTCTAACAATTGTGGACCATGCCACAAGGTATCCTGAAGCCATACCCTTGACTAACATTGAAACTAACACAGTGGCCGATGCTTTGGTAGGGTATATGTCCAGGATGGGATTTGCCTCAGAGATAATCACAGATTTGGGCGCATCGTTCACATCAAAGCTCATGAAACGCTTATGGCAAATCTGTGGAATTAAGCACAAGGAAACCACTGCTTATCATCCTGAAAGTAATGGGTTAACTGAGAAGTTCAATGGGACTCTAATGCGCATGATTAGGGCTTACTTGGCAGAGAATCCAAACAATTGGGACCAGAAGCTGCAATCCCTTTTGTTTGCTTATCGATCAGTGCCACAAGCCAGTACCGGGTTCAGTCCATTTGAACTTTTATTTGGGAGAAGGGTGAAAGGGCCCCTTGATTTGATCAAACAAAATTGGGAGCAGATCACCCAGGATGACCCACAAGACGTTGTGACATACATAGACACCTTGATGAATGACCTAAAGCGAAATCTAGAGCTAGCAGCAGAGAACCTGCAAGCTCAGAAGGTCAGACAGAAAACATGGTATGACCACAAAGCTAGAGAGAGGCACTTTGACCCAGGGGAGGAAGTGCTTTGGCTTAGGCCCTGCAGAGAGAATAAACTGCAGCTCAAATGGGCAGGACCATATAGGGTCATTTCCAAGATGTCAGACCTGAACTACCTAATAGAGCAGGAGGAGAACCAAGCAAGGAGGGTGGTTCATGTGAATGCCCTAAAACCCTACTACAGAGGGGAACAGAGGGTTTTATTCGCGATAAAAGCAGCTGAGAGTGAGGAAGCTGAATTACCCTTCTGGGAGGGTAGAGGGGAAGTAAAATACAACCCAGAGGAGGTAAAGATCAGTCCTGCACTCACCCAAGACCAGCAGCAAGAACTAAAAATGCTGCTTAGTAAATATCAACAGGTGTTTTCCAACAAGCCGGGGATAGTGAAGGGAGTGATGCATCGGATCCACACAGGGGATGCACCCCCGCAGGCAGTATCCCCATACCGAGTAACGGGACCCTATAGGGACAAGGTGCGGAGGGAGCTGGACGAGATGCTGAGGGAGAACATAATCGTCCCCTCTTCTAGTCCTTGGTCCTCTCCGATAGTCCTTGTGGACAAGCCTGATGGGAGCATTAGGTTTTGTGTCGATTACAGGAAACTAAACCGTGTAACCACTCCTGATGCCTACCCAATGCCCAGGCTAGACAACCTGATTGAAACCATAGGGGGTTGTCGGTTCATCTCATCATTGGACCTGGTAAAGGGATATTGGCAATTAAGAATTGATCCCAGGGATCAAGAAAAGACTGCATTTTGCAGCCCTTTTGGTCTCTATGAGTTTCGAGTCCTGAGCTTTGGTCTCAGAAATGCACCAGCCACATTCCAAAGGCTGATGGACCAGACCTTAGCAGGGCTCAGTGACTTTACAGTGGCCTACATTGACGACATAGGGATCTTCAGTAATACCTGGGAAGATCACCTGATACACCTGGAGTTAGTGCTGCAAAGGTTAAGTGCAGCAGGGCTAACAGTAAAGGCCAGCAAGTGTCAGCTGGGTAGCCCAGAAATAAAATACTTGGGTCACATGGTAGGGGGAGGAATGATAAAACCCCTGGAGGCCAAAATAGAAGCTGTTCGTGATTGGCCTAGACCCAACACCAAGAAAAAGGTCAAATCATTTCTTGGGTTGGTGGGCTACTACAGAAAGTTCATCCCGAGGTTTAGCGAGATTGCGGCTCCGCTGACCGATCTGACGAGGAAGACGGCTGATGACCGCATCCCGTGGACCAGCGACTGTGAGGCGGCGTTCCAGAGGTTGAAGGAGGCGTTAATCAACTATCCAGTCCTGAGTGCTCCAGACTTCGACCGGGAGTTCATCATCTACACCGATGCGTCTAACAGCGGGGTAGGAGCAGTTCTGTGCCAGGAGGATGAGAATGGTGACCAACATCCAGTGTCCTACCTGAGTAGGAAACTTCAAAAAGGTGAGAGACATTTGGCAACCGTGGAGAAGGAGTGTTTGGCCATAGTCTACGCGATCCAGAAGGCCAAGCCTTACATCTGGGGAAGACATTTTATTCTGTGTACTGACCATTCACCATTGCAATGGTTAAAGACAATGAAAACCCACAATAGCAAACTTATGAGGTGGGCTTTAAACCTACAGGACTATGACTTTGAAGTGAAGGTGGTCAGAGGGTCAGTGAACTGTGTTGCTGACGCCTTATCAAGAAGACCTGAAGAATGAAGACGGCGAAAGAACATGGACTATATGTGTATATAATGATGACAAAAAGTTAAAATGTACCTGTGGTTTTGAATTTGGTTTGTATGAATAAAGGTAAATTGATGTAATGTATATGGTAAATGTTTAAATGCATAATTGCTATGGTTAACTTAGAGTGTAAGGATAAGTAAGTATGGTATGGTATGTATAACTGTTTTGTGTATTTTACCCAGGTTGTTTTTTGGTGAAAAGCACCTTAGCTTTCCCCCTACAAAACAACTTATAAAGAGGGGAGGTGTTACATACAGCACTGATGTTACCTGTCTGTCATGGGTTTGGAGGGAAAGTTCCATCCTATGGGGAGTGGAAGGCGGGACATCAGGAGGAGGGGCTGTACTGTATAAATATGTGATGCCTGTGTGGTGAGAGAGAGATACTGTGGGAGATGCTGAGAGACACTGGGTTGTGACGAAGCAGCAGCTGGGAAGAAGGAGCTGTTGTGGGAGTCTGAGTGTCAGACAGGGTACTACTGTGTGTCAGAGTACCAACCTGATAGGTTCAGGTGTCTGTTGGTTAGCCAGAACTGATAGGTTCAGGGTCTGTGCTTCAAGTTAAGGGTTCTGGGTGAACCAAACTGTATGCTTGTATGAGTGAGAATAAGCCACGTTACTTTATCCTATTCACCTGATTGTTTATTTTTCCCTGTGTGTATTTTAAATAAACCTTATTCTTTTTATTGTTTGAAAATCCATCCCTGGTCTGTGTGACTTCTTATAGGGAATGGTTGGTGGCAGCTTAGTGTAAATGTGTGGCAGATCCCAGTAGGTCTGGGTTTGTCACAATATCCAGGCCTGAACTAGGATGAGAAAGATACTGGAAGAGCCTTTTGTGAGGCTGACTTTATGGGCCGAAGGGATTTTGGATCTTTCAGACAGAAAGAAAGAGAGAAGCAAACCTGAGCATGTATTTTTCAAGGTGGACTGGATTAACAGGATGCACAGTTCTGTGCCAAAGTGGAATATAAGACATGATGCTTCAGCTAGCTACTCTCATACTAATTATTTCCTGTTGGATCACATGGGATTTCAGCATCTTTAATTATTTCATTCATTCATTCATTCATTCATTTAACTTGTATCCTGCCCATCTAGACTGCGTCTACTCTGGGCAGCTCACAACAAAACAGAATAAAAAACAATTTAAAATATCAACAACAATTTCACAACCTTAGTACTGTGCCAGTCTTCTCCACTTGAGGGATATTCCTTTGCCAGCCCAGCCCTGACCAAGCTTCTCTCCTTGCTGTTCGTAAGGCACGATAGGAGCAACTGCAGGAATCTCTTAGGTGGCCAAGTTTATGCTTCCTTTGTCTCTCTTACAGGCAGTGCAATGGCAACAGAGGAAGATTCGGGATCATCTTCTCTTTGTGGTGGACTGGAAAGAATGGCACTATGCCTCCCTCAGGTAAGGAAGGGATTCTTTTGGAGAGATGCAGGGGAACAGCCTTAGTGCTTTCTCTGTGTTAGGTAGGAAGAGGGGAATCTGAAAGAATGTCCCTTTTTAAATTACTTTTGCTATTACCCTGTGACAACGAAGGCCTTTCCTTTATTTCTCATGCCATTACGATCCCACAAAGATAAAGTGAAAGAACTTCTGCCCTCCAGATGTTGGGATCAGACAGAGAAATACACATTTTCAAGGTTTATTACCAGAACAAGCCACTAAATGGAACCAGAGACTATGTTACGGTGGTGCCTCGCTTAACAATTGCCTCGCTTAACGAGGAAATCGCTTGAAGATTAGGTTTTTGCGATCACAAAAGCAATCGCAAAATGATGGTTTAAATGGGAAAAATCCGCTTCACGATGATCAGTTCCCTGCCTCGGGAACCGATTTTTGCATTACGACAATCTAAAAACAGCTGATTGTCGGGTTTCAAAATGGCCACCGGTTGTAAAAAATGGCTCCCCGCTGTTTTTAGGAGCCATTTTTCGCTATACAGGCACCCAAAAATGGCTGCCCATATGGAGGATCTTCGCTGGACGGTGAGTTTTCAGCCCATTGGAACGCATTGAACAGGTTTCAGTGCATTTCAATGGGTTTTTTAATTTTGCGTTACGATGTTTTCACTCTACAGCGATTTCGCTGGAACGAATTACCATCGTCAAGCAAGGCACCACTGGATATGTATACAGGTGGCATACTAGAAATGTATTTGTGAGCTGTTGTCTCTGGGGGAAGCAGCTTTGGGTGAAATGGAGAAGACACATTTGCAGGGGGGAGGTTGCAATTTCTGGATTCAGGGAATTCTCCCTTTTGAACAGAAGGGCAGGAAACCCAGTCCTTTGGCAAAACTAGCCAAAGTCTCTCAACCGTGCAAGGATGCTAAAAAGTATGCTATTTTCCGGCATCTATAGGGGGGCTTGGAACTGATCCCCTGCAGATACCGCAATCCTGTTCTGTTTCTCATGCCACCATGAATCCTACAAAGATAAAGTGAAAGAAGTAAAATATTTGCAAAGCCACAAGATTATCATTTGCCATTGCATTGTTGGAGCCTGACTGTATGTTTAGGAGGTTATCTTTGAGAAGGTAATTTTTCCCTTTCTGCTTCTAGCAGCTCGTGTCCTTCCAGGACGTGGCCGTGTCTTTCACCCGGCAAGAGTGGGATCTCCTAGATCCAGGCCAACGAGCTCTGTATAAAGAGGTCATGCTGGAGATCCATGGGATGGTAGCCTCTCTGGGTAAGGGCAGAATCCAGGCCAGGGGGCAGCAGGGCTGAAAGACTTGCTGAATCATTTCTTGTTAGGTGGAACGCCAAAGGGATCCAGGTGGTTGGTCCAGTTGTTTCTGATGATCTCTGTTGTGAACCAGAGCACCAGGCTGCTTGAGAGCAGGCGCTCGATCAGAGGTTACAAGGGGGATGCTCAGATGGTCTCAACACAAATGTTAGAAAAGCAAAAATGGATGTGATTGAACACCAGGATGGCGTTATTATTTGGAAGTGGGTAGCGGTGGTAGTAAGGGTGGCAGCTGTGACAGCAGTGACGATCAACCTTTGTTTATCCCAGCTGTCGTTTAATTCACTGTATGGTTTGTGGCAGACCATTCCCAAATGGATCAGAGACTTTAGAAATCTCATCCAAGACAAGACATAATGAGCCAGAGAAGGTTCTCTCTCTCTCTCTCTCTCTTTAAACAATAGCTCCCCAAAGTCTGCAAGAGTTCCCTTCGCCAGAATTCTGGAAGTCTAGCCAAAAATAAATAAGGAAACAGATTGGAAGAAAGGAAGAGATTGATTCGCTCCAATCCCATCGCATTTCTGGCTCAGGGCCCCTGAGATCTGTCTTGCTTTCCCCTTGCTTTTCAACATCTACAAGGGGTTGGTAGTGGTGAGGTCAAGATGCTAACAGCGTTTACCTGTGTTTGTCCTTCTGATCTGGTTCTTTCAGGAGAGAAGTCGATGGTCAAGACAAGGCCTGGCTCAGCAGATCGGAAGGATTGAGTTCAGGCAGCCTAAGGTTTCCATCAGACAGGATATACAGTGGTGCCTTGCATAACGAGCGCCCAGTTTAACAATGAATCCGCATAGCGATGTGGATTTTGCGATCCAAAAGCGATCGCATTGCGATGGTTTATATGGCTAAATATCGCATTGCGATGATCGGTAAACGTTTAGCTTACCGATCTTCGCATTGCGATGTTTTAGAAACAGCTGATCAGTGGTTCCAAAATGGCCTCCAGAAAAAAAATGGCCGCCCACAGCGTTTTCACACCCTTTCCCTCGCATACCGGGCGGCGAAAATGGCAGCCGTATGGAGGATTTCCACATAGCAGTGAGTTTATCCTCCATAGGATCGCATTAAACGGGGTTTAATGCATTCCTATGGGGTTTTCCGTTCCGTATAGCGACAATTCCGGATAGCGACGATTTATCCGGAATGGATTATCGTCGCTATGTGGGGCACCACTGTACTATCTCAAATAAGGACAGGTCTAAGCTGGCAGGGTGCCACCAAAAGGCCAAGACACTATCTGAGCCACAAGATAGTCCAGCATCAAAAATGACAGTAGTGTAAAGGAAACGGCCAGGGCTAAAGTAGCACGTCTTGTTTGTAGTGACCAACCTTGTCTCTTTCTTTGAAAGACATTCCCAAACCGGACCTCATCTGCTGGCTGGAAGAAGGAGATGATCCACGTGTCCAGGATTCTTACACTCAGAAGAGATTGACAGGTACTTCCTTAGGTTGTAGCATCCTGACCTTATCAGCAAGGTGCAATAGAAGTGGAACTAGTCTGTACTGATGAGGAATTCCTAACACAATACAGAGCAATAGCACATTCTACGCCATATTTGGCTGCTTGGATACCTCCATTGTTTACATATCTGGCTGGAGAGCCAGAGGTTGGGAGTTCGATTCCCGACTGTACCTCCTGTGAATAGAGCCAGGCTGTATGGCCTTGGGCAAGCTTCATAGTCCCAGGGTGCTCCCAGAAGCAAGGAAGAGTAAACCACCTCTGAGTACTCTCTACCTAGAAAACCCTGGAAAGGATTGCCATAAATCGGAATCAGCTTGATGGCACACAATTATTATTATTATTATGCCATATTTATTGATATTGGATTTTAAGTACAGCTGGATTAATTGGAAGAAAAGGAGTGGGTTTTTCCGAGTTTAGTTTCTCTCTTCTTCCCCAACACCAGATTATTGAAAAGATGGCTTTGGTCCAGCAGAGGGCATAGAGAGAAAAAGTGGCCATCTGAGAGAAGGTGAAAAAGAGAAATCTTTTGAAATCTGAAGCTCCCAAGTCTCTCTGAATCTCTCTGACAGGATAATACCATGTTTTCCCGAAAAGAAGACAGGGTCTTATATTAATTTTTGCTGCAAAAAACGCATTAGGGTTTAATTTCAGGGGATGTTTTATTTTACAGTCCTATCATCTTCTTCTGATTGCTGCATAAGGGTGGAGGGCAGGGTTTCATGCAACTAGGGCTTATTTTGGGGGTAGGTCTTATATTACGAGCATCCTGAAAAATCATGCTAGAGCTTATTTTCAAGTTAGGTCTTATTTTCAGGAAAACAGGGCATTTCTCTCTTTATCTCTCAAATTTAGGTAATGGTCAAGATTTTGAGAACTGCCAGAAACTATCATCTCCAGTGTCATTGGAAGTAAAGGAGCCTGAAGGGGGAAGAAAACTGTATGGGACTGCAAGAGGAATAAAGACTCGCATGGAAAACCCGTCCAAGAAAGGAAAGAAAAAGCCCTCCAGTTCTCAAGAGGCAGATAGCAAATTAAAGAGATGTGGCAGAACCCAGTCAGGATCAAAATGGTATCAAGGCATGGACACTGCAAAACATTTCAGTGACAGTAGAAGGTTGTCTGACCAAGGAAGAAGCAAAGGGACAAAACCATGGGAATGTTTGGTTTGTGGCAAGAGCTTCACTATTCTTTCTAGCTTTGCTTTACATCAAAGAACTCACACTGGAGAGAAACCGCATAAATGCATGGAGTGTGGAAAAAGCTTTACTTCCAACGGGTACCTTAGGGTGCATCAAAGGATTCACACAGGGGAGAAACCATATAAATGCATGGAGTGTGGAAAGAACTTCACTTCCAAGGGTTACCTTAGGGTGCATGAAAGAAATCATACAGGAGAGAAACCATATAAATGCATGAAGTGTGGAAAGAGCTTCAGTCTTAAAGGGAGCCTTAGAAAGCATCAGAGTTTTCACATGGAGGAGAAACCACATAAATGCATAGAGTGTGGCAAGAACTTCACTCAGAAAGGGGACCTAACTCGGCATCAAAAGATTCACACAGGGGAGAAACCATATAAATGCATGGAATGTGGAAAGTGTTTCAATAAGAAAGATGCCCTTAGGGTGCATGAAAGAACTCACACAGGAGAAAAACCTTACAAATGTCTGGAGTGTGGAATGAGCTTCAGTCTGAAAGGGAGTCTTAAACAGCATCACTGTTTTCACACAGGGGATAAACCATTTCAGTGTATGGAGTGTGGAAAGAACTTCACTCAAGTAAGTTCCCTTAGGAGGCATCAAAGCATTCACACAGGGGAGAAACCTTATACATGCACGGAGTGTGGAAAGAGTTTCAGTCAGAAAGATGCCCTTAGACTGCATCAAAGAATCCACACAGGGGAGAAACCATATGAATGCACAGAGTGCGGAAAAAGCTTCTGTCAGAAAGGAAATCTAAGGCTGCATGAAAGAACTCACACTGGGGAGAAACCATATAAATGCACGGAGTGTGGAAAATGCTGCAGTCAGAAAGGGAGTTTAAGGCTTCATCAAAGAACTCATGCAGGGGGAGAAGCGTATGAAGATATGGAATGTAGGAACAGCTGTGGTCTGAAAGGGCATCTTAAACAGTATCAAAGTACTCACACAGGAAAGAAACCTCATAAATGCATGGAATGTGGAAAGAGTTTCGATCTGAGCTCAAATTTTGCTCAACATCAAAAGACTCTCAATGAGATGAACCATACCTACGTATGGAACGTGGAAAGAGATTCAGTATTTTTCCAATTTCTTAGCTGCAGTCTCCATTTAGATTGATGATTGAACTGAGTTACAGGAAATCTTTCCTTACTTCAATGTCTTCTCAGCATTAAAATTACGTCATTTTTCTGTGGTCCTTATTTTTGTTGTGTTTCTGTTCATTCATAAAGTTGCCTGCTAAATCCAGCAAGCTGTCATGAATCTAGGAACGGGAAGGACAATTCATTATTTAGCAGTAACTTGCCACTGTGACTGATGAAATTACACCGATACAGCATTTCAACTGCAGTTGCTCTGAAGCTGGCATTAAGCCACAACAAGATTCTGGCCAATATGTTCTGCATATGCAGTGGTGCCTCCCAAGATGATGTTAATTCGTTCTGTGAAAATCGGTGTCTTGCGAAAACATTGTGTTGCGAAACACGGTTCCCCATTGGAGTGCATTAAAAACCGGTTAATGCATTCCAGTGGGGACGAATCGTTGTCGTCCAGTGAAAATCGCCATAGGAAACATCGTCTTGTGAACCACGGTTCCCTATTGGAATGCATTGAAATCTATTCAATGTATTCCAATGGGGGGAAAAGTCACAACAACAAAGTCAAAAAAGTCAGAACAAAGTCAAATTTGGTTAACAAAAGGTTTATTAAGTGCTATTTAACATCATAAATACTGTAACTTGAAAAGGTAGGGAAATAAATCAGTCCTATTTTGCCCTCCCATATTCTGTTGTGCATCAGAACAACCAAATGATATGGCAGAGGCAAAATACGTTTCAAGAATTAAGAAGGGCCAAAGGGAATATTTTAATTGTATTCTAAAAATCCTGGAGTTTGTAGGTGTAAAAAGGTGCAGTCCAGTAGCAGAGTATTTTTTAAAAATTAGATTTCTGAAAATATCCTTTGTAGCATTAAGCAAGTATCACTGAAGTATTTTGCTTGTTATTAACCTCAAGTGATGATTTGAACACAGCATGGTTAACCAGCACAACCAGAATACTTTATTGTTCATAGATGATGATACATGATGTTGCATTGTTGTTCTCCTGCCTGTGTTGCCTGATTGTTGTCTGCTTTTGTGAACTGTTGCACAACTGTGTCTTTTTCCGTGCAAATGGATTTAGAAGCTGTCCAGTGTTTGCAATGTGCTAGTTAACTGGCTTGATTTTCCTATTATTCTTACTAATTAGTGGTGTATATATTAGTACCATAAGGAGCCTTGTGGTACAGTGGTTAAACTGCAATACAGTGGTGCCTCGCTTAACAACGATAATCCATTCCAGGGAAATCGCCATTAAGCAAAAACAACATAAAGCATAATTAAAAACCCCATTGAAACGCATTGAAATCCGTTCAATGCGTTCCAGTGGGGTAAAAACTCACCATCCAGGGAAGATCCTCCATATGGCGGCCATTTTTGCTGCCTGTATAGCGAGGAATCTGTCCTTAAGTGAGGAGCCATTTTAAGCACCTGGTGGCCATTTTGAAAACCCGACGATCAGCTGTTTTTGATCATCGTAAAGCGAAAATCAGTTCCCGAAGCAGGGAACCGATCATTGCTAAGCGAAATTCCCCCATTTAGACAATCATTTTGCGATCGCAATTAGATTGTCGTAAAGCAGATTCATCATAATGCGGGGCAATCAAGCGAGGCACCACTGTACTGCAGTGAGGACCTCTCACAACCTGAGTTTGATCCTGGGCTCAGGTAGCTGGCTTAAGGTTGGCTCAGTCTTCCATTCCTCTGAGACTGGTAAAATGAATACCCAGCTTCCTGGGAGGGTAATGTTTAGCCTGCATAATTAAATTATGAACTTCTCAGAGAGTGCTTAAAGCATTATGGGGTGGTATATAAGTAGCACACTTTACTGTGCATATGGTTTTTTTCATAAACGTTGCACATTTTATTACTGGTAACTTCTGGGTGTTGTGCAATGACATGGACATCCTATATATTGATTGCTATTTTTGGGTCACAATTCACTTTTTAAACTTTTTTTAACACAGCCCTTCATCCTTCCAACGCTATTCATACTGTATAAAATATACCAGCCTAAGGGTGGGACCGTGGGCCTCCTTGAAGTGCACAACAAAAATGTGTTGCAACTTAAGAGGCAGTGAGGCGTCCTTAACTGGCCAGTTGCTCAACACAGTGGGATGGATCCTGCCGAAATCCTGTGCTCTTTTCACAAGGGTTCTGTGGACATCATCCTTGTTTGTTTCTCTCCTACACGATTGTTGTGCGCCCATTATACTGTCAAGTGGGTATCATGTCTTGCCCAGCTAAAATTCCTGTTTGCTGTCACTACAAAGAGCAAAGCGTTGCATTGTTTGCTCCTTGCTAGTTCATATATTTCCTGATCACATTCAACACACAATGAAGTGGAACCACTTGGGTGAATTTTCCCTCCCTCTTAGTGCAGTGCACAGCATGGTCTGTACAGAGAGCCCCTGAGGACCCATCATAAGCTGTTAGGTTACAACTGTGGTAGCAGAACAATGGGCAAAATATATGCACCTTAGCCTAGATTATGTCTAAAGAGCACTGAAGAGGGTTTTGTACAGTTCAGGGAACATATGGAAGCTACAGTGAAAAGGGCAGAATTCAGTTTAGTACTTTATTGAGAGCCCACTATATACTGTACTATAGAAATGATTTCAGTTGGTTCTCTTGGCACAGATACCCTGGTGGGAGAAAACTATAGGAATTCTGTCAGTCAGTTCTATGTCTTATTCTTCAATGTTCCTTAGCACAGGCATATCATCATCACCATTAATGGCCCTGTCTTGCCCTGTCTTCCTGTAACAGCCTGCTTAGGAAACACGGATACCTTTTATTATTGGACCACTAAAATAAAAAAAATTGCAAGCTTTCATATGGTGTTCCACTTCATCAGGCTAAACACCACCTGTTCATGGATAGCACAGAAAAACTGTAGACAAGAGTCCAAACAAATTGTGCTAGATTCCTAACTGGTGCTAGAGGCTACTGTGTCTTTGTGTTGCTTTTTTCCCACTCCCACAGGGGAAAAAAAACATGTATGTTTCAAAGCAAAAATGTGAGGAGGGGCCAAGGGCAACCTTTTGGTCTTAAGAGCCAGGCGTAACAATTCCAACTATGCACCAAGGATGCTTCAGACTGCAGCCTCAAGAGAAGACTATTGAAACCTGAGTTGTCTGAGATCACCGCTCACAGATTGTCGTCGTCGTTTAGTTGTGTCCCACTCTTCGTGACCCTATGGACCAGAGCACTCCAGGCCCTCCTGTCTTCCACTGCCTCCCGGAGTTGGGTCAAATTCATGTTGCTTCGATGACACTGTCCAACCATCTCATCCGTACCATTTTTTTACTCTTTGCACGCAGTTATTCTGCGTGGTCCATGAAGAAGTGGTGCTTAGCCTGATGAAGTGGGTTTCCCCCATTAAAGCTTGCAGTTTGTTTGATTTGTAAGTGGTCCAGTGAAATGCATTGCCCACTCTAATATATGAACAAACAAATAACTGGAAATTATAGACAATGTAATGAAATAAAATTCACTACAATATTAATAGTACTACGTCCAGCAAGGTTTTTAAGCCATGTTCCCTTTCTATCCCTTTGCATCTGGAACTCTCTTTATTATTGATTATGGGCTCGTAATTTGCCAGCCAAAATTGCTGCTAACGACCCGCCGAATAGCAAGGATTAGGAGCGGGAAGGGGGGCCCGTCAGCGAGGGAAGAACAGCTTCTCTCTTTCAGCCTTTCCAGGGTTAAATAAATCGAAGCTGAGTTTCCTAGAGAGGAAGGAAGTTGCAAGGATGGGGCAGAAAATAATATTTTTAGTCTTCCGGGGAAGGAAAGAGGAAGCCTTATTTCGTGAGGTCCCTGCCTGGAGGGAAGAGGACCAAGAAAGCGGTAAAAGGGTGACCGTGGGATGATGGGGCGGGTCCGGGGGAAGAGACAATTTAGAAAAAAAAAGGCTTGGTGGGGTTTGGGGGATCCCACCTGCTCTTTGGGGATCTTTGCTTAGGAAGCTGATCCTTGCAATTCTGCTGCAAATTTGGGCTTTCGCATCTTGGGGTATGTGTATGTGTGTGGAGGGGGGGAGGAACAGCCTTCGGGGAGGGGTGTATGTAGGTCGGGAGTGAAGAGCTCGCCATGCCTGCCCTCTTTACTGGAGGGATGCAGTAGATCTCTTTTTAAGATTCCTGATGAGAAAGGAATTGGGATCAGTTTCTCCAGACAGAGAGCAAAGGTTGGGAACGGTCCTGAGTTCAAATGTGAACTTGAAAGCGGAGGAGGGAGGTCTCCAGGCAGGGCCTGGAGGGGGACTGCCCCTCAGCCCCCACTTCCTGGTTTTCATGTGAATTGGAATGTTACAGGGGTTGTTCTGAGAGTTTAGCTGAACTCTCTGTGCTGTGGGGGCAGAGAGAAAAGCCCCACGTTATTTCTCCTTTTATTATTATTATTATTATTATTATTATTATTATTATTATTATTATTATTATTATTATTATTATTATTATTATTATTATTATTATTATTATTATTATTGCAAGATGGGCCGTGGGGAGGCTCCTGGGGCAGGGGGCTTCTTGCCCAGCTGCTTGCCCAGCTGTGCCCCAGAAGCATACAAATACTTTTGTCTACTTATATCTTCATTAGAAATCTCATAGGTTGTGAGCCATTTCTTCAGATGTCTTCAGAATTATGTGTAAGTGTCTTAAAAGACCTCAAATGGAATATGTAGAACCAGGTGGAAAGGAAAAAAACCAACAAGAACCCCAAACCCTAAGGCTTAACTAGGAAGAGTGAGAGAGCAGTACTGTAAGAGCTTTTAGTGAAGCTGACTTTATGGACCAAAAGGATTGTGGCTCTTTTAGATGGACAGAGAGACAGAAACAAGCAAATGAACGGACAAACGTTCAGGCAAATATTTGGCAGTCCTGAAATGTGCATGCGTTTTCTAGGTGGGTGGGTGGGGAACGGAAGCACAGGAGCGGCGGTTCAGTACCAAACTGGAACTTAAACCACGATGCCTTAAAACAGCTACTTTTATGCTAATTCTCTCTTGATGGATTATATGTCGATCAGCATTTTTAATTGTTTTCCTATGCTTAGCTCTCATTAAGTCCAAATTTCTATTTAATTTTCCTACCTCCCTTTCCTAAGCTGGAGAAAGCAAGCCTCTTACCTGAAATTCATTAACACAATTATAGTATCTTCTAAAGGCATTTGCCAATAATAAAGTGTTTTACAATTTCTTGGTCTGTGCAATCTCTCTATTTTAGGATTATGTACGGTTATACAAGGAAATGGGCCCATTTAAGATTCCCCCTACCTGCTACAAGGTTGGAATAGGTTCTCTAAGGCTGCCATGACTGATGTTCCTACAGAATCCCCAATTCATCTGTAGAGTGCAAAGAGGACTCTGTTGACCCAAACATCCTGAAGAACCTCCCCTATTGAGCCAAGCCTTTTCATTCCTCTATTGGAGCTTTTCTGAGAGTTTCCTGGCTTTTTGACTTTTTTCTTTAGGGTGGGTGATGCAGTGTAACTCTCAGCGGTTGACTCCAAAATGGATGCAAGAATAACCCCATTGCCTTGCATTCTCCCTTAGATTGCACAATCAGATTTCCAGAGCATTGTTTGTTCCTGTTTCATTAGGGGTGAAGAATCAAAGCAAATCCTGTGGCTGTATAATGGGGAAAGGGATAAAAATGATCGTGCAGTTGCGGGATTGCTTTGATCCCTTTCCCCCTCCTTTTGCTAAGCCCCCTGGGGCTTAGCACGAAGGGAGAAAGCAGGGATCAAAGCGATCCTGCAGTCCTTTGATCCCTTTTCCCCTTCACTTGCTTAGCCCCATTTAGATTTCTTAATTTTTGGTTAGAAAAGTGGAGGGCATCTTATATATGAAAAAATATGGTATCTTGTTAATGCCGCTGCACTTTTATGAGCATTCAGTGCTGCATACTTTATGTGGGGAGGCCAAGAACCCCAAGACATGAAAGATTATGCCCAAGTATTTGTAGCTGGAAAGGGACAAACAAATACCACTCTGAGAAACGGTAAACAAAAGCAATACTTTACCAAAAATACATTCAAAGCAGTAAGGCATAACCATCCTTTAAAAAACCCCACTCAGGCAGTTAGTAACTGGGGGAAAGCTTGCCTGAAGAGAAAGATCTTTGCTTGTAGAACGAAAGCAAAGACGAAGCTTCCTGTCCTCTTGTGGGAGGAAGTTCCAAAGTCTGGGCGCAGTGGCAAAGAAGGCTCTCTCTTATGTCCTCACCAAGTGCACCTGTGAGGACAGTGGGACTGAGAGAAAGGCCTCTCCTGATTATCTTAGTATCTGGGCAGGTTCATAATAGGAGGCTGCAGTTTAAAAAAAAAACCTTCAAAGCATCACTGATAACCTTAGTAGCAGCTAAAAAGAAATGCCCTGCCCTCCAAAGGAGAGCCCAGTTAAGCAGCTTCTGCAAAGGGACAAACTTAATGATTTTGAGAAGTCTTTCCCTTTCAGAAGAAACATTATTTCTTTTTAAAGTGAAAGAACTTGATGCCAATTTGACCCCAAGTCCTTAGAAATTAAGACAATGCAAGAGAGATGTGGCTTCACTGCTGCTTCTTTGAAATTTAATTGCTAAGTTTTGCTAAGTTTTTGAATAGTCTCTAGTTAGTAGGGCTATTATTATCTCTTATATGTTCAATAAAAGAAGCAAATATCTAACACTTCTGGGCATATATTTTGTCTGCTGTTCATGAATCATAAAACTGGAAGGATGTTCAGAAAAAGAAAATTACTTTTGGAAGGTGTGTATACTTGTCTGGTGTTACTCTGCAAAAAAAAAAAAAACTAATGAAAGGGAGGTTTCCATTGTGTTGAATTCACAAGCTTCTGCTATCCCAGAAATGTATATATAGGGCAATGGGACCCTACAGGCATCAGTATGGCTTGGCAGAAGTTTGTAGGAAGTTATGCCCAGGCAGTCCATGTCGTCCACCTGATTCTGCCATTGATTCTGCAACTAATTGTGCAACTGTGCTCGCCGAACTACTTACTGGATATGACTTCCACTTTGGGGTGAATTCTACAAACACTTCAGCACCTTTGAGTTACGCAGGCATCGCTGTACAAGATTTTGGTCATTTTGCAGTAAGCACTTGTGTGCTATGGGTCTCTAGAATTTCCTTTCTATTTCTTTTGTGTTTTCTTGTTTCTTCTGCTTGTTGGAACTCAGGTCAGAACTCACTCTTTCTTGTGAGCCTCTTGTCACATTGTCAGCCATTTTTATTTCCTTATCTCTATTGGCTTTCCCCATTTCCCCATGCTGCAGTGCAGAGTGTCCTCTCAGACAAAGTTAATATAACACATCTCTCCCCTTGACACTTACACACTTTAGGAAAGGCACAAAAAGAGCATGAAGGAAAATCACACAGGAATGTGAAATACCATTTCTTTGTGGGAAAGAGAGATATAAGATTAAAAGCAATGGAACCTAAATGTATAGAAAGACTGGACGTCTTCCTCTCCTAGCAGCTCTTTTCTCACATCCATCTTGCCAGCTCTCCCCGAACCCAGCTTCTTTCCTTGCCAGTTCCAAGGCGCAAGAGCAGCAACGACAGGAATTATCGGAGATGGCCCAGCTTATTCAGCCTTTCTCTCTCTTGCAGGTAGTGTGATGGAAGATTCTGGATCATCTGTTCATGGCGGTGGACTGAACAAAATGGCTGTACACTTGCCAGAGGTCAGAAAAGGATTAGTATAGAGAGACACAGGGGGATACCTCTGTATGAAGTGGGGGCGGGGAGTCTGGGGGGGGATATCTTCGTTTTATTATTTTTGCTACTAAAATGTGACCCTGTAAGAACTTCCCTGTTAATCCCATGACATCATGTCTCCTGCAAAAATGAACCAAAATTATTATTTTTTAAACCCACCCACTTAAGACTTGTCAGAGGATATAGGAGCCTGGCTATATGTTTTGAAAGTATGTCTGAGTAGATAATCTCTCACCCTCCCCCCTCCCAATTTCTTCTAGCAGTTTGTATCCTTTGAGGAGGTGGCTGTGTCTTTCACCAAGGAAGAGTGGGATCTCCTGGATCCAGGCCAAAGAGCTCTTTATACGGAAGTCATGTTGGAGATCCATGGGATGGTAGCCTCTATGGGTAAGGACAGAATCCATGCCAGTGACTAGCATGGCTGAAAATATTCTTGAAGTCTTGCTTGGCAGATTGAATACAGAAGTATCCCCCCCGGAGGTTGATCTAGTTGCTTTCCGATGACCTCTACTTTTCAGAAGTGCCTCTTGAGCTTAATGGTAGACATTTGATCGGAGGTCATATAGGGAATAAGCTGATATTTACAACACAAATGTTGAAAAAGGAATAGCTCAATGGGCTAGGCATCTGGCTGTGGAGCCAGAGGTTGGGAGTTCAATTCCCCACGATGTCTCCTTGAGAGAGGCAGGACTCGATGATCCATGGGGTCCCTTCCAGCTCTGCATTTCAAAGATTATTATTATATATTGTTATATTATTAACACCAGGAATGAACGTGATTGAACGCCAGCATGCTCCCTTGTTCAACCTGTTGGTTGCTCATTGTTGGGACTGTGGTGAGGATCAAGCAGTTTCTTTATCTGCCCTCATTGAATCCACTAGAATACACGGAGGAATTATATCAGAAAGATGTGGATATCCCGGACAACCCAGACAATGTAGTTGCTGACCTTGAGCCAGACATCCTGGAGAGCGAAGTCAAGTGGGCCTTAGAAAGCCTGGCTAACAACAAGGCCAGTGGAGGTGATGGCATTCCAGTTGAACTATTTAAAATCTTGAAAGATGATGCTGTTAAGGTGCTACATTCAATATGCCAGCAAGTTTGGAAAACTCAACAGTGGCCAGAGGATTGGAAAAGATCAGTCTACATCCCAATCCCAAAGAAAGGCAGTGCCAAAGAATGCTCCAACTACCGTACAATTGCACTCATTTCGCACGCTAGCAAGGTTATGCTCAAAATCCTCCAAGGTAGGCTTCAGCAGTATGTGGACCGAGAACTCCCAGAAGTACAAGCTGGATTCCGAAGAGGCAGAGGAACTCGAGACCAAATTGCTAACTTGCGCTGGATTATGGAGAAAGCCAGAGAGTTCCAGAAAAATATCTACTTCTGCTTCATTGACTATGCGAAAGCCTTTGACTGTGTGGACCACAGCAAACTATGGCAAGTTCTTAAAGAAATGGGAGTGCCTGACCACTTTATCTGTCTCCTGAGAAACCTATATGTGGGACAGGAAGCAACAGTTAGAACTGGTCATGGAACAACTGAGTGGTTCAAAATTGGGAAAGGAGTACGGCAAGGCTGTATATTGTCCCCCAGCTTATTTAACTTATATGCAGAATACATCATGCGGAAGGCTGGACTGGAGGAATCCCAAGCCGGAATTAAGATTGCCGGAAGAAATATCAACAACCTCCGATATGCAGATGATACCACTCTGATGGCAGAAAGTGAGGAGGAATTAAAGAACCTTGTAATGAGAGTGAAAGAGGAGAGTGCAAAAAACGGTCTGAAACTCAACATCAAAAAAACTAAGATCATGGCCACTGGTCCCATCACCTCCTGGGAAATAGAAGGGGAAGATATGGAGGCAGTGTCAAATTTTATCTTCCTGGGCTCCATGATCACTGCAGATGGAGACAGCAGCCCTGAAATTAAAAGGCGCCTTCTTCTTGGGAGGAAAGCGATGACAAATCTGGACAGCATCTTGAAAAGCAGAGACATCACCTTGCCAACAAAAGTCCGAATAGTCAAAGCTATGGTTTTTCCTGTCGTGATGTATGGAAGTGAGAGCTGGACCATAAAGAAAGCAGACCGCCGAAGAATTGATGCCTTTGAATTGTGGTGCTGGAGGAGGCTCTTGAGAATCCCCTGGACTGCAAGGAGAACAAACCTATCAGTTCTAAAGGAAATCAACCCGGAGTGCTCACTGGAAGGACAGATCCTGAAGCTGAGGCTCCAGTACTTTGGCCATCTAATGAGAAGAAAAGACTCCCTGGAAAAGACCCTGATGTTGGGAAAGTGTGATGGCAAGAGGAGAAGGGGACGACCGAGGATGAGATGGCTGGACAGTGTCTGCGAAGCAACCAACATGAACCTGACACAACTCCGGGAGGCAGTAGAAGACAGGAGGGCCTGGCGTGCTCTGCTCCATGGGGTCACGAAGAGTCGGACACGACTAAACGACTAAACACACATTGAATCCACTCAATAGTTTATGGCAGAGCATTCCCAAATGCTGTTGAGCCATTTTAACATTTACCCAAGAGGGGATGCCATCCCACACTCAGTGATTCCCTGTAGCATGTTTGCAAGTCTAAAGGCAGATGCATCTCCTGTAACGCAGGAGAGATTCCTCCAACCCTCCTCCCCACTAGGTTAATCCATGGACATCATCAGATTAATACAGTTTTCTATTCTCATATATGTTTTTCATTCTGTGAAGCTCGAGTGACGTAGTGCTTTTGCTTGAGTAGCTGTTAACCTCCTCTCTTAATAGTTAGCAAAGTTGCTGTTGTAGTGGGATAGCTCATAACCTACAAATGAAAAGAAACCAAAGTGTTAATGGGACAGGACACAGGCACTTTAAGGGACTGGTTCATTCACCGTTCATCCTGTTCTTTTGTAGGTTGCAAACCTTCCCACCCCCAGGATGGGACGTGTAGTCCAGTAGTACTGTTGCTCCTAGGGCAGTGATGGCAAACCTTTTGGAGCCCAAGTACCCAAACTGGAAAAAAACCCAAAAAACCCCAACCTAACAGGCAGTGAGTGGCGGCGGAAGTGGCAGAAGCAGAAGTGGTGGCGGAAGGGGGAAATCCCAGGCACGGAGGTACCTCCAGACCCCTCTCTGGATCCGCCTCCAGTTGTGCCCAACCCCGCCACCAGTACCAGCTACTCCCGGATCAGGTTTGGCTGCTGGGGGTGGCGATCCAGCAACTTACGGCTCACATGCCCACAAAGAGGGCTCTGCGTGCCAGCTGTGGCATGTGTGCCATAGGTTCACCATCGCTGTCCTAGGGCATGTTTCTTAGAATAATAGCTGAGGAACAGGTATAAATAAGAAACAGATAGATATATAGCAACAAATTAGAGTGCTTGGAATTTTAGTACTCACCAGACTCACCAGCCTATCTCCTTCTTTAAAAGAAATCCCTAAAGCAGACCTGATTTCCTGGCTGGAAGGAGGAGAAGATCCATTTGTCCAGATCTCTGATGAGCAGAAGAGATTGGCAGGTGCCTGCTTAGGTATGTGTTATGGGACCATTGAAGGGTTTCCTCTTAAAATTCCAGCTTGTATCTAGTCAGTAGGAATAATCAGCACCAAGTTATGTTGAGCCCCTCAGCAATACTCAGAGAGCAATCAGCACACAGCACAATGCAGTAGCACACTCCTAGGCTATATTTATTGTTCTTGGGATCTAAAGTATTCCCAACAGTATTCACAGCTTGATCCATCAGTCTCCTTTGTGACCACTTTCCTCCTGCACAACAAGCGCTAGACATGTCTCTTGGAACTATGGCACACCAAGATGACTGCTTCTTTGGTGTCAACCTCCATAAGCAGTTCTTCAGATTCATATTTATTGTTCTTGGGTTCTAAACACAGCTAGGTTAAGAGGATGATGGGTAGTGAGCATTTCCTAGTTTATTTCTTCTCTCCTTCCAAAGCCTGGCTGCAGTTCCGTTTTTCTCCCATTCTGTGGCAGTAGATATACCTGTATATGGTAAGTTCACACCCACACATGCTCTAACCAATCAGGATGCCATCCAGAAATAAACTTCTGTCATTGTTAGAGATAACAGGTTATTGAGAATCTGATTGAATTCTAGCAAAGGTCATAGGGAAGAAAAGATTATCCTCCTTGAGAAAGGGGGTGGGGGAGAAGAAATAATTTGATCTCTGGATAGGTTTGAAGCTTCCAAGTCTTCTTGAAATGCCTGACAAGATATTATTTCTTTTTTGTTATTATTTCCCAAATTCAGGGGATGACAACTGCCAGAACCTACCACACGTGTCATGGGAAGATAAGGAGCCTGAAGAAGCAAGAGCGTTATTTGGGAATCTAAAGGGACCAGAGAATCATGTGCAAAACCAGGCCAAAAAAGGAAAGAAAAAATCCTCAAATTCTCAGGATGGAGATGGCAAATTAAAGAGCTATGGTATAATCCAGCAAGAATCAAAACTATATCAAAGCATGGATCCTGGAAAATATTTCGGCGACATCAGAACATTTTCAGATCAAAGGAGCAGCAAAAGGGAAAAACCGTCTAGATGTATGGTATGTGGGAAGAACTTCACTTTTCGTTCTAGCCTCACTTTACATCAAAGAATTCACACAGGAGAGAAACCATATAAATGCCTGGAGTGTGGAAAGAGCTTCAGTCAGAAAGGGAATCTTAGACAACATCAAGGAATTCACACAGGAGAGAAACCATATCAGTGCACAGAGTGTGGGAAGAGCTTTAGTCAGAAAGGGAACCTTAGGCAACATCAAGGAACTCACACGCAAGAAAAACCATATCGGTGCATGGAGTGTGGAAAAAGTTTCACTCAGAAAGGGAAACTTAGAGAGCATCAAATAACTCACACAGGGGAGAAGCCATATAAATGCATGGAATGTGGGAAGAGTTTCAGTCAGAAACAGGTCCTTAGGCAACATCAAAGAAGTCACACAGGGGAGAGGCCATATAAATGCAGAGAGTGTGGAAAAAGTTTCAGTTATGGTGCATCCCTCACTGTCCATCAAAGAACTCACACAAGAGAGAAACCATATAAATGTTGGGAGTGTGGAAAGCATTTCCGTGATAGTAGGTCTCTTATTGTCCATCAAAGATCTCACACAGGAGAGAAACCATATAAATGTATGCAGTGTGGAAAGAGCTTTATGCACAAAGGGGCCATTAGACAGCATCAGAGGTATCACACTGGAGAGAAGCCGTATAAATGCCCCAAGTGTGGAAAGAGCTTCAGTAAGAAATGGGTCCTTACACAGCATCAAAGCGTTCACACTGAAGAGAAGCTATATAAATGTTTGGAGTGTGGAAAGAGCTTCAGTCGGAAATGGGACCTACGGCGCCATCAAAGTATTCACACAGGCGAGAAACCATATAAATGCATGGAGTGTGGGAAGTGCTTGAGTCAAAAAGGGTACCTTAGCTATCATCAAAGTATTCACACTGGGAAGAGGCCATTTGCATGCATGGAATGTGGAAAGAGCTTCAGTCACAAAGCGGCCCTTAGGCTACATGAAAAAATCCATGCAGGAGAGAAACCACATCAGTGTCTGGAATGCGGAAAGAGCTTTAGTCAGAAATGGGACCTAAGGCGCCATCAAAGAACTCACACAGGGGAGAAGCCTTTTAAATGCATGGATTGTGGAAAGAGCTTCAGTCAGAATGGAGACCTTAGGCGGCACCAAAGTATTCATGCAGAAGAGAGACCGTATAAATGCACTGACTGTGGAAAAAGCTTCAGTCAGAAAGGGGTCCTTAGGCGGCATCAAAATATTCACACAAAGGGGGAACCCATATAAATTCATCGAGTGTGGAAAGGGCTTCCAAGAGAAATGTGACCTTAGGCTGTATGAAAGGTTCCACACAGAGAAACAATCCTTTTTGTCCCTTTCAGCGATTTTCCTGATGCACAGATTTTTATATCTTCTATTCACTGGTTCAGGCCTACATTCCATGCTAAGCAGCAACTACATCCCCAGAATCCGTCTGAAACTAACAATTTAGCCACCTCATGTAAGGGTTCTTAACAAAAATATTGACATTCACCCACCTGCCTCTCTCCCAAGAGAAGCCATCTCTTCTGCTTTCCCACAGAGTAGCAGACACTGACCACAGATCAGTGGGTATTGCAAACAAAGAGAGGAGGCTATTTCATAAGAGTTCATACAGTTTGCAAGCAACAGGCTCTTAGTATCGACTGTTTCATGGAACAAAGACAAACAAGCAACTGGATATCTTGAGATTGAAGCCAGTAACTGGTTCTAGGTCAATAGAGATTCTTGGGGTTTTGCTCTTTCCCTCTTTGGGCCCAGAAAGAGAAGTAATTTTCAGTCTGTCTTCAATTTGAAATACTTTCTTTTTCCATGTATAAGACTATACCTTTGTCTAAAATGTTTAGACTAAAAATTGAGGGTCCTCTTATACACAGAAATAAGCTGAGGAGAGAACAAAAACAAGTGGAGGGGAAAGCAGGGATCAAAGCTCCCCTGCAGTGCTTTGATCCCTTTCCCCCCAATCTTGCTAAGCCCCACTTGGATTTCTTTATTTTGGAATAGAAAAGTGGGGGGGGGTCTTATACATGATGGTGTCTTATACACAGAAAAATACGGTATATCTGCAGGTACAATTTGAACATGAAATTCAAGATGAAAATATTCTAGACCATCTTGCAAGATGTTCATCCTGTCCAATAGCTCTCTCTTAACAGAAGAATATTTTCCTCTTCGTATCCAGCCTTGCCATAGACAATTCCTTTATTTCCTGCTTTGCCATTTGCTCTGGCATCGGCCCCCACGTTGCTTCAAAACTATTAGTGGCGTTGGCAGCACACCTGTCTTCGGGGCATGGTCAATCTGCTCCCTCAGCAGGATCCCCAGAGGACCATTTTGACCACAGATGGCAGTCATACAGAATGTGGTGCCAACTGCTTAGGCCATAATGTTCAAGGGATGTGGTCCTGGCAAGAGGCTGAGCATAGTATAAACTGGTAGAAATTCTATTCTGGGCATCCAGCAATTAGTCGGTTTTGATTTGTTTTAGAAAAACATCATACTTCATTCAGGACTGTCAGCCTTGTGACCAAGGCTTTTCTCAACAAAGAATTCCCCTTTGTAATCAGGACTAGGATACTGGTCACTTCAGATGACAGCTTAATGGGCTGGGGAGCCATCTGCCTACATCCCACAAAGCAGGAGGCTTGGTCTCCATCGTAGACCTTTCACAGCATTTACTGGCTGGTGCCATGTGAGTTTACTTCTTTTGAGTCTCTATATATCCTCATTAAATATATATATTGTCAAACCTCCGCTTTATTTTAATTATTTTGTGTTCAATAAATTCCCCTTTTGAATATCTCTGTGTGATTGTAATATACTCAACCCAATATATGTCCCGAAACACTTTGCCCTCGTTCATAGGTCCCTTGTAGGTGTTTCTGTGGAGATGTGTGAGTTCATATTTGTGCACTGAGAACATATCTGGTAACATTGGTGGGGAAAAAGGATTCAGTGGTATATTGCCTGAAACTGGAAAGAGTGTAAATCCTGGAGTGTAAAAAAAATGGGTGCTATTTCAAATTGGAGCAGGGCTCAACGTCATGTGATAAAACAGGAGTTCCGCAAATTCAATCTGTTTTTTCCCCAAACAGTCTCATAGTGGTTTTAATAATAGCCACACAAGACAAAGCATAAAAAGCTTTAGCTTGTTTCTTCTTTCTCTTCTTCCCCTCTTGTTCCCACAACTCTGCTTTTTCTCTCACTCAACCATGAATCAATCGGCTCAGATTCTGCTCTTCAGTTTGTTGTTTTTGCAGTGGCAAGCATATGGAAAGATCTGTGGGGACAAAATTTATCCAGAGACCAGCCAAATTTGCCTCCTGACCTCTATAGGGCCTGCCACGTGACAATGTTTCTCTGCCTGACGTCCTTGCCTAACCAAAAAGCCCAATATGTGGGGAAACTTCCAGGGACTGCTGAATTTTATTTATTTATTTATTTAAAATATTTTTACCCTGCCTTTCTCCTTAAAAATAACCCAAGGCAGCTGAAGCCATCATCATTAGTCTGCCTCTATCTCCAGTTCTCCGAACATGACAATGACAGGCTTTCTGCAATTATGTGGCATGAATCCTTGACAGGATTCTAGCCGATATGTTTTCTTTATAAATCCAAGAGAGGCAGATAAAATGCATCTTTCTCTGACACTTGCCTACAACAAGCCGTTTTGTTTCTCCCCATTTTCCTAACATTGTCTTAGTCTCTTTTCCAGAATCCCGGTTATGCATCAGGACAATCATACATTGTTTTATAACCATCCTTAGTTTTTTATAATCCACACAGTCTAGGGCTTTACCGGAGTTTGTAAAACAGAAACTGATGTTCTTCCGAAATCCTCTGGGATGCTCCAGTAGCCACCATATGTTTGTAATTGGTTTGGTAATTCCTCTTCTGAATCCAGCTTGAACACCTGGCATTCCTCACTTCATATATGGTAAACGGCCAAGGGCACTGTTGCCTATCCATGAAGGCTCACTGCCAGTGTCCTTTTTCCTTCACACCCATAGCCTGGATTGTCCGTCCCATTAGGCATAGTTGCCTCACCTTACCCTGCTGCCTACAGGTGCAGAGGAGAATGGTGCCCCAGCCCAAGGGGTGAAGAAAACACCCATTTTCCCAGTCCCACAGTCTTTTTTTTTCGGTTCCGTGGGAAGAAGGCGGCCATCTTGTTCTTTGCCTCAGATAGCAAAATGGCTTGGGCCAAACCGCTCTGAGCTTTTGAGGGGGGAAAGGGGGAGGCCGTTGGCTACAAATGGGAGGGAGCAAGGGGGTCACAGCTGGTAAAAGCACGGCCTCCTTTGCTGTCAGGCGTCTGCAGCTGCCGGGAGCCACATCGGGTGAGGCGCCATTGCTGTCGATGCTGCCTGTTGCAAATGTTTCCCCCTCCCTGAGGGCTAGTATTTGGGACCGACGCCTTTCTTTCCCAGTTGCGCTTACACTGGGTATCCCGACCTTGGCCAGATATGGGGATCTGGGCTGCCACGCCCGGGGGTGTGTGTGTCTCATATTTGGTCCAAAAGCCGTTTGAAAAGAAGTAGAGGCTCCTTTTTTGCTTTGGGGCTGGGGCAGGGGAAGGCGCAGCGAAACTTGAGTTTTTGAAAACGTTATTATTGAAGGTTAGATTGTAGATGCTGCAAGCAGGGATGATGAGTTTCCCCTTGAAGGCCCTTGCCTTCTCACCAAGCTCTCTCCGGTGCAATACAGCTAATACTGTAGATGGGTATTTTTAAAAAGAGAGGAGAGGGAATGACAACCACTGCTTTTCGGCCTTTGTGGGGTTAAATGAAAAGAGTTTTAGCTTCTACAAACGCCGGGCGTTTTTTGAAGGAGAAGACAGAGAGCGAGGGAGCTCCCCTCCTCTTCCGGCAAGGCTGGGAACGAGCAGAAGGAGTTTCATGCAGGGACAGAAGAAGACGGAGGGGTAAAGGGAAGAGGAGACCAAGCTGATGCTTTTGTGGTTGTGTGAGTGAGTGAGTGAGTGAGTGAGTGAGAGAGAGAGAGAGAGAGAGAGAGAGAGAGAACGAGGTGAAAGACCCCGCTCCCCAAGATCTCTCCTTTTGGCGGGAACTTTCCTGAACCCCCATCTTTCCTGCCCCCTTCCTGCCCCGTCTCCCTGCGATTTCCATGGGGAGGGCAAGGACCCTCTGGCGAAAGCATCCTTTCTCCCGAGGACGGGCTTGCTGGGCTGAAAGGGATACTTCTTTTTTTTCTACCTCCCTCCCAAAGGGAAGGGGGTTTGTTGTACTTTTAATGTGAGGAAGGAAGCCACATTGGGGTTGGGAACCCGGTGGGTTGGCAGTGTGTTTGTTCTGTGGGGTCAAGCCCAAACCGACTTATAGTGACCCAGTAGAGCTGTCAATGTGAAATACAGTATTTAAGAAGTATTTTATTTAAATAGGGCCACTCACTCCCCCAGTGAGTTTCCATGGCCACGTGGGGATTTGAACCCTGCTCTCCAGAGTCCTGGCCCTTCACTCTGTCCAACGACTACACTACACTGGGAAGGCAGCCCATGTAGGGTTTGGGCTGGGTGGTTGGCAGTCAGTTAACAAAAGACAAGAGCAGACCAGTGATCGAAGCGACGGGAATTTGACTTCCAGGGCTAGCCTTCAAAAGCACTGCCTCCGTTCTTCGTGGTCTTCGAGCACTGGTTCCAACCTTGGGTCCACAGACATTCCTGGACTGATATTCTCAGAAGCCTTCACCACTAGCTACGCTAACCAGGATTTTTTGGGAGTTGTAGTCCAAGATCACCTGGGGACTAAATATCTCCTTTTCTTTTGTCTGTCGAAGTGGACTTGTCCATGGAAGCTCACCTTAAAAAAATATAAAAGTTAGTCTTCAAGGTTTTTGCTTTGCTTTGCTTTTGTCTTTTTAAAAACTTTTATTTTGTTTTCACTGATAATGCTTGCACAGACGAACCCTGCTGCCCCTTCTACAACTACAGTTGAGGACTAGAGGCGCCTTAGTTTGCCTTTTTGCTCCTGACTCCAGTTTGAGAAACTTGGGATCCCTGGGGGAACAACCCCCCCCAAACAGTCTCCTATTCTTGAAGTCTTCCCAGACTTGCCCCATACATTCCATCTTTCTTGGAAGCTGAGTTGATCTTAGCATACCTTCCAAAGGAATCCTCCCAAGAGAAATCCATAGTGAATCAAAGCTTATTGAGCTACAGAGTAGTTGCAGAATTGCATTTTCTTTCACTGCTTGATTTTCTAAAGTTGTTCTGGGGTGGAGAAATTCCATTTTAAAACTCTTCCCAATCTCCTCTTTTTGTTTGTTTGTTTTTTGGGTTTTTTTTTTTTTTTGCTGAACAGAAAATAGGCTTATGGACTCTTGGATCTGCTCTCTGGTTTCAGATTTATTTGTTTTTATTTATACATCTAGTTTGTATGTGTGTGTTTTCTAGGGTAAAAGAATGGCTATATATAGTATTGCTGCACTAGAGGCTGGATAGAGTCCTTTTTTCAAAGGTTTCCCACTTTCATGCATCACTACTGTTGATGATCTGGAAGCTGTCAACTCCACTGAGAAGGAGGCTGCCTTCTTTACTACCCAACCGAGAGAACAAGGGAGTTAGGGAGAAAAGTTCAATCTCCGATTAGCGGCAAAACAGAGAAAAACCTGTTCCTTTTCTTACTGCTGGGTAAGAGGAAAAGACTGGGCATAACTGGACATTACAGCGTGTGGGACCTGGAAAAGAAGTTGGTGGATTAGATGTGGAAGCACTGCAGGCCATATTTGTCCCAAAGAGCTGAGACAGACTTGATTACGGCCTCTTTTTGCCCACCCATCCCATAGACATTAGAAGGCCTTCAGAAGCATAATCTGGATCATTGCTCCTCCCCACCCCTACTGAGCTCATGGAAAGTGAAAGAAATTTTAATGCCCAAATCCTCTTGTTAAAAAAAGGTGTGTCAAGGCAGTTGTGCAGAGAGTTCAGTTCGGTCTGTCCTTTTGCCCCCTCAGTTTTGCAAGAAGTCTGGAAAGAACAGGCCACTAGTCTACTTAGCCTTTGGCCTCTGCATTTTTTCAACATGATTCTGGTCTCAGATTTATTTGTTTTATTTATATATCTATTGTGAAAAATATTCCCAAATGAGGAAGATGATGGTGCTTATGCTTCAGACCCTGTACTTGATGAAATTAAAAGGTGGCATGTTTTTTTTCCCTAAGCAGAAAATTTAGAGAATAGCATATCATGTAACTGGCACTTATAATAATAAAATGTATGATCCTAAATGTGTATCACGATTGGAAATCTTGGTGCTGTACCAGTCTCTCCTCCACAGGTACCTGAGGGACATCACTTGCCAGCCTGGCCCTGATCCAGTTTTCTCTCCTCACTGATTCCAAGGCATGACAGTAGCAACTGCAGGAATCTCCAAGGTGGCCCAGCTTATGTTTCCTGTGTGTTTCTTACAGGTAGTCCGATGGCAACAGGGACAGACTCTGGAACATCTCTTCTTGGTGGTGGAATGGAAGGAATGGTTGTACATCTCCCCCAGGTAAGGCAAGGATGATGATGGAGAAATGCAGGCAGGCAGCCTTGGTGTTTCCTTTGTAGGAGCCTGGCTGTCTATTTCGGAAATTATGTCTAAGAAGGGGTAATTTTTCCCCCTTCATCTTCTAGCAGCTTGTGTCCTTCAAGGAAGTGGCTGTGTATTTCACCAAGCAAGAATGGGATCTCCTAGAGCCAGTCTAAAGAGCACTGTATAAGGAAGTCATGCTGGAGAACTACAAGATGGTGGCCTCTCTGGGTAAGGACAGAATCCATGCCAGGGACCAGCATGGCTGAAGGTCATCAATGTACAAAGAGTGTATACCTCTGTTTCTCCTTTTGTTCTAGTTTTTCTGGAGAGGTAAGTCGAAGTTCAAGGCAGGGCCCAAGGAATAGATCCCGGCAGTCCAAAGTTTCAGCTAAACAGGAAGATTTCCTCAGTGAGAACGTGAAAGATGGATTAGAGACTGGCTGGGTTAATGCAGTGGATCAAAACCAAAAATTAAAAGAATTGAAAGTGCAGGGTCTTGTTAGAAATTTTGGAATTTTAGTACTCACCAGCCTATCTCCTTTAAAAGAAATCTCCTCTATATGAAAACTATATTGTTTGTAAGGTACCTTTTCAATCTCACTCCCCTTCTATCCTTATCCTCATTGTTCCCCTCCATTCCCTACCCTGATACGAAAATTTAAAAAATATATATAATTTTAAAAAAAGGAAAGAAATCTCCAAACTAGATCTCATCCACTGGTTGGAAGAAGGAAAAGATCCATTTGTCCATGACTCTGAGAAGCAGAAGCAATTGGCAGATACATAGTTAGGTATGTGCTATGGGACCACAGAGGGGGTTCTCTTAAAATTCCAGCCTGTAATTAGTCAGTCAGAATAATCAGTCTCAAGGTGTGTTGAGTCCATCAGCACTGTTCATGGATCAACAGAGCACAGTAGCACACTCCTATGCCATATTTATTGTTCTTGGGTTCTTTTTTTAAATTATCTTCATTAGTTTTCAATAATATAATAAATGTTGTAAGCCGCCCAGAGACCTTCAGGTAGTGTGGGTGGCATATAAGTTAAATAAATAAATATAACAACAAATACAGTTGTGCCCCGCTTAACGATTGCACCGCATTAGGACGAATCCGCAAATGGTCTAAATGGGGAAATTTCGCTTAACGATTATCAGTTCCCTGCTTCAGGAACCAATTTTCGCTTTACGACAATCAAAAACAGCTGATCGTTGGGTTTTCACAATGGGCGCCGGGTGCTTAAAATGGCTCCCCGCTGTGCTTAGGGACGGATTCCTCGCTATACAGGCACCGAAAATGGCCGCCGTATGGAGGATCTTCACTGGACGGTGAGTTTTTACCCCATTGGAATGCATTGAACAGTTTTCAAAGTGTTTCAAAGGGGTTTTTAATTTCGCTTTACGATGTTTTCGCTTAACATCAATTTTCCTGGAACGGATTATCGTCATTAAGCGAGGCACCACTGTAAACAAAATAGATCCTCCTACAAATTATAATAAAGTAGTAGAAGCTAAGAAGAAAAAAAACCACACTTATAAAACTATAACATTGTGCTCCCCTCCTCCTTCAGGACTATTTACCTTCTCTGTTAATTTGTTTATGTTATTATTTGATTATTTATTTAACATATTGCATTGCCCCATTCATCTCCAGAAGTACACTGATTCTTCACCAGGGGTAAATCTTTTCCTTTTCTCAAGCACATACACCAAAAATGAATTCCATATTTCTTTAAAATCATTAATATTATATATTCCTTTTCTTATCTAATTTTGCAAGTTAATTTATCACTAATAGCCATCTTCCATAGAGTATTTCCTTATACCATTCTTCCATATTAAGTTGTTCTTGGGCTCTGAAGACAGCTAGATAAAGAGGAAGATGACAAATTAACACTTCCCAGTTTAGTTTCCCTCTCCTTCCCAAAGCCTAGCTGTAGTTTTGTTTCTCTCCTCTTGTGTGGCAAATGATACTGCCTGTGTATAACCAATGGTAAATTCACACACTTCTGAACTTGCTAAAATCAATTAGGATACAATTCAGAAAAAAATTCCTGTCATTGTTTGAGATAACAGGTTCTTGAGAAAATGATCTAGTTCCAGCAGAAGGCACGGGGGGGAACGTAATTGTCCTTGAGAAATTGCGGTGGGGAAAATAATACGGTAATTTGATTTCTGGAGAAGTTGAAAACATCTGAGATTTCCTGAAACTCCTGGCAGGATATTATTTCTCTCCTTATCTCTCAAATTTAGGAGATGAGAATTGCCAGAACCTACCTCTTGTGCCATGGGAAATTAAGGATGTTGTAGAAGGAGTATCATTTGAAAATTCGAAGGGACAAAAGAATCAAATGCAAAACCAGTCCAAGAAAGGAAAGAAAAAAATCTTTGGGTTCTCAGAAGGCAGATGGCAAATTAAAGAGCTACGGGATAATCCAGTCAGGAGCAAAACGATATGAAAGCATGGACCTTGGAAAACATTTCAGTGATATCTGGAAAGAGTTTCACTTTTCTTTCTAGCCTTGTTCCACATCAAAGAGCTCACATAGGAGAGAAACCATATAGATGCATGGAATGTGGAAAGAGCTTCAGTCAGAAAGGATACTTTAACCAGCATCAAAGAATTCACACAGAAGAGAAGCCATATAAATGTAAGGACTGTGGAAAAAGCTTCAGTCGGAAAGGGCATCTCAGGCAACATCAAAATATTCACACAGGGGAGAAATCGTATAAATGCATGGAGTGTGGAAAGAGCTTCAGTCACAAAAGGGTCCTTATGTGACATCAAAGGAATCACAGAGGAGAGAAAGCCCATAAATGCATGAGAAGAGCTTCATGCACAAATATGTCCTTATGCAATATGAAAGGAACTGCAGTATGAAAGGAACCACACAGGGGTGAAAACATATAAATGTATTGAATGTGGAAACTCTTTTAGTCAGAAAGGGAACTTAAGGTGGCATCAAAGAATTCACACAGGTGAGAAACCATATACATGCATGGAGTGTGCAAAGATTTTCAAGTGGAAAGAGGACCTTAAACAGCATCAAAAGAATCACATAGGTGAGAAACCATATAAATGTGTGGAGTGTGGAAAGAGGTTTAGGCCGAAAGTTCACCTTAGACAGCATAAAATTATTCACACAAGAGAAAAACCGTACAAATGTATAGGGTGTGGAAAGAGCTTCAGTCATAAAGCGGCTCTTAGGCTACATGAAAAAATTCACACAGGGCAGAAGCCTTATAAATGCATGGAGTGTGGAAAGAGCTGCTGTCAAAATTGGGACCTAAGGCGCCATCAAAGAACTCACACAGGGGAGAAACCATATAAATGCATCGTGTGTGGAAAGAGCTTCAGTCAGAATGGGATCCTAAGGCGGCGCCATAGGATTCACACAAAGGGGGAAGCTATAGAAGAGCATGAATTGTGGAAAGTGCTCCAGGCAGAAAAGGGACTTTAGGCAGTATCAGAGAACTATACAAATGTGTGGAGTGTTGAAGGAATGTTAGTCAGAATAGGAATCTTAGCCTGCATCAAAGACCTTGCCATGTGAGCTAATTCTCCCAACTCTATGTTAACTGTCAAATTCCAGAGTTCAAGTTATGTGAAACAACTTCCAACTTTTAATCAGCCACCTATTTTTTAACATACAAATTAAAAAAAACAATTTTAAAATGCAATAAAACATTTTTGTGCAAACTTTTCTTGCCTCTGAACTTGTTATGTTATTTTTCCTCAGCTAGTTTCTTCCACCCTAACCTCCGTCATCTCAATGGTTGAGTATAAGCCAGACGAGGGCTGTCTTACACAGCCCCACTTCATACATTCAGTATCTTCACTCTTTTCTTCCTGCCACCCCCTGTGGGATATTGTTTGACTGCCTTTTGAGAAGGTGATATCTGAGGTTTCCGCACTTCCTTCAACAACTTGTTCTTGTCCGGACACATTCTTTCCCATCTATCTCTCCCACCAAAACGTGGCAGTTTTTTTGGGGGGAAGGAGATTAGGTAGAACATATCCTCTCATCCTCTGCCTAACTCCTGAAGATGCCGGCCACAGAGACTGGCAAAACATTAGGAAGAAAAACCTCCAGAACATGGTCAAACAGCCCAAAAACAACCATTGGATCCTGGCTGTGAAAACCTTTGAGAATATATTAATTATATACTTCATTCTATATTTTATTTTGTGTGTGTGTGTTCAATAACATTCCATTTACAATCAGTGTGAGCGTAATATACTCAAGCCCCATATATGTCAGAAAGCACTATTGCCCTGGTTCAGACATCCCAAATAGTTGTTTCTTTGTGAGTTCATACATATGTTCTGATAACATGCAAGAATTTGTTGTTTAGTCATTAAGTCATGTCCGACTCTTCGTGACCCCATGGACCACAGCACGCCAGGCCCTCCGGTCTTCCACTGCATCCTGGAGTTTGGTCAAAGTCACCTCATCCCACAGTGCAGGAGACCTGGTCCTCCTTGTAGACAGTGCACAGTAGTTACTGGCTGGAGCTTCAGATGTCTCCCCTTGCTCCACACCATTTCACCTCCGTGGTCATGGGTATAATAGCTCTTACTAAGAAGGGAGACCATGATAGCTTGGTTGTACTTTACAAAACAGGGAAGTCCAAGTCCCTATCACTTGGCAAAGAGCCAACCTTGTTCAAGAGGGCAGAACTCAATATGGCCTTTCTGACAGCCTCGCATTTTCAGGGCCTCTCAACATTCAGGCTGACTTCCTGATTAGAAAGCAAGTTCTCTCAGGGGAAGAGAGCCACTCCCGCTTGGATGTCTTCCTCCAGGTATCGATTTGCCCACTGGAGGTTGACGTGTGCTTCTCTGATGAGCAAAACACTGACACTCCTCTTTATCTAGAACAGGAGTACTCTTTCTTTGCGATGACCCGAGGACAGATTACTTATTTATTTATTTAGAATAATTTTAGCCCACTTTTCTCCTTAAAAAAGGACCCAAGGTGGCTTACATAATGTTTCTGATGAGGAACAAAGAAGGCTGAGTTGCTTTCTGCAAGAATCCCGTCTTCCTCCAGGAGACTCTAGGTTATGTGATGGAAGAGAGCAACATTTGGGACGTCCCTGGTGAATCTTCACTTACTCACAACCTGTATATTTGTAATCAAAATACAAAGAGAGTAAACTGTAAAGAGGTTAAACCCCAAATTAAGCACCTCGTTTGACCTTTATCTCTATCCCTGACTCTGGAGTTCAGTGCTAGAAAGGATACCTGTTCCTCTGTGCACATTGATATGCCATAAGGGCATCATCTCAGGACCCTTTTGTGAGTTTCCTCATTTATTTATTTATTTATTTTATATCCCGCCTATCTGGTTGGTTAAGACCACTCTAGGTGGCAGAGAGCAGAGCAACAAGATAAGATATTGCAGAGAGCAGCAACAATAAGATATTGTTCTGGAAGGCGGTGCATGACTTCCTCATAAAATACTGGGTTTGTAATCTGAAACTACAACAATATGGTACGATCATGGGAGTGGCAGACAACTTTTCAGGCACAAAACGTTTTTTAAAAATGGGTTGTGTGTGGAAAACATGGCTTCGGTGTGCTTTTGTCTGATCAATCCCATTTGACTTACAGCAATCCTGCAGTTAGTAAGGCTGTCCTGGTGGGGAGTCATAGTTTTCTCCTTCAAAGCCCTGTGCAACTTGTGAGTGTGCCAAGCGAACACCTCTTCCATCCTCTACCTCGTCATGCCTTAAGATGGCGGCTCAAACCCTTCCAGGAATGCCCTCTCTTATTTCAAGTGAGGAGGATGACAAGTGGCAAGTGGGCTTTGATTTGGTCCTTTGATTTGGGTGGGGATTCAAACCCTGGTCTCCAGAATCCTAGTCCATCACTCTATCCACTACTACACCACCCTGGGTATCCATCACAGGGTTTTTCTTCCTGATGTCTGTAATATAGATTATTTTCTTTGCCTCTTCTCTGACAAAATTTACTCCCCTTATTATATGGATTAATACACACCCCTGACCTGTTTTGTGATTTTTATACTGACACTGAATTTAAGTTTGATATTTTCTTATATTCTTGCATCTGTGTTTTGATTTTTGTCTATTAAATAAATAAATAAATAAATAAATAAATAAATAAATAAATAAATAAATAAATAAATAAATAAATAAATGCCTATTAATATAGTCTAGTTCCCAAGGTGTTTCCTTTTTAAAAGAGATATTCTCAAGCCAGATCTCAGCTTCGGCCTTGTTGCAGAGGAAAACGCTTTGTCCAGACTTCTGAAGAAAGTCAGAGGAATCTGCATAAATCAGTTGTGATAGGCAGTGGGAAATCTTGTCAAGGTATCCGGGGCTTGCATAGTGATTTTTGAAGCTTTATTATCAACAAGGGTGGAGGGCGGGGTTTCACTTAACTGGGTCTTGTTTTTGGGGTAGAGCTTATATTTCAAGCACCCTGAAAAATCATACTAGGGTTTTTATTTTAGGTTAGGTCTTATTTTCAGGGAAACAGGGTAAATATTTTCTGACAAGTTATAGAGCTCATTACTACAGTGACAAAAATTCAGTTGGTGCAAAATGTAAACTGAGAGAAATATAAGCATAGGGAGGCAAATGACATACACACACCACCTTTCTTTATTACTATCAGAGCCATGCACAGTTTAAAATTATGGACGTATATGAAATATAGGTATAATTGAAAACAAATTAAAATGTTAAGACTATTTTTGACCGAAAGTGGGATTGACTGCCTAAAGGAAAGCACTGATTTGAGTATGGTAATTCTCCTTACAGCAGGCGCTGGCATTAAGAAAGCTCGCCGTGGAAAGGGGCGATGCAGCTTCTGCCAGTCAAACCCATGCACCCCCCCTCCTCCCGCCAGCTGGGTGACAGGATCAGACCTTCCCGGTCCTAGAGAGGCAGGAAACGTGGTGCACAACTTGGGGCGGGGAGACAACAACCAGCCCAGCCCCCCTTGCCTCTTCCAGGAGGGGAGGAGAAGCGTTTCCTGGTAAGGAGATGGGGGGGGGTCACGCTTAGAGGGCAAGAAGGGTAAAAGAGGTAAAGGGGCATCGGGACGAGGGTAGAAGGGAAAAAGAGGAAAAATTAGCATATTTTTTTGGGGGGGAGATCTTTTCCCCGACCTACCCTTTCGAATCATTATTTGGGGCGCGGGGTGGGGTGGGGAAACGATCCATGCAATCCTGGGTCCAAAGTGGTGCTCAGCTCCTTGATTTCTGCTGCACGATCCGCATTGAGCCAAGCCCCCGTTTTTGTGGGGTTCGGATTGAAGTGGTTGGGGGAGCAAGAGAGGTTGAAGAGGGGGAAATCGGTGCTTAGTAGGAGGCTTTGTTTTGGATTGCGGTTCCGATCCTAAGAAGTTTTTTTTTATGGGCTTCAGATTAGGATGAGGAAGAAAGTGTAGAAATGTATCCTTGGCATGGCTTGGTTTGTGGGGGTCTGGGGTGGAGAAGGACGCAGGCGGTCTTTCCTCTTAACGAACCAAGAAGAGTTATTTTTCTCTGTATACTAGTAGTAGGACAGGCAGTAGATTAGGGGTCTGCTGGTAAATGTCTAGGGAATTCGCACTCGATCATCAAGAGTGATTGATTCCATCATGGTTTAATAAAGTCAGTGACAAGATAGTCTGTTGGTTCCCAAACCAGGCTTTGGAAATCAAGAAAGTCTGTGGAAGGAGACTCCAGAGAATATCCTTCATTAGGACCCTCTGAAAAATTTACAAAATATGCCTTAAACTGCGTGTCGTTTCGATTGCGCAATCGTCCTACAACCACCCTTAAAATCTTAAGAATTACCCTGGTGAGGAGGAAACAGCCTTGAGGCTGCCCATATACTGTATATCATAACAATCATTCTTCTTGTTGTCTAGATATTCGGTCTTACTTCCAGTGGCTTCAAGGCAGTGTATGTTGCTATTCTCCATCTCACTTTAGCTTCCCAACAACACTACAAGGTAACTTAGTTTGAGAGTATATGACTTTCACATTTGAACCCAGATCTCCTGAATCCTAATCCAAAAGCTTGAAGTAGGAACTTGGGTTGCTTTTTATTTGCCTTCTAAAGCTGGAAAGATTGCTCCTCAGTTTGATCTTACTGCTCCTCAGGTTTAGTGAGCCTTTATCTGGATTCCTCTGTTGTAAAAGTGAACATATACAGTGGTGCCTCGCTAGACGATGATAACCCATTCCACTGAAATCGCTGTCTAGCGAAATCATTGTCTAGCGAAAAGCAAATCGGTGTCTAGCGAAAATCGGTTTGCGAAGCAGGGACCGAACATTGTCCAGCGAAATTCCCCCATAGGAATCACTGTTTTGTGAATCGCTATAGCGATTGCAAAAAGCCAATGTCTAACGAAAAAACTGTCATGCGGGGTAACTGTCTAGCGAGGCACCACTGTAATGGCTGGGGAGCTCAATGGGTTAAGTATCTCACTGGGGAGCCAGAGTTTGGGAGCAAAGTTCCCCACTGTGACTCCTTAGCAAGGGCTGGACTGGATGATCCATAGGGACCTTTCTCGCTCTGCAGTTCTAAGATTATCATAAAAGCCACCAGCTCGTAGCTTTTCCATCTTTTGCAGGGTTAGCAGCCCAGTGTTGCTGAGACAGTGGGTTCTTCTCTGGTCATGCGAGCTTTGTTTCTGCCAAGCCTTAGAAGCAGAACTTGGAAAAGTTCCCTTTTTTTGGACTACAGCTTCCAGAGTCCCTAAGGTGGCATGACCCACAGAATTTACACTATACTGGCCCTAGAATATATACGACATGAGGTCCTCATAGTCCTGCTGAGACTTAACTTGAGCAATTCATAGAACAGCCTTGCAAAAGGAGCAAGTATTATAAGGTCCTGCCAACCTAGCAGTTCGAAAGCATGGAAATGCGAGTAGATAAATAGGTACCACCTCGGTGGGAAGGTCACGGCCATGGCATTCCGTGTCTAGTCACGCTGGCCACGTGACCACGGAAACTGTCTTCGGACAAAACACTGGCTCTATGGCTTGGAAATGGGGATGAGCACTGCCCCCTAGAGTCAGACACGACTGGACTAAATGTCAAGGGGAACCCTCTCTCTCTCTCTGTGTCTCCCTCTCTCTCCCTCTCTCTCACATACACACAGATATGCACACAAATGTACATGCACACACTGGCTTGCATGACACGATGGAAGGGAGTTGTCCACCTCTCGTTTCAGCCCAGAAATCAATGAGTGTGGAGTAGGAGGTTTGCTCTGAGCTGTAGCAAATAAAAAAAATGTGTTCCTTCGCCAAGCCCTGGGAAGGATGAAAAATCTGATGTGCTGAGGCTGAGAAGGTGCCTTTGGTTGTCCAGCAGGAGAAGGGTTTGAAATCAGATGAGGAGCTTCTGTGGGCCACATCTGGCCTAGAGTCTGGAGACGGCCTCCTTTATGCCTCCTTTGTCTTCCTCACAGGCAGTGCAGTGGCATTAGAGCAGCACCCGTCTGGATGGTCTCATCTTCCCTTTCGAGTGGAAAGCATAACCATGAAGACACCTCAGGTAAAGGAGGGATCAAAAGAGAGTTACGGATGGGCTCCCTTTCTTGAAGGACCATTCTCATTCTCCATATCTCAGCCCCCCTCGGATATGGTTGTTTTTGATCTTATCCTCATCTCATCTTCTTCATGATCAGTAGCAAGAATACAGTTTATTGATATATTTTTTTCAAAGAGAGAATCAAAAGAGTCATACGCTAACGAGACACAAAAATTTAGAATAGAAAATATTACAGCACATCTGTCATGAAGAATCATACCTGCCACTGATCATCTGACATAACGCTGATACTTTTTGGAAAATCTAACATTGAAAACAGGCCAAAGAAATATTTGTAATCTTTAAGGTGGTAAAATACTTTTTGTTTTTGGTTCAGTAGATTGCTATGGCTACATACAGTCAGCACACACACATACACACATGTATATATGTATACATTGTGAGCGATGGAAGGAAAGTGAGCCGTCCTCACAAGTGTCAACAGAAGAAGGAGGCGGAGGATGCGCTGTGGGAGAATTGATAAAACTAGATGAGGAAGAAGGGGGCGTCAATAAAGCCATAGAGGTGTTCCTAGCGGAGAGGACGAGAGACTGGGGGGAGGAGTCAAGCGAGTGGAGATGGGATGAGGTTATAAAGGAGGGGAAGGAAGAAAGGGGGACAGACAGAGAAAAGGAGGAAAAGGGCACCCAAACGAGAGAGACAGGAGCAGAGAGGGAAAGAATCGCGACTCTGGTTAAGAACTTTCTCAACCTGATGAAAGAAGACGGCTTGCTGCCTCTGCCTAAAGAGTTGAGTCAGGCGGGAGTCCGTGAGTCCAAAGAGGGATGGAAACCGGGAGGGGGTATGGCTTTTCGCCCTACGATGGACAAGGCAACCCCTGGTGGTGTCAGCCCTTACCTACCCAGATTGGAGGGGTCGACCGTGGTCCATCCCTGTTGCAGGACTACCTGCTCAGTTCTGACTGCGTCGGTCGCGAACCCGAACGCAACCGTTCGTTTTGGGGTGAGGAAACAATGAAACATAAAGATGTGGCGCCTGGGACTAAACCCAAGAAGTATAACTTGTTAACAGACGAAGAGTTGCCGGACCCATTCGGTCCAGAGTTATCTGATGTTAAAGTTAATAAAACCAATCCGTTTTTGACTGTTACATCGACTCCGGCTATTATTCCCGCCGATTCCCTTGGTCCGCCCTCTTCAGGAAAAGAACCCAATCACAGTGGCGCCCAACGTGGGGCGGACCAATGGGGAGGCAGGGAAGAAATGACGAGGATGTTGAAGACCATAGAGAGGCAAGAGAAGATGATTGAAAGTTTGACGGAACAGCAAATGTTGGTTACCAGACACATGATGAAGCTGGGGATGGACGATGAAAGAACCCCAAAGAACAATGTGTTTATAAAGAATGGTCTAGTGGCCGGCCCTGCCCCCATCAGGATACAAAAAATGAGTGCTAGCGATGATCCGGAGGCGTATCTACATACATTTGAGCGCGTAGCGGTGGCTGCAGGGTGGCCTAAAGAACAATGGACTTTAATATTGGTACCTTGCCTAACGGGACTATTGCAAGAAGTGGTAGACACCCTGAGCCCCCAAGAAGCCGCACAATACGAATCCGTAAAGACAGCGATTCTAAGGACTCTTAATTTGACGGAGGAAGCGTACAGGAAAAGGTTCAGGGAGCTTAAGTGGAAACCTGGGGTGCATCCACGAACCTTAGTGCAAAGAATGAAAGCTAACATGACTAGATGGATTAAACCAGAAGACAAATCTAAAGAACAAGTCATGGAGGCGTTTGTGTTGGAACATTTGGTGACGACTTTGAGCGGGAATCTGAAAGGGTGGGTGCAGAAGAATAACCCGAAGCAGTTGGAAGAAGCCATCAAGCTGATCGAAGACTATTGCGCCTCAGAAGAAGCAATCAAAGAAGGTCCCGCCTTCTCAGGGGAACGCGGGAGACCTCGTGAGAAGGCGGGGACGCAGACACAAGGCGGCGGAGTGAAGAGAGGGATGGACGTGCCAGGAGGAGCTCGTCCTCGCGGGCGCCCCTTCGAACCTATGGGGCCGAAGCCAGTGCGCCCAGTTACAGTGGACGACCGCGTGTTTGGGGGGCTTGTGTGTTACGGCTGCGGGACCCCGGGCCACGTGCGTCGGGATTGCCCTGGGACAGACTGCTCTTGGGTAGGCGGATCGAATAATACCCAAGAGAAATCTGGGAAACAAGTAGGTTGGGAGGTGGTTGCATGGGTGAATGGGGAGAAGAAACAGGCGCTAATTGATACAGGATGCGGCAGAACCTTGGTACGGGACATAAAATTAGAAGGGGTGGAAGAAGGGTTTACAGTGAAGTGCATACACGGAGACTCTAAGACCTATAAGACGACGTGGGCCGAAGTTAAAGTTGGAGAGGAGAAACGGAAAATGAAAGTGGGGATTGTTCCAGGACTTTCGAGAGAAATGTTGTTGGGAAGAGACTGGGTGGGTGATAGAACATTAGCCGAATGTAAAGAAGTGATGCAAGGAGACTGTGTTAAAATTGAAGTGGGAGATGATTTCTTGCAGGAGACAACACGCGACCACATGCGTATGTTGCAACAAGATGACGCCACGCTACAAGAACACCTGCGAGCCGCGCGTGAGGTGGGCGAAGTAGCTGGGGGAAAAGAGGGGATGATTTTGGACAGTGGGCTATTGTATAATGTGACAGAAAAAGGGGAAAGGAGGTTGGTGGTTCCACAGAAATGGCGTATGGCGATTTTACATTTGGCCCATGATATTCCTATGGCGGGGCATCTAGCATATGATAAGATGAAACCCAGGATTGAACAACGGTTTTGGTGGCCAGGAATGGGGAAAGAAATAGAAAGTTATTGCCAGACATGCCCAGAGTGCCAGAAAACTCAAGCCAAACCCAGACCAGGAGCTCCCTTAGTACCCATGCCCCTAGTGGATCAGCCCTTCCAGAGAATAGGGGTGGACATTGTGGGGCCCCTTCTCAAGTCGGCGGGGGGCCACACAC
This sequence comes from Pogona vitticeps, assembly GCF_051106095.1. Taxonomy (NCBI): domain Eukaryota; kingdom Metazoa; phylum Chordata; class Lepidosauria; order Squamata; family Agamidae; genus Pogona; species Pogona vitticeps. The sequence goes on from NC_135784.1 coordinate 25,581,651, forward strand.
ACATTCTGGTTATTATAGACTATGCTACCAGGTATCCAGAAGCGGTGCCCTTGCGGTCCACAACATCTAAGGTGTTAGCTCGGGAATTGTTACAAGTCTTTACCCGGCTGGGCTTTCCAAAGGAGATCTTGACAGATCAAGGCACCAACTTCATGGGACAAACCTTGAAGGAAATGTGGGGATTATTGGGAGTAAAACCCCTCCATACAGCAGTCTATCATCCTCAGACTAATGGATTAGTGGAGAGATTTAATAAAACACTTAAAGGGATGCTGAGGAAGTTAGTGATGGAGAAACCGAAAAGGTGGCACCTGCTAGTAGCGCCATTAATGTTCGCAGTGAGGGAAGTTCCACAGGCATCCACGGGATTTACGCCTTTCGAGATGATGTATGGTTGGAACCCCAGAGGTATACTAGATTTGGTCAAAGAGAAATGGGAGAGTGGGAGAGATGAGGTACAAACGAACGTTAAACATGTCATAGAGATGAGAGAACATTTGAAGTTAGTAGCCTCCTTGGCGAGGGAAAATTTGGGAAAGGCCCAAGAAGGGCAGAAACGGAGATATGACGCCAAAGTTAAAGCAAGACAATTCGAACCGGGACAAAAGGTTTTGTTATTGATGCCAGCAGCTTCATCAAAGCTATTCGCCACTTGGCAAGGGCCTTATAAGGTGTTGAGAAAGATAGGAGAAGTGGATTATGAGATCTGGATGCCTGACAAAGTTAAAAAGAAAGGCATCTTTCATGTAAATTTGTTAAAGGAGTGGAAGGAGAGAGAAGCGTTATGGGGGGAAGTAAAGGACGAAGAATTTGGCCCGGAAACGAAGGATTTTTTGCGTCAAGGAGTAGAATTAGATTTGGGAGAAGAGTTAACTGCGGAGCAAGAGAGGCAGATGAGAGAGATAGAACACCGATACAAGGAAGTTTTCTCAGGAAAACCGGGTAACACCACGTTAGTCGAACATGCAATCAACACGCAACCACAGGTCATAGTCAGATCAGGAAGTAGGAGCTGGCCTAGACACCTGAGGGAAACTATTAATAAAGAGATAGAAGAGATGCTGCAGCTGGGCGTGATTGAACCATCTTATAGCCCTTGGAGGAGTTATCCGGTAGTGGTACCAAAACCAGATGGGAGTGTCAGGCTGTGCATCGATTATCGCAGGTTAAATGAAGTGTCCAAATTCGATGCTTACCCGATGCCAAGAATTGATGACTTACTAGAACGGTTGGGAGGGGCGGAGTACCTCACCTCATTAGACCTGACCAAGGGATATTGGCAGATACCCTTGAGGCCAGAAGATAAAGAAAAGACAGCATTTGTAACACCTAAGGGCCTTTACCAATTCTCGCGTATGCCCTTCGGGTTGCATGGGGCAGCGGCGACGTTTCAACGACTGATGGATAAAGTGTTAGCCCCCGTAAAAGATTTTGCCGGAGCTTATATTGATGACATACTCATATATAGTAAAAGCTGGGAGGAGCATTTAGAGCATCTGGAGAAGGTGCTACAGGTGTTGCAGGAGGCTCATCTGAAAGTTAATCCGACCAAGTGCAAAGTGGCGCGTAGAGGGGTGAAATTCTTGGGGTTTCAAGTAAAACAAGGTAGAATACAACCGGTGTCAGACAAAATCGACCAAGTGACTGCTTGGCCCGTGCCCAGGACAAAAAAGGAAGTACAGAGATTTTTAGGGCTAGCAGGTTATTACAGGCAGTTCGTTCCCAACTTTGCCCATATTGCGGCTCCCCTAAGCGATTTGACCAGAAAGAAGAAGGCAAAAATAGTTCATTGGGGAGAAAAGGAGACCGAAGTTTTTGAGGAATTGAAACAGATTCTAGCTGAATTGCCCAGTAGATATGCTCCAGATTTTTCCAGGCCTTTCATAGTTCAGACTGATGCTTCAGACCGAGGAGTGGGAGCAGTGTTATCACAAGAGAAGGACGAGGTAGAATTTCCAGTAATGTATTTAAGTAAGAAACTTACCCCTAGAGAGCAGAAGTATTCAACTATTGAAAAGGAGGCTTTTGCGGTTAAATGGGCTATACAGGCTTTAAGGTATTACTTGTTAGGAGCACCCTTTACGCTCATCACAGACCATGCCCCATTACAATGGTTAAACAGGATGAAGGATGTGAATCCCAGGTTGACCAGGTGGTACCTAAGTTTACAACCATTTACCTTCACAGTGAAATATCGTAAGGGAAGTGCCCATGCTAATGCGGATTACTTTTCCCGACAGGGAGAGATGCTACAGCAAACCGAAGAGAGGACGGCCCACTCCTCAGGGGGGGCGTGTGAGCGATGGAAGGAAAGTGAGCCGTCCTCACAAGTGTCAACAGAAGAAGGAGGCGGAGGATGCGCTGTGGGAGAATTGATAAAACTAGATGAGGAAGAAGGGGGCGTCAATAAAGCCATAGAGGTGTTCCTAGCGGAGAGGACGAGAGACTGGGGGGAGGAGTCAAGCGAGTGGAGATGGGATGAGGTTATAAAGGAGGGGAAGGAAGAAAGGGGGACAGACAGAGAAAAGGAGGAAAAGGGCACCCAAACGAGAGAGACAGGAGCAGAGAGGGAAAGAATCGCGACTCTGGTTAAGAACTTTCTCAACCTGATGAAAGAAGACGGCTTGCTGCCTCTGCCTAAAGAGTTGAGTCAGGCGGGAGTCCGTGAGTCCAAAGAGGGATGGAAACCGGGAGGGGGTATGGCTTTTCGCCCTACGATGGACAAGGCAACCCCTGGTGGTGTCAGCCCTTACCTACCCAGATTGGAGGGGTCGACCGTGGTCCATCCCTGTTGCAGGACTACCTGCTCAGTTCTGACTGCGTCGGTCGCGAACCCGAACGCAACCGTTCGTTTTGGGGTGAGGAAACAATGAAACATAAAGATGTGGCGCCTGGGACTAAACCCAAGAAGTATAACTTGTTAACAGACGAAGAGTTGCCGGACCCATTCGGTCCAGAGTTATCTGATGTTAAAGTTAATAAAACCAATCCGTTTTTGACTGTTACATCGACTCCGGCTATTATTCCCGCCGATTCCCTTGGTCCGCCCTCTTCAGGAAAAGAACCCAATCACATACATAAATATATATTTTCCTTTCTTTTGAAAAATCATATTGATCAGTAAAGCTGTAAAATCTACTATGTTTCTCACATGACATCCTGAATGCTATCCAATAAAATCAGATAAAAACCACACATTAGAAGATGACTCCTTTTGAATAGAGAATTTTTCCTTTTAGACAGTGACATCCTTCAAGGAGGTGGCTGTGTATTTTACTACGGAGGAGTGGGACCACCTAGATCCCGGCCAAAGAGTTTTGTACAAGGACGTCATGCTGGAGAACTACAGGAATGTGACCTTCCTGGGTGAGTAGACCTGACTTTCTATTTACTTAATAGGTAACAAAGAGTTGAATATTTATGCCTCGCTACAGTACTTTCTTTTGTCCCCTCTCTTGGAGGCATGCCTTAATGTAGTGAAGGGGTCTGAGTGTCTTGGGGAGCCAAGAGGAACATCTTTAGGGATCCAGATGCCATTACAAGCCTGGACTCCTAGCAGGGTCAACCAAAGTGGAATGACACCAGGCTAAGATGCATTCACCTTCTTCTGGGTCAATGGTCACATCAACAGAGAAAATTCTGGAGGGTTGTTACTGGGCAGCCGCAGTAGTGGAACAGGACATTCTCTGTTGTACTTTGGGCAGAAGGCTCTCTGGAAAATTATGATAATGCTAGGAAAGTTTGAAGGCAGACACTTGATTTTGCAAGAGCTGGGCAGGACTTTAGTGATAGGATATGCTGGAGGTCTCTTATTCATAAGCCCTTCATTTCTCTCCATGACAGGCAAAATAATGGCAACACAGGAAGGTTCTGGGTCATCTCCATTTGGCGGTGGAAGGGAGAGAAGTGCCCTGCAGCTGTCCAAGGTAAAGGAAGAACCTTTCCAGAGAGATGCACGTGGAGGGTTTGAAAGTCTCCCTGTGTTGGCAGTGTGGATGGGATTCTGAAAGGGCACCCCTCCTTTTTATTTGGGGGGCCTGCAGCATCACCCTGTAAACATCAATGTATTACACTTCTTGTCTGCCATTCTGCTGTACAATTGGCAGGAAATGTGAACGTTACCTACAGTCATGCCCTGCTTTCCAAATCCCCCGTTTAATGACGAATCCACTTGACACTGAGGTTTTTGCAATCACTTTTGCAATCTCAAAACGATGGTTTGAATTGGGTTTTTCCGCTTTGCGATGATTGGTTCCCTGCTTTGGGAACCGATTTTCGCTTTACAAATATCAAAAACAGCTGATCGTCGGGTTTCAAAATGGCCGCCGGCTGAAGAACATGCCCCCCCCCGCTGTGCTTAGGGACAGATTCCTTGCTGCACAGGCATGGAAAATGGCCGCCCCTATGGAGGATCTTTGCTGGACGGTGAGTTTTCAGCCCATTGGAACACATTGAACGGTTTTCAATGCATTTCAATGGGCTTTTTTTATTTCGCTTTACAACGTTTTCGCTGTACAGCGATTTCGCTGAAATGAATTAACGTCGTCAAGCGAGGCACCACTGTATTTATAACTTGCCCTTGCACACTGGAAGTTATTGTGCTTCTGTCCAGGACTCTTTCTGAGTAGAGATTCCCCACCCCTACCCCCATTCTGATTGCAGCTGGTGTCCTTCCAAGAGGTGGCTATATATTTTACCCAGGAAGAGTGGGAACTCCTGAATCCGGGTCAACGAGCATTGTACAATGAAGTCATGCTGGAGAACTATGGGACTGTGTCCTCTCTGGGTAGGATTCATTTTCCCCCACCCTTTATCAATAGGCACTGAAGCGCTGAGGTCCTTTTCTTGACCATTTGCCAATCTGGAGGTTTTCGGCCCTCCAACCTATCCTGATTCTGATTTGGCGAATGGTTTCCTCCAGATTTCAGAAAGTTTTGTATCTGGTATGGCTGATGGCCTTGTCAACACTCTGGGTTGCTGGGGCAGAGGGCAGAAATGATCCCTGGTGGTGGACAAGGTCTACCCTGAGTGATCTCTCCTGTTGAACAACATCTGGGTCGCTTTATAGTGGAGAGCAATCTAGGAAATTGGTGATGTGTTTACAATGCTCCAACACTGGAGGCATTCAAGAAAAATGTAATTAATTTTAAATATTCCTGCATTGAGCAGGGGGTTGGAATTGATGGCCTTGTAGGCCCCTTCCAACTTCACTTGTCTATGATTCTATAATATAGGTAGAGGAAAGCTAACAACAAATTTGATCAGATGCTACCTAAGGGGCTCATTATTGAACCTGCTTTGTGATGATAGTGAAGGCCATTTGAGATGGGCACGAATCACGGTTCGTTGCAATGCCCACACAGGTGTTCTGTGGGCGCCAGATGCTTCCCTCCCCCACCAGTGCATGGTATCCATGGAACACCTCAGTAGGCGCCAAACCAGGCTGAACCACAGTTCATGCCCGTCTAACAGTGATTCGCCTTGTCCACCACAGATAAGGACAAAGCACAGTCCGTCTCGCAAGGCAGTTCAAACATTGAATATGGAAATCCAGAGAAGTGGTCACGGCTGCAGCCAGTATACAATGTTCCATGTCCTAGATCCACTAAGGCTTTTGAAGTTGAGCCCTCTTATTGCATCCAGAACTTCATTTGGTCAAATGCTCAGAAGATACATCATCCAGTAGCTGCCAGCGTAAGGCATGCTTTTAATCGCTGGTGTTCTCTCAGGCTGGAAGGGGACTTTGCCTCTTCTTCTAGGACAGGTCTTCCTCCCTCTCAGGCTGAGGTCCCTGAACCCTAGCCTTGAAGGTCCAGGGTCTCTGATGACCTTCTAGCCCTGGACTTTTGAGCTGGTCCTTGGAAAAAGATGATGGCCAAAGAATTGTGAGTTGTTGTAGGTTTTTTTTCAGCCTGTTTGGCCGTGTTCTTAAGGTTTTTCTTCCTAACGTTTCGCCAGTCACTGTGACCGGCATCTTCAGAGGACAGAAGTCAGAACTCGTGACTGTGCTCTGATAGCTCTTGGTGTCAGTGCATGACTGTAGTAGTGAACTGGGTGTCAATGAAGAAACTGAAATATAATCCAGACAGGCTAAAGTTACTGTAGGGGTGAACAGTTTTCTAGAGACTGATCGTATTGGCCATGATGAGAAAAATAATTTAAGCATTCCCTAGCTTCTAGTGTAGGTCACCTGCGGATTGGTTTAATGGGTGAGTAATAACATCAGTCAATAAATAAAAAGATGGATTAGTAGCAGGCGGGCTCCAAATGGCTGAATACTTTGTAATTTCTTTCTGTGTTTCTTTCTTGGAAAGAAATTCCCAAACCAGACCTCATTTCCTGGCTGGAAGTAATAGACGACCCATTTGTCCAGGACTCTGAGGAGCAGAAGCGATGGTCAAGGACCTGCTTAGGTATGTGTTATGGGACCACCAAGGGCATTTTGCAGTTTTTTCCCTTTGTGGTTATTTCTTTGTTTGTTTTATTTTGAAGTGGTACAAAGTGGCAACATGCACCAATATGAAATTAAACGTTTGTGCTTTATATATGCATCTGTAAACAAAATTGCCTTGGTACATGTTCATAAGGTGGATAATACAGAGTCTGAGTTACTCTAACCAGTGCTGGGGAATTATATCTGGAAAAAAATGCTATGATTTGTGACAATTAGTGAAAAAGGCTTTGCCTTGTTCAGGTGATTTATCCATAAAAGTAATCAGCCAAATTTTGAATGCCCGCTCTGATATGGAAATAATCTTGCAGTTGTCTGGTGTTGTGTGTAGTAGACAGAGTGACAGAATAGAACTCTGGAGAACAGGGTTCAAATCCTCACTCAGCCATGGAAACTCACTGGGGGAGTGGAACTGGTAAAACCTCTCCTTAAATATCTCACTCGCCCTGAAAGCCCTTTGGGGGTTGCTATAAATTCTGATTTGACAGCACATAACTAACAGGAACGTGGTGGCACTGCGGGTTAAACCACCAAAGCCTCTCTGGTGCAAGGTCGGAAGACAAGCAGTCGTAAAATCGAATCCACGTGATGGAGTGAGCTCCCGTTGCTTGTCCCTGTTCCTGCCAACCTAGCAGTTATAAAGCATGTAAATGTGAGTAGATAAATAGGTACCACCCCGGTGGGAAGGTAACAGCGTTCTGTGCCTAGTCGTGCTGGCCATGTGACCACAGAAACTGTATATGGACAAAACACTGGCTCTTCAGCTTGGAAAACAGGGATGAGCACCGCGCCCTAGAGTCAGACACGACTGGACTAAATGTCAAGGGGAACCTTTACCTACCTAACTAAACTTCCAATTAGCAGCGGTCACTGCTGGTCATGCATCAAGTGTGAAACCAAAAACATGTCTCAAATCTTGTTAATTAGCAGCACTTTACTGCGATTTACATGATTTCACAGAAGGATGCATAAACTGCCACAGGATTTTGGACTAAGTATGTGTGACTACTCTGGATTTATCCACAGTCCTGGGTATGTTTTCCTTGATATAACACTAATCCCAGGGTGCCTTCTGAAAACTAACTGGTTGTTGATAAAACTATTATCAGCTGATCATTCCAGATGTTAATGATCATTGTCAGTTTGAGAACCCATCACAAATGTTATTGTCACTGTATTTTTGCTGTTTTACTTGATACCTCCCACCACCGCATCCACTGGGTACATAAACCTGTGGCCCTCCTCACTCTTACCCTCTATGTGCCTGAGGAAGTGGATTTTAAGATTCACCCAATTATTTTACTGTAATCTTTGTGGATCAAGTCTACTTCTTCAGACACCCTTTATTTTGGGAAGATAATAACGACAGGTGATAATGCGTACATGCAAATACCTTTTTTGTGTGAACATTCAGAGCTACACCTCTTATTTTTTGTGTGAACATTCAGAGCTACACCTCTTATTAAAGATGCTTAACATTAGAGCACTGAATCATGCAGTGTATGGAAAAGTTACTTATTTGGTTGTCAGCTCCCAGAATATTCAGGGCGTGCTGGTTGTGATGGTCTAAGAACTGTGTTTCAGAAAAAGCAGCTCAGCTGCATTGTGGAGTAACCTCAAGGTTGAAATCCTTGGTTAGCTATGAAACCTTGTCCTAGACCACTGATTCTTAACCTTGGGTTACTCAGGAGTTTTGGACTGCAACTCCCAGAAGCCTTCACCACCAGCTGTCCTGACTGGGGTTTCTGGGAGTTGCAGTTCAAAAGCACCCGAGTAACAAAGGTTAAGAACCATTCTCCTAGCCAATACTTCTAGTTGATCCTACATCACATGATTGTTTTAAAGATCAAAGTATAAATAAATCACATTTGCCACCCAGGGCTCCTAAGAAGATATTCTGAATAAGAACAGAGTGACTAAAACATTTAAACCACAGTTGCTCAAAGTCTGATACTGTGAGATGACATTTAAAGCTTTCCACTTTGTATAGGACAGTGGTTGCCATGCTTTTTCGACTTGTGACCCCCTTTTCTAATAGCCAAGTAACTTGTGACCCCTCCACCACATATACATAAAACGGCATTTGTAATGGGGTAAAGGCATCCCTAGAAAGTAGAGGCTTCTTTCTCCCCCAAAGGGCCTGTTTCTCCTATATATAATAACTTTAATATCTGGTTCCAAAAGATCAAGGAAGAAATTATTTAACAAGAGCTACAACACATGTAGAGGGACACCTCCTCCAGAAAACACTTTGCAAACCCCTTGAAGGTCCAAACCCCTCAGGTTGGGAAACACTGGAATAGGAGGTGCTTGCTTTAAAGGTCTGTTGCCATTTATTGTTCTTTTTGTGTGTGGTCATGGTGGGGTCATTCCTTTAGAGATGCAAGTAAAAGGATGTTGCTTCTCTTCCCCCCCCCCCCCAAATCAGGTGATCGTGAGTACAGTGAGAATTATTGGGAGCTGGCTGTGTTGCCTTTGGGGATTGAATCCTCTTGTTCTCAGGGGACTGACCCTTCTGAACTCCAGATCTCACAAAAAGACCACAGAGTAAAGAAAATGGAAGAGGTTTCGAGCTTTTCTGAGATGCTGAAAAGTTATCTAAAATTAAGTAGACATTTCAGAATCCAGACAGAGGAAAAGCCATATGACTGGATGGAGTCTCCAAAGAGTTTCAGTGACCATGAAAAAATCTACAAACAACTAGGAATTGGCAAAGAAAGGAAACAGTATAAATGCACTGAGTATGGAAAGAGCTTCAGAAACAGTTCAGACCTTACTGCCCATCCAACAACGGACATACAGGACAAATCCCATAAATGCATGAAGTGTGGGAAAAGTTTCCATATGAGCTTCAGCCTTACTTTCCATCTAAGAACTCACACAGAGGACAAACCGTACGAATGCATGAAGTGTGGAAAGAGCTTCAGGGATGGCAGAACACTGGCTGACCATCAGATGACTCACCCTGGAGGGAAACCATTTAAATGCACAATATGTGGGAAAAGCTTTGCTCGGAATTCACACCTTACTAGACACCTAACGACTCATACACGTGAGAAAACCTACAAATATATGCAGTGTGGAAAGGATGGAAATGCAGATTCTGGCACAACTTGCCATCCAAGGACTCACGCGGGTGAGAAACCTTACAAATGCAACGAGTGCGGAAAGAGTTTCAGTCAGAAAGGGAACGCCAATAAGCATCAAAGGGTTCACACAGGGGAGAAGCCCTATAAATGTAAGGAGTGTGGAAAGACCTTCAGAGAGAAAGGACACCTTAAGGTGCATGAACGAACTCACACGGGGGAGAAACCTTATAAATGTATGGAGTGTGGCAAGAGTTTCAGCGACAGCGGACCACTGACTAGACATCAAAGAACTCACACAGGGGAAAAACCATATCAGTGTATGGAGTGTGGCAAGAGTTTCAGTCAGAAAGAACATCTCAAGCTGCATCAAAAGAGATCACATGGGGAGAAACTGTATGAATGTGTGGAATGTAGCAAGAGCTTCACTAAGAAAGGGCAGCTGAAGGAACACCAAGAGAAGTCACACAAGAGGGATGCCATATAAATGCAGGCAGTCTGAAGGAAATTTTAGGGAGAAAATAAATCTAGTCAACCTCAGTTCACTTGCATAGGAGGAGGGAACATCAAAACACAGCGTGTGGAAATAACTTCCATGCAAATTTGCCTTACTTCTCTCAAAGAAGTCCCCCCCTCCATGGAAAAAAAACTGTAAATGAGTATAGAATAGGAAAGAGTTTTACTGGCAGCATAGCTAGATCCAGATGTAGTTCTAGGTGAAAGTTTAGAAAGAAATTATTTTTTAAAAAATTCTTCGTAGGATTATTATTTTGAAATGTACAGTTCTGTGTTTTTGGACTACCAAGTCCTAGTAGCCTGGGAACTGTGATACAAAAATCCCCACACATCTACACACCTGTAATAGTCAACAGGTGCAGCAATTTACAGGCGACAGTATTTAAAATGGGAGTGACCATGAGAGGTGAAGATCTTGTGCCAGCTGGAAATTTAATTTAATGTTATTTATTTAAAATATTTTTATCCTGCCTTTCTCCTTAAAAAGGACTCAGTTTTAACATATTCCTAATGGTATAAATTTTTTGTAGTCCAGCGTCCACTTGAGGAGGTGCCTGAGGCACTGCTTTTTCACTAATAAACACAAAGGAGGGAGGAAAATGGGAGAATGGTTTAACCAAAAGTTGTCAGAATTCACCTGGGTCACACTAGGCTCTCCCACTGAAATTTTAAATAGCATCGTCTGAGGGTTGTTCTCCCACTGGTTTCTGGCTGGCATCAGTAGGCCTTGTGGTGATTTTGCATGAGTACTAACAGGAACAGAAGTGTTCATGAGGTCTGTTCCCTGTCATGATGTCTGTGTTCCGTGACTGATTTTGCTGGTGAGCAAATGTTTTGTATTCAATAACTCTTTGCCGGGAAGGACAGATTCGCTCTTCTAGTTCTTTTATCAATTTATTTTTAATAGACAAAGGCAAACCAAAAATCCACACATCTAAAAATACATTTAAACATCTCATAGAAGAAACTTGAAAAATCTACATACATAGTACTTCCCACTGTTCTCCTAGTTCTAGGAGAAAGAAATATTATCTGGTATTCTTATTGTATATTGGCTGGTAAATGAGCTTTGAAGTGATTCAGACTGAGATATTTAGGGCGGTAAACATGAAATAAAAAAATGGTCTTTGTTTTGTTTACAGGCTGCCTTTTGCCTAATAAGTGGCCCCAAGGTGGTTGACTTAAGCTTTCTGCTCTCCATTCTTAAAAGTCTCCATTTGACCCTGTTGGGCATGTTTTCTTTGATTCTGAGATCTTTGCCCAACAGGAAGTGCTGGCTCAATGGTTTAGGTCTATGGCTGTGGAGCCAGAGGTTGGGAGTTCAATTCCCTGCTCTGCCTCCTTGACATGGACTGGATTCGATGATCCATAGGGTCTCTTCCAGCTCTGCAATTCTGAGATGATGGTGGTGGTGGTGGTGGTAATTATAGGATATCTGCTGCTTTCTCCCAACCTAAGATTTCCAGACTCCTCTCAAAGGCATAGGAGGCTCATGCAGCTGGAATAAAGACTGCAGGTGAAAATTGTGTCCGACTTGATTGCACCCACTCCCTGCTTCCCTCTTGAAAAATCATCTCTTCCCAAGTCCACCACTCTGCAAATGCCTTTCTCCTCATTTGCTCGCTCTTGAATTCCTGTTTTGTCATCTGAATGCTAATCTTTTCCTTTCTCGATTTCATGGGTTGTTTGGATTCTTTTTCTACAAAGGAAAATGAGCATTAAGAATTTAAAAGAGGCCTTCTCCCCCTCTCGCTGAGATCCTTTTCTGTGTGCTGACACCTTGGGCTATAATCTTTCCTTATGAAAACCCTCATAAGGTTCTGGCTTCTGTGGGCTTTGGGGGAAAGAAACCACAGGATCCATTCTTATTTTTTAAAAAGAATTGGGCTGAAGAGAGGAACAGCTCTTCACTAGAGATGAAAAATCCTTTTCTTGTCCTGCATCTCCTCCTCATGCTTTGGCTTGAAGCGCCACAGCTCCACATCCCTGGCCATACTGGGGAAGGAAAGAACATCTCTAGCAAATCCTTTCCTTAGTTAAAGTTTCTATACATATTATAGTGGAGTCTCAGCTTACATATGGCTACACTGAAGTACTTTGCGACCTCCATACTTCTCAGGCCACAAAGTTTCACTTCGACTTGCAGCCGGAGAATCGACCTACGGACCTGAAGAGGGAGGCAGGGAAAGCACCAAATTCAAATTTGGCGCTTTCCTCGCCTCCCCCTTCCAATCCGTAGGCCGCCAATCTGCCTCCGGATGCTTTCCAGGGCTTCTCCGCCGCCATGGGAGGCCTCTTGGAGGTCCTCCCCCACTGCCAATAGTGCCTCTGAAGCACGATCGGCGGCAGGCGGGGACCTCCGAAAGGCCTCCCATAGTGGCAGAGAAGCCCTGGAAGGCATCCGGGGGTCCGCCGCTGCTGGGAGCCGAGCCACGCTGGGCAATCCCGGCCATGCTCGGACTCCTGGATTTCCCCCGTTGCTGCTCGGCTCCCAGCAGCAGTGGCAGCGGGGGAGGTCCAGGAGTCCAAGCATGGCCAGGATCGCCCGGCATGGCTCAGCTACCAGCGGCGGCGGCGGCCCTCTAGATGCCTTCCCCACCACCATCTGAGGCCTCTTGGAGGTTCCCCCCACTGCCGATAGTGCTTCAGAAGCACTATCTGCAGCGGCGGCGGACCTCTGAGAGGCCTCAGATGGTGGCGGGGAAGGCCTCCGGAGTCCCCCCCCCCCCGCTGACACAGGCTTTCCCAGGGTGGGCTGAGCCTACCAGGGGACCTCCGAGAGACCTCCGCAGCAGCACTGAAGCCCTCAGAGTCCTCCAGCAGCGGCAATGGTGGTGGCGGGGGTCCCCTGGAAGGGTTCCGAAAGGTAAGGTTTAATTTTGAAATTTTCATTTTAATTTTTTTTTGGGGGGGCGGGTTACAGATTACAAGGTTTTCAATGCATTCCTATGGGAAATGCCTTTTCGACCTACAGACACCGTCGAGGGTCCACTTTACTATGCAACACACCATAGACAGATAAAACTTTATTACGATCAAAAGACGAGCAACACACCTTGATAATTTTCTCTCCCCCAACGTTCCCTATGTGAGCAAAATCTTAGAAAAACATACTTCAATTTTCCTTCTTTTTTACATGGCCATTGACCCAGACAAGAAATCAAAAGACAAGAGTTATCATAACCCTCAACCAGAATTCATTAGGACTTTATCTAGCTCCAGGGAAGAAAGCTGTGGTAGGAACCACGCGACAGCACTGACAGAACAGTGGCAACTCACTAGTGGCAACGGCATCAAAGGGCCATCATCCTCTCCACCACCTTAGGGAACTGCTGGCCATCCACACAATTCCCTCCCATTAGTCCTGAAGGGAGTAACAACAGACAGTTATTTTTGTTTTTTAAATATATAGTTTAATATTACAATTATTTTCCTGAACAGAGTAACAAGAAAGAATATGGTGGTATTTTTAATGCATACTTTCTCTTGCTACAAGTATCCAACCCTTCTTCACCAAGGCCAGGAATGGCAAAAAATCCAGGGAAAATATACGACAATATAAGATGGTTGGACAGGGTCATCGAAGCTACCAACATGAATTTGACCAAACTCCAGGAGGCAGTGGAAGACAGGAGGGCGTGGCGTCCTCTGGTCTATGGGGGTCACAGAGTCAGACATGACTCAACAGCAACAACGTTCCTAGAGAGGCAGGATGTTTAAAGGGTGGGGGAAGAAAATAATTAGCGCACCTCCTTTAGTCTTCCGGGGAGGAAAGCGGAGCGTGGGGTTTGCCTTGGCGAAGCCGCTGCTTGGAGAGAAGGCGAGGAACTGGTAAAAAAAAAGTGGGGTCGGCCGTGGGATGATGAGGGAAAGAAAGAGAAAATGACCCCCAAAAAAGGCCTGAGGGAGTTTTCGAAAAGGTTTTTCATAGTGACTTGGTAGCCTGAGAGGGTTGTGTTTTTTTTTAATTTTTTTTTTTTTTGGTGCTCAGTGGCTTTTAAATGGGTGTTGATTTTATTTACTGTTTTTAATATAATGCTTATTTTATTCTTTGTTTAACATTTGTATACTCACTGTTTTTAGCTTTTAAATACGACCTTTTAATTGTTGCAAGCTGCCTTGGGTCCTTTTAAGGAGAAAATATATATAAAAATATTTTTAAAGTACATAAATGCAAGAAATAAGGTGTCTTCCCCACCTTTTTCTTTTTGGGATCTTTCCCAGGGAGCTCTTCCTTGAGTCCTGGTGCAAAAACCGGGCTCTGGACTTCTGTTCCTCAGTTCCATGGCCAGTTTTGGCATTTCTCCTCCTCAGTTTCTTGGATGCTTTGGAACCTGCATAAAATTATTTTAAGGAATTTTCAGGTGGAAAGGACTTCCCCGGAGCAGGGCTGCTGTCAGGCTGCTCCGTAGCTGCCAATTGTTTCTCTCTCTATATCCAATTCTTTTTCCTGCCTCCCCCCCAGTCAAGTTTCAGTTAAAGTTATAGTGTTAGCGATGGAGCCTGTCAGAAGTGGACAGTCAGAGTGATGTGTTCTGTCAGCTAAGTAACCAGTTAGTCAGAAATGAAGCTAATTAACCAGTTCCACTCAGTGATGTAACAAGTTAACATTTTCTGTCCTGCCTGGTGTAGCATAAGGTTTATAAAGGCTTACGCTCAGAGCGTATGTGCTGTGTGTCTTATTGCACCATCGATTTTCTGACAAATTGCATATACATTTTATTTATTTAAATAATTTCCCCCTCCCTTTCTACTTAAAAAGGACTCAAGAAAACAAAAGGCAAGGGTTAAAAAGACAATACTTAAAAGCTAAAAACAGTTAAGAATATATAAACAGTAAAAACATATTACAAAGCTCTGGTTGGAAAGAGTGAATGATAAAATAGCATTTAATAAGAGGTTACAATTAAGTTGTCACCCAGGGTGGATTTGATTTTAATCAAATTATTTTACGTCTGTCTCCTTTGTTGTCAAGTCAGAATCAACTTATGTTGTTTATTCGTTAAGTCATGTCTGACTCTTCGTGGCCCCATGGACCAGAGCATGCCAGGCCCTCCTGTCTTCCACTGCTTCCCAGAGTTGGTAGCTTCGATGACACTGTCCATCCATCTCGTCCTCTGTCATCCCCTTCTCCTCTTGCCTTCACACTTTCCCAATATCAGTGTCTTTTCCAGGGAGTCTTCTCTTCTCATGAGATGGAGCCTCAGTTTTAGGATCTGTCCTTCTAGTGAGCACTCAGGCTTGATTTCCTTTAGAATGGATAGGTTTGTTCTCCTTGCAGTCTAGGGGACTCTCAAGAGACTCCTCCAGCACCACAATTCAAAAGCATCAATTCTGTGGCAGTCAGCCAAATAATATAGGTTATTTCTAGATCCTCCTGCCTAGTACTGCTAGATAGCTCAGTGGTTTAGGTCTATGGCTGTGGAGTTAGAGGTTGGGAGTTCAGTTCCCCTCTGTGCCTCCTCGATGGGCTGAACTTGATGATCTATAGCAGTGATGGGGAACCCATGGCATCCATGCCACAGCTGGCACTCAGAGCCCTTTCTGCGGGCACGCAAGCCATAAGTCGCCGGTTCACTATTCCCCCCCACCCGCAACCAAACCTGAGAAGGCGGCTGCAGCCACGGTGCTGGCGCTTCGACAGGCAGCGGGCCAGGATATGGAGCAGCTGGCGCTGGCGGCGGATCTGGAGTGGGGTTCAAGGCACTGCCATGCCCAGGATTCTCCCTTCCGATGCCACTTCCAGTTCTGGCGCCCACTAGTTTCTTTTTTCCAGTTTGGGCACTCAGGCCTAAAAAAGGTTCGCTGCCACTGATCTATAGGGTCCCTTCCAGCTCTGTGGTTCTAAGGTTATTACAGCGGTGCCTCGCTTGACGAGCACACCGTTTAATGATGAATTCGCATAGCGACCTGTTTTTTGCAATTGCTAATGCGATCGCATTGCGATGTTTAGATAGGCTAAACATTGCATTGCGATGATCGGTAAAAGTTTCGCTTACCGATCTTCGCATTGCGATGTTTAGAAAACAGCTGATCGGCGGTTCCAAAATGGCCGCCGGATCAGCAAAAAGGCCACCTGCAGCATTTTCACGCCCTGCCCTCGCTTACCGGGCAGCGAAAATGGCGGCCGGATGGGGGAATCTTTGCTTACCGGTGAGTTTTCCCCCAATAGGAATGCATTAACTATGGGGTTCCCCCCCCCCGCATAGCGACGAATCCGGATAGCCACATTAACCCTGGAACGGATTAACGTCGCTATGCTGGGCACCACTGTATTTCTTTTCTCTCTTCCCTTTCCCTTCAGAAGAAAACAATTTGAACATGTCTCCCTTTCTTGTGAGCCTCCTACCACGCTGACAGCCATTTTTATTTTCTCATCTTCCTTGTTCCCCCCCCCCCCCCGGCAGCTTTTTCCTTCATCCCTTGCTAAGGTCTCATCACAGACAAAGGGAAGATAAATTCAGTTAATAGTTCAAAGGACCCAACCAGTTCTTCTGTTTTATAGTTAAATACGTTAGGACGCAACAAAGAGTGTAATAGAAAATGACACAGGACTGTGAAATACCATTTCTTTACAGCTTCGGGAAAGCTAGGCACCCCTTACAATAATAGAAGCTGTGAAACCTGTATCTGATGGTAAGTCTTCCTGCTGTACTAGGTCTCTTTTCTCCAAGGCACCTGAAGGATAAGCTGTCCACAGACCTAGGTTCTATTCTCCCTGTTTACAAGGCACCAGAGCAGGACCTGCAGGAATCTTTGAGACGGCCCAGCTCATGCTTCTTTTCTCTACCTCATAGGCAGTGGAATGGCAACAAAAGCAGGCTCTGGATTATATCCTTGTTGTGGTGGACCAGAAAGAATGGCTGTACACCTGATTCAGGTAAGGAAGGGAGTATCCGTGAAAGAAGCAATGGAACAACCTCGGTGCTCCCCTCGTGTTTGTTGCTGAAATAGTACCTTTCTTTTCAATACTTTTGTGAGGACTTTTCTGAGTTTCTCATGACATCATGAATTCTACAAAGGAAGAGTAAAGGAATAAAATGTTTGCAAAGCCACCCATTTATGGTTTGTCGTTGCATTGTAGGAGTTTAGCTGTTTGCTTAGGAAACTATATTGGAGAAGGAATGTCCTTCCTTTTTTTTTTCTGGCAGCACATGTCCTTCGAGGAGGTGGCCGTGTATTTCACCCAGCAGGAGTGGGATCTCCTAGATCCAGGCCAAAGAGCTCTTTATACGGAGGTCATGCTGGAGATCTACAGGATGGTGGCCCCCCAAGGTAAGGACAACATCTGTGCCACATCTGTGCTCCTTCTGTTCCCCCATTTTTATGCTGCTAATTCAGGAGAGAGAAGTCTGTTCTCAAAGCAGGGTCAAACTCAGCAGAAGCCAGGGACAGGGTTCAGCAGCCCATAGAGGGTAGGTACTAATTTCAGGGAAGAGCAGGGCCAAGATGGCAGGGTGCGTCCAGAAAGCATGTAGTCCAGAAAAGGACAAAACAGGTTGATCTTGCAATGAGAGGTGGGAGTACTGGATCTGTCTCTGAGTGTGGCAATGGGGTAGAGCAGTGGTTCTTAACCTTGGGTTACAGTTTTTGGACTGCACCTCCCAGAAGCCTTCACCACCAACTGTGCTGGCTGGGGTTTCTTGGAGTTGCAGTTCAAAAACACCTGATTAACCCAAGGTTAAGAACCACTGGGGTAGAGCACAGCTGAGAAACAAAAATAAATTGCAGTGTAATTCGGGCAAGACAGAGACACTTCGTCATGATGAAGTGTACTCGGCATATTCTATAGGAGGTGATACACAATCTCTAGGATTCGGTTTATAGTCTGTTGTTGCGTTGTTACATGCTGACGAGTCACCTCTGACATGACAGTCGTATGAATAATGTCAAAAAAAGTCCTGTGCTCAGTAACCTTGCTCAGTTCTTTTAAACTGAATCCTGTGGCTTCCTGAAAGATACTGAAAGAGAAGGGAGTTCAGGATGGCTGGGAATTTCTTAAAAGGGAGGTACTAAAGGCATGATCTAAAACTATCCCTGTAAGAAGGGGAAATGGGAGATGTCTATAAAGAAACCAGAATGGTTAGCTAAAGAACTTTCAACGGAGTTAGGTGTTTTAAAAAAACATGTGCTTGAAAAAAATGGGGAAAACACCAAAGAGGAATAGAAGCAAATACAGTGGTGCCTCGCTTTACTATTGCCCCACATTACGATGAATCCGCTTAACGATGATCTTTTTGCGATCTCAATTGCAATCACAAAACAATGGTCTGAATGGGGGAATTTCGCTTTGCGATGATTGGTTCCCTGCTTCGGGAACCGATTCTTCGCAAAACGACGTTTTTTGAACAGCTTATCGGCTGTTTCAAAATGGCCGCTAGGTGATTAAAATGGCTCCCCGCTGTGTTTAGGGATGGATTCCTCGCTATACAGGCACCGAAAATGGCCGCCGTATGGAGGATCTTCACTGGACGGTGAGTTTTTACCCCATTGGAATGCATTGAACGGGTTTCAATGCATTTCAATTGGGTTTTTATTTTCGCTTTATGATGTTTTCGCTTAACAGCGATTTTCCTGGAACGGATTGTCGTTGTTAAGCGAGGCACCACTGTAGCCAGTATATGTAGGTAAGAAAAGCAAAAGTGCAGAAGGAACTCAGGCTTGCTGGGTAGATTAAAAACAATAAAAAGGGCTTTTTTAGTTATGCCTGCCGCAAAAAGGAAAAACAAGGAAATGATAGGGTTGCTGTGCAGAGAAGATGGCCAACTACTAACAGAGGACAGGGAAAAGGCTGATTCTTTTTCGTGGCCTCTGTGAATGCACACAATAGGGTTCCGTGTGCACTTGCACTGGACTCCTCGGAATATTCTAGAGCTTAAAAAGTAACATTGATTGAACGTTGCCCTTATAGCGCATGCTCCGCCCGCCTCAACCCTCAGTTCCACTTTTACCACCATCACGTTAGGAACTTCTCGTGCTGGAGCTTTTGTTCTCTCTTCATAATTTGTCTTCGGCTTAGACTCAGATTGTTTTTTCTGACTACAATTTTTACCTTTACTCGTTGCCCTTCATATTGGATTTTATTTTTGATCACGGATTGCTAGACTACGATTTTGGAATATTCCTTCATGGTTTTTCCCACACTTTTCTATTGGCTATTGACCTCTGGACTGGCTATACTGTGTTTTCCTCCAGTATTCTGTTTTGCATTTGGTATTTTTGAGGTAATTGTTGACAACTTTGGACTGTTCTTTTGTGTGGAGAAGATGACCAACTACTAACAAAGGACAGGGAAAAGGCTGAAGTTCTCAACACCTTCTTTGCCTCAGTTTTCTCCCAAAAAGGAAAATAATACTCAACCTGAGGGGCGAAGGACAGGTGATGTAGTGGGGGAAGGCAGAACCATTGGCAATAAAATTTGAGAATTCTTGGAGAACAGGAGAATTCCCACAGACTGGAGGAGAGCAAATGTCCCTATCTTCAAAAAGGGGGGAAAAAGAAGACCCAAATAATTATCTCCCAGTCAGCCTAGCATCAATTCCCAGAAAAATTCTAGAGCAGATCATTAAACAGACCGTTTGTTATTACTTAGAAAGTAAAGCTGTCATCACTAAAAGTCAACACAGGTTTCTCAAAAACAAGTCATGCCAGACTCATCTGATCTCTTTTTTTGATGGAGTTATTGGCTTGATAGAAGAAGGGAACACTGTGGACTAGACAGTGCTACTGTTTGGTGGATTTGTAATTGGTTAACTGACTGAACCCAAAGGCTGCTCACCAATGGCTTCTCTTCATCCTGGAGAGAGAGGTAACTGGTGGGGTGCCTCAGGGTTCTGTTCTGGGCCCTGTGCTATTCAACATCTTTATCAATAACTTGACTGAAGGAATAGAGAGTATGCTGATTAAATTTGCAGTTGATATTAAATTGGATGGGGTTGCTAATTCCCCAGAGGACAGGATTAAAATTCAAAATGACCTTGACTGATTAGAGTCCTGGGCCAAAACTAACAAAATGAATTTCAAAAGGGAGAAATGTAAGGTCCTACACCTAGGCAGAAAAAATGAACTGCACAGATAGAGGATGGAAGACACCTGGCTAGACAACAGTACCTGTGAAAGGGATCGAGGAGTCTTGGTGGACCACAAACTGAACATGAGTCAGCAGTGTGATGCAGCTTCCGAGAAAGCCAATGCAATTCTTGGTTGCATCAATAGGAGTATAGTGTCTGGATCAAGGGAAGTGATAGTACCACTCTATTCTGCTTTGGTCAGACCTCACTTGGAGTATTGTGTCCAGTTCTGGGCACCTCAGTTCAAGAAGGATGTTGACAACCTGGAACGTGTCCAGAGGAGGGCGACCAAAATGGTCAAAGGTCTGGAAGCTGTGTCCTATGAGGAGCGGCTTAGGGAGCTGGGAATGTTTAACCTTACAAAAAGAAGGTTAAGGGGGGACATGATAGCCATGTTTAAATATTTGAAGGGATGTCATGTCGAGGAAGGGACAGGTTTGTTTTCCACGGCTCCAGACACTAGAACAAGGAGCAAAACTACAGGAAAAAAGATTCCACCTGAATCTCAGGAAGAACTTCCTGACAGTCAGAGCTGGTCGGCAGTGGAGTGTGGTGGAGTCTCCTTCTTTGGAGGTTTTTAAGCAGAGACTGGATGGCCCTCTGTCAGGAGTGCTTTGATGGAGTTCCCTCATGGCAGGGGGTTGGACTCGATGGCCCTGTGTTCTCTTCCGATTCTATGATTCTATTCTATTCTATTCTATTTTATGATTCCATAATGGAATCAATCCATCTCAGTTAGTCTTCCTCTTTTCTTTCTTCCTTCTACTTTTTCCAGCAGTATTGTCTTTTCCATGTCTAACCTTCTAACAACATGCCCAAAGTAGGACAGCCTCGGTTTTGTTCAGTTCTGTCTCTAGAGATAAGTCAGGCTTGTTTTGATCCAGGACTTGCTTGTTTGTCTTTCTCGCAGTTCAGGGTATCCACAAAGCATCACATTCCAGACAAACCAGTTTTCTTCCTTTCTTCACGCTCCCACTCATACATAGTGATCAGGAGTACAAGAGTATGGATGGTCTTGGTCTTGGTCTCTTGGTTGCATGCCCTCACACTTCATGATCTTTTCTAATACCTTTATTGCTGCTCATCTGAGTCTTCTGATTTCTTGGTTGAAGTCTCTATTTGGGTTGATGATTGCAGTCACACAGTGCTGTTGTTTCTAGTGTATCATGCCTGGAGAACTAGATGAATAGTTGAGAAATAAGTGTAAATAAGAAATAAAACCATGGATTTATAGCAACAAAATGGAATTTTTGAACATTTGGTAGTCACCACCTTCTGTCTTTCTTTAAAAGGAATTCCCAAACCAGACCTCATCTGCTGGCTAGAAAAAGGAGATGATCCATTTGAACAGAGGCAATTGGCAATAACCTGCTTAGGTATGTGTTATGGGACCACTGAAAGGGTTCTATTAATATTTCAGCTTGTAATTAGTCAGTAGGAATAACGAGCCACAAGATGCGTTGCATCCACCAGTGGTATTCACAGGTTGATCATCGGCCAGTCTCCTCTGAGATCTCTTTTCTCTTGCATGACAGGCACTAGCAGTCCAAGATCTCTGCTTCTTTTGCACATCAATCGGCAAGAGCACTTGTTTAGCAGCCCCATGTACCAGTCTCTGTTTTTATTTATTTATTTATTTATTTATTTATTTATTTATTTATTTATTTATTTATTTATTTATTTATTTATTTATTTATTTTATATGCCACTTTTCTCCCCATAGGGGACCCGAGGCAGCTCACAACAAATCAAACTATCAAATAAGCAGTAGTTTAAAAAGTATTATATAAATATTATATTTAATAGCAATTAAACATATCTTAAAGATTAAAAAACCAAAACATTTAGAAATCTGTAATTGTTAAAAGCCCTCCTAGATCTCAAAAACTAAAGGTGTTAATTTCCTAGATGGGGTCAATCCATCTCCTATTAGGTCTTTCACCTTTCCTGTAGCACCTGCAACATTACCTCTTAGGATGACTGTCTTTTCCAGGGAGTCTTGTCTCTTGTCATGATGAAGCCAAAGTACAGTAGCATAAGTTCCTTCATCTTCGTTTCTAGGGAGAATTCGGACTTTGCTGTATGCATAGTCTTGTCTTTGGCCTCTAAGGATACCATTTTATCCTCTTCATTCTTCTCTCTTGGGAGGAATAGATAAAAATAGTCAAATAATTGAAGGTGCCCTTCGTGACCTATTGCAAGAGATTCAGAGGTTGCAGTTGAAGTAGACCTACTCCTGACTGATCAGGAATTGTAAATATAGTACAAAGGAACAGCATACTGCTTGCCATATGTTTTAATCTTGGGTTCTAAACACAACCAGCTTAACAGAAAGAGAAGGAGTGAAATGTACTTTCCTTCGGCTTCCCAAACCTTGGCTGCAGTTCTGTTTTTCTCCTGTTCTGTTTGCAGTCTAAAACCACATAGGATACCATAGAGAAACAAGCTCCTGTCATTGTTAAACAGCTTAAAGTAGGACCTCCTCATCCATAGCATAGATATCTGTGGTCTGTGAATGTTAAAAATATTAAAAGAAAAATCCCATAAATGTATACAGTATTTCGATGTTATACATTGGTGCCCCGATTGACTATTACCTTGTTATACGATGAAATCGCTTGACAACGATATTTTTGCAATCGCTATTGCGATTGCAGAACGATGATTCTGTGGGCAATTTTTGTTTGACAATGATCGGTTCCCTGCTTCGGGAACCGGTTTTTCGCATTACGACAATCAAAAACAGCTGATCGTTGGGGTTTCAAAATGGCCGCCCGCTGTGCAAAATGGCTCCCGCTGTTTTCAGGACCGATTGCTCACTATACAGGCATTGGAAAATGACTGCCCTATGGAGGATCTTCGCTGGACGCTGAGGTATTTCCCCCATTAGAATGCATTAACCGGTTTTTAATGCATTCTAATGGGTTTTTACTTTTGCTTGACGACAATTTCGCTCTGCAGTGATTTCGCTGGAACGGATTATCATTGTCAAGCGGGGTACAATTGTAGTTACCAGAACTTGCTATAAGAGGGAGCCAGAGACCATACGATGTATAGCGTTTGCTATTATCTGTGGGTTTGGCATCCATGGGGGGTGGCTTGGTACTGATGCTCTGCAGATATGGGGGTCCTACTGTATCGAGAAGATGATCTAGGTTCATCGGGGGGCACAAGAAGGAAAAGATGGTCCTCCTTGAGACGGGGGGGGGGATGAATAATTTGCTCTTTAAGGAGAATTCTGATGCTTCGAAGTCTTCCCGAAACACCTGACAGGATATTAATTTTCTTTTTCACTCCCAAATTCAGGGGATGAGAATGGCCAGAAGCTACCTCTTGCATCATGGGAAGTTAAGAAGGCTGAAAAAGGAAGAGAAATAGTTAGAATTCCAAAAGGACCAAAGAATCGCAAACAAAACCAGTGCAAGAAAGTAAAGAAAGAATCCTCAGATTCTCAGGAAGGAGATGGCAAATTAAAGAGATACAGAATAATCCAGTCAGGACCAAAACAGTATCAAGGCATGGACCCTGCAAAACATCTGAGTAACAGTGGAACATTTTTTTATAAAAGCAGCATCAAAGGGAAGAAACCATGGAAGTGCCTGGTATGTGGGAGGAGCTTCGCTTTTAGTTCTAATCTTGTTTTACATCAAAGAACTCATACAGGAGAGAAGCCTTATAAATGCATGGAATGTAGGAAGAGATTCAGTCAGAAATGGATCCTTCAGCAACATCAGAGGATTCACACAGGGGAGAAACCATATACATGCATGGAGTGCGGAAAGAGCTTCAGACAGAAAGGGGACCTTAGGTTACATCAAAGAACCCACACAGGGGAGAAACCATATAAATGCATGGAGTGTGGAAAAAGTTTCAGTCAGAAAGGGCACCTAAGGGGGCATGAAAGCATGCACACTGGAGGGAAACCATATAAATGCCTGGAATGTGGAAAGAGCTTCAATTATTGTGGGTCCCTTAGTGCCCATAAAAGAACCCACACAGGGGAGAAGCCATATAAATGTATGGAGTGTGGAAAGCATTTATGTGATAGTGCGTCTCTTACTTCCCACCAAAGAACTCACACGGGGGAGAAGCCATATAAATGTACGGAGTGTGGAAGGAGCTTCAATCAGAAAGGGGTCCTTGGGCGACATCAAAGTATTCATACAGGGGAGAAACCGTATAAATGTATGGATTGTGGAAAGACCTTCAATCAGAAAGGGGTCCTTAGGCGGCATCAAAGTATTCATACAGGGGAGAAACCGTATAAATGTATGGAATGTGGAAGGAGATTTAGTCGGAAAGCGAATCTTAGACTCCATGAAATAACTCACACAGTAGAGAAACCATATAAATGCATGGAGTGTGGTAAAGACTTCCATCATAAAGGGGCGTTTAGGCTTCATCAGAGTATTCACAGTGGGGATAAACCATATAAATGCACACAGTGTGAAAAACACTTCAGTCAGAAAGGTATCCTTGGCCGGCATCGAAGAACTCACACAGGGGAAAAGCCATATCAATGCATGGAGTGTGGAAAGAGCTTCAGCCAGAAAGCGATCCTTAGGCGGCATCAAATAACTCACACAGGGGAAAAGCCATATAAATGTACAGAGTGTGGAAAGAGCTTCAGTCAGAAATCATGCCTTAGTCGGCACCAAAGAACTCACACGGGGGAAAAACCATATAAATGTGTGGGGTGTGGAAAGAGTTTCAGTCTAAAGGGGAATCTTATGCGTCATCAGAAAAACGCGCACACTAAAGAAGCCATATAAACGCATGGTGTGAAAAAAGAGCTTGAGACATTCAGAGAATAGGATTTTGTACACTAGTTTCAGCACACCCAACTGGGTCCTAGCATGTTCTTCTCTGCAACATTGCAAAAAGAGAGTGTGTTTAGATCTTCATAAGTTCCATGGGAACTACAATGGGTTGTGGGACTGGTGGTCTCTCTGCTCATTAAGCTTTGTACATGGTGCCTTTCTAAAATACTACAAATTCCACAACTATTGAAGCTCAGCAAGTCCCATCTTCTCTCTTCCTTTGCAATACTTAAAGAAAATATGCTGGGCCTCACGTGTGGTAGGGCTTAGATTTTTTTGGCTACAGCTGCCAGAATATTCACTGGATGAATTCCTAGTAAATTGTGGTTTTTCTATTGAAAAAAAAATCTGAAAAATCCCCTGCCTAATTAACAGTTCATTATCTATATCATGGCCTGCTCTTGGTCTGAATTAATCTAGTACATTTTCTTCTCTTTCCAATTATACAGTCTGTTTGATTTCTGTACTGGTCGTCTGGTAATGTCCATCTATTTAGTCATCTGCTCAGTTCTCTGAACCACATATTTGCAATAAAACAATTGTTGGCTTCACAACATTCTCTCACTCTCCTGTTAATTTAGTAGGAGACGTTGCATGAAAACTAAGATAAACAATGTTTCCTTCCAAGAATGTACCAGCTGAGATCAGGCTAATTTGAGAATGAGGTTCATATTTTAAACAGGTGTTCTGTGCAGTTTCCTAACATTAATCAGAGAGGATTAAATTGAGGGCTGGAAAACAAAATGATAACTTCCCCTTCTATCTGCATGCTAAATGCCACGGTCATGTCCTCATGCAAAAGGCACAACTCTTCAAGGGGTTTTAGATGGCATTTCGGGTTGCTCTAAGAAATATGCAGATCTTTTGGTGAAGCAATTAAAGTTGCATAAAATGCTTTCTTCGTGGGATGACAGAGGCATGTTCATATACGTACTGTACAAGGAAGCAGATTTACCCGGATGTAACATCTGACATCTGTTCAAAAGGGTCACCTACTATGAAGTTTTCTTGAATAGAAAACTCAACTGATGTTGAATGCCAGGTCTGTATCCCATAGAGCCCAGCTAATGCAAGTGACGTGCACCCCACCACACCCTTTGCACAGAGGGCCCCCCCATATGTCCTCCTTTGTCCTCCTTTTTGGCTTTCTATGTCCTCCTTTTCATACACATGTACTGTATCTGGCAACCCTAGCTCTGTACCACCACTGAAGCATGGCACCAACATTAACACACCACTTGGTGGCAATGGCATCAAGGGAGAATCAAACAACCTCACAGCATGGCAGATGCTGGTCACTCAACACAGGTCACCCATTGCTTCAGGGCCTCCCCTAAAAGAAGCAAAGACCTGGACATGCTGCCACCCAGCTTGGGAGTCGCCAGGAGAGCAATCCAGTGCTGTTTCTGTGGTGGCCATGCAAGGCCCTTGTGCAGGGATGATCTGCATGGGTAGGTGGTCATGCAGGGCTCTTGTGCGATCCCTATGGAGCTCAGTGGTCCCCAACCTTGGACCGTCCGGTGTTCTTGGACTTCAACTCCCAGAAATCTTGGCCAGCAGAGGTGGGTGGTGAAGGCTTCTGGGAGTTGTAGTCCAAGAACATCTGGAGGCCCACATTTGGGGACCACTGGAAAGGACTCCCGTGGATATGTTTCTGTGTTCAAGGCACCCACCAGTATCCCAGCAAGAGCGAAGGGCATGGGGAAAAAGAGGAGCCTGCTGGAAAAAAGGCCACCCTCCTCTCCACCATGTTATGAGATTTCAAGCCACCCACACCATTATTTTCCAGCATAGCATAGAGTAACAAGAGAGAATATGCTGGTATTTTTTAAATAATACATGCTTTCTCTTGCTATCCAACCTTTCCTCACCAAGGCCAGGAATGGCTAACAAATCAAGGAAAATACATGACATGCAAAGGGCGATCATGAGAAAACCCTAAAAATTACAGGCATTTAATACAATAGTAGTAGGTAGAGCGTTAATAATACTATATTCCGTTGGGATTTCCACACTTGTTGTTTTCCCCCCTCGGAATCAAGAGCTCTTTTTTCTCACTGATCCTGAATTGAAAATTCAGCAGCCCAGATAATTGTTAAAATGATGGACTTACGAAAAAAGGATGGGTGGGGCGGGGAGGGGAGAAGGAAAGGACAGCTTCTGCTCCTGAGCCCTTCCAAGGGTTAAGTAAAAGGAGTCTACGTTCCTAGAGCGGCAAGGCGTTTGAAAGGAGGGGGAAGAAAATAATCAACGCACCTCCTTCGGTCTTCCGGGAAGGAAAAAGGAAGGTGTCTCGGTGAGGCCGCTGCCTGGAGAGAGGAGGAGAAAGAGGTACAAAAACGGTGACTTTGGGATAATGAGGGAAGGTGAGGGAAAATGGGCCGAAGCGGCCCGTGGGAGTTTTGGGGATGGTACCCCACACGTACCCTTTCCCTCTTGGGATCCTTCCCAGGAAGATGATGCTTGCAATCCTGGTGCAAAAAATTGGGCTCCGAGTTCTGGTTTTCCTCTAAAAGGACATTTTCTTACGTTCTCCTTCTCAGTCACTCTGATATTTCGACTGGGAGATGTAAAGGCTTTCTGTCGCTGGAGAACAGCCTGGAAAAGGCTATTTTTTTCCTCAAATGGCCCCGTCTTCCTACCGAGATTCCTCCCTTGGTAGAAAGGAAGCAGCCTTTCAGGGGCGTGTAGACTGAGGGAGGTGGTGGTGGGAAGGGGGGAATCGCCGCCTCTGCCTGTGGCGCCTGTCCTGGAAGGGATCGGGGCCGCCGAGTCCCCTTGATTCAAGATCGCTGGCCGGGAAGGAGGAACTCCCCCCCCGCCGGGTTCCCCTGAGGCGAGAGCGGGGGTTTCAAAAAGGGCCTTGCTTTCATTTGCCTTGGGAAGCGGAGGAGGGAGAGATCTCAAGGCAGGGCCTGGAGGGACTGCTCCTCAGCTCCACTCCCGGCTGTGGGCTTGGGGATTTGGGAAGGGTGGGTGGCCCCTCCTTGGGGTTGAGCTGCCCTTTCTGAGCTGTGGAGCAGGAGATGAATGCCCCCCCCCCCCGCTGAGAGAGAGATTTACTGTATCATTTCCCCCCAGTGTCCATTAAACATGTGTATGTGTCTGAGAACTTAATGAGTACAATAAAAACTAAAAGGAGCAGGTAAATACCAGTAAAACAAACAATCCATCAAACAAAAATCCCCAAGCATGAAGTAGAAGGAATGGGAGAGAGGTACTGTAAGAGCTTTTAGTGAGGCTTACTTTATGGACCAAAATGGTTTTGGATCTGTCGACAGAAAAAAAGAGAGAGAGAAGCAAACCTTCAGGTGCACTTACTGGTTGTGAAATGTGCATACATTTTCTAGGTGAGCAGGTGGGCTGAAGCACAGGATGCAAAGTTTAAGCCATGATGCCTCAGACAACTGCTTTTATATTAATTTCTCCCTATTGTGTAATATGAGATTTCAGCATGTTTAATGGTTTTCCTATCCTTAACTGTCTTATTAACTCCAGTTGTATTGTTTTTTCCCCTTACCTAACACTCCCTGTGTTGCTTAAGCTGGAGAAAGGAACCCACCTTCCTGAACTTTATTAAAGAGCTCATATACTTATCTCCCAACGTAATGCATGCCTTATTCTGCCCTGGCTGAAATCCTGTCCTACATGGTGTAGTGGTGGAGTTACACCTATGGAAATTCATAATGAGTTAATGCCCAGAGAGTACACACGATGTACAGTGGTGCCTCGCATAGCGAGGTTAATCTGTTCCGGATTAACCTTCGCTATGCTGAAGCATTGTTAAACGGTGCAGAAAAGCCCATTAGAACGCATTAAACATGGTTTAATGCGTTCCAAATGGGCCAAATACTCACTGTTCAACGAAGCTTCGTAATGGCCGGCAGCCATTTTCGTGCCCTCGCCTCGCTTAACGAGGGCGCGAAAACGCTGCGCGTGGCCATTTTAGGCCATTTCCCGGCTTCCGGCGGCCATTTTGGCCGCCGAACAGCTGATCGGCGGGGGGCGTTTTGCGAAGATCGGTAAGCGAAACGCTTACCGGTCTTCGCAAAGCGAATTTTTCCCTATGGGAACAACGTTGTGCGATCGCATTAGCGATCCGAAAAAACGGATCGCTATGCGATTTAATCGTTATACGGTGCGCTCGTTAAGCGAGGCACCACTGTATCTAATTGCACGATAGGTTTTTCTAACAAGTTGTGCAACTGCCTGTATATAGTAGCTTCCTAGATATGACTTCTGCCTGGAGGTGGATTTCACAATTGCTTGAGCTCCCCAGGCATAGCTGTGGAGATCCACAGGCATAGCTCTATAACAGGATTTTGGCCACGGTGCAGTAAAAAGTTGTGTGCTATGTGGTCTGCTTTTATCAAAAAGCCCTTTGTTTCACAGAAAAAAATAATAATGCAAGCATATCTCTGAATGTGTTTCTTGTGAGTCTCCTGCCCCTTTTGACATCCATTTTTATTTTTTCATCTTTTGCTTTCCCATTTTTCCTTTTACCCTGTGCTAGAGTCTCCTTTCAAAGTTAAGGGAAAGTCAATTAATAGTTTACAGGACACAACCCATCCTTCCCTTTTTAGGGCACAACCAAGAGTGTGATGAAGAATGACATATGAATGTGAAATACAGTGGTGCCTCGCTTAACGATTTCAATTGGTTCCAAAAAAATCATCGCTATGGGAAAACATCGCTAAGCGAAACGCGGTTTCACATAGAAATGCATTGAAAACCAAATAATCTGTTCCAATGGGAACGGATTGCTGTCCTTAAGCGAAAATCGCCATAGGAAACATTGCTAAGTGAAACGCGGTTCCCCAATTGAAATGCATTGAAACCTATTCAACACATCTCAATGGAGGGGAATAAATTACAACAAATTTAAAAAGAGTCGGAACAAAGTCAAATTAGTTTAACAAGGGGTTTATTAAGTGCACTTATGATTTCAAGCATTCTAAACATTTTTAAACATTTTTAAACATATAAAAAGCCAACATGAGGCTGTCAAAACCATCATTAAGCGAAACAGGGGGACCCAAACTGTCATCGCTATGCGAAGCATGGTCCCAAACATCGCTATGCGAAAATCGCCCATTGGGAACATTGTTAACAGAGCGCAAGATCGCTCCGAAAAAGCCATCGCTAAGCGAATTCGTCGTTAAACGAAGCACTCGTTAAGCGAGGCACCACTGTACCATTCTTTTATAGCTTGGGGAAACCCAGGCATTACTTATACACTATATGTGTCTGAAGATTGATTGATTGATTGATCGAATGATTTAAAAGGTTTTTACCCTTCTTTTCTCCTTAAGGCAGACTCAAGATGGCTTACATCATTAAAAGATTAGGAGACAATATAAAAAGCTGAAAACAGTAAGTATAGAAATGTTAAAAAGGATCGAACAGATACCACCACTAAAAGACAATAAACAAAAGCAAGAGATGGTAAACTTTCCTGCCGTACAATTCTCTTTTCTCAACAGGCATCTGAGAGATGTCACTTGCCAGCTCTTCCCAGACACAGCTTCTCTTCCCACATGACAGGAACAACTGCAGAAATCTCTGAGGTGGCTTAGTATACGCTTCCTCTTTCTGTCTCACAGGCAGTGAAATGGCAACAGAGACAAGCTCTGGACCATCATCTCTTGGTCATGAATGGGAAAGAATGGCTGTACATCTTTCACAGGTAATGATACTCCTATCAGTATCAGGGATGCAAAGGGGCAGTCTTATTGCTCCCCCTGTGTGTGTTACAAGTGTGTGTGTTTGACAGAATATTATTACAGTGGTGCCTCGCTTAGCGATTGCTTCATTTAACGATGAAATCGCTTAGCGACGACTTTTTTGGAGAGTTTTTACGCTTCGTCTAACAATGGTCCCTATGGGCAATTTTCGCTTAGCGATGGTTGGGACCATGCTTCGCATAGTGATTAAATTTTGGGTCCCCTGTTTCGCTTAACGATGGTTTAAACAGCCTCATGTTTGCTGTTTTTTAAATGTTTTTCTGATATTTATAAAGTTAAAGTTTACTGTTTTAAATGTTTGAAATCATAAAGTGCATTTAATAAACCCTTTGTTAACCAAATTTGAATTTGTTCTGACTCTTTTTTAATTTGTTGTTGTATTTTCCCCCCCATTGAGATGCATTGAATAGGTTTCAGTGCATTTCAGTTGGGAAACTGCGTTTCGCTTAGCGATGTTTCCTATGGCGATTTTCGCTTAAGGATGGCAATTTGTTCTTATTGGAATGGATTATCCGGTTTTCAATGCATTTCAAACTGCATTTCGCTTAGCAATGAAATTGCTTAGCAGTGATTTTTTTGGAACCAATTAACATATTTAAGTGAGGCACCACTGTATTTTCAATATTTTTGCTGGTACAATGTGACCATGTGATAACTTTCCTGAATTTCTCATGACATCATGAATTCTGCAAGGAAAGAGTGAAGGAAGAAATATATTTGCAAAGCCATCTGCTTAGAGCTTGTCATTGCAGCGTTGGGCGTGTCTGTATGTTTTAAGGTGCAACATCTGAGAAATAATACCCTTCCCCTTCTTCTGGCAGAATGTTTCCTTCGAAGAGGTGGCCATGTATTTCACCCGGCAGGAGTGGGATCTACTAGATCCAGGCCAAAGAGTTCTGTATAAGGAAGTCATGCTGGAGATCTACAGGATGGTAGCCTCTCAGGGTAAGGACAGAATCCCTGCCAGTGGCTAGTGTGACTGAAGGTCTTGTTGATGTCTTTCTTGGTGGGTGGGCCACAGGTGCCACTGGTGGCTGATTTGCCAACATTGAATCAGAATAGTTGTTTGTTTCCTTTTAATATTTGTATATTTAATGTTTTTAACTTTAAATATTGCCTTTTAATGATGTACGCCACCTTTGTATACTCATTGTTTTGTTCTTAAATAATGTCTTATAATGTTCTCAGCCACCTTGGGTCCTTTACTAAGGAAAAAAGTGGGTTAAAGCATTTTAAATAAATAAATACAGGTCAACATTCTGCGGAAGTTCATTTCCACATGGTGTAGTAGGACCTTGTAAAGCCCAGCAAAAAAAGAGATGTAAGCATTCAGTGATTTTCTGTGGTGTGTGTGCAAAGGTAAAGGTAGTTGTGATGTTGGGAAAGTGTGAGGGGAAGAGGAGAAGGGGACGTCAGAGGACGAGATGGTTGAACAGTGTCATCAAAGCTGCCAACATGAATTTGACACAACTCTGGGAGACAGTGGAAGACAGGAGGGCCTGGCGTGCTCTGGTCCATGGGGTCATGAAGAGTTGAACACAGCTTAACGACTAAACAACAACAACTTTCCATGAGGATGTGTGGTTCCCCATTAATCCTCTACATTTATGACAAATGTTAAGATGGTTGAAGTTTCATATTCCACTGTCTGTATTTTATTGTGTGAGGCTTGAATGTTAAAGTATGTTTTTTGCTTGAAAATGGGCATATATAGTCACTCACATTTTGTGGCACTGTCTAATGTGAGCTATTTCTGGTAATCGCACCACTTGAAGGAAATAGTGCTCCAGCCTAACTTCAATATGTCCTCAAGCTGGACTTTTTTGGTCCAGCAGTTGAGCTACAGTTTAAGGGGGCCAGTCTGAGCAGTTTCCTCACAGGCATAACGGTAACTGTAAGAGCAGTTGCTCCCTCTGAAGAGACTATTTCCTGTGCGATCAGATGCACGTCTTTCCCACTTTCTGATTGTTCCACAAAATGCTGATCTCCCATAACACCTGGTTGTCGGAGGGCCTGTCCCCATTTGGGATAAAGAGGGCACTTCCACAGTGTTTTGACTTGTCCCTTCATGGCCAACTCCAGAAGGGGAGCTTAGAGAATTCCTTTTCCATTTCATCTTTTCATATTTATGGTTTGGGGATCCTAAGGGTTGTGATCTATCCCCTTTACTTCTTCAGCTCTACAAGAAGCCTCATTATGCCAGTTGCATGCCCCTCTGTTTCTCCCTTCTCCTTTCTCATGCAGTTAATTCAGGAGAGGTACATCTATGCTCAAGGCAGGGCCGAGTTCAGCTCATGCCAGGCACAAGGACCAGGCAGCTCTAAATTTAAACTAGAGAGTAGGTACTCATTCTAGGTAAGGGCAGGACTAAGATGGATGTAGCCAGAAAGAGGGTGGGCCATATACAGGTTGATCTTCAAAAGGTGATTCCTCCCATTAGAACATATGAGGTGGTAGGAGTACTGGATCAGTGTTTGGCTGTGATAGTGGGATAGATCACAACTAAGAAATGAAAAAAATGTAATTGAGAGAGAACCCGTCTTTAAGAAGCATACTTAGCTAGTTTTTTTGGAGGTTCTACACACACCCAGGATTCAGTGTTTAGTCTGACAGTACTGTTGTTTCTAGTGTGTCTTGCTTGGAGGACTAGATTAATAGCAGAAGAATGTTTCAGTAATCAGTAAGGAGATGGATTTATAGCAACCAGATTATTTGGGAAATTTATTAGTGACCAGCTTGTCTCTTTCTTTGAAAGACATCCCCAAACCAGACCTCATCGGCTGGTTGGAAGAAGGAGAAGATCCATTTGAACAGAGGCGATGGGCAGGAACCTACTTAGGTATGTGTTGTGGGACTACTGAAGAAATTCTCTTAATAATTCAGCTTGTGATTAATCAGTAGAAATAATCAGCCACAAGGTGTGTTGAGTCCACCAACAGAATTCACATTTTGATCAGCCAGTCTTCTCCGGAACCACTTGCCTCCCTCATAACAAGCACTAGATAGATCTCTCTGTTTAAAGGGAACAGATTTGTCTCTGATGGCCCTAGTTCTACTCGTGGTTGTCAGTGAAGAATGAACTGCTAGTTCAAGAGGACTTTGCAACCATCCTGCCCTCAGCAACTATGGGTGGCATGTCCACCACAAGGGTAGGTGTGTTGGGAGGTTCTTCTGGAGGACTGCTGGGGCTCCCATTTCATTGGTGTCTTTGTCTCCTGGGACTGGCACTGCCTTTACTTTTTCCTCCCCCAGCTTCAGAGTAGCAGATGGTTCCTCAAGGTGGGACTCAGGCTGTTCTTTCTTCCTTGGAGTTCTCTTTCATTCCTCCAGCAAAGAAATTTGTTGGGGATATTGGGAGATCTTGTGCTTCTTTCCTTCTCCCTTCGGGATCCTCAGTTGGACAAGCACTCTGAATAGTACCCAGAAATGGATGGGCAGCCAGTGGCACATCCAGAACATCAGGGTTATGTGATTCCTGTAACCAACCTCAGTTAACAATCTGGCTGCATTTTGGACCCATTGAAGTTTTTGAACACTGGCCAAAGGCAGCTCCACATAGAGTGCATTGCAATAATCCAGTTGGGATGTAATTAAGGTATGTGCACCTGGGGCCAAATCAGACCTCTCAAGAAATGGTCACAGCTAACACACTAGTTTTAGCTGTGCAAAGACACTCCTGGCCACCACCAGAATCTGGGCATCCAGGCTCAGAGAAGAATCCAGGTACACACAACCATAATACAGAAAGAACAATAGCACACACCTTTGCTATATTTATTGATCCGAGGTTTTAACTAGAACTACATTAATTGTAGTTAACTATTCCAGGGTTTGTTTACTGCTGCTTCCCAAACCCTGGCTCCAGTTCTTTCTTTTTCTTTTCTTCCTCTTCTGTTTGCAGTCTTTGTCTAGTAAAACTAAAAAGGCTGCCTTCCAGAAACAGATTCCTATCACTGTTAGAGATAACTTGATTATTGAGAAGGTGATCTAGTTCTAGCAGGGGGCACAGGGTGGAAAAGGTGATAATCCTTGAGACAGTTAAAAACAAAAGAGTTAATAATTCAATCTCTATTTAAAGCTCATGACTCTCTTTAAAATTCCATAACAGGAGATTACTTCTCAGTTTCTCTCCCAAATTTAGGTGGTGATCAAGAGGATAAGAACTGCCAGAAGCTATCCATTGCGCCATGCAAAGTTAGGGAGCCTGAGGAAAGAAGAGAGAGATTTGGGAATCCAGAGGGAACAAAGACTGGTATACACAAGCAGCTCAGAAAAGGAAAAAGAAAATCCTTCATTTCTCAGGATACAGATTGTAAATCAAAAGGATACGGCTTAATCCAGTCAGGATCAAAATGGTATCAAGGCATGGACCCTGGAAGATATTTTGACAATTGCAGAACACTTTCTGATCAAAGCAGCAACAAAGAGGAGAAACCGTGTAAATGTATAGTATGTGAGAAGAGCTTCACTTTTAGTTCTTGCCTTGCTTTACATCAAAGAACTCATACAGGAGAGAAACCATATAAATGCCTGGAGTGTGGAAAGTGTTTCAGTCAGAAAGGGAACCTTAGGTTGCATCAAAGAAATCACACAGGGGACAAACCGTTTAAATGCATAGCGTGTGGAAAGAGCTTCAGTCAGAAAGGGAACCTTAGGCTGCATCAGAGAACTCACACAGGAGAGAAACCATTTAAATGCTTGGAGTGTGGGAGAAGCTTCAGTCAGAATGGGAGCCTTAGGCTGCATCAGAGAATTCATTCAGGGGAGAAACCATATAAATGCATGGAGTGTGGAAAGAGCTTCAGTAAGAAAGGGAACCTTATGCAGCACCAGAGATTTCACACAGGGGAGAAACCATTTAAATGCATGGAGTGTGGGAAGAGATTCACTCAGAAAGGGGACCTTAGAATGCATCAGAGAACTCATACCGGGGAGAAACCATTTAAATGCATGGAGTGTGGAAACTGTTTCAGTCAGAAAGGAAGCCTTAGGCTGCATCAGAGAACTCACACAGGGGAGAAACCATATAAATGCATGGCATGTGGAGAAAGCTTCAGTCGGAAAGGGCACCTAAGGGGACATGAAAGCATTCACACAGGAGAAAAACTTTATAAATGTATGAAGTGTGGAAAGAGCTTCAATTATTGTTGGTCCCTTACCGCCCATCAAAGAACTCATACAGGGGAGAAACCATTTAAATGCATGGTGTGTGGAAGAAGCTTCAGTCAGAAAGGGGACCTTAAGATGCATCAGAGAACCCACACAGGGGAGAAGCCATATAAATGTATGCTATGTGGAAAGAGCTTCAGTCAGAAGGGGGTCCTTAGGTGGCATCAAA
The DNA here is from genome assembly GCF_051106095.1 of Pogona vitticeps. Lineage (NCBI taxonomy): Eukaryota > Metazoa > Chordata > Lepidosauria > Squamata > Agamidae > Pogona > Pogona vitticeps. The sequence continues at coordinate 25,617,676 of NC_135784.1, forward strand.
GTATCCACACAGGGGAAAAACCATATAAATGTGTGGAATGTGGAAGGAGATTTAGTTGGAAAGGATACCTCAGATGGCATCAGAAAACTCACACAGGGGAGAAACCGTATAAATGCATGGAGTGTGGAAAGAAATTCAATCGGAAAGGGAATCTTAGTTGTCATCAAAAAACTCACACAGGAGAAAAGTCATATAAATGTATGGAATGTGGAAAGAGCTTCTGTCAGAAAGGGGTTCTTAGGCGGCATCAGAGGATTCACACAGGGGAGAAACCCTATAAATGCATAGAATGTGGAAGAAGCTTCAGTCAAAAAGCACACCTAAGGGGACATCAAAGCAGCCACACAGGGGAGAAGCCATATAAATGCATGGAGTGTGGGAAGAGTTTCAATTATTGCGGATCACTCACTACACATCAAAGAACGCACACAGGGGAAAAACCGTTTAAATGTATGGAGTGTGGAAAGAACTTCTGTCAGAAAGGTGTGCTTAGACGACATCAAAGCATTCACACGGGGGACAAACCTTATAAATGTGTGGAGTGTGGAAAGAGCTTCAGGCAGAAGGGGGTCCTAAGCCGGCATCAGAGAACTCATACAGGAGAGAAACCCTATAAATGCATGGAGTGTGGGAAAAGTTTCAATCGGAAAGGAAATCTTACTTGTCATGAAAAAACTCACACAGGAGAGAATGCATTTAAATGTATGGAGTGTGGAAAAAGTTTCGGTCAGAAATGGGAACTTCAGCTGCATCATTGTATGAAGAAGTAGAAAGAAGTTGCCTATACACTGGATGAGCAACCAAAAATTGGAATCCAGATGAGGTGATTGGCAGCCCTCCAGATATTACTAGACTACTGTTCTGTCCATTTCTCAGTACTACCAAAGCTGGCTGGGCTTGATAGAAGCTACAATCCAACCACATCTGGAAACACCCAGTTTCTCCACTGCATCTGAACACAAGGCACTCTGGGACTAAAGCATTGGATCCTAGTCTTTGTCTTGCTTGTAGTTTTTGGGTCTACTCCCTTTTGGACTGAGTGAGTCTCCTGTCTGTTGCTTTTTGCCCAAGTGGAATTTTTTTTAACATGATTTCTGAAATACTACAACGGTTCATTTCAAAAGAGAATAAACTTTTGAATTACCTTAGGATGTATTCTCAAAGGTTTGCACGGCCATTATCCGATGGTGGTTGTAGGTTTTGGGGGGCTTTTCCAGAACACGGCCAAACAGCCTAAAAAACCTACAACAACTACCTTAGGATGATCTTTCTTTCGCTTTAGCTAAGTCTTCAAGCCTGTAGGTCACAATCCTGAAGTTGGGAATGGCAGAGGGGGCTCTGAGCAGTTCCTTTGTGGCCCTACAGGTTCTAGACTATCTTGGTCAGTGTTTCTAAAAGGGGTATTCTGGATATTATACAAAAACTTGCAAGCTGAGGGATACAGGGTTTTCTTAATTGTCTGTTTGCTTCATTTCCTGGCCACTTTTCTCCCTGTGAAGGAACTGAAGGTGTCTCACAGTAATTTATTTATTTGATTTATATACTGCCCATCTGGCAGCCAAGGCCAGTCTGGGCGGTTTAGAACAAATAATCAAAAAATAACAGAGTAACAAAATAGCAGATCAAAAATGATAGTGAAGTGAAGATAAAATTATAATACAATAAATACAATTAAAAGCATAGAAAAATAAAACCATGGATCATGACAGTATATTATATTATTGGACACGATTGTATCAGAGTGTGGTTTGTTCAGGAAAGGCCTGTCTAAATAGCCAGGTTTTTAGTAGCTTTTTGAATGCGCCCAGTGAAGGGGCCAGGCAGACTTCGTGCAGAAGAGCATTCCATAGTTGTGGGGCTACTGCTGAGAAGGCCCGATTTCTGGTGGTTGTTATCCAGGCCTCTCTTGGGGTCAGAACTCTCAGCTACCCTGCCTACAACAATCTTATAGAACAGGCAGACTAATTGGAAAGGAGGTGCTTGGCCAGATATTGAGGTTGCAAACCATTTCGGGCCTTATAGGTTAGTACCATCACCTTGAAACTGGTACGGAAGCGAACTGGTAGCCAGTGTAAGGCAGCCAGGGTGGGGGAGATAGGTTGGTATTTTCTAACCCCACTCAGAAGTCTGGCCGCCGCACTCTGGACTCGTAGCAGTCTCCGTAGCAGTCCCAAGGGCAGCCCCACATAGAGGGCATTACAGTAGTCTAATCTCGAGATTACCAGCGCATGGACTAATGGGGTGAGGGACCCAGGGTCAAGATAGGGATGTAGCTGGGTGATCCACTTTAGGTGGAAATAAGCAGATTGGACCATAGATGCTATCTGAGATGTCATTAATAGCGATGGGTCCAAAAGCATACGAACCTCATCCTTCATAGAAAGAGTGCCCACCCCAAAAAAATATAGGGAGGCATCCAGACCACAGACACTGGGGCCCCCATTTGCAGGATTTCTGTCTTGTCTGGGTTCAGCCTCAGTCTGTTGTTCCTCATCCATCCCAGCACCACATCCAGGCAGCGCTCAAGGGACAGGACAGCATCCACTGCAGAAGAATGAAAGGAGAGATAAGAGCTGAGTGTCATCCACATATTGGTGACACAAAGCTCCAAAACTGATGACCTCCCCCAGCAGCTTCATATAGATATTAAATAGCATTGCGGAGATTATTGACCCCCACAATTAAAAGTTGACTCCACAATTAAAAGTCCATGGAGCAGACATCTCCCCAAGCTGAACACTCCCCAAGCTGATGGTCGTCCAGGAAGGATCGGAGCCAGGCCAAAGCCTGACCGCTGATCCCCAACCCTGAGAGCCTCCCCAGGAGGATACCGTGGTTGACGGTATCAAAGGCCACTGAGGGGTCGAGGAGGACCAGCAAGGACATTTTGCTCCTGTCGGCCTCCCTCAAGAGGTCATCTTGCCCAATGCTGTCTCTGTGACATGACGTGTCCTGAACCCAGACTGGAATGGATCAAGGGCATTGGTCTCCTCCAGGAGAGCCTGAAGCTGATCAGCCACCACTCTCCACCAACTTACCAATAAAGAGGATATTGGCAACTGGACAATAGTTAATATCATCAGCTGCCAGATTGGGGTTTTTCTGGTTAGGCCTAGTGAGTGTCTCCTTGAGGGCAAGGGGGAGCTTGCCTTCAAGGGGAGACCCATTAATAATAGCCTCCGCCCACTCAGTTAAATACATACATACTTTATTGTTACGGCATCAAGCCATACAAAATTGAATACAAAACTTCAAAGACTGGCATGCACTACAAAGAGCCATACCAGACATAGAAAGGTAAAATATCTAAAACAGCGAATATAGCAATGTAAGACCAGGGTCTAAGGGTTTAGCTGTCTGTTCTGTCTGTTATAGCAAGCCGCCCAAAATTTCGCTACCAGTTCTGTAGTAATCCTATTTTGGTCGGTTAACAATTGATTACAGTACAGTGGTGCCCCACATAGTGACGATTATCCGTTCCGGATAAATCGTCGCTATCCAGATTCGTCGCTATATGAGGCAAAAAAACCCATAGGGGTTCCTATGGGGGGAAAATTCACCGTTATGCGAAGATCCATAGGGGCGGCCATTTTCGGTGCCTCTAAAGTGAGGCAACACAGTGGGCGGCCAGTTTGGAACCGCCGATCAGCTGTGCGAAAATGGGGCCTTTGGGAGTACCGTGGGAGCCCTAGCCGGCATTTTCGCCCAGCTGAGCGGCAGTGGCTTCGGAAGCTCCCGCCGCTCAGCTGGGGGAAAATGCCGGCTAGGGCTTTGCGAAGACTGAGGGGGAGCCCTCCCCCGCGGTCCTTCCCAAGCCCCCGCCGGTCAGCTGGGGGAAAATGGGGCTACAGGCAACATCGCAATGAGATCGCAAAGCGATCGCAAAAAAGCCATCGCTATGGGATTCGTCGTTAAACGGAGTGCCCGTTAAGCGAGGCACCACTGTAGTCCAAATCCGATTAACCTGCCATATCTTTTAAGAGAGGTGTAATATATTTTCCTCGAATCTTATTATGCCTGTTACACCTGAGCATCATGTGCTCGATAGATTTGATCTTGCCAGAGCCATAAGGGCAGAATCTTCCCTCGGGATTTTTAAAAATCTGCCTTCCAACACCGCAGAAGAGAAAGCCTCGCATCTAGCCAGAGTAAAGGCTTTCCTAAACTTATATGTCTCAAGCTGTGACAGGTAGGCCATAGGGAGCGGACGATATTTATGCATGTCTATTGCTCTAAAATTGGGGCATCTACTGAGATCTACCTGCCTCTCCATATCCATTATTCTCTGTTTTAGGGCTGATTTTGCTTCATCCCATTGCATGCTTAATATTGCTCAAGGAGAGAAGCCCATTACTTGCAATTTATTTAGGACTGCTTTTAACCAGGTCAATTGGAAATTATCCTCTAGGAGTAGATGTGTTAATCCCTGTAGCTGGAAGTTTATTTTAAGCCAGTACTGAAGGGAGGCTAGTACAGTTTTGACTACCGTTGTTAATGAGCCGGTTTCTAAACGGATTTGTGCATTTGTTACGCATCTTGGCGCCCACTCACTTGTTATCGGCCTGGCGGCTTTCAAGATCCAAGCCAGGCAAGGTTCTAGTGAGGCCCTGCAGCAATCAAGGACCCTGTCAACCTCAGCTGACATCACCTAGCTGAAATTGTGTTAGAATTCCTGGGCAAGGCGATGTGCTGGACATCTTGGCTCAATGCACTGATAAAGAGGAGATGTCTAGGTTCCGGCGAATGGCCTCCACTTTTTGTTTAAAGAAGGCCACAAATTGGTTGCAGGAGATGCTACTGGGAGGCCTGTCACTGTGACCAATTCTGGATAAATCGCATACAATGCGGAATCGTTCCGCTTGATGGTCCTGAGCTTCACTTACCTGGTGAGCCAAGTAGGATTTTCTTATAGCCTTCAGTTGGGCTAAATAAAGATTCGACACAATTTTAGCGGCATTTAAGTTAGCTACCGTCAGGGCCCGTCTCCAAATGCCCTCTAGCCTCCTATTACGCTTCATCCCCCGCAGCTGTAGGTTATACCAGGCAGCTGGCTGGGGTAGAGAGTGGAGGGGGCCTTTAGGAGCGATCCTGTCAGCCGCCCTGGTGGTTGCCGCATAGCATTCATCCACTAGAGCTTCAACAGGAGCACCAACAAGATCATCCGGTATCCCTCTGCATTGCATCTTGGAAACCTACAGGATCCAATAGCCTGCGCGAGTGGAACATCTTAATGGATCCCTGCTTCCCACGGGGGGGGGGGGGGTTAGTGCCATTGGGAGGTTACATTTTATTTAATTAAAACAATTCAGATTAAATACACTGTAAATTGCAAAATTATAAACCATTAAACATTCCAGCTTCTGTAGCCTGAAAGTCCAAGTCCGTGGAGGAAGTTCAGCGCACCCCTCTGAGGCCCAGCATGTTCTGTGCAGCCATTGCAAAGGGAGAACGTGTTTCAGACTTGATAATTCTTTGGGAACTAAAAGTGGCTGTGGAACCATGGTCTTTCTGCTCATTAGGTTCATAAAAATTGCCAGTCCCACAAGACCTTGTAGCTCCCATGAGCTCAGGAAGTCCCACCCATACTCCCCCCCCCCTTAGCAATGACTGGCCCTCAGATGTGTGTTTTGAAACTCCTCTGAGTCTGTTGTTGGTTTTAATTAGGTAGAGGCCATGTAGCTCCTCCATCTTCTGCTTCCAGTTATATAATCCATTTGATTACTACCATGTTTCCCCAAAAATAAGACAGGGTCTTTTTGCTCCAAAAAAACACATTAGGGCTTATTTTCAGGGGATGTTTTTTTTTTCATGTACAACAATCTACATTTATTCAAATAGTCATGTCATCTTCTGGTTGCTGCACAATAGTGGAGGGCGGGGTTTCACTTAACTGGGTAGTGAAATTTGGGGTAGGGTTTATATTACATTATATTATCCCTTATTTTTGGGGTAGGGTTTATATTACAAGTATCCTGAAAAATCAAACTAGGGCTTATTTTCAGGTTAGGTCTTATTTTTAGGAAAATGGCGTACTAGCCATCTGGTGATGTTAATCTGTCCTGCTTAATTCCTTAAAACATGTATTTGAAATACAAAATTGTCTTCATACAATTTTCCATCACACTCCTGCTTCATTTAACAGGAGAGGTCCCCAGATCCCTACATTAGAATTATATACACACACGTGTGCAGCAATAGATATTGTGAGGCAGCAGCATTCAGCATTCCAGTAGTCAAGTTAAAAAATAGGGGTGCCCCAAACAAAAAATTATAACTTTGAAACTTTACCTCAAATCAGCATTGAATTTAAATGTAGCAGACAGTATGCTCTTGCTCTGTGCCAAGTATGGGGACATTTCAGCAAATGGTTTTTGAGTTATGATTTTTTAAACGTAAGCCTGTCACACACCCTTTAATGTGACATTAAAAATAGTCATTTGAGAGACAAAACACTTCAGAGTTCTTTTATTTATTTATTTATTTTATTTATTTTATTTATATCCCGCCTATCTGGTCGTGTGAAGACCACTCTAGGCGGCTAACAACATAAGAATAAACAATAAAAATACATATAACCATATTACTTAACAAAAATAATAATAATAATAGAAATTATTAAACAGGATAGGAGAGGTATAGGGTAGGGAGGAATCGTCAGGAATTATCTGTTGGGAAGGCCTGCCTAAACATCCAAGTTTTTAATTGTTTCTTAAAAATACCCAGCGAGGGAGCCGCGCGAATCTCAGGGGGTAAGTCGTTCCAGAGACGAGGAGCCACCGCCGAGAAGGCCCGATTTCTAGTCTTTTCCTTCCGGGCCTCCCTCGGCGTTAGGCTCCTCAGTCTCACCTCCTGGCTCGCACGAGTGACACGGGTAGATCTTGGTGGGAGGAGGCGTTCCGCCAAGTATCGAGGTCCTAAACCGTTTAGGGCTTTATACACAAGCATCAACACTTTGAAGTTGATGCGGAAACGGATGGGCAGCCAATGCAAAGCAGCCAGGGTGGGGGAGATATGTTGGTATCTTCTCACTCCACTGAGTAATCTGGCCGCCGCATTCTGCACCACCTGTAGTTTCCGCAGCAGTCCCAAAGGTAGCCCCACGTAGAGCGCACTTTGTTTTCTTACCTGCACAAACATTTTAAATGTAAACATTCTTTCAAGCTTGGGGAGGAGATAAATGACATTTCGAACTGGTAAAAATGAAATGACTCTAAAGAGAACTTTTTAATTCCTTCCTGGCCAAACAGACATTAAAAACAGTGTCTATTTCTTATGTAAAATCTTTTAAAAGATATTTTAAAAAAGAATAAATACGCAGCAGCTCACTCATATAATCTGTAAAATTACTGGTTTTTGCTTTGTGATTGTGGGTGATATTAATCTCACACACACCCTCCAAGTGGGTGTCACCTCGCTGTCACCAGTGTCGCACAGTTCCTGTCAAGAAAAATACAGTAGTCCACATTAGCATGTTGCTGACCCTTCTGATGCTGGACCTGGAAAGCAAAACATTGCAAGGCCAAATACCATCTAGTCCGCCTAGGGTTCAAATCTTCATCCTCTGGAGCCACTGTAAAGGGGTATGATCCCTAAGCAGCAAACAAGGGGCACCTCAAAGGCTCACTGCTCCTTCTCACTTCAGTGGACCTCTTTTGGAGCACCTTTCAGAGTATGATCATTCAAGGGAGCAGCAATCTCCAAAAAATGGAGAATGAATTATCTATAAAAGCCTATGAGTCCCAGGAATTCCTGCACCTTTTTGTTTGAGGTTGAGGTGAGGAAGAGACAGACCTAATCTTGCCTCCTCCCAAGATACTATACCTGTGCCTGAGCTATCTTACACTTGCAGGGGTTGCCCGGCAGCTCCGCTTCCCTAAGTATCTTCAAAAGTGCCTGCAGATGTTACAAGTATTTCCCCCAAGAATTAGTTAAACACAATAATGTAATCTATGTTGTTGTTTATTCGTTAAGTCGTGTCTGACTCTTCATGACCCCATGGACCAGAGCACTCCAGGCCCTCCTGTCTTCCACTGCCTCCCAGAGTTTGGTCAAAGTAATCTTTGTAGGCAGTGGCAAATTCATTCATGGAGCAAAGCACCTGGTCGCACCTGGTCTATAAGGTTCAAGGCCATCCCATGGCTAAAGGGCATATAAGAGAAGAGATGTAACCCCCAAGGGGGTGGTGAAGGCTGTTTTTTCTGTGTCAGATGCCCTTAATGGTATCTGCCAATAATGGTATCTGCTAGTTCTCTCTAGATCTAATGAGATCTAGAGAGAACAGATATGAGGCTTGCCCTAACTTTTCCAGTAATTCATCCACTTGGGGCATGGGGTGTCAAACTTTGACACGGAGTTTATCCACTAATAGTCTACACAAAATTGGACACTCCTATCCAGCTCAGGCCTCAACAGGGTGGTTTTGCCAGGGGCTCAGTGACTTCCAGCTCTTATCATAGATTTCACTTCATCTATGATTATCTGGTGCGTTTGATGTGGCCAGGATCAAGCCCTTGAGCACACTACTATTCTTGGAGGGGTATTAATACAATGCTTTACCCATGAGGTGTGCACTCGTTTGGAAGACAAAGCATCATGGAATTTGGCCTCAAGACCTCATAAATGCTGTTGCTACCTTTTGGGTAAACTTTCCTCAAATTACCCACTGAGCTTCTTTAGCCTGTAAGGCTATTACTGCCTCTAGTCCTAACTCCATCTCTTCTGCATATCCAAACAAGACTTCTTGCTTGTGCCATTCCTTGAGGAGGTTGACATGGAAAACCTGCAGGGGATGGTGTTGGTCCAACATACAGATCTTGTAGCCTACCAGTCCCACTTTCCTTGCCATCTTAAAGGGACGCTGCCACTGGGCAAACAATTTGGTTTCTGAGTGCGAAAGTAATGAGACCTTTTGCCCCGGGGTGAGTTATCTGGGGGTTACTCAGGCATCGTGCCACTGCTTCTGCATGTCTTGGGCTTCCCTTAAATACTTCTGAGCCACTCACTGTACTAGTGGATCAGAGATGCTCCTTCATCTCTTACCCCTGTTGAGCTACACTTCGACAGGAGTCCTCCCTGACGCCCACTGGTCACTAACCAAGAACACCACTCCACGTGGCTGGCAGCATACAGGAACCCAAATGGGAAGAACCTGGGGGGGGGGGGCTTGCAGACTTCCCTAGCTGTAAACATTAATGGAGATAACACAAGGTTCCACTGCACGAGGCAGTTTTGTGCTAGTTTCCATAACATGGCCTTAAGGGTTTTGTTAAAATGCTCTACCAACCCATTGGACTAGGGTTGGTGAACTGAGGTCTAGAGCAGGCAGATGTCCAACAGCTTCCACATTTCCTGCAGTGTCTGGCTAAGGAAATTGGTGCCAATGCATAAGAGCTTTCGGGAAACCTCAAACACCCCTGGGACTGTAGTGCAGTGGTTCTTAACCTTTGTTACTCGGATGCTTTTGAACTGCAACTCCCAGAAACCCGTCAGGACAGCTGGTGGTGAAGGCTTCTGGGAGTTGCAGTCCAAAACTCCTGAGTAACCCAAGGTTAAGAACCAGTGCTGTAGTGGAACATATGGCAACTGCCTCTGGGTAGGAAATGGCGTAGTCTAGAATATGCATATGTATGCCTGCAAAGGGATCCATTCTGTCCAAGGCTATCTTCTCAAAGGGCTTACCACTAGCAATGGGAACTAGTGAGGCACCGGCCCCAATTTGGGCGGTGCTTTTTTGCAAGCTGGACAAGACCAGCGATAACATTGTATTTGGGAGTAAAGCCTCTGGCTTTTCTTCAGCCACAAGGTGTCCAGCCAGCAGGCAATCATGGGCAAGCTTCGTAACGGGCAGCATCCTGGGGGGTCCAATGTATCTACTACCTCTTTGGCTAATCTCATACGGCAGGGAGACAACACCAAGGCCCACTGTTCTTTGGCCCATTCCATGAGAACAAACAGGCTTGTTGCCCAGGGCCATCTTCTGGACCCAAACAGGCCGGGGCCCTTGGATCCAGGAGGGGTGAACAGTGGCAGCAGACATGGCCTATAGAAGCTCAGTCATTTGTTGGTGGCCCACCAGGACTTGATTGACCAATACGCATTGTTGCTCTGCCATCTGCCAGATCAGGTGCTCTTGCCTCCCAGTGGCAAACCTGGGGCTTGGGAAGAAGCTCCACGTTGGGCACCAGTGAGACCAGTCCCTGCACCTCTTTCCATGAAGACGCTAGAAGTGTTAACAGAAACAGGCTCTTTTATTGTAGAAACTCAAGGGGAACAGAGCCAATGTGGTCAAATAAACAAAATGCATGCAGTTCCATTGGCACCAGGGAGTTAACTGTATTCCCAAAAAGAAATGAATCATCATCATGGAATAGTGAAGTTGGAAGGGGTGTTTAAGGCCATCAAGTCCAACCCCCTGCTCAATGCAGGAATACAGATCAAAGGATATCTGCCAGGTGATTGTCTAAGTTTTCTTGAATGCCTCCAGTGTTGGCGCACTCACCACCTCTCAAGGTCATTGGTTCCGCTGTCATACTGCTCTAACAGTTAGGAGGTTTTTCCTGATATTCAATTGAAATCTGGCTTCTTGTAACTGGAGCCCATTGTTGCGCATTCTGCCCTCTGGGATGATCGAGAACAGATCCTGTCCCTTCTCTGAATGACAGCCTTTCAAGTATTTGAAAAATGCTATCATATCACTCCTCTGTCTTCTTTTCTTGTGGCTAAACCTGCCTAGTTCTTTCAGTCTATCCTCCCAGAGCTTGGTTTCCAGCCCCCTGATCATCCTTGTTGTCCTCCTCTGAACTTGTAACATGAAACATGCAAAAAAAAAAGAAAGAAAAAAAGAAAAAAAAGAAAAAAGAACTGTTCTACTTGCAAATCACATTTCTGCACTATGTCCTCTCAAATGTCCCATCAAGTCACTTTGGCTAGGGATATCCTTAAACATTTAATGCGACAAGAAATTACTCTGAGTTTTCCTGTTTTCCAATTGCAAAAGTGTGACCTACAAGACTGAAGACTTTGCAAAAGCTAAAGAAATATTATTCAGAGTCATTCAAATATTTATTCACTTTAGAAATGAACCACTATAATATTTAAGCAGAAATCATGTTTTAAAAAAATCCACTTAGGAGGGGGGGGGGAAGGAAAAGACAGGGTACACATTCAGTCCTAAAGGCAGTGTATCCTAAAACTTACAAGTAAGACAAAAAGAAGAGGCTAGAGTCCAAATCGGATTTTGGCTTCTGTTCAGGTGTGGTGGGGAACCATGTAGGTCTCCAGATGTGGTCGGATTCTAGCTCCTATCAATCCCAGCCAGCTTTGGCAATACTAAAGAATTGGGAGAGTAGTAGTGTAGTAATATCTAGAGGTTTGCAGATCTCATCTGGATTACAATTGTCCAATCCTCCTCCTTTCTAGTTATTTTTGCAGTTACTGTATGAAGGGAGCATTCATGTATGTAACTTCTTTCCTTTGTGAGTTCTTGAATGCCACCTAAGGAGCCACTTTCCCATATTGTATGCATTTATGTAGTTTCTCTCCTGTGTAAATATTTTGATGTTGCCTAAAGATCCATTTATGACAGAAGCTCATTCCACCCGCCATGCATTTTTATGTTTGCTCTCGTGTGGACATTTTGATGGAGCGCTACGGACTGCTTCTGACTGAACATTTTTCCACACTCCAAACATTTATATGGTTTCTCCCCTGTATGAGTTCTTTGATGCCGCCAAAGATTCCCTTTCTGACTGAAGCTCTTTCCACACTCCACACATTTATAAGGCTTCTCCCCTGTGTGAGTTCTCTGATGGGCAGTAAGAGACCCACTATGACTGAAACTCTTTCCACACTCCATACATTTATGTATTTTGTCCCTTGTGTGGGTCCTCTGATGCAGCTGAAGTTCCCATTTCTGATGAAAGGTCTTTCCACACTCCATACATTTATATAGTTTCTCCCCTGTGTGAGTTCTTTGATGCAGCTGGAGTTCCCATTTCTGATGGAAGCTCTTTCCACACTCCTTGCATATATACAACTTCTCTCCTGTGTGAGTTCTTTCATGCAGCCTAAGATTGCCTTTCCGATTGAAGGTCTTTCCACACTCAATGCAGGTATACGATTTCTCTCCTGCATGAGTCCTCTGATGCTGAAAAAGGTTCCCTTTCCTATTGAAGCTTTTCCCACACTCTCTACATTTATACGGCTTCTGCCCTGTATGAATATTTTTATGCTGTTTAAAGGACCCTTTTGAACTGAAGATTTTACCACACTCTATGCATTTATATGGCTTATCCCCAGTGTGAAACCTTTGGTGCAGTCTTAGGCAACCTTTCCGACTGAACCCCTTTCCACATTCTATGCATTTATATGGCTTTTCCCCTGTGTGAGTTCTTTGATGCAGTTGAAGCCCCCATTTCTGACGGAAGCTTTTTCCACACTCTATGCATTTATATGGCTTTTCACCTGTGTGAGTTCTTTGATGCAAGCGGAGACCCCATTTCTGACGGAAGCTCTTTCCACATTCCACGCATTTATATGGCTTCTCTCCTGTGTGAGTTCTTTGGTGCAACCGAAGACCCCATTTCTGACGGAAGCTCTTTCCACACTCCATGCATTTATATGGTTTCTCACCTGTGTGAGTTTTTTGATGATAGCTAAGATTCCCTTTCTGACTGAAGCTCTTTCCACATTCCATACATTTATATGGTTTCTCACCTGTGTGAGTTCTCTGATGGCGTCTAAGGTCCCCTTTCTGAAGGAAGCACTTTCCGCATTCTATGCACTTACAAAGCTTTTCTTCTATATGAATATTTTTATGCTGCTTAAAGTGCTCTTTCCAACTAAAACTCATTCCACATTCCACACATGTATATGGTTTATCCCCTGTGTGCATACCTTCATGCAGCCTAAGGTCCTCCTTCTGACTAAACCTCTTGGCACACTCCATGCATTTATATGGTTTCAATCCTGAGTGAATGCTTTGATACAGCCTAAGACCCCTTTTCTGACTGAAACCCTTTCTACATTGCAAGCCTTTAAATGGCTTCCCTACTCTCTTAGTTCTTTGATGTAAAGCAGGACTAGAACTAAAAATGAAGCTCTTCTCGCATACCACACATTTACACGGCTTCTCCCCTTTGCTGCTGCTTTGATCAGAAAAATTGCTGAAATATTTTCCAGGGTCCATGCCTTGACACCATTTTGATCCTGAGTGGATTAAGCCGTATCCTTTTGATTTACAATCCCCATCCTGAGAAATGGAGGATTTTCTTTTTCCTTCCCTGGGCCGCTCGTGCATATCAGTCTTTCTTCCCTCTGGATTCCCAAATCTCTCTCTTCCTTCCTCAGGCTCCTTAACTTTGCATGGCGCAATGAATAGCTTCTGGAAGTTCTCATCCTCTTGATGATCACCTAAATTTGGGAGAGAAACACAGACTTCATCTCCTGTTATAGAATTTCAGGGAAAGCTACGAATATTAACTTGAGCGTGAATTATTCACTCTTTTTTTTTTTAGCTGTCTAAGGGATTATCACTTTTTTTCCTCCCTGTGCCCTCTGCTGCAACCAGATCTTGTTTTTCTATAGCCTGTAACTTTCATAAGGGGCAGATATTCCTTTCTATATAGTATCCTATTTGTCTTTACTGGGCATTGAAGACAGTGGAAACAGAACTTTAACCAGACTTTGAGAAAGACAAAGAAATATGAACTGGAAAAGCTCACTAATACTCGAGTGCCATCCCTAGCTATTCCCCATAGTCACCACTAGCAGCAGCAGCCCCATGCATGCGGTACTCCTCCCAAGATGCACAGCCAAAGTCTGTACAGACATAGCTGGGCTCATCTGGGTAACATAGTACAGGAGGAGGAAGACCAGTTAACCAACACAGGGAATAGTGTCCATGGGAACCTTGCTGTGGGGCCATTTGCCCCTGTGATGTCCTCTAGGAAGGCACCTTGAAGACTGGCCACCACAGGGACACCCAAAGGGATTCGCGGTCCCTTCTGCACCACACTACGTGATGGGGCTCTGCCTGTCAGAACATCCACATGCAGGAATTGGAGGTGCGTCAGGCACCAGTTTGGTCATAAGGGGGCTGTCCTGTTGGTTCCTGAAGCTTGCTGCCAGGCATGACCTTTATCTGGGGTCGGGGCAGCTCAGTAGCCCCAGTTTTACTCTGTGTCCCAGTAAGCTTCCAGTATATTGCTAGCTTCCTCAAGGGAGCCAAGCTGAACCTTGGCTATCCAACTCCAGAGACCGGGCAAAGCTATGTTTTTTTTATTAGGCCACACCTCTTTTTATATACATGTAAATGTAACATTCAAATTCCCTTGTGTACAATCTTCAGAACGCTGGTATCTGGAAGTATAAATTGTAATCTCTTCCCACGGAACATCTGGATTGAAACCTGAAACCTCTCACGAGGTGATGGTTAGGGGAACCTACACACAGCCCGTACATTTAAATTGTACTTAAATGGAAGGCACCAGGCTGAAAACGCTGAAAACCACATACTCCACTATCTTGTTAGTGATTCTGGTGGGTTTTAGTCATCTGGCTGGATAGGTGTGCATCTTACATGTCCCTGCTCGGGGATGCAGGCTTCCCTTTAGGCAAAGGTCTTGGAACCGATGATGGTAGGCTTCCCCCCCCCCCCCCGCGCAGCCAAACCTAGCAGAGCTAGGCAGCAGGCCAGGATCCAGAGCAGCTGGCGACTGGAGGCAGATCCGGAGTGGGGTCTGGAGACACCTCTGTGCTTGGGATTCCCCCTTCTGCCTCTTTTCCCTCTCTTTTCCCGCCACCTCCGCTTCTGCTGCCACTGCCCACCCCCCACCCCGATTTTGGGCACTCAGGCTCAAAAAGGTTCGCTGACACTGGTATAGGGGATGCAACTGTACCCTGTAAACATACCAGACAGAATTCCCTTTTCTGCTGTGCTTTACAAGGCCCTACACCATGTGGAAATGCTGTACTACAGATTGTTGAGCAGATTCAGTGTTGGCTGATCAGACACCCAGGGGCAATTCTGTGATCTTCCCACTAAGAAAGATATCTACAAGACCTTCAGCCATGCTGGCCACTGACATGAAATTCTGTAAACTTACCCAGAGAGGCAACCATCCTGTAGATCTCCTGCATGACTTCTTTATACAGGGCTCTTTGGCCTGGATCTAGGAGATCCCACTCCTGTCGGGTGAAATACACAGCCACCTCCTCAAAAGACATGTGCTGCCAGAAAAAAAGGGAAAGACATTACTTCTCAGGTAGGTATATTTAGGTAGTATCCTAAATATACAGCCAAACTCCAGCACTGCAATGACAAGCCTTAACAAGCTGGCTTTGCAAATATTTTTCTTCCTTTACTCTTTCTTCGTAGAACTCATGATGTCATGAGAAATTTTGGAAAGTTTCCACATGGTCACTGTTGCAACTGAAGTAATGAAAGCAAAAATACAGTGGTGCCTCAACTTACGATCATAATCCGTTCCAGAAGATGGGCATAACTCGAAATGGTCGTAAGTCGAAGCACCATTTCCCACTGAAATGCACTGGTACGTGATTAATCCATTCAAGAAAAAGAAAAATACAAAAAAATACAAAATAAAAATAAAACATTGCAAACCCCATAGGAATGTGCTGGGGCCGAAAAACAAACACACCAAAACAACAAAAAACACAGTCAGACCTAGTGGAACGCCATGGGGCTTGGAAAAAAAAACAACTCCCCCACACAGCCAGCATCAGCAGAACGCCATGGGGCTGGGGAAAAACAAACAACCCCCCCCCCCACACACACACACAGCCAGCCACAGTGGAACGCCATGGGGCTGGGAAAAAACAAACCCCCCCACACACAGCCAGCCCAAACGGGATGGGGCTAGGAAAAAACCCACACCAAAACACAAAACATCACAGCACAGAAACATAACACCCCCCCCAACCCAAACTGCAAAACAAAGTAAATGGACTTACTCAGGAGCAGAAAGCAGCTCCAGGCAGTCTGAAGCCTCCTCCGACGCACACACTCTAACCGTTGGGGCAGGCGAAGCCGCCTCTTCGCCTACCAACGGGTTAGCAAACCTGAATTTCCCCACCTTTTTTCTCTGCCTCTTTTGATCGCAACTTGAAACTCCAGCCGCAAGTCCCGACATACGAAATGGTCGTATGTCGGGATGATCGTAAATCGAGGCACCACTGGATTCTTTCATGATTCCTCTCAGTAACAAGTATTAGAGCACCGAGGCTGCTTCTGCATCTCTCCCTGATACTCCTTTCCTTACCTGAGACAGAGGTACGGCCATTCTTTCCCATCCACAGCACAGAGGTGATGATTTAAAGCCTGCTTCTGCTGCCTGCATTCTGCTGCCTGCAAGGTAGAGAAAGGCAGTGTAAGCTGGGTTACCTCAGAGATTCCTGCAGTTCCTACTGTGATGCCTGAGAAACATGTGACGGAAGAAGCTGGCAAGTGATGTCTCTCAGGTGCAGCACCCACCTGTGTTGTCATTCTGCTGCCTGCAAGATAGAGAAAGGTAGCAAAAGCTTGGCCAAATGTGCAGTTGTACTTGTTGTAAAATCTATGGCACACTAAAATACACAGTTTGTACTTTTTTGGCATTAATGTTCATGATACAATACAGTGGGGCATTACTCAGATAATACAGTATGCATCACATTGAGAGATGTGGCATATGCCAAGCAGGAAAAAAAATCAACATACTGGAATCCCATGTTTATTTATTTATTTATACCCTGGCCATCTGGTCTACTCTGGTCACCCAACAGGAGGAAATTGACATAAAAATATCTGTCTGAGGTAGTTCCCGTTTGGCACTGAACCACACATCCTCCACTCCAGTTCACCTAGAAAATGTGCACATCTTTCACAACCAGTAACTATTCCCAGAGGTTTGTTTCTCTCTTTCCTCCTGTCTGACAGATCCAAAATCCCAGCTGGGTCCACAGTCAGCCTGACTTAAAGCTCTTACAGTACCGCTCCTCCTCCTTCAGTCTTGGGGAATTTTTGTTTGACGGGATGTTTGTATTACCGGCATTACATGTTCCTTATCATTTTTGTTGTACTCCTCTATGTTTAATGGACATTGGGGAGAAATGAGACGCAAGGAGGTAGATTTTTAGTACCGACCCCCATGAGTAGACACAAGTTTATTCCTAGTTCCCTGGCAGGAACCTTTTCGAAACCCCTGCGCTCTCTCTCTCGCCTCCGGGGAACCCGGCAGGGATCCTTCCCGGTCACAGCGATCTTCAAGGGCCCCGATCCCTTCCAGGACAAACGCCACCGGCAGAGGCGGCTGTTCCCCCCCCCACCCTTCCCACCACCTACCTCTCCACACGCACCTGAAAGCTTGCTTAGCGCCTTCCTACCCAGGGAAGGATCTTGGTAGGAAGACGGAGCCATTTGAGGAAGGAGACAAAAATGCCTTTTCCAGGCTGTGCTCGTTAAACCTTCCAGCAGCAGAAAGCCTTTATAATTTTTTTTCTTACAGGCTTTTTTGCCTCTTCCCAATACAAACGCCACAGGCACAGATAGCTATTCGCCCTCCCAAGCCTACAATTCTCCCCCCCCCCGCACCCCCAAAGGCGATTTCCTTTCTATTCTAGGGGCTGGCAGGAAGCTTTTGCAGAATGGTTGGGGGGGAATTTGGGGAGAAAGGGAAAGGTTTTTCCAGGGTATTTTCGGACTCCCCAGCAGCAACCCTCCCCCCTTTTTTTTTTAGGAGGAGAGCTTCCAAAACCGACCCGAAACACAAAAACACAAAAACCCAGGAGCCCAGCGTTTGCCCCCAGGATTTTAAGGAAGGAGCTCCCTGGGGGAAGGATCCCAAGAGAGAAGGTGCCTTCTCGAGAACATCCACAGGCTTCTTTGTTGTTGTTGTTTTTTTGCTCCCTTCCCCCCCCCCCCATCCCTTCCTACCTCTCCGTCCTCTTTCCTCCCTGCAGAGAAATCATCCTCCTCTTTCCTTCCCGGAAGGAGTTGGCGAGGCTTATTTTCTTCCCCCTCCTTCACACGTCCTGCCTCCCTAGGAATTTAGTTCCCATTCAAATACAGGAGCAGGTGATCGCTTTAATTGACCAGTAAGAATATAAACACACACACGCACACACAGACAGGCAGACACACACGAATCGCTAGCTTTCGCTGATCCATCTGTTTATTTGGTGTAAGGACAGCCCTTTCAGTAATTTTGTTCCGTACCTGGCTGAACCTAATCACGCCCTTGAGGAGATTGCATCACATATCTTTGGCTCACGCATCAATTGATTTTGCAAAATAGAAAGATTCTGATCCAGGCTGAAAACTGCCGATATAGCCTCTTGGGGGGAGTCTGAGACCAGAGAATGGCGGTGTCGCCTTAGGGAGGAGAAGGAGGCGATTGCGAGGGAGACTGAGGTGTGTTGGACATGGCATCTGGAGGAGCTCCGAAAGATGGGCCACTACCTGGACCGTGGGACGCCCGATCCAGAGAGGAATCCCCGTTACAGGGATGGTCAGGGGACGAAGAAACCCTTCTGTTACTGAGTCGGGAAGTAACTGAGGTAAATGGCAAGGAGCCAGAGAAAGTTTTGGCAGGACCTTGGGACTTGAAGGATATAAACCTATTTGAAACCGCTACGCATTCACCCTTGAGGGAACCATTGTTCTTTCAAGAGACATTTGCACCAAAACCTTTAGATGATAATGTTCAGTTTCCCGAGTTAATAAATGGAGACCACTTTATTGAAACTTCCAATGACTCCTGGTTTATTTCAAAAGAAGGAGGCCCTGATATCCAAACCTTTACAGCAGTGGTTCTTAACCTTTTTGAAAGAAACGCCCCCTTGAGCCATTGAGGAAGTTATCATCGCCCCCCTCCCCACGGTGATGATATCTTATTTATTTATTTATTTATTTATTTATTTATTTATTTCTTTATTTCTTTATTTATTTATTTATTTATTTATTTATTACACTTAAATCCAATGACCCCTGAAAACAAAATTCAATTCCAAGAAAATGAAATGCCCCCAAAAAGTAACATTTAATGATTTAGTTGCAAGCGAATTTTAAGACTCAAAAAGAAATATAAAAAGGGCATAAAAACAAACCGCAATGCAGGAACTAAAAATTTCAAGATGAAAACTCTGAAACTAAATTAAGATTGGAGGAAAATATATATTCATGCACATTGTAAAAAGGCTGCAGCCATCTTCACAGGTTTGACTTGCTCCAGCGCCCCCCTACCGCCCCCCTTCTGCTTCAGCGCCCCCACACCGCCCCTTTTCATTCTACTGCCCCCCTGAAAAATGAAATCGCCCCCTGGGAGGCATTATCGCCCACGTTAAGAACCACTGCTTTACAGGAGGGCTTGTCCATGTCCTGTCATGGAAAATGGTTCACACTGAGGAAACACAGGGAAAGGCTTTCTCGGCTGTAGCACCCCAGATGCAGCTGAGAAAGCCTTCCTGCATGCCAGGGTGTAAAGCAGGTGCCACTTCCTTGCCTAGACTAGTAATGTGGCCATTCCACTCAGCTGGAACCTTTGTGCTTAAAAGTTTGTGTGGAGTTGCATATAATAAATTTAGAGAGACAGGTCTGAATGACAGGAAAATATGAAAGTCTGAGAAATAAGAGAACTGGAAAGACTGGGAGAAAAAGAAGTCATCAGGCAAAAACCTTTATCTTCAGGAGAAAAGTGGAGTATACTGTAAATCAAGGAAGCAAGCAGTTAAAACTATGCCTCAGATTGATAATTTAATCCTAAAAAGAGAGTAGGATTGCAAAACCTCTGAGGAGGAATTAAAGAGCCCCCAAACGCTGTAGCCTTTCCTCGTAAAGGAGGTGCCCCAGTCCAGTCAGGTGAAGGAAAACACCCTCGCTTACTCATCCCAAAAGAGGTTAAAGGAACAGAGTCTTATGTTCCTAGAGAGGCAGGACGTATGGAAGATGGGGAAGAAAATAATCAACGCACTTCCTTTAGTCTCCCGGGGCAAAAAAGGTTAAAGGAACAGAGTCTTACGTTCCTAGAGAGGCAGGACGTATGGAAGATGGGGAAGAAAATAATCAATGCACTTCCTTTAGTCTCCCGGGGTAAAAAAGGTTAAAGGAACGGAGTCTTATGTTCCTAGAGAGGCAGGACGTATGGAAGATGGGGAAGAAAATAATCAGTGCACCTCCTTTAATCTCCCGGGAAGGGAAGGTGCGGGGAGGGCTCCCCGGACTCCCACCCCCTTCTTCCCTTTCGGGATGGTTGCTGCCCCCCCCCCGATCCATCCGATCCTGCTGTAACCACCGGCCTCCTGTTTGTCTCCAAAGGGGCCAGGTTGGTCGGGGCTTCTCCTCCTCCTCGCTCTGCCTGGGGACCGTGAGAGGGAGGCGGGGAGAGGGAAAGACCCCCTCCAGAGAAGGGGGTCCGCCTCCCCCTGGAGAAGTTTCCTGGGGGGGGGTTTACCAAGAGGCGCCGTTCTTCCCGCACACACACAAACAAACAAACACACACACACACACCCCCCAAGAGGGGAGACTCTTTCCTTCGAGGTGGGAAGAGGGAGGCTGGGGTGCTGATGTGAAATCCGGGAGACCAGCGAGGGCTTCTCCTGGGGGGGGCTCTCAGAGCATCTCCCCCCCCCTAAGCTGAACAGCCTGACTATTATACCAGTTGCTTCTCCAAGGCAGAGCAGAAGGTGAACCTCTGCAAAGCCATGTTTGGGGGTGGCCAGGAGTGCTTTTGCACCCTGAACAGCAGTGCGCCAGCTGCTCCCTGTCCTGGAGAGGTCTGGTCTGGCCTCGGTTGCCCATGCCTTAATTACATCCCAGCTGGATTACTGTAACACGTTGTTCTTGGGGTTGCCTCTGGAAAGTGTAAAGAAACATCAATGAGTCCAAACATCAGCGGGTCCAAAACAGAGCGCTGAGTTGGGCTTGTTACAGGGATCACATAACTTGCCTGTCACAGCTGCTCCATTGGTTGCCAATCCATTTCTGGGCACAATTCAAAGGGCTGGTTCATAGAGCCTGAAATGGTTTGGGTCCAAGCTATCTTAAAGACTGTATTTCCCATTATGAGTCTGCTTTTGGGCTAAGATCATCAGGAGAGGTCTTTATTTCAGTTCCACCACCTTCACAGGTGCATTTGGTGAGGACAGAGGAATGGGCCTTTTCTCTTGCTGTTCTGAGAGTTTGATGCTCGCTCCCACAAGAGGCCAAGAGGCAAAGACAGTTATCTTCAGGCAAGCCTTCCCTCAGTGGCTGGCTGCTTGAGTGGAGTTTGTAAATGGATTGTTATGCCTCTGTGTTTTGAATATTGCTTTTGTTTACCATTTCTCATAGTGGTATTTGATTGATCTTTTAAAATATATGTATTGCTTTTAGCTTTAAACGTTTTAATGATGTAAGCTGCCTTGGGTCCTTTTTAAGGAGAAAGGGAGAATTATATATATCTGGCCCATGGATCATACATAGCTTTGTTTATGCCTCCCATGTTTTGCCCATAGGAATAAGCAATGGCATCAGAGATGCAGGCTGGATTGCCTCTTCTGGATGTTGGGGTGGAAAAGATAAGCTCACAGACTCCTCAGGTAAGAGAGGTCTCATCAGAGGGAGATAAAGGGGCAGCCTTACTACTTCCCACTGGTTTGACATTTGAAATGTGGATGATTATTATTACTACTACTACTGATTCTATTTCAATATTTTTAAGACTGAAAATGATTGTAGCAATGAAAATAGCTTGGAAATGTAAAGCAAGTATAGAAAGCAGCTGTAATATAACTTCCTGTCAGTAATATCTAATTTTAGGGATAATTAATTGGCATAATGCTGACATTTGAAAATGAAAAGTTAAAAGCGGCCTCTGTTCTACTTGGAGAATGATCTTTATGCTGTGAATTGTTTCTGTATTTCTCATATGACATCTTGATTTGTGGACTAATCAGATTGACTACAATCACAGATTAGGAGACTTTCAGAGTAGAAAACGTGTCCTTTCTA